>NC_139155.1:0-1200000 GCF_964270905.1 Leucopleurus acutus
CCCCTAAACCGTTTTCGTACACTCATCTGGACCCTAAACCGTCCCCGTCCCCTAACCCTAACCCTAGCCCGAACCCTAACCCTAACCCTTCCCCGAAGCCTTCCCCTCACCCGTCCCCTAATCCTAACCCGTACGCTCACACTAACCCGCGCCCTCACACGTACGCTCCCCCTAAACCGTTGTCGTACACTCACCTGGACCCTAAACCGTCCCCGTCCCCTAACCCTAACCCTAGCCCGAACACTAACCCTAAGCCTTCCCCGAAGCCTTCCCCTCACCCGTCCCCTAATCCTAACCCGTACGCTCACACTAACCCGCGCCCTCACACTTACGCTCCGCCTAAACCGTTGTCGTACCCTCACCTGGACCCTAAACCGTCCCCGTCCACTAACCCTAACCCTAGCCCGAACCCTAACCCTAACCCTTCCCCGAAGCCTTCCCCTCACCCGTCCCCTAATCCTAACCCGTACGCTCACACTAACCCGCGCCCTCACACGTACGCTCCCCCTAAACCGTTGTCGTACCCTCACCTGGACCCTAAACCGTCCCCGTCCCCTAACCCTAACCCTAGCCCGAACCCTAACCCTAACCCTTCCCGGAAGCCTTCCCTTCACCCGTCCCCTAATCCTAACCCGTACGCTCACACTAACCCGCGCCCTCACACGTACGCTCCTCCGAAACCGTTGTCGTACCCTCACCTGGACCCTAAACCGTCCCCGTCCCCTAAGCCTAACCCTAGCCCGAACCCTAACCCTAACCCTTCCCCGAAGCCTTCCCCTCACCCGTCCCCTAATCCTAACCCGTACGCTCACACTAACCCGCGCCCTCACACATACGCTCCCCCTAAACCGTTGTCGTACCCTCACCTGGACCCTAAACCGTCCCCGTCCCCTAACCCTAACCCTAGCCCGAACCCTAACCCTAACCCTTCCGCGAAGCCTCCCCTCACCCGTCCCCTAATCCTAACCCGTACGCTGACACTAACCCGCGCCCTCACACGTACGCTCCCCCTAAACCATTGTAGTACACTCACCTGGACCCTAAACCGTCCCCGTCCCCTAACCCTAACCCTAGCCAGAACCCTAACCCTAACCCTTCCCCGAAGCCTTCCCCTCACCCGTCCCCTAATCCTAACCCGTACGCTCACACTAACCAGCGCCCTCACATGTACGCTCCGCCGAAATCGTTGTCGTACCCTCACCTGGACCCTAAACCGTCCCCGTCCCCTAACCCTAACCCTAGCCAACCCTAACACTAACCCTTCCCCGAAGCCTTCCCCTCACCCGTCCCCTAATCCTAACCCGTACGCTCACACTAACCCACGCCCTCACAAGTACGCTCCGCCGAAACCGTTGTCGTACCCTCACCTGGACCCTAAACCGTCCCCGTCCCCTAACCCTAACCCTAGCCAACCCTAACACTAACGCTTCCCCGAAGCCTTCCCCTCACCCGTCCCCTAATCCTAACCCGTACGCTCACACTAACCCGCGCCCTCACACGTACGCTCCCCCTAAACCGTTGTCGTACCCTCACCTGGACCCTAAACCGTCCCCATGCCCTAAACCAAACCCTAGCCCGAACCCTAACCCTAACCCTTCCCAGAAGCCTTCCCCTCACCAGTCCCCTAATCCTAACCCGTACGCTCACACTAACCCGCGCCCTCACACGTACGCTCCGCCTAAACCGTTGTCGTACCCTCACCTGGACCCTAAACCGTCCCCGTCCCCTAACCCTAACCCTAGCCCGAACCCTAACCCTAACACTTCCCCGAAGCCTTCCCCTCACCCGTCCCCTAATCCTAACCTGTACGCTCACACTAACCCGCGCCCTCACACGTACGCTCCCCCTAAACCGTTGTCGTGCCCTCACCTGGACCCTAAACCGTCCCCGTCCCCTAACCCTAACCCTAGCCCGAACCCTAACCCTAACCCTTCCCCGAAGCCTTCCCCTCACCCGTCCCCTAATCATAACCCGTACGCTCACACTAACCCGCGCCCTCAAACGTATGCTCCCCCTGAACCGTTGTCGTACCCTCATCTGGACCCTAAACCGTCCCCGACCCCTAACCCTAACCCTAGCCCGAACCCTAACCCTAACACTTCCCCGAACCCTTCCCCTCACCCGTCCCCTAATCCTAACCCGTACGCTCACACTAACCCGCGCCCTCACACGTACGCTCCCCCTAAACCGTTGTCGTACCCTCACCTGGACCCGAAACCGTCCCCATGCCCTAACCCTAACCCTAGCCCGAACACTAACCCTAACACTTCCCCGAAGCCTTCCCCTCACCTGTCCCCTAATCCTAACCCGTACGCTCACACTAACCCGCGCCCTCACACGTACCCTCGCCCTAAACCGTGGTCGTGCCCTCTCCTGGACCCTAAACCGTCCCCGTCCCCTAACCCTAACCCTAGCCCGAACCCTAACCCTAACCCTTCCCCGAAGCCTTCCCCTCACCCGTCCCCTAATCTTAACCCGTACGCTCACACTAACCCGCGCCCTCACACGTACGCTCCCCCTAAACCGTTGTCGTACCCTCACCTGGACCCTAAACCGTCCCTGTCCCCTAACCCTAACCCTAGCCCGAACCCTAACCCTAACCCTTCCCCGAAGCCTTCCCCTCACCCGTCCCCTAATCCTAACCCGTACGCTCACACTAACCCGCGCCCTCACACATGCGCTCCGCCTAAACCGTTGTCGTACCCTCACCTGGACCCTAAACCGTCCTCGTACCCTAACCCTAACCCTAGCCCGAACCCTAACCCTAACCCTTCCCCGAAGCCTTCCCCTCACCCGTCCCCTAATCCTAAACCGTACTCTCACACTAACCCGCGCCCTCACACGTACGCTCCCCCTAAACTGTTGTCGTAACCTCACCTGGACCCTAAACCGTCCCCGTCCCCTATCCCTATCCCTAGCCCGAATCCTAACCCTAACCCTTCCCCGAAGCCTTCCCCTCACCCGTCCTCTAATCCTAACCCGTACGCTCACACTAACCCGCGCCCTCACACGTACGCTCCCCCTAAACCGTTGTCGTACCCTCACCTGGACCCTAAACCGTCCCCGTCCCCTAACCCTAACCCTAGCCCGAACCCTAACCCTAACCCTTCCCAGAAGCCTTCCCCTCACCCGTCCCCTAATCCTAACCCGTACGCTCACACTAACCCACGCCCTCACACGTACGCTCCCCCTAAACCGTTGTCGTACCCTCACCTGGACCCTAAACCGTCCCCGTCCCCTAACCCTAACCCTAGCCCGAACCCTAACCCTAACCCTTCCCGGAAGCCTTCCCTTCACTCGTCCCCTAATCCTAACCCGTACGCTCACACTAACCCGCGCCCTCAAAAGTACGCTCCGCCGAAACCGTTGTCGTGCCCTCACCTGGACCCTAAACCGTCCCCGTCCCCTAACCCTAACCCTAGCCAACCCTAACCCTAACCCTTCCCCGAAGCCTTCCCCTCACCCGTCCCCTAATCCTAACCCGTACGCTCACACTAACCCGCGCCCTCACACGTACGCTCCGCCTAAACCGTTGTCATACCCTCACCTGGACCCTAAACCGTCCCCGTCCCCTAACCCTAACCCTAGCCCGAACTCTAACCCTAACCCTTCCCCGAAGCCTTCCCCTCACCCGTCCGCTAATCCTAACCCGTACGCTCACACTAACCCGCGCCCTCACACGTACGCACCCCCTAAACCGTTGTCGTACCCTCACCTGGACCGTAAACCGTCTGGGTCCCCTAACCCTAACCCTAGCCCGAACCCTAACCCTAACCCTTCCCCGAAGCCTTCCCCTCACCCGTCCCCTAATCCTAACCCGTACGCTGACACTAACCCGCGCCCTCACATGTACGCTCCGCCTAAACCGTTGTCGTACCCTCACCTGGACCCTAAACCGTCCCCGTCCCCTAACCCTAACCCTAGCCCGAACCCTAACCCTAACCCTTCCCCAAAGCCTTCCTCTCACCCGTCCCCTAATCCTAACCCGTACGCTCACACTAACCCGCGCCCTCACACGTACGCTCCCCCTAAACCGTTGTCGTACCCTCACCTGGACCCTAAACCGTCCCCGTCCCCTAACCCTAACCCTAGCCCGAACCCTAACCCTTACCCTTCCCCGAAGCCTTCCCCTCACCCGTCCCCTAATCCTAACCCGTACGCTCACAAAAACCCGCGCCCTCACACGTACGCTCCCCCTAAACCGTTGTCGTACCCTCACCTGGACCCTAAACCGTCCCCGTCCCCTAACCCTAACCCTAGCCCGAACCCTAACCCTAACCCTTCCCCGAAGCCTTCCCCTCACCCGTCCCCTAATCCTAACCCGTACGCTCACACTAACCCGCGCCGTCACACGTACGCTCCCCCTAAGCCGTTGTCGTACCCTCACCTAGACCCTAAACCGTCCCCGTCCCCTAACCCTAACCCTAGCCCGAACCCTAACCCTAACCCTTCCCCGAAGCCTTCCCCTCACCCGTCCCCTAATCCTAACCCGTGCGCTGACACTAATCCGCGCCCTCACACGTACGCTCCGCCTAAACCGTTGTCGTACCCTCACCTGGACCCTAAACCGTCCCCGTCCCCTAACCCTAACCCTAGCCCGAACCCTAACCCTAACCCTTCCCCAAAGCCTTCCTCTCACCCGTCCCCTAATCCTAACCCGTACGCTCACACTAACCCGCGCCCTCACACGTACGCTCCCCCTAAACCGTTGTCGTACCCTCACCTGGACCCTAAACCGTCCCCGTCCCCTAACCCTAACCCTAGCCCGAACCCTAACCCTAACCCTTCCCCGAAGCCTTCCCCTCACCCGTCCCCTAATCCTAACCCGTATGCTCACACTAACCCGCGCCGTCACACGTACGCTCCCCCTAAGCCGTTGTCGTACCCTCACCTGGACCCTAAACCGTCCCCGTCCCCTAACCCCAACCCCAGCCCGAACCCTAACCCTAACCCTTCCCCGAAGCCTTCCCCTCACACGTCCCCTAATCCTAACCCGTACGCTCACACTAACCCGCGCCCTCACACATATGCTCCCCCTAAACCGTTGTTGTACCCTCACCTGGACCCTAAACCGTCCCCGTCCCCTAACCCTAACCCTTCCCCGAAGCCTTCCCCTCACCCGTCACCTAATCCTAACCCGTACGCTCACACTAACCCGCGCCCTCACACGTACACTCCCCCTAAACCGTTGTAGTACCGTCACCTGGACCCTAAACCGTCCCCGTCCCCTAACCCTATCCCTAGCCCGAACGCTAACCCTAACTCTTCCCCGAAGCCTTCCCCTCACCCGTCCCCTAATCCTAACCCGTACGCTCACACAAACCAGCGCCCTCACATGTACGCTCCCCCTAAACCGTTGTCGTACCCTCACCTGAACACTAAACCGTCCCCGTCCCCTAACCCTAACCCTAGCCCGAACCCTAACCCTAACTCTTCCCCGAAGCCTTCCCCTCACCCGTCCCCTAATCCTAACCCGTACGCTCACACTAACCCGCGCCCTCAAAAGTACGCTCCGACGAAACCGTTGTCGTGCCCTCACCTGGACCCTAAACCGTCCCCGTCCCCTAACCCTAACCCTAGCCAACCCTAACCCTAACCCTTCCCCGAAGCCTTCCCCTCACCCGTCCCCTAATCCTAACCCGTACGCTCACACTAACCCACGCCCTCACACGTACGCTCCCCCTAAACCGTTGTCGTACCCTCACCTGGACCCTAAACCGTCCCTGTCCCCTAACCCTAACCCTAGCCCGAACCATAACCCTAACCATTCCCCGAAGCCTTCCCCTCACCCGTCCCCTAATCCTAACCCGTACGCTCACACTAACCCGCGCCCTCACACGTACGCTCCCCCTAAACCGTTGTCGTACCCTCACCTGGACCCTAAACCGTCCCCATGCCCTAAACCAAACCCTAGCCCGAACCCTAACCCTAACCCTTCCCAGAAGCCTTCCCCTCACCAGTCCCCTAATCCTAACCCGTACGCTCACACTAACCCGCGCCGTCACACGTACGCTCCCCCTAAGCCGTTGTCGTACCCTCACCTGGACCCTAAACCGTCCCCGTCCCCTAACCCTAACCCTAGCCCGAACCCTAACCCTAACCCTTCCCCGAAGCCTTCCCCTCACCCGTCCCCTAATCCTAACCCGTGCGCTGACACTAATCCGCGCCCTCACACGTACGCTCCGCCTAAACCGTTGTCGTACCCTCACCTGGACCCTAAACCGTCCCCGTCCCCTAACCCTAACCCTAGCCCGAACCCTAACCCTAACCCTTCCCCAAAGCCTTCCTCTCACCCGTCCCCTAATCCTAACCCGTACGCTCACACTAACCCGCGCCCTCACACGTACGCTCCCCCTAAACCGTTGTCGTACCCTCACCTGGACCCTAAACCGTCCCCGTCCCCTAACCCTAACCCTAGCCCGAACCCTAACCCTAACCCTTCCCCGAAGCCTTCCCCTCACCCGTCCCCTAATCCTAACCCGTATGCTCACACTAACCCGCGCCGTCACACGTACGCTCCCCCTAAGCCGTTGTCGTACCCTCACCTGGACCCTAAACCGTCCCCGTCCCCTAACCCCAACCCCAGCCCGAACCCTAACCCTAACCCTTCCCCGAAGCCTTCCCCTCACACGTCCCCTAATCCTAACCCGTACGCTCACACTAACCCGCGCCCTCACACATATGCTCCCCCTAAACCGTTGTTGTACCCTCACCTGGACCCTAAACCGTCCCCGTCCCCTAACCCTAACCCTTCCCCGAAGCCTTCCCCTCACCCGTCACCTAATCCTAACCCGTACGCTCACACTAACCCGCGCCCTCACACGTACACTCCCCCTAAACCGTTGTAGTACCGTCACCTGGACCCTAAACCGTCCCCGTCCCCTAACCCTATCCCTAGCCCGAACGCTAACCCTAACTCTTCCCCGAAGCCTTCCCCTCACCCGTCCCCTAATCCTAACCCGTACGCTCACACAAACCAGCGCCCTCACATGTACGCTCCCCCTAAACCGTTGTCGTACCCTCACCTGAACACTAAACCGTCCCCGTCCCCTAACCCTAACCCTAGCCCGAACCCTAACCCTAACCCTTCCCCGAAGCCTTCCCCTCACCCGTCCCCTAATCCTAACCCGTACGCTCACACTAACCCGCGCCCTCAAAAGTACGCTCCGACGAAACCGTTGTCGTGCCCTCACCTGGACCCTAAACCGTCCCCGTGCCCTAACCCTAACCTTAGCCAACCCTAACCCTAACCCTTCCCCGAAGCCTTCCCCTCACCCGTCCCCTAATCCTAACCCGTACGCTCACACTAACCCACGCCCTCACACGTACGCTCCCCCTAAACCGTTGTCGTACCCTCACCTGGACCCTAAACCGTCCCTGTCCCCTAACCCTAACCCTAGCCCGAACCATAACCCTAACCATTCCCCGAAGCCTTCCCCTCACCCGTCCCCTAATCCTAACCCGTACGCTCACACTAACCCGCGCCCTCACACGTCCGCTCCCCCTAAACCGTTGTCGTACCCTCACCTGGACCCTAAACCGTCCCCATGCCCTAAACCAAACCCTAGCCCGAACCCTAACCCTAACCCTTCCCAGAAGCCTTCCCCTCACCAGTCCCCTAATCCTAACCCGTACGCTCACACTAACCCGCGCCCTCACACGTACGCTCCCCCGAAACCGTTGTGGTACCCTCACCTGGACCCTAAACCGTCCCCGTCCCCTAACCCTAACCCTAGCCCGAACCCTAACCCTAACCCTTCCCCGAAGCCTTCCCCTCACCCGTCCCCTAATCCTAACCCGTACGCTCACACTAACCCTCGCCCTCACACGTACGCCTCCCCTAAACCGTTGTCGTACCCTCACCTGGACCCTAAACCGTCCCCGTCCCCTAACCCTAACCTTAGCCCGAACCCTAACCCTAAACCTTCCCCGAAGCCTTCCCCTCACCCGTCCCCTAATCCTAACCCGTACGCTCAAACTAACCCGCGCCCTCACACGTACGCTCTGCCTAAACCGTTGTCGTACCCTCACCTGGACCCTAAACCGTCCCCGTCCCCTAACCCTAACCCTAGCCCGAACCCTAACCCTAACCCTTCCCCGAAGCCTTCCCCTCACCCGTCCGCTAATCCTAACCCGTACGCTCACACTAACCCGAGCCCTCACACGTACGCTCCCCCTAAACCGTTGTCGTACCCTCAACTGGACCCTAAACCGTCCGGGTCCCCTAACCCTAACCCTAGCCCGAACCCTAACCCTAACCCTCACCCGAAGCCTTCCCCTCACCCGTCCCCTAATCCTAACCCGTACGCTCACACTAACCCGCGCCCTCACACGTACGCTCCGCCTAAACCGTTGTCGTACCCTCACCTGGACCCTAAACCGTCCCCGTCCCCTAACCCTAACCCTAGCCCGAACCCTAACCCTAAAACTTCCCCGAAGCCTTCCCCTCACCCGTCCCCTAATCCTAACCCGTACGCTCACACTAACCCGCGCCCTCACACGTACGCTCCCCCTAAACCGTTGTCGTACCCTTACCTTGACCCTAAACCGTCCCCGTCCCCTAACCCTAACCCTAGCCCGAACCCTAACCCTAAACCTTCCCCGAAGCCTTCCCTCACCCGTCCCCTAATCCTAACCCGTACGCTCACACTAACCCGCGCCCTCACACGTACACTCCGCCTAAACCGTTGTCGTACCCTCACCTGGACCCTAAACCGTCCCCGTCCCCTAACCCTAACCCTAGCCCGAACTCTAACCCTAACCCTTCCCCGAAGCCTTCCCCTCACCCGTCCGCTAATCCTAACCCGTACGCTCACACTAACCCGCGCCCTCACACGTACGCTCCCCCTAAACCGTTGTCGTACCCTCACCTGGACCCTAAACCGTCCCCGTCCCCTAACCCTAACCCTAGCCCGAACCCTAACCCTAACCCTTCCCCGAAGCCTTCCCCTCACCCGTCCCCTAATCCTAACCCGTACGCTGACACTAACCCGCGCCCTCACACGTACGCTCCGCCTAAACCGTTGTCGTACCCTCACCTGGACCCTAAACCGTCCCCGTCCCCTAACCCTAACCCTAGCCCGAACCCTAACCCTAACCCTTCCCCAAAGCCTTCCCCTCACCCGTCCCCTAATCCTAACCCGTATGCTCACACTAACCCGCGCCCTCACACGTACGCTCCCCCTAAACCGTTGTCGTACCCTCACCTGGACCCTAAACCTTCCCCGTCCCCTAACCCTAACCCTAGCCCGAACCCTAACCCTTACGCTTCCCCGAATCCTTCCCCTCACCCGTCCCCTAATCCTAACCCGTACGCTCACACTAACCCGCGCCCTCACACGTACGCTCCCCCTAAACCGTTGTCGTACCGTCACCTGGACCCTAAACCGTCCCCGTCCCCCAACCCTAACCCTAGCCCGAAACCTAACCCTAACCCTTCCCCGAAGCCTTCCCCTCACCCGTCCCCTAATCCTAACCCGTACGCTCACACTAACCCGCGCCGTCACACGTACGCTCCCCCTAAGCCGTTGTCGTACCCTCACCTGGACCCTAAACCGTCCCCGTCCCCTAACCCTAAACCTAGCCCGAACCCTAACACTAACCCTTCCCCGAAGCCTTCCCCTCACCCGTCCCCTAATCCTAACCCGTACGCTCACACTAACCCGCGGCCTCACACGTACGCTCCGCCTAAACCGTTGTCGTACCCTAACCTGGACCCTAAACCGTCCCCGTCCCCTAACCCTAACCCTAGCCCGAACCCTAACCCTAACGCTTCCCCGAAGCCTTCCCCTCACCCGTCCCCTAATCCTAACCCTTACGCTCACACTAACCCGCACCCTCACACGTACGCTCCCCCTAAACCGTTGTCGTGCCCTCACATGGACTCTAAACCGTCCCCGTCCCCTAACCCTAACCCTAGCCCGAACCCTAACCCTAACCCTTCCCCGAAGCCTTCCCCTCACCCGTCCCCTAATCCTAACCCGTACGCTCACACTAAACCGCGCCCTCAAACGTACGCTCCCCCTAAACCGTTGTCGTACCCTCACCTGGACCCTAAACCGTCCCCGTCCCCTAACCCTAACCCTAGCCCGAACCCTAACCCTAACCCTTCCCCGAAGCCTTCCCCTCACCCGTCCCCTAATCCTAACCCGTACGCTCACACTAACCCGCGCCCTCACACGAACGCTCCCCCTAAACCGTTCTCGTACCCTCACCTGGACCCGAAACCGTCCCCATGCCCTAACCCTAACCCTAGCCCGAACCCTAACCCTAACACTTCCCCGAAGCCTTCCCCTCACTCGTCCCCTAATCCTAACCCGTACGCTCACACTAACCCGCGCCCTCACACGTACACTCCGCCTAAACCGTTGTCGTACCCTCATCTGGACCCTAAACCGTCCCCGTCCCCTAACCCTAACCCTAGCCCGAACCCTAACCCTAACCCTTCCCCGAAGCCTTCCCCTCACCCGTCCCCTAATCCTAACCCGTACGCTCACACTAACCCGCGCCCTCACACGTACGCTCCCCCTAAACCGTTGTCGTACCCTCACCTGGACCCTAAACCGTCCCCGTCCCCTAACCCTAACCCTACCCCGAACCCTAACCCTAACCCTTCCCTAAAGCCTTCCCCTCACCCGTCCCATAATCCTAACCCGTACGCTCACACTAACCCGCGCCCTCACACGTACGCTCCCCCTAAACCGTTGTCAACCCTCACCTGGACCCTAAACCGTCCCCGTCCCCTAACCCTAACCCTAGCCCGAACCCTAACCCTAACCCTTCCCCGAAGCCTTCCCCTCACCCGTCCCCTAATCCTAAACCATACGCTCACACTAACCCGCGCCCTCACACGTACGCTCCGCCTAAACCGTTGTCGTACCCTCACCTGGACCCTAAACCGTCCCCGTCTCCTAACCCTAACTCTAGACCGAACCCTAACCCTAACGCTTCCCCGAAGCCTTCCCCTCACCTGTCCCCTAATACTAATCCGTACGCTCACACCAACCCGCGCCCTCACACGTACGCTCCCCCTAAACCGTTGTCGTACCCTCACCTGGACCCTAAACCGTCCCCGTCCCCTAACCCTAACCCTAGCCCGAACCCTAACCCTAACCCTTGCCCGAAGCCTTCCCCTCACCCGTCCCCTAATCCTAACCCGTACGCTCACACTAACCCGCGCCCTCACACGTACGCTCCCCCTAAACCGTTGTCGTACCCTCACCTGGACCCTAAACCGTCCCCGTCCCCTAACCCTAACCCTAGCCCGAACCCTAACCCTAACCCTTCCCCAAAGCCTTCCCCTCACCCGTCCGCTAATCGTAAACCGTACGCTCACACTAACCCATGCCCTCACACATACGCTCCGCCTAAATCGTTGTCGTACCTTCACCTGGATCCTAAACCGTCCCCGTCCCCTAACCCAAACCCTAGCCCGAACCCTAACCCTAACCCTTCCCCGAAGCCTTCCCCTCACCCGTCCCCTAATCCTAACCCGTACGCTCACACTAACCCGCGCCCTCACACGTACGCTCCCCCTAAACCGTTGTCGTACCCTCACCTGGACCCTAAACCGTCCCCGTCCCCTAACCCTAACCCTAGCCCGAACCCTAACCCTAACCCTTCCCGGAAGCCTTCCCTTCACCCGTCCCCTAATCCTAACCCGTACGCTCACACTAACCCGCGCCCTCACACGTATGCTCCCCCGAAACCGTTGTCGTACACTCACCTGGACCCTAAACCGTCCCCGTCCCCAAAGCCTAACCCTAGCCCGAACCCTAACCCTAACCCTTCCCCGAAGCCTTCCCCTCACCCGTCCCCTAATCCTAACCCGTACGCTCACACTAACCCGCGCCCTCACACATACGCTCCCCCTAAACCGTTGTTGTACCCTCACCTGGACCCTAAACCGTCCCCGTCCCCTAACCCTAACCCTAGCCCGAACCCTAACCCTAACCCTTCCCCGAAGCCTTCCCCTCACCCGTCCCCTAATCCTAACCCGTACGCTCACACTAACCCGCGCACTCACACGTACGCTCCCCCTAAACCGTTGTCGTACCCTCACCTGGACCCTAAACCGTCCCCGTCCCCTAACCCTAACCCTAGCCCGAACGCTAACCCTAACACTTCCCCGAAGCCTTCCCCTCACCCGTCCCCTAATCCTAACCCGTACGCTCACACTAACCCGCGCCCTCACACGTACGCTCCACCTAAACCGTTCTCGTACCCTCACCTGTACCCTAAATCGTCCCCGTCCCCTAACCCTAACCCTAGCCCGAACCCTAACCCTAACCCTTCCCCGAAGCCTTCCCCTCACCCGTCCCCTAATCCTAACCCGTACGCTCACAGTAACCCGCGCCCTCACACGTACGCTCCCCCTAAACCGTTGTCGTACACTCACCTGGACCCTAAACCGTCCCCGTCCCCTAACCCTAACCCTAGCCCGAACCCTAACCCTAACGCTTCCCCGAAGCCTTCCCCTCACCCGTCCCCTAATCCTAACACGTACGCTCACACTAACCCGCGCCCTCACACGTACGCTCCCCCTAAACCGTTGTCGTACCCTCACCTGGACCCTAAACCGTCCCCGTCCCCTAACCCTAACCCTAGCCCGAACCCTAACCCTAACCCTTCCCCGAAGCCTTCCCCTCACCCGTCCGCTAATCCTAACCCGTACGCTCACACTAACCCGCGCCCTCACACGTACGCTCCCCCTAAACCGTTGTCGTACCCTCACCTGGACCCTAAACCGTCCGGGTCCCCTAAACCTAACCCTAGCCCGAACCCTAACCCTAACCCTTCCCCGAAGCCTTCCCCTCACACGTCCCCTAATCCTAAACCGTACGCTCACACTAACCCGCGCCCTCACACGTACGCTCCGCCTAAACCGTTGTCGTACCCTCACCTGGACCCTAAACCGTCCCCGTCCCCTAACCCTAACCCTAGCCCGAACCCTAACCCTAACCCTTCCCCGAAGCCTTCCCCTCACCCGTCCCCTAATCCTAACCCGTACGCTCACACTAACCCGCGCCCTCACACGTACGCTCCCCCTAAACCATTGTCGTACCCTCACCTGGACCCTAAACCGTCCCCGTCCCCTAACCCTAACCCTAGCCCGAACCCTAACCCTAACCCTTCCCCGAAGCCTTCCCCTCACCCGTCCCCTAATCCTAACCCGTACGCTCACATTAACCCGCGGCCTCACACGTACGCTCCGCCTAAACCGTTGTCGTACCCTAACCTGAACCCTAAACCGTCCCCGTTTCCTAACCCTAACCCTAGCCCGAACCCTAACCCTAACGCTTCCCCGAAGCCTTCCCCTCACCCGTCCCCTAATCCTAACCCGTACGCTCACACTAACCCGTGCCCTCACACGTACGCTCCGCCTAAACCGTTGTCGTACCCTCACCTGGACCCTAAACCGTCCCCGTCCCCTAACCCTAACCCTAGCCCGAACCGTAACCCTAACCCTTCCCCGAAGCCTTCCCCTCACCCGTCCCCTAATCCTAACCCGTACGCTCACACTAACCCGCGCCCTCACACGTACGCTCCCCCTAAACCGTTGTCGTGCCCTCACCTGTACCCTAAACCGTCCCCGTCCCCTAACCCTAACCCTAGCCCGAACCCTAACCCTAACCCTTCCCCGAAGCCTTCCCCTCACCCGTCCCCTAATCCTAACCCGTACGCTCACACTAACCCGCGCCCTCAAACGTACGCTCCCCCTAAACCGTTGTTGTACCCTCACCTGGACCCTAAACCGTCCCCGTCCCCTAACCCTAACCCTAGCCCGAACCCTAACCCTAACCCTTCCCCGAAGCCTTCCCCTCACCCGTCCCCTAATCCTAACCCGTACGCTCACACTAACCCGCGCCCTCACACGTACGCTCCGCCTAAACCGTTCTCGTACCCTCACCTGGACCCTAAATCGTCCCCGTCCCCTAACCCTAACCCTAGCCCGAACCCTAACCCTAACCCTTCCCCGAAGCCTTCCCCTCACCCGTCCCCTAATCCTAACCCGTACGCTCACACTAACCCGCGCCCTCACACGTACGCTCCCCCTAAACCGTTGTCGTACACTCACCTGGACCCTAAACCGTCCCCGTCCCCTAACCCTAACCCTAGCCCGAACCCTAACCCTAACCCTTCCCCGAAGCCTTCCCCTCACCCGTCCCCTAATCCTAACCCGTACGCTCACACTAACCCGCGCCCTCACACGTACGCTCCCCCTAAACCGTTGTCGTACCCTCACCTGGACCCTAAACCGTCCCCGTCCCCTAACCCTAACCCTAGCCCGAACCCTAACCCTAACCCTTCCCCGAAGCCTTCCCCTCACCCGTCCCCTAATCCTAAACCCTACGCTCACACTAACCCGCGCTCTCACACATAGGTTCCCCCTAAACCGTTGTCGTACCCCCACCTGGACCCTAAACCGTCCCCGGCCCCTAAGACTAACCCTAGCCCGAACCCTAACCCTAACCCTTCCCCGAAGCCTTCCCCTCACCCGTCCCCTAATCCTAACCCGTACGCTCACACTAACCCGCGCCCTCACACGTACGCTCCCCCTAAACCGTTGTCGTACCCTCACCTGGACCCTAAACCATACCCGTCCCCTAACCCTAACCCTAACCCGAACCCTAACCCTAACCCTTCCCCGAAGCCTTCCCCTCACCCGTCCCCTAATCCTAACCCGTACGCTCACACTAACCCGCGCCCTCACACGTACGCTCCCCCTAAACCGTTGTCGTACCCTCACCTGGACCCTAAACCGTCCCCGTCCCCTAACCCTAACCCTAGCCCGAACCCTAACCCTTCCCCTTCCCCGAAGCCTTCCCCTCACCCGTCCCCTAATCCTAACCCGTACGCTCACACTAACCCGTGCCCTCACACGTACGCTCCCCCTAAACCGTTGTCGTACCCTCACCTGGACCCTAAACCGTCCCCGTCCCCTAACCCTAACCCTAGCCCGAACCCTAACCCTAACCCTTCCCCGAAGCCTTCCCCTCACCCGTCCCCTAATCCTAACCCGTACGCTCACACTAACCCGCGCCGTCACACGTACGCTCCCCCTAAGCCGTTGTCGTACCCTCACCTGCACCCTAAACCGTCCCCGTCCCCTAACCCTAACCTTAGCCCGAACCCTAACCCTAACCCTTCCCCGAAGCCTTCCCCTCACCCGTCCCCTAATCCTAACCCGTACGCTCACACTAACCCGCGGCCTCACACGTACGCTCCACCTAAACCGTTGTCGTACCCTAACCTGGACCCTAAACCGTCCCCGTCCCCTAACCCTAACCCTAGCCCGAACCCTAAACCTAACGCTTCCCCGAAGCCTTCCCCTCACCCGTCCCCTAATCCTAACCCGTACCCTCACACTAACCCGCGCCCTCACACGTACGCTCCCCCTAAACCGTTGTCGTGCCCTCACCTGGACTCTAAACCGTCCCCGTCCCCTAACCCTAACCCTAGCCCGAACCCTAACCCTAACCCTTCACCGAAGCCTTCCCCTCACCCGTCCCCTAATCCTAACCCGTACGCTCACACTAACCCGCGCCCTCAAACGTACGCTCCCCCTAAACCGTTGTCGTACCCTCACCTGGACCCTAAACCGTCCCCGTCCCCTAACCCTAACCATAGCCCGAACCCTAACCCTAACCCTTCCCCGAAGCCTTCCCCTCACCCGTCCCCTAATCCTAACCCGTACGCTCACACTAACCCGCGCCCTCACACGTACGCTCCCCCTAAACCGTTGTCGTACCCTCACCTGGACCCTAAACCGTCCCGTCCCCTAACCCTAACCCTAGCCCGAACCCTAACCCTAACCCTTCCCTAAAGCCTTCCCCTCACCCGTCCCATAATCCTAACCTGTACGCTCACACTAACCCGCGCCCTCACACGTACGCTCACCCTAAACCGTAGTCGTACCCTCACCTGGACCCTAAACCGTCCCCGTCCCCTAACCCTAACCCTAGCCCGAACCCTAACCCTAACACTTCCCCGAAGCCTTCCCCTCACCCGTCCCCTAATCCTAACCCGTACGCTCACACTAACCCGCGCCCTCACACATACGCTCCCCCTAAACCGTTGTTGTACCCTCACCTGGACCCTAAACCGTCCCCGTCCCCTAACCCTAACCCTAGCCCGAACCCTAACCCTAACCCTTCCCCGAAGCCTTCCCCTCACCCGTCCCCTAATCCTAACCCGTACGCTCACACTAACCCGCGCCCTCACACGTACGCTCTGCCTAAACCGTTCTCGTACCCTCACCTGGACCCTAAATCGTCCCCGTCCCCTAACCCTAACCCTAGCCCGAACCCTAACCCTAACCCTTCCCCGAAGCCTTCCCCTCACCCGTCCCCTAATCCTAACCCGTACGCTCACACTAACCCGCGCCCTCACACGTACGCTCCCCCTAAACCGTTGTCGTACACTCACCTGGACCCTAAACCGTCCCCGTCCCCTAACCCTAACCCTAGCCCGAACCATAACCCTAACCCTTCCCCGAAGCCTTCCCCTCACCCGTCCCCTAATCCTAACCCGTACGCTCACACTAACCCGCGCCCTCACACATACGCTCCCCCTAAACCGTTGTCGTACCCTCACCTGGACCCTAAACCGTCCCCGTCCCCTAACCCTAACCCTAGCCCGAACCCTAACCCTAACCCTTCCCCGAAGCCTTCCCCTCACCCGTCCCCTAATCCTAAACCCTACGCTCACACTAACCCGCGCCCTCACACATACGCTCCCCCTAAACCGTTGTCGTACCCCCACCTGGACCCTAAACCGTCCCCGGCCCCTAAGACTAACCCTAGCCCGAACCCTAACCCTAACCCTTCCCCGAAGCCTTCCCCTCACCCGTCCCCTAATCCTAACCCGTACGCTCACACTAACCCGCGCCCTCACACGTACGCTCCCCCTAAACCGTTGTCGTACCCTCACCTGGACCCTAAACCGTACCCGTCCCCTAACCCTAACCCTAACCCGAACCCTAACCCTAACCCTTCCCCGAAGCCTTCCCCTCACCCGTCCCCTAATCCTAACCCGTACGCTCACACTAACCCGCGCCCTCACACGTACGCTCCCCCTAAACTGTTGTCGTACCCTCACCTGGACCCTAAACCGTCCCCGTCCCCTAACCCTAACCCTAGCCCGAACCCTAACCCTAACCCTTCCCCGAAGCCTTCCCCTCACCCTTCCCCTAATCCTAACCTGTACGCTCACACTAACCCGCGCCCTCACACGTACGCTCCCCCTAAACCGTTGTCGTACCCTCACCTGGACCCTAAACCGTCCCCGTCCCCTAACCCTAACCCTAGCCCGAACCCTAACCCTAACACTTCCCGGAAGCCTTCCCTTCACCCGTCCCCTAATCCTAACCCGTACGCTCACACTAACCCGCGCCCTCACACGTATGCTCCCCCGAAACAGTTGTCGTACACTCACCTGGACCCTAAACCGTCCCCGTCCCCAAAGCCTAACCCTAGCCCGAACCCTAACCCTAACCCTTCCCCGAAGCCTTCCCCTCACCCGTCCCCTAATCCTAACCCGTACGCTCACACTAACCCGCGCCCTCACACATACGCTCCCCCTAAACCGTTGTTGTACCCTCACCTGGACCCTAAACCGTCCCCGTCCCCTAACCCTAACCCTAGCCCGAACCCTAACCCTAACCCTTCCCCGAAGCCTTCCCCTCACCCGTCTCCTAATCCTAACCCGTACGCTCACACTAACCCGCGGCCTCACACGTACGCTCCGCCTAAACCGTTCTCGTACCCTCACCTGGACCCTAAACCGTCCCCGTCCCCTAACCCTAACCCTAGCCCGAACCCTAACCCTAACCCTTCCCCGAAGCCTTCCCCTCACCCGTCCCCTAATCCTAACCCGTACGCTCACACTAACCCGCGCCCTCACACGTACGCTCCCCCTAAACCGTTGTCGTACCCTCACCTGGACCCTAAACCGTCCCCGTCCCCTAACCCTAACCCTAGCCCGAACCCTAACCCTAACCCTTCCCCGAAGCCTTCCCCTCACCCGTCCCCTAATCCTAAACCCTACGCTCACACTAACCCGCGCCCTCACACGTACACTCCCCCTAAACCGTTGTCGTACCTTCACCTGGACCCTAAACCGTCCCCGTCCCCTAAGACTAACCCTAGCCCGAACCCTACTCTAACCCTTCCCCGAAGCCTTCCCCTCACCCGTCCCCTAATCCTAACCCATACGCTCACACTAACCCGCGCCCTCACACGTACGCTCCCCCTAAACCGTTGTCGTACCCTCACCTGGACCCTAAACCGTCCCCGTCCCCTAACCCTAACCCTTGCCCGAACCCTAACCCTAACCCTTCCCCGAAGCCTTCCCCTCACCCGTCCCCTAATCCTAACCCGTACGCTCACACTAACCCGCGCCCTCACACATACGCTCCCCCTAAACCGTTGTCGTACCCTCACCTGGACCCTAAACCGTCCCCGTCCCCTAACCCTAACCCTAGCCCGAACCCTAACCCTAACCCTTCCCCGAAGCCTTCCCCTAACCCGTCCCCTAATCCTAACCCGTACGCTCACACTAACCCGCGCCCTCACACGTACGCTCCCCCTAAAACGTTGTCGTACCCTCACCTGGACCCTAAACCGTCCCCGTCCCCTAACCCTAACCCTAGCCCGAACCCTAACCCTAACGCTTCCCGGAAGCCTTCCCCTCACCCGTCCCCTAATCCTAACCCGTACGCTCACACTAAACCACGCTCTCACACGTACGCTCCCCCTAAACCGTTGTCGTACCTTCACCTGGACCCTAAACCGTCCCCGTCCCCTAACCCTAACCCTAGCCCGAACCCTAACCCTAACACTTCCCCGAAGCCTTCCACTCACCCGTCCCCTAATCCTAACCCGTACGCTCACACTAACCCGTGCCCTCACACGTACGCTCCCCCTAAACCGTTGTCGTACCCTCACCTGGACCCTAAACCGTCCCCGTCCCCTAACCCTAACCGTAGCCCGAACCCTAACCCTAACACTTCCCCGAAGACTTCCCCTCACCCGTCCCCTAATCCTAACCCATACGCTCACACTAAACCGCGCCCTCACACGTACGCTCCCCCTAAACCGTTGTCGTACCCTCACCTGGACCCTAAACCGTCCCCGTCCCCTAACCCTAACCCTAGCCCGAACCCTAACCCTAACCCTTCCCCGAAGCCTTCCCCTCACCCGTCCCCTAATCCTAACCCGTACGCTCACACTAACCCGCGCCCTCACACGTACGCTCCCCCTAAACCGTTGTCGTACCCTCACCTGGACCCTAAACCGTCCCCGTCCCCTAACCCTAACCCTAGCCCGAACCCTAACCCTAACCCTTCCCCAAAGCCTTCCCCTCACCCGTCCGCTAATCTTAAACCGTACGCTCACACTAACCCATGCCCTCACACATACGCTCCGCCTAAACCGTTGTCGTACCTTCACCTGGACCCTAAACCGTCCCCGTCCCCTAACCCAAACCCTAGCCCGAACCCTAACCCTAACCCTTCCCCGAAGCCTTCCCCTCACCCGTCCCCTAATCCTAACCCGTACGCTCACACTAACCCGCGCCCTCACACGTACGCTCCCCCTAAACTGTTGTCGTACCCTCACCTGGACCCTAAACCGTCCCCGTCCCCTAACCCTAACCCTAGCCCGAACCCTAACCCTAACCCTTCCCCGAAGCCTTCCCCTCACCCGTCCCCTATTCCTAACCCGTACGCTCACACTAACCCGCGCCCTCACACGTACGCTCCGCCTAAACCGTTGTCGTACCCTCACCTGGATCCTAAACCGTCCCCGTCCCCTAACCCTAACCCTAGCCCGAACCCTAACCCTAACCCTTCCCGGAAGCCTTCCCTTCACCCGTCCCCTATTCCTAACCCGTACGCTCACACTAACCCGCGCCCTCACACGTATGCTCCCCCGAAACCGTTGTCGTACACTCACCTGGACCCTAAACCGTCCCCGTCCCCAAAGCCTAACCATAGCCCGAACCCTAACCCTAACCCTTCCCCGAAGCCTTCCCCTCACCCGTCCCCTAATCCTAACCCGTACGCTCACACTAACCCGCGCCCTCACACATACGCTCCCCCTAAACCGTTGTTGTACCCTCACCTGGACCCTAAACCGTCCCCGTCCCCTAACCCTAACCCTAGCCCGAACCCTAACCCTAACCCTTCCCCGAAGCCTTCCCCTCACCCGTCCCCTAATCCTAACCCGTACGCTCACACTAACCCGCGCCCTCACACGTACGCTCCCCCTAAACCGTTTTACTACCGTCACCTGGACCCTAAACCGTCCCCGTCCCCTAACCCTAACCCTAGCCCGAACGCTAACCCTAACCCTTCCCCGAAGCCTTCCCCTCACCCGTCCCCTAATCCTAACCCGTACGCTCACACTAACCCGCGCCCTCACACGTACGCTCCGCCTAAACCGTTCTCGTACCCTCACCTAGACACTAAATCGTCCCCGTCCCCTAACCCTAACCCTAGCCCGAACCCTAACCCTAACCCTTTCCCGAAGCCTTCCCCTCACCCGTCCCCTAATCCTAACCCGTACGCTCACACTAACCCGCGCCCTCACACGTACGCTCCCCCTAAACCGTTGTCGTACACTCACCTGGACCCTAAACCGTCCCCGTCCCCTAACCCTAACCCTAGCCCGAACCCTAACCCTAACCCTTCCCCGAAGCCTTCCCCTCACCCGTCCCCTAATCCTAACCCATACGCTCACACTAACCCGCGCCCTCACACGTACGCTCCCCCTAAACCGTTGTCGTACCCTCACCTGGACCCTAAACCGTCCCCGTCCCCTAACCCTAACCCTAGCCCGAACCCTAACCCTAACCCTTCCCCGAAGCCTTCCCATCACCCGTCCCCTAATCCTAAACCCTACGCTCACACTAACCCGCGCCCTCACACGTACGCTCCCCCTAAACCGTTGTCGTACCCTCACCTGGACCCTAAACCGTCCCCGTCCCCTAAGACTAACCCTAGCCCGAACCCTAACCCTAACCCTTCCCCGAAGCCTTCCCCTCACCCGTCCCCTAATCCTAACCCGTACGCTCACACTAACCCGCGCCCTCACACGTACGCTCCCCCTAAACCGTTGTCGTACCCTCACCTGGACCCTAAACCGTCCCCGTCCCCTAACCCTAACCCTAGCCCGAACCCTAACCCTAACCCTTCCCCGAAGCCTTCCCCTCACCCGTCCCCTAATCCTAACCCGTACGCTCACACTATCCAGCGCCCTCACACGTACGCTCCCCCTAAACCGTTTTCGTACCCTCACCTGGACCCTAAACCGTCCCCGTCTCCTAACACTAACCCTAGCCCGAACCCTAACCCTAACACTTCCCGGAAGCCTTCCCTTCACCCGTCCCCTAATCCTAACCCGTACGCTCACAGTAACCCGCGCCCTCACACGTATGCTCCCCCGAAACCGTTGTCGTACACTCACCTGGACCCTAAACCGTCCCCGTCCCCAAAGCCTAACCCTAGCCCGAACCCTAACCCTAACCCTTCCCCGAAGCCTTCCCCTCACCCGTCCCCTAATCCTAACCCGTACGCTCACACTAACCCGCGCCCTCACACATACGCTCCCCCTAAACCGTTGTTGTACCCTCACCTGGACCCTAAACCGTCCCCGTCCACTAACCCTAACCCTAGCCCGAACCCTAACCCTAAACCTTCCCCGAAGCCTTCCCCTCACCCGTCCCCTAATCCTAACCCGTACGCTCACACTAACCCGCGCCCTCACACGTACGCTCCGCCTAAACCGTTCTCGTACCCTCACCTGGACCCTAAATCGTCCCCGTCCCCTAACCCTAACCCTAGCCCGAACCCTAACCCTAACCCTTCCCCGAAGCCTTCCCCTCACCCGTCCCCTAATCCTAACCCGTACGCTCACACTAACCCGCGCCCTCACACGTACGCTCCCCCTAAACCGTTGTCGTACACTCACCTGGACCCTAAACCGTCCCCGTCCCCTAACCCTAACCCTAGCCCGAACCCTAACCCTAACCCTTCCCCGAAGCCTTCCCCTCACCCGTCCCCTAATCCTAACCCGTATGCTCACACTAACCCGCGCCCTCACACGTACGCTCCCCCTAAACCGTTGTCGTACCCTCACCTGGACCCTAAACCGTACCCGTCCCCTAACCCTAACCCTAGCCCGAACCCTAACCCTAACACTTCCCGGAAGCCTTCCCTTCACACGGCCCCTAATCCTAACCCATACGCTCACACTAACCCGCGCCCTCACACGTACGCTCCCCCTAAACCGTTGTCGTACCCTCACCTGGACCCTAAACCGTCCCCGTCCCCTAACCCTAACCCTAGCCCGAACCCTAACCCTAACGCTTCCCCGAAGCCTTCCCCTCACCAGTCCCCTAATCCTAACCCGTACGCTCACACTAACCCACGCTCTCACACGTACGCTCCCCCTAAACCGTTGTCGTACCTTCACCTGGACCCTAAACCGTCCCCGTCCCCTAACCCTAACCCTAGCCCGAACCCTAACCCTAACCCTTCCACGAAGCCTTCCACTCACCCGTCCCCTAATCCTAACCCGTACGCTCACACTAACCCGCGCCCTCACACGTACGCTCCCCCTAAACCGTTGTCGTACCCTCACCTGGACCCTAAACCGTCCCCGTCCCCTAACCCTAAACGTAGCCCGAACCCTAAACCTAACCATTCCCCGAAGCCTTCCCCTCACCCGTCCCCTAATCCTAACCCATACGCTCACACTAAACCGCGCCCTCACACGTACGCTCCCCCTAAACCGTTGTCGTACCCTCACCTGGACCCTAAACCGTCCCCGTCCCCTAACCCTAACCCTAGCCCGAACCCTAACCCTAACCCTTCCCCGAAGCCTTCCCCTCACCCGTCCCCTAATCCTAACCCGTACGCTCACACTAACCCGCGCCCTCACACGTACGCTCCCCCTAAACCGTTGTCGTACCCTCACCTGGACCCTAAACCGTCCCCGTCCCCTAACCCTAACCCTAGCCCGAACCCTAACCCTAACCCTTCCCCAAAGCCTTCCCCTCACCCGTCCGCTAATCTTAAACCGTACGCTCACACTAACCCATGCCCTCACACATACGCTCCGCCTAAACCGTTGTCGTACCTTCACCTGGACCCTAAACCGTCCCCGTCCCCTAACCCAAACCCTAGCCCGAACTCTAACCCTAACCCTTCCCCGAAGCCTTCCCCTCACCCGTCCCCTAATCCTAACCCGTACGCTCACACTAACCCGCGCCCTCACACGTACGCTCCCCCTAAACTGTTGTCGTACCCTCACCTGGACCCTAAACCGTCCCCGTCCCCTAACCCTAACCCTAGCCCGAACCCTAACCCTAACCCTTCCCCGAAGCCTTCCCCTCACCCTTCCCCTAATCCTAACCTGTACGCTCACACTAACCCGCGCCCTCACACGTACGCTCCCCCTAAACCGTTGTCGTACCCTCACCTGGACCCTAAACCGTCCCCGTCCCCTAACACTAACCCTAGCCCGAACCCTAACCCTAACCCTTCCCGGAATCCTTCCCTTCACCCGTCCCCTATTCCTAACCCGTACGCTCACACTAACCCGCGCCCTCACACGTATGCTCCCCCGAAACCGTTGTCGTACACTCACCTGGACCCTAAACCGTCCCCGTCCCCAAAGCCTAACCCTAGCCCGAACCCTAACCCTAACCCTTCCCCGAAGCCTTCCCCTCACCCGTCCCCTAATCCTAACCCGTACGCTCACACTAACCCGCGCCCTCACACATACGCTCCCCCTAAACCGTTGTTGTACCCTCACCTGGACCCTAAACCGTCCCCGTCCCCTAAGACTAACCCTAGCCCGAACCCTAACCCTAACCCTTCCCCGAAGCCTTCCCCTCACCCGTCCCCTAATCCTAACCCGTACGCTCACACTAACCCGCGCCCTCACACGTACGCTCCCCCTAAACCGTTTTACTACCGTCACCTGGACCCTAAACCGTCCCCGTCCCCTAACCCTAACCCTAGCCCGAACGCTAACCCTAACCCTTCCCCGAAGCCTTCCCCTCACCCGTCCCCTAATCCTAACCCGTACGCTCACACTAACCCGCGCCCTCACACGTACGCTCCGCCTAAACCGTTCTCGTACCCTCACCTAGACCCTAAATCGTCCCCATCCCCTAACCCTAACCCTAGCCCGAACCCTAACCCTAACCCTTTCCCGAAGCCTTCCCCTCACCCGTCCCCTAATCCTAACCCGTACGCTCACACTAACCCACGCTCTCACACGTACGCTCCCCCTAAACCGTTGTCGTACCTTCACCTGGACCCTAAACCGTCCCCGTCCCCTAACCCTAACCCTAGCCCGAACCCTAACCCTAACCCTTCCACGAAGCCTTCCCCTCACCCGTCCCCTAATCCTAACCCGTACGCTCACACTAACCCGCGCCCTCACACGTACGCTCCCCCTAAACCGTTGTCGTACCCTCACCTGGACCCTAAACCGTCCCCGTCCCCTAACCCTAACCCTAGCCCGAACCCTAACCCTAACCCTTCCCCGAAGCCTTCCCCTCACCCGTCCCCTAATCCTAACCCGTACGCTCACACTAACCCGCGCCCTCACACGTACGCTCCCCCTAAACCGTTGTCGTACACTCACCTGGACCCTAAACCGTCCCCGTCCCCTAACCCTAACCCTAGCCCGAACCCTAACCCTAACCCTTCCCCGAAGCCTTCCCCTCACCCGTCCCCTAATCCTAACCCGTACGCTCACACTAACCCGCGCCCTCACACGTACGCTCCCCCTAAACCGTTGTCGTACCCTCACCTGGACCCTAAACCGTCCCCGTCCCCTAACCCTAACCCTAGCCCGAAGCCTAACCCTAACCCTTCCCCAAAGCCTTCCCCTCACCCGTCCGCTAATCTTGAACCGTACGCTCACACTAACCCATGCCCTCACACATACGCTCCGCCTAAACCGTTGTCGTACCTTCACCTGGACCCTAAACCGTCCCCGTCCCCTAACCCAAACCCTAGCCCGAACCCTAACCCTAACCCTTCCCCGAAGCCTTCCCCTCACCCGTCCCCTAATCCTAACCCGTACGCTCACACTAACCCGCGCCCTCACACGTACGCTCCCCCTAAACTGTTGTCGTAACCTCACCTGGACCCTAAACCTTCCCCGTCCCCTAACCCTAACCCTAGCCCGAACCCTAACCCTAACTCTTCCCCGAAGCCTTCCCCTCACCCTTCCCCTAATCCTAACCTGTACGCTCACACTAACCCGCGCCCTCACACGTACGCTCCCCCTAAACCGTTGTCGTACCCTCACCTGGACCCTAAACCGTCCCCGTCCCCTAACACTAACCCTAGCCCGAACCCTAACCCTAACCCTTCCCGGAATCCTTCCCTTCACCCGTCCCCTATTCCTAACCCGTACGCTCACACTAACCCGCGCCCTCACACGTATGCTCCCCCGAAACCGTTGTCGTACACTCACCTGGACCCTAAACCGTCCCCGTCCCCAAAGCCTAACCCTAGGCCGAACCCTAACCCTAACCCTTCCCCGAAGCCTTCCCCTCACCCGTCCCCTAATCCTAACCCGTACGCTCACACTAACCCGCGCCCTCACACATACGCTCCCCCTAAACCGTTGTTGTACCCTCACCTGGACCCTAAACCGTCCCCGTCCCCTAAGACTAACCCTAGCCCGAACCCTAACCCTAACCCTTCCCCGAAGCCTTCCCCTCACCCGTCCCCTAATCCTAACCCGTACGCTCACACTAACCCGCGCCCTCACACGTACGCTCCCCCTAAACCGTTGTCGTACCCTCACCTGGACCCTAAACCGTCCCCGTCCCCTAACCCTAACCCTAGCCCGAACCCTAACCCTAACCCTTCCCCGAAGCCTTCCCCTCACCCGTCCCCTAATCCTAACCCGTACGCTCACACTATCCAGCGCCCTCACACGTACGCTCCCCCTAAACCGTTGTCGTACCCTCACCTGGACCCTAAACCGTCCCCGTCCCCTAACCCTAACCCTAGCCCGAACCCTAACCCTAACACTTCCCGGAAGCCTTCCCTTCACCCGTCCCCTAATCCTAACCCGTACGCTCACACTAACCCGCGCCCTCACACGTATGCTCCCCCGAAACCGTTGTCGTACACTCACCTGGACCCTAAACCGTCCCCGTCCCCAAAGCCTAACCCTAGCCCGAACCCTAACCCTAACCCTTCCCCGAAGCCTTCCCCTCACCCGTCCCCTAATCCTAACCCGTACGCTCACACTAACCCGCGCCCTCACACATACGCTCCCCCTAAACCGTTGTTGTACCCTCACCTGGACCCTAAACCGTCCCCGTCCACTAACCCTAACCCTAGCCCGAACCCTAACCCTAAACCTTCCCCGAAGCCTTCCCCTCACCCGTCCCCTAATCCTAACCCGTACGCTCACACTAACCCGTGCCCTCACACGTACGCTCCGCCTAAACCGTTCTCGTACCCTCACCTGGACCCTAAATCGTCCCCGTCCCCTAACCCTAACCCTAGCCCGAACCCTAACCCTAACCCTTCCCCGAAGCCTTCCCCTCACCCGTCCCCTAATCCTAACCCGTACGCTCACACTAACCCGCGCCCTCACACGTACGCTCCCCCTAAACCGTTGTCGTACACTCACCTGGACCCTAAACCGTCCCCGTCCCCTAACCCTAACCCTAGCCCGAACCCTAACCCTAACCCTTCCCCGAAGCCTTCCCCTCACCCGTCCCCTAATCCTAACCCGTATGCTCACACTAACCCGCGCCCTCACACGTACGCTCCCCCTAAACCGTTGTCGTACCCTCACCTGGACCCTAAACCGTACCCGTCCCCTAACCCTAACCCTAGCCCGAACCCTAACCCTAACACTTCCCGGAAGCCTTCCCTTCACACGGCCCCTAATCCTAACCCGTACGCTCACACTAACCCGCGCCCTCACACGTACGCTCCCCCTAAACCGTTGTCGTACCCTCACCTGGACCCTAAACCGTCCCCGTCCCCTAACCCTAACCCTAGCCCGAACCCTAACCCTAACGCTTCCCCGAAGCCTTCCCCTCACCCGTCCCCTAATCCTAACCCGTACGCTCACACTAACCCACGCTCTCACACGTACGCTCCCCCTAAACCGTTGTCGTACCTTCACCTGGACCCTAAACCGTCCCCGTCCCCTAACCCTAACCCTAGCCCGAACCCTAACCCTAACCCTTCCACGAAGCCTTCCACTCACCCGTCCCCTAATCCTAACCCGTACGCTCACACTAACCCGCGCCCTCACACGTACGCTCCCCCTAAACCGTTGTCGTACCCTCACCTGGACCCTAAACCGTCCCCGTCCCCTAACCCTAACCCTAGCCCGAACCCTAACCCTAACCCTTCCACGAAGCCTTCCACTCACCCGTCCCCTAATCCTAACCCGTACGCTCACACTAACCCGCGCCCTCACACGTACGCTCCCCCTAAACCGTTGTCGTACCCTCACCTGGACCCTAAACCGTCCCCGTCCCCTAACCCTAACCGTAGCCCGAACCCTAAACCTAACCATTCCCCGAAGCCTTCCCCTCACCCGTCCCCTAATCCTAACCCATACGCTCACACTAAACCGCGCCCTCACACGTACGCTCCCCCTAAACCGTTGTCGTACCCTCACCTGGACCCTAAACCGTCCCCGTCCCCTAACCCTAACCCTAGCCCGAACCCTAACCCTAACCCTTCCCCGAAGCCTTCCCCTCACCCGTCCCCTAATCCTAACCCGTACGCTCACACTAACCCGCGCCCTCACACGTACGCTCCCCCTAAACCGTTGTCGTACCCTCACCTGGACCCTAAACCGTCCCCGTCCCCTAACCCTAACCCTAGCCCGAACCCTAACCCTAACCCTTCCCGGAAGCCTTCCCCTCACCCGTCCCCTAATCCTAACCCGTACGCTCACACTATCCAGCGCCCTCACACGTACGCTCCCCCTAAACCGTTGTCGTACCCTCACCTGGACCCTAAACCGTCCCCGTCCCCTAACCCTAAACCTAGCCCGAACCCTAACCCTAACACTTCCCGGAAGCCTTCCCTTCACCCGTCCCCTAATCCTAACCCGTACGCTCACACTAACCCGCGCCCTCACACGTATGCTCCCCCGAAACCGTTGTCGTACACTCACCTGGACCCTAAACCGTCCCCGTCCCCAAAGCCTAACCCTAGCCCGAACCCTAAACCTAACCCTTCCCCGAAGCCTTCCCCTCACCCGTCCCCTAATCCTAACCCGTACGCTCACACTAACCCGCGCCCTCACACATACGCTCCCCCTAAACCGTTGTTGTACCTTCACCTGGACCCTAAACCGTCCCCGTCCACTAACCCTAACCCTAGCCCGAACCCTAACCCTAAACCTTCCCCGAAGCCTTCCCCTCACCCGTCCCCTAATCCTAACCCGTACGCTCACACTAACCCGCGCCCTCACACGTACGCTCCGCCTAAACCGTTCTCGTACCCTCACCTGGACCCTAAATCGTCCCCGTCCCCTAACCCTAACCCTAGCCCGAACCCTAACCCTAACCCTTCCCCGAAGCCTTCCCCTCACCCGTCCCCTAATCCTAACCCGTACGCTCACACTAACCCGCGCCCTCACACGTACGCTCCCCCTAAACCGTTGTCGTACACTCACCTGGACCCTAAACCGTCCCCGTCCCCTAACCCTAACCCTAGCCCGAACCCTAACCCTAACCCTTCCCCGAAGCCTTCCCCTCACCCGTCCCCTAATCCTAACCCGTATGCTCACACTAACCCGCGCCCTCACACGTACGCTCCCCCTAAACCGTTGTCGTACCCTCACCTGGACCCTAAACCGTACCCGTCCCCTAACCCTAACCCTAGCCCGAACCCTAACCCTAACACTTCCCGGAAGCCTTCCCTTCACACGGCCCCTAATCCTAACCCGTACGCTCACACTAACCCGCGCCCTCACACGTACGCTCCCCCTAAACCGTTGTCGTACCCTCACCTGGACCCTAAACCGTCCCCATCCCCTAACCCTAACCCTAGCCCGAACCCTAACCCTAACGCTTCCCCGAAGCCTTCCCCTCACCCGTCCCCTAATCCTAACCCGTACGCTCACACTAACCCACGCTCTCACACGTACGCTCCCCCTAAACCGTTGTCGTACCTTCACCTGGACCCTAAACCGTCCCCGTCCCCTAACCCTAACCCTAGCCCGAACCCTAACCCTAACCCTTCCACGAAGCCTTCCACTCACCCGTCCCCTAATCCTAACCCGTACGCTCACACTAACCCGCGCCCTCACACGTACGCTCCCCCTAAACCGTTGTCGTACCCTCACCTGGACCCTAAACCGTCCCCGTCCCCTAACCCTAACCGTAGCCCGAACCCTAAACCTAACCATTCCCCGAAGCCTTCCCCTCACCCGTCCCCTAATCCTAACCCATACGCTCACACTAAACAGCGCCCTCACACGTACGCTCCCCCTAAACCGTTGTCGTACCCTCACCTGGACCCTAAACCGTCCCCGTCCCCGAACCCTAACCCTAGCCCGAACCCTAACCCTAACCCTTCCCCGAAGCCTTCCCCTCACCCGTCCCCTAATCCTAACCCGTACGCTCACACTAACCCGCGCCCTCACACGTACGCTCCCCCTAAACCGTTGTCGTACCCTCACCTGGACCCTAAACCGTCCCCGTCCCCTAACCCTAACCCTAGCCCGAACCCTAACCCTAACCCTTCCCCAAAGCCTTCCCCTCACCCGTCCGCTAATCTTAAACCGTACGCTCACACTAACCCATGCCCTCACACATACGCTCCGCCTAAACCGTTGTCGTACCTTAACCTGGACCCTAAACCGTCCCCTTCCCCTAACACTAACCCTAGCCCGAACCCTAACCCTAACCCTTCCCGGAATCCTTCCCTTCACCCGTCCCCTATTCCTAACCCGTACGCTCACACTAACCCGCGCCCTCACACGTATGCTCCCCCGAAACCGTTGTCGTACACTCACCTGGACCCTAAACCGTCCCCGTCCCCAAAGCCTAACCCTAGCCCGAACCCTAACCCTAACCCTTCCCCGAAGCCTTCCCCTCACCCGTCCCCTAATCCTAACCCGTACGCTCACACTAACCCGCGCCCTCACAAATACGCTCCCCCTAAACCGTTGTTGTACCCTCACCTGGACCCTAAACCGTCCCCGTCCCCTAACCCTAACCCTAGCCCGAACCCTAACCCTAACCCTTCCCCGAAGCCTTCCCCTCACCCGTCCCCTAATCCTAACCCGTACGCTCACACTAACCCGCGCCCTCACACGTACGCTCCCCCTAAACCGTTGTAGTACCGTCACCTGGACCCTAAACCGTCCCCGTCCCCTAACCCTAACCCTAGCCCGAACGCTAACCCTAACCCTTCCCCGAAGCCTTCCCCTCACCCGTCCCCTAATCCTAACCCGTACGCTCACACTAACCCGCGCCCTCACACGTACGCTCCGCCTGAACCGTTCTCGTACCCTCACCTAGACCCTAAATCGTCCCCGTCCCCTAACCCTAACCCTAGCCCGAACCCTAACCCTAACCCTTCCCCGAAGCCTTCCCCTCACCCGTCCCCTAATCCTAACCCGTACGCTCACACTAACCCGCGCCCTCACACGTACGCTCCCCCTAAACCGTTGTCGTACACTCACCTGGACCCTAAACCGTCCCCGTCCCCTAACCCTAACCCTAGCCCGAACCCTAACCCTAACCCTTCCCGAAGCCTTCCCCTCACCCGTCCCCTAATCCTAACCCGTACGCTCACACTAACCCGCGCCCTCACACGTACGCTCCCCCTAAACCGTTGTCGTACCCTCACCTGGACCCTAAACCGTCCCCGTCCCCTAACCCTAACCCTAGCCCGAACCCTAACCCTAACCCTTCCCCGAAGCCTACCCCTCACCCGTCCCCTAATCCTAAACCCTACGCTCACACTAACCCGCGCCCTCACACGTATGCTCCCCCTAAACCGTTGTCGTACCCACACCTGGACCCTAAACCGTCCCCGTCCCCTAACCCTAACCCTAGCCCGAACCCTAACCCTAACCCTTCCCCGAAGCCTTCCCCTCACCCGTCCCCTAATCCTAACCCGTACGCTCACACTAACCCGCGCCCTCACACGTAGGCTCCCCCTAAACTGTTGTCGTACACTCACCTGGACCCTAAACCGTCCCCGTCCCCTAACCCTAACCCTAGCCCGAACCCTAACACTAACACTTCCCCGAAGCCTTCCCCTCACCCGTCCCCTAATCCTAACCCGTACGCTCACACTAACCCGCACCCTCACACGTACGCTCCCCCTAAACCGTTGTCGTACCCTCACCTGGACCCTAAACCGTCCCCGTCCCCTAACCCTAACCCTAGCCCGAACCCTAACCCTAACCCTTCCCCGAAGCCTTCCCCTCACCCGTCCCCTAATCCTAACCCGTACGCTCACACTAACCCGCGCCCTCACACGTACGCTCGCCCTAAATCGTTGTCGTACCCTCACCTGGACCCTAAACCGTCCCCGTCCCCTAACCCTAACCCTAGCCCGAACCCTAACCCTAACCCTTCCCCGAAGCCTTCCCCTCACCCGTCCCCTAATCCTAACCCGTACGCTCACACTAACCCGCGCCCTCACACGTACGCTCCCCCTAAACCGTTGTCGTACCCTCACCTGGACCCTAAACCGTCCCCGTCCCCTAACCCTAACCCTAGCCCGAACCCTAACCCTAACCCTTCCCCGAAGCCTTCCCCTCACCCGTCCCCTAATCCTAACCCGTACGCTCACACTAACCCGCGCCCTCACACGTACGCTCCCCCTAAACCGTTGTCGTACCCTCACCTGGACCCTAAACCGTCCCCGTCCCCTAACCCTAACCCTAGCCCGAACCCTAACCCTAACCCTTCCCCGAAGCCTTCCCCTCACCCGTCCCCTAATCCTAACCCGTACGCTCACACTAACCCGCGCCCTCACATGTACGCTCCCACTAAACCGTTGTCGTACCCTCACCTGGACCCTAAACCGTCCCCGTCCCCTAATCCTAACCCTAGCCCGAACCCTAACCCTTCCCCGAAGCCTTCCCCTCACCCGTCCCCTAATCCTAACCTGTACGCTCACACTAACCCGCGCCCTCACACGTACGCTCCCCCTAAACCGTTGTCGTACCCTCACCTGGACCCTAAACCGTCCCCGTCCCCTAACCCTAACCCTAGCCCGAACCCTAACCCTAACCCTTCCCCGAAGCCTTCCCCTCACCCGTCCCCTAATCCTAACCCGTACGCTCACACTATCCCGCGCCCTCACACGTACGCTCCCCCTAAACCGTTGTCGTACCCTCACCTGGACCCTAAACCGTCCCCATCCCCTAACCCTAACCCTAGCCCGAACCCTAACCCTAACCCTTCCCCGAAGCCTTCCCCTCACCCGTCCCCTAATCCTAACCCGTACGCTCACACTAACCCGCGCCCTCACACGTACGCTCCCCCTAAACCGTTGTCGTACCCTCACCTGGACCCTAAACCGTCCCCGTCCCCTAACCCTAACCCTAGCCCGAACCCTAACCCTAACCCTTCCCCGAAGGCTTCCCCTCACCCGTCCCCTAATCCTAACCCGTACGCTCACACTAACCCGCGCCCTCACACGTACGCTCCCCCTAAACCGTTGTCGTACCCTCACCTGGACCCTACACCGTCCCCGTCCCCTAACCCTAACCCTAGCCCGAACCCTAACCCTAACACTTCCCCGAAGCCTTCCCCTCACCCGTCCCCTAATCCTAACCCGTACGCTCACACTAACCCGCGCCCTCACACGTACGCTCCCCCTAAATCGTTGTCGTACACTCACCTGGACCCTAAACCGTCCCCGTCCCCTAACACTAACCCTAGCCCGAACCCTAACCCTAAACCTTCCCCGAAGCCTTCCCCTCACCCGTCCCCTAATCCTAAACCGTACGCTCACACTAACCCGTGCCCTTACAGGTACGCTTCCCCTAAACCGTTGTCGTACCCTCACCTGGACCCTAAACCGTCCCCGTCCCCTAACCCTAACCCTAGCCCGAACCCTAACCCTAACCCTTCCCCGAAGCCTTCCCCTCACCCGTCCCCTAATCCTAACCCGTACGCTCACACTAACCCGCGCCCTCACACGTACGCTCCCCCTAAACCGTTGTCGTACCCTCACCTGGACCCTAAACCGTCCCCGTCCCCTAACCCTAACCCTAGCCCGAACCCTAACCCTAACCCTTCCCCGAAGCCTTCCCCTCACCCGTCCCCTAATCCTAACCCGTACGCTCACACTAACCCGCGCCCTCACACGTATGCTCCCCCTAAACCGTTGTCGTACCCTCACCTGGACCCTAAACCGTTCCCGTCCCCTAACCCTAACCCTAGCCCGAACCCTAACCCTAACCCTTCCCCGAAGCCTTCCCCTCACCCGTCCCCTAATCCTAACCCGTACGCTCACACTAACCCGCGCCCTCACACGTACGCTCCCCCTAAACTGTTGTCGTACACTCACCTGGACCCTAAACCGTCCCCGTCCCCTAACCCTAACCCTAGCCCGAACCCTAACACTAACACTTCCCCGAAGCCTTCCCCTCACCCGTCCCCTAATCCTAACCCGTACGCTCACACTAACCCGCGCCCTCACACGTACGCTCCCACTAAACCGTTGTCGTACCCTCACCTGGACCCTAAACCGTCCCCGTCCCCTAACCCTAACCCTAGCCCGAACCCTAACCCTAACCCTTCCCCGAAGCCTTCCCCTCACCCGTCCCCTAATCCTAACCCGTACGCTCACACTAACCCGCGCCCTCACACGTACGCTCACCCTAAATCGTTGTCGTACCCTCACCTGGACCCTAAACCGTCCCCGTCCCCTAACCCTAACCCTAGCCCGAACCCTAACCCTAACCCTTCCCCGAAGCCTTCCCCTCACCCGTCCCCTAATCCTAACCCGTACGCTCACACTAACCCGCGCCCTCACACGTACGCTCCCCCTAAACCGTTGTCGTACCCTCACCTGGACCCTAAACCGTCCCCGTCCCCTAACCCTAACCCTAGCCCGAACCCTAACCCTAACCCTTCCCCGAAGCCTTCCCCTCACCCGTCCCCTAATCCTAACCCGTACGCTCACACTAACCCGCGCCCTCACACGTACGCTCCCCCTAAACCGTTGTCGTACCCTCACCTGGACCCTAAACCGTCCCCGTCCCCTAACCCTAACCCTAGCCCGAACCCTAACCCTAACCCTTCCCCGAAGCCTTCCCCTCACTCGTCCCCTAATCCTAACCCGTACGCTCACACTAACCCGCGCCCTCACACGTACGCTCCCACTAAACCGTTGTCGTACCCTCACCTGGACCCTAAACCGTCCCCGTCCCCTAATCCTAACCCTAGCCCGAACCCTAACCCTTCCCAGAAGCCTTCCCCTCACCCGTCCCCTAATCCTAACCCGTACGCTCACACTAACCCGCGCCCTCACACGTACGCTCCCCCTAAACCGTTGTCGTACCCTCACCTGGACCCTACACCGTCCCCGTCCCCTAACCCTAACCCTAGCCCGAACCCTAACCCTAACACTTCCCCGAAGCCTTCCCCTCACCCGTCCCCTAATCCTAACCCGTACGCTCACACTAACCCGCGCCCTCACACGTACGCTCCCCCTAAATCGTTGTCGTACACTCACCTGGACCCTAAACCGTCCCCGTCCCCTAACCCTAACCCTAGCCCGAACCCTAACCCTAAACCTTCCCCGAAGCCTTCCCCTCACCCGTCCCCTAATCCTAACCCGTACGCTCACACTAACCCGTGCCCTCACAGGTACGCTTCCCCTAAACCGTTGTCGTACCCTCACCTGGACCCTAAACCGTCCCCGTCCCCTAACCCTAACCCTAGCCCGAACCCTAACCCTAACCCTTCCCCGAAGCCTTCCCCTCACCCGTCCCCTAATCCTAACCCGTACGCTCACACTAACCCGCGCCCTCACACGTACGCTCCCCCTAAACCGTTGTCGTACCCTCACCTGGACCCTAAACCGTCCCCGTCCCCTAACCCTAACCCTAGCCAGAACCCTAACCCTAACCCTTCCCCGAAGCCTTCCCCTCACCCGTCCCCTAATCCTAACCCGTACGCTCACACTAACCCGCGCCCTTACACGCACGCTCCCCCTAAACCGTTGTCGTACCCTCACCTGGTCCCTAAACCGTACCCGTCCCCTAACCATAACCCTAGCCCGAACCCTAACCCTAACCCTTCCCCGAAGCCTTCCCCTCACCCGTCCCCTAATCCTAACCCGTACGCTCACACTAACCCGCGCCCTCACACGTACGCTCCCCCTAAACCGTTGTCGTACCCTCACCTGGACCCTAAACCGTCCCCGTCCCCTAACCCTAACCCTAGCCAGAACCCTAACCCTAACCCTTCCCCGAAGCCTTCCCCTCACCCGTCCCCTAATCCTAACCCGTACGCTCACACTAACCCGCGCCCTCACACGCACGCTCCCCCTAAACCGTTGTCGTACCCTCACCTGGTCCCTAAACCGTACCCGTCCCCTAACCCTAACCCTAGCCCGAACCCTAACCCTAACCCTTCCCCGAAGCCTTCCCCTCACCCGTCCCCTAATCCTAACCCGTACGCTCACACTAACCCGCGCCCTCACACGTACGCTCCCCCTAAACCGTTGTCGTACCCTCACCTGGACCCTAAACCGTCCCCATCCCCTAACCCTAACCCTAGCCCGAACGCTAACCCTAACCCTTCCCCGAAGCCTTCCCCTCACCTGTACCCTATTCCTAACCAGTACACTCACACTAACCCGCGCCCTCACACGTACGCTCCCCCTAAACCGTTGTCGTACCCTCACCTGGACCCTAAACCGTCCCCGTCCCCTAACCCTAACCCTAGCCCGAACACTACCCCTAACCCTTCCCCGAAGCCTTCCCCTCACCCGTCCCCTAATCCTAACCCGTACGCTCACACTAACCCGCGTCCTCACACGTACGCTCCCCCTAAACCGTTCTCGTACCCTCACCTGGACGCTAAACCATCCCCGTCCCCTAACCCTAACCCTAGCCCGAACCCTAACCCTAACCCTTCCCCGAAGCCTTACCCTCACCCGTCCCCTAATCCTAACCCATACGCTCACACTAACCAGCGCCCTCACACGTACGCTCCCCCTAAATCGTTGTCGTACCCTCACCTGGACCCTAAACCGTCCCCGGCCCCTAACCCTAACCCTAGCCAGAATCCTAACCCTAACACTTCCCCGAAGCCTTCCCCTCACCCGTCCCCTAATCCTAACCCGTAAGCTCACACTAAACCACGCCCTCACATGTACGCTCCCCCTAAACCGTTGTCGTACCCTCACCTGGACCCTAAACCGTCCCCGTCCCCTAACCCTAACCCTAGCCAGAACCCTAACCCTAACCCTTCCCCGAAGCCTTCCCCTCACCCGTCCCATAATCCTAACCCGTACGCTCACACTAACCCGCGCCCTCACACGTACGCTCCCCCTAAACCGTTGTCGTACACTCACCTGGACCCTAAACCGTCCCCGTCCCCTAACCCTAACCCTAGCCCGAACACTAACACTAACTCTTCCCCAAAGCCTTCCTCTCACCCGTCCCCTAATCCTAACCCGTACGCTCACACTAACCCGCGCCCTTACACGTACGCTCCCCCTAAACCATTGTCGTACCCTCACCTGGTCCCTAAACCGTACCCATCCCCTAACCCTAACCCTAGCCCGAACCCTAACCCTAACCCTTCCCCGAAGCCTTCCCCTCACCCGTCCCCTAATCCTAACCCGTACGCTCACACTAACCCGCGCCCTCACACGTACGCTCGCCGTATACCGTTGTCGTACCCTCGCCTGGACCCTAAACCGTCCCCGTCCCCTAACCCTAACCCTAGCCCGAACCCTAACCCTAACCCTTCCCCGAAGCCTTCCCCTCACCCGTCCCCTAATCCTAACCCGTACGCTCACACTAACCCGCGCCCTCACACGTATGCTCCCCCGAAACCGTTGTCGTACACTCACCTGGACCCTAAACCGTCCCCGTCCCCAAAGCCTAACCCTAGCCCGAACCCTAACCCTAACCCTTCCCCGAAGCCTTCCCCTCACCCGTCCCCTAATCCTAACCCGTACGCTCACACTAACCCGCGCCCTCACACATACGCTCCCCCTAAACCGTTGTTGTACCCTCACCTGGACCCTAAACCGTCCCCGTCCCCTAACCCTAACCCTAGCCCGAACCCTAACCCTAACCCTTCCCGGAAGCCTTCCCCTCACCCGTCCCCTAATCCTAACCCGTACGCTCACACTAACCCGCGCCCTCACACGTACGCTCCGCCTAAACCGTTCTCGTACCCTCACCTGGACCCTAAATCGTCCCCGTCCCCTAACCCTAACCCTAGCCCGAACCCTAACCCTAACCCTTCCCAGAAGCCTTCCCCTCACCCGTCCCCTAATCCTAACCCGTACGCTCACACTAACCCGCGCCCTCACACGTACGCTCCCCCTAAACCGTTGTCGTACACTCACCTGGACCCTAAACCGTCCCCGTCCCCTAACCCTAACCCTAGCCCGAACCCTAACCCTAACCCTTCCCCGAAGCCTTCCCCTCACCCGTCCCCTAATCCTAACCCGTACGCTCACACTAACCCGCGCCCTCACACGTACGCTCCCCCTAAACCGTTGTCGTACCCTCACCTGGACCCTAAACCGTCCCCGTCCGCTAACCCTAACCCTAGCCCGAACCCTAACCCTAACCCTTCCCCGAAGCCTTCCCCTCACCCGTCCCCTAATCCTAAACCCTACGCTCACACTAACCCGCGCCCTCACACGTACGCTCCCCCTAAACCGTTGTCGTACCCTCACCTGGACCCTAAACCGTCCCCGTCCCCTAAGACTAACCCTAGCCCGAACCCTAACCCTAACCCTTCCCCGAAGCCTTCCCCTCACCCGTCCCCTAATCCTAACCCGTACGCTCACACTAACCCGCGCCCTCACACGTACGCTCCCCCTAAACCGTTGTCGTACCCTCACCTGGACCCTAAACCGTACCCGTCCCCTAACCCTAACCCTAGCCCGAACCCTAACCCTAACCCTTCCCCGAAGCCTTCCCCTCACCCGTCCTCTAATCCTAACCCGTACGCTCACACTAACCCGCGCCCTCACACGTACGCTCCCCCTAAACTGTTGTCGTACCCTCACCTGGACCCTAAACCGTCCCCGTCCCCTAACCCTAACCCTAGCCCGAACCCTAACCCTAACCCTTCCCCGAAGCCTTCCCCTCACCCTTCCCCTAATCCTAACCTGTACGCTCACACTAACCCGCGCCCTCACACGTACGCTCCCCCTAAACCGTTGTCGTACCCTCACCTGGACCCTAAACCGTCCCCGTCCCCTAACCCTAACCCTAGCCCGAACCCTAACCCTAACCCTTCCCGGAAGCCTTCCCTTCACCCGTCCCCTAATCCTAACCCGTACGCTCACACTAACCCGCGCCCTCACACGTATGCTCCCCCGAAACCGTTGTCGTACACTCACCTGGACCCTAAACCGTCCCCGTCCCCAAAGCCTAACCCTAGCCCGAACCCTAACCCTAACCCTTCCCCGAAGCCTTCCCCTCACCCGTCCCCTAATCCTAACCCGTACGCTCACACTAACCCACGCACTCACACGTACGCACCCCCTAAACCGTTGTCGTACACTCACCTGGATCCTAAATCGTCCCCGTCCCCTAACCCTAACCCTAGCCCGAACCCTAACCCTAACCCTTTCCCGAAGCCTTCCCCTCACCCGTCCCCTAATCCTAACCCGTACGCTCACACTAACCCACGCCCTCACACGTACGCTCCCCCTAAACCGTTGTCGTACCCTCACCTGGACCCTAAACCGTCCCCGTCCCCTAACCCTAACCCTAGCCCGAACCCTAACCCTAACCCTTCCCTGAAGCCTTCCCCTCACCCGTCTCCTAATCCTAACCCGTACGCTCACACTAACCCGCGCCCTCACACGTACGCTGCCCCTAAACCGTTGTCGTACCCTCACCTGGACCCTAAACCGTCCCCATGCCCTAAACCAAACCCTAGCCCGAACCCTAACCCTAACCCTTCCCCTCCCCAGTCCCCTAATCCTAACCCATACGCTCACATTAACCCGCGCCCTCACACGTACGCTCCCCCGAAACCGTTGTGGTACCCTCACCTGGACCCTAAACCGTCCCCGTCCCCTAACCCTAACCCTAGCCCGAACCCTAACCCTAACCCTTCCCCGAAGCCTTCCCCTCACCCGAACCCTAATCCTAACCCGTACGCTCACACTAACCCGCGCCCTCACACGTACGCTCCCCCTAAACCGTTGTCGTACCCTCACCTGGACCCTAAACCGTCCCCATCCCCTAACGCTAACCCTAGCCCGAACCCTAATCCTAAACCTTCTCCGAAGCCTTCCCCTCACCCGTCCCCTAATCCTAACCCGTACGCTCACACTAACCCGCGCCCTCACACGTACGCTCCGCCTAAACCGTTGTCGTACCCTCACCTGGACCCTAAACCGTCCCCGTCCCCTAACCCTAACCCTAGCCCGAACTCTAACCCTAACCCTTCCCCGAAGCCTTCCCCTCACCCGTCCACTAATCCTAACCCGTACGCTCACACTAACCCGCGCCCTCACACGTACGCTCCCCCTAAACCGTTGTCGTACCCTCACCTGGACCGTAAACCGTCCGGGTCCCCTAACCCTAACCCTAGCCCGAATCCTAACCCTAACCCTTCCCCGAAGCCTTCCCCTCACCCGTCCCCTAATCCTAACCCGTACGCTCACACTAACCCGCGCCCTCACACGTACGCTCCCACTAAACCGTTGTCGTACCCTCACCTGGACCCTAAACCGTCCCCGTCCCCTAATCCTAACCCTAGCCCGAACCCTAACCCTTCCCAGAAGCCTTCCCCTCACCCGTCCCCTAATCCTAACCTGTACGCTCACACTAACCCGCGCCCTCACACGTACGCTCCCCCTAAACCGTTGTCGTACCCTCACCTGGACCCTAAACCGTCCCCGTCCCCTAACCCTAACCCTAGCCCGAACCCTAACCCTAACCCTTCCCCGAAGCCTTCCCCTCACCCGTCCCCTAATCCTAACCCGTACGCTCACACTATCCCGCGCCCTCACACGTACGCTCCCCCTAAACCGTTGTCGTACCCTCACCTGGACCCTAAACCGTCCCCATCCCCTAACCCTAACCCTAGCCCGAACCCTAACCCTAACCCTTCCCCGAAGCCTTCCCCTCACCCGTCCCCTAATCCTAACCCGTACGCTCACACTAACCCGCGCCCTCACACGTACGCTCCCCCTAAACCGTTGTCGTACCCTCACCTGGACCCTAAACCGTCCCCGTCCCCTAAGACTAACCCTAGCCCGAACCCTAACCCTAACCCTTCCCCGAAGCCTTCCCCTCACCCGTCCCCTAATCCTAACCCGTACGCTCACACTAACCCGCGCCCTCACACGTACGCTCCCCCTAAACCGTTGTCGTACCCTCACCTGGACCCTAAACCGTACCCGTCCCCTAACCCTAACCCTAGCCCGAACCCTAACCCTAACCCTTCCCCGAAGCCTTCCCCTCACCCGTCCCCTAATCCTAACCCGTACGCTCACACTAACCCGCGCCCTCACACGTACGCTCCCCCTAAACTGTTGTCGTACCCTCACCTGGACCCTAAACCGTCCCCGTCCCCTAACCCTAACCCTAGCCCGAACCCTAACCCTAACCCTTCCCCGAAGCCTTCCCCTCACCCTTCCCCTAATCCTAACCTGTACGCTCACACTAACCCGCGCCCTCACACGTACGCTCCCCCTAAACCGTTGTCGTACCCTCACCTGGACCCTAAACCGTCCCCGTCCCCTAACCCTAACCCTAGCCCGAACCCTAACCCTAACCCTTCCCGGAAGCCTTCCCTTCACCCGTCCCCTAATCCTAACCCGTACGCTCACACTAACCCGCGCCCTCACACGTATGCTCCCCCGAAACCGTTGTCGTACACTCACCTGGACCCTAAACCGTCCCCGTCCCCAAAGCCTAACCCTAGCCCGAACCCTAACCCTAACCCTTCCCCGAAGCCTTCCCCTCACCCGTCCCCTAATCCTAACCCGTACGCTCACACTAACCCGCGCACTCACACGTACGCACCCCCTAAACCGTTGTCGTACCCTCACCTGGATCCTAAATCGTCCCCGTCCCCTAACCCTAACCCTAGCCCGAACCCTAACCCTAACCCTTCCCCGAAGCCTTCCCCTCACCCGTCCCCTAATCCTAACCCGTACGCTCACACTAACCCACGCCCTCACACGTACGCTCCCCCTAAACCGTTGTCGTACCCTCACCTGGACCCTAAACCGTCCCCGTCCCCTAACCCTAACCCTAGCCCGAACCCTAACACTAACCCTTCCCTGAAGCCTTCCCCTCACCCGTCTCCTAATCCTAACCCGTACGCTCACACTAACCCGCGCCCTCACACGTACGCTGCCCCTAAACCGTTGTCGTACCCTCACCTGGACCCTAAACCGTCCCCATGCCCTAAACCAAACCCTAGCCCGAACCCTAACCCTAACCCTTCCCCTCACCAGTCCCCTAATCCTAACCCATACGCTCACACTAACCCGCGCCCTCACACGTACGCTCCCCCGAAACCGTTGTGGTACCCTCACCTGGACCCTAAACCGTCCCCGTCCCCTAACCCTAACCCTAGCCCGAACCCTAACCCTAACCCTTCCCCGAAGCCTTCCCCTCACCCGTCCCCTAATCCTAACCCGTACGCTCACACTAACCCGCGCCCTCACACGTACGCTCCCCCTAAACCGTTGTCGTACCCTCACCTGGACCCTAAACCGTCCCCATCCCCTAACGCTAACCCTAGCCCGAACCCTAATCCTAAACCTTCTCCGAAGCCTTCCCCTCACCCGTCCCCTAATCCTAACCCGTACGCTCACACTAACCCGCGCCCTCACACGTACGCTCCGCCTAAACCGTTGTCGTACCCTCACCTGGACCCTAAACCGTCCCCGTCCCCTAACCCTAACCCTAGCCCGAACTCTAACCCTAACCCTACCCGAAGCCTTCCCCTCACCCGTCCACTAATCCTAACCCGTACGCTCACACTAACCCGCGCCCTCACACGTACGCTCCCCCTAAACCGTTGTCGTACCCTCACCTGGACCGTAAACCGTCCGGGTCCCCTAACCCTAACCCTAGCCCGAATCCTAACCCTAACCCTTCCCCGAAGCCTTCCCCTCACCCGTCCCCTAATCCTAACCCGTACGCTCACACTAACCCGCGCCCTCACACGTACGCTCCCACTAAACCGTTGTCGTACCCTCACCTGGACCCTAAACCGTCCCCGTCCCCTAACCCTAACCCTAGCCCGAACCCTAACCCTAACCCTTCCCCGAAGCCTTCCCCTCACCCGTCCCCTAATCCTAACCCGTACGCTCACACTATCCCGCGCCCTCACACGTACGCTCCCCCTAAACCGTTGTAGTACCCTCACCTGGACCCTAAACCGTCCCCATCCCCTAACCCTAACCCTAGCCCGAACCCTAACCCTAACCCTTCCCCGAAGCCTTCCCCTCACCCGTCCCCTAATCCTAACCCGTACGCTCACACTAACCCGCGCCCTCACACGTACGCTCCCCCTAAACCATAGTCGTACCCTCACCTGGACCCTAAACCGTCCCCGTCCCCTAACACTAACCCTAGCCCGAACCCTAACCCTAACCCTTCCCCGAAGCCTTCCCCTCACCCGTCCCCTAATCCTAACCCGTACGCTCACACTAACCCGCGCCCTCACACGTACGCTCCCCCTAAACCGTTGTCGTACCCTCACCTGGACCCTACACCGTCCCCGTCCCCTAACCCTAACCCTAGCCCGAACCCTAACCCTAACACTTCCCCGAAGCCTTCCCCTCACCCGTCCCCTAATCCTAACCCGTACGCTCACACTAACCCGCGCCCTCACACGTACGCTCCCACTAAACCGTTGTCGTACACTCACCTGGACCCTAAACCGTCCCCGTCCCCTAACCCTAACCCTAGCCCGAACACTAACACTAACCCTTCCCCAAAGCCTTCCCCTCACCCGTCCCCTAATCCTAACCCGTACGCTCACACTAACCCGCGCCCTTACACGCATGCTCCCCCTAAACCGTTGTCGTACCCTCACCTGGTCCCTAAACCGTACCCGTCCCCTAACCCTAACCCTAGCCTGAACCCTAACCCTAACCCTTCCCCGAAGCCTTCCCCTCACCCGTCCCCTAATCCTAAACCGTACGATCACACTAACCCGCGCCCTCACACGTACGCTCCCCCTAAACCGTTGTCGTACCCTCACCTGGACCCTAAACCGTCCCCGTCCCCTAACCCTAACCCTAGCCCGAACGCTAACCCTAACCCTTCCCCGAAGCCTTCCCCTCACCTGTACCCTATTCCTAACCCGTACGCTCACACTAACCCGCGCCCTCACACGTACGCTCCCCCTAAACCGTTGTCGTACCCTCACCTGGACCCTAAACCGTCCCCGTCCCCTAACCCTAACCCTAGCCCGAACCCTACCCCTAACCCTTCCCCGAAGCCTTCCCCTCACCCGTCCCCTAATCCTAACCCGTACGCTCACACTAACCCGGGTCCTCACACGTACGATCCCCCTAAACCGTTGTCGTACCCTCACCTGGACCCTAAACCATCCCCGTCCCCTAACCCTAACCCTAGCCCGAACCCTAACCCTAACCCTTCCCCGAAGCCTTCCCCTCACACGTCCCCTAATCCTAACCCATACGCTCACACTAACCAGCGCCCTCACACGTACGCTCCCCCTAAACCGTTGTCGTACCCTCACCTGGACCCTAAACCGTCCCCGGCCCCTAACCCTAACCCTAGCCAGAATCCTAACCCTAACACTTCCCCAAAGCCTTCCCCTCACCCGTCCCCTAATCCTAACCCGTAAGCTAACACTAAACCACGCCCTCACATGTACACTCCCCCTAAACCGTTGTCGTACCCTCACCTGGACCCTAAACCGTCCCCGTCCCCTAACCCTAACCCTAGCCAGAACCCTAACCCTAACCCTTCCCCGAAGCCTTCCCCTCACCCGTCCCCTAATCCTAACCCGTACGCTCACACTAACCCGCGCCCTCACACGTACGCTCCCCCTAAACCGTTGTCGTACACTCACATGGACCCTAAACCGTCCCCGTCCCCTAACCCTAACCCTAGCCCGAACACTAACACTAACTCTTCCCCAAAGCCTTCCTCTCACCCGTCCCCTAATCCTAACCCGTACGCTCACACTAACCCGCGCCCTTACACGTACGCTCCCCCTAAACCGTTGTCGTACCCTCACCTGGTCCCTAAACCGTACCCGTCCCCTAACCCTAACCCTAGCCCGAACCCTAACCCTAACCCTTCCCCGAAGCCTTCCCCTCACCCGTCCCCTAATCCTAACCCGTACGCTCACACTAACCCGCGCCCTCACACGTACGCTCGCCGTATACCGTTGTCGTACCCTCGCCTGGACCCTAAACCGTCCCCGTCCCCTAACCCTAACCCTAGCCCGAACCCTAACCCTAACCCTTCCCCGAAGCCTTCCCCTCACCCGTCCCCTAATCCTAACCCGTACGCTCACACTAACCCGCGCCCTCACACGTATGCTCCCCCGAAACCGTTGTCGTACACTCACCTGGACCCTAAACCGTCCCCGTCCCCAAAGCCTAACCCTAGCCCGAACCCTAACCCTAACCCTTCCCCGAAGCCTTCCCCTCACCCGTCCCCTAATCCTAACCCGTACGCTCACACTAACCCGCGCCCTCACACATACGCTCCCCCTAAACCGTTGTTGTACCCTCACCTGGACCCTAAACCGTCCCCGTCCCCTAACCCTAACCCTAGCCCGAACCCTAACCCTAACCCTTCCCGGAAGCCTTCCCCTCACCCGTCCCCTAATCCTAACCCGTACGCTCACGCTAACCCGCGCCCTCACACGTACGCTCCGCCTAAACCGTTCTCGTACCCTCACCTGGACCCTAAATCGTCCCCGTCCCCTAACCCTAACCCTAGCCCGAACCCTAACCCTAACCCTTCCCCGAAGCCTTCCCCTCACCCGTCCCCTAATCCTAACCCGTACGCTGACACTAACCCGCGCCCTCACACGTACGCTCCCCCTAAACCGTTGTCGTACACTCACCTGGACCCTAAACCGTCCCCGTCCCCTAACCCTAACCCTAGCCCGAACCCTAACCCTAACCCTTCCCCGAAGCCTTCCCCTCACCCGTCCCCTAATCCTAACCCGTACGCTCACACTAACCCGCGCCCTCACACGTACGCTCCCCCTAAACCGTTGTCGTACCCTCACCTGGACCCTAAACCGTCCCCGTCCGCTAACCCTAACCCTAGCCCGAACCCTAACCCTAACCCTTCCCAGAAGCCTTCCCCTCACCCGTCCCCTAATCCTAAACCCTACGCTCACACTAACCCGCGCCCTCACACGTACGCTCCCCCTAAACCGTTGTCGTACCCTCACCTGGACCCTAAACCGTCCCCGTCCCCTAAGACTAACCCTAGCCCGAACCCTAACCCTAACCCTTCCCCGAAGCCTTCCCCTCACCCGTCCCCTAATCCTAACCCGTACGCTCACACTAACCCGCGCCCTCACACGTACGCTCCCCCTAAACCGTTGTCGTACCCTCACCTGGACCCTAAACCGTACCCGTCCCCTAACCCTAACCCTAGCCCGAACCCTAACCCTAACCCTTCCCCGAAGCCTTCCCCTCACCCGTCCCCTAATCCTAACCCGTACGCTCACACTAACCCGCGCCCTCACACGTACGCTCCCCCTAAACTGTTGTCGTACCCTCACCTGGACCCTAAACCGTCCCCGTCCCCTAACCCTAACCCTAGCCCGAACCCTAACCCTAACGCTTCCCCGAAGCCTTCCCCGAACCCTTCCCCTAATCCTAACCTGTACGCTCACACTAACCCGCGCCCTCACACGTACGCTCCCCCTAAACCGTTGTCGTACCCTCACCTGGACCCTAAACCGTCCCCGTCCCCTAACCCTAACCCTAGCCCGAACACTAACACTAACCCTTCCCCAAAGCCTTCCCCTCACCCGTCCCCTAATCCTAACCCGTACGCTCACACTAACCCGCGCCCTTACACGCATGCTCCCCCTAAACCGTTGTCGTACCCTCACCTGGTCCCTAAACCGTACCCGTCCCCTAACCCTAACCCTAGCCTGAACCCTAACCCTAACCCTTCCCCGAAGCCTTCCCCTCACCCGTCCCCTAATCCTAAACCGTACGATCACACTAACCCGCGCCCTCACACGTACGCTCCCCCTAAACCGTTGTCGTACCCTCACCTGGACCCTAAACCGTCCCCGTCCCCTAACCCTAACCCTAGCCCGAACGCTAACCCTAACCCTTCCCCGAAGCCTTCCCCTCACCTGTACCCTATTCCTAACCCGTACGCTCACACTAACCCGCGCCCTCACACGTACGCTCCCCCTAAACCGTTGTCGTACCCTCACCTGGACCCTAAACCGTCCCCGTCCCCTAACCCTAACCCTAGCCCGAACCCTACCCCTAACCCTTCCCCGAAGCCTTCCCCTCACCCGTCCCCTAATCCTAACCCGTACGCTCACACTAACCCGGGTCCTCACACGTACGATCCCCCTAAACCGTTGTCGTACCCTCACCTGGACCCTAAACCATCCCCGTCCCCTAACCCTAACCCTAGCCCGAACCCTAACCCTAACCCTTCCCCGAAGCCTTCCCCTCACACGTCCCCTAATCCTAACCCATACGCTCACACTAACCAGCGCCCTCACACGTACGCTCCCCCTAAACCGTTGTCGTACCCTCACCTGGACCCTAAACCGTCCCCGGCCCCTAACCCTAACCCTAGCCAGAATCCTAACCCTAACACTTCCCCGAAGCCTTCCCCTCACCCGTCCCCTAATCCTAACCCGTAAGCTAACACTAAACCACGCCCTCACATGTACACTCCCCCTAAACCGTTGTCGTACCCTCACCTGGACCCTAAACCGTCCCCGTCCCCTAACCCTAACCCTAGCCAGAACCCTAACCCTAACCCTTCCCCGAAGCCTTCCCCTCACCCGTCCCCTAATCCTAACCCGTACGCTCACACTAACCCGCGCCCTCACACGTACGCTCCCCCTAAACCGTTGTCGTACACTCACATGGACCCTAAACCGTCCCCGTCCCCTAACCCTAACCCTAGCCCGAACACTAACACTAACTCTTCCCCAAAGCCTTCCTCTCACCCGTCCCCTAATCCTAACCCGTACGCTCACACTAACCCGCGCCCTTACACGTACGCTCCCCCTAAACCGTTGTCGTACCCTCACCTGGTCCCTAAACCGTACCCGTCCCCTAACCCTAACCCTAGCCCGAACCCTAACCCTAACCCTTCCCCGAAGCCTTCCCCTCACCCGTCCCCTAATCCTAACCCGTACGCTCACACTAACCCGCGCCCTCACACGTACGCTCGCCGTATACCGTTGTCGTACCCTCGCCTGGACCCTAAACCGTCCCCGTCCCCTAACCCTAACCCTAGCCCGAACCCTAACCCTAACCCTTCCCCGAAGCCTTCCCCTCACCCGTCCCCTAATCCTAACCCGTACGCTCACACTAACCCGCGCCCTCACACGTATGCTCCCCCGAAACCGTTGTCGTACACTCACCTGGACCCTAAACCGTCCCCGTCCCCAAAGCCTAACCCTAGCCCGAACCCTAACCCTAACCCTTCCCCGAAGCCTTCCCCTCACCCGTCCCCTAATCCTAACCCGTACGCTCACACTAACCCGCGCCCTCACACATACGCTCCCCCTAAACCGTTGTTGTACCCTCACCTGGACCCTAAACCGTCCCCGTCCCCTAACCCTAACCCTAGCCCGAACCCTAACCCTAACCCTTCCCGGAAGCCTTCCCCTCACCCGTCCCCTAATCCTAACCCGTACGCTCACACTAACCCGCGCCCTCACACGTACGCTCCGCCTAAACCGTTCTCGTACCCTCACCTGGACCCTAAATCGTCCCCGTCCCCTAACCCTAACCCTAGCCCGAACCCTAACCCTAACCCTTCCCCGAAGCCTTCCCCTCACCCGTCCCCTAATCCTAACCCGTACGCTGACACTAACCCGCGCCCTCACACGTACGCTCCCCCTAAACCGTTGTCGTACACTCACCTGGACCCTAAACCGTCCCCGTCCCCTAACCCTAACCCTAGCCCGAACCCTAACCCTAACCCTTCCCCGAAGCCTTCCCCTCACCCGTCCCCTAATCCTAACCCGTACGCTCACACTAACCCGCGCCCTCACACGTACGCTCCCCCTAAACCGTTGTCGTACCCTCACCTGGACCCTAAACCGTCCCCGTCCGCTAACCCTAACCCTAGCCCGAACCCTAACCCTAACCCTTCCCGGAAGCCTTCCCCTCACCCGTCCCCTAATCCTAAACCCTACGCTCACACTAACCCGCGCCCTCACACGTACGCTCCCCCTAAACCGTTGTCGTACCCTCACCTGGACCCTAAACCGTCCCCGTCCCCTAAGACTAACCCTAGCCCGAACCCTAACCCTAACCCTTCCCCGAAGCCTTCCCCTCACCCGTCCCCTAATCCTAACCCGTACGCTCACACTAACCCGCGCCCTCACACGTACGCTCCCCCTAAACCGTTGTCGTACCCTCACCTGGACCCTAAACCGTACCCGTCCCCTAACCCTAACCCTAGCCCGAACCCTAACCCTAACCCTTCCCCGAAGCCTTCCCCTCACCCGTCCCCTAATCCTAACCCGTACGCTCACACTAACCCGCGCCCTCACACGTACGCTCCCCCTAAACTGTTGTCGTACCCTCACCTGGACCCTAAACCGTCCCCGTCCCCTAACCCTAACCCTAGCCCGAACCCTAACCCTAACGCTTCCCCGAAGCCTTCCCCGAACCCTTCCCCTAATCCTAACCTGTACGCTCACACTAACCCGCGCCCTCACACGTACGCTCCCCCTAAACTGTTGTCGTACCCTCACCTGGACCCTAAACCGTCCCCGTCCCCTAACCCTAACCCTAGCCCGAACCCTAACCCTAACCCTTCCCAGAAGCCTTCCCTTCACCCGTCCCCTAATCCTAACCCGTACGCTCACACTAACCTGCGCCCTCACACGTATGCTCCCCCGAAACCGTTGTCGTACACTCACCTGGACCCTAAACCGTCCCCGTCCCCAAAGCCTAACCCTAGCCCGAACCCTAACCCTAACCCTTCCCCGAAGCCTTCCCCTCACCCGTCCCCTAATCCTAACCCGTACGCACACACTAACCCGCGCACTCACACGTACGCACCCCCTAAACCGTTGTCGTACCCTCACCTGGATCCTAAATCGTCCCCGTCCCCTAACCCTAACCCTAGCCCGAACCCTAACCCTAACCCTTCCCCGAAGCCTTCCCCTCACCCGTCCCCTAATCCTAACCCGTACGCTCACACTAACCCACGCCCTCACACGTACGCTCCCCCTAAACCGTTGTCGTACCCTCACCTGGACCCTAAACCGTCCCCGTCCCCTAACCCTAACCCTAGCCCGAACCCTAACCCTAACCCTTCCCTGAAGCCTTCCCCTCACCCGTCTCCTAATCCTAACGCGTACGCTCACACTAACCCGCGCCCTCACACGTTCGCTGCCCCTAAACCGTTGTCGTACCCTCACCTGGACCCTAAACCGTCCCCATGCCCTAAACCAAACCCTAGTCCGAACCCTAACCCTAACCCTTCCCCTCACCAGTCCCCTAATCCTAACCCATACGCTCACACTAACCCGCGCCCTCACACGTACGCTCCCCCGAAACCGTTGTGGAACCCTCACCTGGACCCTAAACCGTCCCCGTCCCCTAACCCTAACCCTAGCCCGAACCCTAACCCTAACCCTTCCCCGAAGCCTTCCCCTCACCCGTCCCCTAATCCTAACCCGTACGCTCACACTAACCCGCGCCCTCACACGTACGCTCCCCCTAAACCGTTGTCGTACCCTCACCTGGACCCTAAACCGTCCCCATCCCCTAACGCTAACCCTAGCCCGAACCCTAATCCTAAACCTTCTCCGAAGCCTTCCCCTCACCCGTCGCCTAATCCTAACCCGTACGCTCACACTAACCCGCGCCCTCACACGTACGCTCCGCCTAAACCGTTGTCGTACCCTCACCTGGACCCTAAACCGTCCCCGTCCCCTAACCCTAACCCTAGCCCGAACTCTAACCCTAACCCTTCCCCGAAGCCTTCCCCTCACCCGTCCACTAATCCTAACCCGTACGCTCACACTAACCCGCGCCCTCACACGTACGCTCCCCCTAAACCGTTGTCGTACCCTCACCTGGACCGTAAACCGTCCGGGTCCCCTAACCCTAACCCTAGCCCGAATCCTAACCCTAACCTTTCCCCGAAGCCTTCCCCTCACCCGTCCCCTAATCCTAACCCGTACGCTGACACTAACCCGCGCCCTCACACGTACGCTCCGCCTAAACCGTTGTCATACCCTCACCTGGACCCTAAACCGTCCCCGTCCCCTAACCCTAACCCTAGCCCGAACCCTAACCCTAACCCTTCCCCGAAGCCTTCCCCTCACCCGTCCCCTAATCCTAACCCGTACGCTCACACTAACCCGCGCCCTCACACGTACGCTCCCCCTAAACCGTTGTCGTACCCTCACCTGCACCCTAAACCGTCCCCGTCCCCTAACCCTAACCCTAGCCCGAACCCTAACCCTTCCCCTTCCCCGAAGCCTTCCCCTCACCCGTCCCCTAATCCTAACCCGTACGCTCACACTAACCCGCGCCCTCACACGTACGCTCCCCCTAAACCGTTGTCGTACCCTCACCTGGACCCTAAACCGTCCCCGTCCCCTAACCCTAACCCTAGCCCGAACCCTAACCCTAACCCTTCCCCGAAGCCTTCCCCTCACCCGTCCCCTAATCCTAACCCGTACGCTCACACTAACCCACGCCGTCACACGTACGCTCCCCCTAAGCCGTTGTCGTACCCTCACCTGGACCCTAAACCGTCCCCGTTCCCTAACCCTAACCCTAGCCCGAAACCTAACCCTAAACCTTCCCCGAAGCCTTCCCCTCACCCGTCCCCTAATCCTAACCCGTACGCTCACACTAACCCGCGGCCTCACACGTACGCTCCACCTAAACCGTTGTCGTACCCTAACCTGGACCCTAAACCGTCCCCGTCCCCTAACCCTAACTCTAGCCCGAACCCTAAACCTAACGCTTCCCCGAAGCCTTCCCCTCACCCGTCCCCTAATCCTAACCCGTACGCTCACACTAACCCGCGCTCTCACACGTACGCTCCCCCTAAACCGTTGTCGTGCCCTCACCTGGACTCTAAACCGTTCCCGTCCCCTAACCCTAACCCTAGCCCGAACCCTAACCCTAACCCTTCCCCGAAGCCTTCCCCTCACCCGTCCCCTAATCCTAACCCGTACGCTCACACTAACCCGCGCCCTCAAACGTACGCTCCCCCTAAACCGTTGTCGTACCCTCACCTGGACCCTAAACCGTCCCCGTCCCCTAACCCTAACCCTAGCCCGAACCCTAACCCTAACCCTTCCCCGAAGCCTTCCCCTCACCCGTCCCCTAATCCTAACCCGTACGCTCACACTAACCCGCGCCCTCACACGTACGCTCCCCCTAAACCGTTCTCGTACCCTCACCTGGACCCGAAACCGTCCCCATGCCCTAACCCTAACCCTAGCCCGAACCCTAACCCTAACACTTCCCCGAAGCCTTCCCCTCACTCGTCCCCTAATCCTAACCCGTACGCTCACACTAACCCGCGCCCTCACACGTACGCTCCGCCTAAACCGTTGTCGTACCCTCATCTGGACCCTAAACCGTCCCCGTCCCCTAACCCTAACCCTAGCCCGAACCCTAACCCTAACCCTTCCCCGAAGCCTTCCCCTCACCCGTCCCCTAATCCTAACCCGTACGCTCACACTAACCCACGCCCTCACACGTACGCTCCCCCTAAACCGTTGTCATACCCTCACCTGGACCCTAAACCGTGCCCGTCCCCTAACCCTAACCCTAGCCCGAACCCTAACCCTTCCCCGAAGCCTTCCCCTCACCCTTCCCCTAATCCTAACCCGTACGCTCACACTAACCCGCGCCCTCACACGTACGCTCCCCCTAAACCGTTGTCGTACCCTCACCTGGACCTCAAACCGTCCCCGTCCCCTAACCCTAACCCTAGCCCGAACCCTAACCCTAACCCTTCCCTGAAGCTTTCCCCTCACCCGTCCCCTAATCCTAACCCGTACGCTCACACTAACCCGCGCCCTCACACGTACGCTCCCCCTAAACCGTTGTCGTACCCTCACCTGGACCCTAAACCGTCCCCGTCCCCTAACCCTAACCCTAGCCCGAACCCTAACCCTAACCCTTCCCCGAAGCCTTCCCCTCACCCGTCCCCTAATCCTAACCCTTACACTCACACTAACCCGCGCCCTCACACGTACGCTCCCCCTAAACCGTTGTCGTACCCTCACCTGGACCCTAAACCGTCCCCGTCCCCTAACCCTAACCCTAGCCCGAACCCTAACCCTAACGCTTCCCCGAAGCCTTCCCCTCACCCGTCCCCTAATCCTATCCCGTAAGCTCACACTAACCCGCGCCCTCACACGTACGCTCCCCCTAAACCGTTTTCGTACCCTCACCTGGACCCTAAACAGTCCCCATCCCCTAACCCTAACCCTAGCCCGAACCCTAACCCTAACCCTTCCCAGAAGCCTTCCCCTCACCCGTCCCCTAATCCTAACCCGTACGCTCACACTATCCCGCGCCCTCACACGTACGCTCCCCCTAAACCGTTGTCGTACCCTCACCTGGACCCTAAACCGTCCCCGTCCCCTAACCCTAACCCTAGCCCGAACCCTATCCCTAACCCTTCCCCGAAGCCTTCCCCTCACCCGTCCCCTAATCCTAACCCGTACGCTCACACTAACCCGCGCCCTCACACGTACGCTCCCCCTAAACCGTTGTAGTACACTCACCTGGACCCTAAACCGTCCCCGTCCCCTAACCCTAACCCTAGCCCAAACCCTAACCCTAACCCTTCCCCGAAGCCTTCCCCTCACCCGTCCCCTAATCCTAACCCGTACGCTCATACTAACCCGAGCCCTCACACGTACTCTCCCCCTAAACCGTTGTCGTACCCTCACCTGGACCCTAAACCGTCCCCGTCCCCTAACACTAACCCTAGCCCGAACCCTAACCCTTCCCCGAAGCCTTCCCCTCACCCGTCCCCTAATCCTAACCCGTACGCTCACACTAACCCGCGCCCTCACACGTACGCTCCCCCTAAACCGTTGTCGTACCCTCACCTGGACCCCAAACCGTCCCCGTCCCCTAACCTTAACCCTAGCTCGAACCCTAACCCTAACCCTTCCCCGAAGCCTTCCCCTCACCCGTCCCCTAATCCTAACCCGTACGCTCACACTAACCCGCGCCCTCACACGTACGCTCCCCCTAAACCGTTGTCGTACCCTCACCTGGACCCTAAACCGTCCCCGTCCCCTAACTCTAACCCTAGCCCGAACCCTAACCCTAACCCTTCCCCGAAGCCTTCCCCTCACCCGTCCCCTAATCCTAACCCGTACGCTCACACTAACCCGCGCCCTCACACGTACGATCCCACTAAACCGTTGTCGTACCCTCACCTGGACCCTAAACCGTCCCCGTCCCCTAACCCTAACCCTAGCCCGAACCCTAACCCTAACCCTTCCCCGAAGCCTTCCCCTCACCCGTCCCCTAATCCTAACCCGTACGCTCACACTAACCCGCGCCCTCACACGTACGCTCCCCCTAAACCGTTGTCGTACCCTCACGTGGACCCCAAACCGTCCCCGTCCCCTAACCCTAACCCTAGCCCGAACCCTAACCCTAACCCTTCCCCGAAGCCTTCCCCTCACCCGTCCCCTAATCCTAACCCGTACGCTCACACTAACCCGCGCCCTCACACGTACGCTCCCCCTAAACCGTTGTCGTACCCTCACCTGGACCCTAAACCGTCCCCGTCCCCTAACCCTAACCCTAGCCCGAACCCTAACCCTAACCCTTCCCCGAAGCCTTCCCCTCACCCGTCCCCTAATCCTAACCCGTACGCTCACACTAACCCGCGCCCTCACACGTACGCTCCCCCTAAACCGTTGTCGTACCCTCACCTGGACCCTAAACCGTCCCCGTCCCCTAACCCTAACCCTAGCCCGAACCCTAACCCTTCCCCGAAGCCTTCCCCTCACCCGTCCCCTAATCCTAACCCGTACGCTCACACTAACCCGTGCCCTCACACGTACGCTCCCCCTAAACCGTTGTCGTACCCTCACCTGGACCCCAAACCGTCCCCGTCCCCTAACCTTAACCCTAGCCCGAACCCTAACCCTAACCCTTCCCCGAAGCCTTCCCCTCACCCGTCCCCTAATCCTAACCCGTACGCTCACACTAACCCGCGCCCTCACACGTACGCTCCCCCTAAACCGTTGTCGTACCCTCACCTGGACCCTAAACCGTCCCCGTCCCCTAACCCTAACCCTAGCCCGAACCCTAACCCTAACCCTTCCCCGAAGCCTTCCCCTCACCCGTCCCCTATTCCTAACCCGTACGCTCACACTAACCCGCGCCCTCACACGTACGCTCCCCCTAAACCGTTGTCGTACCCTCACCTGGACCCTAAACCGTCCCCGTCCCCTAACCCTAACCCTAGCCCGAACCCTAACCCTTCCCCGAAGCCTTCCCCTCACCCGTCCCCTATTCCTAACCCGTACGCTCACACTAACCCGCGCCCTCACACGTACGCTCCCCCTAAACCGTTGTCGTACCCTCACCTGAACCCTAAACCGTCCCCGTCCCCTAACCCTAACCCTAGCCCGAACCCTAACCCTAACCCTTCCCCGAAGCCTTCCCCTCACCCGTCCCCTAATCCTAACCCGTACGCTCACACTAACCCGCGCCCTCACACGTACGCTCCCACTAAACCGTTGTCGTACCCTCACCTGGACCCTAAACTGTCCCCGTCCCCTAACCCTAACCCTAGCCCGAACCCTAACCCTTCCCCGAAGCCTTCCCCTCACCCGGCCCCTAATCCTAACCCGTACGCTCACACTAACCCGCGCCCTCATCGTACGCTCCCCCTAAACCGTTGTCGTACCCTCACCTGGACCCCAAACCGTCCCCGTCCCCTAACCTTAACCCTAGCCCGAACCCTAACCCTAACCCTTCCCCGAAGCCTTCCCCTCACCCGTCCCCTAATCCTAACCCGTACGCTCACACTAACCCGCGCCCTCACACATACGCTCCCCCTAAACCGTTGTCGTACCCTCACCTGGACCCTAAACCGTCCCCGTCCCCTAACCCTAACCCTATCCCGAACCATAACCCTAACCCTTCCCCAAAGCCTTCCCCTCACCCGTCCCCTAATCCTAACCCGTACGCTCACACTAACCCGCGCCCTCACACGTACGCTCCCCCTAAACCGTTGTCGTACCCTCACCTGGACCCTAAACCGTCCCCGTCCCCTAACTCTAACCCTAGCCCGAACCCTAACCCTAACCCTTCCCCGAAGCCTTCCCCTCACCCGTCCCCTAATCCTAACCCGTACGCTCACACTAACCCACGCCCTCACATGTACGATCCCACTAAACCGTTGTCGTACCCTCACCTGGACCCTAAACCGTCCCCGTCCCCTAACCCTAACCCTAGCCCGAACCCTAACCCTTCCCCGAAGCCTTCCCCTCACCCTTCCCCTAATCCTAACCCGTACGCTCACACTAACCCGCGCCCTCACACGTACGCTCCCCCTAAACCGTTGTCGTACCCTCACCTGGACCTCAAACCGTCCCCGTCCCCTAACCCTAACCCTAGCCCGAACCCTAACCCTAACCCTTCCCTGAAGCCTTCCCCTCACCCGTCCCCTAATCCTAACCCGTACGCTCACACTAACCCGCGCCCTCACACGTACGCTCCCCCTAAACCGTTGTCGTACCCTCACCTGGACCCTAAACCGTCCCCGTCCCCTAACCCTAACCCTAGCCCGAACCCTAACCCTAACCCTTCCCCGAAGCCTTCCCCTCACCCGTCCCCTAATCCTAACCCTTACACTCACACTAACCCGCGCCCTCACACGTACGCTCCCCCTAAACCATTGTCGTACCCTCACCTGGACCCTAAACCGTCCCCATCCCCTAACCCTAACCCTAGACCGAACCCTAACCCTAACGCTTCCCCGAAGCCTTCCCCTCACCCGTCCCCTAATCCTAACAATATGCTCACACTAACCCGCGCCCTCACACGTACGCTCCCCCTAAACCGTTGTCGTACCCTCACCTGGACCCTAAACCGTCCCCGTCCCCTAACCCTAACCCTAGCCCGAACCCTAACCCTAACGCTTCCCCGAAGCCTTCCTCTCACCCGTCCCCTAATCCTATCCCGTACGCTCACACTAACCCGCGCCCTCACACGTACGCTCCCCCTAAAACGTTGTCGTACCCTCACCTGGACCCTAAACCGTCCCCGTCCCCTAACCCTAACCCTAGCCCGAACCCTAACCCTAACACTTCCCAGAAGCCTTCCCCTCACCCGTCCCCTAATCCTAACCCGTACGCTCACACTAACCCACGCCCTCACACGTACGCTCCCCCTAAACCGTTGTCGTACCCTCACCTGGACCCTAAACCGTCCCCGTCCCCTAACCCTAACCCTAGCCCGAACCCTAACCCTTACCCTTCCCCGAAGCCTTCCCCTCACCCGTCCCCTAATCCTAACCCGTACGCTCACACTAACCCGCGCCCTCACACGTACACTCCCCCTAAACCGTTGTCGTACCCTCACCTGGACCCTAAACCGTCCCCGTCCCCTAACCCTAACCCTAGCCCGAACCCTATCCCTAACCCTTCCCCGAAGCCTTCCCCTCACCCGTCCCCTAATCCTAACCCGTACGCTCACACTAACCCGCGCCCTCACACATACGCTCCCCCTAAACCGTTGTCGTACCATCACCTGGACCCTAAACCGTCCCCGTCCCCTAACCCTAACCCTAGCCCGAACCCTAACCCTAACCCTTCCCCGAAGCCTTCCCCTCACCCGTCCCCTAATCCTAACCCGTACGCTCACACTAACCCGCGCCCTCACACGTACGCTCCCCCTAAATCGTTGTCGTACCCTCACCTGGACCCTAAACCGTCCCCGTCCCCTAACCCTAACCCTAGCCCGAACCCTAACCCTAACCCTTCCCCGAAGCCTTCCCCTCACCCGTCCCCTAATCCTAACCCGTACGCTCATACTAACCCGAGCCCTCACACGTACGCTACCCCTAAACCGTTGTCGTACCCTCACCTGGACCCTAAACCATCCCCGTCCCCTAACACTAACCCTAGCCCGAACCCTAACCCTTCCCCGAAGCCTTCCCCTCACCCGTCCCCTAATCCTAACCCGTACGCTCACACTAACCCGCGCCCTCACACGTACGCTCCCCCTAAACCGTTGTCGTACACTCACCTGGACCCCAAACCGTCCCCGTCCCCTAACCTTAACCCTAGCCCGAACCCTAACCCTAACCCTTCCCCGAAGCCTTCCCCTCACCCGTCCCCTAATCCTAACCCGTACGCTCACACTAACCCGCGCCCTCACACGTACGCTCCCCCTAAACCGTTGTCGTACCCTCACCTGGACCCTAAACCGTCCCCGTCCCCTAACCCTAACCCTACCCCGAACCCTAACCCTAACCCTTCCCCAAAGCCTTCCCCTCACCCGTCCCCTAATCCTAACCCATACGCTCACACTAACCCGCGCCCTCACACGTACGCTCCACCTAAACCGTTGTCGTACCCTCACCTGGACCCTAAACCGTCCCCGTCCCCTAACTCTAACCCTAACCCGAACCCTAACCCTAACCCTTCCCCGAAGCCTTGCCCTCACCCGTCCCCTAATCCTAACCCGTACGCTCACACTAACCCGCGCCCTCACACGTACGATCCCACTAAACCGTTGTCGTACCCTCACCTGGACCCTAAACCGTCCCCGTCCCCTAACCCTAACCCTAGCCCGAACCCTAACCCTAACCCTTCCCCGAAGCCTTCCCCTCACCCGTCCCCTAATCCTAACCCGTACGCTCACACTAACCCGCGCCCTCACACGTACGCTCCCCCTAAACCGTTGTCGTACCCTCACGTGGACCCCAAACCGTCCCCGTCCCCTAACCCTAACCCTAGCCCGAACCCTAACCCTAACCCTTCCCCGAAGCCTTCCCCTCACCCGTCCCCTAATCCTAACCCGTACGCTCACACTAACCCGCGCCCTCACACATACGCTCCCCCTAAACCGTTGTCGTACCCTCACCTGGACCCTAAACCGTCCCCGTCCCCTAACCCTAACCCTAGCCCGAACCCTAACCCTAACCCTTCCCAGAAGCCTTCCCCTCACCCGTCCCCTAATCCTAACCCGTACGCTCACACTAACCCGCGCCCTCACACGTACGCTCCCCCTAAACCGTTGTCGTACCCTCACCTGGACCCTAAACCGTCCCCGTCCCCTAACTCTAACCCTAGCCCGAACCCTAACCGTAACCCTTCCCCGAAGCCTTCCCCTCACCCGTCCCCTAATCCTAACCCGTACGCTCACACTAACCCGCGCCCTCACACGTACGCTCCCCCTAAACCGTTGTCGTACCCTCACCTGGACCCTAAACCGTCCCCGTCCCCTAACCCTAACCCTAGCCCGAACCCTAACCCTAACCCTTCCCCGAAGCCTTCCCCTCACCCATCCCCTAATCCTAACCCGTACGCTCACACTAACCCACGCCCTCACACGTACGCTCCCCCTAAACCGTTGTCGTACCCTCACCTGGACCCTAAACCGTCCCCGTCCCCTAACCCTAACCCTAGCCCGAACCCTAACCCTTCCCCGAAGCCTTCCCCTCACCGGTCCCCTAATCCTAACCCGTACGCGCACACTAACCCGTGCCCTCACACGTACGCTCCCCCTAAACCTTTGTCGTACCCTCACCTGGACCCCAAACCGTCCCCGTCCCCTAACCTTAACCCTAGCCCGAACCCTAACCCTAACCCTTCCCCGAAGCCTTCCCCTCACCCGTCCCCTAATCCTAACCCGTACGCTCACACTAACCCGCGCCCTCACACGTACGCTCCCCCTAAACCGTTGTCGTACCCTCACCTGGACCCTAAACCGTCCCCGTCCCCTAACCCTAACCCTAGCCCGAACCCTAACCCTAACCCTTCCCCGAAGCCTTCCCCTCACCCGTCCCCTATTCCTAACCCGTACGCTCACACTAACCCGCGCCCTCACACGTACGCTCCCCCTAAACCGTTGTCGTACCCTCACCTGGACCCTAAACCGTCCCCGTCCCCTAACCCTAACCCTAGCCCGAACCCTAACCCTAACCCTTCCCCGAAGCCTTCCCCTCACCCGTCCCCTATTCCTAACCCGTACGCTCACACTAACCCGCGCCCTCACACGTACGCTCCCCCTAAACCGTTGTCGTACCCTCACCTGGACCCTAAACCGTCCCCGTCCCCTAACCCTAACCCTAGCCCGAACCCTAACCCTAAACCTTCCCCGAAGCCTTCCCCTCACCCGTCCCATAATCCTAACCCGTACGCTCATACTATACCCGAGCCCTCACACGTACGCTCCCCCTAAACCGTTGTCGTACCCTCACCTGGACACTAAACCGTCCCCGTCCCCTAACCCTAACCCTAGCCCGAACCCTAACCCTTCCCCGAAGCCTTCCCCTCACCCGTCCCCTAATCCTAACCCGTATGCTCACACTAACCCGCGCCCTCACACGTACGCTCCCCCTAAACCGTTGTCGTACCCTCACCTGGACCCTAAACCGTCCCCGTCCCCTAACCCTAACCCTAGCCCGAACCCTAACCCTAACCCTTCCCCGAAGCCTTCCCCTCACCCGTCCCCTATTCCTAACGCGTACGCTCACACTAACCCGCGCCCTCACACGTACGCTCCCCCTAAACCGTTGTCGTACCCTCACCTGGACCCTAAAACGTCCCCGTCCCCTAACCCTAACCCTAGCCCGAACCCTAACCCTAACCCTTCCCCGAAGCCTTCCCCTCACCCGTCCCCTATTCCTAACCCGTACGCTCACACTAACCCGCGCCCTCACACGTACGCTCCCCCTAAACCGTTGTCGTACCCTCACCTGGACCCTAAACCGTCCCCATCCCCTAACCCTAACCCTAGCCCGAACCCTAACCCTAACCCTTCCCCGAAGCCTTCCCCTCACCCGTCCCCTATTCCTAACCCGTACGCTCACACTAACCCGCGCCCTCACACGTACGCTCCCCCTAAACCGTTGTCGTACCCTCACCTGGACCCTAAACCGTCCCCGTCCCCTAACCCTAACCCTAGCCCGAACCCTAACCCTAACTCTTCCCCGAAGCCTTCCCCTCACCCGTCCCCTAATCCTAACCCGTACGCTCACACTAACCCGCGCCCTCACACGTACGCTCCCCCTAAACCGTTGTCGTACCCTCACCTGGACCCCAAACCGTCCCCGTCCCCTAACCTTAACCCTAGCCCGAACCCTAACCCTAACCCTTCCCCGAAGCCTTCCCCTCACCCGTCCCCTAATCCTAACCCGTACGCTCACACTAACCCGCGCCCTCACACGTACGCTCCCCCTAAACCGTTGTCGTACCCTCACCTGAACCCTAAACCGTCCCCGTCCCCTAACCCTAACCCTAGACCGAACCCTAACCCTAACCCTTCCCCAAAGCCTTCCCCTCACCCGTCCCCTAATCCTAACCCGTACGCTCACACTAACCCGCGCCCTCACACGTACGCTCCCCCTAAACCGTTGTCGTACCCTCACCTGGACCCTAAACCGTCCCCGTCCCCTAACCCTAACCCTAGCCCGAACCCTAACCCTAACCCTTCCCCGAAGCCTTCCCCTCACCCGTCCCCTAATCCTAACCCGTACGCTCACACTAACCCGCGCCCTCACACGTACACTCCCCCTAAACCGTTGTCGTACCCTCACCTGGACCCTAAACCGTCCCCGTCCCCTAACCCTAACCCTAGCCCGAACCCTATCCCTAACCCTTCCCCGAAGCCTTCCCCTCACCCGTCCCCTAATCCTAACCCGTACGCTCACACTAACCCGCGCCCTCACACGTACGCTCCCCCTAAACCGTTGTAGTACACTCACCTGGACCCTAAACCGTCCCCGTCCCCTAACCCTAACCCTAGCCCAAACCCTAACCCTAACCCTTCCCCGAAGCCTTCCCCTCACCCGTCCCCTAATCCTAACCCGTACGCTCACACTAACCCGCGCCCTCACATGTACGCTCCCCCTAAAGCGTTGTCGTACCATCACCTGGACCCTAAACCGTCCCCGTCCCCTAACCCTAACCCTAGCCCGAACCCTAACCCTAATCCTTCCCCGAAGCCTTCCCCTCACCCGTCCCATAATCCTAACCCGTACGCTCATAGTAACCCGAGCCCTCACACGTACGCTCCCCCTAAACCGTTGTCGTACCCTCACCTGGACACTAAACCGTCCCCGTCCCCTAACCCTAACCCTAGCCCGAATCCTAACCCTTCCCCGAAGCGTTCCCCTCACCCGTCCTCTAATCCTAACCCGTACGCTCACACTAACCCGCGCCCTCACACGTACGCGCCCCCTAAACCGTTGTCGTGCCCTCACCTGGACCCCAAACCTTCCCCGTCCCCTAACCTTAACCCTAGCCCGAACCCTAACCGTAACCCTTCCCCGAAGCCTTCCCCTCACCCGTCCCCTAATCCTAACCCGTACGCTTACACTAACCCGCGCCCTCACACGTACGCTCCCCCTAAACCGTTGTCGTACCATCACCTGGACCCTAAACCGTCCCCGTCCCCTAACCCTAACCCTAGCCCGAACCCTAACCCTAACCCTTCCGCGAAGCCTTCCCCTCACCCGTCCCCTATTCCTAACCCGTACGCTCACACTAACCCACGCCCTCACACGTACGCTCCCCCTAAACCGTTGTCGTACCCTCACCTGGACCCTAAACCGTCCCCGTCCCCTAACCCAAACCCTAGCCCGAACCCTAACCCTAACCCTTCCCCGAAGCCTTCCCCTCACCCGTCCCCTAATCCTAACCCGTACGCTCACACTAACCCGCGCCCTCACACGTACGCTCCCCCTAAACCGTTGTCGTACCCTCACCTGGACCCTAAACCGTCCCCGTCCCCTAACCCTAACCCTAGCCCGAACCCTAACCCTAACCCTTCCCCGAAGCCTTCCCCTCACCCGTCCCCGAATCCTAACCCGTACGCTCACACTAACCCGCGCCCTCACACGTACGCGCCCCCTAAACCGTTGTCGTGCCCTCACCTGGACCCCAAACCTTCCCCGTCCCCTAACCTTAACCCTAGCCCGAACCCTAACCGTAACCCTTCCCCGAAGCCTTCCCCTCACCCGTCCCATAATCCTAACCCGTACGCTCATACTAACCCGAGCCCTCACACGTACGCTCCCCCTAAACCGTTGTCGTACCCTCACCTGGACACTAAACCCTCCCCGTCCCCTAACCCTAACCCTAGCCCGAACCCTAACCCTTCCCCGAAGCCTTCCCCTCACCCGTCCCCTAATCCTAACCCGTACGCTCACACTAACCCGCGCCCTCACACGTACGCGCCCCCTAAACCGTTGTCGTGCCCTCACCTGGACCCCAAACCTTCCCCGTCCCCTAACCTTAACCCTAGCCCGAACCCTAACCCTAACCCTTCCCCGAAGCCTTCCCCTCACCCGTCCCCTAATCCTAAACCGTACGCTCACACTAACCCGCGCCCTCACACGGACACTCCCCCTAAACCGTTGTCGTACCCTCACCTGGACCCTAAACCGTCCCCGTCCCCTAACCCTAACCCTAGCCCGAACCCTATCCCTAACCCTTCCCCGAAGCCTTCCCCTCACCCGTCCCCTAATCCTAACCCGTACGCTCACACTAACCCGCGCCCTCACACGTACGCTCCCCCTAAACCGTTGTCGTACCCTCACCTGGACCCTAAACCGTCCCCGTCCACTAACCCTAACCCTAGCCCGAACCCTAACCCTAACCCTTCCCCGAAGCCTTCCCCTCACCCGTCCCCTAATCCTAACCCGTACGCTCACACTAACCCGCGCCCTCACACGTACGCTCCCCCTAAACCGTTGTCGTACCCTCACCTGGACCCTAAACCGTCCCCGTCCCCTAACCCTAACCCTAGCCCGAACCCTAACCGTAACCCTTCCCCGAAGCCTTCCCCTCACCCGTCCCCTAATCCTAACCTGTACGCTCACACTAAACCGCGCCCTCACACGTACGCTCCCCCTAAACCGTTGTCGTACCATCACCTGGACCCTAAACCGTCCCCGTCCCCTAACCCTAACCCTAGCCCGAACCCTAACCCTAACCCTTCCCCGAAGCCTTCCCCTCACCCGTCCCCTAATCCTAACCCGTACGCTCACACTAACCCGCGCCCTCACACGTACACTCCCCCTAAACCGTTGTCGTACCCTCACCTGGACCCTAAACCGTCCCCGTCCCCTAACCCTAACCCTAGCCCAAACCCTAACCCTAACCCTTCCCCGAAGCCTTCCCCTCACCCGTCCCCTAATCCTAACCCGTACGCTCACACTAACCCACGCCCTCACACGTACGCTCCCCCTAAACCGTTGTCGTACCCTCACCTGGACCCTAAACCGTCCCCGTCCCCTAACCCTAACCCTAGCCCGAACCCTAACCCTTCCCCGAAGCCTTCCCCTCACCCGTCCCCTAATCCTAACCCGTACGCTCACACTAACCCGTGCCCTCACACGTACGCTCCCCCTAAACCGTTGTCGTACCCTCACCTGGACCCTAAACCGTCCCCGTCCCCTAACCCTAACCCTAGCCCGAACCCTAACCCTAACCCTTCCCCAAAGCCTTCCCCTCACCCGTCCCCTAATCCTAACCCGTACGCTCACACTAACCCATGCCCTCACACGTACGCTCCCCCTAAACCGTTGTCGTACCCTCACCTGGACCCTAAACCGTCCCCGTCCCCTAACCCTAACCCTAGCCCGAACCCTAACCCTAACCCTTCCCCGAAGCCTTCCCCTCACCCGTCCCATAATCCTAACCCGTACGCTCATACTAACCCGAGCCCTCACACGTACGCTCCCCCTAAACCGTTGTCGTACCCTCACCTGGACACTAAACCGTCCCCGTCCCCTAACCCTAACCCTAGCCCGAACCCTAACCCTTCCCCGAAGCCTTCCCCTCACCCGTCCCCTAATCCTAACCCGTACGCTCACACTAACCCGCGCCCTCACACGTACGCGCCCCCTAAACCGTTGTCGTGCCCTCACCTGGACCCCAAACCTTCCCCGTCCCCTAACCTTAACCCTAGCCCGAACCCTAACCCTAACCCTTCCCCGAAGCCTTCCCCTCACCCGTCCCCTAATCCTAACCCGTACGTTCACACTAACCAGCGCCCTCACACGTACGCGCCCCCTAAACCGTTGTCGTACCCTCACCTGGACCCTAAACCGTCCCCGTCCCATAACCCTAACCCTAGCCCGAACCCTAACCCTAACCCTTTCCCGAAGCCTTCCCCTCACCCGTCCCCTAATCCTAACCCGTACGCTCACACTAACCCGCGCCCTCACACGTACGCTCCCCCTAAACCGTTGTCGTACCCTCACCTGGACCCTAAACCCCTAACCCTAACCCTAGCCCGAACCCTAACCCTAACCCTTCCCCGAAGCCTTCCCCTCACCCGTCCCCTAATCATAACCCGTACGCTCACACTAACCCGCGCCCTCACACGTACGCTCGCCCTAAACCGTTGTCGTACACTCACCTGGACCCTAAACCGTCCCCGTCCCCTAACCCTAACCCTAGCCCGAACCCTAACCCTAACCCTTCCCCGAAGCCTTCCCCTCACCCGTCCCCTAATCCTAACCCGTACGCTCACACTAACCCGCGCCCTCACACGTACGCTCCCCCTAAACCGTTGTCGTACCCTCACCTGGACCCTAAACCGTCCACGTCCCCTAACCCTAACCCTAGCCCGAACCCTAACCCTAACCCTTCCCCGAAGCCTTCCCCTAACCCATCCCCTAATCCTAACCCGTACGCTCACACTAACCCGCGCCCTCACACGTACGCTCCCCCTAAACCGTTGTCGTACCCTCACCTGGACCCTAAACCGTCCCCGTCCCCTAACCCTAACCCTAGCCCGAACCCTAACACTAACCCTTCCCCGAAGCCTTCCCCTCACCCGTCCCCTAATCCTAAACCGTACGCTCACACTAACCCGCGCCCTCACACGTACGCTCCCCCTAAACCGTTGTCGTACCCTCACCTGGACCCTAAACCGTCCCCGTCCCCTAACCCTAACCCTAGCCCGAACCCTAACCCTAACCCTTCCCCGAAGCCTTCCCCTCACCCGTCCCCTAATCCTAACCCGTACGCTCACACTAACCCGCGCCCTCACACGTACGCTCCCCCTAAACCGTTGTCGTACCCTCACCTGGACCCTAAACCGTCCCCGTCCCCTAACCCTAACCCTAGCCCGAACCCTAACACTAACCCTTCCCCGAAGCCTTCCACTCACCCGTCCCCTAATCCTAACCCGTACGCTCAAACTAACCCGCGCCCTCACACGTACGCTCCCCCTAAACCGTTGTCGTACCCTCACCTGGACCCTAAACCGTACCCGTCCACTAACCCTAACCCTAGCCCGAACCCTAACCCTAACCCTTCCCCGAAGCCTTCCCCTCACCCGTCCCCTAATCCTAACCCGTACGCTCACACTAACCCGCGCCCTCACACGTACGCTCCCCCTAAACCGTTGTCGTACCCTCACCTGGACCCTAAACCGTCCCCGTCCCCTAACCCTAACCCTAGCCCGAACCCTAACCCTAACCCTTCCCCGAAGCCTTCCCCTCACCCGTCCCCTAATCCTAACCCGTACGCTCACACTAACCTGCGCCCTCACACGTACGCTCCCCCTAAACCGTTGTCGTACCCTCACCTGGACCCTAAAACGTCCCCGTCCCCTAACCCTAACCCTAGCCCGAACCCTAACCCTAACCCTTCCCGAAGCCTTCCCCTCACCCGTCCCCTAATCCTAACCCGTACACTCACACTAACCCGCGCCCTCACACGTACGCTCCCCTTAAACCGTTGTCGTACACTCACCTAGACCCTAAACCGTCCCCGTGCCCTAACCCTAACCCTAGCCCGAACCCTAACACTAACCCTTCCCCAAAGCCTTCCCCTCACCCGTCCCCTAATCCTAACCCGTACGCTCATACTAACCCGAGCCCTCACACGTACGCTCCCCCTAAACCGTTTTCGTACCCTCACCTGGAACCTAAACCGTCCCCGTCCCCTAACCCTAACCCTAGCCCGAACCCTAACCCTTCCCCGAAGCCTTCCCCTCACCCGTCCCCTAATCCTAACCCGTACGCTCACACTAACCCGCGCCCTCACACGTACGCTCCCCCTAAACCTTTGTCGTGCCCTCACCTGGACCCCAAACCTTCCCCGTCCCCTAACCTTAACCCTAGCCCGAACCCTAACCCTAACCCTTCCCCGAAGGCTTCCCCTCACCCGTCCCCTAATCCTAACCCGTACGCTCACACTAACCCGCGCCCTCACACGTACGCTCCCCCTAAACCGTTGTCGTACCCTCACCTGGACCCTAAACCGTCCCCGTCCCCTAACCCTAACCCTAGCCCGAACCCTAACACTAACCCTTCCCCGAAGCCTTCCCCTCACCCGTCCCCTAATCCTAAACCGTACGCTCACACTAACCCGCGCCCTCACACGTACGCTCCCCCTAAACCGTTGTCGTACCCTCACCTGGACCCTAAACCGTCCCCGTCCCCTAACCCTAACCCTAGCCCGAACCCTAACCCTAACCCTTCCCCGAAGCCTTCCCCTCAACCGTCCCCTAATCCTAACCCGTACGCTCACACTAACCCGCGCCCTCACACGTACGCTCCCCCTAAACCGTTGTCGTACCCTCACCTGGACCCTAAACCGTCCCCGTCCCCTAACCCTAACCCTAGCCCGAACCCTAACCCTAACCCTTCCCCGAAGCCTTCCACTCACCCGTCCCCTAATCCTAACCCGTACGCTGAAACTAACCCGTGCCCTCACACGTACGCTCCCCCTAAACCGTTGTCGTACCCTCACCTGGACCCTAAACCGTCCCCGTCCCCTAACCCTAACCCTAGCCCGAACCCTAACCCTAACCCTTCCCAGAAGCCTTCCCCTCACCCGTCCCCTAATCCTAACCTGTACGCTCACACTAACCCGCGCCCTCCACGTACGCTCCCCCTAAACCGTTGTCGTACCCTCACCTGGACCCTAAAACGTCCCCGTCCCCTAACCCTAACCCTAGCCCGAACCCTAACCCTAACCCTTCCCGAAGCCTTCCCCTCACCCGTCCCCTAATCCTAACCCGTACGCGCACACTAACCCGCGCCCTCACACGTACGCTCCCCTTAGACCGTTGTCGTACACTCACCTAGACCCTAAACCGTCCCCGTCCCCTAACCCTAACCCTAGCCCGAACCCTAACACTAACCCTTCCCCAAAGCCTTCCCCTCACCCGTCCCCTAATCCTAACCCGTACGCTCATACTAACCCGAGCCCTCACACGTACGCTCCCCCTAAACCGTTGTCGTACCCTCACCTGGACCCTAAACCGTCCCCGTCCCCTAACCCTAACCCTAGCCCGAACCCTAACCCTTCCCCGAAGCCTTCCCCTCACCCGTCCCCTAATCCTAACCCGTACGCTCACACTAACCTGCGCCCTCACACGTACGCTCCCCCTAAACCGTTGTCGTGCCCTCACCTGGACCCCAAACCTTCCCCGTCCCCTAACCTTAACCCTAGCCCGAACCCTAACCCTAACCCTTCCCCGAAGCCTTCCCCTCACCCGTCCCCTAATCCTAACCCGTACGCTCACACTAACCCGCGCCCTCACACGTACGCTCCCCCTAAACCGTTGTCGTACCCTCACCTGGACCCTAAACCGTCCCCGTCCCCTAACCCTAACCCTTCCCCAAAGCCTTCCCCTCACCCGTTCCCTAATCCTAACCCGTACGCTCACACTAACCCGCGCCCTCACACGTACGCTCCCCCTAAACCGTTGTCGTACCCTCACCTGGACCCCAAACCGTCCCCGTCCCCTAACCCTAACCCTAGCCCGAACACTAACCCTAACCCTTCCCCGAAGCCTTCCCCTCACCCGTCCCCTAATCCTAACCCGTACGCTCACACTAACCCACGCCCTCACACGTACGCTCCCCCTAAACCGTTGTCGTACCCTCACCTGGACCCTAAACCCCTAACCCTAACCCTAGCCCGAACCCTAACCCTAACCCTTCCCCGAAGCCTTCCCCTCACCCGTCCCCTAATCATAACCCGTACGCTCACACTAACCCGCGCCCTCACACGTACGCTCCCCCTAAACCGTTGTCGTACCCTCACCTGGACCCTAAACCGTCCCCGTCCCCTAACCCTAACCCTAGCCCGAACCCTAACCCTAACCCTTCCCCGAAGCCTTCCCCTCACCCGTCCCCTAATCCTAACCCGTACGCTCACACTAACCCGCGCCCTCACACGTACGCTCCCCCTAAACCGTTGTCGTACCCTCACCTGGACCCTAAACCGTCCCCGTCCCCTAACCCTAACCCTAGCCCGAACCCTAACCGTAACACTTCCCCGAAGCCTTCCCCTCACCCGTCCCCTAATCCTAACCTGTACGCTCACACTAAACCGCGCCCTCACACGTACGCTCCCCCTAAACCGTTGTCGTACCATCACCTGGACCCTAAACCGTCCCCGTCCCCTAACCCTAACCCTAGCCCGAACCCTAACCCTAACCCTTCCCAGAAGCCTTCCCCTCACCCGTCCCCTAATCCTAACCCGTACGCTCACACTAACCCGCGCCCTCACACGTACGCTCCCCCTAAACCGTTGTCGTACCCTCACCTGGACCCTAAACCGTCCCCGTCCCCTAACCCTAACCCTAGCCAAAACCCTAACCCTAACCCTTCCCCGAAGCCTTCCCCTCACCCGTCCCCTAATACTAACCCGTACGCTCACACTAACCCACGCCCTCACACGTACGCTCCCCCTAAACCGTTGTCGTACCCTCACCTGGACCCTAAACCGTCCCCGTCCCCTAACCCTAACCCTAGCCCGAACCCTAACCCTTCCCCGAAGCCTTCCCCTCACCCGTCCCCTAATCCTAACCCGTACGCTCACACTAACCCGTGCCCTCACACGTACGCTCCCCCTAAACCGTTGTCGTACCCTCACCTGGACCCTAAACCGTCCCCGTCCCCTAACCCTAACCCTAGCCCGAACCCTAACCCTAACCCTTCCCCAAAGCCTTCCCCTCACCCGTCCCCTAATCCTAACCCGTACGCTCACACTAACCCGTGCCCTCACACGTACGCTCCCCCTAAACCGTTGTCGTACCCTCACCTGGACCCTAAACCGTCCCCGTCCCCTAACCCTAACCCTAGCCCGAACCCTAACCCTAACCCTTCCCCGAAGCCTTCCCCTCACACGTCCCATAATCCTAACCCGTACGCTCATACTAACCCGAGCCCTCACACGTACGCTCCCCCTAAACCGTTGTCGTACCCTCACCTGGACACTAAACCGTCCCCGTCCCCTAACCCTAACCCTAGCCCGAACCCTAACCCTTCCCCGAAGCCTTCCCCTCACCCGTCCCCTAATCCTAACCCGTACGCTCACACTAACCCGCGCCCTCACACGTACGCGCCCCCTAAACCGTTGTCGTGCCCTCACCTGGACCCCAAACCTTCCCCGTCCCCTAACCTTAACCCTAGCCCGAACCCTAACCCTAACCCTTCCCCGAAGCCTTCCCCTCACCCGTCCCCTAATCCTAACCCGTACGTTCACACTAACCAGCGCCCTCACACGTACGCGCCCCCTAAACCGTTGTCGTACCCTCACCTGGACCCTAAACCGTCCCCGTCCCATAACCCTAACCCTAGTCCGAACCCTAACCCTAACCCTTTCCCGAAGCCTTCCCCTCACCCGTCCCCTAATCCTAAACCGTACGCTCACACTAACCCGTGCCCTCACACGTACGCTCCCCCTAAACCGTTGTCGTACCCTCACCTGGACCCTAAACCCCTAACCCTAACCCTAGCCCGAACCCTAACCCTAACCCTTCCCCGAAGCCTTCCCCTCACCCGTCCCCTAATCATAACCCGTACGCTCACACTAACCCGCGCCCTCACACGTACGCTCGCCCTAAACCGTTGTCGTACACTCACCTGGACCCTAAACCGTCCCCGTCCCCTAACCCTAACCCTAGCCCGAACCCTAACCCTAACCCTTCCCCGAAGCCTTCCCCTCACCCGTCCCCTAATCCTAACCCGTACGCTCACACTAACCCGCGCCCTCACACGTACGCTCCCCCTAAACCGTTGTCGTACCCTCACCTGGACCCTAAACCGTCCACGTCCCCTAACCCTAACCCTAGCCCGAACCCTAACCCTAACCCTTCCCCGAAGCCTTCCCCTAACCCATCCCCTAATCCTAACCCGTACGCTCACACTAACCCGCGCCCTCACACGTACGCTCCCCCTAAACCGTTGTCGTACCCTCACCTGGACCCTAAACCGTCCCCGTCCCCTAACCCTAACCCTAGCCCGAACCCTAACACTAACCCTTCCCCGAAGCCTTCCCCTCACCCGTCCCCTAATCCTAAACCGTACGCTCACACTAACCCGCGCCCTCACACGTACGCTCCCCCTAAACCGTTGTCGTACCCTCACCTGGACCCTAAACCGTCCCCGTCCCCTAACCCTAACCCTAGCCCGAACCCTAACCCTAACCCTTCCCCGAAGCCTTCCCCTCACCCGTCCCCTAATCCTAACCCGTACGCTCACACTAACCCGCGCCCTCACACGTACGCTCCCCCTAAACCGTTGTCGTACCCTCACCTGGACCCTAAACCGTCCCCGTCCCCTAACCCTAACCCTAGCCCGAACCCTAACCCTAACCCTTCCCCGAAGCCTTCCACTCACCCGTCCCCTAATCCTAACCCGTACGCTCAAACTAACCCGCGCCCTCACACGTACGCTCCCCCTAAACCGTTGTCGTACCCTCACCTGGACCCTAAACCGTCCCCGTCCCCTAACCCTAACCCTAGCCCGAACCCTAACCCTAACCCTTCCCCGAAGCCTTCCCCTCACCCGTCCCCTAATCCTAACCCGTACGCTCACACTAACCCGCGCCCTCACACGTACGCTCCCCCTAAACCGTTGTCGTACCCTCACCTGGACCCTAAACCGTCCCCGTCCCCTAACCCTAACCCTAGCCCGAACCCTAACCCTAACCCTTCCCCGAAGCCTTCCCCTCACCCGTCCCCTAATCCTAACCCGTACGCTCACACTAACCTGCGCCCTCACACGTACGCTCCCCCTAAACCGTTGTCGTACCCTCACCTGGACCCTAAAACGTCCCCGTCCCCTAACCCTAACCCTAGCCCGAACCCTAACCCTAAACCTTCCCGAAGCCTTCCCCTCACCCGTCCCCTAATCCTAACCCGTACGCTCACACTAACCCGCGCCCTCACACGTACGCTCCCCTTAAACCGTTGTCGTACACTCACCTAGACCCTAAACCGTCCCCGTGCCCTAACCCTAACCCTAGCCCGAACCCTAACACTAACCCTTCCCCAAAGCCTTCCCCTCACCCGTCCCCTAATCCTAACCCGTACGCTCATACTAACCCGAGCCCTCACACGTACGCTCCCACTAAACCGTTGTCGTACCCTCACCTGGAACCTAAACCGTCCCCGTCCCCTAACCCTAACCCTAGCCCGAACCCTAACCCTGCCCTGAAGCCTTCCCCTCACCCGTCCCCTAATCCAAACCCGTACGCTCACACTAACCCGCGCCCTCACACGTATGCTCCCCCTAAACCTTTGTCGTGCCCTCACCTGGACCCCAAACCTTCCCCGTCCCCTAACCTTAACCCTAGCCCGAACCCTAACCCTAACCCTTCCCCGAAGCCTTCCCCTCACCCGTCCCCTAATCCTAACCCGTACGCTCACACTAACCCGCGCCCTCACACGTACGCTCCCCCTAAACCGTTGTCGTACCCTCACCTGGACCCTAAAACGTCCCCGTCCCCTAACCCTAACCCTTCCCCAAAGCCTTCCACTCACCCGTCCCCTAATCCTAACCCGTACGCTCACACTAACCCGCGCCCTCACACGTACGCTCCCCCTAAACCGTTGTCGTACCCTCACCTGGACCCTAAACCGTCCCCGTCCCCTAACCCTAACCCTAGCCCGAACCCTAACACTAACCCTTCCCCGAAGCCTTCCCCTCACCCGTCCCCTAATCCTAAACCGTACGCTCACACTAACCCGCGCCCTCACACGTACGCTCCCCCTAAACCGTTGTCGTACCCTCACCTGGACCCTAAACCGTCCCCGTCCCCTAACCCTAACCCTAGCCCGAACCCTAACCCTAACCCTTCCCCGAAGCCTTCCCCTCAACCGTCCCCTAATCCTAACCCGTACGCTCACACTAACCCGCGCCCTCACACGTACGCTCCCCCTAAACCGTTGTCGTACCCTCACCTGGACCCTAAACCGTCCCCGTCCCCTAACCCTAACCCTAGCCCGAACCCTAACCCTAACCCTTCCCCGAAGCCTTCCACTCACCCGTCCCCTAATCCTAACCCGTACGCTGAAACTAACCCGTGCCCTCACACGTACGCTCCCCCTAAACCGTTGTCGTACACTCACCTGGACCCTAAACCGTCCCCGTCCCCTAACCCTAACCCTAGCCCGAACCCTAACCCTAACCCTTCCCAGAAGCCTTCCCCTCACCCGTCCCCTAATCCTAACCTGTACGCTCACACTAACCCGCGCCCTCCACGTACGCTCCCCCTAAACCGTTGTCGTACCCTCACCTGGACCCTAAAACGTCCCCGTCCCCTAACCCTAACCCTAGCCCGAACCCTAACCCTAACCCTTCCCGAAGCCTTCCCCTCACCCGTCCCCTAATCCTAACCCGTACGCTCACACTAACCCGCGCCCTCACACGTACGCTCCCCTTAGACCGTTGTCGTACACTCACCTAGACCCTAAACCGTCCCCGTCCCCTAACCCTAACCCTAGCCCGAACCCTAACACTAACCCTTCCCCAAAGCCTTCCCCTCACCCGTCCCCTAATCCTAACCCGTACGCTCATACTAACCCGAGCCCTCACACGTACGCTCCCCCTAAACCGTTGTCGTACCCTCACCTGGACCCTAAACCGTCCCCGTCCCCTAACCCTAACCCTAGCCCGAACCCTAACCCTTCCCCGAAGCCTTCCCCTCACCCGTCCCCTAATCCTAACCCGTACGCTCACACTAACCTGCGCCCTCACACGTACGCTCCCCCTAAACCGTTGTCGTGCCCTCACCTGGACCCCAAACCTTCCCCGTCCCCTAACCTTAACCCTAGCCCGAACCCTAACCCTAACCCTTCCCCGAAGCCTTCCCCTCACCCGTCCCCTAATCCTAACCTGTACGCTCACACTAACCCGCGCCCTCACACGTACGCTCCCCCTAAACCGTTGTCGTACCCTCACCTGGACCCTAAACCGTCCCCGTCCCCTAACCCTAACCCTTCCCCAAAGCCTTCCCCTCACCCGTTCCCTAATCCTAACCCGTACGCTCACACTAACCCGCGCCCTCACACGTACGCTCCCCCTAAACCGTTGTCGTACCCTCACCTGGACCCCAAACCGTCCCCGTCCCCTAACCCTAACCCTAGCCCGAACACTAACCCTAACCCTTCCCCGAAGCCTTCCCCTCACCCGTCCCCTAATCCTAACCCGTACGCTCACACTAACCCGCGCCCTCACACGTACGCTCCCCCTAAACCGTTGTCGTACCCTCACCTGGACCCTAAACCCCTAACCCTAACCCTAGCCCGAACCCTAACCCTAACCCTTCCCCGAAGCCTTCCCCTCACCCGTCCCCTAATCCTAACCCGTACGCTCACACTAACCCGCGCCCTCACACGTACGCTCCCCCTAAACCGTTGTCGTACCCTCACCTGGACCCTAAACCGTCCCCGTCCCCTAACCCTAACCCTAGCCCGAACCCTAACACTAACCCTTCCCCGAAGCCTTCCCCTCACCCGTCCCCTAATCCTAAACCGTACGCTCACACTAACCCGCGCCCTCACACGTACGCTCCCCCTAAACCGTTGTTGTACCCTCACCTGGACCCTAAACCGTCCCCGTCCCCTAACCCTAACCCTAGCCCGAACCCTAACCCTAACACTTCCCCGAAGCCTTCCCCTCACCCGTCCCCTAATCCTAACCCGTACGCTCACACTAACCCGCGCCCTCACACGTACGCTCCCCCTAAACCGTTGTCGTACCCTCACCTGGACCCTAAACCGTCCCCGTCCCCTAACCCTAACCCTAGCCCGAACCCTAACCCTAACCCTTCCCCGAAGCCTTCCACTCACCCGTCCCCTAATCCTAACCCGTACGCTCAAACTAACCCACGCCCTCACACGTACGCTCCCCCTAAACCGTTGTCGTACCCTCACCTGGACCCTAAACCGTCCCCGTCCCCTAACCCTAACCCTAGCCCGAACCCTAACCCTAACCCTTCCCAGAAGCCTTCCCCTCACCCGTCCCCTAATCCTAACCCGTACGCTCACACTAACCCGTGCCCTCACACGTACGCTCCCCCTAAACCGTTGTCGTACCCTCACCTGGACCCTAAACCGTCCCCGTCCCCTAACCCTAACCCTAGCCCGAACCCTAACCCTAACCCTTCCCCGAAGCCTTCCCCTAACCCGTCCCCTAATCCTAACCCGTACGCTCACACTAACCTGCGCCCTCACACGTACGCTCCCCCTAAACCGTTGTCGTACCCTCACCTGGACCCTAAAACGTCCCCGTCCCCTAACCCTAACCCTAGCCCGAACCCTAACCCTAACCCTTCCCGAAGCCTTCCCCTCACCCGTCCCCTAATCCTAACCCGTACGCTCACACTAACCTGCGCCCTCACACGTACGCTCCCCTTAAACCGTTGTCGTACACTCACCTAGACCCTAAACCGTCCCCGTGCCCTAACCCTAACCCTAGCCCGAACCCTAACACTAACCCTTCCCCAAAGCCTTCCCCTCACCCGTCCCCTAATCCTAACCCGTACGCTCATACTAACCCGCGCCCTCACACATACACTCCCCCTAAACCGTTGTCGTACCCTCACCTGGAACCTAAACCGTCCCCGTCCCCTAACCCTAACCCTAGCCCGAACCCTAACCCTTCCCCGAAGCCTTCCCCTCACCCGTCCCCTAATCCTAACCCGTACGCTCACACTAACCCGCGCCCTCACACGTACGCTCCCCCTAAACCTTTGTCGTGCCCTCACCTAGACCCCAAACCTTCCCCGTCCCCTAACCTTAACCCTAGCCCGAACCCTAACCCTAACCCTTCCCCGAAGCCTTCCCCTCACCCGTCCCCTAATCCTAACCCGTACGCTCACACTAACCCGCGCCCTCACACGTACGCTCCCCCTAAACCGTTGTCGTACCCTCACCTGGACCCTAAAACGTCCCCGTCCCCTAACCCTAACCCTTCCCCAAAGCCTTCCCCTCACCCGTCCCCTAATCCTAACCCGTACGCTCACACTAACCCGCGCCCTCACACGTACGCTCCCCCTAAACCGTTGTCGTACCCTCACCTGGACCCCAAACCGTCCCCGTCCCCTAACCCTAACCCTAGCCCGAACCCTAACCCTAACCCTTCCCCGAAGCCTTCCCCTCACCCGTCCCCTAATCCTAACCCGTACGCTCACACTAACCCGCGCCCTCACACGTACGCTCCCCCTAAACCTTTGTCGTGCCCTCACCTAGACCCCAAACCTTCCCCGTCCCCTAACCTTAACCCTAGCCCGAACCCTAACCCTAACCCTTCCCCGAAGCCTTCCCCTCACCCGTCCCCTAATCCTAACCCGTACGCTCACACTAACCCGCGCCCTCACACGTACGCTCCCCCTAAACCGTTGTCGTACCCTCACCTGGACCCTAAAACGTCCCCGTCCCCTAACCCTAACCCTTCCCCAAAGCCTTCCCCTCACCCGTCCCCTAATCCTAACCCGTACGCTCACACTAACCCGCGCCCTCACACGTACGCTCCCCCTAAACCGTTGTCGTACCCTCACCTGGACCCCAAACCGTCCCCGTCCCCTAACCCTAACCCTAGCCCGAACCCTAACCCTAACCCTTCCCCGAAGCCTTCCCCTCACCCGTCCCCTAATCCTAACCCGTACCCTCACACTAACCCGCGCCCTCACACGTACGCTCCCCCTAAACCGTTGTCGTACCCTCACCTGGACCCTAAACCGTCCCCGTCCCCTAACTCTAACCCTAGCCCGAACCCTAACCCTAACCCTTCCCCGAAGCCTTCCCCTCACCCGTCCCCTAATCCTAACCCGTACGCTCACACTAACCCGCGCCCTCACACGTACGCTCCCCCTAAACCGTTGTCGTACCCTCACCTGGACCCCAAACCGTCCCCGTCCCCTAACCCTAACCCTAGCCCGAACCCTAACCGTAACCCTTCCCCGAAGCCTTCCCCTCACCCGTCCCCTAATCCTAACCCGTACGCTCACACTAACCCACGCCCTCACACGTACGCTCCCCATAAACCGTTGTCGTACCATCACCTGGACCCTAAACCGTCCCCGTCCCCTAACCCTAACCCTAGCCCGAACCCTAACCCTAACCCTTCCCCGAAGCCTTCCCCTCACCCGTCCCCTATTCCTAACCCGTACGCTCACACTAACCCGCGCCCTCACACGTACGCTCCCCCTAAACCGTTGTCGTACCCTCACCTGGACCCTAAACCGTCCCCGTCCCCTAACCCTAACCCTAGCCAGAACCCTAACCCTAACCCTTCCCCGAAGCCTTCCCCTCACCCGTCCCCTAATCCTAACCCGTACGCTCACACTAACCCGCGCCCTCACACGTACGCTGCCCCTAAACCGTTGTCGTACCCTCTCCTGGACCTTAAACCGTCCCCGTCCCCTAACCCTAACCCTAGCCCGAACCCTAACCCTTCCCCGAAGCCTTCCCCTAACCCGTCTCCTAACCCTAACCCTAGCCCAAACCCTAACCCTAACCCTTTCCCGAAGCCTTCCCCGAACCCGTCCCCTAATCCTAACCCGTACGCTCACACTAACCCGCGCCCTCACACGTACGCTCCCCCTAAACCGTTGTCGTACCCTCACCTGGACCCTAAACCGTCCCCGTCCCCTAACCCTAACCCTAGCCCGAACCCTAACACTAACCCTTCCCCGAAGCCTTCCCCTCACCCGTCCCCTAATCCTAAACCGTACGCTCACACTAACCCGCGCCCTCACACGTACGCTCCCCCTAAACCGTTGTCGTACCCTCACCTGGACCCTAAACCGTCCCCGTCCCCTAACCTTAACCCTAGCCCGAACCCTAACCCTAACCCTTCCCCGAAGCCTTCCCCTCACCCGTCCCCTATTCCTAACCCGTACGCTCACACTAACCCGCGCCCTCACACGTACGCTCCCCCTAAACCGTTGTCGTACCCTCACCTGGACCCTAAACCGTCCCCGTCCCCTAACCCTAACCCTAGCCCGAACCAAAACCCTAACCCTTCCCCGAAGCCTTCCCCTCACACGTCCCCTAATCCTAACCCGTACGCTCACACTAACCCGCGCCCTCACACGTACGCTCCCACTAAACCGTTGTCGTACCCTCACCTGGACCCTAAACCGTCCCCGTCCCCTAACCCTAACCCTAGCCCGAACCCTAACCCTTCCCCGAAGCCTTCCCCTCACCCGTCCCCTAATCCTAACCCGTACGCTCACACTAACCCGCGCCCTCACACGTACGCTCCCCCTAAACCGTTGTCGTACCCTCTCCTGGACCCTAAACCGTCCCCGTCCCCTAACCCTAACCCTAGCCCGAACCCTAACCCTTCCCCGAAGCCTTCCCCTAACCCGTCTCCTAACCCTAACCCTAGCCCAAACCCTAACCCTAACCCTTTCCCGAAGCCTTCCCCGAACCCGTCCCCTAATCCTAACCCGTACGCTCACACTAACCCGCGCCCTCACACGTACGCTCCCCCTAAACCGTTGTCGTACCCTCTCCTGGACCTTAAACCGTCCCCGTCCCCTAACCCTAACCCTAGCCCGAACCCTAACCCTAACCCTTCCCCAAAGCCTTCCCCTCACCCGTCCCCTAATCCTAACCCGAACGCTCACACTAACCCGCGCCCTCACACGTACGCTCCCCCTAAAACGTTGTCGTACCCTCACCTGGACCCTAAACCGTCCCCGTCCCCTAACCCTAACCCTGGCCCGATCCCTAACCCTAACCCTTCCCCGAAGCCTTCCCCTCACCCGTCCCCTAATCCTAACCCGTACACTCACACTAACCCGCGCCCTCACACGTACGCTCCCCCTAAACCGTTGTCGTACCCTCACCTGGACCCTAAACCGTCCCCATCCCCTAACCCTAACCCTAGCCCGAACCCTAACCCTAACGCTTCCCCGAAGCCTTCCCCTCACCCGTCCCCTAATCCTAACACGTATGCTCACACTAACCCGCGCCCTCACACGTACGCTCCCCCTAAACCGTTGTCGTACCCTCACCTGGACCCTAAACCGTCCCCATCCCCTAACCCTAACCCTAGCCCGAACCCTAACCCTAACCCTTCCCAGAAGCCTTCCCCTCACCCGTCCCCTAATCCTAACCCGTACACTCACACTAACCCGCGCCCTCACACGTACGCTCCCCCTAAACCGTTGTCGTACCCTCACCTGGACCCTAAACCGTCCCCGTCCCCTAACCCTAACCCTAGCCCGAACCCTAACCCTTACCCTTCCCCGAAGCCTTCCCCTCACCCGTCCCCTAATCCTAACTCGTACGCTCACACTAACCCGCGCCCTCACACGTACACTCCCCCTAAACCGTTGTCGTACCCTCACCTGGACCCTAAACCGTCCCCGTCCCCTAACCCTTACCCTAGCCCGAACCCTATCCCTAACCCTTCCCCGAAGCCTTCCCCTCACCCGTCCCCTAATCCTAACCCGTACGCTCACACTAAACCGCGCCCTCACACGTACGCTCCCCCTAAACCGTTGTAGTACACTCACCTGGACCCTAAACCGTCCCCGTCCCCTAACCCTAACCCTAGCCCAAACCCTAACCCTAACCCTTCCCCGAAGCCTTCCCCTCACCCGTCCCCTAATCCTAACCCGTACGCTCACACTAACCCGCGCCCTCACATGTACGCTCCCCCTAAACCGTTGTCGTACCATCACCTGGACCCTAAACCGTCCCCGTCCCCTAACCCTAACCCTAGCCCGAACCCTAACCCTAACCCTTCCCCGAACCCTTCCCCTCACCCGTCCCCTAATCCTAACCCGTACGCTCACACTAACCCGCGCCCTCACATGTACGCTCCCCCTAAACCGTTGTCGTACCCTCACCTGGACCCTAAACCGTCCCCGTCCCCTAACCCTAACCCTAGCCCGAACCCTAACCCTAACCCTTCCCCGAAGCCTTCCCCTCACCCGTCCCCTAATCCTAACCCGTACGCTCATACTAACCCGAGCCCTCACACGTACGCTCCCCCTAAACCGTTGTCGTACCCTCACCTGGACCCTAAACCGTCCCCGTCCCCTAACCCTAACCCTATCCCGAACCCTAACCCTTCCCCGAAGCCTTCCCCTCACCCGTCCCCTAATCCTAACCCGTACGCTCACACTAACCCGCGCCCTCACACGTACACTCCCCCTAAACCGTTGTCGTACCCTCACCTGGACCCCAAACCGTCCCCGTCCCCTAACCTTAACCCTAGCCCGAACCCTAACCCTAACCCTTCCCCGAAGCCTTCCCCTCACCCGTCCCCTAATCCTAACCCGTACGCTCACACTAACCCGCGCCCTCACACGTACGCTCCCCCTAAACCGTTGTCGTACCCTCACCTGGACCCTAAACCGTCCCCGTCCCCTAACCCTAACCCTACCCCGAACCCTAACCCTAACCCTTCCCCAAAGCCTTCCCCTCACCCGTCCCCTAATCCTAACCCGTACGCTCACAATAACCCGTGCCCTCACACGTACGCTCCCCCTAAACCGTTGTCGTACCCTCACCTGGACCCTAAACCGTCCCCGTCCCCTAACTCTAACCCTAGCCCGAACCCTAACCCTAACCCTTCCCCGAAGCCTTCCCCTCACCCGTCCCCTAATCCTAACCCGTACGCTCACACTAACCCGCGCCCTCACACGTACGATCCCACTAAACCGTTGTCGTACCCTCACCTGGACCCTAAACCGTCCCCGTCCCCTAACCCTAACCCTAGCCCGAACCCTAACCCTAACCCTTCCCCGAAGCCTTCCCCTCACCCGTTCCCTAATCCTAACCCGTACGCTCACACTAACCCGCGCCCTCACACGTACGCTCCCCCTAAACCGTTGTCGTACCATCACCTGGACCCTAAACCGTCCCCATCCCCTAACCCTAACCCTAGCCCGAACCCTAACCCTAACCCTTCCCAGAAGCCTTCCCCTCACCCGTCCCCTAATCCTAACCCGTACGCTCACACTAACCCGCGCCCTCACACGTACGCTCCCCCTAAACCGTTGTCGTACCCTCACCTGGACCCTAAACCGTCCCCGTCCCCTAACCCTAACCCTAGCCCGAACCCTAACCCTAACCCTTCCCCGAAGCCTTCCCCTCACCCGTCCCCTAATCCTAACCCGTACGCTCACACTAACCCACGCCCTCACACGTACGCTCCCCCTAAACCGTTGTCGTACCCTCACCTGGACCCTAAACCGTCCCCGTCCCCTAACCCTAACCCTAGCCCGAACCCTAACCCTTCCCCGAAGCCTTCCCCTCACCCGTCCCCTAACCCTAACCCGTACGCTCACACTAACCCGTGCCCTCACACGTACGCTCCCCCTAAACCGTTGTCGTACCCTCACCTGGACCACAAACCGTCACCGTCCCCTAACCTTAACCCTAGCCCGAACCCTAACCCTAACCCTTCCCCGAAGCCTTCCCCTCACCCGTCCCCTAATCCTAACCCGTACGCTCACACTAAACCGCGCCCTCACACGTACGCTCCCCCTAAACCGTTGTCGTACCCTCACCTGGACCCTAAACCGTCCCCGTCCCCTAACCCTAACCCTAGCCCGAACACTAACCCTAACCCTTCCCCAAAGCCTTCCCCTCACCCGTCCCCTAATCCTAACCCGTACGCTCACACTAACCCGCGCCCTCACACGTACGCTCCCCCTAAACCGTTGTCGTACCCTCACCTGGACCCTAAACCGTCCCCGTCCCCTAACACTAACCCTAGCCCGAACCCTAACCCTAACCCTTCCCCGAAGCCTTCCCCTCACCCGTCCCATAATCCTAACCCGTACGCTCATACTAACCCGAGCCCTCACACGTACGGTCCCCCTAAACCGTTGTCGTACCCTCACCTGGACACTAAACCGTCCCCGTCCCCTAACCCTAACCCTAGCCCGAACCCTAACCCTTCCCCGAAGCCTTCCCCTCACCCGTCCCCTAATCCTAACCCGTACGCTCACACTAACCCGCGCCCTCACACGTACGCTCCCCCTAAACCGTTGTCGTACCCTCACCTGGACCCTAAACCATCCCCGTCCCCTAACGTTAACCCTAGCCCGAACCCTAACCCTAACCTTTCCCCGAAGCCTTCCCCTCACCCATCCCCTAATCCTAACCCGTACGCTCACACTAACCAGCGCCCTCACACGTACGCGCCCCCTAAACCGTTGTCGTACCCTCACCTGGACCCTAAACCGTCCCCGTCCCATAACCCTAACCCTAGCCCGAACCCTAACCCTAACCCTTTCCCGAAGCCTTCCCCTCACCCGTCCCCTAATCCTAACCCGTACGCTCACACTAACCCGCGCCCTCACACGTACGCTCCCCCTAAACCGTTTTCGTACCCTCACCTGGACCCTAAACCCCTAACCCTAACCCTAGCCCGAACCCTAACCCTAACCCTTCCCCGAAGCCTTCCCCTCACCCGTCCCCTAATCATAACCCGTACGCTCACACTAACCCCCGCCCTCACACGTACGCTCGCCCTAAACCGTTGTCGTACACTCACCTGGACCCTAAACCGTCCCCGTCCCCTAACCCTAACCCTAGCCCGAACCCTAACCCTAACCCTTCCCCGAAGCCTTCCCCTCACCCGTCCCCTAATCCTAACCCGTACGCTCACACTAACCCGCGCCCTCACACGTACGCTCCCCCTAAACCGTTGTCGTACCCTCACCTGGACCCTAAACCGTCCACATCCCCTAAGCCTAACCCTAGCCCGAACCCTAACCCTAACCCTTCCCGGAAGCCTTCCCCTAACCCGTCCCCTAATCCTAACCCGTACGCTCACACTAACCCGCGCCCTCACACGTACGCTCCCCCTAAACCGTTGTCGTACCCTCTCCTGGACCCTAAACCGTCCCCGTCCCCTAACCCTAACCCTAGCCCGAACCCTAACCCTTCCCCGAAGCCTTCCCCTAACCCGTCTCCTAACCCTAACCCTAGCCCAAACCCTAACCCTAACCCTTTCCCGAAGCCTTCCCCGAACCCGTCCCCTAATCCTAACCCGTACGCTCACACTAACCCGCGCCCTCACACGTACGCTCCCCCTAAACCGTTGTCGTACCCTCTCCTGGACCTTAAACCGTCCCCGTCCCCTAACCCTAACCCTAGCCCGAACCCTAACCCTAACCCTTCCCCAAAGCCTTCCCCTCACCCGTCCCCTAATCCTAACCCGAACGCTCACACTAACCCGCGCCCTCACACGTACGCTCCCCCTAAAACGTTGTCGTACCCTCACCTGGACCCTAAACCGTCCCCGTCCCCTAACCCTAACCCTGGCCCGATCCCTAACCCTAACCCTTCCCCGAAGCCTTCCCCTCACCCGTCCCCTAATCCTAACCCGTACACTCACACTAACCCGCGCCCTCACACGTACGCTCCCCCTAAACCGTTGTCGTACCCTCACCTGGACCCTAAACCGTCCCCATCCCCTAACCCTAACCCTAGCCCGAACCCTAACCCTAACGCTTCCCCGAAGCCTTCCCCTCACCCGTCCCCTAATCCTAACACGTATGCTCACACTAACCCGCGCCCTCACACGTACGCTCCCCCTAAACCGTTGTCGTACCCTCACCTGGACCCTAAACCGTCCCCATCCCCTAACCCTAACCCTAGCCCGAACCCTAACCCTAACCCTTCCCAGAAGCCTTCCCCTCACCCGTCCCCTAATCCTAACCCGTACACTCACACTAACCCGCGCCCTCACACGTACGCTCCCCCTAAACCGTTGTCGTACCCTCACCTGGACCCTAAACCGTCCCCGTCCCCTAACCCTAACCCTAGCCCGAACCCTAACCCTTACCCTTCCCCGAAGCCTTCCCCTCACCCGTCCCCTAATCCTAACTCGTACGCTCACACTAACCCGCGCCCTCACACGTACACTCCCCCTAAACCGTTGTCGTACCCTCACCTGGACCCTAAACCGTCCCCGTCCCCTAACCCTTACCCTAGCCCGAACCCTATCCCTAACCCTTCCCCGAAGCCTTCCCCTCACCCGTCCCCTAATCCTAACCCGTACGCTCACACTAAACCGCGCCCTCACACGTACGCTCCCCCTAAACCGTTGTAGTACACTCACCTGGACCCTAAACCGTCCCCGTCCCCTAACCCTAACCCTAGCCCAAACCCTAACCCTAACCCTTCCCCGAAGCCTTCCCCTCACCCGTCCCCTAATCCTAACCCGTACGCTCACACTAACCCGCGCCCTCACATGTACGCTCCCCCTAAACCGTTGTCGTACCATCACCTGGACCCTAAACCGTCCCCGTCCCCTAACCCTAACCCTAGCCCGAACCCTAACCCTAACCCTTCCCCGAACCCTTCCCCTCACCCGTCCCCTAATCCTAACCCGTACGCTCACACTAACCCGCGCCCTCACATGTACGCTCCCCCTAAACCGTTGTCGTACCCTCACCTGGACCCTAAACCGTCCCCGTCCCCTAACCCTAACCCTAGCCCGAACCCTAACCCTAACCCTTCCCCGAAGCCTTCCCCTCACCCGTCCCCTAATCCTAACCCGTACGCTCATACTAACCCGAGCCCTCACACGTACGCTCCCCCTAAACCGTTGTCGTACCCTCACCTGGACCCTAAACCGTCCCCGTCCCCTAACCCTAACCCTATCCCGAACCCTAACCCTTCCCCGAAGCCTTCCCCTCACCCGTCCCCTAATCCTAACCCGTACGCTCACACTAACCCGCGCCCTCACACGTACACTCCCCCTAAACCGTTGTCGTACCCTCACCTGGACCCCAAACCGTCCCCGTCCCCTAACCTTAACCCTAGCCCGAACCCTAACCCTAACCCTTCCCCGAAGCCTTCCCCTCACCCGTCCCCTAATCCTAACCCGTACGCTCACACTAACCCGCGCCCTCACACGTACGCTCCCCCTAAACCGTTGTCGTACCCTCACCTGGACCCTAAACCGTCCCCGTCCCCTAACCCTAACCCTACCCCGAACCCTAACCCTAACCCTTCCCCAAAGCCTTCCCCTCACCCGTCCCCTAATCCTAACCCGTACGCTCACAATAACCCGTGCCCTCACACGTACGCTCCCCCTAAACCGTTGTCGTACCCTCACCTGGACCCTAAACCGTCCCCGTCCCCTAACTCTAACCCTAGCCCGAACCCTAACCCTAACCCTTCCCCGAAGCCTTCCCCTCACCCGTCCCCTAATCCTAACCCGTACGCTCACACTAACCCGCGCCCTCACACGTACGATCCCACTAAACCGTTGTCGTACCCTCACCTGGACCCTAAACCGTCCCCGTCCCCTAACCCTAACCCTAGCCCGAACCCTAACCCTAACCCTTCCCCGAAGCCTTCCCCTCACCCGTTCCCTAATCCTAACCCGTACGCTCACACTAACCCGCGCCCTCACACGTACGCTCCCCCTAAACCGTTGTCGTACCATCACCTGGACCCTAAACCGTCCCCATCCCCTAACCCTAACCCTAGCCCGAACCCTAACCCTAACCCTTCCCAGAAGCCTTCCCCTCACCCGTCCCCTAATCCTAACCCGTACGCTCACACTAACCCGCGCCCTCACACGTACGCTCCCCCTAAACCGTTGTCGTACCCTCACCTGGACCCTAAACCGTCCCCGTCCCCTAACCCTAACCCTAGCCCGAACCCTAACCCTAACCCTTCCCCGAAGCCTTCCCCTCACCCGTCCCCTAATCCTAACCCGTACGCTCACACTAACCCACGCCCTCACACGTACGCTCCCCCTAAACCGTTGTCGTACCCTCACCTGGACCCTAAACCGTCCCCGTCCCCTAACCCTAACCCTAGCCCGAACCCTAACCCTTCCCCGAAGCCTTCCCCTCACCCGTCCCCTAACCCTAACCCGTACGCTCACACTAACCCGTGCCCTCACACGTACGCTCCCCCTAAACCGTTGTCGTACCCTCACCTGGACCACAAACCGTCACCGTCCCCTAACCTTAACCCTAGCCCGAACCCTAACCCTAACCCTTCCCCGAAGCCTTCCCCTCACCCGTCCCCTAATCCTAACCCGTACGCTCACACTAAACCGCGCCCTCACACGTACGCTCCCCCTAAACCGTTGTCGTACCCTCACCTGGACCCTAAACCGTCCCCGTCCCCTAACCCTAACCCTAGCCCGAACACTAACCCTAACCCTTCCCCAAAGCCTTCCCCTCACCCGTCCCCTAATCCTAACCCGTACGCTCACACTAACCCGCGCCCTCACACGTACGCTCCCCCTAAACCGTTGTCGTACCCTCACCTGGACCCTAAACCGTCCCCGTCCCCTAACACTAACCCTAGCCCGAACCCTAACCCTAACCCTTCCCCGAAGCCTTCCCCTCACCCGTCCCATAATCCTAACCCGTACGCTCATACTAACCCGAGCCCTCACACGTACGGTCCCCCTAAACCGTTGTCGTACCCTCACCTGGACACTAAACCGTCCCCGTCCCCTAACCCTAACCCTAGCCCGAACCCTAACCCTTCCCCGAAGCCTTCCCCTCACCCGTCCCCTAATCCTAACCCGTACGCTCACACTAACCCGCGCCCTCACACGTACGCTCCCCCTAAACCGTTGTCGTACCCTCACCTGGACCCTAAACCATCCCCGTCCCCTAACGTTAACCCTAGCCCGAACCCTAACCCTAACCTTTCCCCGAAGCCTTCCCCTCACCCATCCCCTAATCCTAACCCGTACGCTCACACTAACCAGCGCCCTCACACGTACGCGCCCCCTAAACCGTTGTCGTACCCTCACCTGGACCCTAAACCGTCCCCGTCCCATAACCCTAACCCTAGCCCGAACCCTAACCCTAACCCTTTCCCGAAGCCTTCCCCTCACCCGTCCCCTAATCCTAACCCGTACGCTCACACTAACCCGCGCCCTCACACGTACGCTCCCCCTAAACCGTTTTCGTACCCTCACCTGGACCCTAAACCCCTAACCCTAACCCTAGCCCGAACCCTAACCCTAACCCTTCCCCGAAGCCTTCCCCTCACCCGTCCCCTAATCATAACCCGTACGCTCACACTAACCCCCGCCCTCACACGTACGCTCGCCCTAAACCGTTGTCGTACACTCACCTGGACCCTAAACCGTCCCCGTCCCCTAACCCTAACCCTAGCCCGAACCCTAACCCTAACCCTTCCCCGAAGCCTTCCCCTCACCCGTCCCCTAATCCTAACCCGTACGCTCACACTAACCCGCGCCCTCACACGTACGCTCCCCCTAAACCGTTGTCGTACCCTCACCTGGACCCTAAACCGTCCACATCCCCTAAGCCTAACCCTAGCCCGAACCCTAACCCTAACCCTTCCCGGAAGCCTTCCCCTAACCCGTCCCCTAATCCTAACCCGTACGCTCACACTAACCCGCGCCCACACACGTACGCTCCCCCTAAACCGTTGTCGTACCCTCACCTGGACCCTAATCCGTCCCCGTCCCCTAACCCTAACCCTAGCCCGAACCCTAACACTAACCCTTCCCCGAAGCCTTCCCCTCACCCGTCCCCTAATCCTAAACCGTACGCTCACACTAACCCGCGCCCTCACACGTATGCTCCCCCTAAACCGTTGTCGTACCCTCAACTGGACCCTAAACCGTCCCCGTCCCCTAACCCTAACCCTAGCCCGAACCCTAACCCTAACCCTTCCCCGAAGCCTTCCCCTCACCCGTCCCCTAATCCTAACCCGTACGCTCACACTAACCCGCGCCCTCACACGTACGCTCCCCCTAAACCGTTGTCGTACCCTCACCTGGACCCTAAACCGTCCCCGTCCCCTAACCCTAACCCTAGCCCGAACCCTAACCCTAACCCTTCCCCGAAGCCTTCCACTCACCCGTCCCCTAATCCTAACCCGTACGCTCAAACTAACCCGCGCCCTCACACGTACGCTCCCCCTAAACCGTTGTCGTACCCTCACCTGGACCCTAAACCGTCCCCGTCCCCTAACCCTAACCCTAGCCCGAACCCTAACCCTAACCCTTCCCCGAAGCCTTCCCCTCACCCGTCCCCTAATCCTAACCCGTACGCTCACACTAACCCGCGCTCTCACACGTACACTCCCCCTAAACCGTTGTCGTACACTCACCTGGACCCTAAACCGTCCCCGTCCCCTAACCCTAACCCTAGCCCGAACCCTAACCCTAACCCTTCCCCGAAGCCGTACCCTCACCCGTCTCCTAATCCTAACCCTTACGCTCACACTAACCCGTGCACTCACACGTACGCTCCCCCTAAACCGTTGTCGTACCCTCACCTGGACCCTAAACCGTCCCCGTCCCCTAACCCTAACCCTAGCCCGAACACTAACCCTAACTCTTCCCCAAAGCCTTCCCCTCACCCGTCCCCTAATCCTAACCCGTACGCTCACACTAACCCGCGCCCTCACACGTACGCTCCCCCTAAACCGTTGTCGTACCCTCACCTGGACCCTAAACCGTCCCCGTCCCCTAACACTAACCCTAGCCCGAACCCTAACCCTAACCCTTCCCCGAAGCCTTCCCCTCACCCGTCCCATAATCCTAACCCGTACGCTCATACTAACCCGAGCCCTCACACGTACGGTCCCCCTAAACCGTTGTCGTACCCTCACCTGGACACTAAACCGTCCCCGTCCCCTAACCCTAACCCTAGCCCGAACCCTAACCCTTCCCCGAAGCCTTCCCCTCACCCGTCCCCTAATCCTAACCCGTACGCTCACACTAACCCGCGCCCTCACACGTACGCTCCCCCTAAACCGTTGTCGTACCCTCACCTGGACCCTAAACCATCCCCGTCCCCTAACGTTAACCCTAGCCCGAACCCTAACCCTAACCTTTCCCCGAAGCCTTCCCCTCACCCATCCCCTAATCCTAACCCGTACGCTCACACTAACCAGCGCCCTCACACGTACGCGCCCCCTAAACCGTTGTCGTACCCTCACCTGGACCCTAAACCGTCCCCGTCCCATAACCCTAACCCTAGCCCGAACCCTAACCCTAACCCTTTCCCGAAGCCTTCCCCTCACCCGTCCCCTAATCCTAACCCGTACGCTCACACTAACCCGCGCCCTCACACGTACGCTCCCCCTAAACCGTTTTCGTACCCTCACCTGGACCCTAAACCCCTAACCCTAACCCTAGCCCGAACCCTAACCCTAACCCTTCCCCGAAGCCTTCCCCTCACCCGTCCCCTAATCATAACCCGTACGCTCACACTAACCCCCGCCCTCACACGTACGCTCGCCCTAAACCGTTGTCGTACACTCACCTGGACCCTAAACCGTCCCCGTCCCCTAACCCTAACCCTAGCCCGAACCCTAACCCTAACCCTTCCCCGAAGCCTTCCCCTCACCCGTCCCCTAATCCTAACCCGTACGCTCACACTAACCCGCGCCCTCACACGTACGCTCCCCCTAAACCGTTGTCGTACCCTCACCTGGACCCTAAACCGTCCACATCCCCTAAGCCTAACCCTAGCCCGAACCCTAACCCTAACCCTTCCCGGAAGCCTTCCCCTAACCCGTCCCCTAATCCTAACCCGTACGCTCACACTAACCCGCGCCCACACACGTACGCTCCCCCTAAACCGTTGTCGTACCCTCACCTGGACCCTAATCCGTCCCCGTCCCCTAACCCTAATCCTAGCCCGAACCCTAACACTAACCCTTCCCCGAAGCCTTCCCCTCACCCGTCCCCTAATCCTAAACCGTACGCTCACACTAACCCGCGCCCTCACACGTATGCTCCCCCTAAACCGTTGTCGTACCCTCAACTGGACCCTAAACCGTCCCCGTCCCCTAACCCTAACCCTAGCCCGAACCCTAACCCTAACCCTTCCCCGAAGCCTTCCCCTCACCCGTCCCCTAATCCTAACCCGTACGCTCACACTAACCCGCGCCCTCACACGTACGCTCCCCCTAAACCGTTGTCGTACCCTCACCTGGACCCTAAACCGTCCCCGTCCCCTAACCCTAACCCTAGCCCGAACCCTAACCCTAACCCTTCCCCGAAGCCTTCCACTCACCCGTCCCCTAATCCTAACCCGTACGCTCAAACTAACCCGCGCCCTCACACGTACGCTCCCCCTAAACCGTTGTCGTACCCTCACCTGGACCCTAAACCGTCCCCGTCCCCTAACCCTAACCCTAGCCCGAACCCTAACCCTAACCCTTCCCCGAAGCCTTCCCCTCACCCGTCCCCTAATCCTAACCCGTACGCTCACACTAACCCGCGCTCTCACACGTACACTCCCCCTAAACCGTTGTCGTACACTCACCTGGACCCTAAACCGTCCCCGTCCCCTAACCCTAACCCTAGCCCGAACCCTAACCCTAACCCTTCCCCGAAGCCGTACCCTCACCCGTCTCCTAATCCTAACCCTTACGCTCACACTAACCCGTGCACTCACACGTACGCTCCCCCTAAACCGTTGTCGTACCCTCACCTGGACCCTAAACCGTCCCCGTCCCCTAACCCTAACCCTAGCCCGAACCCTAACCCTAACACTTCCCCGAAGCCTTCCCCTCACCCGTCCCCTAATCCTAACCCGTACGCTCACACTAACCTGCGCCCTCACACGTACGCTCCCCCTAAACCGTTGTCGTACCCTCACCTGGACCCTAAAACGTCCCCGTCCCATAACCCTAACCCTAGCCCGAACCCTAACCCTAACCCTTCCCGAAGCCTTCCGCTCACCCGTCCCCTAATCCTAACCCGTACGCTCACACTAACCCGCGCCCTCACACGTATGCTCCGCTTAAACCGTTGTCGTACACTCACCTAGACCCTAAACCGTCCCCGTGCCCTAACCCTAACCCTAGCCCGAACCCTAACACTAACCCTTCCCCAAAGCCTTCCCCTCACCCGTCCCCTAATCCTAACCCTTACGCTCATACTAACCCGAGCCCTCACACGTACGCTCCCCCTAAACCGTTGTCGTACCCTCACCTGGACCCTAAACCGTCCCCGTCCCCTAACCCTAACCCTAGCCCGAACCCTAACCCTTCCCCGAAGCCTTCCCCTCACCCGTCCCCTAATCCTAACCCGTACGCTCACACTAACCCGCGCCCTCACACGTACGCTCCCCCTAAACCTTTGTCGTGCCCTCACCTGGACCCCAAACCTTCCCCGTCCCCTAACCTTAACCCTAGCCCGAACCCTAACCCTAACCCTTCCCCGAAGCCTTCCCCTCACCCGTCCCCTAATCCTAACCCGTACGCTCACACTAACCCGCGCCCTCACACGTACGCTCCACTTAAACCGTTGTCGTACCCTCACCTGGACCCTAAAACGTCCCCGTCCCCTAACCCTAACCCTTCCCCAAAGCCTTCCCCTCACCCGTCCCCTAATCCTAACCCGTACGCTCACACTAACCCGCGCCCTCACACGTACGCTCCCCCTAAACCGTTGTCGTACCCTCACCTGGACCCCAAACCGTCCCCGTCCCCTAACCCTAACCCTAGCCCGAACCCTAACCCTAACCCTTCCCCGAAGCCTTCCCCTCACCCGTCCCCTAATCCTAACCCGTACGCTCACACTAACCCGCGCCCTCACACGTACGCTCCCCCTAAACCGTTGTCGTACCCTCACCTGGACCCTAAACCGTCCCCGTCCCCTAACCCTAACCCTAGCCCGAACCCTAACCGTAACCCTTCCCCGAAGCCTTCCCCTCACCCGTCCCCTAATCCTAACCCGTACGCTCACACTAACCCGCGCCCTCACACGTACGCTCCCCATAAACCGTTGTCGTACCATCACCTGGACCCTAAACCGTCCCCGTCCCCTAACCCTAACCCTAGCCCGAACCCTAACCCTAACCCTTCCCCGAAGCCTTCCCCTCACCCGTCCCCTATTCCTAACCCGTACGCTCACACTAACCCGCGCCCTCACACGTACGCTACCCCTAAACCGTTGTCGTACCCTCACCTGGACCCTAAACCGTCCCCGTCCCCTAACCCTAACCCTAGCCCGAACCCTAACCCTAACCCTTCCCCGAAGCCTTCCCCTCACCCGTCCCCTAATCCTAACCCGTACGCTCACACTAATCCGCGCCCTCACACGTACGCTCCCCCTAAACCGTTGTCGTACCCTCTCCTGGACCCTAAACCGTCCCCGTCCCCTAACCCTAACCCTAGCCCGAACCCTAACCCTTCCCCGAAGCCTTCCCCTAACCCGTCCCCTAATCCTAACCCTAGCCCGAACCCTAACCCTAACCCTTCCCCGAAGCCTTCCCCTAACCCGTCCCCTAATCCTAACCCGTACGCTCACACTAACCCGCGCCCTCACACGTACGCTCCCCCTAAACCGTTGTCGTACCCTCACCTGGACCCTAAACCGTCCCCGTCCCCTAACCCTAACCCTAGCCTGAACCCTAACACTAACCCTTCCCCGAAGCCTTCCCCTCACCCGTCCCCTAATCCTAAACCGTACGCTCACACTAACCCGCGCCCTCACACGTACGCTCCCCCTAAACCTTTGTCGTACCCTCACCTGGACCCTAAACCGTCCCCGTCCCCTAACCCTAACCCTAGCCCGAACCCTAACCCTAACCCTTCCCCGAAGCCTTCCCCTCAACCGTCCCCTAATCCTAACCCGTACGCTCACACTAACCCACGCCCTCACACGTACGCTCCCCCTAAACCGTTGTCGTACCCTCACCTGGACCCTAAACCGTCCCCGTCCCCTAACCCTAACCCTAGCCCGAACCCTAACCCTAACCCTTCCCCGAAGCCTTCCACTCACCCGTCCCCTAATCCTAACCCGTACGCTCAAACTAACCCGCGCCCTCACACGTACGCTCCCCCTAAACCGTTGTCGTACCCTCACCTGGACCCTAAACCGTCCCCGTCCCCTAACCCTAACCCTAGCCCGAAACCTAACCCTAACCCTTCCCCGAAGCCTTCCCCTCACCCGTCCCCTAATCTTAACCCGTACGCTCACACTAACCCGCGCCCTCACACGTACGCTCCCCCTAAACCGTTGTCCTACACTCACCTGGACCCTAAACCGTCCCCGTCCCCTAAGCCTAACCCTAGCCCGAACCCTAACCCTTCCCCGAAGCCTTCCCCTCACCCGTCCCCTAATCCTAACCCGTACGCTCACACTAACCCGCGCCCTCACACGTACGCTCCCCCTAAACCGTTGTCGTACACTCACCTGGACCCTAAACCGTCCCTGTCCCCTAACCCTAACCCTAGCCGGAACACTAACACTAACCCTTCCCCAAAGCCTTCCCCTCACCCGTCCCCTAATCCTAACCCGTACGCTCACACTAACCCGCACCCTCACACGTACGCTCCCCCTAAACCGTTGTCGTACCCTCACCTGGACCCTAAACCGTCCCCGTCCCCTAACCCTAACCCTAGCCCGAACCCTAACCCTTCCCCGAAGCCTTCCCCTCACCCGTCCCCTAACCCTAAACCGTACGCTCACACTAACCCATGCCCTCACACGTACGCTCCCCCTAAACCGTTGTCGTACCCTCACCTGGACCCCAAACCGTCACCGTCCCCTAACCTTAACCCTAGCCCGAACCCTAACCCTAACCCTTCCCCGAAGCCTTCCCCTCACCCGTCCCCTAATCCTAACCCGTACGCTCACACTAACCCGCGCCCTCACACGTACGCTCCCCCTAAACCGCTGTCGTACCCTCACCTGGACCCTAAACCGTCCCCGTCCCCTAACCCTAACCCTAGCCCGAATTCTAACCCTAACCCTTCCCCGAAGCCTTCCCCTCACCCGTCCCATAATCCTAACCCGTACGCTCATACTAACCCGAGCCCTCACACGTACGCTCCCCCTAAACCGTTGTCGTACCCTCACCTGGACACTAAACCGTCCCCGTCCCCTAACCCTAACCCTAGCCCGAACCCTAACCCTTCCCCGAAGCCTTCCCCTCACCCGTCCCCTAATCCTAACCCGTACGCTCACACTAACCCGCGCCCTCACACGTACGCTCCCCCTAAACCGTTGTCGTACCCTCACCTGGACCCTAGACCGTCCCCGTCCCCTAACCCTAACCCTAGCCCGAACCCTAACCGTAACCCTTCCCCGAAGCCTTCCCCTCACCCGTCCCCTAATCCTAACCCGTACGCTCACACTAACCCGCGCCCTCACACGTACGCTCCCCCTAAACCGTTATCGTACCATCACCTGGACCCTAAACCGTCCCCGTCCCCTAACCCTAACCCTAGCCCGAACCCTAACCCTAACCCTTCCCCAAAGCCTTCCCCTCACCCGTCCCCTATTCCTAACCCGTACGCTCACACTAACCCGCGCCCTCACACGTACGCTCCCCCTAAACCGTTGTCGTACACTCACCTGGACCCTAAACCGTCCCCGTCCCCTAACCCTAACCCTAGCCCGAACCCTAACCCTAACCCTTCCCCGAAGCCTTCCCCTCACACGTCCCCTAATCCTAACCCGTACGCTCACACTAACCCGCGCCCTCACACGTACGCTCCCCCTAAACCGTTGTCGTACCCTCACCTGGACCCCAAACCGTCCCCGTCCCCTAACCTTAACCCTAGCCCGAACCCTAACCCTAACCCTTCCCCGAAGCCTTCCCCTCACCCGTCCCCTAATCCTAACCCGTACGCTCACACTAACCCGCGCCCTCACACGTACGCTCCCCCTAAACCGTTGTCGTACCCTCACCTGAACCCTAAACCGTCCCCGTCCCCTAACCCTAACCCTAGCCCGAACCCTAACCCTAACCCTTCCCCAAAGCCTTCCCCTCACCCGTCCCCTAATCCTAACCCGTACGCTCACACTAACCCGCGCCCTCACACGTACGCTCCCCCTAAACCGTTGTCGTACACTCACCTGGACCCTAAACCGTCCCCGTCCCCTAACCCTAACCCTAGCCCGAACCCTAACCCTAACCCTTCCCCGAAGCCTTACCCTCACCCGTCTCCTAATCCTAACCCGTACGCTCACACTAACCCGTGCCCTCACACGTACGCTCCCCCTAAACCGTTGTCGTACCCTCACCTGGACCCTAAACCGTCCCCGTCCCCTAACCCTAACCCTAGCCCGAACCCTAACCCTAACCCTTCCCCGAAGCCTTCCCCTCACCCGTCCCCTAATCCTAACCCGTACGCTCACACTAACCTGCGCCCTCACACGTACGCTCCCCCTAAACCGTTGTCGTACCCTCACCTGGACCCTAAAACGTCCCCGTCCCCTAACCCTAACCCTAGCCCGAACCCTAACCCTAACCCTTCCCGAAGCCTTCCGCTCACCCGTCCCCTAATCCTAACCCGTACGCTCACACTAACCCGCGCCCTCACACGTACGCTCCCCTTAAACCGTTGTCGTACACTCACCTAGACCCTAAACCGTCCCCGTGCCCTAACCCTAACCCTAGCCCGAACCCTAACACTAACCCTTCCCGAAAGCCTTCCACTCACCCGTCCCCTAATCCTAACCCATACGCTCATACTAACCCGAGCCCTCACACGTACGCTCCCCCTAAACCGTTGTCGTACCCTCACCTGGACCCTAAACCGTCCCCGTCCCCTAACCCTAACCCTAGCCCGAACCCTAACCCTTCCCCGAAGCCTTCCCCTCACCCGTCCCCTAATCCTAACCCATACGCTCACACTAACCCGCGCCCTCACACGTACGCTCCCCCTAAACCTTTGTCGTGCCCTCACCTGGACCCCAAACCTTCCCCGTCCCCTAACCTTAACCCTAGCCCGAACCCTAACCCTAACCCTTCCCCGAAGCCTTCCCCTCACCCGTCCCCTAATCCTAACCCGTACACTCACACTAACCCGCGCCCTCACACGTACGCTCCCCTTAAACCGTTGTCGTACCCTCACCTGGACCCTAAAACGTCCCCGTCCCCTAACCCTAACCCTTCCCCAAAGCCTTCCCCTCACCCGTCCCCTAATCCTAACCCGTACGCTCACACTAACCCGCGCCCTCACACGTACGCTCCCCCTAAACCGTTGTCGTACCCTCACCTGGACCCCAAACCGTCCCCGTCCCCTAACCCTAACCCTAGCCCGAACCCTAACCCTAACCCTTCCCCGAAGCCTTCCCCTCACCCGTCCCCTAATCCTAACCCATACCCTCACACTAACCCGCGCCCTCACACGTACGCTCCCCCTAAACCGTTGTCGTACCCTCACCTGGACCCTAAACCGTCCCCGTCCCCTAACCCTAACACTAGCCCGAACCCTAACCCTAAACCTTCCCCGAAGCCTTCCCCTCACCCGTCCCCTAATCCTAACCCGTACGCTCACACTAACCCGCGCCCTCACACGTACGCTCCCCCTAAACCGTTGTCGTACCCTCACCTGGACCCTAAACCGTCCCCGTCCCCTAACCCTAACCCTAGCCTGAACCCTAACCGTAACCCTTCCCCGAAGCCTTCCCCTCACCCGTCCCCTAATCCTAACCCGTACGCTCACACTAACCCGCGCCCTCACACGTACGCTCCCCATAAACCGTTGACGTACCATCACCTGGACCCTAAACCGTCCCCGTCCCCTAACCCTAACCCTAGCCCGAACCCTAACCCTAACCCTTCCCCGAAGCCTTCCCCTCACCCGTCCCCTAATCCTAACCCGTACGCTCACACTAATCCGCGCCCTCACACGTACGCTCCCCCTAAACCGTTGTCGTACCCTCTCCTGGACCCTAAACCGTCCCCGTCCCCTAACCCTAACCCTAGCCCGAACCCTAACCCTTCCCCGAAGCCTTCCGCTAACCCGTCCCCTAACCCTAACCCTAGCCCGAACCCTAACCCTAACCCTTCCCGAAGCCTTCCGCTCACCCGTCCCCTAATCCTAACCCGTACGCTCACACTAACCCGCGCCCTCACACGTACGCTCCCCTTAAACCGTTGTCGTACACTCACCTAGACCCTAAACCGTCCCCGTGCCCTAACCCTAACCCTAGCCCGAACCCTAACACTAACCCTTCCCGAAAGCCTTCCTCTCACCCGTCCCCTAATCCTAACCCGTACGCTCATACTAACCCGAGCCCTCACACGTACGCTCCCCCTAAACCGTTGTCGTACCCTCACCTGGACCCTAAACCGTCCCCGTCCCCTAACCCTAACGCTAGCCCGAACCCTAACCCTTCCCCGAAGCCTTCCCCTCACCCGTCCCCTAATCCTAACCCATACGCTCACACTAACCCGCGCCCTCACACGTACGCTCCCCCTAAACCTTTGTCGTGCCCTCACCTGGACCCCAAACCTTCCCCGTCCCCTAACCTTAACCCTAGCCCGAACCCTAACCCTAACCCTTCCCCGAAGCCTTCCCCTCACCCGTCCCCTAATCCTAACCCGTAGGCTCACACTAACCCGCGCCCTCACACGTACGCTCCCCTTAAACCGTTGTCGTACCCTCACCTGGACCCTAAAACGTCCCCGTCCCCTAACCCTAACCCTTCCCCAAAGCCTTCCCCTCACCCGTCCCCTAATCCTAACCCGTACGCTCACACTAACCCGCGCCCTCACACGTACGCTCCCCCTAAACCGTTGTCGTACCCTCACCTGGACCCCAAACCGTCCCCGTCCCCTAACCCTAACCCTAGCCCGAACCCTAACCCTAACCCTTCCCCGAAGCCTTCCCCTCACCCGTCCCCTAATCCTAACCCATACCCTCACACTAACCCGCGCCCTCACACGTACGCTCCCACTAAACCGTTGTCGTACCCTCACCTGGACCCTAAACCGTCCCCGTCCCCTAACCCTAACACTAGCCCGAACCCTAACCCTAACCCTTCCCCGAAGCCTTCCCCTCACCCGTCCCCTAATCCTAACCCGTACGCTCACACTAACCCGCGCCCTCACACGTACGCTCCCCCTAAACCGTTGTCGTACCCTCACCTGGACCCTAAACCGTCCCCGTCCCCTAACGCTAACCCTAGCCCGAACCCTAACCCTAACCCTTCCCCGAAGCCTTCCCCTCAACCGTCCCCTAATCCTAACCCGTACGCTCACACTAACCCGCGCCCTCACACGTATGCTCCCCCTAAACCGTTGTCGTACCCTCACCTGGACCCTAAACCGTCCCTGTCCCCTAACCCTAACCCTAGCCCGAACCCTAACCCTAACCCTTCCCCGAAGCCTTCCACTCACCCGTCCCCTAATCCTAACCCGTACGCTCAAACTAACCCGCGCCCTCACACGTATGCTCCCCCTAAACCGTTGTCGTACCCTCACCTTGACCCTAAACCGTCCCCGTCCCCTAACCCTAACCCTAGCCCGAAACCTAACCCTAACCCTTCCCCGAAGCCTACCCCTCACCCGTCCCCTAATCCTAACCCGTACGCTCACACTAACCTGCGCCCTCACACGTACGCTACCCCTAAACCGTTGTCGTGCCCTCACCTGGACCCCAAACCTTCCCCGTCCCCTAACCTTAACCCTAGCCCGAACCCTAACCCTAACCCTTCCCTGAAGCCTTCCCCTCACCCGTCCCCTAATCCTAACCCGTACGCTCACACTAACCCGCGCCCTCACACGTACGCTCCCCCTAAACCGTTGTCGTACCCTCACCTGGACCCTAAAACGTCCCCGTCCCCTAACCCTAACACTTCCCCTAAGCCTTCCCCTCACCCGTTCCCTAATCCTAACCCGTACGCTCACACTAACCCGCGCCCTCACACGTACGCTCCCCCTAAACCGTTGTCGTACCCTCACCTGGAACCCAAACCGTCCCCGTCCCCTAACCCTAACCCTAGCCCGAACCCTAACCCTAAACCTTCCCCGAAGCCTTCCCCTCACCCGTCCCCTATTCCTAACCCGTACGCTCACACTAACCCGCGCCCTCACACGTACGCTCCCCCTAAACCGTTGTCGTACCCTCACCTGAACCCTAAACCGTGCCCGTCCCCTAACCCTAACCCTAGCCCGAACCAAAACCCTAACCCTTCCCCGAAGCCTTCCCCTCACCCGTCCCCTAATCCTAACCCGTACGCTCACACTAACCCGCGCCCTCACACGTACGCTCCCCCTAAACCGTTGTCGTACCCTCTCCTGGACCCTAAACCGTCCCCGTCCCCTAACCCTAACCCTAGCCCGAACCCTAACCCTTCCCCGAAGCCTTCCCCTCACCCGTCCCCTAATCCTAACCCGTACGCTCACACTAACCCGCCCCCTCACACGTACGCTCCCCCTAAACCGTTGTCGTACCCTCACCTGGACCCCAAACCGTCCCCGTCCCCTAACCTTAACCCTAGCCCGAACCCTAACCCTAACCCTTCCCCGAAGCCTTCCCCTCACCCGTCCCCTAATCCTAACCCGTACGCTCACACTAACCCGCGCCCTCACACGTACGCTCCCCCTAAACCGTTGTCGTACCCTCACCTGAACCCTAAACCGTCCCCGTCCCCTAACCCTAACCCTAGCCCGAACCCTAACCCTAACCCTTAACCAAAGCCTTCCCCTCACCCGTCCCCTAATCCTAACCCGTACGCTCACACTAACCCGTGCCCTCACACGTACGCTCCCCCTAAACCGTTGTCGTACCCTCAACTGGACCCTAAACCGTCCCCGTCCCCTAACCCTAACCCTAGCCCGAACCCTAACACTTACCCTTCCCCGAAGCCTTCCCCTCACCCGTCCCCTAATCCTAACCCGTACGCTCACACTAACCCGCGCCCTCACACGTACGCTCCCCCTAAACCGTTGTCGTACCCTCACCTGGACCCTAAACCGTCCCCGTCCCCTAACCCTAACCCTAGCCCGAACCCTAACCCTAAACCTTCCCCGAAGCCTTCCCCTCACCCGTCCCCTAATCCTAACCCGTACGCTCACACTAACCAGCGCCCTCACACGTACTCGCCCCCTAAACCGTTGTCGTACACTCACCTGGACCCTAAACCGTCCCCGTCCCCTAAACCTAACCCTAGCCCGAACCGTAACCCTAACCCTTCCCCGAAGCCTTCCCCTCACCCGTCCCCTAATCCTAACCCGTACGCTCACACTAACACGCGCCCTCACACGTACGCTCCGCCTAAACCGTTTTCGTACCCTCACCTGGACCCTAAACCCCTAACCCTAACCCTAGCCCGAACCCTAACCCTAACCCTTCCCCGAAGCCTTCCCCGCACCCGTCCCCTAATCATAACCCGTACGCTCACACTAACCCGCGCCCTCACAAGTACGCTCGCCCTAAACCGTTGTCGTACACTCACCTGGACCCTATACCGTCCCCGTCCCCTAACCCTAACCCTAGCCCGAACCCTAACCCTAACCCTTCCCCGAAGCCTTCCCCTCACCCGTCCCCTAATCCTAACCCGTACGCTCACACTAACCCGCGCCCTCACACGTACGCTACCCCTAAACCGTTGTCGTACCCTCACCTGGACCCTAAACCGTCCCCGTCCCCTAACCCTAACCCTAGCCCGAACCCTAACCCTAACCCTTCCCCGAAGCCTTCCCCTCACCCGTCCCCTAATCCTAACCCGTACGCTCACACTAACCCACGCCCTCACACGTACGCTCCCCCTAAACCGTTGTCGTACCATCACCTGGACCCTAAACCGTCCCCGTCCCCTAACCCTAACCCTAGCCCGAACCCTAACCCTAACACTTCCCCGAAGCCTTCCCCTCACCCGTCCCCTAATCCTAACCCGTACGCTCACACTAACCCGCGCCCTCACACGTACGCTCCCCCTAAACCGTTGTCGTACCCTCACCTGGACCCTAAACCGTCCCCGTCCCCTAACCCTAAGCCTAGCCCGAACCCTAACCCTAACCCTTACCCGAAGCCTTCCCCTCACCCGTCCCCTAATCCTAACCCGTACGCTCACACTAACCCGCGCCCTCACACGTACGCTCCCCCTAAACCGTTGTCGTACCCTCACCTGGACCGTAAACCGTCCCCGTCCCCTAACCCTAACCCTAGCCCGAACCCTAACCCTTCCCCGAAGCCTTCCCCTCACCCGTCCCCTAATCCTAACCCGTACGCTCACACTAAACCGCGCCCTCACACGTACGCTCCCCCTAAACCGTTGTCGTACCCTCACCTGGACCCCAAACCGTCCCCGTCCCCTAACCTTAACCGTAGCCCGAACCCTAACCCTAACACTTACCCGAAGCCTTCCCCTCACCCGTCCCCTAATCCTAACCCGTACGCTCACAGTAACCCGCGCCCTCACACGTACGCTCCCCCTAAACCGTTGTCGTACCCTCACGTGGACCCTAAACCGTCCCCGTCCCCTAACCCTAACCCTAGCCCGAACCCTAACCCTTACCCTTCCCCGAAGCCTTCCCCTAACCCGTCCCCTAATCCTAACCCGTACGCTGACACTAACCCGCGCCCTCACACGTACGCTCCCCCTAAACCGTTGTCGTACCCTCACCTGGACCCTAAACCGTCCCCGTCCCCTAACCCTACTCCTAGCCCGAACCCTAACCCTAACCCTTCCCCGAAGCCTTCCCCTCACCCGTCCCCTAATCCTAACCCGTACGCTCACACTAACCCGCGCCCTCACACGTACACTCCCCCTAAACCGTTGTAGTACACTCACCTGGACCCTAAACCGTCCCCATCCCCTAACCCTAACCCTAGCCCGAACCCTAACCCTAACCCTTCCCCAAAGCCTTCCCCTCACCCGTCCGCTAATCCTAACCCGTACGCTCACACTAACCCACGCCCTCACACATACGCTCCGCCTAAACCATTGTCGTACCCTCACCTGGACCCTAAACCGTCCCCGTCCCCTAACCCTATCCCTAGCCCGAACCCTAACCCTAACGCTTCCCCGAAGACTTCCCCTCAACCGTCCCCTAATCCTAACCCGTACGCTCACACTAACCCGCGCCCTCACACGTACGCTCCCCCTAAACCGTTGTCGTACCCTCATCTGGACCCTAAACCGTCCCCGTCCCCTAACCCTAACCCTAGCCCGAACCCTAACCCTAACCCTTCCCGAAGCCTTCCCCTCACCCGTCCCCTAATCCTAACCCGTACGCTCACACTAACCCGCGCCCTCACACGTACGCTCCCCTTAAACCGTTGTCGTACACTCACCTAGACCCTAAACCGTCCCCGTCCCCTAACCCTAACCCTAGCCCGAACCCTAACACTAACCCTTCCCCAAAGCCTTCCCCTCACCCGTCCCCTAATCCTAACCCGTACGCTCATACTAACCCGAGCCCTCACACGTACGCTCCCCCTAAACCGTTGTCGTACCCTCCCCTGGACCCTAAACCGTCCCCGTCCCCTAACCCTAACCCTAGCCCGAACCCTAACCCTTCCCCGAAGCCTTCCCCTCACCCGTCCCCTAATCCTAACCCGTACGCTCACACTAACCTGCGCCCTCACACGTACGCTCCCCCTAAACCGTTGTCGTGCCCTCACCTGGACCCCAAACCTTCCCCGTCCCCTAACCTTAACCCTAGCCCGAACCCTAACCCTAACCCTTCCCCGAAGCCTTCCCCTCACCCGTCCCCTAATCCTAACCCGTACGCTCACACTAACCAGCGCCCTCACACGTACGCTCCCCCTAAACCGTTGTCGTACCCTCACCTGGACCCTAAAACGTCCCCGTCCCCTAACCCTAACCCTTCCCCAAAGCCTTCCCCTCACCCGTTCCCTAATCCTAACCCGTACGCTCACACTAACCCGCGCCCTCACACGTACGCTCCCCCTAAACCGTTGTCGTACCCTCATCTGGACCCCAAACCGTCCCCGTCCCCTAACCCTAACCCTAGCCCGAACCCTAACCGTAACCCTTCCCCCAAGCCTTCCCCTCACCCGTCCCCTAATCCTAACCCGTACGCTCACACTAACCCGCGCCCTCACATGTACGCTCCCCCTAAACCGTTGTCGTACCATCACCTGGACCCTAAACCGTCCCCGTCCCCTAACCCTAACCCTAGCCCGAACCCTAACCCTAACCCTTCCCCGAAGCCTTCCCCTCACCCGTCCCCTAATCCTAACCCGTACGCTCACACTAACCCGCGCCCTCACACGTACGCTCCGCCTAAACCGTTTTCGTACCCTCACCTGGACCCTAAACCCCTAACCCTAACCCTAGCCCGAACCCTAACCCTAACCCTTCCCCGAAGCCTTCCCCTCACCCGTCCCCTAATCATAACCCGTACGCTCACACTAACCCGCGCCCTCACACGTACGCTCGCCCTAAACCGTTGTCGTACACTCACCTGGACCCTAAACCGTCCCCGTCCCCTAACCCTAACCCTAGCCCGAACCCTAACCCTAACCCTTCCCCGAAGCCTTCCCCTCACCCGTCCCCTAATCCTAACCCGTACGCTCACACTAACCCGCGCCCTCACACGTACGCTCCCCCTAAACCGTTGTCGTACCCTCACCTGGTCCCTAAACCGTCCCCGTCCCCTAAGCCTAACCCTAGCCCGAACCCTAACCCTTCCCCGAAGCCTTCCCCTCACCCGTCCCCTAATCCTAACCCGTACGCTCACACTAACCCGCGCCCTCACACGTACGCTCCCCCTAAACCGTTGTCGTACCCTCACCTGGACCCTAAACCGTCCCCGTCCCCTAACCCTAAGCCTAGCCCGAACCCTAACCCTAACCCTTCCCCGAAGCCTTCCCCTCACCCGTCCCCTAATCCTAACCCGTACGCTCACACTAACCCGCGCCCTCACACGTACGCTCCCCCTAAACCGTTGTCGTACCATCACCTGGACCCTAAACCGTCCCCGTCCCCTAACCCTAACCCTAGCCCGAACCCTAACCCTAACCCTTCCCCGAAGCCTTCCCCTCACCCGTCCCCTAATCCTAACCCGTACGCTCACACTAACCCGCGCCCTCACACGTACGCTCCCCCTAAACCGTTGTCGTACCCTCACCTGGACCCTAAACCGTCCCCGTCCCCTAACCCTAACCCTAGCCCGAACCCTAACCCTAACCCTTCCCCGAAGCCTTCCCCTCACCCGTCCCCTAATCCTAACCCGTACGCTCACACTAACCCGCGCCCTCACACGTACGCTCCCCCTAAACCGTTGTCGTACCCTCACCTGGACCCTAAACCGTCCCCGTCCCCTAACCCTAACCCTAGCCCGAACCCTAACCCTTCCCCGAAGACTTCCCCTCACCTGTCCCCTAATCCTAACCCGTACGCTCACACTTAACCGCGCCCTCACACGTACGCTCCCCCTAAACCGTTGTCGTACCCTCACCTGGACCCCAAACCGTCCCCGTCCCCTAACCTTAACCGTAGCCCGAACCCTAACCCTAACACTTACCCGAAGCCTTCCCCTCACCCGTCCCCTAATCCTAACCTGTACGCTCACACTAACCCGCGCCCTCACACGTACGCTCCCGCTAAACCGTTGTCGTACCCTGACCTGGACCCTAAACCGTCCCCGTCCCCTAACCCTAACCCTAGCCCGAACCCTAACCCTAACCCTTCCCCAAAGCCTTCCCCTCACCCGTCCCCTAATCCTAACACGTACGCTCACACTAACCCGCGCCCTCACACGTACACTCCCCCTAAACCGTTGTAGTACACTCACCTGGACCCTAAACCGTCCCCGTCCCCTAACCCTAACCCTAGCCCGAACCCTAACCCTAACCCTTCGCCGAAGCCTTCCCCTCACCCGTCCCCTATTCCTAACCCGTACGCTCACACTAACCCGCGCCCTAACATGTACGCTCCCCCTAAACCGTTGTCGTACCCTCACCTGGACCCTAAACCGTCCCCGTCCCCTAACCCTAACCCTAGCCCGAACCCTAACCCTAACCCTTCCCCAAAGCCTTCCCCTCACCCGTCCGCTAATCCTAACCCGTACGCTCACACTAACCCGTGCCCTCACACGTACGCTCCCCCTAAACCGTTGTCGTACCCTCACCTGGACCCTAAACCGTCCCCGTCCCCTAACCCTAACCCTAGCCCGAACCCTAACCCTAACCCTTCCCCGAAGCCTTCCCCTCACCCGTCCCATAATCCTAACCCGTACGCTCATACTAACCCGAGCCCTCACACGTACGCTCCCCCTAAACCGTTGTCGTACCCTCACCTGGACACTAAACCGTCCCCGTCCCCTAACCCTAACCCTAGCCCGAACCCTAACCCTTCCCCGAAGCCTTCCCCTCACCCGTCCCCTAATCCTAACCCGTACGCTCACACTAACCCGCGCCCTCACACGTACGCGCCCCCTAAACCGTTGTCGTGCCCTCACCTGGACCCCAAACCTTCCCCGTCCCCTAACCTTAACCCTAGCCCGAACCCTAACCCTAACCCTTCCCCGAAGCCTTCCCCTCACCCGTCCCCTAATCCTAACCCGTACGTTCACACTAACCAGCGCCCTCACACGTACGCGCCCCCTAAACCGTTGTCGTACCCTCACCTGGACCCTAAACCGTCCCCGTCCCATAACCCTAACCCTAGCCCGAACCCTAACCCTAACCCTTTCCCGAAGCCTTCCCCTCACCCGTCCCCTAATCCTAAACCGTACGCTCACACTAACCCGCGCCCTCACACGTACGCTCCCCCTAAACCGTTGTCGTACCCTCACCTGGACCCTAAACCCCTAACCCTAACCCTAGCCCGAACCCTAACCCTAACCCTTCCCCGAAGCCTTCCCCTCACCCGTCCCCTAATCATAACCCGTACGCTCACACTAACCCGCGCCCTCACACGTACGCTCGCCCTAAACCGTTGTCGTACACTCACCTGGACCCTAAACCGTCCCCGTCCCCTAACCCTAACCCTAGCCCGAACCCTAACCCTAACCCTTCCCCGAAGCCTTCCCCTCACCCGTCCCCTAATCCTAACCCGTACGCTCACACTAACCCGCGCCCTCACACGTACGCTCCCCCTAAACCGTTGTCGTACCCTCACCTGGACCCTAAACCGTCCACGTCCCCTAACCCTAACCCTAGCCCGAACCCTAACCCTAACCCTTCCCCGAAGCCTTCCCCTAACCCATCCCCTAATCCTAACCCGTACGCTCACACTAACCCGCGCCCTCACACGTACGCTCCCCCTAAACCGTTGTCGTACCCTCACCTGGACCCTAAACCGTCCCCGTCCCCTAACCCTAACCCTAGCCCGAACCCTAACACTAACCCTTCCCCGAAGCCTTCCCCTCACCCGTCCCCTAATCCTAAACCGTATGCTCACACTAACCCGCGCCCTCACACGTACGCTCCCCCTAAACCGTTGTCGTACCCTCACCTGGACCCTAAACCGTCCCCGTCCCCTAACCCTAACCCTAGCCCGAACCCTAACCCTAACCCTTCCCCGAAGCCTTCCCCTCACCCGTCCCCTAATCCTAACCCGTACGCTCACACTAACCCGCGCCCTCACACGTACGCTCCCCCTAAACCGTTGTCGTACCCTCACCTGGACCCTAAACCGTCCCCGTCCCCTAACCCTAACCCTAGCCCGAACCCTAACCCTAACCCTTCCCCGAAGCCTTCCACTCACCCGTCCCCTAATCCTAACCCGTACGCTCAAACTAACCCGCGCCCTCACACGTACGCTCCCCCTAAACCGTTGTCGTACCCTCACCTGGACCCTAAACCGTCCCCGTCCCCTAACCCTAACCCTAGCCCGAACCCTAACCCTAACCCTTCCCCGAAGCCTTCACCTCACCCGTCCCCTAATCCTAACCCGTACGCTCACACTAACCCGCGCCCTCACACGTACGCTCCCCCTAAACCGTTGTCGTACCCTCACCTGGACCCTAAACCGTCCCCGTCCCCTAACCCTAACCCTAGCCCGAACCCTAACCCTAACCCTTCCCCGAAGCCTTCCCCTCACCCGTCCCCTAATCCTAACCCGTACGCTCACACTAACCTGCGCCCTCACACGTACGCTCCCCCTAAACCGTTGTCGTACCCTCACCTGGACCCTAAAACGTCCCCGTCCCCTAACCCTAACCCTAGCCCGAACCCTAACCCTAAACCTTCCCGAAGCCTTCCCCTCACCCGTCCCCTAATCCTAACCCGTACGCTCACACTAACCCGCGCCCTCACACGTACGCTCCCCTTAAACCGTTGTCGTACACTCACCTAGACCCTAAACCGTCCCCGTGCCCTAACCCTAACCCTAGCCCGAACCCTAACACTAACCCTTCCCCAAAGCCTTCCCCTCACCCGTCCCCTAATCCTAACCCGTACGCTCATACTAACCCGAGCCCTCACACATACGCTCCCACTAAACCGTTGTCGTACCCTCACCTGGAACCTAAACCGTCCCCGTCCCCTAACCCTAACCCTAGCCCGAACCCTAACCCTGCCCTGAAGCCTTCCCCTCACCCGTCCCCTAATCCTAACCCGTACGCTCACACTAACCCGCGCCCTCACACGTATGCTCCCCCTAAACCTTTGTCGTGCCCTCACCTGGACCCCAAACCTTCCCCGTCCCCTAACCTTAACCCTAGCCCGAACCCTAACCCTAACCCTTCCCCGAAGCCTTCCCCTCACCCGTCCCCTAATCCTAACCCGTACGCTCACACTAACCCGCGCCCTCACACGTACGCTCCCCCTAAACCGTTGTCGTACCCTCACCTGGACCCTAAAACGTCCCCGTCCCCTAACCCTAACCCTTCCCCAAAGCCTTCCACTCACCCGTCCCCTAATCCTAACCCGTACGCTCACACTAACCCGCGCCCTCACACGTACGCTCCCCCTAAACCGTTGTCGTACCCTCACCTGGACCCTAAACCGTCCCCGTCCCCTAACCCTAACCCTAGCCCGAACCCTAACACTAACCCTTCCCCGAAGCCTTCCCCTCACCCGTCCCCTAATCCTAAACCGTACGCTCACACTAACCCGCGCCCTCACACGTACGCTCCCCCTAAACCGTTGTCGTACCCTCACCTGGACCCTAAACCGTCCCCGTCCCCTAACCCTAACCCTAGCCCGAACCCTAACCCTAACCCTTCCCCGAAGCCTTCCCCTCAACCGTCCCCTAATCCTAACCCGTACGCTCACACTAACCCGCGCCCTCACACGTACGCTCCCCCTAAACCGTTGTCGTACCCTCACCTGGACCCTAAACCGTCCCCGTCCCCTAACCCTAACCCTAGCCCGAACCCTAACCCTAACCCTTCCCCGAAGCCTTCCACTCACCCGTCCCATAATCCTAACCCGTACGCTGAAACTAACCCGTGCCCTCACACGTACGCTCCCCCTAAACCGTTGTCGTACCCTCACCTGGACCCTAAACCGTCCCCGTCCCCTAACCCTAACCCTAGCCCGAACCCTAACCCTAACCCTTCCCAGAAGCCTTCCCCTCACCCGTCCCCTAATCCTAACCTGTACGCTCACACTAACCCGCGCCCTCCACGTACGCTCCCCCTAAACCGTTGTCGTACCCTCACCTGGACCCTAAAACGTCCCCGTCCCCTAACCCTAACCCTAGCCCGAACCCTAACCCTAACCCTTCCCGAAGCCTTCCCCTCACCCGTCCCCTAATCCTAACCCGTACGCTCACACTAACCCGCGCCCTCACACGTACGCTCCCCTTAGACCGTTGTCGTACACTCACCTAGACCCTAAACCGTCCCCGTCCCCTAACCCTAACCCTAGCCTGAACCCTAACACTAACCCTTCCCCAAAGCCTTCCCCTCACCCGTCCCCTAATCCTAACCCGTACGCTCATACTAACCCGAGCCCTCACACGTACGCTCCCCCTAAACCGTTGTCGTACCCTCACCTGGACCCTAAACCGTCCCCGTCCCCTAACCCTAACCCTAGCCCGAACCCTAACCCTTCCCCGAAGCCTTCCCCTCACCCGTCCCCTAATCCTAACCCGTACGCTCACACTAACCTGCGCCCTCACACGTACGCTCCCCCTAAACCGTTGTCGTGCCCTCACCTGGACCCCAAACCTTCCCCGTCCCCTAACCTTAACCCTAGCCCGAACCCTAACCCTAACCCTTCCCCGAAGCCTTCCCCTCACCCGTCCCCTAATCCTAACCTGTACGCTCACACTAACCCGCGCCCTCACACGTACGCTCCCCCTAAACCGTTGTCGTACCCTCACCTGGACCCTAAACCGTCCCCGTCCCCTAACCCTAACCCTTCCCCAAAGCCTTCCCCTCACCCGTTCCCTAATCCTAACCCGTACGCTCACACTAACCCGCGCCCTCACACGTACGCTCCCCCTAAACCGTTGTCGTACCCTCACCTGGACCCCAAACCGTCCCCGTCCCCTAACCCTAACCCTAGCCCGAACACTAACCCTAACCCTTCCCCGAAGCCTTCCCCTCACCCGTCCCCTAATCCTAACCCGTACGCTCACACTAACCCGCGCCCTCACACGTACGCTCCCCCTAAACCGTTGTCGTACCCTCACCTGGACCCTAAACCCCTAACCCTAACCCTAGCCCGAACCCTAACCCTAACCCTTCCCCGAAGCCTTCCCCTCACCCGTCCCCTAATCCTAACCCGTACGCTCACACTAACCCGCGCCCTCACACGTACGCTCCCCCTAAACCGTTGTCGTACCCTCACCTGGACCCTAAACCGTCCCCGTCCCCTAACCCTAACCCTAGCCCGAACCCTAACACTAACCCTTCCCCGAAGCCTTCCCCTCACCCGTCCCCTAATCCTAAACCGTACGCTCACACTAACCCGCGCCCTCACACGTACGCTCCCCCTAAACCGTTGTCGTACCCTCACCTGGACCCTAAACCGTCCCCGTCCCCTAACCCTAACCCTAGCCCGAACCCTAACCCTAACACTTCCCCGAAGCCTTCCCCTCACCCGTCCCCTAATCCTAACCCGTACGCTCACACTAACCCGCGCCCTCACACGTACGCTCCCCCTAAACCGTTGTCGTACCCTCACCTGGACCCTAAACCGTCCCCGTCCCCTAAGCCTAACCCTAGCCCGAACCCTAAACCTAACCCTTCCCCGAAGCCTTCCACTCACCCGTCCCCTAATCCTAACCCGTACGCTCAAACTAACCCACGCCCTCACACGTACGCTCCCCCTAAACCGTTGTCGTACCCTCACCTGGACCCTAAACCGTCCCCGTCCCCTAACCCTAACCCTAGCCCGAACCCTAACCCTAACCCTTCCCAGAAGCCTTCCCCTCACCCGTCCCCTAATCCTAAACCGTACGCTCACACTAACCCGCGCCCTCACACGTACTCTCCCCCTAAACCGTTGTCGTACCCTCACCTGGACCCTAAACCGTCCCCGTCCCCTAACCCTAACCCTAGCCCGAACCCTAACCCTAACCCTTCCCCGAAGCCTTCCCCTAACCCGTCCCCTAATCCTAACCCGTACGCTCACACTAACCTGCGCCCTCACACGTACGCTCCCCCTAAACCGTTGTCGTACCCTCACCTGGACCCTAAAACGTCCCCGTCCCCTAACCCTAACCCTAGCCCGAACCCTAACCCTAACCCTTCCCGAAGCCTTCCCCTCACCCGTCCCCTAATCCTAACCCGTACGCTCACACTAACCTGCGCCCTCACACGTACGCTCCCCTTAAACCGTTGTCGTACACTCACCTAGACCCTAAACCGTCCCCGTGCCCTAACCCTAACCCTAGCCCGAACCCTAACACTAACCCTTCCCCAAAGCCTTCCCCTCACCCGTCCCCTAATCCTAACCCGTACGCTCATACTAACCCGAGCCCTCACACGTACGCTCCCCCTAAACCGTTGTCGTACCCTCACCTGGAACCTAAACCGTCCCCGTCCCCTAACCCTAACCCTAGCCCGAACCCTAACACTTCCCCGAAGCCTTCCCCTCACCCGTCCCCTAATCCTAACCCGTACGCTCACACTAACCCGCGCCCTCACACGTACGCTCCCCCTAAACCTTTGTCGTGCCCTCACCTAGACCCCAAACCTTCCCCGTCCCCTAACCTTAACCCTAGCCCGAACCCTAACCCTAACCCTTCCCCGAAGCCTTCCCCTCACCCGTCCCCTAATCCTAACCCGTACGCTCACACTAACCCGCGCCCTCACACGTACGCTCCCCCTAAACCGTTGTCGTACCCTCACCTGGACCCTAAAACGTCCCCGTCCCCTAACCCTAACCCTTCCCCAAAGCCTTCCCCTCACCCGTCCCCTAATCCTAACCCGTACGCTCACACTAACCCGCGCCCTCACACGTACGCTCCCCCTAAACCGTTGTCGTACCCTCACCTGGACCCCAAACCGTCCCCGTCCCCTAACCCTAACCCTAGCCCGAACCCTAACCCTAACCCTTCCCCGAAGCCTTCCCCTCACCCGTCCCCTAATCCTAACCCGTACCCTCACACTAACCCGCGCCCTCACACGTACGCTCCCCCTAAACCGTTGTCGTACCCTCACCTGGACCCTAAACCGTCCCCGTCCCCTAACTCTAACCCTAGCCCGAACCCTAACCCTAACCCTTCCCCGAAGCCTTCCCCTCACCCGTCCCCTAATCCTAACCCGTACGCTCACACTAACCCGCGCCCTCACACGTACGCTCCCCCTAAACCGTTGTCGTACCCTCACGTGGACCCCAAACCGTCCCCGTCCCCTAACCCTAACCCTAGCCCGAACCCTAACCGTAACCCTTCCCCGAAGCCTTCCCCTCACCCGTCCCCTAATCCTAACCCGTACGCTCACACTAACCCACGCCCTCACACGTACGCTCCCCATAAACCGTTGTCGTACCATCACCTGGACCCTAAACCGTCCCCGTCCCCTAACCCTAACCCTAGCCCGAACCCTAACCCTAACCCTTCCCCGAAGCCTTCCCCTCACCCGTCCCCTATTCCTAACCCGTACGCTCACACTAACCCGCGCCCTCACACGTACGCTCCCCCTAAACCGTTGTCGTACCCTCACCTGGACCCTAAACCGTCCCCGTCCCCTAACCCTAACCCTAGCCAGAACCCTAACCCTAACCCTTCCCCGAAGCCTTCCCCTCACCCGTCCCCTAATCCTAACCCGTACGCTCACACTAACCCGCGCCCTCACACGTACGCTCCCCCTAAACCGTTGTCGTACCCTCTCCTGGACCTTAAACCGTCCCCGTCCCCTAACCCTAACCCTAGCCCGAACCCTAACCCTTCCCCGAAGCCTTCCCCTAACCCGTCTCCTAACCCTAACCCTAGCCCAAACCCTAACCCTAACCCTTTCCCGAAGCCTTCCCCGAACCCGTCCCCTAATCCTAACCCGTACGCTCACACTAACCCGCGCCCTCACACGTACGCTCCCCCTAAACCGTTGTCGTACCCTCACCTGGACCCTAAACCGTCCCCGTCCCCTAACCCTAACCCTAGCCCGAACCCTAACACTAACCCTTCCCCGAAGCCTTCCCCTCACCCGTTCCCTAATCCTAAACCGTACGCTCACACTAACCCGCGCCCTCACACGTACGCTCCCCCTAAACCGTTGTCGTACCCTCACCTGGACCCTAAACCGTCCCCGTCCCCTAACCTTAACCCTAGCCCGAACCCTAACCCTAACCCTTCCCCGAAGCCTTCCCCTCACCCGTCCCCTATTCCTAACCCGTACGCTCACACTAACCCGCGCCCTCACACGTACGCTCCCCCTAAACCGTTGTCGTACCCTCACCTGGACCCTAAACCGTCCCCGTCCCCTAACCCTAACCCTAGCCCGAACCAAAACCCTAACCCTTCCCCGAAGCCTTCCCCTCACACGTCCCCTAATCCTAACCCGTACGCTCACACTAACCCGCGCCCTCACACGTACGCTCCCACTAAACCGTTGTCGTACCCTCACCTGGACCCTAAACCGTCCCCGTCCCCTAACCCTAACCCTAGCCCGAACCCTAACCCTTCCCCGAAGCCTTCCCCTCACCCGTCCCCTAATCCTAACCCGTACGCTCACACTAACCCGTGCCCTCACACGTACGCTCCCCCTAAACCGTTGTCGTACCCTCTCCTGGACCTTAAACCGTCCCCGTCCCCTAACCCTAACCCTAGCCCGAACCCTAACCCTTCCCCGAAGCCTTCCCCTAACCCGTCTCCTAACCCTAACCCTAGCCCAAACCCTAACCCTAACCCTTTCCCGAAGCCTTCCCCGAACCCGTCCCCTAATCCTAACCCGTACGCTCACACTAACCCGCGCCCTCACACGTACGCTCCCCCTAAACCGTTGTCGTACCCTCTCCTGGACCTTAAACCGTCCCCGTCCCCTAACCCTAACCCTAGCCCGAACCCTAACCCTAACCCTTCCCCAAAGCCTTCCCCTCACCCGTCCCCTAATCCTAACCCGAACGCTCACACTAACCCGCGCCCTCACACGTACGCTCCCCCTAAACCGTTGTCGTACCCTCACCTGGACCCTAAACCGTCCCCGTCCCCTAACCCTAACCCTGGCCCGAACCCTAACCCTAACCCTTCCCCGAAGCCTTCCCCTCACCCGTCCCCTAATCCTAACCCGTACACTCACACTAACCCGCGCCCTCACACGTACGCTCCCCCTAAACCGTTGTCGTACCCTCACCTGGACCCTAAACCGTCCCCATCCCCTAACCCTAACCCTAGCCCGAACCCTAACCCTAACGCTTCCCCGAAGCCTTCCCCTCACCCGTCCCCTAATCCTAACACGTATGCTCACACTAACCCGCGCCCTCACACGTACGCTCCCCCTAAACCGCTGTCGTACCCTCACCTGGACCCTAAACCGTCCCCATCCCCTAACCCTAACCCTAGCCCGAACCCTAACCCTAACCCTTCCCAGAAGCCTTCCCCTCACCCGTCCCCTAATCCTAACCCGTACACTCACACTAACCCGCGCCCTCACACGTACGCTCCCCCTAAACCGTTGTCGTACCCTCACCTGGACCCTAAACCGTCCCCGTCCCCTAACCCTAACCCTAGCCCGAACCCTAACCCTTACCCTTCCCCGAAGCCTTCCCCTCACCCGTCCCCTAATCCTAACTCGTACGCTCACACTAACCCGCGCCCTCACACGTACACTCCCCCTAAACCGTTGTCGTACCCTCACCTGGACCCTAAACCGTCCCCGTCCCCTAACCCTTACCCTAGCCCGAACCCTATCCCTAACCCTTCCCCGAAGCCTTCCCCTCACCCGTCCCCTAATCCTAACCCGTACGCTCACACTAAACCGCGCCCTCACACGTACGCTCCCCCTAAACCGTTGTAGTACACTCACCTGGACCCTAAACCGTCCCCGTCCCCTAACCCTAACCCTAGCCCAAACCCTAACCCTAACCCTTCCCCGAAGCCTTCCCCTCACCCGTCCCCTAATCCTAACCCGTACGCTCACACTAACCCGCGCCCTCACATGTACGCTCCCCCTAAACCGTTGTCGTACCATCACCTGGACCCTAAACCGTCCCCGTCCCCTAACCCTAACCCTAGCCCGAACCCTAACCCTAACCCTTCCCCGAACCCTTCCCCTCACCCGTCCCCTAATCCTAACCCGTACGCTCACACTAACCCGCGCCCTCACATGTACGCTCCCCCTAAACCGTTGTCGTACCCTCACCTGGACCCTAAACCGTCCCCGTCCCCTAACCCTAACCCTAGCCCGAACCCTAACCCTAACCCTTCCCCGAAGCCTTCCCCTCACCCGTCCCCTAATCCTAACCCGTACGCTCATACTAACCCGAGCCCTCACACGTACGCTCCCCCTAAACCGTTGTCGTACCCTCACCTGGACCCTAAACCGTCCCCGTCCCCTAACCCTAACCCTATCCCGAACCCTAACCCTTCCCCGAAGCCTTCCCCTCACCCGTCCCCTAATCCTAACCCGTACGCTCACACTAACCCGCGCCCTCACACGTACACTCCCCCTAAACCGTTGTCGTACCCTCACCTGGACCCCAAACCGTCCCCGTCCCCTAACCTTAACCCTAGCCCGAACCCTAACCCTAACCCTTCCCCGAAGCCTTCCCCTCACCCGTCCCCTAATCCTAACCCGTACGCTCACACTAACCCGCGCCCTCACACGTACGCTCCCCCTAAACCGTTGTCGTACCCTCACCTGGACCCTAAACCGTCCCCGTCCCCTAACCCTAACCCTACCCCGAACCCTAACCCTAACCCTTCCCCAAAGCCTTCCCCTCACCCGTCCCCTAATCCTAACCCGTACGCTCACAATAACCCGTGCCCTCACACGTACGCTCCCCCTAAACCGTTGTCGTACCCTCACCTGGACCCTAAACCGTCCCCGTCCCCTAACTCTAACCCTAGCCCGAACCCTAACCCTAACCCTTCCCCGAAGCCTTCCCCTCACCCGTCCCCTAATCCTAACCCGTACGCTCACACTAACCCGCGCCCTCACACGTACGATCCCACTAAACCGTTGTCGTACCCTCACCTGGACCCTAAACCGTCCCCGTCCCCTAACCCTAACCCTAGCCCGAACCCTAACCCTAACCCTTCCCCGAAGCCTTCCCCTCACCCGTTCCCTAATCCTAACCCGTACGCTCACACTAACCCGCGCCCTCACACGTACGCTCCCCCTAAACCGTTGTCGTACCATCACCTGGACCCTAAACCGTCCCCATCCCCTAACCCTAACCCTAGCCCGAACCCTAACCCTAACCCTTCCCAGAAGCCTTCCCCTCACCCGTCCCCTAATCCTAACCCGTACGCTCACACTAACCCGCGCCCTCACACGTACGCTCCCCCTAAACCGTTGTCGTACCCTCACCTGGACCCTAAACCGTCCCCGTCCCCTAACCCTAACCCTAGCCCGAACCCTAACCCTAACCCTTCCCCGAAGCCTTCCCCTCACCCGTCCCCTAATCCTAACCCGTACGCTCACACTAACCCACGCCCTCACACGTACGCTCCCCCTAAACCGTTGTCGTACCCTCACCTGGACCCTAAACCGTCCCCGTCCCCTAACCCTAACCCTAGCCCGAACCCTAACCCTTCCCCGAAGCCTTCCCCTCACCCGTCCCCTAACCCTAACCCGTACGCTCACACTAACCAGTGCCCTCACACGTACGCTCCCCCTAAACCGTTGTCGTACCCTCACCTGGACCACAAACCGTCACCGTCCCCTAACCTTAACCCTAGCCCGAACCCTAACCCTAACCCTTCCCCGAAGCCTTCCCCTCACCCGTCCCCTAATCCTAACCCGTACGCTCACACTAACCCGCGCCCTCACACTTACGCTCCCCCTAAACCGTTGTCGTACCCTCACCTGGACCCTAAACCGTCCCCGTCCCCTAACCCTAACCCTAGCCCGAACCCTAACCCTAACCCTTCCCCAAAGCCTTCCCCTCACCCGTCCCCTAATCCTAACCCGTACGCTCACACTAACCCGCGCCCTCACACGTACGCTCCCCCTAAACCGTTGTCGTACCCTCACCTGGACCCTAAACCGTCCCCGTCCCCTAACACTAACCCTAGCCCGAACCCTAACCCTAACCCTTCCCCGAAGCCTTCCCCTCACCCGTCCCATAATCCTAACCCGTACGCTCATACTAACCCGAGCCCTCACACGTACGCTCCCCCTAAACCGTTGTCGTACCCTCACCTGGACACTAAACCGTCCCCGTCCCCTAACCCTAACCCTAGCCCGAACCCTAACCCTTCCCCGAAGCCTTCCCCTCACCCGTCCCCTAATCCTAAACCGTACGCTCACACTAACCCGCGCCCTCACACGTACGCTCCCCCTAAACCGTTGTCGTACCCTCTCCTGGACCCTAAACCATCCCCGTCCCCTAACGTTAACCCTAGCCCGAACCCTAACCCTAACCTTTCCCCGAAGCCTTCCCCTCACCCATCCCCTAATCCTAACCCGTACGCTCACACTAACCAGCGCCCTCACACGTACGCGCCCCCTAAACCGTTGTCGTACCCTCACCTGGACCCTAAACCGTCCCCGTCCCATAACCCTAACCCTAGCCCGAACCCTAACCCTAACCCTTTCCCGAAGCCTTCCCCTCACCCGTCCCCTAATCCTAACCCGTACGCTCACACTAACCCGCGCCCTCACACGTACGCTCCCCCTAAACCGTTTTCGTACCCTCACCTGGACCCTAAACCCCTAACCCTAACCCTAGCCCGAACCCTAACCCTAACCCTTCCCCGAAGCCTTCCCCTCACCCGTCCCCTAATCATAACCCGTACGCTCACACTAACCCGCGCCCTCACACGTACGCTCGCCCTAAACCGTTGTCGTACACTCACCTGGACCCTAAACCGTCCCCGTCCCCTAACCCTAACCCTAGCCCGAACCCTAACCCTAACCCTTCCCCGAAGCCTTCCCCTCACCCGTCCCCTAATCCTAACCCGTACGCTCACACTAACCCGCGCCCTCACACGTACGCTCCCCCTAAACCGTTGTCGTACCCTCACCTGGACCCTAAACCGTCCACGTCCCCTAAGCCTAACCCTAGCCCGAACCCTAACCCTAACCCTTCCCCGAAGCCTTCCCCTAACCCGTCCCCTAATCCTAACCCGTACGCTCACACTAACCCGCGCCCTCACACGTACGCTCCCCCTAAACCGTTGTCGTACCCTCACCTGGACCCTAATCCGTCCCCGTCCCCTAACCCTAACCCTAGCCCGAACCCTAACACTAACCCTTCCCCGAAGCCTTCCCCTCACCCGTCCCCTAATCCTAAACCGTACGCTCACACTAACCCGCGCCCTCACACGTATGCTCCCCCTAAACCGTTGTCGTACCCTCAACTGGACCCTAAACCGTCCCCGTCCCCTAACCCTAACCCTAGCCCGAACCCTAACCCTAACCCTTCCCCGAAGCCTTCCCCTCACCCGTCCCCTAATCCTAACCCGTACGCTCACACTAACCCGCGCCCTCACACGTACGCTCCCCCTAAACCGTTGTCGTACCCTCACCTGGACCCTAAACCGTCCCCGTCCCCTAACCCTAACCCTAGCCCGAACCCTAACCCTAACCCTTCCCCGAAGCCTTCCACTCACCCGTCCCCTAATGCTAACCCGTACGCTGAAACTAACCCGCGCCCTCACACGTACGCTCCCCCTAAACCGTTGTCGTACCCTCACCTGGACCCTAAACCGTCCCCGTCCCCTAACCCTAACCCTAGCCCGAACCCTAACCCTAACCCTTCCCCGAAGCCTTCCCCTCACCCGTCCCCTAATCCTAACCCGTACGCTCACACTAACCCGCGCTCTCACACGTACACTCCCCCTAAACCGTTGTCGTACACTCACCTGGACCCTAAACCGTCCCCGTCCCCTAACCCTAACCCTAGCCCGAACCCTAACCCTAACCCTTCCCCGAAGCCGTACCCTCACCCGTCTCCTAATCCTAACCCTTACGCTCACACTAACCCGTGCACTCACACGTACGCTCCCCCTAAACCGTTGTCGTACCCTCACCTGGACCCTAAACCGTCCCCGTCCCCTAACCCTAACCCTAGCCCGAACCCTAACCCTAACACTTCCCCGAAGCCTTCCCCTCACCCGTCCCCTAATCCTAACCCGTACGCTCACACTAACCTGCGCCCTCACACGTACGCTCCCCCTAAACCGTTGTCGTACCCTCACCTGGACCCTAAAACGTCCCCGTCCCATAACCCTAACCCTAGCCCGAACCCTAACCCTAACCCTTCCCGAAGCCTTCCGCTCACCCGTCCCCTAATCCTAACCCGTACGCTCACACTAACCCGCGCCCTCACACGTACGCTCCCCTTAAACCGTTGTCGTACACTCAACTAGACCCTAAACCGTCCCCGTGCCCTAACCCTAACCCTAGCCCGAACCCTAACACTAACCCTTCCCCAAAGCCTTCCCCTCACCCGTCCCCTAATCCTAACCCTTACGCTCATACTAACCCGAGCCCTCACACGTACGCTCCCCCTAAACCGTTGTCGTACCCTCACCTGGACCCTAAACCGTCCCCGTCCCCTAACCCTAACCCTAGCCCGAACCCTAACCCTTCCCCGAAGCCTTCCCCTCACCCGTCCCCTAATCCTAACCCGTACGCTCACACTAACCCACGCCCTCACACGTACGCTCCCCCTAAACCTTTGTCGTGCCCTCACCTGGACCCCAAACCTTCCCCGTCCCCTAACCTTAACCCTAGCCCGAACCCTAACCCTAACCCTTCCCCGAAGCCTTCCCCTCACCCGTCCCCTAATCCTAACCCGTACGCTCACACTAACCCGCGCCCTCACACGTACGCTCCACTTAAACCGTTGTCGTACCATCACCTGGACCCTAAAACGTCCCCGTCCCCTAACCCTAACCCTTCCCCAAAGCCTTCCCCTCACCCGTCCCCTAATCCTAACCCGTACGCTCACACTAACCCGCGCCCTCACACGTACGCTCCCCCTAAACCGTTGTCGTACCCTCACCTGGACCCCAAACCGTCCCCGTCCCCTAACCCTAACCCTAGCCCGAACCCTAACCCTAACCCTTCCCCGAAGCCTTCCCCTCACCCGTCCCCTAATCCTAACCCGTACGCTCACACTAACCCGCGCCCTCACACGTACGCTCCCCCTAAACCGTTGTCGTACCCTCACCTGGACCCTAAACCGTCCCCGTCCCCTAACCCTAACCCTAGCCCGAACCCTAACCGTAACCCTTCCCCGAAGCCTTCCCCTCACCCGTCCCCTAATCCTAACCCGTACGCTCACACTAACCCGCGCCCTCACACGTACGCTCCCCATAAACCGTTGTCGTACCATCACCTGGACCCTAAACCGTCCCCGTCCCCTAACCCTAACCCTAGCCCGAACCCTAACCCTAACCCTTCCCCGAAGCCTTCCCCTCACCCGTCCCCTATTCCTAACCCGTACGCTCACACTAACCCGCGCCCTCACACGTACGCTACCCCTAAACCGTTGTCGTACCCTCACCTGGACCCTAAACCGTCCCCGTCCCCTAACCCTAACCCTAGCCCGAACCCTAACCCTAACCCTTCCCCGAAGCCTTCCCCTCACCCGTCCCCTAATCCTAACCCGTACGCTCACACTAATCCGCGCCCTCACACGTACGCTCCCCCTAAACCGTTGTCGTACCCTCTCCTGGACCCTAAACCGTCCCCGTCCCCTAACCCTAACCCTAGCCCGAACCCTAACCCTTCCCCGAAGCCTTCCCCTAACCCGTCCCCTAATCCTAACCCTAGCCCGAACCCTAACCCTAACCCTTCCCCGAAGCCTTCCCCTAACCCGTCCCCTAATCCTAACCCGTACGCTCACACTAACCCGCGCCCTCACACGTACGCTCCCCCTAAACCGTTGTCGTACCCTCACCTGGACCCTAAACCGTCCCCGTCCCCTAACCCTAACCCTAGCCTGAACCCTAACACTAACCCTTCCCCGAAGCCTTCCCCTCACCCGTCCCCTAATCCTAAACCGTACGCTCACACTAACCCGCGCCCTCACACGTACGCTCCCCCTAAACCTTTGTCGTACCCTCACCTGGACCCTAAACCGTCCCCGTCCCCTAACCCTAACCCTAGCCCGAACCCTAACCCTAACCCTTCCCCGAAGCCTTCCCCTCAACCGTCCCCTAATCCTAACCCGTACGCTCACACTAACCCGCGCCCTCACACGTACGCTCCCCCTAAACCGTTGTCGTACCCTCACCTGGACCCTAAACCGTCCCCGTCCCCTAACCCTAACCCTAGCCCGAACCCTAACCCTAACCCTTCCCCGAAGCCTTCCACTCACCCGTCCCCTAATCCTAACCCGTACGCTCAAACTAACCCGCGCCCTCACACGTACGCTCCCCCTAAACCGTTGTCGTACCCTCACCTGGACCCTAAACCGTCCCCGTCCCCTAACCCTAACCCTAGCCCGAAACCTAACCCTAACCCTTCCCCGAAGCCTTCCCCTCACCCGTCCCCTAATCTTAACCCGTACGCTCACACTAACCCGCGCCCTCACACGTACGCTCCCCCTAAACCGTTGTCCTACACTCACCTGGACCCTAAACCGTCCCCGTCCCCTAAGCCTAACCCTAGCCCGAACCCTAACCCTTCCCCGAAGCCTTCCCCTCACCCGTCCCCTAATCCTAACCCGTACGCTCACACTAACCCGCGCCCTCACACGTACGCTCCCCCTAAACCGTTGTCGTACACTCACCTGGACCCTAAACCGTCCCTGTCCCCTAACCCTAACCCTAGCCGGAACACTAACACTAACCCTTCCCCAAAGCCTTCCCCTCACCCGTCCCCTAATCCTAACCCGTACGCTCACACTAACCCGCACCCTCACACGTACGCTCCCCCTAAACCGTTGTCGTACCCTCACCTGGACCCTAAACCGTCCCCGTCCCCTAACCCTAACCCTAGCCCGAACCCTAACCCTTCCCCGAAGCCTTCCCCTCACCCATCCCCTAACCCTAAACCGTACGCTCACACTAACCCATGCCCTCACACGTACGCTCCCCCTAAACCGTTGTCGTACCCTCACCTGGACCCCAAACCGTCACCGTCCCCTAACCTTAACCCTAGCCCGAACCCTAACCCTAACCCTTCCCCGAAGCCTTCCCCTCACCCGTCCCCTAATCCTAACCCGTACGCTCACACTAACCCGCGCCCTCACACGTACGCTCCCCCTAAACCGTTGTCGTACCCTCACCTGGACCCTAAACCGTCCCCGTCCCCTAACCCTAACCCTAGCCCGAACCCTAACCCTAACCCTTCCCCAAAGCCTTCCCCTCACCCGTCCCCTAATCCTAACCCGTACGCTCACACTAACCCGCGCCCTCACACGTACGCTCCCCCTAAACCGCTGTCGTACCCTCACCTGGACCCTAAACCGACCCCGTCCCCTAACCCTAACCCTAGCCCGAATTCTAACCCTAACCCTTCCCCGAAGCCTTCCCCTCACCCGTCCCATAATCCTAACCCGTACGCTCATACTAACCCGAGCCCTCACACGTACGCTCCCCCTAAACCGTTGTCGTACCCTCACCTGGACACTAAACCGTCCCCGTCCCCTAACCCTAACCCTAGCCCGAACCCTAACCCTTCCCCGAAGCCTTCCCCTCACCCGTCCCCTAATCCTAACCCGTACGCTCACACTAACCCGCGCCCTCACACGTACGCTCCCCCTAAACCGTTGTCGTACCCTCACCTGGACCCTAGACCGTCCCCGTCCCCTAACCCTAACCCTAGCCCGAACCCTAACCGTAACCCTTCCCCGAAGCCTTCCCCTCACCCGTCCCCTAATCCTAACCCGTACGCTCACACTAACCCGCGCCCTCACACGTACGCTCCCCCTAAACCGTTGTCGTACCATCACCTGGACCCTAAACCGTCCCCGTCCCCTAACCCTAACCCTAGCCCGAACCCTAACCCTAACCCTTCCCCAAAGCCTTCCCCTCACCCGTCCCCTATTCCTAACCCGTACGCTCACACTAACCCGCGCCCTCACACGTACGCTCCCCCTAAACCGTTGTCGTACACTCACCTGGACCCTAAACCGTCCCCGTCCCCTAACCCTAACCCTAGCCCGAACCCTAACCCTAACCCTTCCCCGAAGCCTTCCCCTCACCCGTCCCCTAATCCTAACCCGTACGCTCACACTAACCCGCGCCCTCACACGTACGCTCCCCCTAAACCGTTGTCGTACCCTCACCTGGACCCCAAACCGTCCCCGTCCCCTAACCTTAACCCTAGCCCGAACCCTAACCCTAACCCTTCCCCGAAGCCTTCCCCTCACCCGTCCCCTAATCCTAACCCGTACGCTCACACTAACCCGCGCCCTCACACGTACGCTCCCCCTAAACCGTTGTCGTACCCTCACCTGAACCCTAAACCGTCCCCGTCCCCTAACCCTAACCCTAGCCCGAACCCTAACCCTAACCCTTCCCCAAAGCCTTCCCCTCACCCGTCCCCTAATCCTAACCCGTACGCTCACACTAACCTGCGCCCTCACACGTACGCTCCCCCTAAACCGTTGTCGTACCCTCACCTGGACCCTAAACCGTCCGCGTCCCCTAACCCTAACCCTAGCCCGAACCCTAACCCTAACCCTTCCCCGAAGCCTTCCCCTCACCCGTCCCCTAATCATAACCCGTACGCTCACACTAACCCGCGCCCTCACACGTACGCTCACCCTAAACCGTTGTCGTACACTCACCTGGACCCTAAACCGTCCCCGTCCCCTAACCCTAACCCTAGCCCGAACTCTAACCCTAACCCTTCCCCGAAGCCGTCCCCTCACCCGTCCCCTAATCCTAACCCGTAGGCTCACACTAACCCGCGCCCTCACACGTACGCTCCCCCTAAACCGTTGTCGTACCCTCACCTGGACCCTAAACCGTCCACGTCCCCTAAGCCTAACCCTAGCCCGAACCCTAACCCTAACCCTTCCCGGAAGCCTTCCCCTAACCCGTCCCCTAATCCTAACCCGTACGCTCACACTAACCCGCGCCCTCACACGTACGCTCCCCCTAAACCGTTGTCGTACCCTCACCTGGACCCTAATCCGTCCCCGTCCCCTAACCCTAACCCTAGCCCGAACCCTAACACTAACCCTTTCCCGAAGCCTTCCCCTCACCCGTCCCCTAATCCTAAACCGTACGCTCACACTAACCCGCGCCCTCACACGTATGCTCCCCCTAAACCGTTGTCGTACCCTCAACTGGACCCTAAACCGTCCCCGTCCCCTAACCCTAACCCTAGCCCGAACCCTAACCCTAACCCTTCCCCGAAGCCTTCCCCTCACCCGTCCCCTAATCCTAACCCGTACGCTCACACTAACCCGCGCCCTCACACGTACGCTCCCCCTAAACCGTTGTCGTACCCTCACCTGGACCCTAAACCGTCCCCGTCCCCTAACCCTAACCCTAGCCCGAACCGTAACCCTAACCCTTCCCCGAAGCCTTCCACTCACCCGTCCCCTAATCCTAACCCGTACGCTCAAACTAACCCGCGCCCTCACACGTACGCTCCCCCTAAACCGTTGTCGTACCCTCACCTGGACCCTAAACCGTCCCCGTCCCCTAACCCTAACCCTAGCCCGAACCCTAACCCTAACCCTTCCCCGAAGCCTTCCCCTCACCCGTCCCCTAATCCTAACCCGTACGCTCACACTAACCCGCGCCCTCACACGTACGCTCCCCCTAAACCGTTGTCGTACACTCACCTGGACCCTAAACCGTCCCCGTCCCCTAACCCTAACCCTAGCCCGAACCCTAACCCTAACCCTTCCCCGAAGCCTTACCCTCACCCGTCTCCTAATCCTAACCCGTACGCTCACACTAACCCGTGCCCTCACACGTACGCTCCCCCTAAACCGTTGTCGTACCCTCACCTGGACCCTAAACCGTCCCCGTCCCCTAAACCTAACCCTAGCCCGAACCCTAACCCTAACCCTTCCCCGAAGCCTTCCCCTCACCCGTCCCCTAATCCTAACCTGTACGCTCACACTAACCTGCGCCCTCACACGTACGCTCCCCCTAAACCGTTGTCGTACCCTCACCTGGACCCTAAAACGTCCCCGTCCCCTAACCCTAACCCTAGCCCGAACCCTAACCCTAACCCTTCCCGAAGCCTTCCGCTCACCCGTCCCCTAATCCTAACCCGTACGCTCACACTAACCCGCGCCCTCACACGTACGCTCCCCTTAAACCGTTGTCGTACACTCACCTAGACCCTAAACCGTCCCCGTGCCCTAACCCTAACCCTAGCCCGAACCCTAACACTAACCCTTCCCGAAAGCCTTCCTCTCACCCGTCCCCTAATCCTAACCCGTACGCTCATACTAACCCGAGCCCTCACACGTACGCTCCCCCTAAACCGTTGTCGTACCCTCACCTGGACCCTAAACCGTCCCCGTCCCCTAACCCTAACCCTAGCCCGAACCCTAACCCTTCCCCGAAGCCTTCCCCTCACCCGTCCCCTAATCCTAACCCATACGCTCACACTAACCCGCGCCCTCACACGTACGCTCCCCCTAAACCTTTGTCGTGCCCTCACCTGGACCCCAAACCTTCCCCGTCCCCTAACCTTAACCCTAGCCCGAACCCTAACCCTAACCCTTCCCCGAAGCCTTCCCCTCACCCGTCCCCTAATCCTAACCCGTACGCTCACACTAACCCGCGCCCTCACACGTACGCTCCCCTTAAACCGTTGTCGTACCCTCACCTGGACCCTAAAACGTCCCCGTCCCCTAACCCTAACCCTTCCCCAAAGCCTTCCCCTCACCCGTCCCCTAATCCTAACCCGTACGCTCACACTAACCGGCGCCCTCACACGTACGCTCCCCCTAAACCGTTGTCGTACCCTCACCTGGACCCCAAACCGTCCCCGTCCCCTAACCCTAACCCTAGCCCGAACCCTAACCCTAACCCTTCCCCGAAGCCTTCCCCTCACCCGTCCCCTAATCCTAACCCATACCCTCACACTAACCCGCGCCCTCACACGTACGCTCCCCCTAAACCGTTGTCGTACCCTCACCTGGACCCTAAACCGTCCCCGTCCCCTAACCCTAACACTAGCCCGAACCCTAACCCTAACCCTTCCCCGAAGCCTTCCCCTCACCCGTCCCCTAATCCTAACCCGTACGCTCACACTAACCCGCGCCCTCACACGTACGCTCCCCCTAAACCGTTGTCGTACCCTCACCTGGACCCTAAACCGTCCCCGTCCCCTAACCCTAACCCTAGCCCGAACCCTAACCGTAACCCTTCCCCGAAGCCTTCCCCTCACCCGTCCCCTAATCCTAACCCGTACGCTCACACTAACCCGCGCCCTCACACGTACGCTCCCCATAAACCGTTGACGTACCATCACCTGGACCCTAAACCGTCCCCGTCCCCTAACCCTAACCCTAGCCCGAACCCTAACCCTAACCCTTCCCCGAAGCCTTCCCCTCACCCGTCCCCTAATCCTAACCCGTACGCTCACACTAATCCGCGCCCTCACACGTACGCTCCCCCTAAACCGTTGTCGTACCCTCTCCTGGACCCTAAACCGTCCCCGTCCCCTAACCCTAACCCTAGCCCGAACCCTAACCCTTCCCCGAAGCCTTCCCCTAACCCGTCCCCTAACCCTAACCCTAGCCCGAACCCTAACCCTAACCCTTCCCGAAGCCTTCCGCTCACCCGTCCCCTAATCCTAACCCGTACGCTCACACTAACCCGCGCCCTCACACGTACGCTCCCCTTAAACCGTTGTCGTACACTCACCTAGACCCTAAACCGTCCCCGTGCCCTAACCCTAACCCTAGCCCGAACCCTAACACTAACCCTTCCCGAAAGCCTTCCTCTCACCCGTCCCCTAATCCTAACCCGTACGCTCATACTAACCCGAGCCCTCACACGTATGCTCCCCCTAAACCGTTGTCGTACCCTCACCTGGACCCTAAACCGTCCCCGTCCCCTAACCCTAACCCTAGCCCGAACCCTAACCCTTCCCCGAAGCCTTCCCCTCACCCGTCCCCTAATCCTAACCCATACGCTCACACTAACCCGCGCCCTCACACGTACGCTCCCCCTAAACCTTTGTCGTGCCCTCACCTGGACCCCAAACCTTCCCCGTCCCCTAACCTTAACCCTAGCCCGAACCCTAACCCTAACCCTTCCCCGAAGCCTTCCCCTCACCCGTCCCCTAATCCTAACCCGTACGCTCACACTAACCCGCGCCCTCACACGTACGCTCCCCTTAAACCGTTGTCGTACCCTCACCTGGACCCTAAAACGTCCCCGTCCCCTAACCCTAACCCTTCCCCAAAGCCTTCCCCTCACCCGTCCCCTAATCCTAACCCGTACGCTCACACTAACCCGCGCCCTCACACGTACGCTCCCCCTAAACCGTTGTCGTACCCTCACCTGGACCCCAAACCGTCCCCGTCCCCTAACCCTAACCCTAGCCCGAACCCTAACCCTAACCCTTCCCCGAAGCCTTCCCCTCACCCGTCCCCTAATCCTAACCCATACCCTCACACTAACCCGCGCCCTCACACGTACGCTCCCCCTAAACCGTTGTCGTACCCTCACCTGGACCCTAAACCGTCCCCGTCCCCTAACCCTAACACTAGCCCGAACCCTAACCCTAACCCTTCCCCGAAGCCTTCCCCTCACCCGTCCCCTAATCCTAACCCGTACGCTCACACTAACCCGCGCCCTCACACGTACGCTCCCCCTAAACCGTTGTCGTACCCTCACCTGGACCCTAAACCGTCCCCGTCCCCTAACCCAAACCCTAGCCCGAACCCTAACCGTAACCCTTCCCCGAAGCCTTCCCCTCACCCGTCCCCTAATCCTAACCCGTACGCTCACACTAACCCGCGCCCTCACACGTACGCTCCCCATAAACCGTTGACGTACCATCACCTGGACCCTAAACCGTCCCCGTCCCCTAACCCTAACCCTAGCCCGAACCCTAACCCTAACCCTTCCCCGAAGCCTTCCCCTCACCCGTCCCCTAATCCTAAACCGTACGCTCACACTAATCCGCGCCCTCACACGTACGCTCCCCCTAAACCGTTGTCGTACCCTCTCCTGGACCCTAAACCGTCCCCGTCCCCTAACCCTAACCCTAGCCCGAACCCTAACCCTTCCCCGAAGCCTTCCCCTAACCCGTCCCCTAACCCTAACCCTAGCCCGAACCCTAACCCTAACCCTTCCCCGAAGCCTTCCCCTAACCCGTCCCCTAATCGTAACCCGTACGCTCACACTAACCCGCGCCCTCACACGTACGCTCCCCCTAAACCGTTGTCGTACCCTCACCTGGACCCTAAACCGTCCCCGTCCCCTAACCCTAACCCTAGCCTGAACCCTAACACTAACCCTTCCCCGAAGCCTTCCCCTCACCCGTCCCCTAATCCTAAACCGTACGCTCACACTAACCCGCGCCCTCACACGTACGCTCCCCCTAAACCGTTGTCGTACCCTCACCTGGACCCTAAACCGTCCCCGTCCCCTAACGCTAACCCTAGCCCGAACCCTAACCCTAACCCTTCCCCGAAGCCTTCCCCTCAACCGTCCCCTAATCCTAACCCGTACGCTCACACTAACCCGCGCCCTCACACGTACGCTCCCCCTAAACCGTTGTCGTACCCTCACCTGGACCCTAAACCGTCCCCGTCCCCTAACCCTAACCCTAGCCCGAACCCTAACCCTAACCCTTCCCCGAAGCCTTCCACTCACCCGTCCCCTAATCCTAACCCGTACGCTCAAACTAACCCGCGCCCTCACACGTATGCTCCCCCTAAACCGTTGTCGTACCCTCACCTGGACCCTAAACCGTCCCCGTCCCCTAACCCTAACCCTAGCCAGAAACCTAACCCTAACCCTTCCCCGAAGCCTACCCCTCACCCGTCCCCTAATCCTAACCCGTACGCTCACACTAACCTGCGCCCTCACACGTACGCTACCCCTAAACCGTTGTCGTGCCCTCACCTGGACCCCAAACCTTCCCCGTCCCCTAACCTTAACCCTAGCCCGAACCCTAACCCTAACCCTTCCCCGAAGCCTTCCCCTCACCCGTCCCCTAATCCTAACCCGTACGCTCACACTAACCCGCGCCCTCACACGTACGCTCCCCCTAAACCGTTGTCGTACCCTCACCTGGACCCTAAAACGTCCCCGTCCCCTAACCCTAACACTTCCCCTAAGCCTTCCCCTCACCCGTTCCCTAATCCTAACCCGTACGCTCACACTAACCCGCGCCCTCACACGTACGCTCCCCCTAAACCGTTGTCGTACCCTCACCTGGAACCCAAACCGTCCCCGTCCCCTAACCCTAACCCTAGCCCGAACCCTAACCCTAAACCTTCCCCGAAGCCTTCCCCTCACCCGTCCCCTATTCCTAACCCGTACGCTCACACTAACCCGCGCCCTCACACGTACGCTCCCCCTAAACCGTTGTCGTACCCTCACCTGAACCCTAAACCGTGCCCGTCCCCTAACCCTAACCCTAGCCCGAACCAAAACCCTAACCCTTCCCCGAAGCCTTCCCCTCACCCGTCCCCTAATCCTAACCCGTACGCTCACACTAACCCGCGCCCTCACACGTACGCTCCCCCTAAACGGTTGTCGTACCCTCTCCTGGACCCTAAACCGTCCCCGTCCCCTAACCCTAACCCTAGCCCGAACCCTAACCCTTCCCCGAAGCCTTCCCCTCACCCGTCCCCTAATCCTAACCCGTACGCTCACACTAACCCGCCCCCTCACACGTACGCTCCCCCTAAACCGTTGTCGTACCCTCACCTGGACCCCAAACCGTCCCCGTCCCCTAACCTTAACCCTAGCCCGAACCCTAACCCTAACCCTTCCCCGAAGCCTTCCCCTCACCCGTCCCCTAATCCTAACCCGTACGCTCACACTAACCCGCGCCCTCACACGTACGCTCCCCCTAAACCGTTGTCGTACCCTCACCTGAACCCTAAACCGTCCCCGTCCCCTAACCCTAACCCTAGCCCGAACCCTAACCCTAACCCTTAACCAAAGCCTTCCCCTCACCCGTCCCCTAATCCTAACCCGTACGCTCACACTAACCCGTGCCCTCACACGTACGCTCCCCCTAAACCGTTGTCGTACCCTCAACTTGACCCTAAACCGTCCCCGTCCCCTAACCCTAACCCTAGCCCGAACCCTAACACTTACCCTTCCCCGAAGCCTTCCCCTCACCCGTCCCCTAATCCTAACCCGTACGCTCACACTAACCCGCGCCCTCACACGTACGCTCCCCCTAAACCGTTGTCGTACCCTCACCTGGACCCTAAACCGTCCCCGTCCCCTAACCCTAACCCTAGCCCGAACCCTAACCCTAAACCTTCCCCGAAGCCTTCCCCTCACCCGTCCCCTAATCCTAACCCGTACGCTCACACTAACCCGCGCCCTCACACGTACTCGCCCCCTAAACCGTTGTCGTACACTCACCTGGACCCTAAACCGTCCCCGTCCCCTAAACCTAACCCTAGCCCGAACCGTAACCCTAACCCTTCCCCGAAGCCTTCCCCTCACCCGTCCCCTAATCCTAACCCGTACGCTCACACTAACACGCGCCCTCACACGTACGCTCCGCCTAAACCGTTTTCGTACCCTCACCTGGACCCTAAACCCCTAACCCTAACCCTAGCCCGAACCCTAACCCTAACCCTTCCCCGAAGCCTTCCCCGCACCCGTCCCCTAATCATAACCCGTACGCTCACACTAACCCGCGCCCTCACACGTACGCTCGCCCTAAACCGTTGTCGTACACTCACCTGGACCCTAAACCGTCCCCGTCCCCTAACCCTAACCCTAGCCCGAACCCTAACCCTAACCCTTCCCCGAAGCCTTCCCCTCACCCGTCCCCTAATCCTAACCCGTACGCTCACACTAACCCGCGCCCTCACACGTACGCTCCCCCTAAACCGTTGTCGTACCCTCACCTGGACCCTAAACCGTCCCCGTCCCCTAACCCTAACCCTAGCCCGAACCCTAACCCTAACCCTTCCCCGAAGCCTTCCCCTCACCCGTCCCCTAATCCTAACCCGTACGCTCACACTAACCCGCGCCCTAACACGTACGCTCCCCCTAAACCGTTGTCGTACCATCACCTGGACCCTAAACCGTCCCCGTCCCCTAACCCTAACCCTAGCCCGAACCCTAACCCTAACACTTCCCCGAAGCCTTCCCCTCACCCGTCCCCTAATCCTAACCCGTACGCTCACACTAACCCGCGCCCTCACACGTACGCTCCCCTTAAACCGTTGTCGTACACTCACCTAGACCCTAAACCGTCCCCGTGCCCTAACCCTAACCCTAGCCCGAACCCTAACACTAACCCTTCCCGAAAGCCTTCCTCTCACCCGTCCCCTAATCCTAACCCGTACGCTCATACTAACCCGAGCCCTCACACGTACGCTCCCCCTAAACCGTTGTCGTACCCTCACCTGGACCCTAAACCGTCCCCGTCCCCTAACCCTAACCCTAGCCCGAACCCTAACCCTTCCCCGAAGCCTTCCCCTCACCCGTCCCCTAATCCTAACCCATACGCTCACACTAACCCGCGCCCTCACACGTACGCTCCCCCTAAACCTTTGTCGTGCCCTCACCTGGACCCCAAACCTTCCCCGTCCCCTAACCTTAACCCTAGCCCGAACCCTAACCCTAACCCTTCCCCGAAGCCTTCCCCTCACCCGTCCCCTAATCCTAACCCGTACGCTCACACTAACCCGCGCCCTCACACGTACGCTCCCCTTAAACCGTTGTCGTACCCTCACCTGGACCCTAAAACGTCCCCGTCCCCTAACCCTAACCCTTCCCCAAAGCCTTCCCCTCACCCGTCCCCTAATCCTAACCCGTACGCTCACACTAACCCGCGCCCTCACACGTACGCTCCCCCTAAACCGTTGTCGTACCCTCACCTGGACCCCAAACCGTCCCCGTCCCCTAACCCTAACCCTAGCCCGAACCCTAACCCTAACCCTTCCCCGAAGCCTTCCCCTCACCCGTCCCCTAATCCTAACCCATACCCTCACACTAACCCGCGCCCTCACACGTACGCTCCCCCTAAACCGTTGTCGTACCCTCACCTGGACCCTAAACCGTCCCCGTCCCCTAACCCTAACACTAGCCCGAACCCTAACCCTAACCCTTCCCCGAAGCCTTCCCCTCACCCGTCCCCTAATCCTAACCCGTACGCTCACACTAACCCGCGCCCTCACACGTACGCTCCCCCTAAACCGTTGTCGTACCCTCACCTGGACCCTAAACCGTCCCCGTCCCCTAACCCAAACCCTAGCCCGAACCCTAACCGTAACCCTTCCCCGAAGCCTTCCCCTCACCCGTCCCCTAATCCTAACCCGTACGCTCACACTAACCCGCGCCCTCACACGTACGCTCCCCATAAACCGTTGACGTACCATCACCTGGACCCTAAACCGTCCCCGTCCCCTAACCCTAACCCTAGCCCGAACCCTAACCCTAACCCTTCCCCGAAGCCTTCCCCTCACCCGTCCCCTAATCCTAAACCGTACGCTCACACTAATCCGCGCCCTCACACGTACGCTCCCCCTAAACCGTTGTCGTACCCTCTCCTGGACCCTAAACCGTCCCCGTCCCCTAACCCTAACCCTAGCCCGAACCCTAACCCTTCCCCGAAGCCTTCCCCTAACCCGTCCCCTAACCCTAACCCTAGCCCGAACCCTAACCCTAACCCTTCCCCGAAGCCTTCCCCTAACCCGTCCCCTAATCGTAACCCGTACGCTCACACTAACCCGCGCCCTCACACGTACGCTCCCCCTAAACCGTTGTCGTACCCTCACCTGGACCCTAAACCGTCCCCGTCCCCTAACCCTAACCCTAGCCTGAACCCTAACACTAACCCTTCCCCGAAGCCTTCCCCTCACCCGTCCCCTAATCCTAAACCGTACGCTCACACTAACCCGCGCCCTCACACGTACGCTCCCCCTAAACCGTTGTCGTACCCTCACCTGGACCCTAAACCGTCCCCGTCCCCTAACGCTAACCCTAGCCCGAACCCTAACCCTAACCCTTCCCCGAAGCCTTCCCCTCAAACGTCCCCTAATCCTAACCCGTACGCTCACACTAACCCGCGCCCTCACACGTACGCTCCCCCTAAACCGTTGTCGTACCCTCACCTGGACCCTAAACCGTCCCCGTCCCCTAACCCTAACCCTAGCCCGAACCCTAACCCTAACCCTTCCCCGAAGCCTTCCACTCACCCGTCCCCTAATCCTAACCCGTACGCTCAAACTAACCCGCGCCCTCACACGTATGCTCCCCCTAAACCGTTGTCGTACCCTCACCTGGACCCTAAACCGTCCCCGTCCCCTAACCCTAACCCTAGCCAGAAACCTAACCCTAACCCTTCCCCGAAGCCTACCCCTCACCCGTCCCCTAATCCTAACCCGTACGCTCACACTAACCTGCGCCCTCACACGTACGCTACCCCTAAACCGTTGTCGTGCCCTCACCTGGACCCCAAACCTTCCCCGTCCCCTAACCTTAACCCTAGCCCGAACCCTAACCCTAACCCTTCCCCGAAGCCTTCCCCTCACCCGTCCCCTAATCCTAACCCGTACGCTCACACTAACCCGCGCCCTCACACGTACGCTCCCCCTAAACCGTTGTCGTACCCTCACCTGGACCCTAAAACGTCCCCGTCCCCTAACCCTAACACTTCCCCTAAGCCTTCCCCTCACCCGTTCCCTAATCCTAACCCGTACGCTCACACTAACCCGCGCCCTCACACGTACGCTCCCCCTAAACCGTTGTCGTACCCTCACCTGGAACCCAAACCGTCCCCGTCCCCTAACCCTAACCCTAGCCCGAACCCTAACCCTAAACCTTCCCCGAAGCCTTCCCCTCACCCGTCCCCTATTCCTAACCCGTACGCTCACACTAACCCGCGCCCTCACACGTACGCTCCCCCTAAACCGTTGTCGTACCCTCACCTGAACCCTAAACCGTGCCCGTCCCCTAACCCTAACCCTAGCCCGAACCAAAACCCTAACCCTTCCCCGAAGCCTTCCCCTCACCCGTCCCCTAATCCTAACCCGTACGCTCACACTAACCCGCGCCCTCACACGTACGCTCCCCCTAAACGGTTGTCGTACCCTCTCCTGGACCCTAAACCGTCCCCGTCCCCTAACCCTAACCCTAGCCCGAACCCTAACCCTTCCCCGAAGCCTTCCCCTCACCCGTCCCCTAATCCTAACCCGTACGCTCACACTAACCCGCCCCCTCACACGTACGCTCCCCCTAAACCGTTGTCGTACCCTCACCTGGACCCCAAACCGTCCCCGTCCCCTAACCTTAACCCTAGCCCGAACCCTAACCCTAACCCTTCCCCGAAGCCTTCCCCTCACCCGTCCCCTAATCCTAACCCGTACGCTCACACTAACCCGCGCCCTCACACGTACGCTCCCCCTAAACCTTTGTCGTACCCTCACCTGAACCCTAAACCGTCCCCGTCCCCTAACCCTAACCCTAGCCCGAACCCTAACCCTAACCCTTAACCAAAGCCTTCCCCTCACCCGTCCCCTAATCCTAACCCGTACGCTCACACTAACCCGTGCCCTCACACGTACGCTCCCCCTAAACCGTTGTCGTACCCTCAACTTGACCCTAAACCGTCCCCGTCCCCTAACCCTAACCCTAGCCCGAACCCTAACACTTACCCTTCCCCGAAGCCTTCCCCTCACCCGTCCCCTAATCCTAACCCGTACGCTCACACTAACCCGCGCCCTCACACGTACGCTCCCCCTAAACCGTTGTCGTACCCTCACCTGGACCCTAAACCGTCCCCGTCCCCTAACCCTAACCCTAGCCCGAACCCTAACCCTAAACCTTCCCCGAAGCCTTCCCCTCACCCGTCCCCTAATCCTAACCCGTACGCTCACACTAACCCGCGCCCTCACACGTACTCGCCCCCTAAACCGTTGTCGTACACTCACCTGGACCCTAAACCGTCCCCGTCCCCTAAACCTAACCCTAGCCCGAACCGTAACCCTAACCCTTCCCCGAAGCCTTCCCCTCACCCGTCCCCTAATCCTAACCCGTACGCTCACACTAACACGCGCCCTCACACGTACGCTCCGCCTAAACCGTTTTCGTACCCTCACCTGGACCCTAAACCCCTAACCCTAACCCTAGCCCGAACCCTAACCCTAACCCTTCCCCGAAGCCTTCCCCGCACCCGTCCCCTAATCATAACCCGTACGCTCACACTAACCCGCGCCCTCACACGTACGCTCGCCCTAAACCGTTGTCGTACACTCACCTGGACCCTAAACCGTCCCCGTCCCCTAACCCTAACCCTAGCCCGAACCCTAACCCTAACCCTTCCCCGAAGCCTTCCCCTCACCCGTCCCCTAATCCTAACCCGTACGCTCACACTAACCCGCGCCCTCACACGTACGCTCCCCCTAAACCGTTGTCGTACCCTCACCTGGACCCTAAACCGTCCCCGTCCCCTAACCCTAACCCTAGCCCGAACCCTAACCCTAACCCTTCCCCGAAGCCTTCCCCTCACCCGTCCCCTAATCCTAACCCGTACGCTCACACTAACCCGCGCCCTAACACGTACGCTCCCCCTAAACCGTTGTCGTACCATCACCTGGACCCTAAACCGTCCCCGTCCCCTAACCCTAACCCTAGCCCGAACCCTAACCCTAACACTTCCCCGAAGCCTTCCCCTCACCCGTCCCCTAATCCTAACCCGTACGCTCACACTAACCCGCGCCCTCACACGTACGCTCCCCCTAAACCGTTGTCGTACCCTCACCTGGACCCTAAACCGTCCCCGTCCCCTAACCCTAAGCCTAGCCCGAACCCTAACCCTAACCCTTACCCGAAGCCTTCCCCTCACCCGTCCCCTAATCCTAACCCGTACGCTCACACTAACCCGCGCCCTCACACGTACGCTCCCCCTAAACCGTTGTCGTACCCTCACCTGGACCGTAAACCGTCCCCGTCCCCTAACCCTAACCCTAGCCCGAACCCTAACCCTTCCCCGAAGCCTTCCCCTCACCCGTCCCCTAATCCTAACCCGTACGCTCACACTAAACCGCGCCCTCACACGTACGCTCCCCCTAAACCGTTGTCGTACCCTCACCTGGACCCCAAACCGTCCCCGTACCCTAACCTTAACCGTAGCCCGAACCCTAACCCTAACACTTACCCGAAGCCTTCCCCTCACCCGTCCCCTAATCCTAACCCGTACGCTCACAGTAACCCGCGCCCTCACACGTACGCTCCCCCTAAACCGTTGTCGTACCCTCACGTGGACCCTAAACCGTCCCCGTCCCCTAACCCTAACCCTAGCCCGAACCCTAACCCTTACCCTTCCCCGAAGCCTTCCCCTAACCCGTCCCCTAATCCTAACCCGTACGCTGACACTAACCCGCGCCCTCACACGTACGCTCCCCCTAAACCGTTGTCGTACCCTCACCTGGACCCTAAACCGTCCCCGTCCCCTAACCCTACTCCTAGCCCGAACCCTAACCCTAACCCTTCCCCGAAGCCTTCCCCTCACCCGTCCCCTAATCCTAACCCGTACGCTCACACTAACCCGCGCCCTCACACGTACACTCCCCCTAAACCGTTGTAGTACACTCACCTGGACCCTAAACCGTCCCCGTCCCCTAACCCTAACCCTAGCCCGAACCCTAACCCTAACCCTTCGCCGAAGCCTTCCCCTCACCCGTCCCCTATTCCTAACCCGTACGCTCACACTAACCCGCGCCCTCACATGTACGCTCCCCCTAAACCGTTGTCGTACCCTCACCTGGACCCTAAACCGTCCCCATCCCCTAACCCTAACCCTAGCCCGAACCCTAACCCTAACCCTTCCCCAAAGCCTTCCCCTCACCCGTCCGCTAATCCTAAACCGTACGCTCACACTAACCCGCGCCCTCACACATACGCTCCGCCTAAACCATTGTCGTACCCTCACCTGGACCCTAAACCGTCCCCGTCCCCTAACCCTATCCCTAGCCCGAACCCTAACCCTAACGCTTCCCCGAAGACTTCCCCTCAACCGTCCCCTAATCCTAACCCGTACGCTCACACTAACCCGCGCCCTCACACGTACGCTCCCCCTAAACCGTTGTCGTACCCTCATCTGGACCCTAAACCGTCCCCGTCCCCTAACCCTAACCCTAGCCCGAACCCTAACCCTAACCCTTCCCGAAGCCTTCCCCTCACCCGTCCCCTAATCCTAACCCGTACGCTCACACTAACCCGCACCCTCACACGTACGCTCCCCTTAAACCGTTGTCGTACACTCACCTAGACCCTAAACCGTCCCCGTCCCCTAACCCTAACCCTAGCCCGAACCCTAACACTAACCCTTCCCCAAAGCCTTCCCCTCACCCGTCCCCTAATCCTAACCCGTACGCTCATACTAACCCGAGCCCTCACACGTACGCTCCCCCTAAACCGTTGTCGTACCCTCACCTGGACCCTAAACCGTCCCCGTCCCCTAACCCTAACCCTAGCCCGAACCCTAACCCTTCCCCGAAGCCTTCCCCTCACCCGTCCCCTAATCCTAACCCGTACGCTCACACTAACCTGCGCCCTCACACGTACGCTCCCCCTAAACCGTTGTCGTGCCCTCACCTGGACCCCAAACCTTCCCCGTCCCCTAACCTTAACCCTAGCCCGAACCCTAACCCTAACCCTTCCCCGAAGCCTTCCCCTCACCCGTCCCCTAATCCTAACCCGTACGCTCACACTAACCAGCGCCCTCACACGTACGCTCCCCCTAAACCGTTGTCGTACCCTCACCTGGACCCTAAAACGTCCCCGTCCCCTAACCCTAACCCTTCCCCAAAGCCTTCCCCTCACCCGTTCCCTAATCCTAACCCGTACGCTCACACTAACCCGCGCCCTCACACGTACGCTCCCCCTAAACCGTTGTCGTACCCTCATCTGGACCCCAAACCGTCCCCGTCCCCTAACCCTAACCCTAGCCCGAACCCTAACCGTAACCCTTCCCCCAAGCCTTCCCCTCACCCGTCCCCTAATCCTAACCCGTACGCTCACACTAACCCGCGCCCTCACATGTACGCTCCCCCTAAACCGTTGTCGTACCATCACCTGGACCCTAAACCGTCCCCGTCCCCTAACCCTAACCCTAGCCCGAACCCTAACCCTAACCCTTCCCCGAAGCCTTCCCCTCACCCGTCCCCTAATCCTAACCCGTACGCTCACACTAACCCGCGCCCTCACACGTACGCTCCCCCTAAACCGTTGTCGTACCCTCACCTGGTCCCTAAACCGTCCCCGTCCCCTAACCCTAACCCTAGCCCGAACCCTAACCCTTCCCCGAAGCCTTCCCCTCACCCGTCCCCTAATCCTAACCCGTACGCTCACACTAACCCGCGCCCTCACACGTACGCTCCCCCTAAACCGTTGTCGTACCCTCACCTGGACCCTAAACCGTCCCCGTCCCCTAACCCTAAGCCTAGCCCGAACCCTAACCCTAACCCTTCCCCGAAGCCTTCCCCTCACCCGTCCCCTAATCCTAACCCGTACGCTCACACTAACCCACGCCCTCACACGTACGCTCCCCCTAAACCGTTGTCGTACCATCACCTGGACCCTAAACCGTCCCCGTCCCCTAACCCTAACCCTAGCCCGAACCCTAACCCTAACCCTTCCCCGAAGCCTTCCCCTCACCCGTCCCCTAATCCTAACCCGTACGCTCACACTAACCCGCGCCCTCACACGTACGCTCCCCCTAAACCGTTGTCGTACCCTCACCTGGACCCTAAACCGTCCCCGTCCCCTAACCCTAACCCTAGCCCGAACCCTAACCCTTCCCCGAAGCCTTCCCCTCACCCGTCCCCTAATCCTAACCCGTACGCTCACACTAAACCGCGCCCTCACACGTACGCTCCCCCTAAACCATTGTCGTACCCTCACCTGGACCCCAAACCGTCCCCGTCCCCTAACCTTAACCGTAGCCCGAACCCTAACCCTAACACTTACCCGAAGCCTTCCCCTCACCCGTCCCCTAATCCTAACCCGTACGCTCACACTAACCCGCGCCCTCACACGTACGCTCCCCCTAAACCGTTGTCGTACCCTGACCTGGACCCTAAACCGTCCCCGTCCCCTAACCCTAACCCTAGCCCGAACCCTAACCCTAACCCTTCCCCAAAGCCTTCCCCTCACCCGTCCCCTAATCCTAACACGTACGCTCACACTAACCCGCGCCCTCACACGTACACTCCCCCTAAACCGTTGTAGTACACTCACCTGGACCCTAAACCGTCCCCGTCCCCTAACCCTAACCCTAGCCCGAACCCTAACCCTAACCCTTCGCCGAAGCCTTCCCCTCACCCGTCCCCTATTCCTAACCCGTACGCTCACACTAACCCGCGCCCTAACATGTACGCTCCCCCTAAACCGTTGTCGTACCCTCACCTGGACCCTAAACCGTCCCCGTCCCCTAACCCTAACCCTAGCCCGAACCCTAACCCTAACCCTTCCCCAAAGCCTTCCCCTCACCCGTCCGCTAATCCTAACCCGTACGCTCACACTAACCCACGCCCTCACACATACGCTCCGCCTAAACCGTTGTCGTACCCTCACCTGGACCCTAAACCGTCCCCATCCCCTAACCCTATCCCTAGCCCGAACCCTAACCCTAACGCTTCCCCGAAGACTTCCCCTCAACCGTCCCCTAATCCTAACCCGTACGCTCACACTAACCCGCGCCCTCACACGTACGCTCCCCCTAAACCGTTGTCGTACCCTCATCTGGACCCTAAACCGTCACCGTCCCCTAACCCTAACCCTAGCCCGAACCCTAACCCTAACCCTTCCCCGAAGCCTTCCCCTCACTCGTCCCCTAATCCTAACCCGTACGCTCACACTAACCCGCGCCCTCACACGTACGCTCCCCCTAAACCGTTGTCGTACCCTCACCTGGACCCTAAAACGTCCCCGTCCCCTAACCCTAACACTAGCCCGAACCCTAACCCTAACCCTTCCCCGAAGCGTTCCCCTCACACGTCACCTAATCCTAACCCGTACGCTCACACTAACCCGCGCCCTCACACATGCGCTCCGCCTAAACCGTTGTCGTACCCTCACCTGGACCCTAAACCGTCCCCGTCCCCTAACCCTAACCCTAGCCCGAACCCTAACCCTAACCCTTCCCCGAAGCCTTCCCCTCACCCGTCCCCTAATCCTAACCCGTACGCTCACACTAACCCGCGCCCTCACACGTACGCTCCCCCTAAACCGTTGTCGTACCCTCACCTGGACCCTAAACCGTCCCCGTCCCCTAACCCTAACCCTAGCCCGAACCCTAAACCTAACCCTTCCCCGAAGCCTTCCCCTCACCCGTCCCCTAATCCTAACCCGTACGCTCACACTAACCCGCGCCCTCACACGTACGCTCCCCCTAAACCGTTGTCGTACCGTCACCTGGACCCTAAACCGTCCCCGTCCCCTAACCCTAACCCTAGCCCGAACCCTAACCCTAACCCTTCCCCGAAGCCTTCCCCTCACCCGTCCCCTAATCCTAACCCGTACGCTCACACTAACCCGCGCCCTCACACATACGCTCCCCCTAAACCGTTGTCGTACACTCACCTGGACCCTAAACCGTCCCCGTCCCCTAACCCTAACCCTAGCCCGAACCCTAACCCTAACACTTCCCCGAAGCCTTCCCCTCACCCGTCCCCTAATCCTAACCCGTACGCTCACACTAACCCACGCCCTCACAACTACGCTCCCCCTAAACCGTTGTCGTACCCTCACCTGGACCCTAAACCGTCCCCGTCCCCTAACCCTAACCCTAGCCCGAACCCTAACCCTAACCCTTCCCCGAAGCCTTCCCCTCACCCGTCCCCTAATCCTAACCCGTACGCTCACACTAACCCGCGCCCTCACACGTACGCTCCCCCTAAACCGTTGTCGTACCCTCACCTGGACCCTAAACCGTCCCCATCCCCTAACCCTAACCCTAGCCCGAACCCTAACCCTAAACCTTCCCCGAAGCCTTCCCCTCACCCGTCCCCTAATCCTAACCCGTACGCTCACACTAACCCGCGCCCTCACACGTAAGCTCCACCTAAACCATTGTCGTACCCTCACCTGGACCCTAAACCGTCCCCGTCCCCTAACCCCAACCCTAGCCCGAACCCTAACCCTAACCCTTCCCCGAAGCCTTCCCCTCACCCGTCCCCTAATCCTAACCCGTACGCTCACACTAACCCGCGCCCTCACACGTACGCTCCCCCTAAACTGTTGTCGTACCCTCACCTGGACCCTAAACCGTCCCCGTCCCCTAACCCTAACCCTAGCCCGAACCCTGACCCTAACCCTTCCCCGAAGCCTTCCCCTCACCCGTCCCCTAATCCTAACCCGTACGCTCACACTAACCCGCGCCCTCACACGTACGCTCCCCCTAAACCGTTGTCATACCCTCACCTGGACCCTAAACCGTCCCCATCCCCTAACCCTAACCCTATCCCGAACCCTAACCCTAACACTTCCCCGAAGCCTTCCCCTCACCCATCCCCTAATCCTAACCCGTACGTTCACACTAAACCGCGCCCTCACACGTACGCGCCCCCTAAACCGTTGTCGTACCCTCACCTGGACCCTAAACCGTCCCGGTCCCCTAACCCTAACCCTAGCCCGAACCCTAACCCTAACCCTTCCCCGAAGCCTTACCCTCACCCGTCCCCTAATCCTAACCCGTACGCTCACACTAACCCGCGCCCTCACACGTACGCTCCCCCTAAACCGTTGTCGTACCCTCACCTGGACCCTAAACCGTCCCCGTCCCCTAACCCTAACCCTAGCCCGAACCCTAACCCTAACCCTTCCCCGAAGCCTTCCCCTCACCCGTCCCCTAATCCTAACCCGTACGCTCACACTAACCCGCGCCCTCACACGTACGCTCCCCCTAAACCGTTGTCGTACCCTCACCTGGACCCTAAACCGTCCCCGTCCCCTAACTCTAACCCTAGCCCGAACCCTAACCCTAACCCTTCCCCGAAGCCTTCCCCTCACCCGTCCCCTAATCCTAACCCGTACGCTCACACTAACCCGCGCCATCACACGTACGCTCCCCCGAAACCGTTGTCGTACACTCACCTGGACCCTAAACCATCCCCGTCCCCTAACCCTAACCCTAGCCCGAACCCTAACCCTAACCCTTCCCCGAAGCCTTCCCCTCACCCGTCCCCTAATCCTAACCCGTACGCTCACATTAACCCGCGCCCTCACACGTACGCTCCCCCTAAACCGTTGTCGTACCCTCACCTGGACCCTAAACCGTCCCCGTCCCCTAACCCCAACCCTAGCCCGAACCCTAACCCTAACCCTTCCCCGAAGCCTTCCCCTCACCCGTCCCCTAATCCTAACCCGTACGCTCACACTAACCCGCGCCCTCACACGTACGCTCCCCCTAAACCGTTGTCGTACCCTCACCTGGACCCTAAACCGTCCCCGTCCCCTAACCCTAACCCTAGCCCGAACCCTAACCCTAACCCTTCCCCGAAGCCTTCCCCTCACCCGTCCCCTAATCCTAACCCGTACGCTCACACTAACCCGCGCCCTCACACGTACGCTCCCCCTAAACTGTTGTCGTACCCTCACCTGGACCCTAAACCGTCCCCGTCCCCTAACCCTAACCCTAGCCCGAACCCTAACCCGAACCCTTCCCCGAAGCCTTCCCCTCACCCGTCCCCTAATCCTAACCCGTACGCTCACACTAACCCGCGCCCTCACACGTACGCTCCCCCTAAACCGTTGTCGTACCCTCACCTGGACCCTAAACCGTCCCCGTCCCCTAACCCTAACCCTAGCCCGAACCCTAACCCTAACCCTTCCCCGAAGCCTTCCCCTCACCCGTCCCCTAATCCTAACCCGTACGCTCACACTAACCCGCGCCCTCACACGTACGCTCCCCCTAAACCGTTTTCGTACCCTCACCTGGACCCTAAACCGTCCCCGTCCCCTAACCCTAACCCTAGCCCGAACCCTAACCCTAACCCTTCCCCGAAGCCTTCCCCTCACCCGTCCCCTAATCCTAACCCGTACGCTCACACTAACCCGCGCCCTCACACGTACGCTCCCCCTAAACCGTTGTCGTACCCTCACCTGGACCCTAAACCGTCCCCGTCCCCTAACCCTAACCCTAGCCCGAACCCTAACCCTAACCCTTCCCCGAAGACTTCCCCTAACCCGTCCCCTAATCCTAACCCGTACGCTCACACTAACCCGCGCCCTCACACGTACGCTCCCCATAAACCGTTGTCGTACCCTCACCTGGACCCTAAACCGTCCCCGTCCCCTAACCCTAACCCTAGCCCGAACCCTAACACTAACCCTTCCCCGAAGCCTTCCCCTCACCCGTCCCCTAATCCTAACCCGTACGCTCACACTAACCCGCGCCCTCACACGTACGCTCCCCCTAAACCGTTGTCGTACCCTCACCTGGACCCTAAACCGTCCCCGTCCCCTAACCCTAACCCTAGCCCGAACCCTAACCCTAACCCTTCCCCGAAGCCTTCCCCTCACCCGTCCCCTAATCCTAACCCGTACGCTCACACTAACCCGCGCCCTCACACGTACGCTCCCCCTAAACCGTTTTCGTACCCTCACCTGGACCCTAAACCGTCCCCGTCCCCTAACCCTAACCCTAGCCCGAACCCTAACCCTAACCCTTCCCCGAAGCCTTCCCCTCACCCGTCCCCTAATCCTAACCCGTACGCTCACACTAACCCGCGCCCTCACACGTACGCTCCCCCTAAACCGTTGTCGTACCCTCACCTGGACCCTAAACCGTCCCCGTCCCCTAACCCTAACCCTAGCCCGAACCCTAACCCTAACCCTTCCCCGAAGACTTCCCCTAACCCGTCCCCTAATCCTAACCCGTACGCTCACACTAACCCGCGCCCTCACACGTACGCTCCCCATAAACCGTTGTCGTACCCTCACCTGGACCCTAAACCGTCCCCGTCCCCTAACCCTAACCCTAGCCCGAACCCTAACACTAACCCTTCCCCGAAGCCTTCCCCTCACCCGTCCCCTAATCCTAACCCGTACGCTCACACTAACCCGCGCCCTCACACGTACGCTCCCCCTAAACCGTTGTCGTACCCTCACCTGGACCCTAAACCGTCCCCGTCCCCTAACCCTAACCCTAGCCCGAACCCTAACCCTAACCCTTCCCCGAAGCCTTCCCCTCACCCGTCCCCTAATCCTAACCCGTACGCTCACACTAACCCGCACCCTCACACGTACGCTCCCACTAAACCGTTGTCGTACCCTCACCTGGACCCTAAATCGTCCCCGTCCCCTAACCCTAACCCTAGCCCGAACCCTAACCCTAACCCTTCCCCGAAGCCTTCCCCTCACCCGTCCCCTAATCCTAACCCGTAGGCTCACACTAACCCGCGCCATCACACGTACGCTCCGCCTAAACCGGTGTCGTACCCTCACCTGGACCCTAAACCGTCCCTGTCCCCTAACCCTAACCCTAGCCCGAACCCTAACCCTAACCCTTCCCCGAAGCCTTCCCCTCACCCGTCCCCTAATCCTAACCCGTACGCTCACACTAACCCGCGCCCTCACACGTACGCTCCCCCTAAACCGTTGTCGTACCCTCACCTGGACCCTAAACCGTCCCCGTCCCCTAACCCTAACCCTAGCCCGAACCCTAACCCTAACCCTTCCCCGAAGCCTTCGCCTCACCCGTCCCCTAATCCTAACCCGTACGCTCACACTAACCCGCACCCTCACACGTACGCTCCCACTAAACCGTTGTCGTACCCTCACCTGGACCCTAAATCGTCCCCGTCCCCTAACCCTAACCCTAGCCCGAACCCTAACCCTAACCCTTCCCCGAAGCCTTCCCCTCACCCGTCCCCTAATCCTAACCCGTAGGCTCACACTAACCCGCGCCATCACACGTACGCTCCGCCTAAACCGGTGTCGTACCCTCACCTGGACCCTAAACCGTCCCCGTCCCCTAACCCTAACCCTAGCCCGAACCCTAACCCTAACCCTTCCCCGAAGCCTTCCCCTCACCCGTCCCCTAATCCTAACCCGTACGCTCACACTAACCCGCGCCCTCACACGTACGCTCCCCCTAAACCGTTGTCGTACCCTCACCTGGACCCTAAACCGTCCCCGTCCCCTAACCCTAACCCTAGCCCGAACCCTAACCCTAACCCTTCCCCGAAGCCTTCCCCTCACCCGTCCCCTAATCCTAACCCGTACGCTCACACTAACCCGCGCCCTCACACGTACGCTCCCCCTAAACCGTTGTCGTACCCTCACCTGGACCCTAAACCGTCCCCGTCCCCTAACCCTAACCCTAGCCCGAACCCTAACCCTAACCCTTCCCCGAAGCCTTCCCCTAACCCGTCCCCTAATCCTAACCCGTACGCTCACACTAACCCGCGCCCTCACACGTACGCTCCCCATAAACTGTTGTCGTACCCTCACCTGGACCCTAAACCGTCCCCGTCCCCTAACCCTAACCCTAGCCCGAACCCTAACACTAACCCTTCCCCGAAGCCTTCCCCTCACCCGTCCCCTAATCCTAACCCGTACGCTCACACTAACCCGCGCCCTCACACGTACGCTCCCCCTAAACCGTTGTCGTACCCTCACCTGGACCCTAAACCGTCCCCGTCCCCTAACCCTAACCCTAGCCCGAACCCTAACCCTAACCCTTCCCCGAAGCCTTCCCCTCACCCGTCCCCTAATCCTAACCCGTACGCTCACACTAACCCGCACCCTCACATGTACGCTCCCACTAAACCGTTGTCGTACCCTCACCTGGACCCTAAACCGTCCCCGTCCCCTAACCCTAACCCTAGCCCGAACCCTAACCCTAACCCTTCCCCAAAGCCTTCCCCTCACGCGTCCCCTAATCGTAACCCGTAGGCTCACACTAACCCGCGCCATCACACGTACGCTCCGCCTAAACCGTTGTCGTACCGTCACCTGGACCCTAAACCGTCCCCGTCCCCTAACCCTAACCCTAGCCCGAACCCTAACCCTAACCCTTCCCCGAAGCCTTCCCCTCACCCGTCCCCTAATCCTAACCCGTACGCTCACACTAACCCGCGCCCTCACACGTACGCTCCCCCTAAACCGTTGTCGTACCCTCACCTGGACCCTAAACCGTCCCCGTCCCCTAACCCCAACCCTAGCCCGAACCCTAACCCTAACCCTTCCTCGAAGCCTTCCCCTCACCCGTCCCCTAATCCTAACCCGTACGCTCACACTAACCCGCGCCCTCACACGTACGCTCCCCCTAAACCGTTGTCGTACCCTCACCTGGACCCTAAACCGTCCCCGTCCCCTAACCCTAACCCTAGCCCGAACCCTGACCCTAACCCTTCCCCGAAGCCTTCCCCTCACCCGTCCCCTAATCCTAACCCGTACGCTCACACTAACCCGCGCCCTCACACGTACGCTCCCCCTAAACCGTTGTCGTACCCTCACCTGGACCCTAAACCGTCCCCGTCCCCTAACCCTAACCCTAGCCCGAACCCTAACCCTAACCCTTCCCCGAAGCCTTCCCATAACCCGTCCCCTAATCCTAACCCGTACGCTCACACTAACCCGCGCCCTCACACGTACGCTCCCCATAAACCGTTGTCGTACCCTCACCTGGACCCTAAACCGTCCCCGTCCCCTAACCCTAACCCTAGCCCGAACCCTAACCCTAACCCTTCCCCGAAGCCTTCCCCTCACCCGTCCCCTAATCCTAACCCGTACGCTCACACTAACCCGCGCCCTCACACGTACGCTCCCCCTAAACCGTTGTCGTACACTCACCTGGACCCTAAACCGTCCCCGTCCCCTAACTCTAACCCTAGCCCGAACCCTAACCCTAACCCTTCCCCGAAGCATTCCCCTCACCCGTCCCCTAATCCTAACCCGTACGCTCACACTAACCCGCGCCCTCACACGTACGCTCCCCCTAAACCGTTTTCGTACCCTCACCTGGACCCTAAACCGTCCCCGTCCCCTAACCCTAACCCTAGCCCGAACCCTAACCCTAACCCTTCCCCGAAGCCTTCCCCTCACCCGTCCCCTAATCCTAACCCGTACGCTCACACTAACCCGCGCCCTCACACGTACGCTCCCCCTAAACCGTTGTCGTACTCTCACCTGGACCCTAAACCGTCCCCGTCCCCTAACCCTAACCCTAGCCCGAACCCTAACCCTAACCCTTCCCCGAAGCCTTCCCCTCACCCGTCCCCTAATCCTAACCCGTACGCTCACACTAACCCACGCCCTCACACGTACGCTCGCCCTAAACCGTTGTCGTACCATCACCTGGACCCTAAACCGTCCCCGTCCCCTAACCCTAACCCTAGCCCGAACCCTAACCCTAACCCTTCCCCGAAGCCTTCCCCTCACCCGTCCCCTAATCCTAACCCGTACGCTCACACTAACCCGCGCCCTCACACGTACGCTCCCCCTAAACCGTTGTCGTACCCTCACCTGGACCCTAAACCGTCCCCGTCCCCTAACCCTAACCCTAGCCCGAACCCTAACCCTAACCCTTCCCCGAAGCCTTCCCCTCACCCGTCCCCTAATCCTAACCCGTACGCTCACACTAACCCGCGCCCTCACACGTACGCTCCCCCTAAACCGTTGTCGTACCCTCACCTGGACCCTAAACCGTCCCCGTCCCCTAACCCTAACCCTAGCCCGAACCCTAACCCTAACCCTTCCCCGAAGCCTTCCCCTCACCCGTCCCCTAATGCTAACCCGTACGCTCACACTAACCCGCGCCCTCACACGTACGCTCCCCCTAAACCGTTGTCGTACCATCACCTGGACCCTAAACCGTCCCCGTCCCCTAACCCTAACCCTAGCCCGAACCCTAACCCTAACCCTTCCCCGAAGCCTTCCCCTAACCCGTCCCCTAATCCTAACCTGTACGATCACACTAACCCGCGACCTCACACGTACACTCCCCATAAACAGTTGTCGTACACTCACCTGGACCCTAAACCGTCCCCGTCCCCTAACCCTAACCCTAGCCCGAACCCTAACACTAACCCTTCCCCGAAGCCTTCCCCTCACCCGTCCCCTAATCCTAACCCGTACGCTCACACTAACCCGCGCCCTCACACGTACGCTCCCGCTAAACCGTTGTCGTACCCTCACCTGGACCCTAAACCGTCCCCGTCCCCTAACCCCAACCCTAGCCCGAACCCTAACCCTAACCCTTCCCCGAAGCCTTCCCCTCACCCGTCCCCTAATCCTAACCCGTACGCTCACACTAACCCGCGCCCTCACACGTACGCTCCCCCTAAACCGTTGTCGTACCCTCACCTGGACCCTAAACCGTCCCCGTCCCCTAACCCTAACCCTAGCCCGAACCCTAACCCTAACCCTTCCCCGAAGCCTTCCCCTCACCCGTCCCCTAATCCTAACCCGTACGCTCACACTAACCCACGCCCTCACACGTACGCTCCCCCTAAACTGTTGTCGTACCCTCACCTGGACCCTAAACCGTCCCCGTCCCCTAACCCTAACCCTAGTCCGAACCCTAACCCTAACCCTTCCCCGAAGCCTTCCCCTCACCCGTCCCCTAATCCTAACCCGTACGCTCACACTAATCCGCGCCCTCACACGTACGCGCCCCCTAAACCGTTGTCGTACCCTCACCTGGACCCTAAACCGTCCCCGTCCCCTAACCCTAACCCTAGCCCGAACCCTAACCCTAACCCTTCCCCGAAGCCTTCCCCTCACCCGTCCCCTAATCCTAACCCGTACGCTCACACTAACCCGCGCCCTCACACGTACGCTCCCCCTAAACCGTTTTCGTACCCTCACCTGGACCCTAAACCGTCCCCGTCCCCTAACCCTAACCCTAGCCCGAACCCTAACCCTAACCCTTCCCCGAAGCCTTCCCCTCACCCGTCCCCTAATCATAACCCGTACGCTCACACTAACCCGCGCCCTCACACGTACGCTCGCCCTAAACCGTTGTCGTACACTCACCTGGACCCTAAACCGTCCACGTCCCCTAACCCTAACCCTAGCCCGAACCCTAACCCTAACCCTTCCCCGAAGCCTTCTCCTCACCCGTCCCCTAATCCTAACCCGTACGCTCACACTAACCCGCGCCCTCACACGTACGCTCCCCCTAAACCGTTGTCGTACCATCACCTGGACCCTAAACCGTCCCCGTCCCCTAACCCTAACCCTAGCCCGAACCCTAACCCTAACCCTTCCCCGAAGCCTTCCCCTCACCCGTCCCCTAATCCTAACCCGTACGCTCACACTAACCCGCGCCCTCACACGTACGCTCCCCCTAAACCGTTGTCGTACCCTCACCTGGACCCTAAACCGTGCCCGTCCCCTAACCCTAACCCTAGCCCGAACCCTAACCCTAACCCTTCCCCGAAGCCTTCCCCTCACCCGTCCCCTAATCCTAACCCGTACGCTCACACTAACCCGCGCCCTCACACGTACGCTCCCCCTAAACCGTTGTCGTACCCTCACCTGGACCCTAAACCGTCCCCGTCCCCTAACCCTAACCCTAGCCCGAACCCTAACCCTAACCCTTCCCTGAAGCCTTCCCCTCACCCGTCCCCTAATCCTAACCCGTACGCTCACACTAACCCGCGCCCTCACACGTACGCTCCCCCTAAACCGTTGTCGTAACCTCACCTGGACCCTAAACCGTCCCCGTCCCCTAACCCTAACCCTAGCCCGAACCCTAACCCTAACCCTTCCCCGAAGCCTTCCCCTCACCCGTCCCCTAATCCTAACCCGTACGCTCACACTAACCCGCGCCCTCACACGTACGCTCCCCCTAAACCGTTGTCGTACCCTCACCTGGACCCTAAACCGTCCCCGTCCCCTAACCCTAACCCTAGCCCGAACCCTAACCCTAACGCTTCCCCGAAGCCTTCCCCTCACCCGTCCCCTAATCCTAACCCGTACGCTCACTCTAACCCGCGCCCTCACACGTACGCTCCCCCTAAACAGTTGTCGTACCCTCACCTGGACCCTAAACCGTCCCCATCCCCTAACCCTAACCCTAGCCCGAACCCTAACCATAACCCTTCCCCGAAGCCTTCCCCTCACCCGTCCCCTAATCCTAAACCGTACGCTCACACTAACCCGCGCCCTCACAAGTACGCTCCGCCGAAACCGTTGTCGTACCCTCACCTGGACCCTAAACCGTCCCCATCCCCTAACCCTAACCCTAGCCAACCCTAACCCTAACTCTTCCCCGAAGACTTCCCCTCACCCGTCCCCTAATCCTAACCCGTACGCTCACACTAACCCACTCCCTCACACGTACGCTCTCCCTATACCGTTGTCGTACCCTCACCTGGACCCTAAACCGTCCCCGTCCCCTAACCCTAACCCTAGCCCGAACCCTAACCCTAACCCTTCCCAGAAGCCTTCCCCTCACCAGTACCCTAATCCTAACCCGTACGCTCACACTAACCCGCGCCCTCACACGTACGCTCCCCCGAAAACGTTGTCGTACCCTCACCTGGACACTAAACCGTCCCCGTCCCCTAACCCTAACCCTAGACCGAACCCTAACCCTAACCCTTCCCCAAAGCCTTCCCCTCATCCGTCCCCTAATCCTAACCCGTACGCTCACACTAACCCGCGCCCTCACACATACGCTCCCCCTAAACCGTTGTCGTACCCTCACCTGGACCCTAAACCGTCCCCGTCCCCTAACCCTAACCCTAGCCCGAACCCTAACCCTAACCCTTCCCCGAAGCCTTCCCCTCACCCGTCCCCTAATCCTAACCCGTACGCTCACACTAACCCGTGCCCTCACACGTACGCTCCCCCTAAACCGTTGTCGTACCCTCACCTGGACCCTAAACCGTCCCCGTCCCCTAACCCTAACCCTAGCCCGAACCCTAACCCTAACCCTTCCCCGAAGCCTTCCCCTCACCCGTCCCCTAATCCTAACCCGTACGCTCACACTAACCCGCGCCCTCACACGTACGCTCCCCCTAAACCGTTGTCGTACCCTCACCTGGACCCTAAACCGTCCCCGTCCCCTAACCCTAACCCTAGCCCGAACCCTAACCCTAACCCTTCCCCGAAGCCTTCCCCTCACCCGTCCCCTAATCCTAACCCGTACGCTCACACTAACCCGCGCCCTCACACGTACGCTCCCCCTAAACCGTTGTCGTACCCTCACCTGGACCCTAAACCGTCCCCGTCCCCTAACCCTAACCCTAGCCCGAACCCTAACCCTAACCCTTCCCCGAAGCCTTCCACTCACCCGTCCCCTAATCCTAACCCGTACGCTCACACTAACCCGCGCCCTCACACGTACGCTCCCCCTAAACCGTTGTCGTACCCTCACCTGGACCCTAAACCGTCCCCGTCCCCTAACCCAAACCCTAGCCCGAACCCTAACCCTAACCCTTCCCCGAAGCCTTCCCCTCACCCGTCCCCTAATCCTAACCCGTACGCTCACACTAACCCGCGCCCTCACACGTACGCTCCCCCTAAACCGTTGTCGTACCCTCACCTGGACCCTAAACCGTCCCCGTCCCCTAACCCTAACCCTAGCCCGAACCCTAACCCTAACCCTTCCCCGAAGCCTTCCCCTCACCCGTCCCCTAATCCTAACCCGTACGCTCACACTAACCCGCGCCCTCACACGTACGCTCCCCCTAAACCGTTGTCGTACCCTCACCTGGACCCTAAACAGTCCCCGTCCCCTAACCCTAACCCTAGCCCGAACCCTAACCCTAACCCTTCCCCGAAGCCTTCCCCTCACCCGTCCCCTAATCCTAACCCGTACGCTCACACTAACCCGCGCCCTCACACGTACGCTCCCCCTAACCGTTGTCGTACCCTCACCTGGACCCTAAACCGTCCCCGTCCCCTAACCCTAACCCTAGCCCGAACCCTAACCCTAACCCTTCCCCGAAGCCTTCCCCTCACCCGTCCCCTAATCCTAACCCGTACGCTCACACTAACCCGCGCCCTCACACGTACGCTCCCCCTAAACCGTTGTCGTACCCTCACCTGGACCCTAAACCGTCCCCGTCCCCTAACCCTAACCCTAGCCCGAACCCTAACCCTAACCCTTCCCCGAAGCCTTCCCCTCACCCGTCCCCTAATCCTAACCCGTACGCTCACACTAACCCGCGCCCTCACACGTACGCTCCCCCTAAACCGTTGTCGTACCCTCACCTGGACCCTAAACCGTCCCCGTCCCCTAACCCTAACCCTAGCCCGAACCCTAACCCTAACCCTTCCCCGAAGCCTTCCCCTCACCCGTCCCCTAATCCTAACCCGTACGCTCACACTAACCCGTGCCCTCACACGTACGCTCCCCCTAAACCGTTGTCGTACCCTCACCTGGACCCTAAACCGTCCACGTCCCCTAACCCTAACCCTAGCCCGAACCCTAACCCTAACCCTTCCCCGAAGCCTTCTCCTCACCCGTCCCCTAATCCTAACCCGTACGCTCACACTAACCCGCGCCCTCACACGTACGCTCCCCCTAAACCGTTGTCGTACCATCACCTGGACCCTAAACCGTGCCCGTCCCCTAACCCTAACCCTAGCCCGAACCCTAACCCTAACACTTCCCCGAAGCCTTCCCCTCACCCGTCCCCTAATCCTAACCCGTACGCTCACACTAACCCGCGCCCTCACACGTACGCTCCCCCTAAACCGTTGTCGTACCCTCACCTGGACCCTAAACCGTCCCCGTCCCCTAACCCTAACCCTAGCCCGAACCCTAACCCTAACCCTTCCCCGAAGCCTTACCCTCACCCGTCCCCTAATCCTAACCCGTACGCTCACACTAACCCGCGCCCTCACACGTACGCTCCCCCTAAACCGTTGTCGTACCCTCACCTGGACCCTAAACCGTCCCCGTCCCCTAACCCTAACCCTAGCCCGAACCCTAACCCTAACCCTTCCCCGAAGCCTTCCCCTCACCCGTCCCCTAATCCTAACCCGTACGCTCACACTAACCCGCGCCCTCACACGTACGCTCCCCCTAAACCGTTGTCGTACCCTCACCTGGACCCTAAACCGTCCCCGTCCCCTAACCCTAACCCTAGCCCGAACCCTAACCCTAACCCTTCCCCGAAGCCTTCCCCTCACCCGTCCCCTAATCCTAACCCGTACGCTCACACTAACCCGCGCCCTCACACGTACGCTCCCCCTAAACCGTTGTCGTACCCTCACCTGGACCCTAAACCGTCCCCGTCCCCTAACCCTAACCCTAGCCCGAACCCTAACCCTAACGCTTCCCCGAAGCCTTCCCCTCACCCGTCCCCTAATCCTAACCCGTACGCTCACACTAACCCGCGCCCTCACACGTACGCTCCCCCTAAACAGTTGTCGTACACTCACCTGGACCCTAAACCGTCCCCATCCCCTAACCCTAACCCTAGCCCGAACCCTAACCATAACCCTTCCCCGAAGCCTTCCCCTCACCCGTCCCCTAATCCTAACCCGTACGCTCACACTAACCCGCGCCCTCACAAGTACGCTCCGCCGAAACCGTTGTCGTACCCTCACCTGGACCCTAAACCGTCCCCATCCCCTAACCCTAACCCTAGCCAACCCTAACCCTAACTCTTCGCCGAAGACTTCCCCTCACCCGTCCCCTAATCCTAACCCGTACGCTCACACTAACCCACTCCCTCACACGTACGCTCTCCCTATACCGTTGTCGTACCCTCACCTGGACCCTAAACCGTCCCCGTCCCCTAACCCTAACCCTAGCCCGAACCCTAACCCTAACCCTTCCCCGAAGCCTTCCCCTCATCCGTCCCCTAATCCTAACCCGTACGCTCACACTAAACCGCGCCCTCACACGTACGCTCCCCCTAAACCGTTGTCGTACCCTCACCTGGACCCTAAACCGTCCCCATGCCCTAAACCTAACCCTAGCCCGAACCCTAACCCTAACCCTTCCCAGAAGCCTTCCCCTCACCAGTCCCCTAATCCTAACCCGTACGCTCACACTAACCCGCGCCCTCACACGTACGCTCCCCCGAAAACGTTGTCGTACTCTCACCTGGACCCTAAACCGTCCCCGTCCCCTAACCCTAACCCTAGACCGAACCCTAACCCTAACCCTTCCCCGAAGCCTTCCCCTCATCCGTCCCCTAATCCTAACCCGTACGCTCACACTAACCCGCGCCCTCACACGTACGCTCCCCCTAAACCGTTGTCGTACCCTCACCTGGACCCTAAACCGTCCCCGTCCCCTAACCCTAACCCTAGCCCGAACCCTAACCCTAACCCTTCCCCGAAGCCTTCCCCTCACCCGTCCCCTAATCCTAACCCGTACGCTCACACTAACCCGCGCCCTCACACGTACGCTCCCCCTAAACCGTTGTCGTACCCTCACCTGGACCCTAAACCGTCCCCGTCCCCTAACCCTAACCCTAGCCCGAACTCTAACCCTAACCCTTCCCCGAAGCCTTCCCCTCACCCGTCCCCTAATCCTAACCCGTACGCTCACACTAACCCGCGCCCTCACACGTACGCTCCCCCTAAACCGTTGTCGTACCCTCACCTGGACCCTAAACCGTCCCCGTCCCCTAACCCTAACCCTAGCCCGAACCCTAACCCTAACCCTTCCCCGAAGCCTTCTCCTCACCCGTCCCCTAATCCTAACCCGTAAGCTCACACTAACCCGCGCCCTCACACGTACGCTCCCCCTAAACCGTTGTCGTACCATCACCTGGACCCTAAACCGTCCCCGTCACCTAACCCTAACACTAGCCCGAACCCTAACCCTAACCCTTCCCCGAAGCCTTCCCCTCACCCGTCCCCTAATCCTAACCCGTACGCTCACACTAACCCGCGCCCTCACACGTACGCTCCCCCTAAACCGTTGTCGTACCCTCACCTGGACCCTAAACCGTCCCCGTCCCCTAACCCTAACCCTAACCCGAACCCTAACCCTAACCCTTCCCCGAAGCCTTCCCCTCACCCGTCCCCTAATCCTAACCCGTACGCTCACACTAACCCGCGCCCTCACACGTACGCTCCCCCTAAACCGTTGTCGTACCCTCACCTGGACCCTAAACCGTCCCCATCCCCTAACCCTAACCCTAGCCCGAACCCTAACCCTAACCCTTCCGCGAAGCCTTCCCCTCACCCGTCCCCTAATCCTAACCCGTACGCTCACACTAACCCGCGCCCTCACACGTACGCTCCCCCTAAACCGTTGTCGTACACTCACCTGGACCCTAAACCGTCCCCGTCCCCTAACCCTAACCCTAGCCCGAACCCTAACCCTAACCCTTCCCCGAAGCCTTCCCCTCACCCGTCCCCTAATCCTAACCCGTACGCTCACACTAACCCGCGCCCTCACACGTACGCTCCCCCTAAACCGTTGTCGTACCCTCACCTGGACCCTAAACCGTCCCCGTCCCCTAACCCTAACCCTAGCCCGAACTCTAACCCTAACCCTTCCCCGAAGCCTTCCCCTCACCCGTCCCCTAATCCTAACCCGTACGCTCACACTAACCCGCGCCCTCACACGTACGCTCCCCCTAAACCGTTGTCGTACCCTCACCTGGACCCTAAACCGTCCCCGTCCCCTAACCCTAACCCTAGCCCGAACCCTAACCCTAACCCTTCCCCGAAGCCTTCCCCTCACCCGTCCCCTAATCCTAACCCGTACGCTCACACTAACCCGCGCCCTCACACGTACGCTCCCCCTAAACCGTTGTCGTACCCTCACCTGGACCCTAAACCGTCCCCGTCCCCTAACCCTAACCCTAGCCCGAACCCTAACCCTAACCCTTCCCCGAAGCCTTCCCCTCACCCGTCCCCTAATCCTAACCCGTACGCTCACACTAACCCGCGCCCTCACACGTACGCTCCCCCTAAACCGTTGTCGTACCCTCACCTGGACCCTAAACCGTCCCCGTCCCCTAACCCAAACCCTAGCCCGAACCCTAACCCTAACCCTTCCCCGAAGCCTTCCCCTCACCCGTCCCCTAATCCTAACCCGTACGCTCACACTAACCCGCGCCCTCACACGTACGCTCCCCCTAAACCGTTGTCGTACCCTCACCTGGACCCTAAACCGTCCCCGTCCCCTAACCCTAACCCTAGCCCGAACCCTAACCCTAACCCTTCCCCGAAGCCGTACCCTCACCCGTCCCCTAATCCTAACCCGTACGCTCACACTAACCCGCGCCCTCACACGTACGCTCCCCCTAAACCGTTGTCGTACCCTCACCTGGACCCTAAACCGTCCCCGTCCCCTAACCCTAACCCTAGCCCGAACCCTAACCCTAACCCTTCCCCGAAGCCTTCTCCTCACCCGTCCCCTAATCCTAACCCGTAAGCTCACACTAACCCGCGCCCTCACACGTACGCTCCCCCTAAACCGTTGTCGTACCCTCACCTGGACCCTAAACCGTCCCCGTCCCCTAACCCTAACCCTAACCCGAACCCTAACCCTAACCCTTCCCCGAAGCCTTCCCCTCACCCGTCCCCTAATCCTAACCCGTACGCTCACACTAACCCGCGCCCTCACACGTACGCTCCCCCTAAACCGTTGTCGTACCCTCACCTGGACCCTAAACCGTCCCCATCCCCTAACCCTAACCCTAGCCCGAACCCTAACCCTAACCCTTCCGCGAAGCCTTCCCCTCACCCGTCCCCTAATCCTAACCCGTACGCTCACACTAACCCGCGCCCTCACACGTACGCTCCCCCTAAACTGTTGTCGTACACTCACCTGGACCCTAAACCGTCCCCGTCCCCTAACCCTAACCCTAGCCCGAACCCTAACCCTAACCCTTCCCCAAAGCCTTCCACTCACCCGTCCCCTAATCCTAACCCGTACGCTCACACTAACCCGCGCCCTCACACGTACGCTCCCCCTAAACCGTTGTCGTACCCTCACCTGGACCCTAAACCGTCCCCGTCCCCTAACCCTAACCCTAGCCCGAACCCTAACCCTAACCCTTCCCCGAAGCCTTCCCCTCACCCGTCCCCTAATCCTAACCCGTACGCTCACACTAACCTGCGCCCTCACACGTACGCTCCCCCTAAACCGTTGTCGTACCCTCACCTGGACCCTAAACCGTCCCCGTCCCCTAACCCTAACCCTAGCCCGAACCCTAACCCTAACCCTTCCCCGAAGCCTTCCCCTCACCCGTCCTCTAATCCTAACCCGTACGCTCACACTAACCCGCGCCCTCACACGTACGCTCCCCCGAAAACGTTGTCGTACCCTCACCTGGACCCTAAACCGTCCCCGTCCCCTAACCCTAACCCTAGCCCGAACCCTAACCCTAACCCTTCCCCGAAGCCTTCCCCTCACCCGTCCCCTAATCCTAACCCGTACGCTCACACTAACCCGCGCCCTCACACGTACGCTCCCCCTAAACCGTTGTCGTACCCTCACCTGGACCCTAAACCGTCCCCGTCCCCTAACCCTAACCCTAGCCCGAACCCTAACCCTAACCCTTCCCCGAAGCCTTCCCCTCACCCGTCCCCTAATCCTAACCCGTACGCTCACACTAACCCGCGCCGTCACACGTACGCTCCCCCTAAACCGTTGTCGTACCCTCACCTGGACCCTAAACCGTCCCCGTCCCCTAACCCTAACCCTAGCCCGAACCCTAACCCTAACCCTTCCCCGAAGCCTTCCCCTCACCCGTCCCCTAATCCTAACCCGTACGCTCACACTAACCCGCGCCCTCACACGTACGCTCCCCCTAAACCGTTGTCGTACCCTCACCTGGACCCTAAACCGTCCCCGTCCCCTAACCCTAACCCTAGCCCGAACCCTAACCATAACCCTTCCCCGAAGCCTTCCCCTCACCCGTCCCCTAATCCTAACCCGTACGCTCACACTAACCCGCGCCCTCACACGTACGCTCCCACTAAACCGTTGTAGTACACTCACCTGGACCCTAAACCGTCCCCGTCCCCTAACCCTAACCCTAGCCCGAACCCTAACCCTAACCCTTCCCCGAAGCCTTCCCCTCACCCGTCCCCTAATCCTAACCCGTACGCTAACACTAACCCAGGCCCTCACACGTACGCTCCGCCTAAACCGTTGTCGTACCCTCACCTGGACCCTAAACCGTCCCCGTCCCCTAACCCTAACCCTAGCCCGAACCCTAACCCTAACCCTTCCCCGAAGCCTTCCCCTCACCCGTCCCCTAATCCTAACCCGTACGCTCACACTAACCCGCGCCATCACACGTACGCTCCCCCGAAACCGTTGTCGTACACTCACCTGGACCCTAAACCGTCCCCGTCCCCTAACCCAAACCCTAGCCCGAACCCTAACCCTAACCCTTCCCCGAAGCCTTCCCCTCACCCGTCCCCTAATCCTAACCCGTACGCTCACACTAACCCACGCCCTCACACGTACGCTCCGCCTAAACAGTTGTCGTACCCTCACCTGGACCCTAAACCGTCCCCGTCCCCTAACCCTAACCCTAGACCGAACCCTAACCCTAACCCTTCCCCGAAGCCTTCCCCTCACCCGTCCCCTAATCCTAACCCGTACACTCACACTAACCCGCGCCCTCACACGTACGCTCCCCCTAAACCGTTGTCGTACCCTCACCTGGACCCTAAACCGTCCCCGTCCCCTAACCCTAACCCTAGCCCGAACACTAACCCTAACGCTTCCCCGAAGCCTTCCCCTCACCCGTCCCCTAATCCTAACACATATGCTCACACTAACCCGCGCCCTCACACGTACGCTCCCCCTAAACCGTTGTCGTACCCTCACCTGGACCCTAAACCGTCCCCGTCCCCTAACCCTAACCCTAGCCCGAACCCTAACCCTAACGGTTCCCCGAAGCCTTCCCCTCACCCGTCCCCTAATCCTAACCCGTACGCTCACACTAACCCGCGCCCTCACACGTACGCTCCGCCTAAACCGTTGTCGTACCCTCACCTGGACCCTAAATCGTCCCCGTCCCCTAACCCTAACCCTAGCCCAAACCCTAACCCTAACCCTTCCCCGAAGCCTTCCCCTCACCCGTCCCCTAATCCTAACCCGTACGCTCACACTAACCCGCGCCCTCACACGTACGCTCCCCCGAAACCGTTGTCGTACACTCACCTGGACCCTAAACCGTCCCTGTCCCCTAACCCTAACCCTAGCCCGAACCCTAACCCTAACCCTTCCCCGAAGCCTTCCCCTCACCCGTCCCCTAATCCTAACCCGTACGCTCACACTAACCCGCGCCCTCACACGTACGCTCCGCCTAAACCGTTGTCGTACACTCACCTAGACCCTAAACCGTCCCCGTCCCCTAACCCTAACCCTAGCCCGTACCCTAACCCTAACCCTTCCCCGAAGCCTTCCCCTCACCCGTCCCCTAATCCTAACCCGTACACTCACACTAACCCGCGCCCTCACACGTACGCTCCCCCTAAACTGTTGTCGTACCCTCACCTGGACCCTAAACCGTCCCCGTCCCCTAACCCTAACCCTAGCCCGAACCCTAACCCTAACGCTTCCCCGAAGTCTTCCCCTCACCCGTCCCCTAATCCTAACACGTACGCTCACACTAACCCGCGCCCTCACACGTACGCTCCCCCTAAACCGTTGTCGTACCCTCACCTGGACCCTAAACCGTCCCCGTCCCCTAACCCTAACCCTAGCCCGAACCCTAACCCTAACGCTTCCCCGAAGCCTTCCCCTCACCCGTCCCCTAATCCTAACCCGTACGCTCACACTAACCCACGCCCTCACACGTACGCTCTCCCTATACCGTTGTCGTACCCTCACCTGGACCCTAAACCGTCCCCGTCCCCTAACCCTAACCCTAGCCCGAACCCTAACCCTAACCCTTCCCCGAAGCCTTCCCTCATCCGTCCCCTAATCCTAACCCGTACGCTCACACTAAACCGCGCCCTCACACGTACGCTCCCCCTAAACCGTTGTCGTACCCTCACCTGGACCCTAAACCGTCCCCATGCCCTAAACCTAACCCTAGCCCGAACCCTAACCCTAACCCTTCCCAGAAGCCTTCCCCTCACCAGTCCCCTAATCCTAACCCGTACGCTCACACTAACCCGCGCCCTCACACGTACGCTCCCCCGAAAACGTTGTCGTACCCTCACCTGGACCCTAAACCATCCCCGTCCCCTAACCCTAACCCTAGGCCGAACCCTAACCCTAAACCTTCCCCGAAGCCTTCCCCTCACCCGTCCCCTAATCCTAACCCGTACGCTCACACTAACCCGCGCCCTCACACGTACGCTCCCCCTAAACCGTTGTCGTACCGTCACCTGGACCCTAAACCGTCCCCGTCCCCTAACCCTAACCCTAGCCCGAACCCTAACCCTAACCCTTCCCCCAAGCCTTCCCCTCACCCGTCCCCTAATCCTAACCCGTACGCTCACACTAACCCGCGCCCTCACACGTACGCTCCCCCTAAACTGTTGTCGTACCCTCACCTGGACCCTAAACCGTCCCCGTCCCCTAACCCTAACCCTAGCCCGAACCATAACCCTAACCCTTCCCCGAAGCCTTCCCCTCACCCGTCCCCTAATCCTAACCCGTACGCTCACACTAACCCGCGCCCTCACACGTACGCTCCCCCTAAACCGTTGTCGTACCCTCACCTGGACCCTAAACCGTCCCCATCCCCTAACCCTAACCCTAGCCCGAACCCTAACCCTAACCCTTCCCCGAAGCCTTCCCCTCACCCGTCCCCTAATCCTAACCCGTACGCTCACACTAACCCGCGCCCTCACACGTACGCTCCCCCTAAACCGTTTTCGTACCCTCACCTGGACCCTAAACCGTCCCCGTCCCCTAACCCTAACCCTAGCCCGAACCCTAACCCTAACCCTTCCCCGAAGCCTTCCCCTCACCCGTCCCCTAATCATAACCCGTACGCTCACACTAACCCGCGCCCTCACACGTACGCTCGCCCTAAACCGTTGTCGTACACTCACCTGGACCCTAAACCGTCCCCGTCCCCTAACCCTAACCCTAGCCCGAACCCTAACCCTAACCCTTCCCCGAAGCCTTCCCCTCACCCGTCCCCTAATCCTAACCCGTACGCTCACACTAACCCGCGCCCTCACACGTACGCTCCCCCTAAACCGTTGTCGTACCCTCACCTGGACCCTAAACCGTCCCCGTCCCCTAACCCTAACCCTAGCCCGAACTCTAACCCTAACCCTTCCCCGAAGCCTTCCCCTCACCCGTCCCCTAATCCTAACCCGTACGCTCACACTAACCCGCGCCCTCACACGTACGCTCCCCATAAACCGTTGTCGTACACTCACCTAGACCCTAAACCGTCCCCATCCCCTAACCCTAACCCTAGCCCGAACCCTAACCCTAACCCTTCCCCGAAGCCTTCCCCTCACCCGTCCCCTAATCCTAACCCGTACACTCACACTAACCCGCGCCCTCACACGTACGCTCCCCCTAAACTGTTGTCGTACCCTCACCTGGACCCTAAACCGTCCCCGTCCCCTAACCCTAACCCTAGCCCGAACCCTAACCCTAACGCTTCCCCGAAGCCTTCCCCTCACCCGTCCCCTAATCCTAACACGTACGCTCACACTAACCCGCGCCCTCACACGTACGCTCCCCCTAAACCGTTGTCGTACCCTCACCTGGACCCTTAACCGTCCCCGTCCCCTAACCCTAACCCTAGCCCGAACCCTAACCCTAACGCTTCCCCGAAGCCTTCCCCTCACCATTCCCCTAATCCTAACCCGTACGCTCACACTAACCCATGCCCTCACACGTACGCTCTCCCTATACAGTTGTCGTACCCTCACCTGGACCCTAAACCGTCCCCGTCCCCTAACCCTAACCCTAGCCCGAACCCTAACCCTAACCCTTCCCCGAAGCCTTCCCCTCACCCGTCCCCTAATCCTAACCCGTACGCTCACACTAACCCGCGCACTCACACGTACGCTCCCCCTAAACCGTTGTCATAACCTCACCTGGTCCCTAAACCGTCCCCGTCCCCTAACCCTAACCCTAGCCCGAACCCTAACCCTAACCCTTCCCCGAAGCCTTCCCCTCACCCGTCCCCTAATCCTAACCCGTACGCTCACACTAACCCGCGCCCTCACATTTACGCTCCCCCTAAACCGTTGTCGTACCCTCACCTGGACCCTAAACCGTCCCCGTCCCCTAACCCTAACCCTAGCCCGAACCCTAACCCTAACCCTTCCCCGAAGCCTTCCCCTCACCCGTCCCCTAATCCTAACCCGTACGCTCACACTAACCCGCGCCCTCACACGTACGCTCCCCCTAAACCGTTGTCGTACCCTCACCTGGACCCTAAACCGTCCCCGTCCCCTAACCCTAACCCTAGCCCGAACCCTAACCCTAACCCTTCCCCGAAGCCTTCCCCTCATCTGTCCCCTAATCCTAACCCGTACGCTCACATTAACCCGCGCCCTCACACGTATGCTCCCCCTAAACCGTTGTCGTACACTCACCTGGACCCTAAACCGTCCCTGTCACCTAACCCTAGCCCGAACCCTAACACTAACCCTTCCCCAAAGCCTTCCCCTTACCCGTCCCCTAATCCTAACCCGTACGCTCACACTAACCCCCGCCCTCACACGTACGCTCCCCCTAAACCGTTGTCGTACCCTCACCTGGACCCTAAACCGTCCCCGTCCCCTAACTCTAACCCTAGCCCGAACCCTAACCCTAAGCCTTCCCCGAAGCCTTCCCCTCACCCGTCCCCTAATCCTAACCCGTACGCTCACACTAACCCGCGCCCTCACACGTACGCTCCCACTAAACCGTTGTCGTACCCTCACCTGGACCCTAAATCGTCCCCGTCCCCTAACCCTAACCCTAGCCCGAACCCTAACCCTTCCCCGAAGCCTTCCCCTCACCCGTCCCCTAATCCTAACCCGTACGCTCACACTAACCCACGCCCTCACACGTACGCTCCCCCTAAACCGTTGTCGTACCCTCACCTGGACCCCAAACCGTCCCCGTCCCCTAACCCTAACCCTAGCCCGAACCCTAACCCTTCCCCGAAGCCTTCCCCTCACCCGTCCCCTAATCCTAACCCGTACGCTCATACTAATCCGCGCCCTCACATGTACGCTCCCCCTAAACCGTTGTCGTACACTCACCTGGACCCTAAACCGTCCCTGTCCCCTAACCCTAACCCTAGCCCGAACCCTAACCCTAACCCTTCCCCGAAGCCTTCCCCTCACCCGTCCCCTAATCCTAACCCGTACGCTCACACTAACCCGCGCCCTCACACGTACGCTCCCCCTAAACCGTTGTCGTACCCTCACCTGGACCCTAAACCGTCCCCGTACCCTAACCCTAACCCTAGCCCGAACCCTAACCCTAACGCTTCCCCGAAGCCTTCCCCTCACCCGTCCCCTAATCCTAACCCGTACGCTCACACTAACCCACGCCCTCACACGTACGCTCTCCCTATACCGTTGTCGTACCCTCACCTGGACCCTAAACCGTCCCCGTCCCCTAACCCTAACCCTAGCCCGAACCCTAACCCTAACCCTTCCCCGAAGCCTTCCCTCATCCGTCCCCTAATCCTAACCCGTACGCTCACACTAACCCGCGCCCTCACACGTACGCTCCCCCTAAACCGTTGTCGTACCCTCACCTGGACCCTAAACCGTCCCCGTCCCCTAACCCTAACCCTAGCCCGAACCCTAACCCTAACGCTTCCCCGAAGCCTTCCCCTCACCCGTCCCCTAATCCTAACCCGTACGCTCACACTAACCCACGCCCTCACACGTACGCTCTCCCTATACCGTTGTCGTACCCTCACCTGGACCCTAAACCGTCCCCGTCCCCTAACCCTAACCCTAGCCCGAACCCTAACCCTAACCCTTCCCCGAAGCCTTCCCTCATCCGTCCCCTAATCCTAACCCGTACGCTCACACTAACCCGCGCCCTCACACGTACGCTCCCCCTAAACCGTTGTCGTACCCTCACCTGGACCCTAAACCGTCCCCGTCCCCTAACCCTAACCCTAGCCCGAACCCTAACCCTAACGCTTCCCCGAAGCCTTCCCCTCACCCGTCCCCTAATCCTAACCCGTACGCTCACACTAACCCACGCCCTCACACGTACGCTCTCCCTATACCGTTGTCGTACCCTCACCTGGACCCTAAACCGTCCCCGTCCCCTAACCCTAACCCTAGCCCGAACCCTAACCCTAACCCTTCCCCGAAGCCTTCCCCTCACCCGTCCCCTAATCCTAACCCGTACGCTCACACTAACCCGCGCCCTCACACGTACGCTCCCACTAAACCGTTGTCGTACCCTCACCTGGACCCTAAATCGTCCCCGTCCCCTAACCCTAACCCTAGCCCGAACCCTAACCCTTCCCCGAAGCCTTCCCCTCACCCGTCCCCTAATCCTAACCCGTACGCTCACACTAACCCACGCCCTCACACGTACGCTCCCCCTAAACCGTTGTCGTACCCTCACCTGGACCCCAAACCGTCCCCGTCCCCTAACCCTAACCCTAGCCCGAACCCTAACCCTTCCCCGAAGCCTTCCCCTCACCCGTCCCCTAATCCTAACCCGTACGCTCATACTAATCCGCGCCCTCACATGTACGCTCCCCCTAAACCGTTGTCGTACACTCACCTGGACCCTAAACCGTCCCTGTCCCCTAACCCTAACCCTAGCCCGAACCCTAACCCTAACCCTTCCCCGAAGCCTTCCCCTCACCCGTCCCCTAATCCTAACCCGTACGCTCACACTAACCCGCGCCCTCACATTTACGCTCCCCCTAAACCGTTGTCGTACCCTCACCTGGACCCTAAACCGTCCCCGTCCCCTAACCCTAACCCTAGCCCGAACCCTAACCCTAACCCTTCCCCGAAGCCTTCCCCTCACCCGTCCCCTAATCCTAACCCGTACGCTCACACTAACCCGCGCCCTCACACGTACGCTCCCCCTAAACCGTTGTCGTACCCTCACCTGGACCCTAAACCGTCCCCGTCCCCTAATCCTAACCCTAGCCCGAACCCTAACCCTAACCCTCCCCTGAAGCCTTCCCCTCACCCGTCCCCTAATCCTAACCCGTACGCTCACACTAACCCGCGCCCTCACACATACGCTCCCCCTAAACCGTTGTCGTACCCTCACCTGGACCCTAAACCGTCCCCGTCCCCTAACCCTAACCCTAGCCCGAACCCTAACCCTAACCCTTCCCCGAAGCCTTCCCCTCATCTGTCCCCTAATCCTAACCCGTACGCTCACATTAACCCGCGCCCTCACACGTATGCTCCCCCTAAACCGTTGTCGTACACTCACCTGGACCCTAAACCGTCCCTGTCACCTAACCCTAGCCCGAACCCTAACACTAACCCTTCCCCAAAGCCTTCCCCTTACCCGTCCCCTAATCCTAACCCGTACGCTCACACTAACCCCCGCCCTCACACGTACGCTCCCCCTAAACCGTTGTCGTACCCTCACCTGGACCCTAAACCGTCCCCGTCCCCTAACTCTAACCCTAGCCCGAACCCTAACCCTAAGCCTTACCCGAAGCCTTCCCCTCACCCGTCCCCTAATCCTAACCCGTACGCTCACACTAACCCGCGCCCTCACACGTACGCTCCCACTAAACCGTTGTCGTACCCTCACCTGGACCCTAAATCGTCCCCGTCCCCTAACCCTAACCCTAGCCCGAACCCTAACCCTTCCCCGAAGCCTTCCCCTCACCCGTCCCCTAATCCTAACCCGTACGCTCACACTAACCCACGCCCTCACACGTACGCTCCCCCTAAACCGTTGTCGTACCCTCACCTGGACCCCAAACCGTCCCCGTCCCCTAACCCTAACCCTAGCCCGAACCCTAACCCTTCCCCGAAGCCTTCCCCTCACCCGTCCCCTAATCCTAACCCGTACGCTCATACTAATCCGCGCCCTCACATGTACGCTCCCCCTAAACCGTTGTCGTACACTCACCTGGACCCTAAACCGTCCCTGTCCCCTAACCCTAACCCTAGCCCGAACCCTAACCCTAACCCTTCCCCGAAGCCTTCCCCTCACCCGTCCCCTAATCCTAACCCGTACGCTCACACTAACCCGCGCCCTCACACGTACGCTCCCCCTAAACCGTTGTCGTACCCTCACCTGGACCCTAAACCGTCCCCGTACCCTAACCCTAACCCTAGCCCGAACCCTAACCCTAACGCTTCCCCGAAGCCTTCCCCTCACCCGTCCCCTAATCCTAACCCGTACGCTCACACTAACCCACGCCCTCACACGTACGCTCTCCCTATACCGTTGTCGTACCCTCACCTGGACCCTAAACCGTCCCCGTCCCCTAACCCTAACCCTAGCCCGAACCCTAACCCTAACCCTTCCCCGAAGCCTTCCCTCATCCGTCCCCTAATCCTAACCCGTACGCTCACACTAACCCGCGCCCTCACACGTACGCTCCCCCTAAACCGTTGTCGTACCCTCACCTGGACCCTAAACCGTCCCCGTCCCCTAACCCTAACCCTAGCCCGAACCCTAACCCTAACGCTTCCCCGAAGCCTTCCCCTCACCCGTCCCCTAATCCTAACCCGTACGCTCACACTAACCCACGCCCTCACACGTACGCTCTCCCTATACCGTTGTCGTACCCTCACCTGGACCCTAAACCGTCCCCGTCCCCTAACCCTAACCCTAGCCCGAACCCTAACCCTAACCCTTCCCCGAAGCCTTCCCTCATCCGTCCCCTAATCCTAACCCGTACGCTCACACTAACCCGCGCCCTCACACGTACGCTCCCCCTAAACCGTTGTCGTACCCTCACCTGGACCCTAAACCGTCCCCGTCCCCTAACCCTAACCCTAGCCCGAACCCTAACCCTAACGCTTCCCCGAAGCCTTCCCCTCACCCGTCCCCTAATCCTAACCCGTACGCTCACACTAACCCACGCCCTCACACGTACGCTCTCCCTATACCGTTGTCGTACCCTCACCTGGACCCTAAACCGTCCCCGTCCCCTAACCCTAACCCTAGCCCGAACCCTAACCCTAACCCTTCCCCGAAGCCTTCCCCTCACCCGTCCCCTAATCCTAACCCGTACGCTCACACTAACCCGCGCCCTCACACGTACGCTCCCACTAAACCGTTGTCGTACCCTCACCTGGACCCTAAATCGTCCCCGTCCCCTAACCCTAACCCTAGCCCGAACCCTAACCCTTCCCCGAAGCCTTCCCCTCACCCGTCCCCTAATCCTAACCCGTACGCTCACACTAACCCACGCCCTCACACGTACGCTCCCCCTAAACCGTTGTCGTACCCTCACCTGGACCCCAAACCGTCCCCGTCCCCTAACCCTAACCCTAGCCCGAACCCTAACCCTTCCCCGAAGCCTTCCCCTCACCCGTCCCCTAATCCTAACCCGTACGCTCATACTAATCCGCGCCCTCACATGTACGCTCCCCCTAAACCGTTGTCGTACACTCACCTGGACCCTAAACCGTCCCTGTCCCCTAACCCTAACCCTAGCCCGAACCCTAACCCTAACCCTTCCCCGAAGCCTTCCCCTCACCCGTCCCCTAATCCTAACCCGTACGCTCACACTAACCCGCGCCCTCACATTTACGCTCCCCCTAAACCGTTGTCGTACCCTCACCTGGACCCTAAACCGTCCCCGTCCCCTAACCCTAACCCTAGCCCGAACCCTAACCCTAACCCTTCCCCGAAGCCTTCCCCTCACCCGTCCCCTAATCCTAACCCGTACGCTCACACTAACCCGCGCCCTCACACGTACGCTCCCCCTAAACCGTTGTCGTACCCTCACCTGGACCCTAAACCGTCCCCGTCCCCTAACCCTAACCCTAGCCCGAACCCTAACCCTAACCCTTCCCCGAAGCCTTCCCCTCACCCGTCCCCTAATCCTAACCCGTACGCTCACACTAACCCGCGCCCTCACACGTACGCTCCCCCTAAATCGTTGTCGTACCCTCACCTGGACCCTAAACCGTCCCCGTCCCCTAATCCTAACCCTAGCCAGAACCCTAACCCTAACCCTCCCCTGAAGCCTTCCCCTCACCCGTCCCCTAATCCTAACCCGTACGCTCACACTAACCCGCGCCCTCACACATACGCTCCCCCTAAACCGTTGTCGTACCCTCACCTGGACCCTAAACCGTCCCCGTCCCCTAACCCTAACCCTAGCCCGAACCCTAACCCTAACCCTTCCCCGAAGCCTTCCCCTCATCTGTCCCCTAATCCTAACCCGTACGCTCACATTAACCCGCGCCCTCACACGTACGCTCCCCCTAAACCGTTGTCGTACACTCACCTGGACCCTAAACCGTCCCTGTCACCTAACCCTAGCCCGAACCCTAACACTAACCCTTCCCCAAAGCCTTCCCCTTACCCGTCCCCTAATCCTAACCCGTACGCTCACACTAACCCCCGCCCTCACACGTACGCTCCCCCTAAACCGTTGTCGTACCCTCACCTGGACCCTAAACCGTCCCCGTCCCCTAACTCTAACCCTAGCCCGAACCCTAACCCTAACCCTTCCCCGAAGCCTTCCCCTCACCCGTCCCCTAATCCTAACCCGTACGCTCACACTAACCCGCGCCCTCACACGTACGCTCCCACTAAACCGTTGTCGTACCCTCACCTGGACCCTAAATCGTCCCCGTCCCCTAACCCTAACCCTAGCCCGAACCCTAACCCTTCCCCGAAGCCTTCCCCTCACCCGTCCCCTAATCCTAACCCGTACGCTCACACTAACCCACGCCCTCACACGTACGCTCCCCCTAAACCGTTGTCGTACCCTCACCTGGACCCCAAACCGTCCCCGTCCCCTAACCCTAACCCTAGCCCGAACCCTAACCCTTCCCCGAAGCCTTCCCCTCACCCGTCCCCTAATCCTAACCCGTACGCTCATACTAATCCGCGCCCTCACATGTACGCTCCCCCTAAACCGTTGTCGTACACTCACCTGGACCCTAAACCGTCCCTGTCCCCTAACCCTAACCCTAGCCCGAACCCTAACCCTAACCCTTCCCCGAAGCCTTCCCCTCACCCGTCCCCTAATCCTAACCCGTACGCTCACACTAACCCGCGCCCTCACACGTACGCTCCCCCTAAACCGTTGTCGTACCCTCACCTGGACCCTAAACCGTCCCCGTACCCTAACCCTAACCCTAGCCCGAACCCTAACCCTAACGCTTCCCCGAAGCCTTCCCCTCACCCGTCCCCTAATCCTAACCCGTACGCTCACACTAACCCACGCCCTCACACGTACGCTCTCCCTATACCGTTGTCGTACCCTCACCTGGACCCTAAACCGTCCCCGTCCCCTAACCCTAACCCTAGCCCGAACCCTAACCCTAACCCTTCCCCGAAGCCTTCCCTCATCCGTCCCCTAATCCTAACCCGTACGCTCACACTAACCCGCGCCCTCACACGTACGCTCCCCCTAAACCGTTGTCGTACCCTCACCTGGACCCTAAACCGTCCCCGTCCCCTAACCCTAACCCTAGCCCGAACCCTAACCCTAACGCTTCCCCGAAGCCTTCCCCTCACCCGTCCCCTAATCCTAACCCGTACGCTCACACTAACCCACGCCCTCACACGTACGCTCTCCCTATACCGTTGTCGTACCCTCACCTGGACCCTAAACCGTCCCCGTCCCCTAACCCTAACCCTAGCCCGAACCCTAACCCTAACCCTTCCCCGAAGCCTTCCCTCATCCGTCCCCTAATCCTAACCCGTACGCTCACACTAACCCGCGCCCTCACACGTACGCTCCCCCTAAACCGTTGTCGTACCCTCACCTGGACCCTAAACCGTCCCCGTCCCCTAACCCTAACCCTAGCCCGAACCCTAACCCTAACGCTTCCCCGAAGCCTTCCCCTCACCCGTCCCCTAATCCTAACCCGTACGCTCACACTAACCCACGCCCTCACACGTACGCTCTCCCTATACCGTTGTCGTACCCTCACCTGGACCCTAAACCGTCCCCGTCCCCTAACCCTAACCCTAGCCCGAACCCTAACCCTAACCCTTCCCCGAAGCCTTCCCCTCACCCGTCCCCTAATCCTAACCCGTACGCTCACACTAACCCGCGCCCTCACACGTACGCTCCCACTAAACCGTTGTCGTACCCTCACCTGGACCCTAAATCGTCCCCGTCCCCTAACCCTAACCCTAGCCCGAACCCTAACCCTTCCCCGAAGCCTTCCCCTCACCCGTCCCCTAATCCTAACCCGTACGCTCACACTAACCCACGCCCTCACACGTACGCTCCCCCTAAACCGTTGTCGTACCCTCACCTGGACCCCAAACCGTCCCCGTCCCCTAAACCTAACCCTAGCCCGAACCCTAACCCTTCCCCGAAGCCTTCCCCTCACCCGTCCCCTAATCCTAACCCGTACGCTCATACTAATCCGCGCCCTCACATGTACGCTCCCCCTAAACCGTTGTCGTACACTCACCTGGACCCTAAACCGTCCCTGTCCCCTAACCCTAACCCTAGCCCGAACCCTAACCCTAACCCTTCCCCGAAGCCTTCCCCTCACCCGTCCCCTAATCCTAACCCGTACGCTCACACTAACCCGCGCCCTCACACGTACGCTCCCCCTAAACCGTTGTCGTACCCTCACCTGGACCCTAAACCGTCCCCGTACCCTAACCCTAACCCTAGCCCGAACCCTAACCCTAACGCTTCCCCGAAGCCTTCCCCTCACCCGTCCCCTAATCCTAACCCGTACGCTCACACTAACCCACGCCCTCACACGTACGCTCTCCCTATACCGTTGTCGTACCCTCACCTGGACCCTAAACCGTCCCCGTCCCCTAACCCTAACCCTAGCCCGAACCCTAACCCTAACCCTTCCCCGAAGCCTTCCCTCATCCGTCCCCTAATCCTAACCCGTACGCTCACACTAACCCGCGCCCTCACACGTACGCTCCCCCTAAACCGTTGTCGTACCCTCACCTGGACCCTAAACCGTCCCCGTCCCCTAACCCTAACCCTAGCCCGAACCCTAACCCTAACGCTTCCCCGAAGCCTTCCCCTCACCCGTCCCCTAATCCTAACCCGTACGCTCACACTAACCCACGCCCTCACACGTACGCTCTCCCTATACCGTTGTCGTACCCTCACCTGGACCCTAAACCGTCCCCGTCCCCTAACCCTAACCCTAGCCCGAACCCTAACCCTAACCCTTCCCCGAAGCCTTCCCTCATCCGTCCCCTAATCCTAACCCGTACGCTCACACTAACCCGCGCCCTCACACGTACGCTCCCCCTAAACCGTTGTCGTACCCTCACCTGGACCCTAAACCGTCCCCGTCCCCTAACCCTAACCCTAGCCCGAACCCTAACCCTAACGCTTCCCCGAAGCCTTCCCCTCACCCGTCCCCTAATCCTAACCCGTACGCTCACACTAACCCACGCCCTCACACGTACGCTCTCCCTATACCGTTGTCGTACCCTCACCTGGACCCTAAACCGTCCCCGTCCCCTAACCCTAACCCTAGCCCGAACCCTAACCCTAACCCTTCCCCGAAGCCTTCCCTCATCCGTCCCCTAATCCTAACCCGTACGCTCACACTAAACCGCGCCCTCACACGTACGCTCCCCCTAAACCGTTGTCGTACCCTCACCTGGACCCTAAACCGTCCCCATGCCCTAAACCTAACCCTAGCCCGAACACTAACCCTAACCCTTCCCAGAAGCCTTCCCCTCACCCGTCCCCTAATCCTAACCCGTACGCTCACACTAACCCGCGCCCTCACACGTACGCTCCCCCGAAAACGTTGTCGTACCCTCACCTGGACCCTAAACCATCCCCGTCCCCTAACCCTAACCCTAGCCCGAACCCTAACCCTAACCCTTCCCCGAAGCCTTCCCCTCATCCGTCCCCTAATCCTAACCCGTACGCTCACACTAACCCGCGCCCTCACACGTACGCTCCCCCTAAACCGTTGTCGTACCCTCACCTGGACCCTAAACCGTCCCCGACCCCTAACCCTAACCCTAGGCCGAACCCTAACCCTAAACCTTCCCCGAAGCCTTCCCCTCACCCGTCCCCTAATCCTAACCCGTACGCTCACACTAACCCGCGCCCTCACACGTACGCTCCGCCTAAATCGTTGTCGTACCCTCACCTGGACCCTAAACCGTCCCCGTCCCCTAACCCTAACCCTAGCCCGAACCCTAACCCTAACCCTTCCCTGAAGCCTTCCCCTCACCCGTCCGCTAATCCTAAACCGTACGCTCACACTAATCCGCGCCCTCACACGTACGCTCCCCCTAAACCGTTGTCGTACCCTCACCTGGACTTTAAACCGTCCCCGTCTCCTAACCCTAAACCTAGCCCGAACCCTAACCCTAACCCTTCCCCGAAGCCTTCCCCTCACCCGTCCCCTAATCCTAACCCGTACGCTCACACTAACCCGCGCCCTCACACGTACGCTCCGCCTAAACCGTTGTCGTACCCTCACCTGAACCCTAAACCGTCCCCATCCCCTAACCCTAACCCTAGCCCGAACCCTAACCCTAAACCTTCCCCGAAGCCTTCCCCTCACCCGTCCCCTAATCCTAACCCGTACGCTCACACTAACCCGCGCCCTCACACGTACGCTCCCCCTAAACCGTTGTCGTACCCTCACCTGGACCCTAAACCGTCCCCGTCCCCTAACCCTAACCCTAGCCCGAACCCTAACCCTAACCCTTCCGCGAAGCCTTCCCCTCACCCGTCCCCTAATCCTAACCCGTACGCTCACACTAACCCGCGCCCTCACACGTACGCTCCCCCTAAACCGTTGTCGTACCCTCACCTGGTCCCTAAACCGTCCCCGTCCCCTAACCCTAACCCTAGCCCGAACCCTAACCCTAACCGTTCCCCGAAGCCTTCCCCTCACCCGTCCCCTAATCGTAACCCGTACGCTCACACTAACCCGCGCCCTCACACGTACGATCCCCCTAAACCGTTGTCGTACCCTCACCTTGACCCTAAACCGTCCCCGTCCCCGAACTCTAACCTTAGCCCGAATCCTAACCCTCACCCTTCGCCGAAGCCTTCCCCTCACCCGTCCCCTAATCCTAACCCGTACGCTCACACTAACCCGCGCCCTCACACGTACGCTCCCACTAAACCGTTGTCGTACACTCACCTGGACCCCAAACCGTCCCCGTCCCCTAACCCTAACCCTAGCCCGAACCCTAACCCTAACCCTTCCCCGAAGCCTTCCCCTCACCCGTCCCCTAATCCTAACCCGTACGCTCACACTAACCCGCGCCCTCACATTTACGCTCCCCCTAAACCGCTGTCGTACCCTCACCTGGACCCTAAACCGTCCCCGTCCCCTAACCCTAACCCTAGCCCGAACCCTAACCCTAACCCTTCCCCGAAGCCTTCCCCTCACCCGTCCCCTAATCCTAACCCGTACGCTCACACTAACCCGCGCCCTCACACGTACGCTCCCCCTAAACCGTTGTCGTACCCTCACCTGGACCCTAAACCGTCCCCGTCCCCTAACCCTAACCCTAGCCCGAACCCTAACCCTAACCCTTCCCCGAAGCCTTCCCCTCATCTGTCCCCTAATCCTAACCCGTACGCTCACATTAACCCGCGCCCTCACACGTACGCTCCCCCTAAACCGTTGTCGTACACTCACCTGGACCCTAAACCGTCCCTGTCACCTAACCCTAGCCCGAACCCTAACACTAACCCTTCCCCAAAGCCTTCCCCTTACCCGTCCCCTAATCCTAACCCGTACGCTCACACTAACACCCGCCCTCACACGTACGCTCCCCCTAAACCGTTGTCGTACCCTCACCTGGACCCTAAACCGTCCCCTTCCCCTAACTCTAACCCTAGCCCGAACCCTAACCCTAACCCTTCCCCGAAGCCTTCCCCTCACCCGTCCCCTAATCCTAACCCGTACGCTCACACTAACCCGCGCCCTCACACGTACGCTCCCCCTAAACCGTTGTCGTACCCTCACCTGGACCCTAAACCGTCCCCGTCCCCTAACCCTAACCCTAGCCCGAACCCTAACCCTTCCCCGAAGCCTTCCCCTCACCCGTCCCCTAATCCTAACCCGTACGCTCACACTAACCCGCGCCCTCACACGTACGCTCCCCCTAAACCGTTGTCGTACACTCACCTGGACCCCAAACCGTCCCCGTCCCCTAACCCTAACCCTAGCCCGAACCCTAACCCTAACCCTTCCCCGAAGCCTTCCCCTCACCCGTCCCCTAATCCTAACCCGTACGCTCACACTAACCCGCGCCCTCACACGTACGCTCCCCCTAAACCGTTGTCGTACCATCACCTGGACCCTAAACCGTCCCCGTCCCCTAACCCTAACCCTAGCCCGAACCCTAACCCTAACCCTTCCCCGAAGCCTTCCCCTCACCCGTCCCCTAATCCTAACCCGTACGCTCACACTAACCCGCGCCCTCACACGTACGCTCCCCCTAAACAGTTGTCGTACCCTCACCTGGACCCTAAACCGTCCCCGTCCCCTAACCCTAACCCTAGCCCGAACCCTAACCCTTCCCCGAAGCCTTCCCCTCACCCGTCCCCTAATCCTAACCCGTACGCTCATACTAATCCGCGCCCTCACATGTACGTTCCCCCTAAACCGTTGTCGTACCCTCACCTGGACCCTAAACCGTCCCCGTCCCCTAACCCTAACCCTAGCCCGAACCCTAACCCTAACCCTTCCCAGAAGCCTTCCCCTCACCCGTCCCCTAATCCTAACCGGTACGCTCACACTAACCCGCGCCCTCACACGTACGCTCCCCCTAAACCGTTGTCGTACCCTCACCTGGACCCTAAACCGTCCCCGTCCCCTAACCCTAACCCTAGCCCGAACCCTAACCCTAACACTTCCCCGAAGCCTTCCCCTCACCCGTCCCCTAATCCTAACCCGTACGCTCACACTAACCCGCGCCCTCACACGTACGCTCCCACTAAACCGTTGTCGTACCCTCACCTGGACCCTAAAACGTCCCCATCCCCTAACCCTAACCCTATCCCGAACCCTAACCCTAACCCTTCCCCGAAGCCTTCCCCTCACCCGTCCCCTAATCCTAACCCGTACGCTCACACTAACCCACGCCCTCACACGTACGCTCCCCCTAAACCGTTGTCATACCCTCACCTGGACCCTAAACCGTCCCCGTCCCCTAACCCTAACCCTAGCCCAAACCCTAACCCTAACCCTTCCCCGAAGCCTTCCCCTCACCCGCCCCTAATCCTAATCCGTACGCTCACACTAACCCGCGCCCTGACACGTACGCTCCGCCTAAACCGTTGTCGTACCCTCTCCTAGACCCTAAACCGTCCCCGTCCCCTAACCCTAACCCTAGCCCGAACCCTAACCCTAACCCTTCCCCGAAGCCTTCCCCTCACCCGTCCCCTAATCCTAAACCGTACGCTAACACTAACCCGCGCCCTCACACGTACGCTCCCCCTAAAACGTTGTCGTACACTCACCTGGACCCTAAACCGTCCCCGTCCCCTAACCCTAACCCTAGCCCGAACCCTAACCCTAACCCTTCCCCGAAGCCTTCCCCTCACCCGTCCCCTAATCCTAACCCGTACGCTCACACTAACCCACGCCCTCACACGTACGCTCCCCCTAAACCGTTGTCATACCCTCACCTGGACCCTAAACCGTCCCCGTCCCCTAACCCTAACCCTAGCCCAAACCCTAACCCTAACCCTTCCCCGAAGCCTTCCCCTCACCCGTCCCCTAATCCTAACCCGTACGCTCACACTAACCCGCGCCCTGACACGTACGCTCCGCCTAAACCGTTGTCGTACCCTCACCTGGACCCTAAACCGTCCCCGACCCCTAACCCTAACCCTAGCCCGAACCCTAACCCTAACGCTTCCTCGAAGCCTTCCCCTCACCTATCCCTTAATCCTAATCCGTACCCTCACACTAACCCGCGCCCTCACACGTACGCTCCCCCTAAACCGTTGTCGTACCCTCACCTGGACCCTAAACCGTCCCCGTCCCCTAACCCTAACCCTAGCCCGAACCCTAACCCTAAACCTTCCCCGAAGCCTTCCCCTCACCCGTTCCCTAATACTAACCCGTACGCTCACACTAACCCGCGCCCTCACACGTGCGCTCCGCCTAAACCGTTGTCGTACCCTCACCTGAACCCTAAACCGTCCCCGTCCCCTAACCCTAACCCTAGCCCGAACCCTAACCCTAACCCTTCCCCGAAGCCTTCCCCTCACACGTCCCCTAATACTAACCCGTACGCTCACACTGACCCGCGCCCTCACACGTGCGCTCCCCCTAAACCGTTGTCGTACCCTCACCTGGACCCTAAACCGTCCCCGTCCCCTAACCCTAACCCTAGCCCGAACCCTAACCCTAACCCTTCCCCGAAGCCTTCCCCTCACACGTCCCCTAATACTAACCCGTACGCTCACACTGACCCGCGCCCTCACACGTGCGCTCCGCCTAAACCGTTGCCGTACCCTCACCTGGACCCTAAAGCGTCCCCGTCCCCTAAACCTAACCCTAGCCCGAACCCTAACCCTAACCCTTCCCCGAAGCCTTCCCCTCACCCGTCCCCTAATCCTAACCCGTACTCTCACACTAACCCACGCCCTCACACGTACGCTCCCCCTAAACCGTTGTCGTACCCTCACCTGGACCCTAAACCGTCCCCGTCCCCTAACCCTAACCCTAGCCCGAACCCTAACCCTAACCGTTCCCCGAAGCCTTCCCCTCACCCGTCCCCTAATCCTAACCCGTACGCTCACACTAACCCGCGCCCTCACACGTACGTTCCCCCTAAACCGTTGTCGTACCCTCACCTGGACCCTAAACCGTCCCCGTCACCTAACCCTAACCCTAACCCTAGCCCGAACCATAACCCTAACCCTTCCCCAAAGCCTTCCCCTCACCCGTCCCCTAATCCTAACCCGTACGCTCACACTAACCCGCGCCCTCACGCGTACGCTGCCCCTAAACCGTTGTCGTACCCTCACCTGGACCCTACACCGTCCCCGTCCCCTAACCCTAACCCTAGCCCGAACCCTAACCCTAACCCTTCCCCGAAGCCTTCCCCTCACCCGTCCCCTAATCCTAACCCGTACGCTTACACTAACCCGCGCCCTCACACGTACGCTCCCCCTAAACCGTTGGCGTACCCTCACCTGGACCCTAAACCGTCCCCGTCCCCTAAGCCTAACCCTACCCCGAACCCTAACCCTAACCCTTCCCCGAAGCCTTCCCCTCACCCGTCCCCTAATCCTAACCCGTACGCTCACACTAACCCGCGTCCTCACACATACGCTCCCCCTAAACCGTTGTCGTACCCTCACCTGGACCCTAAACCATCCCCGTCCCCTAACCCTAACCCTAGCCCGAACCCTAACCCTAACCCTTCCCCGAAGCCTTCCCCTCACCCGTCCCCTAATCCTAACCCGTACGCTCACACTAACCCGCTCCCTCACACGTACGCTTCCCCTAAACCGTTGTCGTACCCTCACCTGGACCCTAAACCGTCCCCGTCCCCTAACCCTAACCCTAGCCCGAACCCTAACCCTAACCCTTCCCCGAAGCCTTCCCCTCACCCGTCCCCTAATCCTAACCCGTACGCTCACACTAACCCGCGCCCTCACACGTACGCTCCCCCTAAACCGTTGTCGTACCCTCACCTGGACCCTAAACCGTCCCCATCCCCTAACCATAACCCTAGCCCGAACCCTAACACTAACCCTTCCCAGAAGCCTTCCCCTCACCCGTCCCCTAATCCTAACCCGTACGCGCACACTAACCCGCGCCCTCATATGTACGCTCCCCCTAAACCGTTGTCGTACCCTCACCTGGACCCTAAACCGTCCCCATGCCCTAACCCTAACCCTAGCCCTAACCCTAACCCTAACCCTTCCCAGAAGCCTTCCCCTCACCCGTCCCCTAATCCTAACCCGTACGCTCACACTAACCCACGCCCTCACATGTACGCTCCCCCTAAACCGTTGTCGTACACTCACCTGGACCCTAAACCGTCCCCGTCCCCTAACCCTAACCCTAGCCCGAACCCTAACCCTAACCCTTCCCCAAAGCCTTCCCCTCACCCGTCCCCTAATCCTAACCCGTACGCTCACACTAACCCACGCCCTCACACATACGCTCCGCCTAAACCGTTGTCGTACTCTCACCTGGACCCTAAACCGTCCCCGTCCCCTAACCCTAACCCTAGCCCGAACCCTAACACTAAAGCTTCCCCGAAGCCTTCCCCTCAACCGTCCCCTAATCCTAACCCGTACGCTCACACTAACCCGCGCCCTCACACGTACGCTCCCCCTAAACCGTTGTCGTACCCTCACCTGGACCCTAAACCGTCCCCGTCCCCTAACCCTAAACCTAGCCCGAACCCTAACCCTAACCCTTCCCCGAAGCCTTCCCCTCACCCGTCCCCTAATCCTAACCCGTATGCTCACACTAACCCGCGCCCTCACACGTACGCTCCCCCTAAACCGTTGTCGTACCCTCACCTGGACCCTAAACCATCCCTGTCCCCTAACCCTAACCCTAGCCCGAACCCTAACCCTAACCCTTCCCCGAAGCCTTCCCCTCACCCGTCCCCTAATCCTAACCCGTACGCTCACACTAACCCACGCCCTCACACGTACGCTCCCCCTAAACCGTTGTCATACCCTCACCTGGACCCTAAACCGTCCCCGTCCCCTAACCCTAACCCTAGCCCAAACCCTAACCCTAACCCTTCCCCGAAGCCTTCCCCTCACCCGTCCCCTAATCCTAACCCGTACGCTCACACTAACCCGCGCCCTCACACGTACGCTCCGCCTAAACCGTTGTCGTACCCTCACATGGACCCTAAACCGTCCCCGACCCCTAACCCTAACCCTAGCCCGAACCCTAACCCTAACGCTTCCTCGAAGCCTTCCCCTCACCTATCCCCTAATCCTAATCCGTACGCTCACACTAACCCGCGCCCTCACACGTACGCTCCCCCTAAACCGTTGTCGTACCCTCACCTGGACCCTAAACCGTCCCCGTCCCCTAACCCTAACCCTAGCCGGAACCCTAACCCTAACCCTTCCCCGAAGCCTTCCCCTCACCCGTCCCCTAATCCTAACCCGTACGCTCACACTAACCCGCGCCCTCACACGTACGCTCCCCCTAAACCGTTGTCGTACCCTCACTTGGACCCTAAACCGTCCCCGTCCCCTAACCCTAACCCTAGCCCGAACCCTAACCCTAACACTTCCCCGAAGCCTTCCCCTCACCCGTTCCCTAATACTAACCCGTACGCTCACACTAACCCGCGCCCTCACACGTGCGCTCCACCTAAACCGTTGTCGTACCCTCACCTGGACCCTAAACCGTCCCCGTCCCCTAACCCTAACCCTAGCCCGAACCCTAACCCTAACACTTCCCCGAAGCCTTCCCCTCACCCGTCCCCTAATCCTAACCCTTATGCTCACACTAACCCGCGCCCTCACACGTACGCTCCCCCTAAACCGTTGTCGTACCCTCACCTGGACCCTAAACCGTCCCCGTCCCCTAACCCTAACCCTAGCCCGAACCCTAACCCTAACCCTTCCCCGAAGCCTTCCCCTCACCCGTCCCCTAATACTAACCCGTACGCTCACACTGACCCGCGCCCTCACACGTGCGCTCCGCCTAAACCGTTGCCGTACCCTCACCTGGACCCTAAAGTGTCCCCGTGCCCTAAACCTAACCCTAGCCCGAACCCTAACCCTAACCCTTCCCCGAAGCCTTCCCCTCACCCGTCCCCTAATCCTAACCCGTACTCTCACACTAACCCACGCCCTCACACGTACGCTCCCCCTAAACCGTTGTCGTACCCTCACCTGGACCCTAAACCGTCCCCGTCCCCTAACCCTAACCCTAACCCTAACCCTAACCCTAACCGTTCCCCGAAGCCTTCCCCTCACCCGTCCCCTAATCCTAACCCGTACGCTCACACTAACCCGCGCCCTCACACGTACGTTCCTCCTAAACAGTTGTCGTACCCTCACGTGGACCCTAAACCGTCCCCGTCACCTAACCCTAACCCTAACCCTAGCCCGAACCCTAACCCTAACCCTTCCCCGAAGCCTTCCCCTCACCCGTCCCCTAATCCTAACCCGTACGCTCACACTAACCCGCGCCCTCACACGTGCGCTCCCCCTAAACCGTTGTCGTACCCTCACCTGGACCCTAAACCTTCCCCGTCCCCTAACCCTAACCCTAGCCCGAACCGTTACCCTAACCCTTCCCCGAAGCCTTCCCCTCACCCGTCCTCTAATGCTAACCCGTACACTCACACTAACCCGCGCCCTCACACGTACGCTCCCCCTAAACCGTTGTCGTACCCTCACCTGGACCCTAAACCGTCCCCGTCCCCTAACCCTAACCCTAGCCCGAACCCTAACCGTAACCCTTCCCCGAAGCCTTCCCCTCACCCGTCCCCTAATCCTAACCCTTACGCTCACACTAACCCGCGCCCTCACACGTACGCTCCCAATAAACCGTTGTCGTACCCTCACCTGGACCCTAAACCGTCCCCGTCCCCTAACCCTAACCCTAGCCCGAACCCTAACCCTAACCCTTCCCCGAAGCCTTCCCCTCACCCGTCCCCTAATCCTAACCCGTACGCTCACACTAACCCGCGCCCTCACACGTGCGCTCCCCCTAAACCGTTGTCGTACCCTCACCTGGACCCTAAACCGTCCCCTTCCCTAACCCTAACCCTAGCCCGAACCCTAACCCTAACCCTTCCCCGAAGCCTTCCCCTCACCCGTCCCCTAATGCTAACCCGTACGCTCACACTAACCCGCGCCCTCACACGTACGCTCCCCCTAAACCGTTGTCGTACCCTCACCTGGACCCTAAACCGTCCCCGTCCCCTAACCCTAACCCTAGCCCGAACCCTGACCCTAACCCTTCCCCGAAGCCTTCCCCTCACCCATCCCCTAATCCTAACCCGTACGCTCACACTAACCCGCGCCCTCACACGTACGCTCCCCCTAAACCGTTGTCGTACCCTCACATGGACCCTAAACGGTCCCCGTCCCCTAACCCTAACCCTAGCCCGAACCCTAACCCTAACCCTTCCCCGAAGCCTTCCCGTCACCCGTCCCCTAATCCTAACCCGTACGCTCACACTAACCCGCGCCCTCACACGTGTGCTCCGCCTAAACCGTTGTCGTACCCTCACCTGGACCCTACACCGTCCCCGTCCCCTAACCCTAACCCTAGCCCGAACCCTAACCCTAACCCTTTCCCGAAGCCTTCCCCTCACCCGTCCCCTAATCCTAACCCTTACGCTCACACTAACCCGCGCCCTCACACGTGCGCTCCGCCTATACTGTTGTCGTACCCTCACCTGGACCCTACACCGTCCCCGTCCCCTAACCCTAACCCTAGCTCGAACCCTAACCCTAAACCTTCCCCGAAGCCTTCCCCTCACCCGTACCCTAATCCTAACCCGTACACTCACACTAACCCACGCCCTCACACGTACGCTCCCCCTAAACCGTTGTCGTACCCTCACCTGGACCCTAAACCGTCCCCGTCCCCTAACCCTAACCCTAGCCCGAACCCTAACGCTAAACCTTCCCCGAAGCCTTCCCCTCACCCGTCCCCTAATCCTAACCCGTACGCTCACACTAACCCGCGCCTTCACACGTGCGCTCCGCCTAAACCGTTGTCGTACCCTCACCTGGACCCTAAACCGTCCCCGTCCTCTAACCCTAACCCTAGCCTAAACCCTAACCCTAACACTTCCCCGAAGCCTTCCCCTCACACGTCCCCTAATCCTAACCCGTACGCTCACACTAACCCGCGCCTTCACACGTACGCTCCCCCTAAACCGTTGTCGTACCCTCACCTGGACCCTAAACCGTCCCCGTCCCCTAACCGTAACCCTAGCCCGAACCCTAACCCTAACCCTTCCCCGAAGCCTTCCCCTAACCCATCCCCTAATCCTAACCCGTACGCTCACATTAACCCGCGCCCTCACACGTACGCTCCCCCTAAACCGTTGTCGTACCCTCACCTGGACCCTAAACCGTCCCCGTCCCCTAACCCTAACCCTAGCCCGAACCCTAACCCTAACCCTTCCCCGAAGCCTTCCCCTCACCCGTTCCCTAATCCTAACCCGTACGCTCACACTAACCCGCGCCCTCACACATACGCTCCCCCTAAACCGTTGTCGTACCCTCACCTGGACCCTAAACCGTCCCCATCCCCTAACCCTACCCCTAGCCCGAACCCTAACCCTAACACTTCCCCGAAGCCTTCCCCTCACCCGTCCCGTAATCCTAACCCGTACGCTCACAATAACACGCGCCCTCACACGTACGCTCCCCCTAAACCGTAGTCGTACCCTCACCTGGAACCTAAACCGTCCCCGTCCCCTAACCCTAACCCTAGCCCGAACCCTAACCCTAACCCTTCCCCGAAGCCTTCCCCTCACCCGTCCCCTAATCCTAACCCGTACGCTCACACTAACCCGCGCCCTCACACGTACGCTCCCCCTAAACCGTTGTCGTACCCTCACCTGGACCCTAAACCGTCCCCGTCCCCTAAGCCTAACCCTACCCCGAACCCTAACCCTAATCCTTCCCCGAAGCCTTCCCCTCACCCGGACCCTAATCCTAACCCGTACGCTCACACTAACCCGCGTCCTCACACATACGCTCCCCCTAAACCGTTGTCGTACCCTCACCTGGACCCTAAACCATCCCCGTCCCCTAACCCTAACCCTAGCCCGAACCCTAACCCTAACCCTTCCCCGAAGCCTTCCCCTCACCCGTCCCCTAATACTAACCCGTACGCTCACACTAACCCGCGCCCTCACACGTACGCTTCCCCTAAACCGTTGTCGTACCCTCACCTGGACCCTAAACCGTCCCCGTCCCCTAACCCTAACCCTAGCCCGAACCCTAACCCTAACCCTTCCCCGAAGCCTTCCCCTCACCCGTCCCCTAATGCTAACCCGTACGCTCACACTAACCCGCGCCCTCACACGTACGCTCCCCCTAAACCGTTGTCGTACCCTCACCTGGACCCTAAACCGTCCCCGTCCCCTAACCATAACCCTAGCCCGAACCCTAACCCTAACCCTTCCCAGAAGCCTTCCCCTCACCCGTCCCCTAATCCTAACCCGTACGCGCACACTAACCCGCGCCCTCATATGTACGCTCCCCCTAAACCGTTGTCGTACCCTCACCTGGACCCTAAACCGTCCCCATGCCCTAACCCTAGCCCTAACCCGAACCCTAACCCTAACCCGTCCCAGAAGCCTTCCCCTCACCCGTCCCCTAATCCTAACCCGTACGCTCACACTAACCCACGCCCTCACATGTACGCTCCCCCTAAACCGTTGTCGTACCCTCACCTGGACCCTAAACCGTCCCCGTCCCCTAACCCTAACCCTAGCCCGAACCCTAACCCTAACCCTTCCCCAAAGCCTTCCCCTCACCCGTCCCCTAATCCTAACCCGTACGCTCACACTAACCCACGCCCTCACACATACCCTCCGCCTAAACCGTTGTCGTACCCTCACCTGGACCCTAAACCGTCCCCATCCCCTAACCCTAACCCTAGCCCGAACCCTAACACTAACGCTTCCCCGAAGCCTTCCCCTCAACCGTCCCCTAATCCTAACCCGTACGCTCACACTAACCCGCGCCCTCACACGTACGCTCCCCCTAAACCGTTGTCGTACCCTCACCTGGACCCTAAACCGTCCCCGTCCCCTAACCCTAACCCTAGCCCGAACCCTAACCCTAACCCTTCCCCGAAGCCTTCCCCTCACCCGTCCCCTAATACTAACCCGTACGCTCACACTGACCCGCGCCCTCACACGTGCGCTCCGCCTAAACCGTTGCCGTACCCTCACCTGGACCCTAAAGAGTCCCCGTCCCCTAAACCTAACCCTAGCCCGAACCCTAACCCTAACCCTTCCCCGAAGCCTTCCCCTCACCCGTCCCCTAATCCTAACCCGTACTCTCACACTAACCCACGCCCTCACACGTACGCTCCCCCTAAACCGTTGTCGTACCCTCACCTGGACCCTAAACCGTCCCCGTCCCCTAACCCTAAGCCTAGCCCGAACCCTAACCCTAACCGTTCCCCGAAGCCTTCCCCTCACCCGTCCCCTAATCCTAACCCGTACGCTCACACTAACCCGCGCCCTCACACGTACGTTCCCCCTAAACCGTTGTCGTAGCCTCACCTGGACCCTAAACCGTCCCCGTCACCTAACCCTAACCCTAACCCTAGCCCGAACCCTAACCCTAACCCTTCCCCAAAGCCTTCCCCTCACCCGTCCCCTAATCCTAACCCGTACGCTCACACTAACCCGCAACCTCACACGTGCGCTCCGCCTAAACCGTTGTCGTACCCTCACCTGGACCCTAAACCGTCCCCGTCCCCTAACCCTAACCCTAGCCCGAATCCTAACCCTAACCCTTCCCCGAAGCCTTCCCCTCACCCGTCCCCTAATCCTAACCCGTACGCTCACACTCACCCGCGCCCTCACACGTGCGCTCCGCCTAAACCGTTGTCGTACCCTCACCTGGACCCTACACTGTCCCCGTCCCCTAACCCTAACCCTAGCCCGAACCCTAACCCTAACCTTTCCCCGAAGCCTTCCCCTCACCCGTCCCCTAATCCTAACCGGTACGCTCACACTAACCCGCGCCCTCACACGTACGCTCCCCCTAAACCGTTGTCGTACCCTCACCTGGATCCTAAACCGTCCCCGTCCCCTAACCCTAACCCTAGCCCGAACCCTAACCCTAACCCTTCCCCGAAGCCTTCCCCTCACCCGTCCCCTAATCCTAACCCGTACGCTCACACTAAGCCGCGCCCTCACACGTGCGCTCCCCCTAAACCGTTGTCGTACCCTCACCTGGACCCTAAACTGTCCCCGTCCCCTAACCCTAACCCTAGCCCGAACCCTAACCCTAACCCTTCCCCGAAGCCTTCCCCTCACCCGTCCTCTAATGCGAACCCGTACGCTCACACTAACCCGCGCCCTCACACGTACGCTCCCCCTAAACCGTTGTCGTACCCTCACCTGGACCCTAAACCGTCCCCGTCCCCTAACCCTAACCCTAGCCCGAACCCTAACCCTAACCCTTCCCCGAAGCCTTCCCCTCACCCGTCCCCTAATCCTAGCCCGTACGCTCACACTAACCCGCGCCCTCACACGTGTGCTCCGCCTAAACCGTTGTCGTACCCTCACCTGGACCCTAAACCGTCCCCGTCCCCTAACCATAACCCTAGCCCGAACCCTAACCCTAACCCTTCCCTGAAGCCTTCCCCTCACCCGTCCCCTAATCCTAACCCGTACGCTCACACTAACCCGCGCCCTCACACGTGCGCTCTGCCTAAACCGTTGTCGTACACTCACCTGGACACTACACCGTCCCCGTCCCCTAAACCTAACCCTAGCCCGAACCCTAACCCTAACCCTTCCCCGAAGCCTTCCCCTCACACGTCCCCTAATCCTAACCCGTACGCTCACACTAACCCGCGCCCTCACACGTATGCTCCGCCTAAACCATTGTCGTACCCTCACCTGGACCCTACACCGTCCCCGTCCCCTAACCCTAACCCTAGCCCGAACCCTAACCCTAACCCTTCCCCGAAGCCTTCCCCTCACCCGTCCCCTAATCCTAACCCGTACGCTCACACTAACCCGCGCCCTCACACGTGTGCTCCGCCTAAACCGTTGTCGTACCCTTACCTGGACCCTACACCGTCCCCATCCCCTAACCCTAACCCTAGCTCGAACCCTAACCCTAAACCTTCCCCGAAGCCTTCCCCTCACCCGTCCCCTAATCCTAACCCGTACACTCACACTAACCCACGCCCTCACACGTACGCTCCCCCTAAACCGTTGTCGTACCCTCACCTGGACCCTAAACCGTCCCCGTCCCCTAACCCTAACCCTAGCCCGAACCCTAACCCTAACCCTTCCCCGAAGCCTTCCCCTCACCCGTCCCCTAATCCTAACCCGTACGCTCACACTAACCCGCGCCTTCACACGTGTTCTCCGCATAAACCGTTGTCTTACCCTCACCTGGACCCTAAACCGTCCCCGTCCTCTAACCCTAACCCTAGCCCAAACCCTAACCCTAACACTTCACCGAAGCCTTCCCCTCACCCGTCCCATAATCCTAACCCGTACGCTCACACTAACCCGCGCCTTCACACGTACGCTCCCCCTAAACCGTTGTCGTACCCTCACCTGGACCCTAAACCGTCCCCGTCCCCTAACCCTAACCCTAGCCCGAACCCTAACCCTAACCCTTCCCCGAAGCCTTCCCCTAACCCATCCCCTAATCCTAACCCGTACGCTCACACTAACCCGCGCCCTCACACGTACGCTCCCCCTAAACCGTTGTCGTACCCTCACCTGGACCCTAAACCGTCCCCGTCCCCTAACCCTAACCCTAGCCCGAACCCTAACCCTAACCCTTCCCCGAAGCCTTCCCCTCACCCGTTCCCTAATCCTAACCCGTACGCTCACACTAACCCGCGCCCTCACACATACGCTCCCCCTAAACCGTTGTCGTACCCTCACCTGGACCCTAAACCGTCCCAGTCCCCTAACCCTACCCCTAGCCCGAACCCTAACCCTAACCCTTCCCCGAAGCCTTCCCCTCACCCGTCCCGTAATCCTAACCCGTACGCTCACAATAACATGCGCCCTCACACGTACGCTCCCCCTAAACCGTTGTCGTACCCTCACCTGGACCCTAAACCGTCCCCGTCCCCTAACCCTAACCCTAGCCCGAACCCTAACCCTAACCCTTCCCCGAAGCCTTCCCCTCACCCGTCCCCTAATCCTAACCCGTACGCTCACACTAACCCGCGCCCTCACACGTACGCTCCCCCTAAACCGTTGTCATACCCTCACCTGGACCCTAAACCGTCCCCGTCCCCTAACCCTAACCCTAGCCCGAACCCTAACCCTAACCCTTCCCCGAAGCCTTCCCCTCACCCATCCCCTAATCCTAACCCGTACGCTCACACTAACCCGCGCCCTCACACGTACGCTCCCCCTAAACCGTTGTCGTACCCTCACCTGGACCCTAAACCGTCCCCGTCCCCTAACCCTAACCCTAGCCCAAACCCTAACCCTAACACTTCCCCGAAGCCTTCCACTCACCCGTCCCCTAATCCTAACCCGTACGCTCACACTAACCCGCGCCCTCACACGTACGCTCCCCCTAAACCGTGGTCGTACCCTCACCTGGACCCTAAACCGTCCCCGTCCCCTAACCCTAACCCTAGCCCGAACCCTAACCCTAACCCTTCCCCGAAGCCTTCCCCTCACCCGTCCCCTAATCCTAACCCGTACGCTCACACTAAACCGCGCCCTCACACGTACGCTCCCCGAAAACCGTTGTCGTACCCTCACCTGGACCCTAAACCGTCCCCGTCCCCTAACCCTAACCCTAGCCCGAACCCTAACCCTAACCCTTCCCCGAAGCCTTCCCCTCACCCGTCCCCTAATCCTAACCCGTACGCTCACACTAACCCGCGCCCTCACACGTACGCTCCCCCTAAACCGTTGTCGTACCCTCACCTGGACCCTAAACCGTCCCCGTCCCCTAACCCTAACCCTAGCCTGAACCCTAACCCTAACCCTTCCCTGAAGCCTTCCCCTCACCCGTCCCCTAATCCTAACCCGTACACTCAGACTAACCCGCGCCCTCACACGTGCGCTCCGCCTAAACCGTTGTCGTACCCTCACCTGGACCCTACACCGTCCCCGTCCCTAAACCCTAACCCTAGCCCGAACCCTAACCCTAACCCTTCCCCGAAGCCTTCCCCTCACCCGTCCCCTAATCCTAACCCGTACGCTCACACTAACCCACGCCCTCACACATACGCTCCGCCTAAACCGTTGTCGTACCCTCACCTGGACCCTAAACCGTCCCCGTCCCCAAACCCTAACCCTAGCCCGAACCCTAACACTAACGCTTCCCCGAAGCCTTCCCCTCAACCGTCCCCTAATCCTAACCCGTACGCTCACACTAACGCGCGCCCTCACACGTACGCTCCCCCTAAACCGTTGTCGTACCCTCACCTGGACCCTAAACCGTCCCCGTCCCCTAACCCTAACCCTAGCCCGAACCCTAACCCTAACCCTTCCCCGAAGCCCTCCCCTCACCCGTCCCCTAATCCTAAACCGTATGCTCACACTAACCCGCGCCCTCACACGTACGCTCCCCCTAAACCGTTGTCGTACCCTCACCTGGACCCTAAACCGTCCCCGTCCCCTAACCCTAACCCTAGCCCGAACCCTAACCCTAACCCTTCCCCGAAGCCTTCCCCTCACCCGTCCCCTAATCCTAACCCGTACGCTCACACTAACCCGCGCCCTCACACGTACGCTCCCCCTAAACCGTGGTCGTACCCTCACCTGGACCCTAAACCGTCCCCGTCCCCTAACCCTAACCCTAGCCCGAACCCTAACCCTAACCCTTCCCCGAAGCCTTCCCCTCACCCGTCCCCTAATCCTAACCCGTACGCTCACACTAACCCGCGCCCTCACACATACGCTCCCCCTAAACCGTTGTCGTACCCTCACCTGGACCCTAAACCGTCCCCGTCCCCTAACCCTAACCCTAGCCCGAACCCTAACCCTAACCCTTCCCCGAAGCCTTCCCCTCACCCGTCCCCTAATCCTAACACGTATGCTCACACTAACACGCGCCCTCAAACGTACGCTCCCCCTAAACCGTTGTTGTACCCTCACCTGGACCCTAAACCGTCCCCGTCCCCTAACCCTAACCCTACCCCGAACCCTAACCCTAACCCTTCCATAAAGCCTTCCCCTCACCCGTCCCCTAATCCTAACCCGTACGCTCACACTAACCCGCGCCCTCACACGTGCGCTCCGACTAAACCGTTGTCGTACCCTCACCTGGACCCTAAACCGTCCCCGTCCCCTAACCCTAACCCTAGCCCGAACCCTAACCCTAACCCATCCCCGAAGCCTTCCCCTCACCCGTCCCCTAATCCTAACCCGTACGCTCACACTAACCCGCGCCCTCACACGTACACTCCCCCTAAACCGTTGTCGTACCCTCTCCTGAAACCTAAACCGTCCCCGTCCCCTAACCTTAACCCTAGCCCGAACTCTAACCCTAACCCTTCCCCGAAGCCTTCCCCTCACCCGTCCCCTTATCCTAACCCGTACGCTCACACTAACCGCGCCCTCACACGTACGCACCCCCTAAACCGTTGTCGTACCCTCACCTGGACCCTAAACCGTCCCCATCCCCTAACCCTAACCCTAGCCTGAACCCTAACCCTAACCCTTCCCCGAAGCCTTCCCCTCACCCGTCACCTAATCCTAACCCGTATGCTCAAACTAACCCGCGCCCTCACACGTGCGCTCCGCCTAAACCGTTGTCGTACCCTCACCTGGACCCTAAACCGTCCCCGTCCCCTAACCCTAACCCTAGCCCGAACCCTAACCCTAACCCTTCCCCAAAGCCTTCCCCTCACCCGTCCCCTAATCCTAACCCGTACGCTCACACTAACCCGCGCCCTCACACGTACGCTCCCACTAAACCGTTGTCGTACCCTCACCTGGACCCTAAACCGTCCCCGTCCCCTAACCCTAACCCTAGCCCGAACCCTAACCCTAACCCTTCCCCGAAGCCTTCCCCTCACACGTCCCCTAATACTAACCCGTACGCTCACAGTGACCCGCGCCCTCACACGTGCGCTCCGCCTAAACCGTTGCCGTACCCTCACCTGGACCCTAAAGCGTCCCCGTCCCCTAAACCTAACCCTAGCCCGAACCCTAACCCTAACCCTTCCCCGAAGCCTTCCCCTCACCCGTCCCCTAATCCTAACCCGTACTCTCACACTAACCCACGCCCTCACACGTACGCTCCCCCTAAACCGTTGTCGTACCCTCACCTGGACCCTAAACCGTCCCCGTCCCCTAACCCTAACCCTAGCCCGAACCTTAACCCTAACCGTTCCCCGAAGCCTTCCCCTCACCCGTCCCCTAATCCTAACCCGTACGCTCACACTAACCCGCGCCCTCACACGTACGTTCCCCCTAAACCGTTGTCGTACCCTCACCTGGACCCTAAACCGTCCCCGTCACCTAACCCTAACCCTAACCCTAGCCCGAACCCTAACCCTAACCCTTCCCCAAAGCCTTCCCCTCACCCGTCCCCTAATCCTAACCCGTACGCTCACACTAACCTGCAACCTCACACGTGCGCTCCGCCTAAACCGTTGTCGTACCCTCACCTGGACCCTAAACCGTCCCCGTCCCCTAACCCTAACCCTAGCCCGAAACCTAACCCTAACCCTTCCCCGAAGCCTTCCCCTCACCCGTCCCCTAATGCTAACCTGTATGCTCACACTAACCGGCGCCCTCACGCGTACGCTGCCCCTAAACCGTTGTCGTACCCTCACCTGGACCCTACACCGTCCCCGTCCCCTAACCCTAACCCTAGCCCGAACCCTAACCCTAACCCTTCCCCGAAGCCTTCCCCTCACCCGTCCCCTAATCCTAACCCGTACGCTTACACTAACGCGCGCCCTCACACGTACGCTCCAACTAAACCGTTGTCGTACCCTCACCTGGACCCTAAACCGTCCCCGTCCCCTAAGCCTAACCCTACCCCGAACCCTAACCCTAACCCTTCCCCGAAGCCTTCCCCTCACCCGGCCCCTAATCCTAACCCGTACGCTCACACTAACCCGCGTCCTCACACATACGCTCCCCCTAAACCGTTGTCGTACCCTCACCTGGACCCTAAACCATCCCCGTCCCCTAACCCTAACCCTAGCCCGAACCCTAACCCTAACCCTTCCCCGAAGCCTTCCCCTCACCCGTCCCCTAATCCTAACCCGTACGCTCACACTAACCCGCGCCCTCACACGTGTGCTCCGCCTAAACCGTTGTCGTACCCTCACCTGGACCCTACACCGTCCCCGTCCCCTAACCCTAACCCTAGCCCGAACCCTAACCCTAACCCTTCCCCGAAGCCTTCCCCTCACCCGTCCCCTAATCCTAACCCGTACGCTCACACTAACCCGCGCCCTCACACGTGTGCTCCGCCTAAACCGTTGTCGTACCCTCACCTGGACCCTAAACCGTCCCCGTCCCCTAACCATAACCCTAGCCCGAACCCTAACCCTAACCCTTCCCTGAAGCCTTCCCCTCACCCGTCCCCTAATCCTAACCCGTACGCTCACACTAACCCGCGCCCTCACACGTGCGCTCCGCCTAAACCGTTGTCGTACACTCACCTGGACACTACACCGTCCCCGTCCCCTAAACCTAACCCTAGCCCGAACCTTAACCCTAACCCTTCCCCGAAGCCTTCCCCTCACCCGTCCCCTAATCCTAACCCGTACGCTCACACTAACCCGCCCCCTCACACGTGTGCTCCGCCTAAACCGTTGTCGTACCCTCACCTGGACCCTACACCGTCCCCGTCCCCTAACCCTAACCCTAGCCCGAACCCTAACCCTAACCCTTCCCCGAAGCCTTCCCCTCACCCGTCCCCTAATCCTAACCCGTACGCTCACACTAACCCGCGCCCTCACACGTGTGCTCCACCTAAACCGTTGTCGTACCCTCACCTGGACCCTACACCGTCCCCATCCCCTAACCCTAACCCTAGCTCGAACCCTAACCCTAAACCTTCCCCGAAGCCTTCCCCTCACCCGTCCCCTAATCCTAACCCGTACACTCACACTAACCCACGCCCTCACACGTACGCTCCCCCTAAACCATTGTCGTACCCTCACCTGGACCCTAAACCGTCCCCGTCCCCTAACCCTAACCCTAGCCCGAACCCTAACCCTAACCCTTCCCCGAAGCCTTCCCCTCACCCGTCCCCTAATCCTAACCCGTACGCTCACACTAACCCGCGCCTTCACACGTGTGCTCCGCATAAACCGTTGTCGTACCCTCACCTGGACCCTAAACCGTCCCCGTCCTCTAACCCTAACCCTAGCCCAAACCCTAACCCTAACACTTCCCCGAAGCCTTCCCCTCACCCGTCCCATAATCCTAACCCGTACGCTCACACTAACCCGCGCCTTCACACGTACGCTCCCCCTAAACCGTTGTCGTACCCTCACCTGGACCCTAAACCGTCCCCGTCCCCTAACCCTAACCCTAGCCCGAACCCTAACCCTAACCCTTCCCCGAAGCCTTCCCCTAACCCATCCCCTAATCCTAACCCGTACGCTCACACTAACCCGCGCCCTCACACGTACGCTCCCCCTAAACCGTTGTCGTACCCTCACCTGGACCCTAAACCGTCCCCGTCCCCTAACCCTAACCCTAGCCCGAACCCTAACCCTAACCCTTCCCCGAAGCCTTCCCCTCACCCGTTCCCTAATCCTAACCCGTACGCTCACACTAACCCGCGCCCTCACACATACGCTCCCCCTAAACCGTTGTCGTACCCTCACCTGGACCCTAAACCGTCCCAGTCCCCTAACCCTACCCCTAGCCCGAACCCTAACCCTAACACTTCCCCGAAGCCTTCCCCTCACCCGTCCCGTAATCCTAACCCGTACGCTCACAATAACATGCGCCCTCACACGTACGCTCCCCCTAAACCGTTGTCGTACCCTCACCTGGACCCTAAACCGTCCCCGTCCCCTAACCCTAACCCTAGCCCGAACCCTAACCCTAACCCTTCCCCGAAGCCTTCCCCTCACCCGTCCCCTAATCCTAACCCGTACGCTCACACTAACCCGCGCCCTCACACGTACGCTCCCCCTAAACCGTTGTCGTACCCTCACCTGGACCCTAAACCGTCCCCGTCCCCTAACCCTAACCCTAGCCCGAACCCTAACCCTAACCCTTCCCCGAAGCCTTCCCCTCACCCGTCCCCTAATCCTAACCCGTACGCTCACACTAACCCGCGCCCTCACACGTACGCTCCCCCTAAACCGTTGTCGTACCCTCACCTGGACCCTAAACCGTCCCCGTCCCCTAACCCTAACCCTAGCCCAAACCCTAACCCTAACACTTCCCCGAAGCCTTCCCCTCACCCGTCCCCTAATCCTAACCCGTACGCTCACACTAACCCGCGCCCTCACACGTACGCTCCCCCTAAACCGTGGTCGTACCCTCACCTGGACCCTAAACCGTCCCCGTCCCCTAACCCTAACCCTAGCCCGAACCCTAACCCTAACCCTTCCCCGAAGCCTTCCCCTCACCCGTCCCCTAATCCTAACCCGTACGCTCACACTAAACCGCGCCCTCACACGTACGCTCCCCGAAAACCGTTGTCGTACCCTCACCTGGACCCTAAACCGTCCCCGTCCCCTAACCCTAACCCTAGCCCGAACCCTAACCCTAACCCTTCCCCGAAGCCTTCCCCTCACCCGTCCCCTAATCCTAACCCGTATGCTCACACTAACACGCGCCCTCACACGTACGCTCCCCCTAAACCGTTGTCGTACCCTCACCTGGACCCTAAACCGTCCCCGTCCCCTAACCATAACCCTAGCCCGAACCCTAACCCTAACCCTTCCCTGAAGCCTTCCCCTCACCCGTCCCCTAATCCTAACCCGTACACTCACACTAACCCGCGCCCTCACACGTGCGCTCCGACTAAACCGTTGTCGTACCCTCACCTGGACCCTAAACCGTCCCCGTCCCCTAACCCTAACCCTAGCCCGAACCCTAACCCTAACCCTTCCCCGAAGCCTTCCCCTCACCCGTCCCCTAATCCTAACCCGTACGCTCACACTAACCCACGCCCTCACACGTACGCTCCCCCTAAACCGTTGTCGTACCCTCACCTGGAACCTAAACCGTCCCCGTCCCCTAACCCTAACCCTAGCCCGAACCCTAACCCTAACTCTTCCCCGAAGCCTTCCCCTCACCCGTCCCCTAATGCTAACCCGTACGCTCACACTAACCCGCGCCCTCACACTTACGCTCCCCCTAAACCGCTGTCGTACCCTCACCTGGACCCTAAACCGTCCCCGTCCCCTAACCCTAACCCTAGCCCGAACCCTAACCCTAACCCTTCCCCGAAGCCTTCCCCTCACCCATCCCCTAATCCTAACCCGTACGCTCACACTAACCTGCGCCCTCACACGTGCGATCCGCCTAAACCGTTGTCGTACCCTCACCTGGACCCTACACCGTCCCCGTCCCCTAACCCTAACCCTACCCCGAACCCTAACCCTAACCCTTCCCCGAAGCCTTCCCCTCACCCGTCCCCTAATCCTAACCCGTACGCTGACACTAACCCGCGCCGTCACACGTACGCTCCCCCTAAACCGTTGTTGTACCCTCACCTGGACCCTAAACCGTCCCTGTCCCCTAACCCTAACCCTAGCCCGAACCCTAACCCTAACCCTTCCCCGAAGCCTTCCCCTCACCCGTCCCCTAATCCTAACCCGTACGCTCACACTAACCCGCGCCCTCACACGTACGCTCCCCCTAAACCGTTGTCGTACACTCACCTGGACCCTAAACCGTCCCCGTCCCCTAACCCTAACCCTAGCCCGAACCCTAACCCTAACCCTTCCCCGAATCCTTCCCCTCACCCGTCCCCTAATCCTAACCCGTACGCTCACACTAACCCGCGCCCTCACACGTACACTCCCCCTAAACCGTTGTCGTACCCTCTCCTGAAACCTAAACCGTCCCCGTCCCCTAACCCTAACCCTAGCCCGAACCCTAACCCTAACCCTTCCCCGAAGCCTTCCCCTCACCCGTCCCCTAATCCTAACCCGTACGCTCACACTAACCGCGCCCTCACACGTACGCTCCCCCTAAACCGTTGTCGTACCCTCACCTGGACCCTAAACCGTCCCCATCCCCTAACCCTAACCCTAGCCTGAACCCTAACCCTAACCCTTCCCCGAAGCCTTCCCCTCACCCGTCCCCTAATCCTAACCCGTACGCTCAAACTAACCCGCGCCCTCACACGTGCGCTCCGCCTAAACCGTTGTCGTACCCTCACCTGGACCCTAAACCGTCCCCGTCCCCTAACCCTAACCCTAGCCCGAACCCTAACCCTAACCCTTCCCCAAAGCCTTCCCCTCACCAGTCCCCTAATCCTAACCCGTACGCTCACACTAACCCACGCCCTCACACATACGCTCCGCCTAAACCGTTGTCGTACCCTCACCTGGACCCTAAACCGTCCCCGTCCCCAAACCCTAACCCTAGCCCGAACCCTAACACTAACGCTTCCCCGAAGCCTTCCCCTCAACCGTCCCCTAATCCTAACCCGTACGCTCACACTAACGCGCGCCCTAACACGTACGCTCCCCCTAAACCGTTGTCGTACCCTCACCTGGACCCTAAACCGTCCCCGTCCCCTAACCCTAACCCTAGCCCGAACCCTAACCCTAACCCTTCCCCGAAGCCCTCCCCTCACCCGTCCCCTTTTCCTAAACCGTATGCTCACACTAACCCGCGCCCTCACACGTACGCTCCCCCTAAACCGTTGTCGTACCCTCACCTGGACCCTAAACCGTCCCCGTCCCCTAACCCTAACCCTAGCCCGAACCCTAACCCTAACCCTTCCCCGAAGCCTTCCCCTCACCCGTCCCCTAATCCTAACCCGTACGCTCACACTAACCCGCGCCCTCACACGTACGCTCCCCCTAAACCGTGGTCGTACCCTCACCTGGACCCTAAACCGTCCCCGTCCCCTAACCCTAACCCTAGCCCGAACCCTAACCCTAACCCTTCCCCGAAGCCTTCCCCTCACCCGTCCCCTAATCCTAACCCGTACGCTCACACTAACCCGCGCCCTCACACATACGCTCCCCCTAAACCGTTGTCGTACCCTCACCTGGACCCTAAACCGTCCCCGTCCCCTAACCCTAACCCTAGCCCGAACCCTAACCCTAACCCTTCCCCGAAGCCTTCCCCTCACCCGTCCCCTAATCCTAACACGTATGCTCACACTAACACACGCCCTCAAACGTACGCTCCCCCTAAACCGTTGTTGTACCCTCACCTGGACCCTAAACCGTCCCCGTCCCCTAACCCTAACCCTAGCCCGAACCCTAACCCTAACCCTTCCATAAAGCCTTCCCCTCACCCATCCCCTAATCCTAACCCGTACGCTCACACTAACCCGCGCCCTCACACGTGCGCTCCGACTAAACCGTTGTCGTACCCTCACCTGGACCCTAAACCGTCCCCGTCCCCTAACCCTAACCCTAGCCCGAACCCTAAACCTAACCCTTCCCCGAAGCCTTCCCCTCACCCGTCCCCTAATCCTAACCCGTACGCTCACACTAACCCGCGCCCTCACACGTACACTCCCCCTAAACCGTTGTCGTACCCTCTCCTGAAACCTAAACCGTCCCCGTCCCCTAACCCTAACCCTAGCCCGAACCCTAACCCTAACCCTTCCCCGAAGCCTTCCCCTCACCCGTCCCCTAATCCTAACCCGTACGCTCACACTAACCGCGCCCTCACACGTACGCGCCCCCTAAACCGTTGTCGTACCCTCACCTGGACCCTAAACCGTCCCCATCCCCTAACCCTAACCCTAGCCTGAACCCTAACCCTAACCCTTCCCCGAAGCCTTCACCTCACCCGTCCCCTAATCCTAACCCGTATGCTCAAACTAACCCGCGCCCTCACACGTGCGCTCCGCCTAAACCGTTGTCGTACCCTCACCTGGACCCTAAACCGTCCCCGTCCCCTAACCCTAACCCTAGCCCGAACCCTAACCCTAACCCTTCCCCAAAGCCTTCCCCTCACCCGTCCCCTAATCCTAACCCGTACGCTCACACTAACCCACGCCCTCACACATACGCTCCGCCTAAACCGTTGTCGTACCCTCACCTGGACCCTAAACCGTCCCCGTCCCCAAACACTAACCCTAGCCCGAACCCTAACACTAACGCTTCCCCGAAGCCTTCCCCTCAACCGTCCCCTAATCCTAACCCGTACGCTCACACTAACCCGCGCCCTCACACGTACGCTCCCCCTAAACCGTTGTCGTACCCTCACCTGGACCCTAAACCGTCCCCGTCCCCTAACCCTAACCCTAGCCCGAACCCTAACCCTAACCCTTCCCCGAAGCCTTCCCCTCACCCGTCCCCTAATCCTAAACCGTATGCTCACACTAACCCGCGCCCTCACACGTACGCTCCCCCTAAACCGTTGTCGTACCCTCACCTGAACCCTAAACCGTCCCCGTCCCCTAACCCTAACCCTAGCCCGAACCCTAACCCTAACCCTTCCCCGAAGCCTTCCCCTCACACGTCCCCTAATACTAACCCGTACGCTCACACTGACCCGCGCCCTCACACGTGCGCTCCGCCTAAACCGTTGCCGTACCCTCACCTGAACCCTAAAGCGTCCCCGTCCCCTAAACCTAACCCTAGCCCGAACCCTAACCCTAACCCTTCCCCGAAGCCTTCCCCTCACCCGTCCCCTAATCCTAACCCGTACTCTCACACTAACCCACGCCCTCACACGTACGCTCCCCCTAAACCGTTGTCGTACCCTCACCTGGACCCTAAACCGTCCCCGTCCCCTAACCCTAACCCTAGCCCGAACCTTAACCCTAACCGTTCCCCGAAGCCTTCCCCTCACCCGTCCCCTAATCCTAACCCGTACGCTCACACTAACCCGCGCCCTCACACGTACGTTCCCCCTAAACCGTTGTCGTACCCTCACCTGGACCCTAAACCGTCCCCGTCACCTAACCCTAACCCTAACCCTAGCCCGAACCCTAACCCTAACCCTTCCCCAAAGCCTTCCCCTCACCCGTCCCCTAATCCTAACCCCTACGCTCACACTAACCCGCAACCTCACACGTGCGCTCCGCCTAAACCGTTGTCGTACCCTCACCTGGACCCTAAACCGTCCCCGTCCCCTAACCCTAACCCTAGCCCGAAACCTAACCCTAACCCTTCCCCGAAGCCTTCCCCTCACCCGTCCCCTAATGCTAACCTGTATGCTCACACTAACCGGCGCCCTCACGCGTACGCTGCCCCTAAACCGTTGTCGTACCCTCACCTGGACCCTACACCGTCCCCGTCCCCTAACCCTAACCCTAGCCCGAACCCTAACCCTAACCCTTCCCCGAAGCCTTCCCCTCACCCGTCCCCTAATCCTAACCCGTACGCTTACACTAACGCGCGCCCTCACACGTACGCTCCCCCTAAACCGTTGTCGTACCCTCACCTGGACCCTAAACCGTCCCCGTCCCCTAAGCCTAACCCTACCCCGAACCCTAACCCTAACCCTTCCCCGAAGCCTTCCCCTCACCCGGCCCCTAATCCTAACCCGTACGCTCACACTAACCCGCGTCCTCACACATACGCTCCCCCTAAACCGTTGTCGTACCCTCACCTGGACCCTAAACCATCCCCGTCCCCTAACCCTAACCCTAGCCCGAACCCTAACCCTAACCCTTCCCCGAAGCCTTCCCCTCACCCGTCCCCTAATACTAACCCGTACGCTCACACTAAACCGCGCCCTCACACGTACGCTTCCCCTAAACCGTTGTCGTACCCTCACCTGGACCCTAAACCGTCCCCGTCCCCTAACCCTAACCCTAGCCCGAACCCTAACCCTAACCCTTCCCCGAAGCCTTCCCCTCACCCGTCCCCTAATGCTAACCCGTACGCTCACACTAACCCGCGCCCTCACACGTACGCTCCCCCTAAACCGTTGTCGTACCCTCACCTGGACCCTAAACCGTCCCCGTCCCCTAACCATAACCCTAGCCCGAACCCTAACCCTAACCCTTCCCAGAAGCCTTCCCCTCACCCGTCCCCTAATCCTAACCCGTACGCGCACACTAACCCGCGCCCTCATATGTACGCTCCCCCTAAACCGTTGTCGTACCCTCACCTGGACCCTAAACCGTCCCCATGCCCTAACCCTAGCCCTAGCCCGAACCCTAACCCTAACCCTTCCCCGAAGCCTTCCCCTCACCCGTCCCCTAATCCTAACCCGTACGCTCACACTAACCGACGCCCTCACACATACGCTCCGCCTAAACCGTTGTCGTACCCTCACCTGGACCCTAAACCGTCCCCGTCCCCTAACCCTAACCCTAGCCCGAACCCTAACACTAACGCTTCCCCGAAGCCTTCCCCTCAACCGTCCCTTAATCCTAACCCGTACGCTCACACTAACCCGCGCCCTCACACGTACGCTCTCCCTAAACCGTTGTCGTACCCTCACCTGGACCCTAAACCGTCCCCGTCCCCTAACCCTAACCCTAGCCCGAACCCTAACCCTAACCCTTCCCCGAAGCCTTCCCCTCACCCGTCCCCTAATCCTAAACCGTATGCTCACACTAACCCGCGCCCTCACACGTACGCTCCCCCTAAACCGTTGTCGTACCCTCACCTGGACCCTAAACCGTCCCCGTCCCCTAACCCTAACCCTAGCCCGAACCCTAACCCTAACCCTTCCCCGAAGCCTTCCCCTCACACGTCCCCTAATACTAACCCGTACGCTCACACTGACCCGCGCCCTCACACGTGCGCTCCGCCTAAACCGTTGCCGTACCCTCACCTGGACCCTAAAGCGTCCCCGTCCCCTAAACCTAACCCTAGCCCGAACCCTAACCCTAACCCTTCCCCGAAGCCTTCCCCTCACCCGTCCCCTAATCCTAACCCGTACTCTCACACTAACCCACGCCCTCACACGTACGCTCCCCCTAAACCGTTGTCGTACCCTCACCTGGACCCTAAACCGTCCCCGTCACCTAACCCTAACCCTAACCCTAGCCCGAACCCTAACCCTAACCCTTCCCCAAAGCCTTCCCCTCACCCGTCCCCTAATCCTAACCCGTACGCTCACACTAACCCGCAACCTCACACGTGCGCTCCGCCTAAACCGTTGTCGTACCCTCACCTGGACCCTAAACCGTCCCCGTCCCCTAACCCTAACCCTAGCCCGAAACCTAACCCTAACCCTTCCCCGAAGCCTTCCCCTCACCCGTCCCCTAATGCTAACCCGTATGCTCACACTAACCCGCGCCCTCACGCGTACGCTGCCCCTAAACCGTTGTCATACCCTCACCTGGACCCTAAACCGTCCCCGTCCCCTAACCCTAACCCTAGCCCAAACCCTAACCCTAACACTTCCACGAAGCCTTCCCCTCACCCGTCCCCTAATCCTAACCCGTACGCTCACACTGACCCGCGCCCTCACCCGTGCGCTCCGCCTAAACCGTTGCCGTACCCTCACCTGGACCCTAAAGCGTCCCCGTCCCCTAAACCTAACCCTAGCCCGAACCCTAACCCTAACCCTTCCCCGAAGCCTTCCCCTCACCCGTCCCCTAATCCTAACCCGTACTCTCACACTAACCCACGCCCTCACACGTACGCTCCCCCTAAACCGTTGTCGTACCCTCACCTGGACCCTAAACCGTCCCCGTCCCCTAACCCTAACCCTAGCCCGAACCCTAACCCTAACCGTTCCCCGAAGCCTTCCCCTCACCCGTCCCCTAATCCTAACCCGTACGCTCACACTAACCCGCGCCCTCACACGTACGTTCCCCCTAAACCGTTGTCGTACCCTCACCTGGACCCTAAACCGTCCCCGTCACCTAACCCTAACCCTAACCCTAGCCCGAACCCTAACCCTAACCCTTCCCCAAAGCCTTCCCCTCACCGTCCCCTAATCCTAACCCGTACGCTCACACTAACCCGCAACCTCACATGTGCGCTCCGCCTAAACCGTTGTCGTACCCTCACCTGGACCCTAAACCGTCCCCGTCTCCTAACCCTAACCCTAGCCCGAAACCTAACCCTAACCCTTCCCCGAAGCCTTCCCCTCACCCGTCCCCTAATGCTAACCCGTACGCTCACACTAACCCGCGCCCTCACGCGTACGCTGCCCCTAAACCATTGTCGTACCCTCACCTGAACCCTACACCGTCCCCATCCCCTAACCCTAACCCTAGCCCGAACCCTAACCCTAACCCTTCCCCGAAGCCTTCCCCTCACCCGTCCCCTAATCCTAACCCGTACGCTTACACTAACCCGCGCCCTCACACGTACGCTCCCCCTAAACCGTTGTCGTACCCTCACCTGGACCCTAAACCGTCCCCGTCCCCTAAGCCTAACCCTACCCCGAACCCTAACCCTAACCCTTCCCCGAAGCCTTCCCCTCACCCGTCCCCTAATCCTAACCCGTACGCTCACACTAACCCGCGTCCTCACACATACGCTCCCCCAAAACCGTTGTCGTACCCTCACCTGGACCCTAAACCGTCCCCGTCCCCTAACCCTAACCCTAGCCCGAACCCTAACCCTAACCCTTCCCCGAAGCCTTCCCCTCACCCATCCCCTAATCCTAACCCGTACGCTCACACTAACCCGCGCCCTCACACGTACGCTTCCCCTAAACCGTTGTCGTACCCTCACCTGGACCCTAAACCGTCCCCGTCCCCTAAACCTAACCCTAGCCCGAACCCTAACCCTAACCCTTCCCCGAAGCCTTCCCCTCACCCGTCCCCTAATGCTAACCCGTACGCTCACACTAACCCGCGCCCTCACACGTACGCTCCCCCTAAACCGTTGTTGTACCCTCACCTGGACCCTAAACCGTCCCCGTACCCTAACCATAACCCTAGCCCGAACCCTAACCCTAACCCTTCCCCGAAGCCTTCCCCTCACCCGTCCCCTAATGCTAACCCGTACGCTCACACTAACCCACGCCCTCACGCGTACGCTGCCCCTAAACCATTGTCGTACCCTCACCTGGACCCTACACCGTCCCCATCCCCTAACCCTAACCCTAGCCCGAACCCTAACCCTAACCCTTCCCCGAAGCCTTCCCCTCACCCGTCCCCTAATCCTAACCCGTACGCTTACACTAACCCGCGCCCTCACACGTACGCTCCCCCTAAACCGTTGTCGTACCCTCACCTGGACCCTAAACCGTCCCCGTCCCCTAACCCTAACCCTAACCCGAACCCTAACCCTAACCCTTCCCCGAAGCCTTCCCCTCACCCATCCCCTAATCCTAACCCGTACGCTCACACTAACCCGCGCCCTCACACGTACGCTTCCCCTAAACCGTTGTCGTACCCTCACCTGGACCCTAAACCGTCCCCGTCCCCTAACCCTAACCCTAGCCCGAACCCTAACCCTAACCCTTCCCCGAAGCCTTCCCCTCACCCGTCCCCTAATGCTAACCCGTACGCTCACACTAACCCGCGCCCTCACACGTACGCTCCCCCTAAACCGTTGTCGTACCCTCACCTGGACCCTAAACCGTCCCCGTACCCTAACCATAACCCTAGCCCGAACCCTAACCCTAACCCTTCCCCGAAGCCTTCCCCTCACCCGTCCCCTAATGCTAACCCGTACGCTCACACTAACCCGCGCCCGCACGCGTACGCTGCCCCTAAACCATTGTCGTACCCTCACCTGGACCCTACACCGTCCCCATCCCCTAACCCTAACCCTAGCCCGAACCCTAACCCTAACCCTTCCCCGAAGCCTTCCCCTCACCCGTCCCCTAATCCTAACCCGTACGCTTACACTAACCCGCGCCCTCACACGTACGCTCCGCCTAAACCGTTGTCGTACCCTCACCTGGACCCTAAACCGTCCCCGTCCCCTAACCCTAACCCTAGCCCTAACCCTAACCCTAACCCTTCCCCGAAGCCTTCCCCTCACCCGTCCCCTAATGCTAACCTGTATGCTCACACTAACCGGCGCCCTCACGCGTACGCTGCCCCTAAACCGTTGTCGTACCCTCACCTGGACCCTACACCGTCCCCGTCCCCTAACCCTAACCCTAGCCCGAACCCTAACCCTAACCCTTCCCCGAAGCCTTCCCCTCACCCGTCCCCTAATCCTAACCCGTACGCTTACACTAACGCGCGCCCTCACACGTACGCTCCCCCTAAACCGTTGTCGTACCCTCACCTGGACCCTAAACCGTCCCCGTCCCCTAAGCCTAACCCTACCCCGAACCCTAACCGTAACCCTTCCCCGAAGCCTTCCCCTCACCCGGCCCCTAATCCTAACCCGTACGCTCACACTAACCCGCGTCCTCACACATACGCTCCCCCTAAACCGTTGTCGTACCCTCACCTGGACCCTAAACCATCCCCGTCCCCTAACCCTAACCCTAGCCCGAACCCTAACCCTAACCCTTCCCCGAAGCCTTCCCCTCACCCGTCCCCTAATACTAACCCGTACACTCACACTAAACCGCGCCCTCACACGTACGCTTCCCCTAAACCGTTGTCGTACCCTCACCTGGACCCTAAACCGTCCCCGTCCCCTAACCCTAACCCTAGCCCGAACCCTAACCCTAACCCTTCCCCGAAGCCTTCCCCTCACCCGTCCCCTAATGCTAACCCGTACGCTCACACTAACCCGCGCCCTCACACGTACGCTCCCCCTAAACCGTTGTCGTACCCTCACCTGGACCCTAAACCGTCCCCGTCCCCTAACCATAACCCTAGCCCGAACCCTAACCCTAACCCTTCCCAGAAGCCTTCCCCTCACCCGTCCCCTAATCCTAACCCGTACGCGCACACTAACCCGCGCCCTCATATGTACGCTCCCCCTAAACCGTTGTCGTACCCTCACCTGGACCCTAAACCGTCCCCATGCCCTAACCCTAGCCCTAGCCCGAACCCTAACCCTAACCCTTCCCCGAAGCCTTCCCCTCACCCGTCCCCTAATCCTAACCCGTACGCTCACACTAACCGACGCCCTCACACATACGCTCCGCCTAAACCGTTGTCGTACCCTCACCTGGACCCTAAACCGTCCCCGTCCCCTAACCCTAACCCTAGCCCGAACCCTAACACTAACGCTTCCCCGAAGCCTTCCCCTCAACCGTCCCTTAATCCTAACCCGTACGCTCACACTAACCCGCGCCCTCACACGTACGCTCTCCCTAAACCGTTGTCGTACCCTCACCTGGACCCTAAACCGTCCCCGTCCCCTAACCCTAACCCTAGCCCGAACCCTAACCCTAACCCTTCCCCGAAGCCTTCCCCTCACCCGTCCCCTAATCCTAAACCGTATGCTCACACTAACCCGCGCCCTCACACGTACGCTCCCCCTAAACCGTTGTCGTACCCTCACCTGGACCCTAAACCGTCCCCGTCCCCTAACCCTAACCCTAGCCCGAACCCTAACCCTAACCCTTCCCCGAAGCCTTCCCCTCACACGTCCCCTAATACTAACCCGTACGCTCACACTGACCCGCGCCCTCACACGTGCGCTCCGCCTAAACCGTTGCCGTACCCGCACCTGGACCCTAAAGCGTCCCCGTCCCCTAAACCTAACCCTAGCCCGAACCCTAACCCTAACCCTTCCCCGAAGCCTTCCCCTCACCCGTCCCCTAATCCTAACCCGTACTCTCACACTAACCCACGCCCTCACACGTACGCTCCCCCTAAACCGTTGTCGTACCCTCACCTGGACCCTAAACCGTCCCCGTCACCTAACCCTAACCCTAACCCTAGCCCGAACCCTAACCCTAACCCTTCCCCAAAGCCTTCCCCTCACCCGTCCCCTAATCCTAACCCGTACGCTCACACTAACCCGCAACCTCACACGTGCGCTCCGCCTAAACCGTTGTCGTACCCTCACCTGGACCCTAAACCGTCCCCGTCCCCTAACCCTAACCGTAGCCCGAAACCTAACCCTAACCCTTCCCCGAAGCCTTCCCCTCACCCGTCCCCTAATCCTAACCCGTACGCTCACACTAACCCGCGCCCTCACACGTACACTCCCCCTAAACCGTTGTCGTACCCTCTCCTGAAACCTAAACCGTCCCCGTCCCCTAACCCTAACCCTAGCCCGAACCCTAACCCTAACCCTTCCCCGAAGCCTTCCCCTCACCCGTCCCCTAATCCTAACCCGTACGCTCACACTAACCGCGCCCTCACACGTACGCGCCCCCTAAACCGTTGTCGTACCCTCACCTGGACCCTAAACCGTCCCCATCCCCTAACCCTAACCCTAGCCTGAACCCTAACCCTAACCCTTCCCCGAAGCCTTCACCTCACCCGTCCCCTAATCCTAACCCGTATGCTCAAACTAACCCGCGCCCTCACACGTGCGCTCCGCCTAAACCGTTGTCGTACCCTCACCTGGACCCTAAACCGTCCCCGTCCCCTAACCCTAACCCTAGCCCGAACCCTAACCCTAACCCTTCCCCAAAGCCTTCCCCTCACCCGTCCCCTAATCCTAACCCGTACGCTCACACTAACCCACGCCCTCACACATACGCTCCGCCTAAACCGTTGTCGTACCCTCACCTGGACCCTAAACCGTCCCCGTCCCCAAACACTAACCCTAGCCCGAACCCTAACACTAACGCTTCCCCGAAGCCTTCCCCTCAACCGTCCCCTAATCCTAACCCGTACGCTCACACTAACCCGCGCCCTCACACGTACGCTCCCCCTAAACCGTTGTCGTACCCTCACCTGGACCCTAAACCGTCCCCGTCCCCTAACCCTAACCCTAGCCCGAACCCTAACCCTAACCCTTCCCCGAAGCCTTCCCCTCACCCGTCCCCTAATCCTAAACCGTATGCTCACACTAACCCGCGCCCTCACACGTACGCTCCCCCTAAACCGTTGTCGTACCCTCACCTGAACCCTAAACCGTCCCCGTCCCCTAACCCTAACCCTAGCCCGAACCCTAACCCTAACCCTTCCCCGAAGCCTTCCCCTCACACGTCCCTTAATACTAACCCGTACGCTCACACTGACCCGCGCCCTCACACGTGCGCTCCGCCTAAACCGTTGCCGTACCCTCACCTGAACCCTAAAGCGTCCCCGTCCCCTAAACCTAACCCTAGCCCGAACCCTAACCCTAACCCTTCCCCGAAGCCTTCCCCTCACCCGTCCCCTAATCCTAACCCGTACTCTCACACTAACCCACGCCCTCACACGTACGCTCCCCCTAAACCGTTGTCGTACCCTCACCTGGACCCTAAACCGTCCCCGTCCCCTAACCCTAACCCTAGCCCGAACCTTAACCCTAACCGTTCCCCGAAGCCTTCCCCTCACCCGTCCCCTAATCCTAACCCGTACGCTCACACTAACCCGCGCCCTCACACGTACGTTCCCCCTAAACCGTTGTCGTACCCTCACCTGGACCCTAAACCGTCCCCGTCACCTAACCCTAACCCTAACCCTAGCCCGAACCCTAACCCTAACCCTTCCCCAAAGCCTTCCCCTCACCCGTCCCCTAATCCTAACCCGTACGCTCACACTAACCCGCAACCTCACACGTGCGCTCCGCCTAAACCGTTGTCGTACCCTCACCTGGACCCTAAACCGTCCCCGTCCCCTAACCCTAACCCTAGCCCGAAACCTAACCCTAACCCTTCCCCGAAGCCTTCCCCTCACCCGTCCCCTAATGCTAACCTGTATGCTCACACTAACCGGCGCCCTCACGCGTACGCTGCCCCTAAACCGTTGTCGTACCCTCACCTGGACCCTACACCGTCCCCGTCCCCTAACCCTAACCCTAGCCCGAACCCTAACCCTAACCCTTCCCCGAAGCCTTCCCCTCACCCGTCCCCTAATCCTAACCCGTACGCTTACACTAACGCGCGCCCTCAAACGTACGCTCCCCCTAAACCGTTGTCGTACCCTCACCTGGACCCTAAACCGTCCCCGTCCCCTAAGCCTAACCCTACCCCGAACCCTAACCCTAACCCTTCCCCGAAGCCTTCCCCTCACCCGGCCCCTAATCCTAACCCGTACGCTCACACTAACCCGCGTCCTCACACATACGCTCCCCCTAAACCGTTGTCGTACCCTCACCTGGACCCTAAACCATCCCCGTCCCCTAACCCTAACCCTAGCCCGAACCCTAACCCTAACCCTTCCCCGAAGCCTTCCCCTCACCCGTCCCCTAATACTAACCCGTACGCTCACACTAAACCGCGCCCTCACACGTACGCTTCCCCTAAACCGTTGTCGTACCCTCACCTGGACCCTAAACCGTCCCCGTCCCCTAACCCTAACCCTAGCCCGAACCCTAACCCTAACCCTTCCCCGAAGCCTTCCCCTCACCCGTCCCCTAATGCTAACCCGTACGCTCACACTAACCCGCGCCCTCACACGTACGCTCCCCCTAAACCGTTGTCGTACCCTCACCTGGACCCTAAACCGTCCCCGTCCCCTAACCATAACCCTAGCCCGAACCCTAACCCTAACCCTTCCCAGAAGCCTTCCCCTCACCCGTCCCCTAATCCTAACCCGTACGCGCACACTAACCCGCGCCCTCATATGTACGCTCCCCCTAAACCGTTGTCGTACCCTCACCTGGACCCTAAACCGTCCCCATGCCCTAACCCTAGCCCTAGCCCGAACCCTAACCCTAACCCTTCCCCGAAGCCTTCCCCTCACCCGTCCCCTAATCCTAACCCGTACGCTCACACTAACCGACGCCCTCACACATACGCTCCGCCTAAACCGTTGTCGTACCCTCACCTGGACCCTAAACCGTCCCCGTCCCCTAACCCTAACCCTAGCCCGAACCCTAACACTAACGCTTCCCCGAAGCCTTCCCCTCAACCGTCCCTTAATCCTAACCCGTACGCTCACACTAACCCGCGCCCTCACACGTACGCTCTCCCTAAACCGTTGTCGTACCCTCACCTGGACCCTAAACCGTCCCCGTCCCCTAACCCTAACCCTAGCCCGAACCCTAACCCTAACCCTTCCCCGAAGCCTTCCCCTCACCCGTCCCCTAATCCTAAACCGTATGCTCACACTAACCCGCGCCCTCACACGTACGCTCCCCCTAAACCGTTGTCGTACCCTCACCTGGACCCTAAACCGTCCCCGTCCCCTCACCCTAACCCTAGCCCGAACCCTAACCCTAACCCTTCCCCGAAGCCTTCCCCTCACACGTCCCCTAATACTAACCCGTACGCTCACACTGACCCGCGCCCTCACACGTGCGCTCCGCCTAAACCGTTGCCGTACCCTCACCTGGACCCTAAAGCGTCCCCGTCCCCTAAACCTAACCCTAGCCCGAACCCTAACCCTAACCCTTCCCCGAAGCCTTCCCCTCACCCGTCCCCTAATCCTAACCCGTACTCTCACACTAACCCACGCCCTCACACGTACGCTCCCCCTAAACCGTTGTCGTACCCTCACCTGGACCCTAAACCGTCCCCGTCACCTAACCCTAACCCTAACCCTAGCCCGAACCCTAACCCTAACCCTTCCCCAAAGCCTTCCCCTCACCCGTCCCCTAATCCTAACCCGTACGCTCACACTAACCCGCAACCTCACACGTGCGCTCCGCCTAAACCGTTGTCGTACCCTCACCTGGACCCTAAACCGTCCCCGTCCCCTAACCCTAACCCTAGCCCGAAACCTAACCCTAACCCTTCCCCGAAGCCTTCCCCTCACCCGTCCCCTAATGCTAACCCGTATGCTCACACTAACCCGCGCCCTCACGCGTACGCTGCCCCTAAACCGTTGTCATACCCTCACCTGGACCCTAAACCGTCCCCGTCCCCTAACCCTAACCCTAGCCCAAACCCTAACCCTAACACTTCCACGAAGCCTTCCCCTCACCCGTCCCCTAATCCTAACCCGTACGCTTACACTAACCCGCGCCCTCACACGTACGCTCCCCCTAAACCGTTGTCGTACCCTCACCTGGACCCTAAACCGTCCCCGTCCCCTAAGCCTAACCCTACCCCGAACCCTAACCCTAACCCTTCCCCGAAGCCTTCCCCTCACCCGTCCCCTAATCCTAACCCGTACGCTCACACTAACCCGCGTCCTCACACATACGCTCCCCCAAAACCGTTGTCGTACCCTCACCTGGACCCTAAACCGTCCCCGTCCCCTAACCCTAACCCTAGCCCGAACCCTAACCCTAACCCTTCCCCGAAGCCTTCCCCTCACCCATCCCCTAATCCTAACCCGTACGCTCACACTAACCCGCGCCCTCACACGTACGCTTCCCCTAAACCGTTGTCGTACCCTCACCTGGACCCTAAACCGTCCCCGTCCCCTAAACCTAACCCTAGCCCGAACCCTAACCCTAACCCTTCCCCGAAGCCTTCCCCTCACCCGTCCCCTAATGCTAACCCGTACGCTCACACTAACCCGCGCCCTCACACGTACGCTCCCCCTAAACCGTTGTCGTACCCTCACCTGGACCCTAAACCGTCCCCGTACCCTAACCATAACCCTAGCCCGAACCCTAACCCTAACCCTTCCCCGAAGCCTTCCCCTCACCCGTCCCCTAATGCTAACCCGTACGCTCACACTAACCCACGCCCTCACGCGTACGCTGCCCCTAAACCATTGTCGTACCCTCACCTGGACCCTACACCGTCCCCATCCCCTAACCCTAACCCTAGCCCGAACCCTAACCCTAACCCTTCCCCGAAGCCTTCCCCTCACCCGTCCCCTAATCCTAACCCGTACGCTTACACTAACCCGCGCCCTCACACGTACGCTCCCCCTAAACCGTTGTCGTACCCTCACCTGGACCCTAAACCGTCCCCGTCCCCTAACCCTAACCCTAGCCCGAACCCTAACCCTAACCCTTCCCCGAAGCCTTCCCCTCACCCATCCCCTAATCCTAACCCGTACGCTCACACTAACCCGCGCCCTCACACGTACGCTTCCCCTAAACCGTTGTCGTACCCTCACCTGGACCCTAAACCGTCCCCGTCCCCTAACCCTAACCCTAGCCCGAACCCTAACCCTAACCCTTCCCCGAAGCCTTCCCCTCACCCGTCCCCTAATGCTAACCCGTACGCTCACACTAACCCGCGCCCTCACACGTACGCTCCCCCTAAACCGTTGTCGTACCCTCACCTGGATCCTAAACCGTCCCCGTACCCTAACCATAACCCTAGCCCGAACCCTAACCCTAACCCTTCCCCGAAGCCTTCCCCTCACCCGTCCCCTAATGCTAACCCGTACGCTCACACTAACCCGCGCCCTCACGCGTACGCTGCCCCTAAACCATTGTCGTACCCTCACCTGGACCCTACACCGTCCCCATCCCCTAACCCTAACCCTAGCCCGAACCCTAACCCTAACCCTTCCCCGAAGCCTTCCCCTCACCCGTCCCCTAATCCTAACCCGTACGCTTACACTAACCCGCGCCCTCACACGTACGCTCCGCCTAAACCGTTGTCGTACCCTCACCTGGACCCTAAACCGTCCCCGTCCCCTAACCCTAACCCTAGCCCTAACCCTAACCCTAACCCTTCCCCGAAGCCTTCCCCTCACCCGTCCCCTAATGCTAACCTGTATGCTCACACTAACCGGCGCCCTCACGCGTACGCTGCCCCTAAACCGTTGTCGTACCCTCACCTGGACCCTACACCGTCCCCGTCCCCTAACCCTAACCCTAGCCCGAACCCTAACCCTAACCCTTCCCCGAAGCCTTCCCCTCACCCGTCCCCTAATCCTAACCCGTACGCTTACACTAACGCGCGCCCTCACACGTACGCTCCCCCTAAACCGTTGTCGTACCCTCACCTGGACCCTAAACCGTCCCCGTCCCCTAAGCCTAACCCTACCCCGAACCCTAACCGTAACCCTTCCCCGAAGCCTTCCCCTCACCCGGCCCCTAATCCTAACCCGTACGCTCACACTAACCCGCGTCCTCACACATACGCTCCCCCTAAACCGTTGTCGTACCCTCACCTGGACCCTAAACCATCCCCGTCCCCTAACCCTAACCCTAGCCCGAACCCTAACCCTAACCCTTCCCCGAAGCCTTCCCCTCACCCGTCCCCTAATACTAACCCGTACGCTCACACTAAACCGCGCCCTCACACGTACGCTTCCCCTAAACCGTTGTCGTACCCTCACCTGGACCCTAAACCGTCCCCGTCCCCTAACCCTAACCCTAGCCCGAACCCTAACCCTAACCCTTCCCCGAAGCCTTCCCCTCACCCGTCCCCTAATGCTAACCCGTACGCTCACACTAACCCGCGCCCTCACACGTACGCTCCCCCTAAACCGTTGTCGTACCCTCACCTGGACCCTAAACCGTCCCCGTCCCCTAACCATAACCCTAGCCCGAACCCTAACCCTAACCCTTCCCAGAAGCCTTCCCCTCACCCGTCCCCTAATCCTAACCCGTACGCGCACACTAACCCGCGCCCTCATATGTACGCTCCCCCTAAACCGTTGTCGTACCCTCACCTGGACCCTAAACCGTCCCCATGCCCTAACCCTAGCCCTAGCCCGAACCCTAACCCTAACCCTTCCCCGAAGCCTTCCCCTCACCCGTCCCCTAATCCTAACCCGTACGCTCACACTAACCGACGCCCTCACACATACGCTCCGCCTAAACCGTTGTCGTACCCTCACCTGGACCCTAAACCGTCCCCGTCCCCTAACCCTAACCCTAGCCCGAACCCTAACACTAACGCTTCCCCGAAGCCTTCCCCTCAACCGTCCCTTAATCCTAACCCGTACGCTCACACTAACCCGCGCCCTCACACGTACGCTCTCCCTAAACCGTTGTCGTACCCTCACCTGGACCCTAAACCGTCCCCGTCCCCTAACCCTAACCCTAGCCCGAACCCTAACCCTAACCCTTCCCCGAAGCCTTCCCCTCACCCGTCCCCTAATCCTAAACCGTATGCTCACACTAACCCGCGCCCTCACACGTACGCTCCCCCTAAACCGTTGTCGTACCCTCACCTGGACCCTAAACCGTCCCCGTCCCCTAACCCTAACCCTAGCCCGAACCCTAACCCTAACCCTTCCCCGAAGCCTTCCCCTCACACGTCCCCTAATACTAACCCGTACGCTCACACTGACCCGCGCCCTCACACGTGCGCTCCCCCTAAACCGTTGCCGTACCCGCACCTGGACCCTAAAGCGTCCCCGTCCCCTAAACCTAACCCTAGCCCGAACCCTAACCCTAACCCTTCCCCGAAGCCTTCCCCTCACCCGTCCCCTAATCCTAACCCGTACTCTCACACTAACCCACGCCCTCACACGTACGCTCCCCCTAAACCGTTGTCGTACCCTCACCTGGACCCTAAACCGTCCCCGTCACCTAACCCTAACCCTAACCCTAGCCCGAACCCTAACCCTAACCCTTCCCCAAAGCCTTCCCCTCACCCGTCCCCTAATCCTAACCCGTACGCTCACACTAACCCACAACCTCACACGTGCGCTCCGCCTAAACCGTTGTCGTACCCTCACCTGGACCCTAAACCGTCCCCGTCCCCTAACCCTAACCCTAGCCCGAAACCTAACCCTAACCCTTCCCCGAAGCCTTCCCCTCACCCGTTCCCTAATGCTAACCCGTATGCTCACACTAACCCGCGCCCTCACGCGTACGCTGCCCCTAAACCGTTGTCATACCCTCACCTGGACCCTAAACCGTCCCCGTCCCCTAACCCTAACCCTAGCCCAAACCCTAACCCTAACACTTCCACGAAGCCTTCCCCTCACCCGTCCCCTAATCCTAACCCGTACGCTCACACTGACCCGCGCCCTCACACGTACGCTCCCCCTAAACCGTTGTCGTACCCTCACCTGGACCCTAAACCGTCCCCGTCACCTAACCCTAACCCTAACCCTAGCCCGAACCCTAACCCTAACCCTTCCCCAAAGCCTTCCCCTCACCCGTCCCCTAATCCTAACCCGTACGCTCACACTAACCCACAACCTCACACGTGCGCTCCGCCTAAACCGTTGTCGTACCCTCACCTGGACCCTAAACCGTCCCCGTCCCCTAACCCTAACCCTAGCCCGAAACCTAACCCTAACCCTTCCCCGAAGCCTTCCCCTCACCCGTTCCCTAATGCTAACCCGTATGCTCACACTAACCCGCGCCCTCACGCGTACGCTGCCCCTAAACCGTTGTCATACCCTCACCTGGACCCTAAACCGTCCCCGTCCCCTAACCCTAACCCTAGCCCAAACCCTAACCCTAACACTTCCACGAAGCCTTCCCCTCACCCGTCCCCTAATCCTAACCCGTACGCTCACACTGACCCGCGCCCTCACCCGTGCGCTCCGCCTAAACCGTTGCCGTACCCTCACCTGGACCCTAAAGCGTCCCCGTCCCCTAAACCTAACCCTAGCCCGAACCCTAACCCTAACCCTTCCCCGAAGCCTTCCCCTCACCCGTCCCCTAATCCTAACCCGTACTCTCACACTAACCCACGCCCTCACACGTACGCTCCCCCTAAACCGTTGTCGTACCCTCACCTGGACCCTAAACCGTCCCCGTCCCCTAACCCTAACCCTAGCCCGAACCCTAACCCTAACCGTTCCCCGAAGCCTTCCCCTCACCCGTCCCCTAATCCTAACCCGTACGCTCACACTAACCCGCGCCCTCACACGTACGTTCCCCCTAAACCGTTGTCGTACCCTCACCTGGACCCTAAACCGTCCCCGTCACCTAACCCTAACCCTAACCCTAGCCCGAACCCTAACCCTAACCCTTCCCCAAAGCCTTCCCCTCACCGTCCCCTAATCCTAACCCGTACGCTCACACTAACCCGCAACCTCACATGTGCGCTCCGCCTAAACCGTTGTCGTACCCTCACCTGGACCCTAAACCGTCCCCGTCTCCTAACCCTAACCCTAGCCCGAAACCTAACCCTAACCCTTCCCCGAAGCCTTCCCCTCACCCGTCCCCTAATGCTAACCCGTACGCTCACACTAACCCGCGCCCTCACGCGTACGCTGCCCCTAAACCATTGTCGTACCCTCACCTGGACCCTACACCGTCCCCATCCCCTAACCCTAACCCTAGCCCGAACCCTAACACTAACCCTTCCCCGAAGCCTTCCCCTCACCCGTCCCCTAATCCTAACCCGTACGCTTACACTAACCCGCGCCCTCACACGTACGCTCCCCCTAAACCGTTGTCGTACCCTCACCTGGACCCTAAACCGTCCCCGTCCCCTAACCCTAACCCTAGCCCGAACCCTAACCCTAACCCTTCCCCGAAGCCTTCCCCTCACCCATCCCCTAATCCTAACCCGTACGCTCACACTAACCCGCGCCCTCACACGTACGCTTCCCCTAAACCGTTGTCGTACCCTCACCTGGACCCTAAACCGTCCCCGTCCCCTAACCCTAACCCTAGCCCGAACCCTAACCCTAACCCTTCCCCGAAGCCTTCCCCTCACCCGTCCCCTAATGCTAACCCGTACGCTCACACTAACCCGCGCCCTCACACGTACGCTCCCCCTAAACCGTTGTCGTACCCTCACCTGGACCCTAAACCGTCCCCGTACCCTAACCATAACCCTAGCCCGAACCCTAACCCTAACCCTTCCCCGAAGCCTTCCCCTCACCCGTCCCCTAATGCTAACCCGTACGCTCACACTAACCCGCGCCCTCACGCGTACGCTGCCCCTAAACCATTGTCGTACCCTCACCTGGACCCTACACCGTCCCCATCCCCTAACCCTAACCCTAGCCCGAACCCTAACCCTAACCCTTCCCCGAAGCCTTCCCCTCACCCGTCCCCTAATCCTAACCCGTACGCTTACACTAACCCGCGCCCTCACACGTACGCTCCCCCTAAACCGTTGTCGTACCCTCACCTGGACCCTAAACCGTCCCCGTCCCCTAAGCCTAACCCTACCCCGAACCCTAACCCTAACCCTTCCCCGAAGCCTTCCCCTCACCCGTCCCCTAATCCTAACCCGTACGCTCACACTAACCCGCGTCCTCACACATACGCTCCCCCAAAACCGTTGTCGTACCCTCACCTGGACCCTAAACCGTCCCCGTCCCCTAACCCTAACCCTAGCCCGAACCCTAACCCTAACCCTTCCCCGAAGCCTTCCCCTCACCCATCCCCTAATCCTAACCCGTACGCTCACACTAACCCGCGCCCTCACACGTACGCTTCCCCTAAACCGTTGTCGTACCCTCACCTGGACCCTAAACCGTCCCCGTCCCCTAACCCTAACCCTAGCCCGAACCCTAACCCTAACCCTTCCCCGAAGCCTTCCCCTCACCCGTCCCCTAATGCTAACCCGTACGCTCACACTAACCCGCGCCCTCACACGTACGGTCCCCCTAAACCGTTGTCGTACCCTCACCTGGACCCTAAACCGTCCCCGTACCCTAACCATAACCCTAGTCCGAACCCTAACCCTAACCCTTCCCCGAAGCCTTCCCCTCACCCGTCCCCTAATGCTAACCCGTACGCTCACACTAACCCGCGCCCTCACACGTTCGCTCCCCCTAAAACGTTGTCGTACCCTCACCTGGACCCTAAACCGTCCCCGTCCCCTAACCCTAACCCTAGACCGAACCCTAACCCTAACCCTTCCCCGAAGCCTTCCCCTCACCCGTCCCCTAATCCTAACCCGTACGCTCACACTAACCCGCGCCCTCACACGTGCGCTCCGCCTAAACCGTTGTCGTACCCTCACCTGGACCCTACACTGTCCCCGTCCCCTAACCCTAACCCTAGCCCGAACCCTAAACCTAACCCTTCCCCGAAGCCTTCCCCTCACCCGTCCCCTAATCCTAACCCGTACGCTCACACTAACCCGCGCCCTCACACGTACGCTCCCCCTAAACCGTTGTCGTACCCTCACCTGGACCCTAAACCGTCCCCGTCCCCTAACCCTAACCCTAGCCCGAACCCTAACCCTAACCCTTCCCCGAAGCCTTCCCCTCACCCGTCCCCTAATCCTAACCCGTACGCTCACACTAACCCGCGCCCTCACACGTGCGCTCCCCCTAAACCGTTGTCGTACCCTCACCTGGACCCTAAACCGTCCCCGTCCCCTAACCCTAACCCTAGCCCGAACCCTAACCCTAACCCTTCCCCGAAGCCTTCCCCTCACCCGTCCTCTAATGCTAACCCGTACACTCAGACTAACCCGCGCCCTCACACGTACGCTCCCCCTAAACCGTTGTCGTACCCTCACCTGGACCCTAAACCGTCCCCGTCCCCTAACCCTAACCCTAGCCCGAACCCTAACCCTAACCCTTCCCCGAAGCCTTCCCCTCACCCGTCCCCTAATCCTAACCCGTACGCTCACACTAACCCGCGCCCTCACACGTGCGCTCCGCCTAAACCGTTGTCGTACACTCACCTGGACCCTACACCGTCCCCGTCCCCTAAACCTAACCCTAGCCCGAACCCTAACCCTAACCCTTCCCCGAAGCCTTCCCCTCACCCGTCCCCTAATCCTAACCCGTACGCTCACACTAACCCGCGCCGTCACACGTACGCTCCCCCTAAACCGTTGTCGTACCCTCACCTGGACCCTAAACCGTCCCCGTCCCCTAACCCTAACCCTAGCCCGAACCCTAACCCTAACCCTTCCCCGAAGCCTTCCCCTCACCCGTCCCCTAATCCTAACCCCTACGCTCACACTAACCCACGCCCTCACACGTATGCTCCCCCTAAACCGTTGTCGTACGCTCACCTGGACCCTAAACCGTCCCCGTGCCCTAACCCTAACCCTAGCCCGAACCCTAACCCTAACCCTTCCCCGAAGCCTTCCCCTCGCCCGTCCCCTAATCCTAGCACGTACGCTCACACTAACCCGGGCCCTCACACGTACGCTCCCCCTAAACCGTTGTCGTACCCTCACCTGGACCCTAAACCGTCCCCGTCCCCTAACCCTAACCCTAGCCCGAACCCTAACCCTAACCCTTCCCCGAAGCCTTCCCCTCACTCGTTCCCTAATCCTAACCCGTACGCTCACACTAACCCGCGCCCTCACACGTACGCTCCCCGTAAACCGTTGTCGTACCCTCACCTGTACCCTAAACCGTCCCCGTCCCCTAACCCTAACCCTAGCCCGAACCCTAACCCTAACCCTTCCCCGAAGCCTTCCCCTCACCCGTCCCCTAATCCTAACCCGTAGGCTCACACTAACCCGCACCCTCACACGTGCGCTCCGCCTAAACCGTTGTCGTACCCTCACCTGGACCCTAAACCGTCCCCGTCCCCTAACCCTAACCCTAGCCCAAACCCTAACCCTAACCCTTCCCCGAAGCCTTCCCCTCACGCGTCCCCTAATCCTAACCCGTACGCTCACACTAACCCGCGCCCTCACTCGTACGCTCCCCCTAAACCGTTGTCGTACCCTCACCTGGACCCTAAACCGTCCCCGTCCCCTAACCCAAACCCTAGCCCGAACCCTAACCCTAACCCTTCCCCGAAGCCTTCCCCTCACCCGTCCCCTAATCCTAACCCGTACGCTCACACTAACCCGCGCCCTCACACGTACGCTCCCCATAAACCGTTGTCGTACCCTCACCTGGACCCTAAACCGTCCCCGTCCCCTAACCCTAACCCTAGCCCGAACCCTAACCCTAACCCTTCCCCAAAGCCTTCCCCTCACCCGTCCCCTAATCCTAACCCGTACGCTCACACTAACCCGCGCCCTCACACGTGCGCTCCCCCTAAACCGTTGTCGTACCCTCACCTGGACCCTAAACCGTCCCCTTCCCTAACCCTAACCCTAGCCCGAACCCTAACCCTAACCCTTCCCCGAAACCTTCCCCTCACCCGTCCCCTAATGCTAACCCGTACGCTCACACTAACCCGCGCCCTCACACGTACGCTCCCCCTAAACCGTTGTCGTACCCTCACCTGGACCCTAAACCGTCCCCGTCCCCTAACCCTAAGCCTAGCCCGAACCCTAACCCTAACCCTTCCCCGAAGCCTTCCCCTCACCCATCCCCTAATCCTAACCCGTACGCTCACACTAACCCGCGCCCTCACACGTACGCTCCCCCTAAACCGTTGTCGTACCCTCACCTGGACCCTAAACGGTCCCCGTCCCCTAACCCTAACCCTAGCCCGAACCCTAACCCTAACCCTTCCCCGAAGCCTTCCCCTCACCCGTCCCCTAATCCTAACCCGTATGCTCACACTAACCCGCGCCCTCACACGTGTGCTCCGCCTAAACCGTTGTCGTACCCTCACCTGGACCCTACACCGTCCCCGTCCCCTAACCCTAACCCTAGCCCGAACCCTAACCCTAACCCTTCCCCGAAGACTTCCCCTCACCCGTCCCCTAATCCTAACCCTTACGCTCACACTAACCCGCGCCCTCACACGTGTGCTCCGCCTATACTGTTGTCGTACCCTCACCTGGACCCTACACCGTCCCCGTTCCCTAACCCTAACCCTAGCTCGAACCCTAACCCTAAACCTTCCCCAAAGCCTTCCCCTCACCCGTCCCCTAATCCTAACCCGTACACTCACACTAACCCTACGCCCTCACACGTACGCTCCCCCTAAACCGTTGTCGTACCCTCACCTGGACCCTAAACCGTCCCCGTCCCCTAACCCTAACCCTAGCCCGAACCCTAACACTAACCCTTCCCCGAAGCCTTCCCCTCACCCGTCCCCTAATCCTAACCCGTACGCTCACACTAACCCGCGCCCTCACACGTGCGCTCCGCCTAAACCGTTGTCGTACCCTCACCTGGACCCTACACTGTCCCCGTCCCCTAACCCTAACCCTAGCCCGAACCCTAACCCTAACCCTTCCCCGAAGCCTTCCCCTCACCCGTCCCCTAATCCTAACCCGTACGCTCACACTAACCCGCGCCCTCACACGTACGCTCCCCCTAAACCGTTGTCGTACCCTCACCTGGACCCTAAACCGTCCCCGTCCCCTAACCCTAACCCTAGCCCGAACCCTAACCCTAACCCTTCCCCGAAGCCTTCCCCTCACCCGTCCCCTAATCCTAACCCGTACGCTCACACTAACCCGCGCCCTCACACGTGCGCTCCCCCTAAACCGTTGTCGTACCCTCACCTGGACCCTAAACCGTCCCCGTCCCCTAACCCTAACCCTAGCCCGAACCCTAACCCTAACCCTTCCCCGAAGCCTTCCCCTCACCCGTCCTCTAATGCTAACCCGTACACTCAGACTAACCCGCGCCCTCACACGTACGCTCCCCCTAAACCGTTGTCGTACGCTCACCTGGACCCTAAACCGTCCCCGTGCCCTAACCCTAACCCTAGCCCGAACCCTAACCCTAACCCTTCCCCGAAGCCTTCCCCTCGCCCGTCCCCTAATCCTAGCACGTACGCTCACACTAACCCGGGCCCTCACATGTACGCTCCCCCTAAACCGTTGTCGTACCCTCACCTGGACCCTAAACCGTCCCCGTCCCCTAACCCTAACCCTAGCCCGAACCCTAACCCTAACCCTTCCCCGAAGCCTTCCCCTCACTCGTTCCCTAATCCTAACCCGTACGCTCACACTAACCCGCGCCCTCACACGTACGCTCCCCGTAAACCGTTGTCGTACCCTCACCTGTACCCTAAACCGTCCCCGTCCCCTAACCCTAACCCTAGCCCGAACCCTAACCCTAACCCTTCCCCGAAGCCTTCCCCTCACCCGTCCCCTAATCCTAACCCGTACGCTCACACTAACCCGCGCCCTCACACGTGCGCTCCCCCTAAACCGTTGTCGTACCCTCACCTTGACCCTAAACCGTCCCCGTCACCTAACCCTAACCCTAACCCTAGCCCGAACCCTAACCCTAACCCTTCCCCAAAGCCTTCCCCTCACCGTCCCCTAATCCTAACCCGTACGCTCACACTAACCCGCAACCTCACATGTGCGCTCCGCCTAAACCGTTGTCGTACCCTCACCTGGACCCTAAACCGTCCCCGTCTCCTAACCCTAACCCTAGCCCGAAACCTAACCCTAACCCTTCCCCGAAGCCTTCCCCTCACCCGTCACCTAATGCTAACCCGTACGCTCACACTAACCCGCGCCCTCACGCGTACGCTGCCCCTAAACCATTGTCGTACCCTCACCTGGACCCTACACCGTCCCCATCCCCTAACCCTAACCCTAGCCCGAACCCTAACCCTAACCCTTCCCCGAAGCCTTCCCCTCACCCGTCCCCTAATCCTAACCCGTACGCTTACACTAACCCGCGCCCTCACACGTACGCTCCCCCTAAACCGTTGTCGTACCCTCACCTGGACCCTAAACCGTCCCCGTCCCCTAAGCCTAACCCTACCCCGAACCCTAACCCTAACCCTTCCCCGAAGCCTTCCCCTCACCCGTCCCCTAATCCTAACCCGTACGCTCACACTAACCCGCGTCCTCACACATACGCTCCCCCAAAACCGTTGTCGTACCCTCACCTGGACCCTAAACCGTCCCCGTCCCCTAACCATAACCCTAGCCCGAACCCTAACCCTAACCCTTCCCCGAAGCCTTCCCCTCACCCGTCCCCTAATGCTAACCCGTACGCTCACACTAACCCGCGCCCTCACACGTTCGCTCCCCCTAAAACGTTGTCGTACCCTCACCTGGACCCTAAACCGTCCCCGTCCCCTAACCCTAACCCTAGACCGAACCCTAACCCTAACCCTTCCCCGAAGCCTTCCCCTCACCCGTCCCCTAATCCTAACCCGTACGCTCACACTAACCCGCGCCCTCACACGTGCGCTCCGCCTAAACCGTTGTCGTACCCTCACCTGGACCCTACACTGTCCCCGTCCCCTAACCCTAACCCTAGCCCGAACCCTAACCCTAACCCTTCCCCGAAGCCTTCCCCTCACCCGTCCCCTAATCCTAACCCGTACGCTCACACTAACCCGCGCCCTCACACGTACGCTCCCCCTAAACCGTTGTCGTACCCTCACCTGGACCCTAAACCGTCCCCGTCCCCTAACCCTAACCCTAGCCCGAACCCTAACCCTAACCCTTCCCCGAAGCCTTCCCCTCACCCGTCCCCTAATCCTAACCCGTACGCTCACACTAACCCGCGCCCTCACACGTGCGCTCCCCCTAAACCGTTGTCGTACCCTCACCTGGACCCTAAACCGTCCCCGTCCCCTAACCCTAACCCTAGCCCGAACCCTAACCCTAACCCTTCCCCGAAGCCTTCCCCTCACCCGTCCTCTAATGCTAACCCGTACACTCAGACTAACCCGCGCCCTCACACGTACGCTCCCCCTAAACCGTTGTCGTACACTCACCTGGACCCTAAACCGTCCCCGTCCCCTAACCCTAACCCTAGCCCGAACCCTAACCCTAACCCTTCCCCGAAGCCTTCCCCTCACCCGTCCCCTAATCCTAACCCGTACGCTCACACTAACCCGCGCCCTCACACGTGCGCTCCGCCTAAACCGTTGTCGTACACTCACCTGGACCCTACACCGTCCCCGTCCCCTAAACCTAACCCTAGCCCGAACCCTAACCCTAACCCTTCCCCGAAGCCTTCCCCTCACCCGTCCCCTAATCCTAACCCGTACGCTCACACTAACCCGCGCCGTCACACGTACGCTCCCCCTAAACCGTTGTCGTACCCTCACCTGGACCCTAAACCGTCCCCGTCCCCTAACCCTAACCCTAGCCCGAACCCTAACCCTAACCCTTCCCCGAAGCCTTCCCCTCACCCGTCCCCTAATCCTAACCCGTACGCTCACGCTAACCCACGCCCTCACACGTATGCTCCCCCTAAACCGTTGTCGTACGCTCACCTGGACCCTAAACCGTCCCCGTGCCCTAACCCTAACCCTAGCCCGAACCCTAACCCTAACCCTTCCCCGAAGCCTTCCCCTCGCCCGTCCCCTAATCCTAGCACGTACGCTCACACTAACCCGGGCCCTCACACGTACGCTCCCCCTAAACCGTTGTCGTACCCTCACCTGGACCCTAAACCGTCCCCGTCCCCTAACCCTAACCCTAGCCCGAACCCTAACCCTAACCCTTCCCCGAAGCCTTCCCCTCACACGTTCCCTAATCCTAACCCGTACGCTCACACTAACCCGCGCCCTCACACGTACGCTCCCCGTAAACCGTTGTCGTACCCTCACCTGTACCCTAAACCGTCCCCGTCCCCTAACCCTAACCCTAGCCCGAACCCTAACCCTAACCCTTCCCCGAAGCCTTCCCCTCACCCGTCCCCTAATCCTAACCCGTAGGCTCACACTAACCCGCACCCTCACACGTGCGCTCCGCCTAAACCGTTGTCGTACCCTCACCTGGACCCTAAACCGTCCCCGACCCCTAACCCTAACCCTAGCCCAAACCCTAACCCTAACCCTTCCCCGAAGCCTTCCCCTCACGCGTCCCCTAATCCTAACCCGTACGCTCACACTAACCCGCGCCCTCACACGTACGCTCCCCCTAAACCGTTGTCGTACCCTCACCTGGACCCTAAACCGTCCCCGTCCCCTAACCCAAACCCTAGCCCGAACCCTAACCCTAACCCTTCCCCGAAGCCTTCCCCTCACCCGTCCCCTAATCCTAACCCGTACGCTCACACTAACCCGCGCCCTCACACGTGCGCTCCCCCTAAACCGTTGTCGTACCCTCACCTGGACCCTAAACCGTCCCCGTCCCCTAACCCTAACCCTAGCCCGAACCCTAACCCTAACCCTTCCCCGAAACCTTCCCCTCACCCGTCCCCTAATGCTAACCCGTACGCTCACACTAACCCGCGCCCTCACACGTATGCTCCCCCTAAACCGTTGTCGTACGCTCACCTGGACCCTAAACCGTCCCCGTGCCCTAACCCTAACCCTACCCCGAACCCTAACCCTAACCCTTCCCCGAAGCCTTCCCCTCGCCCGTCCCCTAATCCTAGCACGTACGCTCACACTAACCCGGGCCCTCACACGTACGCTCCCCCTAAACCGTTGTCGTACCCTCACCTGGACCCTAAACCGTCCCCGTCCCCTAACCCTAACCCTAGCCCGAACCCTAACCCTAACCCTTCCCCGAAGCCTTCCCCTCACTCGTTCCCTAATCCTAACCCGTACGCTCACACTAACCCGCGCCCTCACACGTACGCTCCCCGTAAACCGTTGTCGTACCCTCACCTGTACCCTAAACCGTCCCCGTCCCCTAACCCTAACCCTAGTCCGAACCCTAACCCTAACCCTTCCCCGAAGCCTTCCCCTCACCCGTCCCCTAATCCTAACCCGTACGCTCACACTAACCCGCGCCCTCACACGTACGCGCCCCCTAAACCGTTGTCGTACCCTCACCTGGACCCTAAACCGTCCCCGTCCCCTAACCCTAACCCTAGCCCGAACCCTAACCCTAACCCTTCCCCGAAGCCTTCCCCTCACCCGTCCCCTAATCCTAACCCGTACGCTCACACTAACCCGCGCCCTCACACGTACGCTCCCCCTAAACCGTTTTCGTACCCTCACCTGGACCCTAAACCGTCCCCGTCCCCTAACCCTAACCCTAGCCCGAACCCTAACCCTAACCCTTCCCCGAAGCCTTCCCCTCACCCGTCCCCTAATCATAACCCGTACGCTCACACTAACCCGCGCCCTCACACGTACGCTCGCCCTAAACCGTTGTCGTACACTCACCTGGACCCTACACCGTCCCCGTCCCCTAACCCTAACCCTAGCCCGAACCCTAACCCTAACCCTTCCCCGAAGCCTTCCCCTCACCCGTCCCCTAATCCTAACCCGTACGCTCACACTAACCCGCGCCCTCACACGTACGCTCCCCCTAAACCGTTGTCGTACCCTCACCTGGACCCTAAACCGTCCCCGTCCCCTAACCCTAACCCTAGCCCGAACCCTAACCCTAACCCTTCCCCGAAGCCTTCCCCTAACCCGTCCCCTAATGCTAACCCGTACGCTCACACTAACCCGCGCCCTCACACGTACGCTCCCCATAAACCGTTGTCGTACCCTCACCTGGACCCTAAACCGTCCCCGTCCCCTAACCCTAACCCTAGCCCGAACCATAACACTAACCCTTCCCCGAAGCCTTCCCCTCACCCGTCCCCTAATCCTAAACCGTACGCTCACACTAACCCGCGCCCTCCCACGTACGCTCCCCCTAAACCGTTGTCGTACCCTCACCTGGACCCTAAACCGTCCCCGTCCCCTAACCCTAACCCTAGCCCGAACCCTAACCCTAACCCTTCCCCGAAGCCTTCCCCTCACCCGTCCCCTAATCCTAACCCGTACGCTCACACTAACCCGCGCCCTCACACGTACGCTCGCCCTAAACCGTTGTCGTACCCTCACTTGGACCCTAAACCGTCCCCGTCCCCTAACCCTAACCCTAGCCCGAACCCTAACCCTAACGCTTCCCCGAAGCCTTCCCCTCACCCGTCCCCTAATCCTAACCCGTACGCTCACACTAACCCGCGCCCTCACACGTACGCTCCCCCTAAACCGTTGTCGTACCCTCACCTGGACCCTAAACCGTCCCCGTCCCCTAACACTAACCCTAGCCCGAACCCTAAACCTAACCCTTCCCCGAAGCCTTCCCCTAACCCGTCCCCTAATCCTAACCCGTACGCTCACACTAACCCGCGCCCTCACACGTACGCTCCCCATAAACCGTTGTCGTACCCTCACCTGGACCCTAAACCGTCCCCGTCCCCTAACCCTAACCCTAGCCCGAACCCTAACACTAACCCTTCCCCGAAGCCTTCCCCTCACCCGTCCCCTAATCCTAAACCGCACGCTCACACTAACCCGCGCCCTCACACGTACGCTCCCCCTAAACCGTTGTCGTACCCTCACCTGGACCCTAAACCTTCCCCGTCCCCTAACCCTAACCCTAGCCCGAACCCTAACCCTAAACCTTCCCCGAAGCCTTCCCCTCACCCGTCCCCTAATCCTAACCCGTACGCTCACACTAACCCGCGCCCTCACACGTACGCTCCCCCTAAACCATTGTCGTACCCTCACCTGGACCCTAAACAGTCCCCGTCCCCTAACCCTAACCCTAGCCCGAACCCTAACCCTAACCCTTCCCCGAAGCCTTCCCCTCACCCGTCCCCTAATCCTAACCCGTACGCTCACACTAACCCGCGCCCTCACACGTACGCTCCCCCTAAACCGTTGTCGTACCCTCACCTGGACCCTAAACCGTCCCCATCCCCTAACCCTAACCCTAGCCCGAACCCTAACCCTAACCCTTCCCCGAAGCCTTCCCCTCACCCGTCCCCTAATCCTAACCCGTACGCTCACACTAACCCGCGCCCTCACACGTACGCTCCCCCTAAACCGTTGTCGTACCCTCACCTGGACCCTAAACCGTCCCCGTCCCCTAACCCTAACCCTAGCCCGAACCCTAACCCTAACCCTTCCCCGAAGCCTTCTCCTCACCCGTCCCCTAATCCTAACCCGTACGCTCACACTAACCCGCGCCCTCACACGTACGCTCCCCCTAAACCGTTGTCGTACCATCACCTGGACCCTAAACCGTCCCCGTCCCCTAACCCTAACCCTAGCCCGAACCCTAACCCTAACCCTTCCCCGAAGCCTTCCCCTCACCCGTCCCCTAATCCTAACCCGTACGCTCACACTAACCCGCGCCCTCACACGTACGCTCCCCCTAAACCGTTGTCGTACCCTCACCTGGACCCTAAACCGTCCCCGTCCCCTAACCCTAACCCTAGCCCGAACCCTAACCCTAACCCTTCCCCGAAGCCTTCCCCTCACCCGTCCCCTAATCCTAACCCGTACGCTCACACTAACCCGCGCCCTCACACGTACGCTCCCCCTAAACCGTTGTCGTACCCTCACCTGGACCCTAAACCGTCCACGTCCCCTAACCCTAACCCTAGCCCGAACCCTAACCCTAACCCTTCCCCGAAGCCTTCTCCTCACCCGTCCCCTAATCCTAACCCGTACGCTCACACTAACCCGCGCCCTCACACGTACGCTCCCCCTAAACCGTTGTCGTACCATCACCTGGACCCTAAACCGTCCCCGTCCCCTAACCCTAACCCTAGCCCGAACCCTAACCCTAACCCTTCCCCGAAGACTTCCCCTCACCCGTCCCCTAATCCTAACCCGTACGCTCACACTAACCCGCGCCCTCACACGTACGCTCCCCCTAAACCGTTGTCGTACCCTCACCTGGACCCTAAACCGTGCCCGTCCCCTAACCCTAACCCTAGCCCGAACCCTAACCCTAACCCTTCCCCGAAGCCTTCCCCTCACCCGTCCCCTAATCCTAACCCGTACGCTCACACTAACCCGCGCCCTCACACGTACGCTCCCCCTAAACCGTTGTCGTACCCTCACCTGGACCCTAAACCGTCCCCGTCCCCTAACCCTAACCCTAGCCCGAACCCTAACCCTAACCCTTCCCCGAAGCCTTCCCCTCACCCGTCCCCTAATCCTAAACCGTACGCTCACACTAACCCGCGCCCTCACACGTACGCTCCCCCTAAACCGTTGTCGTACCCTCACCTGGACCCTAAACCGTCCCCGTCCCCTAACCCTAACCCTAGCCCGAACCCTAACCCTAACCCTTCCCCGAAGCCTTCCCCTCACCCGTCCCCTAATCCTAACCCGTACGCTCACACTAACCCGCGCCCTCACACGTACGCTCCCCCTAAACCGTTGTCGTACCCTCACCTGGACCCTAAACCGTCCCCGTCCCCTAACCCTAACCCTAGCCCGAACCCTAACCCTAACGCTTCCCCGAAGACTTCCCCTCACCCGTCCCCTAATCCTAACCCGTACGCTCACACTAACCCGCGCCCTCACACGTACGCTCCCCCTAAACAGTTGTCGTACCCTCACCTGGACCCTAAACTGTCCCCATCCCCTAACCCTAACCCTAGCCCGAACCCTAACCATAACCCTTCCCCGAAGCCTTCCCCTCACCCGTCCCCTAATCCTAACCCGTACGCTCACACTAACCCGCGCCCTCACAAGTACGCTCCGCCGAAACCGTTGTCGTACCCTCACCTGGACCCTAAACCGTCCCCATCCCCTAACCCTAACCCTAGCCAACCCTAACCCTAACTCTTCCCCGAAGACTTCCCCTCACCCGTCCCCTAATCCTAACCCGTACGCTCACACTAACCCGCGCCCTCACACGTACGCTCCCCCTAAACCGTTGTCGTACCCTCACCTGGACCCTAAACCGTCCCCGTCCCCTAACCCTAACCCTAGCCCGAACCCTAACCCTAACCCTTCCCCGAAGCCGTACCCTCACCCGTCCCCTAATCCTAACCCGTACGCTCACACTAACCCGCGCCCTCACACGTACGCTCCCCCTAAACCGTTGTCGTACCCTCACCTGGACCCTAAACCGTCCCCGTCCCCTAACCCTAACCCTAGCCCGAACCCTAACCCTAACCCTTCCCCGAAGCCTTCCCCTCACCCGTCCCCTAATCCTAACCCGTACGCTCACACTAACCCGCGCCCTCACACGTACGCTCCCCCTAAACCGTTGTCGTACCCTCACCTGGACCCTAAACCGTCCCCATCCCCTAACCCTAACCCTAGCCCGAACCCTAACCCTAACCCTTCCCCGAAGCCTTCCCCTCACCCGTCCCCTAATCCTAACCCGTACGCTCACACTAACCCGCGCCCTCACACGTACGCTCCCCCTAAACCGTTGTCGTACACTCACCTGGACCCTAAACCGTCCCCGTCCCCTAACCCTAACCCTAGCCCGAACCCTAACCCTAACCCTTCCCCAAAGCCTTCCACTCACCCGTCCCCTAATCCTAACCCGTACGCTCACACTAACCCGCGCCCTCACACGTACGCTCCCCCTAAACCGTTGTCGTACCCTCACCTGGACCCTAAACCGTCCCCGTCCCCTAACCCTAACCCTAGCCCGAACCCTAACCCTAACCCTTCCCCGAAGCCTTCCCCTCACCCGTCCCCTAATCCTAACCCGTACGCTCACACTAACCTGCGCCCTCACACGTACGCTCCCCCTAAACCGTTGTCGTACCCTCACCTGGACCCTAAACCGTCCCCGTCCCCTAACCCTAACCCTAGCCCGAACCCTAACCCTAACCCTTCCCCGAAGCCTTCCCCTCACCCGTCCTCTAATCCTAACCCGTACGCTCACACTAACCCGCGCCCTCACACGTACGCTCCCCCGAAAACGTTGTCGTACCCTCACCTGGACCCTAAACCGTCCCCGTCCCCTAACCCTAACCCTAGCCCGAACCCTAACCCTAACCCTTCCCCGAAGCCTTCCCCTCACCCGTCCCCTAATCCTAACCCGTACGCTCACACTAACCCGCGCCCTCACACGTACGCTCCCCCTAAACCGTTGTCGTACCCTCACCTGGACCCTAAACCGTCCCCGTCCCCTAACCCTAACCCTAGCCCGAACCCTAACCCTAACCCTTCCCCGAAGCCTTCCCCTCACCCGTCCCCTAATCCTAACCCGTACGCTCACACTAACCCGCGCCGTCACACGTACGCTCCCCCTAAACCGTTGTCGTACCCTCACCTGGACCCTAAACCGTCCCCGTCCCCTAACCCTAACCCTAGCCCGAACCCTAACCCTAACCCTTCCCCGAAGCCTTCCCCTCACCCGTCCCCTAATCCTAACCCGTACGCTCACACTAACCCGCGCCCTCACACGTACGCTCCCCCTAAACCGTTGTCGTACCCTCACCTGGACCCTAAACCGTCCCCGTCCCCTAACCCTAACCCTAGCCCGAACCCTAACCATAACCCTTCCCCGAAGCCTTCCCCTCACCCGTCCCCTAATCCTAACCCGTACGCTCACACTAACCCGCGCCCTCACACGTACGCTCCCACTAAACCGTTGTAGTACACTCACCTGGACCCTAAACCGTCCCCGTCCCCTAACCCTAACCCTAGCCCGAACCCTAACCCTAACCCTTCCCCGAAGCCTTCCCCTCACCCGTCCCCTAATCCTAACCGGTACGCTAACACTAACCCAGGCCCTCACACGTACGCTCCGCCTAAACCGTTGTCGTACCCTCACCTGGACCCTAAACCGTCCCCGTCCCCTAACCCTAACCCTAGCCCGAACCCTAACCCTAACCCTTCCCCGAAGCCTTCCCCTCACCCGTCCCCTAATCCTAACCCGTACGCTCACACTAACCCGCGCCATCACACGTACGCTCCCCCGAAACCGTTGTCGTACACTCACCTGGACCCTAAACCGTCCCCGTCCCCTAACCCAAACCCTAGCCCGAACCCTAACCCTAACCCTTCCCCGAAGCCTTCCCCTCACCCGTCCCCTAATCCTAACCCGTACGCTCACACTAACCCACGCCCTCACACGTACGCTCCGCCTAAACCGTTGTCGTACCCTCACCTGGACCCTAAACCGTCCCCGTCCCCTAACCCTAACCCTAGCCCGAACCCTAACCCTAACCCTGCCCCGAAGCCTTCCCCTCACCCGTCCCCTAATCCTAACCCGTACACTCACACTAACCCGCGCCCTCACACGTACGCTCCCCCTAAACCGTTGTCGTACCCTCACCTGGACCCTAAACCGTCCCCGTCCCCTAACCCTAACCCTAGCCCGAACCCTAACCCTAACGCTTCCCCGAAGCCTTCCCCTCACCCGTCCCCTAATCCTAACACATATGCTCACACTAACCCGCGCCCTCACACGTACGCTCCCCCTAAACCGTTGTCGTACCCTCACCTGGACCCTAAACCGTCCCCGTCCCCTAACCCTAACCCTAGCCCGAACCCTAACCCTAACGCTTCCCCGAAGCCTTCCCCTCACCCGTCCCCTAATCCTAACCCGTACGCTCACACTAACCCGCGCCCTCACACGTACGCTCCGCCTAAACCGTTGTCGTACCCTCACCTGGACCCTAAATCGTCCCCGTCCCCTAACCCTAACCCTAGCCCAAACCCTAACCCTAACCCTTCCCCGAAGCCTTCCCCTCACCCGTCCCCTAATCCTAACCCGTACGCTCACACTAACCCGCGCCCTCACACGTACGCTCCCCCGAAACCGTTGTCGTACACTCACCTGGACCCTAAACCGTCCCTGTCCCCTAACCCTAACCCTAGCCCGAACCCTAACCCTAACCCTTCCCCGAAGCCTTCCCCTCACCCGTCCCCTAATCCTAACCCGTACGCTCACACTAACCCACGCCCTCACACGTACGCTCTCCCTATACCGTTGTCGTACCCTCACCTGGACCCTAAACCGTCCCCGTCCCCTAACCCTAACCCTAGCCCGAACCCTAACCCTAAAGCTTCCCCGAAGCCTTCCCCTCACCCGTCCCCTAATCCTAACACGTACGCTCACACTAACCCGCGCCCTCACACGTACGCTCCCCCTAAACCGTTGTCGTACCCTCACCTGGACCCTAAACCGTCCCCGTCCCCTAACCCTAACCCTAGCCCGAACCCTAACCCTAACGCTTCCCCGAAGCCTTCCCCTCACCCGTCCCCTAATCCTAACCCGTACGCTCACACTAACCCACGCCCTCACACGTACGCTCTCCCTATACCGTTGTCGTACCCTCACCTGGACCCTAAACCGTCCCCGTCCCCTAACCCTAACCCTAGCCCGAACCCTAACCCTAACCCTGCCCCGAAGCCTTCCCCTCACCCGTCCCCTAATCCTAACCCGTACGCTCACACTAACCCGCGCCCTCACACGTACGCTCCCCCTAAACCGTTGTCGTACCCTCACCTGGACCCTAAACCGTCCCCATCCCCTAACCCTAACCCGAACCCTAACCCTAACCCTTCCCCGAAGCCTTCCCCTCACCCGTCCCCTAATCCTAACCCGTACGCTCACACTAACCCGCGCCCTCACACGTACGCTCCCCCTAAACCGTTGTCGTACACTCACCTGGACCCTAAACCGTCCCCGTCCCCTAACCCTAACCCTAGCCCGAACCCTAACCCTAACCCTTCCCCAAAGCCTTCCACTCACCCGTCCCCTAATCCTAACCCGTACGCTCACACTAACCCGCGCCCTCACACGTACGCTCCCCCTAAACCGTTGTCGTACCCTCACCTGGACCCTAAACCGTCCCCGTCCCCTAACCCTAACCCTAGCCCGAACCCTAACCCTAACCCTTCCCCGAAGCCTTCCCCTCACCCGTCCCCTAATCCTAACCCGTACGCTCACACTAACCTGCGCCCTCACACGTACGCTCCCCCTAAACCGTTGTCGTACCCTCACCTGGACCCTAAACCGTTCCCGTCCCCTAACCCTAACCCTAGCCCGAACCCTAACCCTAACCCTTCCCCGAAGCCTTCCCCTCACCCGTCCTCTAATCCTAACCCGTACGCTCACACTAACCCGCGCCCTCACACGTACGCTCCCCCGAAAACGTTGTCGTACCCTCACCTGGACCCTAAACCGTCCCCGTCCCCTAACCCTAACCCTAGCCCGAACCCTAACCCTAACCCTTCCCCGAAGCCTTCCCCTCACCCGTCCCCTAATCCTAACCCGTACGCTCACACTAACCCGCGCCCTCACACGTACGCTCCCCCTAAACCGTTGTCGTACCCTCACCTGGACCCTAAACCGTCCCCGTCCCCTAACCCTAACCCTAGCCCGAACCCTAACCCTAACCCTTCCCCGAAGCCTTCCCCTCACCCGTCCCCTAATCCTAACCCGTACGCTCACACTAACCCGCGCCATCACACGTACGCTCCCCCGAAACCGTTGTCGTACACTCACCTGGACCCTAAACCGTCCCCGTCCCCTAACCCAAACCCTAGCCCGAACCCTAACCCTAACCCTTCCCCGAAGCCTTCCCCTCACCCGTCCCCTAATCCTAACCCGTACGCTCACACTAACCCACGCCCTCACACGTACGCTCCGCCTAAACCGTTGTCGTACCCTCACCTGGACCCTAAACCGTCCCCGTCCCCTAACCCTAACCCTAGCCCGAACCCTAACCCTAACCCTGCGCCGAAGCCTTCCCCTCACCCGTCCCCTAATCCTAACCCGTACACTCACACTAACCCGTGCCCTCACACGTACGCTCCCCCTAAACCGTTGTCGTACCCTCACCTGGACCCTAAACCGTCCCCGTCCCCTAACCCTAACCCTAGCCCGAACCCTAACCCTAACGCTTCCCCGAAGCCTTCCCCTCACCCGTCCCCTAATCCTAACACATATGCTCACACTAACCCGCGCCCTCACACGTACGCTCCCCCGAAACCGTTGTCGTACACTCACCTGGACCCTAAACCGTCCCTGTCCCCTAACCCTAACCCTAGCCCGAACCCTAACCCTAACCCTTCCCCGAAGCCTTCCCCTCACCGGTCCCCTAATCCTAACCCGTACGCTCACACTAACCCGCGCCCTCACACGTACGCTCCGCCTAAACCGTTGTCGTACACTCACCTAGACCCTAAACCGTCCCCGTCCCCTAACCCTAACCCTAGCCCGTACCCTAACCCTAACCCTTCCCCGAAGCCTTCCCCTCACCCGTCCCCTAATCCTAACCCGTACACTCACACTAACCCGCGCCCTCACACGTACGCTCCCCCTAAACTGTTGTCGTACCCTCACCTGGACCCTAAACCGTCCCCGTCCCCTAACCCTAACCCTAGCCCGAACCCTAACCCTAACGCTTCCCCGAAGCCTTCCCCTCACCCGTCCCCTAATCCTAACACGTACGCTCACACTAACCCGCGCCCTCACACGTACGCTCCCCCTAAACCGTTGTCGTACCCTCACCTGGACCCTAAACCGTCCCCGTCCCCTAACCCTAACCCTAGCCCGAACCCTAACCCTAACCCTTCCCCGAAGCCTTCCCTCATCCGTCCCCTAATCCTAACCCGTACGCTCACACTAAACCGCGCCCTCACACGTACGCTCCCCCTAAACCGTTGTCGTACCCTCACCTGGACCCTAAACCGTCCCCATGCCCTAAACCTAACCCTAGCCCGAACCCTAACCCTAACCCTTCCCAGAAGCCTTCCCCTCACCAGTCCCCTAATCCTAACCCGTACGCTCACACTAACCCGCGCCCTCACACGTACGCTCCCCCGAAAACGTTGTCGTACCCTCACCTGGACCCTAAACCGTCCCCGTCCCCTAACCCTAACCCTAGCCCGAACCCTAACCCTAACCCTTCCCCGAAGCCTTCCCCTCATCCGTCCCCTAATCCTAACCCGTACGCTCACACTAACCCGCGCCCTCACACGTACGCTCCCCCTAAACCGTTGTCGTACCCTCACCTGGACCCTAAACCGTCCCCGTCCCCTAACCCTAACCCTAGGCCGAACCCTAACCCTAAACCTTCCCCGAAGCCTTCCCCTCACCCGTCCCCTAATCCTAACCCGTACGCTCACACTAACCCGCGCCCTCACACGTACGCTCCCCCTAAACCGTTGTCGTACCGTCACCTGGACCCTAAACCGTCCCCGTCCCCTAACCCTAACCCTAGCCCGAACCCTAACCCTAACCCTTCCCCGAAGCCTTCCCCTCACCCGTCCCCTAATCCTAACCCGTACGCTCACACTAACCCGCGCCCTCACACGTACGCTCCCCCTAAACTGTTGTCGTACCCTCACCTGGACCCTAAACCGTCCCCGTCCCCTAACCCTAACCCTAGCCCGAACCATAACCCTAACCCTTCCCCGAAGCCTTCCCCTCACCCGTCCCCTAATCCTAACCCGTACGCTCACACTAACCCGCGCCCTCACACGTACGCTCCCCCTAAACCGTTGTCGTACCCTCACCTGGACCCTAAACCGTCCCCGTCCCCTAACCCTAACCCTAGCCCGAACCCTAACCCTAACCCTTCCCCGAAGCCTTCCCCTCACCCGTCCCCTAATCCTAACCCGTACGCTCACACTAACCCGCGCCCTCACACGTACGCTCCCCCTAAACCGTTTTCGTACCCTCACCTGGACCCTAAACCGTCCCCGTCCCCTAACCCTAACCCTAGCCCGAACCCTAACCCTAACCCTTCCCCGAAGCCTTCCCCTCACCCGTCCCCTAATCCTAACCCGTACGCTCACACTAACCCGCGCCCTCACACGTACGCTCGCCCTAAACCGTTGTCGTACACTCACCTGGACCCTAAACCGTCCCCGTCCCCTAACCCTAACCCTAGCCCGAACCCTAACCCTAACCCTTCCCCGAAGCCTTCCCCTCACCCGTCCCCTAATCCTAACCCGTACGCTCACACTAACCCGCGCCCTCACACGTACGCTCCCCCTAAACCGTTGTCGTACCCTCACCTGGACCCTAAACCGTCCCCGTCCCCTAACCCTAACCCTAGCCCGAACTCTAACCCTAACCCTTCCCCGAAGCCTTCCCCTCACCCGTCCCCTAATCCTAACCCGTACGCTCACACTAACCCGCGCCCTCACACGTACGCTCCCCATAAACCGTTGTCGTACACTCACCTAGACCCTAAACCGTCCCCGTCCCCTAACCCTAACCCTAGCCCGAACCCTAACCCTAACACTTCCCCGAAGCCTTCCCCTCACCCGTCCCCTAATCCTAACCCGTACACTCACACTAACCCGCGCCCTAACACGTACGCTCCCCCTAAACTGTTGTCGTACCCTCACCTGGACCCTAAACCGTCCCCGTCCCCTAACCCTAACCCTAGCCCGAACCCTAACCCTAACCCTTCCCCGAAGCCTTCCCCTCACCCGTCCCCTAATCCTAACACGTACGCTCACACTAACCCGCGCCCTCACACGTACGCTCCCCCTAAACCGTTGTCGTACCCTCACCTGGACCCTAAACCGTCCCCGTCCCCTAACCCTAACCCTAGCCCGAACCCTAACCCTAACGCTTCCCCGAAGCCTTCCCCTCACCCGTCCCCTAATCCTAACCCGTACGCTCACACTAACCCACGCCCTCACACGTACGCTCTCCCTATACAGTTGTCGTACCCTCACCTGGACCCTAAACCGTCCCCGTCCCCTAACCCTAACCCTAGCCCGAACCCTAACCCTAACCCTTCCCCGAAGCCTTCCCTCATCCGTCCCCTAATCCTAACCCGTACGCTCAAACTAAACCGCGCCCTCACACGTACGCTCCCCCTAAACCGTTGTCGTACCCTCACCTGGACCCTAAACCGTCCCCATGCCCTAAACCTAACCCTAGCCCGAACACTAACCCTAACCTTTCCCAGAAGCCTTCCCCTCACCAGTCCCCTAATCCTAACCCGTACGCTCACACTAACCCGCGCCCTCACACGTACGCTCCCCCGAAAACGTTGTCGTACCCTCACCTGGACCCTAAACCGTCCCCGTCCCCTAACCCTAACCCTAGCCCGAACCCTAACCCTAACCCTTCCCCGAAGCCTTCCCCTCATCCGTCCCCTAATCCTAACCCGTACGCTCACACTAACCCGCGCCCTCACACGTACGCTCCCCCTAAACCGTTGTCGTACCCTCACCTGGACCCTAAACCGTCCCCGTCCCCTAACCCTAACCCTAGGCCGAACCCTAACCCTAAACCTTCCCCGAAGCCTTCCCCTCACCCGTCCCCTAATCCTAACCCGTACGCTCACACTAACCCGCGCCCTCACACGTACGCTCCGCCTAAATCGTTGTCGTACCCTCACCTGGACCCTAAACCGTCCCCGTCCCCTAACCCTAACCCTAGCCCGAACCCTAACCCTAACCCTTCCCTGAAGCCTTCCCCTCACCCGTCCGCTAATCCTAAACCGTACGCTCACACTAATCCGCGCCCTCACACGTACGCTCCCCCTAAACCGTTGTCGTACCCTCACCTGGACCTTAAACCGTCCCCGTCTCCTAACCCTAAATCTAGCCCGAACCCTAACCCTAACCCTTCCCCGAAGCCTTCCCCTCACCCGTCCCCTAATCCTAACCCGTACGCTCACACTAACCCGCGCCCTCACACGTACGCTCCGCCTAAACCGTTGTCGTACCCTCACCTGGTCCCTAAACCGTCCCCGTCCCCTAACCCTAACCCTAGCCCGAACCCTAACCCTAAACCTTCCCCGAAGCCTTCCCCTCACCCGTCCCCTAATCCTAACCCGTACGCTCACACTAACCCGCGCCCTCACACGTACGCTCCCCCTAAACCGTTGTCGTACCCTCACCTGGACCCTAAACCGTCCCCGTACCCTAACCCTAACCCTAGCCCGAACCCTAACCCTAACCCTTCCCCGAAGCCTTCCCCTCACCCGTCCCCTAATCCTAACCCGTACGCTCACACTAACCCGCGCCCTGACACGTACGCTCCCCCTAAACCGTTGTCGTACCCTCACCTGGACCCTAAACCGTCCCCGTCCCCTAACCCTAACCCTAGCCCGAACCCTAACCCTAACCCTTCCCCGAAGCCTTCCCCTCACCCGTCCCCTAATCCTAACCCGTACGCTCACACTAACCCGCGCACTCACACGTACGCTCCCCCTAAACCGTTGTCATAACCTCACCTGGTCCCTAAACCGTCCCCGTCCCCTAACCCTAACCCTAGCCCGAACCCTAACCCTAACCCTTCCCCGAAGCCTTCCCCTCACCCGTCCCCTAATCCTAACCCGTACGCTCACACTAACCCGCGCCCTCACACGTACGCTCCCCCTAAACCGTTGTCGTACCCTCACCTGGACCCTAAACCGTCCCCGTCCCCGAACTCTAACCTTAGCCCGAACCCTAACCCTCACACTTCGCCGAAGCCTTCCCCTCACCCGTCCCCTAATCCTAACCCGTACGCTCACACTAACCCGCGCCCTCACACGTACGCTCCCAATAAAACGTTGTCGTACACTCACCTGGACCCCAAACCGTCCCCGTCCCCTAACCCTAACCCTAGCCCGAACCCTAACCCTAACCCTTCCCCGAAGCCTTCCCCTCACCCGTCCCCTAATCCTAACCCGTACGCTCACACTAACCCGCGCCCTCACATTTACGCTCCCCCTAAACCGTTGTCGTACCCTCACCTGGACCCTAAACCGTCCCCGTCCCCTAACCCTAACCCTAGCCCGAACCCTAACCCTAACCCTTCCCCGAAGCCTTCCCCTCACCCGTCCCCTAATCCTAACCCGTACGCTCACACTAACCCGCGCCCTCACACGTACGCTCCCCCTAAACCGTTGTCGTACCCTCACCTGGACCCTAAACCGTCCCCGTCCCCTAACCCTAACCCTAGCCCGAACCCTAACCCTAACCCTTCCCCGAAGCCTTCCCCTCACCCGTCCCCTAATCCTAACCCGTACGCTCACACTAACCCGCGCCCTCACACGTACGCTCCCCCTAAATCGTTGTCGTACCCTCACCTGGACCCTAAACCGTCCCCGTCCCCTAATCCTAACCCTAGCCCGAACCCTAACCCTAACCCTCCCCTGAAGCCTTCCCCTCACCCGTCCCCTAATCCTAACCCGTACGCTCACACTAACCCGCGCCCTCACACGTACGCTCCCCCTAAACCGTTGTCGTACCCTCACCTGGACCCTAAACCGTCCCCGTCCCCTAACCCTAACCCTAGCCCGAACCCTAACCCTAACCCTTCCCCGAAGCCTTCCCCTCATCTGTCCCCTAATCCTAACCCGTACGCTCACATTAACCCGCGCCCTCACACGTACGCTCCCCCTAAACCGTTGTCGTACACTCACCTGGACCCTAAACCGTCCCTGTCACCTAACCCTAGCCCGAACCCTAACACTAACCCTTCCCCAAAGCCTTCCCCTTACCCGTCCCCTAATCCTAACCCGTACGCTCACACTAACCCCCGCCCTCACACGTACGCTCCCCCAAACCGTTGTCGTACCCTCACTTGGACCCTAAACCGTCCCCGTCCCCTAACTCTAACCCTAGCCCGAACCCTAACCCTAACCCTTCCCCGAAGCCTTCCCCTCACCCGTCCCCTAATCCTAACCCGTACGCTCACACTAACCCGCGCCCTCACACGTACGCTCCCACTAAACCGTTGTCGTACCCTCACCTGGACCCTAAATCGTCCCCGTCCCCTAACCCTAACCCTAGCCCGAACCCTAACCCTTCCCCGAAGCCTTCCCCTCACCCGTCCCCTAATCCTAACCCGTACGCTCACACTAACCCACGCCCTCACACGTACGCTCCCCCTAAACCGTTGTCGTACCCTCACCTGGACCCCAAACCGTCCCCGTCCCCTAACCCTAACCCTAGCCCGAACCCTAACCCTAACCCTTCCCCGAAGCCTTCCCCTCACCCGTCCCCTAATCCTAACCCTTACGCTCACACTAACCCGCGCCCTCACACGTACGCTCCCCCTAAACCGTTGTCGTACCCTCACCTGGACCCTAAACCGTCCCCGTACCCTAACCCTAACCCTAGCCCGAACCCTAACCCTAACACTTCCCCGAAGCCTTCCCCTCACCCGTCCCCTAATCCTAACCCGTACGCTCACACTAACCCGCGCCCTCACACGTACACTCCCCCTAAACCGTTGTCGTACCCTCACCTGGACCCTAAACCGTCCCCGTCCCCTAACCCTAACCCTAGCCCGAACCCTAACCCTAACCCTTCCCCGAAGCCTTCCCCTCACCCGTCCCCTAATCCTAACCCGTACGCTCACACTAACCCGCGCCCTCACACGTACGCTCCCCCTAAACCGTTGTCGTACCATCACCTGGACCCTAAACCGTCCCCGTCCCCTAACCCTAACCCTAGCCCGAACCCTAACCCTAACCCTTCCCCGAAGCCTTCCCCTCACCCGTCCCCTAAACCTAACCCGTACGCTCACACTAACCCGCGCCCTCACACGTACGCTCCCCCTAAACCGTTGTCGTACCCTCACCTGGACCCTAAACCTTCCCCGTACCCTAACCCTAACCCTAGCCCGAACCCTAACCCTAACCCTTCCCCGAAGCCTTCCCCTAACCCGTCCCCTAATCCTAACCCGTACGCTCACACTAACCCGCACCCTCACACGTACGCTCCCCATAAACCGTTGTCGTACCCTCACCTGGACCCTAAACCGTCCCCGTCCCCTAACCCTAACCCTAGCCCAAACAATAACACTAACCCTTCCCCGAAGCCTTCCCCTCACCCGTCCCCTAATCCTAAACCGTACGCTCACACTAACCCGCGCCCTCACACGTACGCTCCCCCTAAACCGTTGTCGTACCCTCACCTGGACCCTAAACCGTCCCGGTCCCCTAACCCTAACCCTAGCCCGAACCCTAACCCTAACCCTTCCCCGAAGCCTTCCCCTCACCCGTCCCCTAATCCTAACCCGTACGCTCATACTAATCCGCGCCCTCACATGTACGCTCCCCCTAAACCGTTGTCGTACACTCACCTGGACCCTAAACCGTCCCTGTCCCCTAACCCTAACCCTAGCCCGAACCCTAACCCTAACCCTTCCCCGAAGCCTTCCCCTCACCCGTCCCCTAATCCTAACCCGTACGCTCACACTAACCCGCGCCCTCACACGTACGCTCCGCCTAAACCGTTGTCGTACACTCACCTAGACCCTAAACCGTCCCCGTCCCCTAACCCTAACCCTAGCACGAACCCTAACCCTAACCCTTCCCCGAAGCCTTCCCCTCACCCGTCCCCTAATCCTAACCCGTACACTCACACTAACCCGCGCCCTCACACGTACGCTCCCCCGAAAACGTTGTCGTACCCTCACCTGGACCCTAAACCGTCCCCGTCCCCTAACCCTAACCCTAGCCCGAACCCTAACCCTAACCCTTCCCCGAAGCCTTCCCCTCATCCGTCCCCTAATCCTAACCCGTACGCTCACACTAACCCGCGCCCTCACACGTACGCTCCCCCTAAACCGTTGTCGTACCCTCACCTGGACCCTAAACCGTCCCCGACCCCTAACCCTAACCCTAGGCCGAACCCTAACCCTAAACCTTCCCCGAAGCCTTCCCCTCACCCGTCCCCTAATCCTAACCCGTACGCTCACACTAACCCGCGCCCTCACACGTACGCTCCGCCTAAATCGTTGTCGTACCCTCACCTGGACCCTAAACCGTCCCCGTCCCCTAACCCTAACCCTAGCCCGAACCCTAACCCTAACCCTTCCCTGAAGCCTTCCCCTCACCCGTCCGCTAATCCTAAACCGTACGCTCACACTAATCCGCGCCCTCACACGTACGCTCCCCCTAAACCGTTGTCGTACCCTCACCTGGACTTTAAACCGTCCCCGTCTCCTAACCCTAAACCTAGCCCGAACCCTAACCCTAACCCTTCCCCGAAGCCTTCCCCTCACCCGTCCCCTAATCCTAACCCGTACGCTCACACTAACCCGCGCCCTCACACGTATGCTCCGCCTAAACCGTTGTCGTACCCTCACCTGAACCCTAAACCGTCCCCATCCCCTAACCCTAACCCTAGCCCGAACCCTAACCCTAAACCTTCCCCGAAGCCTTCCCCTCACCCGTCCCCTAATCCTAACCCGTACGCTCACACTAACCCGCGCCCTCACACGTACGCTCCCCCTAAACCGTTGTCGTACCGTCATCTGGACCCTAAACCGTCCCCGTACCCTAACCCTAACCCTAACCCGAACCCTAACCCTAACCCTTCCCCGAAGCCTTCCCCTCAACCGTCCCCTAATCCTAACCCGTACGCTCACACTAACCCGCGCCCTCACACGTACGCTCCCCCTAAACCGTTGTCGTACCCTCACCTGGACCCTAAACCGTCCCCGTCCCCTAACCCTAACCCTAGCCCGAACCCTAACCCTAACCCTTCCGCGAAGCCTTCCCCTCACCCGTCCCCTAATCCTAACCCGTACGCTCACACTAACCCGCGCCCTCACACGTACGCTCCCCCTAAACCGTTGTCGTACCCTCACCTGGTCCCTAAACCGTCCCCGTCCCCTAACCCTAACCCTAGCCCGAACCCTAACCCTAACCGTTCCCCGAAGCCTTCCCCTCACCCGTCCCCTAATCCTAACCCGTACGCTCACACTAACCCGCGCCCTCACACGTACGCTCCCCCTAAACCGTTGTCGTACCCTCACCTGGACCCTAAACCGTCCCCGTCCCCGAACTCTAACCTTAGCCCGAATCCTAACCCTCACCCTTCGCCGAAGCGTTCCCCTCACCCGTCCCCTAATCCTAACCCGTACGCTCACACTAACCCGCGCCCTCACACGTACGCTCCCACTAAACCGTTGTCGTACACTCACCTGGACCCCAAACCGTCCCCGTCCCCTAACCCTAACCCTAGCCCGAACCCTAACCCTAACCCTTCCCCGAAGCCTTCCCCTCACACGTCCCCTAATCCTAACCCGTACGCTCACACTAACCCGCGCCCTCACATTTATGCTCCCCCTAAACCGTTGTCGTACCCTCACCTGGACCCTAAACCGTCCCCGTCCCCTAACCCTAACCCTAGCCCGAACCCTAACCCTAACCCTTCCCCGAAGCCTTCCCCTCACCCGTCCCCTAATCCTAACCCGTACGCTCACACTAACCCGCGCCCTCACACGTACGCTCCCCCTAAACCGTTGTCGTACCCTCACCTGGACCCTAAACCGTCCCGGTCCCCTAACCCTAACCCTAGCCCGAACCCTAACCCTAACCCTTCCCCGAAGCCTTCCCCTCACCCGTCCCCTAATCCTAACCCGTACGCTCACACTAACCCGCGCCCTCACACGTACGCTCCCCCTAAACCGTGGTCGTACCCTCACCTGGACCCTAAACCGTCCCCGTCCCCTAACCCTAACCCTAGCCCGAACCCTAACCCTTCCCCGAAGCCTTCCCCTCACCCGTCCCCTAATCCTAACCCGTACGCTCACACTAACCCGCGCCCTCACACGTACGCTCCCCCTAAACCGTTGTCGTACACTCACCTGGACCCCAAACCGTCCCCGTCCCCTAACCCTAACCCTAGCCCGAACCCTAACCCTAACCCTTCCCCGAAGCCTTCCCCTCACCCGTCCCCTAATCCTAACCCGTACGCTCACACTAACCCGCGCCCTCACACGTACGCTCCCCCTAAACCGTTGTCGTACCATCACCTGGACCCTAAACCGTCCCCGTCCCCTAACCCTAACCCTAGCCCGAACCCTAACCCTAACCCTTCCCCGAAGCCTTCCCCTCACCCGTCCCCTAATCCTAACCCGTACGCTCACACTAACCCGCGCCCTCACACGTACGCTCCCCCTAAACAGTTGTCGTACCCTCACCTGGACCCTAAACCGTCCCCGTCCCCTAACCCTAACCCTAGCCCGAACCCTAACCCTTCCCCGAAGCCTTCCCCTCACCCGTCCCCTAATCCTAACCCGTACGCTCATACTAATCCGCGCCCTCACATGTACGCTCCCCCTAAACCGTTGTCGTACCCTCACCTGGACCCTAAACCGTCCCCGTCCCCTAACCCTAACCCTAGCCCGAACCCTAACCCTAACCCTTCCCAGAAGCCTTCCCCTCACCCGTCCCCTAATCCTAACCGGTACGCTCACACTAACCCGCGCCCTCACACGTACGCTCCCCCTAAACCTTTGTCGTACCCTCACCTGGACCCTAAACCGTCCCCGTCCCCTAACCCTAACCCTAGCCCGAACCCTAACCCTAACACTTCCCCGAAGCCTTCCCCTCACCCGTCCCCTAATCCTGACCCGTACGCTCACACTAACCCGCGCCCTCACACGTACGCTCCCACTAAACCGTTGTCGTACCCTCACCTGGACCCTAAAACGTCCCCATCCCCTAACCCTAACCCTAGCCCGAACCCTAACCCTAACCCTTCCCCGAAGCCTTCCCCTCACCCGTCCCCTAATCCTAACCCGTACGCTCACACTAACCCACGCCCTCACACGTACGCTCCCCCTAAACCGTTGTCATACCCTCACCTGGACCCTAAACCGTCCCCGTCCCCTAACCCTAACCCTAGCCCAAACCCTAACCCTAACCCTTCCCCGAAGCCTTCCCCTCACCCGTCCCCTAATCCTAACCCGTACGCTCACACTAACCCGCGCCCTGACACGTACGCTCCGCCTAAACCGTTGTCGTACCCTCTCCTAGACCCTAAACCGTCCCCGTCCCCTAACCCTAACCCTAGCCCGAACCCTAACCCTAACCCTTCCCCGAAGCCTTCCCCTCACCCGTCCCCTAATCCTAAACCGTACGCTAACACTAACCCGCGCCCTCACACGTACGCTCCCCCTAAAACGTTGTCGTACACTCACCTGGACCCTAAACCGTCCCCGTCCCCTAACCCTAACCCTAGCCCGAACCCTAACCCTAACCCTTCCCCGAAGCCTTCCCCTCACCCGTCCCCTAATCCTAACCCGTACGCTCACACTAACCCACGCCCTCACACGTACGCTCCCCCTAAACCGTTGTCATACCCTCACCTGGACCCTAAACCGTCCCCGTCCCCTAACCCTAACCCTAGCCCAAACCCTAACCCTAACCCTTCCCCGAAGCCTTCCCCTCACCCGTCCCCTAATCCTAACCCGTACGCTCACACTAACCCGCGCCCTGACACGTACGCTCCGCCTAAACCGTTGTCGTACCCTCACCTGGACCCTAAACCGTCCCCGACCCCTAACCCTAACCCTAGCCCGAACCCTAACCCTAACGCTTCCTCGAAGCCTTCCCCTCACCTATCCCTTAATCCTAATCCGTACGCTCACACTAACCCGCGCCCTCACACGTACGCTCCCCCTAAACCGTTGTCGTACCCTCACCTGGACCCTAAACCGTCCCCGTCCCCTAACCCTAACCCTAGCCCGAACCCTAACCCTAAACCTTCCCCGAAGCCTTCCCCTCACCCGTTCCCTAATACTAACCCGTACGCTCACACTAACCCGCGCCCTCACACGTGCGCTCCGCCTAAACCGTTGTCGTACCCTCACCTGGACCCTAAACCGTCCCCGTCCCCTAACCCTAACCCTAGCCCGAACCCTAACCCTAACCCTTCCCCGAAGCCTTCCCCTCACACGTCCCCTAATACTAACCCGTACGCTCACACTGACCCGCGCCCTCACACGTGCGCTCCCCCTAAACCGTTGTCGTACCCTCACCTGGACCCTAAACCGTCCCCATCCCCTAACCCTAACCCTAGCCCGAACCCTAACCCTAACCCTTCCCCGAAGCCTTCCCCTCACACGTCCCCTAATACTAACCCGTACGCTCACACTGACCCGCGCCCTCACACGTGCGCTCCGCCTAAACCGTTGCCGTACCCTCACCTGGACCCTAAAGCGTCCCCGTCCCCTAAACCTAACCCTAGCCCGAACCCTAACCCTAAACCTTCCCCGAAGCCTTCCCCTCACCCGTCCCCTAATCCTAACCCGTACTCTCACACTAACCCACGCCCTCACACGTACGCTCCCCCTAAACCGTTGTCGTACCCTCACCTGGACCCTAAACCGTCCCCGTCCCCTAACCCTAACCCTAGCCCGAACCCTAACCCTAACCGTTCCCCGAAGCCTTCCCCTCACCCGTCCCCTAATCCTAACCCGTACGCTCACACTAACCCGCGCCCTCACACGTACGTTCCCCCTAAACCGTTGTCGTACCCTCACCTGGACCCTAAACCGTCCCCGTCACCTAACCCTAACCCTAACCCTAGCCTGAACCATAACCCTAACCCTTCCCCAAAGCCTTCCCCTCACCCGTCCCCTAATCCTAACCCGTACGCTCACACTAACCCGCAACCTCACACGTGCGCTCCGCCTAAACCGTTGTCGTACCCTCACCTGGACCCTAAACAGTCCCCGTCCCCTAACCCTAACCCTAGCCCGAAACCTAACCCTAACCCTTCCCCGAAGCCTTCCCCTCACCCGTCCTCTAATGCTAACCCGTACGCTCACACTAACCCGCGCCCTCACGCGTATGCTGCCCCTAAACCGTTGTCGTACCCTCACCTGGACCCTACACCGTCCCCGTCCCCTAACCCTAACCCTAGCCCGAACCCTAACCCTAACCCTTCCCCGAAGCCTTCCCCTCACCCGTCCCCTAATCCTAACCCGTACGCTTACACTAACCCGCGCCCTCACACGTACGCTCCCCCTAAACCGTTGGCGTACCCTCACCTGGACCCTAAACCGTCCCCGTCCCCTAAGCCTAACCCTACCCCGAACCCTAACCCTAACCCTTCCCCGAAGCCTTCCCCTCACCCGTCCCCTAATCCTAACCCGTACGCTCACACTAACCCGCGTCCTCACACATACGCTCCCCCTAAACCGTTGTCGTACCCTCACCTGGACCCTAAACCATCCCCGTCCCCTAACCCTAACCCTAGCCCGAACCCTAACCCTAACCCTTCCCCGAAGCCTTCCCCTCACCCGTCCCCTAATCCTAACCCGTACGCTCACACTAACCCGCTCCCTCACACGTACGCTTCCCCTAAACCGTTGTCGTACCCTCACCTGGACCCTAAACCGTCCCCGTCCCCTAACCCTAACCCTAGCCCGAACCCTAACCCTAACCCTTCCCCGAAGCCTTCCCCTCACCCGTCCCCTAATCCTAACCCGTACGCTCACACTAACCCGCGCCCTCACACGTACGCTCCCCCTAAACCGTTGTCGTACCCTCACCTGGACCCTAAACCGTCCCCATCCCCTAACCATAACCCTAGCCCGAACCCTAACACTAACCCTTCCCAGAAGCCTTCCCCTCACCCGTCCCCTAATCCTAACCCGTACGCGCACACTAACCCGCGCCCTCATATGTACGCTCCCCCTAAACCGTTGTCGTACCCTCACCTGGACCCTAAACCGTCCCCATGCCCTAACCCTAACCCTAGCCCTAACCCTAACCCTAACCCTTCCCAGAAGCCTTCCCCTCACCCGTCCCCTAATCCTAACCCGTACGCTCACACTAACCCACGCCCTCACATGTACGCTCCCCCTAAACCGTTGTCGTACCCTCACCTGGACCCTAAACCGTCCCCGTCCCCTAACCCTAACCCTAGCCCGAACCCTAACCCTAACACTTCCCCAAAGCCTTCCCCTCACCCGTCCCCTAATCCTAACCCGTACGCTCACACTAACCCACGCCCTCACACATACGCTCCGCCTAAACCGTTGTCGTACTCTCACCTGGACCCTAAACCGTCCCCGTCCCCTAACCCTAACCCTAGCCCGAACCCTAACACTAAAGCTTCCCCGAAGCCTTCCCCTCAACCGTCCCCTAATCCTAACCCGTACGCTCACACTAACCCGCGCCCTCACACGTACGCTCCCCCTAAACCGTTGTCGTACCCTCACCTGGACCCTAAATCGTCCCCGTCCCCTAACCCTAACCCTAGCCCGAACCCTAACCCTAACCCTTCCCCGAAGCCTTCCCCTCACCCGTCCCCTAATCCTAACCCGTATGCTCACACTAACCCGCGCCCTCACACGTACGCTCCCCCTAAACCGTTGTCGTACCCTCACCTGGACCCTAAACCATCCCTGTCCCCTAACCCTAACCCTAGCCCGAACCCTAACCCTAACCCTTCCCCGAAGCCTTCCCCTCACCCGTCCCCTAATCCTAACCCGTACGCTCACACTAACCCACGCCCTCACACGTACGCTCCCCCTAAACCGTTGTCATACCCTCACCTGGACCCTAAACCGTCCCCGTCCCCTAACCCTAACCCTAGCCCAAACCCTAACCCTAACCCTTCCCCGAAGCCTTCCCCTCACCTGTCCCGTAATCCTAACCCGTACGCTCACACTAACCCGCGCCCTCACACGTACGCTCCGCCTAAACCGTTGTCGTACCCTCACATGGACCCTAAACCGTCCCCGACCCCTAACCCTAACCCTAGCCCGAACCCTAACCCTAACGCTTCCTCGAAGCCTTCCCCTCACCTATCCCCTAATCCTAATCCGTACGCTCACACTAACCCGCGCCCTCACACGTACGCTCCCCCTAAACCGTTGTCGTACCCTCACCTGGACCCTAAACCGTCCCCGTCCCCTAACCCTAACCCTAGCCGGAACCCTAACCCTAACCCTTCCCCGAAGCCTTCCCCTCACCCGTCCCCTAATCCTAACCCGTACGCTCACACTAACCCGCGCCCTCACACGTACGCTCCCCCTAAACCGTTGTCGTACCCTCACTTGGACCCTAAACCGTCCCCGTCCCCTAACCCTAACCCTAGCCCGAACCCTAACCCTAACACTTCCCCGAAGCCTTCCCCTCACCCGTTCCCTAATACTAACCCGTACGCTCACACTAACCCGCGCCCTCACACGTGCGCTCCACCTAAACCGTTGTCGTACCCTCACCTGGACCCTAAACCGTCCCCTTCCCCTAACCCTAACCCTAGCCCGAACCCTAACCCTAACCCTTCCCCGAAGCCTTCCCCTCACCCGTCCCCTAATCCTAACCCGTACTCTCACACTAACCCGCGCCCTCACACGTACGCTCCCCCTAAACCGTTGTCGTACCCTCACCTGGACCCTAAACCGTCCCCGTCCCCTAACCCTAACTCTAGCCCGAACCCTAACCCTAACCCTTCCCCGAAGCCTTCCCCTCACCCGTCCCCTAATCCTAACCCGTACGCTCACACTAACCCGAGCCCTCACACGTACGCTCCCCCTAAACCGTTGTCGTACCCTCACCTGGACCCTAAACCGTCCCCGTCCCCTAACCCTAACCCTAGCCCGAACCCTAACCCTAACCCTTCTCCAAAGCCTTCCCCTCACCCGTCCCCTAATCCTAACCCGTACGCTCACACTAACCCACGCCCTCACACATACGCTCCGCCTAAACCGTTGTCGTACCCTCACCTGGACCCTAAACCGTCCCCGTCACCTAACCCTAACCCTAACCCTAGCCCGAACCCTAACCCTAACCCTTCCCCGAAGCCTTCCCCTCACCCGTCCCCTAATCCTAACCCGTACGCTCACACTAACCCGCGCCCTCACACGTGCGCTCCCCCTAAACCGTTGTCGTACCCTCACCTGGACCCTAAACCTTCCCCGTCCCCTAACCCTAACCCTAGCCCGAACCGTTACCCTAACCCTTCCCCGAAGCCTTCCCCTCACCCGTCCTCTAATGCTAACCCGTACACTCACACTAACCCGCGCCCTCACACGTACGCTCCCCCTAAACCGTTGTCGTACACTCACCTGTACCCTAAACCGTCCCCGTCCCCTAACCCTAACCCTAGCCCGAACCCTAACCGTAACCCTTCCCCGAAGCCTTCCCCTCACCCGTCCCCTAATCCTAACCCTTACGCTCACACTAACCCGCGCCCTCACACGTACGCTCCCAATAAACCGTTGTCGTACCCTCACCTGGACCCTAAACCGTCCCCGTCCCCTAACCCTAACCCTAGCCCGAACCCTAACCCTAACCCTTCCCCGAAGCCTTCCCCTCACCCGTCCCCTAATCCTAACCCATACGCTCACACTAACCCGCGCCCTCACACGTGCGCTCCCCCTAAACCGTTGTCGTACCCTCACCTGGACCCTAAACCGTCCCCTTCCCTAACCCTAACCCTAGCCCGAACCCTAACCCTAACCCTTCCCCGAAGCCTTCCCCTCACCCGTCCCCTAATGCTAACCCGTACGCTCACACTAACCCGCGCCCTCACACGTACGCTCCCCCTAAACCGTTGTCGTACCCTCACCTGGACCCTAAACCGTCCCCGTCCCCTAACCCTAACCCTAGCCCGAACCCTGACCCTAACCCTTCCCCGAAGCCTTCCCCTCACCCATCCCCTAATCCTAACCCGTACGCTCACACTAACCCGCGCCCTCACACGTACGCTCCCCCTAAACCGTTGTCGTACCCTCACATGGACCCTAAACGGTCCCCGTCCCCTAACCCTAACCCTAGCCCGAACCCTAACCCTAACCCTTCCCCGAAGCCTTCCCGTCACCCGTCCCCTAATCCTAACCCGTACGCTCACACTAACCCGCGCCCTCACACGTGTGCTCCGCCTAAACCGTTGTCGTACCCTCACCTGGACCCTACACCGTCCCCGTCCCCTAACCCTAACCCTAGCCCGAACCCTAACCCTAACCCTTTCCCGAAGCCTTCCCCTCACCCGTCCCCTAATCCTAACCCTTACGCTCACACTAACCCGCGCCCTCACACGTGCGCTCCGCCTATACTGTTGTCGTACCCTCACCTGGACCCTACACCGTCCCCGTCCCCTAACCCTAACCCTAGCTCGAACCCTAACCCTAAACCTTCCCCGAAGCCTTCCCCTCACCCGTACCCTAATCCTAACCCGTACACTCACACTAACCCACGCCCTCACACGTACGCTCCCCCTAAACCGTTGTCGTACCCTCACCTGGACCCTAAACCGTCCCCGTCCCCTAACCCTAACCCTAGCCCGAACCCTAACGCTAAACCTTCCCCGAAGCCTTCCCCTCACCCGTCCCCTAATCCTAACCCGTACGCTCACACTAACCCGCGCCTTCACACGTGCGCTCCGCCTAAACCGTTGTCGTACCCTCACCTGGACCCTAAACCGTCCCCGTCCTCTAACCCTAACCCTAGCCCAAACCCTAACCCTAACACTTCCCCGAAGCCTTCCCCTCACACGTCCCCTAATCCTAACCCGTACGCTCACACTAACCCGCGCCTTCACACGTACGCTCCCCCTAAACCGTTGTCGTACCCTCACCTGGACCCTAAACCGTCCCCGTCCCCTAACCGTAACCCTAGCCCGAACCCTAACCCTAACCCTTCCCCGAAGCCTTCCCCTAACCCATCCCCTTATCCTAACCCGTACGCTCACATTAACCCGCGCCCTCACACGTACGCTCCCCCTAAACCGTTGTCGTACCCTCACCTGGACCCTACACCGTCCCCGTCCCCTAACCCTAACCCTAGCCCGAACACTAACCCTAACCCTTCCCCGAAGCCTTCCCCTCACCCGTCCCCTTATCCTAACCCGTACGCTCACACTAACCCGCGCCCTCACACGTACGCTCCCCCTAAACCGTTGTCGTACCCTCACCTGGACCCTAAACCGTCCCCGTCCCCTAACCCTAACCCTAGCCCGAACCCTAACCCTAACCCTTCCCCGAAGCCTTCCCCTCACACGTCCCCTAATCCTAAACCGTACTCTCACACTAACCCGCGCCCTCACACGTACGCTCCCCCTAAACCATTGTCGTACCCTCACCTGGACGCTAAACCGTCCCTGTCCCCTAACCCTAACCCTAGCCCGAACCCTAACCCTAACCCTTCCCCGAAGCCTTCCCCTCACCCATCCCGTAATCCTAACCCGTACGCTCACACTAACCTGCGCCCTCACACGTGCGATCCGCCTAAACCGTTGTCGTACCCTCACCTGGACCCTACACCGTCCCCGTCCCCTAACCCTAACCCTACCCCGAACCCTAACCCTAACCCTTCCCCGAAGCCTTCCCCTCACCCGTCCCCTAATCCTAACCCGTACGCTCACACTAACCCACGCCCTCACACGTACGCTCCCCCTAAACCGTTGTCATACCCTCACCTGGACCCTAAACCGTCCCCGTCCCCTAACCCTAACCCTAGCCCGAACCCTAACCCTAACCCTTCCCCGAAGCCTTCCCCTCACCCGTCCCCTAAGCCTAACCCGTACGCTTACACTAACCCGCGCCCTCACACGTACGCTCCCCCTAAACCGTTGTCGTACCCTCACCTGGACCCTAAACCGTCCCCGTCCCCTAAGCCTAACCCTACCCCGAACCCTAACCCTAATCCTTCCCCGAAGCCTTCCCCTCACCCGGACCCTAATCCTAACCCGTACGCTCACACTAACCCGCGTCCTCACACATACGCTCCCCCTAAACCGTTGTCGTACCCTCACCTGGACCCTAAACCATCCCCGTCCCCTAACCATAACCCTAGCCCGAACTCTAACCCTAACCCTTCCCCGAAGCCTTCCCCTCACCCGTCCCCTAATACTAACCCGTACGCTCACACTAACCCGCGCCCTCACACGTACGCTTCCCCTAAACCGTTGTCGTACCCTCAGCTGGACCCTAAACCGTCCCCGTCCCCTAACCCTAACCCTAGCCCGAACCCTAACCCTAACCCTTCCCCGAAGCCTTCCCCTCACCCGTCCCCTAATGCTAACCCGTACGCTCACACTAACCCGCGCCCTCACACGTACGCTCCCCCTAAACCGTTGTCGTACCCTCACCTGGACCCTAAACCGTCCCCGTCCCCTAACCATAACCCTAGCCCGAACCCTAACCCTAACCCTTCCCAGAAGCCTTCCCCTCACCCGTCCCCTAATCCTAACCCGTACGCGCACACTAACCCGCGCCCTCATATGTACGCTCCCCCTAAACCGTTGTCGTACCCTCACCTGGACCCTAAACCGTCCCCATGCCCTAACCCTAGCCCTAACCCGAACCCTAACCCTAACCCTTCCCAGAAGCCTTCCCCTCACCCGTCCCCTAATCCTAACCCGTACGCTCACACTAACCCACGCCCTCACATGTACGCTCCCCCTAAACCGTTGTCGTACCCTCACCTGGACCCTAAACCGTCCCCGTCCCCTAACCCTAACCCTAGCCCGAACCCTAACCCTAACCCTTCCCCAAAGCCTTCCCCTCACCCGTCCCCTAATCCTAACCCGTACGCTCACACTAACCCACGCCCTCACACATACGCTCCGCCTAAACCGTTGTCGTACCCTCACCTGGACCCTAAACCGTCCCCATCCCCTAACCCTAACCCTAGCCCGAACCCTAACACTAACGCTTCCCCGAAGCCTTCCCCTCAACCGTCCCCTAATCCTAACCCGTACGCTCACACTAACCCGCGCCCTCACACGTACGCTCCCCCTAAACCGTTGTCGTACCCTCACCTGGACCCTAAACCGTCCCCGTCCCCTAACCCTAACCCTAGCCCGAACCCTAACCCTAACCCTTCCCCGAAGCCTTCCCCTCACCCGTCCCCTAATACTAACCCGTACGCTCACACTGACCCGCGCCCTCACACGTGCGCTCCCCCTAAACCGTTGCCGTACCCTCACCTGGACCCTAAAGAGTCCCCGTCCCCTAAACCTAACCCTAGCCCGAACCCTAACCCTAACCCTTCCCCGAAGCCTTCCCCTCACCCGTCCCCTAATCCTAACCCGTACTCTCACACTAACCCACGCCCTCACACGTACGCTCCCCCTAAACCGTTGTCGTACCCTCACCTGGACCCTAAACCGTCCCCGTCCCCTAACCCTAAGCCTAGCCCGAACCCTAACCCTAACCGTTCCCCGAAGCCTTCCCCTCACCCGTCCCCTAATCCTAACCCGTACGCTCACACTAACCCGCGCCCTCACACGTACGTTCCCCCTAAACCGTTGTCGTAGCCTCACCTGGACCCTAAACCGTCCCCGTCACCTAACCCTAACCCTAACCCTAGCCCGAACCCTAACCCTAACCCTTCCCCAAAGCCTTCCCCTCACCCGTCCCCTAATCCTAACCCGTACGCTCACACTAACCCGCAACCTCACACGTGCGCTCCGCCTAAACCGTTGTCGTACCCTCACCTGGACCCTAAACCGTCCCCGTCCCCTAACCCTAACCCTAGCCCGAAACCTAACCCTAACCCTTCCCCGAAGCCTTCCCCTCACCCGTCCCCTAATGCTAACCCGTACGCTCACACTAACCCGCGCCCTCACGCGTACGCTGCCCCTAAACCGTTGTCGTACCCTCACCTGGACCCTACACCGTCCCCATCCCCTAACCCTAACCCTAGCCCGAACCCTAACCCTAACCCTTCCCCGAAGCCTTCCCCTCACCCGTCCCCTAATCCTAACCCGTACGCTCACACTAACCCGCGCCCTCACACGTACGCTCCCCCTAAACCGGGGTCGTACCCTCACCTGGACCCTAAACCGTCCCCGTCCCCTAACCATAACCCTAGCCCAAACCCTAACCCTAACCCTTCCCCGAAGCCTTCCCCTCACCCGTCCCCTAATCCTAACCCGTATGCTCACACTAACACACGCCCTCACACGTACGCTCCCCCTAAACCGTTGTCGTACCCTCACCTGGACCCTAAACCGTCCCCGTCCCCTAACCATAACCCTAGCCCGAACCCTAACCCTAACCCTTCCCTGAAGCCTTCCCCTCACCCGTCCCCTAATCCTAACCCGTACACTCAGACTAACCCGCGCCCTCACACGTGCGCTCCGCCTAAACCGTTGTCGTACCCTCACCTGGACCCTACACCGTCCCCGTCCCCTAACCCTAACCCTAGCCCGAACACTAACCCTAACCCTTCCCCGAAGCCTTCCCCTCACCCGTCCCCTAATCCTAACCCGTACGCTCACACTAACCCGCGCCCTCACACGTACGCTCCCCCTAAACCGTTGTCGTACCCTCACCTGGACCCTAAACCGTCCCCGTCCTTTAACCCTAACCCTAGCCCGAACCCTAACCCTAACGCTTCCCCGAAGCCTTCCCCTCACACGTCCCCTAATCCTAAACCGTACTCTCACACTAACCCGCGCCCTCACACGTACGCTCCCCCTAAACCATTGTCGTACCCTCACCTGGACGCTAAACCGTCCCTGTCCCCTAACCCTAACCCTAGCCCGAACCCTAACCCTAACCCTTCCCCGAAGCCTTCCCCTCACCCATCCCGTAATCCTAACCCGTACGCTCACACTAACCTGCGCCCTCACACGTGCGATCCGCCTAAACCGTTGTCGTACCCTCACCTGGACCCTACACCGTCCCCGTCCCCTAACCCTAACCCTACCCCGAACCCTAACCCTAACCCTTCCCCGAAGCCTTCCCCTCACCCGTCCCCTAATCCTAACCCGTACGCTCACACTAACCCGCGCCCTCACACGTACGCTCCCCCTAAACCGTTGTTGTACCCTCACCTGGACCCTAAACCGTCCCCGTCCCCTAACCCTAACCCTAGCCCGAACCCTAACCCTAACCCTTCCCCGAAGCCTTCCCCTCACCCGTCCCCTAATCCTAACCCGTACGCTCACACTAACCCGCGCCCTCACACATACGCTCCCCCTAAACCGTTGTCGTACCCTCACCTGGACCCTAAACCGTCCCCGTCCCCTAACCCTAACCCTAGCCCGAACCCTAACCCTAACCCTTCCCCGAAGCCTTCCCCTCACCCGTCCCCTAATCCTAACGCGTACGCTCAGAAAAACCCGCGCCCTCACACGTACGCTCGCCCTAAACCGTTGTCGTACCCTCACCTGGACCCTAAACCGTCCCCGTCCCCTAACCCTAACCCTAGCCCGAACCCTAACCCTAACCCTTCCCCGAAGCCTTCCCCTCACCCGTCCCCTAATCCTAACCCGTACGCTCACACTAACCCGCGCCCTCACACGTACGCTCCCCCTAAACCGTTGTCGTACCCTCACCTGGACCCTAAACCGTCCCCGTCCCCTAACCCTAACCCTAGCCCGAACCCTAACCCTAACCCTTCCCCAAAGCCTTCCCCTCACCCGTCCCCTAATCCTAACCCGTACGCTCACACTAACCCGCGCCCTCACACGTACGCTCCCCCTAAACCGTTGTCGTACCCTCACCTGGACCCTAAACCGTCCCCGTCCCCTAACCCTAACCCTAGCCCGAACCCTAACCCTAACCCTTCCCCGAAGCCTTCCCCTCACCCGTCCCCTAATCCTAACCCGTACGCTCACACTAACCCGCGCCCTCACACATACGCTCCCCCTAAACCGTTGTCGTACCCTCACCTGGACCCTAAACCGTCCCCGTCCCCTAACCCTAACCCTAGCCCGAACCCTAACCCTAACCCTTCCCCGAAGCCTTCCCCTCACCCGTCCCCTAATCCTAACCCGTATGCTCACACTAACACGCGCCCTCACACGTACGCTCCCCCTAAACCGTTGTCATACCCTCACCTGGACCCTAAACCGTCCCCGTCCCCTAACCCTAACCCTAGCCCGAACCCTAACCCTAACCCTTCCATAAAGCCTTCCCCTCACCCGTCCCCTAATCCTAACCCGTACGCTCACACTAACCCGCGCCCTCACACGTGCGCTCCGACTAAACCGTTGTCGTACCCTCACCTGGACCCTAAACCGTCCCCGTCCCCTAACCCTAACCCTAGCCCGAACCCTAACCCTAACCCTTCCCCGAAGCCTTCCCCTCACCCGTCCCCTAATCCTAACCCGTACGCTCACACTAACCCACGCCCTCACACGTACGCTCCCCCTAAACCGTTGTCATACCCTCACCTGGACCCTAAACCGTCCCCGTCCCCTAACCCTAACCCTAGCCCGAACCCTAACCCTAACCCTTCCCCGAAGCCTTCCCCTCACCCGTCCCCTAAGCCTAACCCGTACGCTTACACTAACCCGCGCCCTCACACGTACGCTCCCCCTAAACCGTTGTCGTACCCTCACCTGGACCCTAAACCGTCCCCGTCCCCTAAGCCTAACCCTACCCCGAACCCTAACCCTAATCCTTCCCCGAAGCCTTCCCCTCACCCGGACCCTAATCCTAACCCGTACGCTCACACTAACCCGCGTCCTCACACATACGCTCCCCCTAAACCGTTGTCGTACCCTCACCTGGACCCTAAACCATCCCCGTCCCCTAACCCTAACCCTAGCCCGAACCCTAACCCTAACCCTTCCCCGAAGCCTTCCCCTCACCCGTCCCCTAATACTAACCCGTACGCTCACACTAACCCGCGCCCTCACACGTACGCTTCCCCTAAACCGTTGTCGTACCCTCACCTGGACCCTAAACCGTCCCCGTCCCCTAACCCTAACCCTAGCCCGAACCCTAACCCTAACCCTTCCCCGAAGCCTTCCCCTCACCCGTCCCCTAATCCTAACGCGTACGCTCAGAAAAACCCGCGCCCTCACACGTACGCTCGCCCTAAACCGTTGTCGTACCCTCACCTGGACCCTAAACCGTCCCCGTCCCCTAACCCTAACCCTAGCCCGAACCCTAACCCTAACCCTTCCCCGAAGCCTTCCCCTCACCCGTCCCCTAATCCTAACCCGTACGCTCACACTAACCCGCGCCCTCACACGTACGCTCCCCCTAAACCGTTGTCGTACCCTCACCTGGACCCTAAACCGTCCCCGTCCCCTAACCCTAACCCTAGCCCGAACCCTAACCCTAACCCTTCCCCAAAGCCTTCCCCTCACCCGTCCCCTAATCCTAACCCGTACGCTCACACTAACCCGCGCCCTCACACGTACGCTCCCCCTAAACCGTTGTCGTACCCTCACCTGGACCCTAAACCGTCCCCGTCCCCTAACCCTAACCCTAGCCCGAACCCTAACCCTAACCCTTCCCCGAAGCCTTCCCCTCACCCGTCCCCTAATCCTAACCCGTACGCTCACACTAACCCGCGCCCTCACACATACGCTCCCCCTAAACCGTTGTCGTACCCTCACCTGGACCCTAAACCGTCCCCGTCCCCTAACCCTAACCCTAGCCCGAACCCTAACCCTAACCCTTCCCCGAAGCCTTCCCCTCACCCGTCCCCTAATCCTAACCCGTATGCTCACACTAACACGCGCCCTCACACGTACGCTCCCCCTAAACCGTTGTCATACCCTCACCTGGACCCTAAACCGTCCCCGTCCCCTAACCCTAACCCTAGCCCGAACCCTAACCCTAACCCTTCCATAAAGCCTTCCCCTCACCCGTCCCCTAATCCTAACCCGTACGCTCACACTAACCCGCGCCCTCACACGTGCGCTCCGACTAAACCGTTGTCGTACCCTCACCTGGACCCTAAACCGTCCCCGTCCCCTAACCCTAACCCTAGCCCGAACCCTAACCCTAACCCTTCCCCGAAGCCTTCCCCTCACCCGTCCCCTAATCCTAACCCGTACGCTCACACTAACCCACGCCCTCACACGTACGCTCCCCCTAAACCGTTGTCATACCCTCACCTGGACCCTAAACCGTCCCCGTCCCCTAACCCTAACCCTAGCCCGAACCCTAACCCTAACCCTTCCCCGAAGCCTTCCCCTCACCCGTCCCCTAAGCCTAACCCGTACGCTTACACTAACCCGCGCCCTCACACGTACGCTCCCCCTAAACCGTTGTCGTACCCTCACCTGGACCCTAAACCGTCCCCGTCCCCTAAGCCTAACCCTACCCCGAACCCTAACCCTAATCCTTCCCCGAAGCCTTCCCCTCACCCGGACCCTAATCCTAACCCGTACGCTCACACTAACCCGCGTCCTCACACATACGCTCCCCCTAAACCGTTGTCGTACCCTCACCTGGACCCTAAACCATCCCCGTCCCCTAACCCTAACCCTAGCCCGAACCCTAACCCTAACCCTTCCCCGAAGCCTTCCCCTCACCCGTCCCCTAATACTAACCCGTACGCTCACACTAACCCGCGCCCTCACACGTACGCTCCCCCTAAACCGTTGTCGTACCCTCACCTGGACCCTAAACCGTCCCCGTCCCCTAACCCTAACCCTAGCCCGAACCCTAACCCTAACCCTTCCCCGAAGCCTTCCCCTCACCCGTCCCCTAATGCTAACCCGTACGCTCACACTAACCCGCGCCCTCACACGTACGCTCCCCCTAAACCGTTGTCGTACCCTCACCTGGACCCTAAACCGTCCCCGTCCCCTAACCATAACCCTAGCCCGAACCCTAACCCTAACCCTTCCCAGAAGCCTTCCCCTCACCCGTCCCCTAATCCTAACCCGTACGCGCACACTAACCCGCGCCCTCATATGTACGCTCCCCCTAAACCGTTGTCGTACCCTCACCTGGACCCTAAACCGTCCCCATGCCCTAACCCTAGCCCTAACCCGAAACCTAACCCTAACCCTTCCCAGAAGCCTTCCCCTCACCCGTCCCCTAATCCTAACCCGTACGCTCACACTAACCCACGCCCTCACATGTACGCTCCCCCTAAACCGTTGTCGTACCCTCACCTGGACCCTAAACCGTCCCCGTCCCCTAACCCTAACCCTAGCCCGAACCCTAACCCTAACCCTTCCCCAAAGCCTTCCCCTCACCCGTCCCCTAATCCTAACCCGTACGCTCACACTAACCCACGCCCTCACACATACGCTCCGCCTAAACCGTTGTCGTACCCTCACCTGGACCCTAAACCGTCCCCATCCCCTAACCCTAACCCTAGCCCGAACCCTAACACTAACGCTTCCCCGAAGCCTTCCCCTCAACCGTCCCCTAATCCTAACCCGTACGCTCACACTAACCCGCGCCCTCACACGTACGCTCCCCCTAAACCGTTGTCGTACCCTCACCTGGACCCTAAACCGTCCCCGTCCCCTAACCCTAACCCTAGCCCGAACCCTAACCCTAACCCTTCCCCGAAGCCTTCCCCTCACCCGTCCCCTAATCCTAACCCGTACTCTCACACTAACCCACGCCCTCACACGTACGCTTCCCCTAAACCGTTGTCGTACCCTCACCTGGACCCTAAACCGTCCCCGTCCCCTAACCCTAAGCCTAGCCCGAACCCTAACCCTAACCGTTCCCCGAAGCCTTCCCCTCACCCGTCCCCTAATCCTAACCCGTACGCTCACACTAACCCGCGCCCTCACACGTACGTTCCCCCTAAACCGTTGTCGTAGCCTCACCTGGACCCTAAACCGTCCCCGTCACCTAACCCTAACCCTAACCCTAGCCCGAACCCTAACCCTAACCCTTCCCCAAAGCCTTCCCCTCACCCGTCCCCTAATCCTAACCCGTACGCTCACACTAACCCGCAACCTCACACGTGCGCTCCGCCTAAACCGTTGTCGTACCCTCACCTGGACCCTAAACCGTCCCCGTCCCCTAACCCTAACCCTAGCCCGAAACCTAACCCTAACCCTTCCCCGAAGCCGTCCCCTCACCCGTCCCCTAATGCTAACCCGTACGCTCACACTAACCCGCGCCCTCACGCGTACGCTGCCCCTAAACCGTTGTCGTACCCTCACCTGGACCCTACACCGTCCCCATCCCCTAACCCTAACCCTAGCCCGAACCCTAACCCTAACCCTTCCCCGAAGCCTTCCCCTCACCCGTCCCCTAATCCTAACCCGTACGCTTACACTAACCCGCGCCCTCACACATACGCTCCTCCTAAACCGTTGTCGTACCCTCACCTGGACCCTAAACCGTCCCCGTCCCCTAAGCCTAACCCTACCCCGAACCCTAACCCTAACCCTTCCCCGAAGCCTTCCCCTCACCCGTCCCCTAATCCTAACCCGTACGCTCACACTAACCCGCGTTCTGACACATACGCTCCCCCAAAACCGTTGTCGTACCCTCACCTGGACCCTAAACCGTCCCCGTCCCCTAACCCTAACCCTAGCCCGAACCCTAACCCTAACCGTTCCCCGAAGCCTTCCCCTCACCCGTCCCCTAATCCTAACCCGTACGCTCACACTCACCCGCGCCCTCACACGTGCGCTCCGCCTAAACCGTTGTGGTACCCTCACCTGGACCCTACACTGTCCCCATCCCCTAACCCTAACCCTAGCCCGAACCCTAACCCTAACCTTTCCCCGAAGCCTTCCCCTCACCCGTCCCCTAATCCTAACCCGTACGCTCACACTAACCCGCGCCCTCACACGTACGCTCCCCCTAAACCGTTGTCGTACCCTCACCTGGACCCTAAACCGTCCCCGTCCCCGTCCCCTAACCCTAGCCCGAACCCTAACCCTAACCGTTCCCCGAAGCCTTCCCCTCACCCGTCCCCTAATCCTAACCCGTACGCTCACACTAACCCGCGCCCTCACACGTGTGCTCCGCCTAAACCGTTGTCGTACCCTCACCTGGACCCTAAACCGTCCCCGTCCCCTAACCATAACCCTAGCCCGAACCCTAACCCTAACCCTTCCCTGAAGCCTTCCCCTCACCCGTCCCCTAATCCTAACCCGTACGCTCACACTAACCCGCGCCCTCACACGTGCGCTCCGCCTCAACCGTTGTCGTACACTCACCTGGACACTACACCGTCCCCGTCCCCTAAACCTAACCCTAGCCCGAACCCTAACCCTAACCCTTCCCCGAAGCCTTCCCCTCACCCGTCCCCTAATCCTAACCCGTACGCTCACACTAACCCGCGCCCTCACACGTGTGCTCCGCCTAAACCGTTGTCGTACCCTCACCTGGACCCTAAACCGTCCCCGTCCCCTAACCCTAACCCTAGCCCGAACCCTAACCCTAACCCTTCCCCGAAGCCTTCCCCTCACCCGTCCCCTAATCCTAACCCGTACGCTCACACTAACCCGCGCCCTCACACGTACGCTCCCCCTAAACCGTTGTCGTACCCTCACCTGGACCCTAAACCGTCCCCGTCCCCTAACCCTAACCCTAGCCTGAACCCTAACCCTAACCCTTCCCTGAAGCCTTCCCCTCACCCGTCCCCTAATCCTAACCCGTACACTCAGACTAACCCGCGCCCTCACACGTGCGCTCCGCCTAAACCGTTGTCGTACCCTCACCTGGACCCTACACCGTCCCCGTCCCTAAACCCTAACCCTAGCCCGAACCCTAACCGTAACCCTTCCCCGAAGCCTTCCCCTCACCCGTCCCCTAATCCTAACCCGTACGCTCACACTAACCCACGCCCTCACACATACGCTCCGCCTAAATCGTTGTCGTACCCTCACCTGGACCCTAAACCGTCCCCGTCCCCAAACCCTAACCCTAGCCCGAACCCTAACACTAACGCTTCCCCGAAGCCTTCCCCTCAACCGTCCCCTAATCCTAACCCGTACGCTCACACTAACGCGCGCCCTCACACGTACGCTCCCCCTAAACCGTTGTCGTACCCTCACCTGGACCCTAAACCGTCCCCGTCCCCTAACCCTAACCCTAGCCCGAACCCTAACCCTAACCCTTCCCCGAAGCCCTCCCCTCACCCGTCCCCTAATCCTAAACCGTATGCTCACACTAACCCGCGCCCTCACACGTACGCTCCCCCTAAACCGTTGTTGTACCCTCACCTGGACCCTAAACCGTCCCCGTCCCCTAACCCTAACCCTACCCCGAACCCTAACCCTAACCCTTCCATAAAGCCTTCCCCTCACCCGTCCCCTACTCCTAACCCGTACGCTCACACTAACCCGCGCCCTCACACGTGCGCTCCGACTAAACCGTTGTCGTACCCTCACCTGGACCCTAAACCGTCCCCGTCCCCTAACCCTAACCCTAGCCCGAACCCTAACCCTAACCCTTCCCCGAAGCCTTCCCCTCACCCGTCCCCTAATCCTAACCCGTACGCTCACACTAACCCGCGCCCTCACACGTACACTCCCCCTAAACCGTTGTCGTACCCTCTCCTGAAACCTAAACCGTCCCCGTCCCCTAACCTTAACCCTAGCCCGAACCCTAACCCTAACCCTTCCCCGAAGCCTTCCCCTCACCCGTCCCCTAATCCTAACCCGTACGCTCACACTAACCGCGCCCTTACACGTACGCACCCCCTAAACCGTTGTCGTACCCTCACCTGGACCCTAAACCGTCCCCATCCCCTAACCCTAACCCTAGCCTGAACCCTAACCCTAACCCTTCCCCGAAGCCTTCCCCTCACCCGTCACCTAATCCTAACCCGTATGCTCACACTAACCCGCGCCCTCACACGTGCGCTCCGCCTAAACCGTTGTCGTACCCTCACCTGGACCCTAAACCGTCCCCGTCCCCTAACCCTAACCCTAGCCCGAACCCTAACCCTAACCCTTCCCCAAAGCCTTCCCCTCACCCGTCCCCTAATCCTAACCCGTACGCTCACACTAACCCACGCCCTCACACATACGCTCCGCCTAAACCGTTGTCGTACCCTCACCTGGACCCTAAACCGTCCCCGTCCCCAAACACTAACCCTAGCCCGAACCCTAACACTAACGCTTCCCCGAAGCCTTCCCCTCAACCGTCCCCTAATCCTAACCCGTACGCTCACACTAACCCGCGCCCTCACACGTACGCTCCCCCTAAACCGTTGTCGTACCCTCACCTGGACCCTAAACCGTCCCCGTCCCCTAACCCTAACCCTAGCCCGAACCCTAACCCTAACCCTTCCCCGAAGCCTTCCCCTCACCCGTCCCCTAATCCTAAACCGTATGCTCACACTAACCCGCGCCCTCACACGTACGCTCCCCCTAAACCGTTGTCGTACCCTCACCTGGACCCTAAACCGTCCCCGTCCCCTAACCCTAACCCTAGCCCGAACCCTAACCCTAACCCTTCCCCGAAGCCTTCCCCTCACACGTCCCCTAATACTAACCCGTACGCTCACACTGACCCGCGCCCTCACACGTGCGCTCCGCCTAAACCGTTGCCGTACCCTCACCTGGACCCTAAAGCGTCCCCGTCCCCTAAACCTAACCCTAGCCCGAACCCTAACCCTAATCCTTCCCCGAAGCCTTCCCCTCACCCGTCCCCTAATCCTAACCCGTACTCTCAGACTAACCCACGCCCGCACACGTACGCTCCCCCTAAACCGTTGTCGTACCCTCACCTGGACCCTAAACCGTCCCCGTCCCCTAACCCTAACCCTAGCCCGAACCTTAACCCTAACCGTTCCCCGAAGCCTTCCCCTCACCCGTCCCCTAATGCTAACCTGTATGCTCACACTAACCGGCGCCCTCACGCGTACGCTGCCCCTAAACCGTTGTCGTACACTCACCTGGACCCTACACCGTCCCCGTCCCCTAACCCTAACCCTAGACCGAACCCTAACCCTAACCCTTCCCCGTAGCCTTCCCCTCACCCGTCCCCTAATCCTAACCCGTACGCTTACACTAACGCGCGCCCTCACACGTACGCTCCAACTAAACCGTTGTCGTACCCTCACCTGGACCCTAAACCGTCCCCGTCCCCTAAGCCTAACCCTACCCCGAACCCTAACCCTAACCCTTCCCCGAAGCCTTCCCCTCACCCGGCCCCTAATCCTAACCCGTACGCTCACACTAACCCGCGTCCTCACACATACGCTCCCCCTAAACCGTGGTCGTACCCTCACCTGGACCCTAAACCATCCCCGTCCCCTAACCCTAACCCTAGCCCGAACCCTAACCCTAACCCTTCCCCGAAGCCTTCCCCTCACCCGTCCCCTAATCCTAACCCGTACGCTCACACTAACCCGCGCCCTCACACGTGTGCTCCGCCTAAACCGTTGTCGTACCCTCACCTGGACCCTACACCGTCCCCGTCCCCTAACCCTAACCCTAGCCCGAACCCTAACCCTAACCCTTCCCCGAAGCCTTCCCCTCACCCGTCCCCTAATCCTAACCCTAACGCTCACACTAACCCGCGCCCTCACACGTGTGCTCCGCCTAAACCGTTGTCGTACCCTCACCTGGACCCTAAACCGTCCCCGTCCCCTAACCATAACCCTAGCCCGAACCCTAACCCTAACCCTTCCCTGAAGCCTTCCCCTCACCCGTCCCCTAATCCTAACCCGTACGCTCACACTAACCCACGCCCTCACACGTGCGCTCCGCCTAAACCGTTGTCGTACACTCACCTGGACACTACACCGTCCCCGTCCCCTAAACCTAACCCTAGCCCGAACCCTAACCCTAACCCTTCCCCGAAGCCTTCCCCTCCCCCGTCCCCTAATCCTAACCCGTACGCTCACACTAACCCGCCCCCTCACACGTGTGCTCCGCCTAAACCATTGTCGTACCCTCACCTGGACCCTACACCGTCCCCGTCCCCTAACCCTAACCCTAGCCCGAACCCTAACCCTAACCCTTCCCCGAAGCCTTCCCCTCACCCATCCCCTAATCCTAACCCGTACGCTCACACTAACCCGCGCCCTCACACGTGTGCTCCGCCTAAACCGTTGTCGTACCCTCACCTGGACCCTACACCGTCCCCATCCCCTAACCCTAACCCTAGCTCGAACCCTAACCCTAAACCTTCCCCGAAGCCTTCCCCTCACCCGTCCCCTAATCCTAACCCGTACACTCACACTAACCCACGCCCTCACACGTACGCTCCCCCTAAACCATTGTCGTACCCTCACCTGGACCCTAAACCGTCCCCGTCCCCTAACCCTAACCCTAGCCCGAACCCTAACCCTAACCCTTCCCCGAAGCCTTCCCCTCACCCGTCCCCTAATCCTAACCCGTACGCTCACACTAACTCGCGCCTTCACACGTGTGCTCCGCATAAACCGTTGTCGTACCCTCACCTGGACCCTAAACCGTCCCCGTCCTCTAACCCTAACCCTAGCCCAGACCCTAACCCTAACACTTCCCCGAAGCCTTCCCCTCACCCGTCCCATAATCCTAACCCGTACGCTCACACTAACCCGCGCCTTCACACGTACGCTCCCCCTAAACCGTTGTCGTACCCTCACCTGGACCCTAAACCGTCCCCGTCCCCTAACCCTAACCCTAGCCCGAACCCTAACCCTAACCCTTCCCCGAAGCCTTCCCCTAACCCATCCCCTAATCCTAACCCGTACGCTCACACTAACCCGCGCCCTCACACGTACGCTCCCCCTAAACCGTTGTCGTACCCTCACCTGGACCCTAAACCGTCCCCGTCCCCTAACCCTAACCCTAGCCCGAACCCTAACCCTAACCCTTCCCCGAAGCCTTCCCCTCACCCGTTCCCTAATCCTAACCCGTACGCTCACACTAACCCGCGCCCTCACACATACGCTCCCCCTAAACCGTTGTCGTACCCTCACCTGGACCCTAAACCGTCCCAGTCCCCTAACCCTACCCCTAGCCCGAACCCTAACCCTAACACTTCCCCGAAGCCTTCCCCTCACCCGTCCCGTAATCCTAACCCGTACGCTCACAATAACATGCGCCCTCACACGTACGCTCCCCCTAAACCGTTGTCGTACCCTCACCTGGACCCTAAACCGTCCCCGTCCCCTAACCCTAACCCTAGCCCGAACCCTAACCCTAACCCTTCCCCGAAGCCTTCCCCTCACCCGTCCCCTAATCCTAACCCGTACGCTCACACTAACCCGCGCCCTCACACGTACGCTCCCCCTAAACCGTTGTCGTACCCTCACCTGGACCCTAAACCGTCCCCGTCCCCTAACCCTAACCCTAGCCCGAACCCTAACCCTAACACTTCCCCGAAGCCTTCCCCTCACCCGTCCCCTAATCCTAACCCGTACGCTCACACTAACCCGCGCCCTCACACGTACGCTCCCCCTAAACCGTTGTCGTACCCTCACCTGGACCCTAAACCGTCCCCGTCCCCTAACCCTAACCCTAGCCCAAACCCTAACCCTAACACTTCCCCGAAGCCTTCCCCTCACCCGTCCCCTAATCCTAACCCGTACGCTCACACTAACCCGCGCCCTCACACGTGCGCTCCCCCTAAACCGTGGTCGTACCCTCACCTGGACCCTAAACCGTCCCCGTCCCCTAACCCTAACCCTAGCCCGAACCCTAACCCTAACCCTTCCCCGAAGCCTTCCCCTCACCCGTCCCCTAATCCTAACCCGTACGCTCACACTAAACCGCGCCCTCACACGTACGCTCCCCGAAAACCGTTGTCGTACCCTCACCTGGATCCTAAACCGTCCCCGTCCCCTAACCCTAACCCTAGCCCGAACCCTAACCCTAACCCTTCCCCGAAGCCTTCCCCTCACCCGTCCCCTAATCCTAACCCGTATGCTCACACTAACACGCGCCCTCACACGTACGCTCCCCCTAAACCGTTGTCGTACCCTCACCTGGACCCTAAACCGTCCCCGTCCCCTAACCCTAACCCTAGCCCGAACCCTAACCCTAACCCTTCCCTGAAGCCTTCCCCTCACCCGTCCCCTAATCCTAACCCGTACACTCAGACTAACCCGCGCCCTCACACGTGCGCTCCGCCTAAACCGTTGTCGTACCCTCACCTGGACCCTACACCGTCCCCGTCCCTAAACCCTAACCCTAGCCCGAACCCTAACCCTAACCCTTCCCCGAAGCCTTCCCCTCACCCGTCCCCTAATCCTAACCCGTACGCTCACACTAACCCGCGCCCTCACACGTACGCTCCCCCTAAACCGTTGTCGTACCCTCACCTGGACCCTAAACCGTCCCCGTCCCCTAACCCTAACCCTAGCCCGAACCCTAACCCTAACCCTTCCCCGAAGCCTTCCCCTCACCCGTCCCCTAATCCTAACCCGTACTCTCACACTAACCCGCGCCCTCACACGTACGCTCCCCCTAAACCATTGTCGTACCCTCACCTGGACGCTAAACCGTCCCTGTCCCCTAACCCTAACCCTAGCCCGAACCCTAACCCTAACCCTTCCCCGAAGCCTTCCCCTCACCCATCCCCTAATCCTAACCCGTACGCTCACACTAACCTGCGCCCTCACACGTGCGATCCGCCTAAACCGTTGTCGTACCCTCACCTGGACCCTACACCGTCCCCGTCCCCTAACCCTAACCCTACCCAGAACCCTAACCCTAACCCTTCCCCGAAGCCTTCCCCTCACCCGTCCCCTAATCCTAACCCGTACGCTGACACTAACCCGCGCCGTCACACGTACGCTCCCCCTAAACCGTTGTTGTACCCTCACCTGGACCCTAAACCGTCCCCGTCCCCTAACCCTAACCCTAGCCCGAACCCTAACCCTAACCCTTCCCCGAAGCCTTCCCCTCACCCGTCCCCTAATCCTAACCCGTACGCTCACACTAACCCGCGCCCTCACACGTACGCTCCCCCTAAACCGTTGTCGTACCCTCACCTGGACCCTAAACCGTCCCCGTCCCCTAACCCTAACCCTAGCCCGAACCCTAACCCTAACCCTTCCCCGAATCCTTCCCCTCACCCGTCCCCTAATCCTAACCCGTACGCTCACACTAACCCGCGCCCTCACACGTACGCTCCCCCTAAACCGTTGTCGTACCCTCACCTGGACCCTAAACCGTCCCCGTCCCCTAACCCTAACCCTAGCCTGAACCCTAACCCTAACCCTTCCCCGAAGCCTTCCCCTCACCCGTCCCCTAATCCTAACCTGTACGCTCAAACTAACCCGCGCCCTCACACGTGCGCTCCGCCTAAACCGTTGTCGTACCCTCACCTGGACCCTAAACCGTCCCCGTCCCCTAACCCTAACCCTAGCCCGAACCCTAACCCTAACCCTTCCCCAAAGCCTTCCCCTCACCAGTCCCCTAATCCTAACCCGTACGCTCACACTAACCCACGCCCTCACACATACGCTCCGCCTAAACCGTTGTCGTACCCTCACCTGGACCCTAAACCGTCCCCGTCCCCAAACCCTAACCCTAGCCCGAACCCTAACACTAACGCTTCCCCGAAGCCTTCCCCTCAACCGTCCCCTAATCCTAACCCGTACGCTCACACTAACGCGCGCCCTAACACGTACGCTCCCCCTAAACCGTTGTCGTACCCTCACCTGGACCCTAAACCGTCCCCGTCCCCTAAACCTAACCCTAGCCCGAACCCTAACCCTAACCCTTCCCCGTAGCCCTCCCCTCACCCGTCCCCTAATCCTAAACCGTATGCTCACACTAACCCGCGCCCTCACACGTACGCTCCCCCTAAACCGTGGTCGTACCCTCACCTGGACCCTAAACCGTCCCCGTCCCCTAACCCTAACCCTAGCCCGAACCCTAACCCTAACCCTTCCCCGAAGCCTTCCCCTCAACCGTTCCCTAATCCTAACCCGTACGCTCACACTAACCCGCGCCCTCACACGTACGCTCCCCCTAAACCGTTGTCGTACCCTCACCTGGACCCTAAACCGTCCCCGTCCCCTAACCCTAACCCTAGCCCGAACCCTAACCCTAACCCTTCCCCGAAGCCTTCCCCTCACACGTCCCCTAATACTAACCCGTACGCTCACACTGACCCGCGCCCTCACACGTGCGCTCCGCCTAAACCGTTGCCGTACCCTCACCTGGACCCTAAAGCGTCCCCGTCCCCTAAACCTAACCCTAGCCCGAACCCTAACCCTAATCCTTCCCCGAAGCCTTCCCCTCACCCGTCCCCTAATCCTAACCCGTACTCTCAGACTAACCCACGCCCTCACACGTACGCTCCCCCTAAACCGTTGTCGTACCCTCACCTGGACCCTAAACCGTCCCCGTCCCCTAACCCTAACCCTAGCCCGAACCTTAACCCTAACCGTTCCCCGAAGCCTTCCCCTCACCCGTCCCCTAATGCTAACCTGTATGCTCACACTAACCGGCGCCCTCACGCGTACGCTGCCCCTAAACCGTTGTCATACCCTCACCTGGACCCTACACCGTCCCCGTCCCCTAACCCTAACCCTAGACCGAACCCTAACCCTAACCCTTCCCCGTAGCCTTCCCCTCACCCGTCCCCTAATCCTAACCCGTACGCTTACACTAACGCGCGCCCTCACACGTACGCTCCAACTAAACCGTTGTCGTACCCTCACCTGGACCCTAAACCGTCCCCGTCCCCTAAGCCTAACCCTACCCCGAACCCTAACCCTAACCCTTCCCCGAAGCCTTCCCCTCACCCGGCCCCTAATCCTAACCCGTACGCTCACACTAACCCGCGTCCTCACACATACGCTCCCCCTAAACCGTGGTCGTACCCTCACCTGGACCCTAAACCATCCCCGTCCCCTAACCCTAACCCTAGCCCGAACCCTAACCCTAACCCTTCCCCGAAGCCTTCCCCTCACCCGTCCCCTAATCCTAACCCGTACGCTCACACTAACCCGCGCCCTCACACGTGTGCTCCGCCTAAACCGTTGTCGTACCCTCACCTGGACCCTACACCGTCCCCGTCCCCTAACCCTAACCCTAGCCCGAACCCTAACCCTAACCCTTCCCCGAAGCCTTCCCCTCACCCGTCCCCTAATCCTAACCCGTACGCTCACACTAACCCGCGCCCTCACACGTGTGCTCCGCCTAAACCGTTGTCGTACCCTCACCTGGACCCTAAACCGTCCCCGTCCCCTAACCATAACCCTAGCCCGAACCCTAACCCTAACCCTTCCCTGAAGCCTTCCCCTCACCCGTCCCCTAATCCTAACCCGTACGCTCACACTAACCCACGCCCTCACACGTGCGCTCCGCCTAAACCGTTGTCGTACACTCACCTGGACACTACACCGTCCCCGTCCCCTAAACCTAACCCTAGCCCGAACCCTAACCCTAACCCTTCCCCGAAGCCTTCCCCTCCCCCGTCCCCTAATCCTAACCCGTACGCTCACACTAACCCGCCCCCTCACACGTGTGCTCCGCCTAAACCATTGTCGTACCCTCACCTGGACCCTACACCGTCCCCGTCCCCTAACCCTAACCCTAGCCCGAACCCTAACCCTAACCCTTCCCCGAAGCCTTCCCCTCACCCGTCCCCTAATCCTAACCCGTACGCTCACACTAACCCGCGCCCTCACACGTGTGCTCCGCCTAAACCGTTGTCGTACCCTCACCTGGACCCTACACCGTCCCCATCCCCTAACCCTAACCCTAGCTCGAACCCTAACCCTAAACCTTCCCCGAAGCCTTCCCCTCACCCGTCCCCTAATCCTAACCCGTACACTCACACTAACCCACGCCCTCACACGTACGCTCCCCCTAAACCATTGTCGTACCCTCACCTGGACCCTAAACCGTCCCCGTCCCCTAACCCTAACCCTAGCCCGAACCCTAACCCTAACCCTTCCCCGAAGCCTTCCCCTCACCCGTCCCCTAATCCTAACCCGTACGCTCACACTAACTCGCGCCTTCACACGTGTGCTCCGCATAAACCGTTGTCGTACCCTCACCTGGACCCTAAACCGTCCCCGTCCTCTAACCCTAACCCTAGCCCAAACCCTAACCCTAACACTTCCCCGAAGCCTTCCCCTCACCCGTCCCATAATCCTAACCCGTACGCTCACACTAACCCGCGCCTTCACACGTACGCTCCCCCTAAACCGTTGTCGTACCCTCACCTGGACCCTAAACCGTCCCCGTCCCCTAACCCTAACCCTAGCCCGAACCCTAACCCTAACCCTTCCCCGAAGCCTTCCCCTAACCCATCCCCTAATCCTAACCCGTACGCTCACACTAACCCGCGCCCTCACACGTACGCTCCCCCTAAACCGTTGTCGTACCCTCACCTGGACCCTAAACCGTCCCCGTCCCCTAACCCTAACCCTAGCCCGAACCCTAACCCTAACCCTTCCCCGAAGCCTTCCCCTCACCCGTTCCCTAATCCTAACCCGTACGCTCACACTAACCCGCGCCCTCACACATACGCTCCCCCTAAACCGTTGTCGTACCCTCACCTGGACCCTAAACCGTCCCAGTCCCCTAACCCTACCCCTAGCCCGAACCCTAACCCTAACACTTCCCCGAAGCCTTCCCCTCACCCGTCCCGTAATCCTAACCCGTACGCTCACAATAACATGCGCCCTCACACGTACGCTCCCCCTAAACCGTTGTCGTACCCTCACCTGGACCCTAAACCGTCCCCGTCCCCTAACCCTAACCCTAGCCCGAACCCTAACCCTAACCCTTCCCCGAAGCCTTCCCCTCACCCGTCCCCTAATCCTAACCCGTACGCTCACACTAACCCGCGCCCTCACACGTACGCTCCCCCTAAACCGTTGTCGTACCCTCACCTGGACCCTAAACCGTCCCCGTCCCCTAACCCTAACCCTAGCCCGAACCCTAACCCTAACCCTTCCCCGAAGCCTTCCCCTCACCCGTCCCCTAATCCTAACCCGTACGCTCACACTAACCCGCGCCCTCACACGTACGCTCCCCCTAAACCGTTGTCGTACCCTCACCTGGACCCTAAACCGTCCCCGTCCCCTAACCCTAACCCTAGCCCAAACACTAACCCTAACACTTCCCCGAAGCCTTCCCCTCACCCGTCCCCTAATCCTAACCCGTACGCTCACACTAACCCGCGCCCTCACACGTACGCTCCCCCTAAACCGTGGTCGTACCCTCACCTGGACCCTAAACCGTCCCCGTCCCCTAACCCTAACCCTAGCCCGAACCCTAACCCTAACCCTTCCCCGAAGCCTTCCCCTCACCCGTCCCCTAATCCTAACCCGTACGCTCACACTAAACCGCGCCCTCACACGTACGCTCCCCGAAAACCGTTGTCGTACCCTCACCTGGATCCTAAACCGTCCCCGTCCCCTAACCCTAACCCTAGCCCGAACCCTAACCCTAACCCTTCCCCGAAGCCTTCCCCTCACCCGTCCCCTAATCCTAACCCGTATGCTCACACTAACACGCGCCCTCACACGTACGCTCCCCCTAAACCGTTGTCGTACCCTCACCTGGACCCTAAACCGTCCCCGTCCCCTAACCCTAACCCTAGCCCGAACCCTAACCCTAACCCTTCCCTGAAGCCTTCCCCTCACCCGTCCCCTAATCCTAACCCGTACACTCAGACTAACCCGCGCCCTCACACGTGCGCTCCGCCTAAACCGTTGTCGTACCCTCACCTGGACCCTACACCGTCCCCGTCCCTAAACCCTAACCCTAGCCCGAACCCTAACCCTAACCCTTCCCCGAAGCCTTCCCCTCACCCGTCCCCTAATCCTAACCCGTACGCTCACACTAACCCGCGCCCTCACACGTACGCTCCCCCTAAACCGTTGTCGTACCCTCACCTGGACCCTAAACCGTCCCCGTCCCCTAACCCTAACCCTAGCCCGAACCCTAACCCTAACCCTTCCCCGAAGCCTTCCCCTCACCCGTCCCCTAATCCTAACCCGTACTCTCACACTAACCCGCGCCCTCACACGTACGCTCCCCCTAAACCATTGTCGTACCCTCACCTGGACGCTAAACCGTCCCTGTCCCCTAACCCTAACCCTAGCCCGAACCCTAACCCTAACCCTTCCCCGAAGCCTTCCCCTCACCCATCCCCTAATCCTAACCCGTACGCTCACACTAACCTGCGCCCTCACACGTGCGATCCGCCTAAACCGTTGTCGTACCCTCACCTGGACCCTACACCGTCCCCGTCCCCTAACCCTAACCCTACCCAGAACCCTAACCCTAACCCTTCCCCGAAGCCTTCCCCTCACCCGTCCCCTAATCCTAACCCGTACGCTGACACTAACCCGCGCCGTCACACGTACGCTCCCCCTAAACCGTTGTTGTACCCTCACCTGGACCCTAAACCGTCCCCGTCCCCTAACCCTAACCCTAGCCCGAACCCTAACCCTAACCCTTCCCCGAAGCCTTCCCCTCACCCGTCCCCTAATCCTAACCCGTACGCTCACACTAACCCGCGCCCTCACACGTACGCTCCCCCTAAACCGTTGTCGTACCCTCACCTGGACCCTAAACCGTCCCCGTCCCCTAACCCTAACCCTAGCCCGAACCCTAACCCTAACCCTTCCCCGAATCCTTCCCCTCACCCGTCCCCTAATCCTAACCCGTACGCTCACACTAACCCGCGCCCTCACACGTACGCTCCCCCTAAACCGTTGTCGTACCCTCACCTGGACCCTAAACCGTCCCCATCCCCTAACCCTAACCCTAGCCTGAACCCTAACCCTAACCCTTCCCCGAAGCCTTCCCCTCACCCGTCCCCTAATCCTAACCTGTACGCTCAAACTAACCCGCGCCCTCACACGTGCGCTCCGCCTAAACCGTTGTCGTACCCTCACCTGGACCCTAAACCGTCCCCGTCCCCTAACCCTAACCCTAGCCCGAACCCTAACCCTAACCCTTCCCCAAAGCCTTCCCCTCACCAGTCCCCTAATCCTAACCCGTACGCTCACACTAACCCACGCCCTCACACATACGCTCCGCCTAAACCGTTGTCGTACCCTCACCTGGACCCTAAACCGTCCCCGTCCCCAAACCCTAACCCTAGCCCGAACCCTAACACTAACGCTTCCCCGAAGCCTTCCCCTCAACCGTCCCCTAATCCTAACCCGTACGCTCACACTAACGCGCGCCCTAACACGTACGCTCCCCCTAAACCGTTGTCGTACCCTCACCTGGACCCTAAACCGTCCCCGTCCCCTAAACCTAACCCTAGCCCGAACCCTAACCCTAACCCTTCCCCGAAGCCCTCCCCTCACCCGTCCCCTAATCCTAAACCGTATGCTCACACTAACCCGCGCCCTCACACGTACGCTCCCCCTAAACCGTTGTCGTACCCTCACCTGGACCCTAAACCGTCCCCGTCCCCTAACCCTAACCCTAGCCCGAACCCTAACCCTAACCCTTCCCCGAAGCCTTCCCCTAACCCGTCCCCTAATCCTAACCCGTACGCTCACACTAACCCGCGCCCTCACACGTACGCTCCCCCTAAACCGTGGTCGTACCCTCACCTGGACCCTAAACCGTCCCCGTCCCCTAACCCTAACCCTAGCCCGAACCCTAACCCTAACCCTTCCCCGAAGCCTTCCCCTCACCCGTCCCCTAATCCTAACCCGTACGCTCACACTAACCCGCGCCCTCACACATACGCTCCCCCTAAACCGTTGTCGTACCCTCACCTGGACCCTAAACCGTCCCCGTCCCCTAACCCTAACCCTAGCCCGAACCCTAACCCTAACCCTTCCCCGAAGCCTTCCCCTCACCCGTCCCCTAATCCTAACACGTATGCTCACACTAACACACGCCCTCAAACGTACGCTCCCCCTAAACCGTTGTTGTACCCTCACCTGGACCCTAAACCGTCCCCGTCCCCTAACCCTAACCCTAGCCCGAACCCTAACCCTAACCCTTCCCCGAAGCCTTCCCCTCACCCGTCCCCTAATCCTAACCCGTATGCTCACACTAACACGCGCCCTCACACGTACGCTCCCCCTAAACCGTTGTCGTACCCTCACCTGGACCCTAAACCGTCCCCGTCCCCTAACCATAACCCTAGCCCGAACCCTAACCCTAACCCTTCCCTGAAGCCTTCCCCTCACCCGTCCCCTAATCCTAACCCGTACACTCACACTAACCCGCGCCCTCACACGTGCGCTCCGACTAAACCGTTGTCGTACCCTCACCTGGACCCTAAACCGTCCCCGTCCCCTAACCCTAACCCTAGCCCGAACCCTAACCCTAACCCTTCCCCGAAGCCTTCCCCTCACCCGTCCCCTAATCCTAACCCGTACGCTCACACTAACCCGCGCCCTCACACGTACGCTCCCCCTAAACCGTTGTCGTACCCTCACCTGGACCCTAAACCGTCCCCGTCCCCTAACCCTAACCCTAGCCCGAACCCTAACCCTAACCCTTCCCCGAAGCCTTCCCCTCACCCGTCCCCTAATCCTAACCCGTACTCTCACACTAACCCGCGCCCTCACACGTACGCTCCCCCTATACCATTGTCGTACCCTCACCTGGACGCTAAACCGTCCCTGTCCCCTAACCCTAACCCTAGCCCGAACCCTAACCCTAACCCTTCCCCGAAGCCTTCCCCTCACCCATCCCCTAATCCTAACCCGTACGCTCACACTAACCTGCGCCCTCACACGTGCGATCCGCCTAAACCGTTGTCGTACCCTCACCTGGACCCTACACCGTCCCCGTCCCCTAACCCTAACCCTACCCAGAACCCTAACCCTAACCCTTCCCCGAATCCTTCCCCTCACCCGTCCCCTAATCCTAACCCGTACGCTCACACTAACCCGCGCCCTCACACGTACACTCCCCCTAAACCGTTGTCGTACCCTCTCCTGAAACCTAAACCGTCCCCGTCCCCTAACCCTAACCCTAGCCCGAACCCTAACCCTAACCCTTCCCCGAAGCCTTCCCCTCACCCGTCCCCTAATCCTAACCCGTACGCTCACACTAACCGCGCCCTCACACGTACGCTCCCCCTAAACCGTTGTCGTACCCTCACCTGGACCCTAAACCGTCCCCATCCCCTAACCCTAACCCTAGCCTGAACCCTAACCCTAACCCTTCCCCGAAGCCTTCCCCTCACCCGTCCCCTAATCCTAACCCGTACGCTCAAACTAACCCGCGCCCTCACACGTGCGCTCCGCCTAAACCGTTGTCGTACCCTCACCTGGACCCTAAACCGTCCCCGTCCCCTAACCCTAACCCTAGCCCGAACCCTAACCCTAACCCTTCCCCGAAGCCTTCCCCTCACCCGTCCCCTAATCCTAACCCGTACGCTCACACTAAACCGCGCCCTCACACGTACGCTCCCCGAAAACCGTTGTCGTACCCTCACCTGGATCCTAAACCGTCCCCGTCCCCTAACCCTAACCCTAGCCCGAACCCTAACCCTAACCCTTCCCCGAAGCCTTCCCCTCACCCGTCCCCTAATCCTAACCCGTATGCTCACACTAACACGCGCCCTCACACGTACGCTCCCCCTAAACCGTTGTCGTACCCTCACCTGGACCCTAAACCGTCCCCGTCCCCTAACCCTAACCCTAGCCCGAACCCTAACCCTAACCCTTCCCTGAAGCCTTCCCCTCACCCGTCCCCTAATCCTAACCCGTACACTCAGACTAACCCGCGCCCTCACACGTGCGCTCCGCCTAAACCGTTGTCGTACCCTCACCTGGACCCTACACCGTCCCCGTCCCTAAACCCTAACCCTAGCCCGAACCCTAACCCTAACCCTTCCCCGAAGCCTTCCCCTCACCCGTCCCCTAATCCTAACCCGTACGCTCACACTAACCCGCGCCCTCACACGTACGCTCCCCCTAAACCGTTGTCGTACCCTCACCTGGACCCTAAACCGTCCCCGTCCCCTAACCCTAACCCTAGCCCGAACCCTAACCCTAACCCTTCCCCGAAGCCTTCCCCTCACCCGTCCCCTAATCCTAACCCGTACTCTCACACTAACCCGCGCCCTCACACGTACGCTCCCCCTAAACCATTGTCGTACCCTCACCTGGACGCTAAACCGTCCCTGTCCCCTAACCCTAACCCTAGCCCGAACCCTAACCCTAACCCTTCCCCGAAGCCTTCCCCTCACCCATCCCCTAATCCTAACCCGTACGCTCACACTAACCTGCGCCCTCACACGTGCGATCCGCCTAAACCGTTGTCGTACCCTCACCTGGACCCTACACCGTCCCCGTCCCCTAACCCTAACCCTACCCAGAACCCTAACCCTAACCCTTCCCCGAAGCCTTCCCCTCACCCGTCCCCTAATCCTAACCCGTACGCTGACACTAACCCGCGCCGTCACACGTACGCTCCCCCTAAACCGTTGTTGTACCCTCACCTGGACCCTAAACCGTCCCCGTCCCCTAACCCTAACCCTAGCCCGAACCCTAACCCTAACCCTTCCCCGAAGCCTTCCCCTCACCCGTCCCCTAATCCTAACCCGTACGCTCACACTAACCCGCGCCCTCACACGTACGCTCCCCCTAAACCGTTGTCGTACCCTCACCTGGACCCTAAACCGTCTTCGTCCCCTAACCCTAACCCTAGCCCGAACCCTAACCCTAACCCTTCCCCGAATCCTTCCCCTCACCCGTCCCCTAATCCTAACCCGTACGCTCACACTAACCCGCGCCCTCACACGTACGCTCCCCCTAAACCGTTGTCGTACCCTCACCTGGACCCTAAACCGTCCCCATCCCCTAACCCTAACCCTAGCCTGAACCCTAACCCTAACCCTTCCCCGAAGCCTTCCCCTCACCCGTCCCCTAATCCTAACCTGTACGCTCAAACTAACCCGCGCCCTCACACGTGCGCTCCGCCTAAACCGTTGTCGTACCCTCACCTGGACCCTAAACCGTCCCCGTCCCCTAACCCTAACCCTAGCCCGAACCCTAACCCTAACCCTTCCCCAAAGCCTTCCCCTCACCAGTCCCCTAATCCTAACCCGTACGCTCACACTAACCCACGCCCTCACACATACGCTCCGCCTAAACCGTTGTCGTACCCTCACCTGGACCCTAAACCGTCCCCGTCCCCAAACCCTAACCCTAGCCCGGACCCTAACACTAACGCTTCCCCGAAGCCTTCCCCTCAACCGTCCCCTAATCCTAACCCGTACGCTCACACTAACGCGCGCCCTAACACGTACGCTCCCCCTAAACCGTTGTCGTATCCTCACCTGGACCCTAAACCGTCCCCGTCCCCTAAACCTAACCCTAGCCCGAACCCTAACCCTAACCCTTCCCCGAAGCCCTCCCCTCACCCGTCCCCTAATCCTAAACCGTATGCTCACACTAACCCGCGCCCTCACACGTACGCTCCCCCTAAACCGTTGTCGTACCCTCACCTGGACCCTAAACCGTCCCCGTCCCCTAACCCTAACCCTAGCCCGAACCCTAACCCTAACCCTTCCCCGAAGCCTTCCCCTAACCCGTCCCCTAATCCTAACCCGTACGCTCACACTAACCCGCGCCCTCACACGTACGCTCCCCCTAAACCGTGGTCGTACCCTCACCTGGACCCTAAACCGTCCCCGTCCCCTAACCCTAACCCTAGCCCGAACCCTAACCCTAACCCTTCCCCGAAGCCTTCCCCTCACCCGTCCCCTAATCCTAACCCGTACGCTCACACTAACCCGCGCCCTCACACATACGCTCCCCCTAAACCGTTGTCGTACCCTCACCTGGACCCTAAACCGTCCCCGTCCCCTAACCCTAACCCTAGCCCGAACCCTAACCCTAACCCTTCCCCGAAGCCTTCCCCTCACCCGTCCCCTAATCCTAACACGTATGCTCACACTAACACACGCCCTCAAACGTACGCTCCCCCTAAACCGTTGTTGTACCCTCACCTGGACCCTAAACCGTCCCCGTCCCCTAACCCTAACCCTAGCCCGAACCCTAACCCTAACCCTTCCCCGAAGCCTTCCCCTCACCCGTCCCCTAATCCTAACCCGTATGCTCACACTAACACGCGCCCTCACACGTACGCTCCCCCTAAACCGTTGTCGTACCCTCACCTGGACCCTAAACCGTCCCCGTCCCCTAACCATAACCCTAGCCCGAACCCTAACCCTAACCCTTCCCTGAAGCCTTCCCCTCACCCGTCCCCTAATCCTAACCCGTACACTCAGACTAACCCGCGCCCTCACACGTGCGCTCCGCCTAAACCGTTGTCGTACCCTCACCTGGACCCTACACCGTCCCCGTCCCTAAACCCTAACCCTAGCCCGAACCCTAACCCTAACCCTTCCCCGAAGCCTTCCCCTCACCCGTCCCCTAATCCTAACCCGTACGCTCACACTAACCCGCGCCCTCACACGTACGCTCCCCCTAAACCGTTGTCGTACCCTCACCTGGACCCTAAACCGTCCCCGTCCCCTAACCCTAACCCTAGCCCGAACCCTAACCCTAACCCTTCCCCGAAGCCTTCCCCTCACCCGTCCCCTAATCCTAACCCGTACTCTCACACTAACCCGCGCCCTCACACGTACGCTCCCCCTATACCATTGTCGTACCCTCACCTGGACGCTAAACCGTCCCTGTCCCCTAACCCTAACCCTAGCCCGAACCCTAACCCTAACCCTTCCCCGAAGCCTTCCCCTCACCCATCCCCTAATCCTAACCCGTACGCTCACACTAACCTGCGCCCTCACACGTGCGATCCGCCTAAACCGTTGTCGTACCCTCACCTGGACCCTACACCGTCCCCGTCCCCTAACCCTAACCCTACCCAGAACCCTAACCCTAACCCTTCCCCGAATCCTTCCCCTCACCCGTCCCCTAATCCTAACCCGTACGCTCACACTAACCCGCGCCCTCACACGTACACTCCCCCTAAACCCTTGTCGTACCCTCTCCTGAAACCTAAACCGTCCCCGTCCCCTAACCCTAACCCTAGCCCGAACCCTAACCCTAACCCTTCCCCGAAGCCTTCCCCTCACCCGTCCCCTAATCCTAACCCGTACGCTCACACTAACCGCGCCCTCACACGTACGCTCCCCCTAAACCGTTGTCGTACCCTCACCTGGACCCTAAACCGTCCCCATCCCCTAACCCTAACCCTAGCCTGAACCCTAACCCTAACCCTTCCCCGAAGCCTTCCCCTCACCCGTCCCCTAATCCTAACCCGTACGCTCAAACTAACCCGCGCCCTCACACGTGCGCTCCGCCTAAACCGTTGTCGTACCCTCACCTGGACCCTAAACCGTCCCCGTCCCCTAACCCTAACCCTAGCCCGAACCCTAACCCTAACCCTTCCCCAAAGCCTTCCCCTCACCAGTCCCCTAATCCTAACCCGTACGCTCACACTAACCCACGCCCTCACACATACGCTCCGCCTAAACCGTTGTCGTACCCTCACCTGGACCCTAAACCGTCCCCGTCCCCAAACCCTAACCCTAGCCCGAACCCTAACACTAACGCTTCCCCGAAGCCTTCCCCTCAACCGTCCCCTAATCCTAACCCGTACGCTCACACTAACGCGCGCCCTAACACGTACGCTCCCCCTAAACCGTTGTCGTACCCTCACCTGGACCCTAAACCGTCCCCGTCCCCTAAACCTAACCCTAGCCCGAACCCTAACCCTAACCCTTCCCCGAAGCCCTCCCCTCACCCGTCCCCTAATCCTAAACCGTATGCTCACACTAACCCACGCCCTCACACGTACGCTCCCCCTAAACCGTTGTCGTACCCTCACCTGGACCCTAAACCGTCCCCGTCCCCTAACCCTAACCCTAGCCCGAACCCTAACCCTAACCCTTCCCCGAAGCCTTCCCCTAACCCGTCCCCTAATCCTAACCCGTACGCTCACACTAACCCGCGCCCTCACACGTACGCTCCCCCTAAACCGTGGTCGTACCCTCACCTGGACCCTAAACCGTCCCCGTCCCCTAACCCTAACCCTAGCCCGAACCCTAACCCTAACCCTTCCCCGAAGCCTTCCCCTCACCCGTCCCCTAATCCTAACCCGTACGCTCACACTAACCCGCGCCCTCACACATACGCTCCCCCTAAACCGTTGTCGTACCCTCACCTGGACCCTAAACCGTCCCCGTCCCCTAACCCTAACCCTAGCCCGAACCCTAACCCTAACCCTTCCCCGAAGCCTTCCCCTCACCCGTCCCCTAATCCTAACACGTATGCTCACACTAACACACGCCCTCAAACGTACGCTCCCCCTAAACCGTTGTTGTACCCTCACCTGGACCCTAAACCGTCCCCGTCCCCTAACCCTAACCCTAGCCCGAACCCTAACCCTAACCCTTCCATAAAGCCTTCCCCTCACCCGTCCCCTAATCCTAACCCGTACGCTCACACTAACCCGCGCCCTCACACGTGCGCTCCGACTAAACCGTTGTCGTACCCTCACCTGGACCCTAAACCGTCCCCGTCCCCTAACCCTAACCCTAGCCCGAACCCTAACCCTAACCCTTCCCCGAAGCCTTCCCCTCACCCGTCCCCTAATCCTAACCCGTACGCTCACACTAACCCGCGCCCTCACACGTACACTCCCTCTAAACCGTTGTCGTACCCTCTCCTGAAACCTAAACCGTCCCCGTCCCCTAACCCTAACCCTAGCCCGAACCCTAACCCTAACCCTTCCCCGAAGCCTTCCCCTCACCCGTCCCCTAATCCTAACCCGTACGCTCACACTAACCGCGCCCTCACACGTACGCGCCCCCTAAACCGTTGTCGTACCCTCACCTGGACCCTAAACCGTCCCCATCCCCTAACCCTAACCCTAGCCTGAACCCTAACCCTAACCCTTCCCCGAAGCCTTCACCTCACCCGTCCCCTAATCCTAACCCGTATGCTCAAACTAACCCGCGCCCTCACACGTGCGCTCCGCCTAAACCGTTGTCGTACCCTCACCTGGACCCTAAACCGTCCCCGTCCCCTAACCCTAACCCTAGCCCGAACCCTAACCCTAACCCTTCCCCAAAGCCTTCCCCTCACCCGTCCCCTAATCCTAACCCGTACGCTCACACTAACCCACGCCCTCACACATACGCTCCGCCTAAACCGTTGTCGTACCCTCACCTGGACCCTAAACCGTCCCCGTCCCCAAACACTAACCCTAGCCCGAACCCTAACACTAACGCTTCCCCGAAGCCTTCCCCTCAACCGTCCCCTAATCCTAACCCGTACGCTCACACTAACCCGCGCCCTCACACGTACGCTCCCCCTAAACCGTTGTCGTACCCTCACCTGGACCCTAAACCGTCCCCGTCCCCTAACCCTAACCCGAACCCTAACCCTAACCCTTCCCCGAAGCCTTCCCCTCACACGTCCCCTAATACTAACCCGTACGCTCACACTGATCCGCGCCCTCACACGTGCGCTCCCCCTAAACCGTTGCCGTACCCTCACCTGGACCCTAAAGCGTCCCCGTCCCCTAAACCTAACCCTAGCCCGAACCCTAACCCTAACCCTTCCCCGAAGCCTTCCCCTCACCCGTCCCCTAATCCTAACCCGTACTCTCACACTAACCCACGCCCTCACACGTACGCTCCCCCTAAACCGTTGTCGTACCCTCACCTGGACCCTAAACCGTCCCCGTCCCCTAACCCTAACCCTAGCCCGAACCTTAACCCTAACCGTTCCCCGAAGCCTTCCCCTCACCCGTCCCCTAATCCTAACCCGTACGCTCACACTAACCCGCGCCCTCACACGTACGTTCCCCCTAAACCGTTGTCGTACCCTCACCTGGACCCTAAACCGTCCCCGTCACCTAACCCTAACCCTAACCCTAGCCCGAACCCTAACCCTAACCCTTCCCCAAAGCCTTCCCCTCACCCGTCCCCTAATCCTAACCCGTACGCTCACACTAACCCGCAACCTCACACGTGCGCTCCGCCTAAACCGTTGTCGTACCCTCACCTGGACCCTAAACCGTCCCCGTCCCCTAACCCTAACCCTAGCCAGAAACCTAACCCTAACCCTTCCCCGAAGCCTTCCCCTCACCCGTCCCCTAATGCTAACCTGTATGCTCACACTAACCGGCGCCCTCACGTGTACGCTGCCCCTAAACCGTTGTCGTACCCTCACCTGGACCCTACACCGTCCCCGTCCCCTAACCCTAACCCTAGCCCGAACCCTAACCCTAACCCTTCCCCGAAGCCTTCCCCTCACCCGTCCCCTAATCCTAACCCGTACGCTTACACTAACGCGCGCCCTCACACGTACGCTCCCCCTAAACCGTTGTCGTACCCTCACCTGGACCCTAAACCGTCCCCGTCCCCTAAGCCTAACCCTACCCCGAACCCTAACCCTAACCCTTCCCCGAAGCCTTCCCCTCACCCGGCCCCTAATCCTAACCCGTACGCTCACACTAACCCGCGTCCTCACACATACGCTCCCCCTAAACCGTTGTCGTACCCTCACCTGGACCCTAAACCATCCCCGTCCCCTAACCCTAACCCTAGCCCGAACCCTAACCCTAACCCTTCCCCGAAGCCTTCCCCTCACCCGTCCCCTAATACTAACCCGTACGCTCACACTAAACCGCGCCCTCACACGTACACTTCCCCTAAACCGTTGTCGTACCCTCACCTGGACCCTAAACCGTCCCCGTCCCCTAACCCTAACCCTAGCCCGAACCCTAACCCTAACCCTTCCCCGAAGCCTTCCCCTCACCCGTCCCCTAATGCTAACCCGTACGCTCACACTAACCCGCGCCCTCACACGTACGCTCCCCCTAAACCGTTGTCGTACCCTCACCTGGACCCTAAACCGTCCCCGTCCCCTAACCATAACCCTAGCCCGAACCCTAACCCTAACCCTTCCCAGAAGCCTTCCCCTCACCCGTCCCCTAATCCTAACCCGTACGCGCACACTAACCCGCGCCCTCATATGTACGCTCCCCCTAAACCGTTGTCGTACCCTCACCTGGACCCTAAACCGTCCCCATGCCCTAACCCTAGCCCTAGCCCGAACCCTAACCCTAACCCTTCCCCGAAGCCTTCCCCTCACCCGTCCCCTAATCCTAACCCGTACGCTCACACTAACCGACGCCCTCACACATACGCTCCGCCTTAACCGTTGTCGTACCCTCACCTGGACCCTAAACCGTCCCCGTCCCCTAACCCTAACCCTAGCCCGAACCCTAACACTAACGCTTCCCCGAAGCCTTCCCCTCAACCGTCCCCTAATCCTAACCCGTACGCTCACACTAACCCGCGCCCTCACACGTGCGCTCCGCCTAAACCGTTGCCGTACCCTCACCTGGACCCTAAAGCGTCCCCGTCCCCTAAACCTAACCCTAGCCCGAACCCTAACCCTAACCCTTCAACGAAGCCTTCCCCTCACCCGTCCCCTAATCCTAACCCGTACTCTCACACTAACCCACGCCCTCACACGTACGCTCCCCCTAAACCGTTGTCGTACCCTCACCTGGACCCTAAAACGTCCCCGTCACCTAACCCTAACCCTAACCCTAGCCCGAACCCTAACCCTAACCCTTCCCCAAAGCCTTCCCCTCACCCGTCCCCTAATCCTAACCCGTACGCTCACACTAACCCGCAACCTCACACGTGCGCTCCGCCTAAACCGTTGTCGTACCCTCACCTGGACCCTAAACCGTCCCCGTCCCCTAACCCTAACCCTAGCCCGAAACCTAACCCTAACCCTTCCCCGAAGCCTTCCCCTCACCCGTCCCCTAATGCTAACCCGTATGCTCACACTAACCCGCGCCCTCACGCGTACGCTGCCCCTAAACCGTTGTCATACCCTCACCTGGACCCTAAACCGTCCCCGTCCCCTAACCCTAACCCTAGCCCAAACCCTAACCCTAACACTTCCACGAAGCCTTCCCCTCACCCGTCCCCTAATCCTAACCCGTACGCTCACACTAACCCGCGCCCTCACACGTACGCTCCGCCTAAACCGTTGTCGTACCCTCACCTGGACCCTAAACCGTCCCCGACCCCTAACCCTAACCCTAGCCCGAACCCTAACCCTAACGCTTCCTCGAAGCCTTCCCCTCACCTATCCCCTAATCCTAATCCGTACGCTCACACTAACCCGCGCCCTCACACGTACGCTCCCCCTAAACCGTTGTCGTACCCTCACCTGGACCCTAAACCGTCCCCGTCCCCTAACCCTAACCCTAGCCGGAACCCTAACCCTAACCCTTCCCCGAAGCCTTCCCCTCACCCGTCCCCTAATCCTAACCCGTACGCTCACACTAACCCGCGCCCTCACACGTACGCTCCCCCTAAACCGTTGTCGTACCCTCACCTGGACCCTAAACCGTCCCCGTCCCCTAACCCTAACCCTAGCCCGAACCCTAACCCTAACCCTTCCCCGAAGCCTTCCCCTCACCCGTTCCCTAATACTAACCCGTACGCTCACACTAACCCGCGCCCTCACACGTGCGCTCCGCCTAAACCGTTGTCGTACCCTCACCTGGACCCTAAACCGTCCCCGTCCCCTAACCCTAACCCTAGCCCGAACCCTAACCCTAACCCTTCCCCGAAGACTTCCCCTCACCCGTCCCCTAATCCTAACCCGTACTCTCACACTAACCCGCGCCCTCACACGTACGCTCCCCCTAAACCGTTGTCGTACCCTCACCTGGACCCTAAACCGTCCCCGTCCCCTAACCCTAACCCTAGCCCGAACCCTAACCCTAAACCTTCCCCGAAGCCTTCCCCTCACCCGTCCCCTAATCCTAACCCGTACGCTCACACTAACCCGAGCCCTCACACGTACGCTCCCCCTAAACCGTTGTCGTACCCTCACCTTGACCCTAAACCGTCCCCGTCCCCTAACCCTAACCCTAGCCCGAACCCTAACCCTAACCCTTCCCCAAAGCCTTCCCCTCACCGTCCCCTAATCCTAACCCGTACGCTCACACTAACCCGCAACCTCACATGTGCGCTCCGCCTAAACCGTTGTCGTACCCTCACCTGGACCCTAAACCGTCCCCGTCTCCTAACCCTAACCCTAGCCCGAAACCTAACCCTAACCCTTCCCCGAAGCCTTCCCCTCACCCGTCCCCTAATGCTAACCCGTACGCTCACACTAACCCGCGCCCTCACGCGTACGCTGCCCCTAAACCATTGTCGTACCCTCACCTGGACCCTACACCGTCCCCATCCCCTACACCTAACCCTAGCCCGAACCCTAACCCTAACCCTTCCCCGAAGCCTTCCCCTCACCCGTCCCCTAATCCTAACCCGTACGCTTACACTAACCCGCGCCCTCACACGTATGCTCCCCCTAAACCGTTGTCGTACCCTCACCTGGACCCTAAACCGTCCCCGTCCCCTAAGCCTAACCCTACCCCGAACCCTAACCCTAACCCTTCCCCGAAGCCTTCCCCTCACCCGTCCCCTAATCCTAACCCGTACGCTCACACTAACCCGCGTCCTCACACATACGCTCCCCCAAAACCGTTGTCGTACCCTCACCTGGACCCTAAACCGTCCCCGTCCACTAACCCTAACCCTAGCCCGAACCCTAACCCTAACCCTTCCCCGAAGCCTTCCCCTCACCCATCCCCTAATCCTAACCCGTACGCTCACACTAACCCGCGCCCTCACACGTACGCTTCCCCTAAACCGTTGTCGTACCCTCACCTGGACCCTAAACCGTCCCCGTCCCCTAACCCTAACCCTAGCCCGAACCCTAACCCTAACCCTTCCCCGAAGCCTTCCCCTCACCCGTCCCCTAATGCTAACCCGTACGCTCACACTAACCCGCGCCCTCACACGTACGCTCCCCCTAAACCGTTGTCGTACCCTCACCTGGACCCTAAACCGTCCCCGTACCCTAACCATAACCCTAGCCCGAACCCTAACCCTAACCCTTCCCCGAAGCCTTCCCCTCACCCGTCCCCTAATGCTAACCCGTACGCTCACACTAACCCGCGCCCTCACACGTTCGCTCCCCCTAAAACGTTGTCGTACCCTCACCTGGACCCTAAACCGTCCCCGTCCCCTAACCCTAACCCTAGACCGAACCCTAACCCTAACCCTTCCCCGAAGCCTTCCCCTCACCCGTCCCCTAATCCTAACCCGTACGCTCACACTAACCCGCGCCCTCACACGTGCGCTCCGCCTAAACCGTTGTCGTACCCTCACCTGGACCCTACACTGTCCCCGTCCCCTAACCCTAACCCTAACCCGAACCCTAACCCTAACCCTTCCCCGAAGCCTTCCCCTCACCCGTCCCCTAATCCTAACCCGTACGCTCACACTAACCCGCGCCCTCACACGTACGCTCCCCCTAAACCGTTGTCGTACCCTCACCTGGACCCTAAACCGTCCCCGTCCCCTAACCCTAACCCTAGCCCGAACCCTAACCCTAACCCTTCCCCGAAGCCTTCCCCTCACCCGTCCCCTAATCCTAACCCGTACGCTCACACTAACCCGCGCCCTCACACGTGCGCTCCCCCTAAACCGTTGTCGTACCCTCACCTGGACCCTAAACCGTCCCCGTCCCCTAACCCTAACCCTAGCCCGAACCCTAACCCTAACCCTTCCCCGAAGCCTTCCCCTCACCCGTCCTCTAATGCTAACCCGTACACTCAGACTAACCCGCGCCCTCACACGTACGCTCCCCCTAAACCGTTGTCGTACCCTCACCTGGACCCTAAACCGTCCCCGTCCCCTAACCCTAACCCTAGCCCGAACCCTAACCCTAACCCTTCCCCGAAGCCTTCCCCTCACCCGTCCCCTAATCCTAACCCGTACGCTCACACTAACCCGCGCCCTCACACGTGCGCTCCGCCTAAACCGTTGTCGTACACTCACCTGGACCCTACACCGTCCCCGTCCCCTAAACCTAACCCTAGCCCGAACCCTAACCCTAACCCTTCCCCGAAGCCTTCCCCTCACCCGTCCCCTAATCCTAACCCGTACGCTCACACTAACCCGCGCCGTCACACGTACGCTCCCCCTAAACCGTTGTCGTACCCTCACCTGGACCCTAAACCGTCCCCGTCCCCTAACCCTAACCCTAGCCCGAACCCTAACCCTAACCCTTCCCCGAAGCCTTCCCCTCACCCGTCCCCTAATCCTAACCCCTACGCTCACACTAACCCACGCCCTCACACGTATGCTCCCCCTAAACCGTTGTCGTACGCTCACCTGGACCCTAAACCGTCCCCGTGCCCTAACCCTAACCCTAGCCCGAACCCTAACCCTAACCCTTCCCCGAAGCCTTCCCCTCGCCCGTCCCCTAATCCTAGCACGTACGCTCACACTAACCCGGGCCCTCACACGTACGCTCCCCCTAAACCGTTGTCGTACCCTCACCTGGACCCTAAACCGTCCCCGTCCCCTAACCCTAACCCTAGCCCGAACCCTAACCCTAACCCTTCCCCGAAGCCTTCCCCTCACTCGTTCCCTAATCCTAACCCGTACGCTCACACTAACCCGCGCCCTCACACGTACGCTCCCCGTAAACCGTTGTCGTACCCTCACCTGTACCCTAAACCGTCCCCGTCCCCTAACCCTAACCCTAGCCCGAACCCTAACCCTAACCCTTCCCCGAAGCCTTCCCCTCACCCGTCCCCTAATCCTAACCCGTAGGCTCACACTAACCCGCACCCTCACACGTGCGCTCCGCCTAAACCGTTGTCGTACCCTCACCTGGACCCTAAACCGTCCCCGTCCCCTAACCCTAACCGTAGCCCAAACCCTAACCCTAACCCTTCCCCGAAGCCTTCCCCTCACGCGTCCCCTAATCCTAACCCGTACGCTCACACTAACCCGCGCCCTCACTCGTACGCTCCCCCTAAACCGTTGTCGTACCCTCACCTGGACCCTAAACCGTCCCCGTCCCCTAACCCAAACCCTAGCCCGAACCCTAACCCTAACCCTTCCCCGAAGCCTTCCCCTCACCCGTCCCCTAATCCTAACCCGTACGCTCACACTAACCCGCGCCCTCACACGTACGCTCCCCATAAACCGTTGTCGTACCCTCACCTGGACCCTAAACCGTCCCCGTCCCCTAACCCTAACCCTAGCCCGAACCCTAACCCTAACCCTTCCCCAAAGCCTTCCCCTCACCCGTCCCCTAATCCTAACCCGTACGCTCACACTAACCCGCGCCCTCACACGTGCGCTCCCCCTAAACCGTTGTCGTACCCTCACCTGGACCCTAAACCGTCCCCTTCCCTAACCCTAACCCTAGCCCGAACCCTAACCCTAACCCTTCCCCGAAACCTTCCCCTCACCCGTCCCCTAATGCTAACCCGTACGCTCACACTAACCCGCGCCCTCACACGTACGCTCCCCCTAAACCGTTGTCGTACCCTCACCTGGACCCTAAACCGTCCCCGTCCCCTAACCCTAAGCCTAGCCCGAACCCTAACCCTAACCCTTCCCCGAAGCCTTCCCCTCACCCATCCCCTAATCCTAACCCGTACGCTCACACTAACCCGCGCCCTCACACGTACGCTCCCCCTAAACCGTTGTCGTACCCTCACCTGGACCCTAAACGGTCCCCGTCCCCTAACCCTAACCCTAGCCCGAACCCTAACCCTAACCCTTCCCCGAAGCCTTCCCCTCACCCGTCCCCTAATCCTAACCCGTATGCTCACACTAACCCGCGCCCTCACACGTGTGCTCCGCCTAAACCGTTGTCGTACCCTCACCTGGACCCTACACCGTCCCCGTCCCCTAACCCTAACCCTAGCCCGAACCCTAACCCTAACCCTTCCCCGAAGCCTTCCCCTCACCCGTCCCCTAATCCTAACCCTTACGCTCACACTAACCCGCGCCCTCACACGTGCGCTCCGCCTATACTGTTGTCGTACCCTCACCTGGACCCTACACCGTCCCCGTTCCCTAACCCTAACCCTAGCTCGAACCCTAACCCTAAACCTTCCCCGAAGCCTTCCCCTCACCCGTCCCCTAATCCTAACCCGTACACTCACACTAACCCTACGCCCTCACACGTACGCTCCCCCTAAACCGTTGTCGTACCCTCACCTGGACCCTAAACCGTCCCCGTCCCCTAACCCTAACCCTAGCCCGAACCCTAACCCTAACCCTTCCCCGAAGCCTTCCCCTCACCCGTCCCCTAATCCTAACCCGTACGCTCACACTAACCCGCGCCCTCACACGTGCGCTCCGCCTAAACCGTTGTCGTACTCTCACCTGGACCCTACACTGTCCCCGTCCCCTAACCCTAACCCTAGCCCGAACCCTAACCCTAACCCTTCCCCGAAGCCTTCCCCTCACCCGTCCCCTAATCCTAACCCGTACGCTCACACTAACCCGCGCCCTCACACGTACGCTCCCCCTAAACCGTTGTCGTACCCTCACCTGGACCCTAAACCGTCCCCGTCCCCTAACCCTAACCCTAGCCCGAACCCTAACCCTAACCCTTCCCCGAAGCCTTCCCCTCACCCGTCCCCTAATCCTAACCCGTACGCTCACACTAACCCGCGCCCTCACACGTGCGCTCCCCCTAAACCGTTGTCGTACCCTCACCTGGACCCTAAACCGTCCCCGTCCCCTAACCCTAACCCTAGCCCGAACCCTAACCCTAACCATTCCCCGAAGCCTTCCCCTCACCCGTCCTCTAATGCTAACCCGTACACTCAGACTAACCCGCGCCCTCACACGTACGCTCCCCCTAAACCGTTGTCGTACGCTCACCTGGACCCTAAACCGTCCCCGTGCCCTAACCCTAACCCTAGCCCGAACCCTAACCCTAACCCTTCCCCGAAGCCTTCCCCTCGCCCGTCCCCTAATCCTAGCACGTACGCTCACACTAACCCGGGCCCTCACACGTACGCTCCCCCTAAACCGTTGTCGTACCCTCACCTGGACCCTAAACCGTCCCCGTCCCCTAACCCTAACCCTAGCCCGAAACCTAACCCTAACCCTTCCCCGAAGCCTTCCCCTCACTCGTTCCCTAATCCTAACCCGTACGCTCACACTAACCCGCGCCCTCACACGTACGCTCCCCGTAAACCGTTGTCGTACCCTCACCTGTACCCTAAACCGTCCCCGTCCCCTAACCCTAACCCTAGCCCGAACCCTAACCCTAACCCTTCCCCGAAGCCTTCCCCTCACCCGTCCCCTAATCCTAACCCGTACGCTCACACTAACCCGCGTCCTCACACATACGCTCCCCCAAAACCGTTGTCGTACCCTCACCTGGACCCTACACCGTCCCCGTCCCCTAACCCTAACCCTAGCTCGAACCCTAACCCTAAACCTTCCCCGAAGCCTTCCCCTCACCCGTCCCCTAATCCTAACCCGTACACTCACACTAACCCTACGCCCTCACACGTACGCTCCCCCTAAACCGTTGTCGTACCCTCACCTGGACCCTAAACCGTCCCCGTCCCCTAACCCTAACCCTAGCCCGAACCCTAACCCTAACCCTTCCCCGAAGCCTTCCCCTCACCCGTCCCCTAATCCTAACCCGTACGCTCACACTAACCCGCGCCCTCACACGTGCGCTCCGCCTAAACCGTTGTCGTACCCTCACCTGGACCCTACACTGTCCCCGTCCCCTAACCCTAACCCTAGCCCGAACCCTAACCCTAACCCTTCCCCGAAGCCTTCCCCTCACCCGTCCCCTAATCCTAACCCGTACGCTCACACTAACCCGCGCCCTCACACGTACGCTCCCCCTAAACCGTTGTCGTACCCTCACCTGGACCCTAAACCGTCCCCGTCCCCTAACCCTAACCCTAGCCCGAACCCTAACCCTAACCCTTCCCCGAAGCCTTCCCCTAACCCGTCCCCTAATCCTAACCCGTACGCTCACACTAACCCGCGCCCTCACACGTGCGCTCCCCCTAAACCGTTGTCGTACCCTCACCTGGACCCTAAACCGTCCCCGTCCCCTAACCCTAACCCTAGCCCGAACCCTAACCCTAACCATTCCCCGAAGCCTTCCCCTCACCCGTCCTCTAATGCTAACCCGTACACTCAGACTAACCCGCGCCCTCACACGTACGCTCCCCCTAAACCGTTGTCGTACGCTCACCTGGACCCTAAACCGTCCCCGTGCCCTAACCCTAACCCTAGCCCGAACCCTAACCCTAACCCTTCCCCGAAGCCTTCCCCTCGCCCGTCCCCTAATCCTAGCACGTACGCTCACACTAACCCGGGCCCTCACACGTACGCTCCCCCTAAACTGTTGTCGTACCCTCACCTGGACCCTAAACCGTCCCCGTCCCCTAACCCTAACCCTAGCCCGAAACCTAACCCTAACCCTTCCCCGAAGCCTTCCCCTCACTCGTTCCCTAATCCTAACCCGTACGCTCACACTAACCCGCGCCCTCACACGTACGCTCCCCGTAAACCGTTGTCGTACCCTCACCTGTACCCTAAACCGTCCCCGTCCCCTAACCCTAACCCTAGCCCGAACCCTAACCCTAACCCTTCCCCGAAGCCTTCCCCTCACCCGTCCCCTAATCCTAACCCGTACGCTCACACTAACCCGCGTCCTCACACATACGCTCCCCCAAAACCGTTGTCGTACCCTCACCTGGACCCTACACCGTCCCCGTCCCCTAACCCTAACCCTAGCTCGAACCCTAACCCTAAACCTTCCCCGAAGCCTTCCCCTCACCCGTCCCCTAATCCTAACCCGTACACTCACACTAACCCTACGCCCTCACACGTACGCTCCCCCTAAACCGTTGTCGTACCCTCACCTGGACCCTAAACCGTCCCCGTCCCCTAACCCTAACCCTAGCCCGAACCCTAACCCTAACCCTTCCCTGAAGCCTTCCCCTCACCCGTCCCCTAATCCTAACCCGTACGCTCACACTAACCCGCGCCCTCACACGTGCGCTCCGCCTAAACCGTTGTCGTACCCTCACCTGGACCCTAAACCGTCCCCGTCCCCTAACCCTAACCCTAGCCCGAACCCTAACCCTAACACTTCCCCGAAGCCTTCCCCTCACCCGTCCCCTAATCCTAACCCGTACGCTCACACTAACCCGCGCCCTCACACGTACGCTCCGCCTAAACCGTTGTCGTACCCTCACCTGTACCCTAAACCGTCCCCGTCCCCTAACCCTAACCCTAGCCCGAACCCTAACCCTAACCCTTCCCCGAAGCCTTCCCCTCACCCGTCCCCTAATCCTAACCCGTAGGCTCACACTAACCCGCACCCTCACACGTGCGCTCCGCCTAAACCGTTGTCGTACCCTCACCTGGACCCTAAACCGTCCCCGTCCCCTAACCCTAACCCTAGCCCAAACCCTAACCCTAACCCTTCCCCGAAGCCTTCCCCTCACGCGTCCCCTAATCCTAACCCGTACGCTCACACTAACCCGCGCCCTAACACGTACGCTCCCCCTAAACCGTTGTCGTACCCTCACCTGGACCCTAAACGGTCCCCGTCCCCTAACCCTAACCCTAGCCCGAACCCTAACCCTAACCCTTCCCCGAAGCCTTCCCCTCACCCGTCCCCTAATCCTAACCCGTATGCTCACACTAACCCGCGCCCTCACACGTGTGCTCCGCCTAAACCGTTGTCGTACCCTCACCTGGACCCTACACCGTCCCCGTCCCCTAACCCTAACCCTAGCCCGAACCCTAACCCTAACCCTTCCCCGAAGCCTTCCCCTCACCCGTCCCCTAATCCTAACCCTTACGCTCACACTAACCCGCGCCCTCACACGTGCGCTCCGCCTATACTGTTGTCGTACCCTCACCTGGACCCTACACCGTCCCCGTTCCCTAACCCTAACCCTAGCTCGAACCCTAACCCTAAACCTTCCCCGAAGCCTTCCCCTCACCCGTCCCCTAATCCTAACCCGTACACTCACACTAACCCTACGCCCTCACACGTACGCTCCCCCTAAACCGTTGTCGTACCCTCACCTGGACCCTAAACCGTCCCCGTCCCCTAACCCTAACCCTAGCCCGAACCCTAACCCTAACCCTTCCCCGAAGCCTTCCCCTCACCCGTCCCCTAATCCTAACCCGTACGCTCACACTAACCCGCGCCCTCACACGTGCGCTCCGCCTAAACCGTTGTCGTACCCTCACCTGGACCCTACACTGTCCCCGTCCCCTAACCCTAAACCTAGCCCGAACCCTAACCCTAACCCTTCCCCGAAGCCTTCCCCTCACCCGTCCCCTAATCCTAACCCGTACGCTCACACTAACCCGCGCCCTCACACGTACGCTCCCCCTAAACCGTTGTCGTACCCTCACCTGGACCCTAAACCGTCCCCGTCCCCTAACCCTAACCCTAGCCCGAACCCTAACCCTAAACCTTCCCCGAAGCCTTCCCCTCACCCGTCCCCTAATCCTAACCCGTACGCTCACACTAACCCGCGCCCTCACACGTGCGCTCCCCCTAAACCGTTGTCGTACCCTCACCTGGACCCTAAACCGTCCCCGTCCCCTAACCCTAACCCTAGCCCGAACCCTAACCCTAACCCTTCCCCGAAGCCTTCCCCTCACCCGTCCTCTAATGCTAACCCGTACACTCAGACTAACCCGCGCCCTCACACGTACGCTCCCCCTAAACCGTTGTCGTACGCTCACCTGGACCCTAAACCGTCCCCGTGCCCTAACCCTAACCCTAGCCCGAACCCTAACCCTAACCCTTCCCCGAAGCCTTCCCCTCGCCCGTCCCCTAATCCTAGCACGTACGCTCACACTAACCCGGGCCCTCACACGTACGCTCCCCCTAAACCGTTGTCGTACCCTCACCTGGACCCTAAACCGTCCCCGTCCCCTAACCCTAACCCTAGCCCGAACCCTAACCCTAACCCTTCCCCGAAGCCTTCCCCTCACCCGTCCCCTAATCCTAACCCGTACGCTCACACTAACCCGCGCCCTCACACGTGCGCTCCCCCTAAACCGTTGTCGTACCCTCACCTTGACCCTAAACCGTCCCCGTCACCTAACCCTAACCCTAACCCTAGCCCGAACCCTAACCCTAACCCTTCCCCAAAGCCTTCCCCTCACCGTCCCCTAATCCTAACCCGTACGCTCACACTAACCCGCAACCTCACATGTGCGCTCCGCCTAAACCGTTGTCGTACCCTCACCTAGACCCTAAACCGTCCCCGTCTCCTAACCCTAACCCTAGCCCGAAACCTAATCCTAACCCTTCCCCGAAGCCTTCCCCTCACCCGTCCCCTAATGCTAACCCGTACGCTCACACTAACCCGCGCCCTCACGCGTACGCTGCCCCTAAACCATTGTCGTACCCTCACCTGGACCCTACACCGTCCCCATCCCCTAACCCTAACCCTAGCCCGAACCCTAACCCTAGCCCTTCCCCGAAGCCTTCCCCTCACCCGTCCCCTAATCCTAACCCGTACGCTTACACTAACCCGCGCCCTCACACGTACGCTCCCCCTAAACCGTTGTCGTACCCTCACCTGGACCCTAAACCGTCCCCGTCCCCTAAGCCTAACCCTACCCCGAACCCTAACCCTAACCCTTCCCCGAAGCCTTCCCCTCACCCGTCCCCTAATCCTAACCCGTACGCTCACACTAACCCGCGTCCTCACACATACGCTCCCCCAAAACCGTTGTCGTACCCTCACCTCGACCCTAAACCGTCCCCGTCCCCTAACCATAACCCTAGCCCGAACCCTAACCCTAACCCTTCCCCGAAGCCTTCCCCTCACCCGTCCCCTAATGCTAACCCGTACGCTCACACTAACCCGCGCCCTCACACGTTCGCTCCCCCTAAAACGTTGTCGTACCCTCACCTGGACGCTAAACCGTCCCCGTCCCCTAACCCTAACCCTAGACCGAACCCTAACCCTAACCCTTCCCCGAAGCCTTCCCCTCACCCGTCCCCTAATCCTAACCCGTACGCTCACACTAACCCGCGCCCTCACACGTGCGCTCCGCCTAAACCGTTGTCGTACCCTCACCTGGACCCTACACTGTCCCCGTCCCCTAACCCTAACCCTAGCCCGAACCCTAACCCTAACCCTTCCCCGAAGCCTTCCCCTCACCCGTCCCCTAATCCTAACCCGTACGCTCACACTAACCCGCGCCCTCACACGTACGCTCCCCCTAAACCGTTGTCGTACCCTCACCTGGACCCTAAACCGTCCCCGTCCCCTAACCCTAACCCTAGCCCGAACCCTAACCCTAACCCTTCCCCGAAGCCTTCCCCTCACCCGTCCCCTAATCCTAACCCGTACGCTCACACTAACCCGCGCCCTCACACGTGCGCTCCCCCTAAACCGTTGTCGTACCCTCACCTGGACCCTAAACCGTCCCCGTCCCCTAACCCTAACCCTAGCCCGAACCCTAACCCTAACCCTTCCCCGAAGCCTTCCCCTCACCCGTCCTCTAATGCTAACCCGTACACTCAGACTAACCCGCGCCCTCACACGTACGCTCCCCGTAAACCGTTGTCGTACCCTCACCTGGACCCTAAACCGTCCCCGTCCCCTAACCCTAACCCTAGCCCGAACCCTAACCCTAACCCTTCCCCGAAGCCTTCCCCTCACCCGTCCCCTAATCCTAACCCGTACGCTCACACTAACCCGCGCCCTCACACGTGCGCTCCGCCTAAACCGTTGTCGTACACTCACCTGGACCCTACACCGTCCCCGTCCCCTAAACCTAACCCTAGCCCGAACCCTAACCCTAACCCTTCCCCGAAGCCTTCCCCTCACCCGTCCCCTAATCCTAACCCGTACGCTCACACTAACCCGCGCCGTCACACGTACGCTCCCCCTAAACCGTTGTCGTACCCTCACCTGGACCCTAAACCGTCCCCGTCCCCTAACCCTAACCCTAGCCCGAACCCTAACCCTAACCCTTCCCCGAAGCCTTCCCCTCACCCGTCCCCTAATCCTAACCCGTACGCTCACGCTAACCCACGCCCTCACACGTATGCTCCCCCTAAACCGTTGTCGTACGCTCACCTGGACCCTAAACCGTCCCCGTGCCCTAACCCTAACCCTAGCCCGAACCCTAACCCTAACCCTTCCCCGAAGCCTTCCCCTCGCCCGTCCCCTAATCCTAGCACGTACGCTCACACTAACCCGGGCCCTCACACGTACGCTCCCCCTAAACCGTTGTCGTACCCTCACCTGGACCCTAAACCGTCCCCGTCCCCTAACCCTAACCCTAGCCCGAACCCTAACCCTAACCCTTCCCCGAAGCCTTCCCCTCACTCGTTCCCTAATCCTAACCCGTACGCTCACACTAACCCGCGCCCTCACACGTACGCTCCCCGTAAACCGTTGTCGTACCCTCACCTGTACCCTAAACCGTCCCCGTCCCCTAACCCTAACCCTAGCCCGAACCCTAACCCTAACCCTTCCCCGAAGCCTTCCCCTCACCCGTCCCCTAATCCTAACCCGTAGGCTCACACTAACCCGCACCCTCACACGTGCGCTCCGCCTAAACCGTTGTCGTACCCTCACCTGGACCCTAAACCGTCCCCGTCCCCTAACCCTAACCCTAGCCCAAACCCTAACCCTAACCCTTCCCCGAAGCCTTCCCCTCACGCGTCCCCTAATCCTAACCCGTACGCTCACACTAACCCGCGCCCTCACACGTACGCTCCCCCTAAACCGTTGTCGTACCCTCACCTGGACCCTAAACCGTCCCCGTCCCCTAACCCAAACCCTAGCCCGAACCCTAACCCTAACCCTTCCCCGAAGCCTTCCCCTCACCCGTCCCCTAATCCTAACCCGTACGCTCACACTAACCCGCGCCCTCACACGTACGCTCCCCATAAACCGTTGTCGTACCCTCACCTGGACCCTAAACCGTCCCCGTCCCCTAACCCTAACCCTAGCCCGAACCCTAACCCTAACCCTTCCCCAAAGCCTTCCCCTCACCCGTCCCCTAATCCTAACCCGTACGCTCACACTAACCCGCGCCCTCACACGTGCGCTCCCCCTAAACCGTTGTCGTACCCTCACCTGGACCCTAAACCGTCCCCTTCCCTAACCCTAACCCTAGCCCGAACCCTAACCCTAACCCTTCCCCGAAACCTTCCCCTCACCCGTCCCCTAATGCTAACCCGTACGCTCACACTAACCCGCGCCCTCACACGTACGCTCCCCCTAAACCGTTGTCGTACCCTCACCTGGACCCTAAACCGTCCCCGTCCCCTAACCCTAAGCCTAGCCCGAACCCTAACCCTAACCCTTCCCCGAAGCCTTCCCCTCACCCATCCCCTAATCCTAACCCGTACGCTCACACTAACCCGCGCCCTCACACGTACGCTCCCCCTAAACCGTTGTCGTACCCTCACCTGTACCCTAAACGGTCCCCGTCCCCTAACCCTAACCCTAGCCCGAACCCTAACCCTAACCCTTCCCCGAAGCCTTCCCCTCACCCGTCCCCTAATCCTAACCCGTATGCTCACACTAACCCGCGCCCTCACACGTGTGCTCCGCCTAAACCGTTGTCGTACCCTCACCTGGACCCTACACCGTCCCCGTCCCCTAACCCTAACCCTAGCCCGAACCCTAACCCTAACCCTTCCCCGAAGCCTTCCCCTCACCCGTCCCCTAATCCTAACCCTTACGCTCACACTAACCCGCGCCCTCACACGTGCGCTCCGCCTATACTGTTGTCGTACCCTCACCTGGACCCTACACCGTCCCCGTCCCCTAACCCTAACCCTAGCTCGAACCCTAACCCTAAACCTTCCCCGAAGCCTTCCCCTCACCCGTCCCCTAATCCTAACCCGTACGCTCACACTAACCCGAGCCCTCACACGTACGCTCCCCCTAAACCGTTGTCGTACCCTCACCTTGACCCTAAACCGTCCCCGTCCCCTAACCCTAACCCTAGCCCGAACCCTAACCCTAACCCTTCCCCAAAGCCTTCCCCTCACCGTCCCCTAATCCTAACCCGTACGCTCACACTAACCCGCAACCTCACATGTGCGCTCCGCCTAAACCGTTGTCGTACCCTCACCTGGACCCTAAACCGTCCCCGTCTCCTAACCCTAACCCTAGCCCGAAACCTAACCCTAACCCTTCCCCGAAGCCTTCCCCTCACCCGTCCCCTAATGCTAACCCGTACGCTCACACTAACCCGCGCCCTCACGCGTACGCTGCCCCTAAACCATTGTCGTACCCTCACCTGGACCCTACACCGTCCCCATCCCCTACACCTAACCCTAGCCCGAACCCTAACCCTAACCCTTCCCCGAAGCCTTCCCCTCACCCGTCCCCTAATCCTAACCCGTACGCTTACACTAACCCGCGCCCTCACACGTATGCTCCCCCTAAACCGTTGTCGTACCCTCACCTGGACCCTAAACCGTCCCCGTCCCCTAAGCCTAACCCTACCCCGAACCCTAACCCTAACCCTTCCCCGAAGCCTTCCCCTCACCCGTCCCCTAATCCTAACCCGTACGCTCACACTAACCCGCGTCCTCACACATACGCTCCCCCAAAACCGTTGTCGTACCCTCACCTGGACCCTAAACCGTCCCCGTCCCCTAACCCTAACCCTAGCCCGAACCCTAACCCTAACCCTTCCCCGAAGCCTTCCCCTCACCCATCCCCTAATCCTAACCCGTACGCTCACACTAACCCGCGCCCTCACACGTACGCTTCCCCTAAACCGTTGTCGTACCCTCACCTGGACCCTAAACCGTCCCCGTCCCCTAACCCTAACCCTAGCCCGAACCCTAACCCTAACCCTTCCCCGAAGCCTTCCCCTCACCCGTCCCCTAATGCTAACCCGTACGCTCACACTAACCCGCGCCCTCACACGTACGCTCCCCCTAAACCGTTGTCGTACCCTCACCTGGACCCTAAACCGTCCCCGTACCCTAACCATAACCCTAGCCCGAACCCTAACCCTAACCCTTCCCCGAAGCCTTCCCCTCACCCGTCCCCTAATGCTAACCCGTACGCTCACACTAACCCGCGCCCTCACACGTTCGCTCCCCCTAAAACGTTGTCGTACCCTCACCTGGACCCTAAACCGTCCCCGTCCCCTAACCCTAACCCTAGACCGAACCCTAACCCTAACCCTTCCCCGAAGCCTTCCCCTCACCCGTCCCCTAATCCTAACCCGTACGCTCACACTAACCCGCGCCCTCACACGTGCGCTCCGCCTAAACCGTTGTCGTACCCTCACCTGGACCCTACACTGTCCCCGTCCCCTAACCCTAACCCTAACCCGAACCCTAACCCTAACCCTTCCCCGAAGCCTTCCCCTCACCCGTCCCCTAATCCTAACCCGTACGCTCACACTAACCCGCGCCCTCACACGTACGCTCCCCCTAAACCGTTGTCGTACCCTCACCTGGACCCTAAACCGTCCCCGTCCCCTAACCCTAACCCTAGCCCGAACCCTAACCCTAACCCTTCCCCGAAGCCTTCCCCTCACCCGTCCCCTAATCCTAACCCGTACGCTCACACTAACCCGCGCCCTCACACGTGCGCTCCCCCTAAACCGTTGTCGTACCCTCACCTGGACCCTAAACCGTCCCCGTCCCCTAACCCTAACCCTAGCCCGAACCCTAACCCTAACCCTTCCCCGAAGCCTTCCCCTCACCCGTCCTCTAATGCTAACCCGTACACTCAGACTAACCCGCGCCCTCACACGTACGCTCCCCCTAAACCGTTGTCGTACCCTCACCTGGACCCTAAACCGTCCCCGTCCCCTAACCCTAACCCTAGCCCGAACCCTAACCCTAACCCTTCCCCGAAGCCTTCCCCTCACCCGTCCCCTAATCCTAACCCGTACGCTCACACTAACCCGCGCCCTCACACGTGCGCTCCGCCTAAACCGTTGTCGTACACTCACCTGGACCCTACACCGTCCCCGTCCCCTAAACCTAACCCTAGCCCGAACCCTAACCCTAACCCTTCCCCGAAGCCTTCCCCTCACCCGTCCCCTAATCCTAACCCGTACGCTCACACTAACCCGCGCCGTCACACGTACGCTCCCCCTAAACCGTTGTCGTACCCTCACCTGGACCCTAAACCGTCCCCGTCCCCTAACCCTAACCCTAGCCCGAACCCTAACCCTAACCCTTCCCCGAAGCCTTCCCCTCACCCGTCCCCTAATCCTAACCCCTACGCTCACACTAACCCACGCCCTCACACGTATGCTCCCCCTAAACCGTTGTCGTACGCTCACCTGGACCCTAAACCGTCCCCGTGCCCTAACCCTAACCCTAGCCCGAACCCTAACCCTAACCCTTCCCCGAAGCCTTCCCCTCGCCCGTCCCCTAATCCTAGCACGTACGCTCACACTAACCCGGGCCCTCACACGTACGCTCCCCCTAAACCGTTGTCGTACCCTCACCTGGACCCTAAACCGTCCCCGTCCCCTAACCCTAACCCTAGCCCGAACCCTAACCCTAACCCTTCCCCGAAGCCTTCCCCTCACTCGTTCCCTAATCCTAACCCGTACGCTCACACTAACCCGCGCCCTCACACGTACGCTCCCCGTAAACCGTTGTCGTACCCTCACCTGTACCCTAAACCGTCCCCGTCCCCTAACCCTAACCCTAGCCCGAACCCTAACCCTAACCCTTCCCCGAAGCCTTCCCCTCACCCGTCCCCTAATCCTAACCCGTAGGCTCACACTAACCCGCACCCTCACACGTGCGCTCCGCCTAAACCGTTGTCGTACCCTCACCTGGACCCTAAACCGTCCCCGTCCCCTAACCCTAACCGTAGCCCAAACCCTAACCCTAACCCTTCCCCGAAGCCTTCCCCTCACGCGTCCCCTAATCCTAACCCGTACGCTCACACTAACCCGCGCCCTCACTCGTACGCTCCCCCTAAACCGTTGTCGTACCCTCACCTGGACCCTAAACCGTCCCCGTCCCCTAACCCAAACCCTAGCCCGAACCCTAACCCTAACCCTTCCCCGAAGCCTTCCCCTCACCCGTCCCCTAATCCTAACCCGTACGCTCACACTAACCCGCGCCCTCACACGTACGCTCCCCATAAACCGTTGTCGTACCCTCACCTGGACCCTAAACCGTCCCCGTCCCCTAACCCTAACCCTAGCCCGAACCCTAACCCTAACCCTTCCCCAAAGCCTTCCCCTCACCCGTCCCCTAATCCTAACCCGTACGCTCACACTAACCCGCGCCCTCACACGTGCGCTCCCCCTAAACCGTTGTCGTACCCTCACCTGGACCCTAAACCGTCCCCTTCCCTAACCCTAACCCTAGCCCGAACCCTAACCCTAACCCTTCCCCGAAACCTTCCCCTCACCCGTCCCCTAATGCTAACCCGTACGCTCACACTAACCCGCGCCCTCACACGTACGCTCCCCCTAAACCGTTGTCGTACCCTCACCTGGACCCTAAACCGTCCCCGTCCCCTAACCCTAAGCCTAGCCCGAACCCTAACCCTAACCCTTCCCCGAAGCCTTCCCCTCACCCATCCCCTAATCCTAACCCGTACGCTCACACTAACCCGCGCCCTCACACGTACGCTCCCCCTAAACCGTTGTCGTACCCTCACCTGGACCCTAAACGGTCCCCGTCCCCTAACCCTAACCCTAGCCCGAACCCTAACCCTAACCCTTCCCCGAAGCCTTCCCCTCACCCGTCCCCTAATCCTAACCCGTATGCTCACACTAACCCGCGCCCTCACACGTGTGCTCCGCCTAAACCGTTGTCGTACCCTCACCTGGACCCTACACCGTCCCCGTCCCCTAACCCTAACCCTAGCCCGAACCCTAACCCTAACCCTTCCCCGAAGCCTTCCCCTCACCCGTCCCCTAATCCTAACCCTTACGCTCACACTAACCCGCGCCCTCACACGTGCGCTCCGCCTATACTGTTGTCGTACCCTCACCTGGACCCTACACCGTCCCCGTTCCCTAACCCTAACCCTAGCTCGAACCCTAACCCTAAACCTTCCCCGAAGCCTTCCCCTCACCCGTCCCCTAATCCTAACCCGTACACTCACACTAACCCTACGCCCTCACACGTACGCTCCCCCTAAACCGTTGTCGTACCCTCACCTGGACCCTAAACCGTCCCCGTCCCCTAACCCTAACCCTAGCCCGAACCCTAACCCTAACCCTTCCCCGAAGCCTTCCCCTCACCCGTCCCCTAATCCTAACCCGTACGCTCACACTAACCCGCGCCCTCACACGTGCGCTCCGCCTAAACCGTTGTCGTACTCTCACCTGGACCCTACACTGTCCCCGTCCCCTAACCCTAACCCTAGCCCGAACCCTAACCCTAACCCTTCCCCGAAGCCTTCCCCTCACCCGTCCCCTAATCCTAACCCGTACGCTCACACTAACCCGCGCCCTCACACGTACGCTCCCCCTAAACCGTTGTCGTACCCTCACCTGGACCCTAAACCGTCCCCGTCCCCTAACCCTAACCCTAGCCCGAACCCTAACCCTAACCCTTCCCCGAAGCCTTCCCCTCACCCGTCCCCTAATCCTAACCCGTACGCTCACACTAACCCGCGCCCTCACACGTGCGCTCCCCCTAAACCGTTGTCGTACCCTCACCTGGACCCTAAACCGTCCCCGTCCCCTAACCCTAACCCTAGCCCGAACCCTAACCCTAACCATTCCCCGAAGCCTTCCCCTCACCCGTCCTCTAATGCTAACCCGTACACTCAGACTAACCCGCGCCCTCACACGTACGCTCCCCCTAAACCGTTGTCGTACGCTCACCTGGACCCTAAACCGTCCCCGTGCCCTAACCCTAACCCTAGCCCGAACCCTAACCCTAACCCTTCCCCGAAGCCTTCCCCTCGCCCGTCCCCTAATCCTAGCACGTACGCTCACACTAACCCGGGCCCTCACACGTACGCTCCCCCTAAACCGTTGTCGTACCCTCACCTGGACCCTAAACCGTCCCCGTCCCCTAACCCTAACCCTAGCCCGAAACCTAACCCTAACCCTTCCCCGAAGCCTTCCCCTCACTCGTTCCCTAATCCTAACCCGTACGCTCACACTAACCCGCGCCCTCACACGTACGCTCCCCGTAAACCGTTGTCGTACCCTCACCTGTACCCTAAACCGTCCCCGTCCCCTAACCCTAACCCTAGCCCGAACCCTAACCCTAACCCTTCCCCGAAGCCTTCCCCTCACCCGTCCCCTAATCCTAACCCGTACGCTCACACTAACCCGCGTCCTCACACATACGCTCCCCCAAAACCGTTGTCGTACCCTCACCTGGACCCTACACCGTCCCCGTCCCCTAACCCTAACCCTAGCTCGAACCCTAACCCTAAACCTTCCCCGAAGCCTTCCCCTCACCCGTCCCCTAATCCTAACCCGTACACTCACACTAACCCTACGCCCTCACACGTACGCTCCCCCTAAACCGTTGTCGTACCCTCACCTGGACCCTAAACCGTCCCCGTCCCCTAACCCTAACCCTAGCCCGAACCCTAACCCTAACCCTTCCCCGAAGCCTTCCCCTCACCCGTCCCCTAATCCTAACCCGTACGCTCACACTAACCCGCGCCCTCACACGTGCGCTCCGCCTAAACCGTTGTCGTACCCTCACCTGGACCCTACACTGTCCCCGTCCCCTAACCCTAACCCTAGCCCGAACCCTAACCCTAACCCTTCCCCGAAGCCTTCCCCTCACCCGTCCCCTAATCCTAACCCGTACGCTCACACTAACCCGCGCCCTCACACGTACGCTCCCCCTAAACCGTTGTCGTACCCTCACCTGGACCCTAAACCGTCCCCGTCCCCTAACCCTAACCCTAGCCCGAACCCTAACCCTAACCCTTCCCCGAAGCCTTCCCCTAACCCGTCCCCTAATCCTAACCCGTACGCTCACACTAACCCGCGCCCTCACACGTGCGCTCCCCCTAAACCGTTGTCGTACCCTCACCTGGACCCTAAACCGTCCCCGTCCCCTAACCCTAACCCTAGCCCGAACCCTAACCCTAACCCTTCCCCGAAGCCTTCCCCTCACCCGTCCTCTAATGCTAACCCGTACACTCAGACTAACCCGCGCCCTCACACGTACGCTCCCCCTAAACCGTTGTCGTACCCTCACCTGGACCCTAAATCGTCCCCGTCCCCTAACCCTAACCCTAGCCCGAACCCTAACCCTAACCCTTCCCCGAAGCCTTCCCCTCACCCGTCCCCTAATCCTAACCCGTACGCTCACACTAACCCGCGCCCTCACACGTGCGCTCCGCCTAAACCGTTGTCGTACACTCACCTGGACCCTACACCGTCCCCGTCCCCTAAACCTAACCCTAGCCCGAACCCTAACCCTAACCCTTCCCCGAAGCCTTCCCCTCACCCGTCCCCTAATCCTAACCCGTACGCTCACACTAACCCGCGCCGTCACACGTACGCTCCCCCTAAACCGTTGTCGTACCCTCACCTGGACCCTAAACCGTCCCCGTCCCCTAACCCTAACCCTAGCCCGAACCCTAACCCTAACCCTTCCCCGAAGCCTTCCCCTCACCCGTCCCCTAATCCTAACCCGTACGCTCACACTAACCCGCGCCCTCACACGTACGCTCCGCCTAAACCGTTGTCGTACCCTCACCTGTACCCTAAACCGTCCCCGTCCCCTAACCCTAACCCTAGCCCGAACCCTAACCCTAACCCTTCCCCGAAGCCTTCCCCTCACCCGTCCCCTAATCCTAACCCGTAGGCTCACACTAACCCGCACCCTCACACGTGCGCTCCGCCTAAACCGTTGTCGTACCCTCACCTGGACCCTAAACCGTCCCCGTCCCCTAACCCTAACCCTAGCCCAAACCCTAACCCTAACCCTTCCCCGAAGCCTTCCCCTCACGCGTCCCCTAATCCTAACCCGTACGCTCACACTAACCCGCGCCCTCACACGTACGCTCCCCCTAAACCGTTGTCGTACCCTCACCTGGACCCTAAACCGTCCCCGTCCCCTAACCCTAACCCTAGCCCGAACCCTAACCCTAACCCTTCCCCGAAGCCTTCCCCTCACCCGTCCCCTAATCCTAACCCGTACGCTCACACTAACCCGCGCCCTCACAGGTACGCTCCCCATAAACCGTTGTCGTACCCTCACCTGGACCCTAAACCGTCCCCGTCCCCTAACCCTAACCCTAGCCCGAACCCTAACCCTAACCCTTCCCCGAAGCCTTCCCCTCACCCGTCCCCTAATCCTAACCCGTACGCTCACACTAACCCGCGCCCTCACACGTGCGCTCCCCCTAAACCGTTGTCGTACCCTCACCTGGACCCTAAACCGTCCCCTTCCCTAACCCTAACCCTAGCCCGAACCCTAACCCTAACCCTTCCCCGAAACCTTCCCCTCACCCGTCCCCTAATGCTAACCCGTACGCTCACACTAACCCGCGCCCTCACACGTACGCTCCCCCTAAACCGTTGTCGTACCCTCACCTGGACCCTAAACCGTCCCCGTCCCCTAACCCTAAGCCTAGCCCGAACCCTAACCCTAACCCTTCCCCGAAGCCTTCCCCTCACCCATCCCCTAATCCTAACCCGTACGCTCACACTAACCCGCGCCCTAACACGTACGCTCCCCCTAAACCGTTGTCGTACCCTCACCTGGACCCTAAACGGTCCCCGTCCCCTAACCCTAACCCTAGCCCGAACCCTAACCCTAACCCTTCCCCGAAGCCTTCCCCTCACCCGTCCCCTAATCCTAACCCGTATGCTCACACTAACCCGCGCCCTCACACGTGTGCTCCGCCTAAACCGTTGTCGTACCCTCACCTGGACCCTACACCGTCCCCGTCCCCTAACCCTAACCCTAGCCCGAACCCTAACCCTAACCCTTCCCCGAAGCCTTCCCCTCACCCGTCCCCTAATCCTAACCCTTACGCTCACACTAACCCGCGCCCTCACACGTGCGCTCCGCCTATACTGTTGTCGTACCCTCACCTGGACCCTACACCGTCCCCGTTCCCTAACCCTAACCCTAGCTCAAACCCTAACCCTAAACCTTCCCCGAAGCCTTCCCCTCACCCGTCCCCTAATCCTAACCCGTACGCTCACACTAACCCGCGCCCTCACACGTACGCTCCCCCTAAACCGTTGTCGTACCCTCACCTGGACCCTAAACCGTCCCCGTCCCCTAACCCAAACCCTAGCCCGAACCCTAACCCTAACCCTTCCCCGAAGCCTTCCCCTCACCCGTCCCCTAATCCTAACCCGTACGCTCACACTAACCCGCGCCCTCACACGTACGCTCCCCATAAACCGTTGTCGTACCCTCACCTGGACCCTAAACCGTCCCCGTCCCCTAACCCTAACCCTAGCCCGAACCCTAACCCTAACCCTTCCCCAAAGCCTTCCCCTCACCCGTCCCCTAATCCTAACCCGTACGCTCACACTAACCCGCGCCCTCACACGTGCGCTCCCCCTAAACCGTTGTCGTACCCTCACCTGGACCCTAAACCGTCCCCTTCCCTAACCCTAACCCTAGCCCGAACCCTAACCCTAACCCTTCCCCGAAACCTTCCCCTCACCCGTCCCCTAATGCTAACCCGTACGCTCACACTAACCCGCGCCCTCACACGTACGCTCCCCCTAAACCGTTGTCGTACCCTCACCTGGACCCTAAACCGTCCCCGTCCCCTAACCCTAAGCCTAGCCCGAACCCTAACCCTAACCCTTCCCCGAAGCCTTCCCCTCACCCATCCCCTAATCCTAACCCGTACGCTCACACTAACCCGCGCCCTCACACGTACGCTCCCCCTAAACCGTTGTCGTACCCTCACCTGTACCCTAAACGGTCCCCGTCCCCTAACCCTAACCCTAGCCCGAACCCTAACCCTAACCCTTCCCCGAAGCCTTCCCCTCACCCGTCCCCTAATCCTAACCCGTATGCTCACACTAACCCGCGCCCTCACACGTGTGCTCCGCCTAAACCGTTGTCGTACCCTCACCTGGACCCTACACCGTCCCCGTCCCCTAACCCTAACCCTAGCCCGAACCCTAACCCTAACCCTTCCCCGAAGCCTTCCCCTCACCCGTCCCCTAATCCTAACCCTTACGCTCACACTAACCCGCGCCCTCACACGTGCGCTCCGCCTATACTGTTGTCGTACCCTCACCTGGACCCTACACCGTCCCCGTCCCCTAACCCTAACCCTAGCTCGAACCCTAACCCTAAACCTTCCCCGAAGCCTTCCCCTCACCCGTCCCCTAATCCTAACCCGTACACTCACACTAACCCTACGCCCTCACACGTACGCTCCCCCTAAACCGTTGTCGTACCCTCACCTGGACCCTAAACCGTCCCCGTCCCCTAACCCTAACCCTAGCCCGAACCCTAACCCTAACCCTTCCCCGAAGCCTTCCCCTCACCCGTCCCCTAATCCTAACCCGTACGCTCACACTAACCCGCGCCCTCACACGTGCGCTCCGCCTAAACCGTTGTCGTACCCTCACCTGGACCCTACACTGTCCCCGTCCCCTAACCCTAACCCTAGCCCGAACCCTAACCCTAACCCTTCCCCGAAGCCTTCCCCTCACCCGTCCCCTAATCCTAACCCGTACGCTCACACTAACCCGCGCCCTCACACGTACGCTCCCCCTAAACCGTTGTCGTACCCTCACCTGGACCCTAAACCGTCCCCGTCCCCTAACCCTAACCCTAGCCCGAACCCTAACCCTAACCCTTCCCCGAAGCCTTCCCCTCACCCGTCCCCTAATCCTAACCCGTACGCTCACACTAACCCGCGCCCTCACACGTGCGCTCCCCCTAAACCGTTGTCGTACCCTCACCTGGACCCTAAACCGTCCCCGTCCCCTAACCCTAACCCTAGCCCGAACCCTAACCCTAACCCTTCCCCGAAGCCTTCCCCTCACCCGTCCTCTAATGCTAACCCGTACACTCAGACTAACCCGTGCCCTCACACGTACGCTCCCCCTAAACCGTTGTCGTACCCTCACCTGGACCCTAAACCGTCCCCGTCCCCTAACCCTAACCCTAGCCCGAACCCTAACCCTAACCCTTCCCCAAAGCCTTCCCCTCACCCGTCCCCTAATCCTAACCCGTACGCTCACACTAACCCGCGCCCTCACACGTGCGCTCCGCCTAAACCGTTGTCGTACACTCACCTGGACCCTACACCGTCCCCGTCCCCTAAACCTAACCCTAGCCCGAACCCTAACCCTAACACTTCCCCGAAGCCTTCCCCTCACCCGTCCCCTAATCCTAACCCGTACTCTCACACTAACCCGCGCCGTCACACGTACGCTCCCCCTAAACCGTTGTCGTACCCTCACCTGGACCCTAAACCGTCCCCGTCCCCTAACCCTAACCCTAGCCCGAACCCTAACCCTAACCCTTCCCCGAAGCCTTCCCCTCACCCGTCCCCTAATCCTAACCCGTACGCTCACACTAACCCGCGCCCTCACACGTATGCTCCCCCTAAACCGTTGTCGTACGCTCACCTGGACCCTAAACCGTCCCCGTGCCCTAACCCTAACCCTAGCCCGAACCCTAACCCTAACCCTTCCCCGAAGCCTTCCCCTCGCCCGTCCCCTAATCCTAGCACGTACGCTCACACTAACCCGGGCCCTCACACGTACGCTCCCCCTAAACCGTTGTCGTACCCTCACCTGGACCCTAAACCGTCCCCGTCCCCTAACCCTAACCCTAGCCCGAACCCTAACCCTAACCCTTCCCCGAAGCCTTCCCCTCACTCGTTCCCTAATCCTAACCCGTACGCTCACACTAACCCGCGCCCTCACACGTACGCTCCGCCTAAACCGTTGTCGTACCCTCACCTGTACCCTAAACCGTCCCCGTCCCCTAACCCTAACCCTAGCCCGAACCCTAACCCTAACCCTTCCCCGAAGCCTTCCCCTCACCCGTCCCCTAATCCTAACCCGTAGGCTCACACTAACCCGCACCCTCACACGTGCGCTCCGCCTAAACCGTTGTCGTACCCTCACCTGGACCCTAAACCGTCCCCGTCCCCTAACCCTAACCCTAGCCCAAACCCTAACCCTAACCCTTCCCCGAAGCCTTCCCCTCACGCGTCCCCTAATCCTAACCCGTACGCTCACACTAACCCGCGCCCTCACACGTACGCTCCCCCTAAACCGTTGTCGTACCCTCACCTGGACCCTAAACCGTCCCCGTCCCCTAACCCTAACCCTAGCCCGAACCCTAACCCTAACCCTTCCCCGAAGCCTTCCCCTCACCCGTCCCCTAATCCTAACCCGTACGCTCACACTAACCCGCGCCCTCACACGTACGCTCCCCATAAACCGTTGTCGTACCCTCACCTGGACCCTAAACCGTCCCCGTCCCCTAACCCTAACCCTAGCCCGAACCCTAACCCTAACCCTTCCCCGAAGCCTTCCCCTCACCCGTCCCCTAATCCTAACACGTACGCTCACACTAACCCGCGCCCTCACACGTGCGCTCCCCCTAAACCGTTGTCGTACCCTCACCTGGACCCTAAACCGTCCCCTTCCCTAACCCTAACATTAGCCCGAACCCTAACCCTAACCCTTCCCCGAAGCCTTCCCCTCACCCGTCCCCTAATGCTAACCCGTACGCTCACACTAACCCGCGCCCTCACACGTACGCTCCCCCTAAACCGTTGTCGTACCCTCACCTGGACCCTAAACCGTCCCCGTCCCCTAACCCTAAGCCTAGCCCGAACCCTAACCCTAACCCTTCCCCGAAGCCTTCCTCTCACCCATCCCCTAATCCTAACCCGTACGCTCACACTAACCCGCGCCCTCAAACGTACGCTCCACCTAAACCGTTGTCGTACCCTCACCTGGACCCTAAACGGTCCCCGTCCCCTAACCCTAACCCTAGCCCGAACCCTAACCCTAACCCTTCCCCGAAGCCTTACCCTCACCCGTCCCCTAATACTAACCCGTACGCTCACACTAACCCGCGCCCTCACACGTGTGCTCCGCCTAAACCGTTGTCGTACCCTCACCTGGACCCTACACCGTCCCCGTCCCCTAACCCTAACCCTAGCCCGAACCCTAACCCTAACCCTTCCCCGAAGCCTTCCCCTCACCCGTCCCCTAATCCTAACCCTTACGCTCACACTAACCCGCGCCCTCACACGTGCGCTCCGCCTATACTGTTGTCGTACCCTCACCTGGACCCTACACCGTCCCCGTCCCCTAACCCTAACCCTAGCTCGAACCCTAACCCTAAACCTTCCCCGAAGCCTTCCCCTCACCCGTCCCCTAATCCTAACCCGTACACTCACACTAACCCTACGCCCTCACACGTACGCTCCCCCTAAACCGTTGTCGTACCCTCACCTGGACCCTAAACCGTCCCCGTCCCCTAACCCTAACCCTAGCCCGAACCCTAACCCTAACCCTTCCCCGAAGCCTTCCCCTCACCCGTCCCCTAATCCTAACCCGTACGCTCACACTAACCCGCGCCCTCACACGTGCGCTCCGCCTAAACCGTTGTCGTACCCTTACCTAGACCCTACACTGTCCCCGTCCCCTAACCCTAACCCTAGCCTGAACCCTAACCCTAACCCTTCCCCGAAGCCTTCCCCTCACCCGTCCCCTAATCCTAACCCGTACGCTCACACTAACCCGCGCCCTCACACGTACGCTCCCCCTAAACCGTTGTCGTACCCTCACCTGGACCCTAAACCGTCCCCGTCCCCTAACCCTAACCCTAGCCCGAACCCTAACCCTAACCCTTCCCCGAAGCCTTCCCCTCACCCGTCCCCTAATCCTAACCCGTACGCTCACACTAACCCGCGCCCTCACACGTGCGCTCCCCCTAAACCGTTGTCGTACCCTCACCTGGACCCTAAACCGTCCCCGTCCCCTAACCCTAACCCTAGCCCGAACCCTAACCCTAACCCTTCCCCGAAGTCTTCCCCTCACCCGTCCTCTAATGCTAACCCGTACACTCAGACTAACCCGCGCCCTCACACGTACGCTCCCCCTAAACCGTTGTCGTACCCTCACCTGGACCCTAAACCGTCCCCGTCCCCTAACCCTAACCCTAGCCCGAACCCTAACCCTAACCCTTCCCCGAAGCCTTCCCCTCACCCGTCCCCTAATCCTAACCCGTACGCTCACACTAACCCGCGCCCTCACACGTGTGCTCCGCCTAAACCGTTGTCGTACCCTCACCTGGACCCTAAACCATCCCCGTCCCCTAACCCTAACCCTAGCCCGAACCCTAACCCTAACCCTTCCCCGAAGCCTTCCCCTCACCCGTCCCCTAATCCTAACCCGTACGCTCACACTAACCCGCGCCCTCACACGTGCGCTCTGCCTAAACCGTTGTCGTACACTCACCTGGACCCTACACCGTCCCCGTCCCCTAAACCTAACCCTAGCCCGAACCCTAACCCTAACCCTTCCCCGAAGCCTTCCCCTCACCCGTCCCCTAATCCTAACCCGTACGCTCACACTAACCCGCGCCGTCACACGTACGCTCCCCCTAAACCGTTGTCGTACCCTCACCTGGACCCTAAACCGTCCCCGTCCCCTAACCCTAACCCTAGCCCGAACCCTAACCCTAACACTTCCCCGAAGCCTTCCCCTCACCCGTCCCCTAATCCTAACCCGTACGCTCACACTAACCCGCGCCCTCACACGTATGCTCCCCCTAAACCGTTGTCGTACGCTCACCTGGACCCTAAACCGTCCCCGTGCCCTAACCCTAACCCTAGCCCGAACCCTAACCCTAACCCTTCCCCGAAGCCTTCCCCTCACCCGTCCCCTAATCCTAGCACGTACGCTCACACTAACCCGGGCCCTCACACGTACGCTCCCCCTAAACCGTTGTCGTACCCTCACCTGGACCCTAAACCGTCCCCGTCCCCTAACCCTAACCCTAGCCCGAACCCTAACCCTAACCCTTCCCCGAAACCTTCCCCTCACTCGTTCCCTAATCCTAACCCGTACGCTCACACTAACCCGCGCCCTCACACGTACGCTCCCCGTAAACCGTTGTCGTACCCTCACCTGTACCCTAAACCGTCCCCGTCCCCTAACCCTAACCCTAGCCCGAACCCTAACCCTAACCCTTCCCCGAAGCCTTCCCCTCACCCGTCCCCTAATCCTAACCCGTAGGCTCACACTAACCCGCACCCTCACACGTGCGCTCCGCCTAAACCGTTGTCGTACCCTCACCTGGACCCTAAACCGTCCCCGTCCCCTAACCCTAACCCTAGCCCAAACCCTAACCCTAACACTTCCCCGAAGCCTTCCCCTCACCCGTCCCCTAATCCTAACCCGTACGCTCACACTAACCCGCGCCCTCACACGTACGCTCCCACTAAACCGTTGTCGTACCCTCACCTGGACCCTAAACCGTCCCCGTCCCCTAACCCTAACCCTAGCCCGAACCCTAACCCTAACCCTTCCCCGAAGCCTTCCCCTCACCCGTCCCCTAATCCTAACCCGTACGCTCACACTAACCCGCGCCCTCACACGTGCGCTCCGCCTCAACCGTTGTCGTACCCTTACCTAGACCCTACACTGTCCCCGTCCCCTAACCCTAACCCTAGCCTGAACCCTAACCCTAACCCTTCCCCGAAGCCTTCCCCTCACCCGTCCCCTAATCCTAACCCGTACGCTCACACTAACCCGCGCCCTCACACGTACGCTCCCCCTAAACCGTTGTCGTACCCTCACCTGGACCCTAAACCGTCCCCGTCCCCTAACCCTAACCCTAGCCCGAACCCTAACCCTAACCCTTCCCCGAAGCCTTCCCCTCACCCGTCCCCTAATCCTAACCCGTACGCTCACACTAACCCGCGCCCTCACACGTGCGCTCCCCCTAAACCGTTGTCGTACCCTCACCTGGACCCTAAACCGTCCCCGTCCCCTAACCCTAACCCTAGCCCGAACCCTAACCCTAACCCTTCCCCGAAGTCTTCCCCTCACCCGTCCTCTAATGCTAACCCGTACACTCAGACTAACCCGCGCCCTCACACGTACGCTCCCCCTAAACCGTTGTCGTACCCTCACCTGGACCCTAAACCGTCCCCGTCCCCTAACCCTAACCCTAGCCCGAACCCTAACCCTAACCCTTCCCCGAAGCCTTCCCCTCACCCGTCCCCTAATCCTAACCCGTACGCTCACACTAACCCGCGCCCTCACACGTGTGCTCCGCCTAAACCGTTGTCGTACCCTCACCTGGACCCTAAACCATCCCCGTCCCCTAACCCTAACCCTAGCCCGAACCCTAACCCTAACCCTTCCCCGAAGCCTTCCCCTCACCCGTCCCCTAATCCTAACCCGTACGCTCACACTAACCCGCGCCCTCACACGTGCGCTCTGCCTAAACCGTTGTCGTACACTCACCTGGACCCTACACCGTCCCCGTCCCCTAAACCTAACCCTAGCCCGAACCCTAACCCTAACCCTTCCCCGAAGCCTTCCCCTCACCCGTCCCCTAATCCTAACCCGTACGCTCACACTAACCCGCGCCGTCACACGTACGCTCCCCCTAAACCGTTGTCGTACCCTCACCTGGACCCTAAACCGTCCCCGTCCCCTAACCCTAACCCTAGCCCGAACCCTAACCCTAACACTTCCCCGAAGCCTTCCCCTCACCCGTCCCCTAATCCTAACCCGTACGCTCACACTAACCCGCGCCCTCACACGTATGCTCCCCCTAAACCGTTGTCGTACGCTCACCTGGACCCTAAACCGTCCCCGTGCCCTAACCCTAACCCTAGCCCGAACCCTAACCCTAACCCTTCCCCGAAGCCTTCCCCTCACCCGTCCCCTAATCCTAGCACGTACGCTCACACTAACCCGGGCCCTCACACGTACGCTCCCCCTAAACCGTTGTCGTACCCTCACCTGGACCCTAAACCGTCCCCGTCCCCTAACCCTAACCCTAGCCCGAACCCTAACCCTAACCCTTCCCCGAAACCTTCCCCTCACTCGTTCCCTAATCCTAACCCGTACGCTCACACTAACCCGCGCCCTCACACGTACGCTCCCCGTAAACCGTTGTCGTACCCTCACCTGTACCCTAAACCGTCCCCGTCCCCTAACCCTAACCCTAGCCCGAACCCTAACCCTAACCCTTCCCCGAAGCCTTCCCCTCACCCGTCCCCTAATCCTAACCCGTACGCTCACACTAACCCGCGCCCTCACACGTACGCTCCCCATAAACCGTTGTCGTACCCTCACCTGGACCCTAAACCGTCCCCGTCCCCTAACCCTAACCCTAGCCCGAACCCTAACCCTAACCCTTGCCCGAAGCCTTCCCCTCACCCGTCCCCTAATCCTAACCCGTACGCTCACACTAACCCGCGCCCTCACACGTGCGCTCTCCCTAAACCGTTGTCGTACCCTCACCTGGACCCTAAACCGTCCCCTTCCCTAACCCTAACCCTAGCCCGAACCCTAACCCTAACCCTTCCCCGAAGCCTTCCCCTCACCCGTCCCCTAATGCTAACCCGTACGCTCACACTAACCCGCGCCCTCACACGTACGCTCCCCCTAAACCGTTGTCGTACCCTCACCTGGACCCTAAACCGTCCCCGTCCCTTAACCCTAAGCCTAGCCCGAACCCTAACCCTAACCCTTCCCCGAAGCCTTCCCCTCACCCGTCCCCTAATCCTAACCCTTACGCTCACACTAACCCGCGCCCTCACACGTGCGCTCCGCCTATACTGTTGTCGTACCCTCACCTGGACCCTACACCGTCCCCGTCCCCTAACCCTAACCCTAGCTCGAACCCTAACCCTAAATCTTCCGCGAAGCCTTCCCCTCACCCGTCCCCTAATCCTAACCCGTACACTCACACTAACCCTATGCCCTCACACGTACGCTCCCCCTAAACCGTTGTCGTACCCTCACCTGGACCCTAAACCGTCCCCGTCCCCTAACCCTAACCCTAGCCCGAACCCTAACCCTAACCCTTCCCCGAAGCCTTCCCCTCACCCGTCCCCTAATCCTAACCCGTACGCTCACACTAACCCGCGCCCTCACACGTACGCTCCCCCTAAACCGTTGTCGTACCCTCACCTGGACCCTAAACCGTCCCCATGCCCTAACCCTAGCCCTAGCCCGAACCCTAACCCTAACCCTTCCCAGAAGCCTTCCCCTCACCCGTCCCCTAATCCTAACCCGTACGCTCAGACTAACCCACGCCCTCACACATACGCTCCCGCTAAACCGTTGTCGTACCCTCACCTGAACCCTAAACCGTCCCCGTCCCCTAACCCTAACCCTAGCCCGAACCCTAACCCTAACCCTTCCCCGAAGCCTTCCCCTCACCCGTCCCCTAATCCTAACCCGTACGCTCACACTAACCCGCGCCCTCACACGTACGCTCCACCTAAACCGTTGTCGTACCCTCACCTGGACCCTAAACCGTCCCCATCCCCTAAGCCTAACCATAGCCCGAACCCGAACCCTAACCCTTCCCCGAAGCCTTCCCCTCACCCGTCCCCTAATCCTAACCCGTACGCTCACACTAACCCGCGCCCTCACACGTACGCTCCCCCTAAACCGTTGTCGTACCCTCACCTGGACCCTAAACCGTCCCCGTCCCCTAACCCTAACCCTAGCCCGAACCCTAACCCTAACGCTTCCCCGAAGCCTTCCCCTCACCCGTCCCCTAATCCTAACCCGTACGCTCACACTAACCCGCGCCCTCACACGTACGCTCCCCCTAAACCGTTGTCGTACCCTCATCTGGACCCTAAACCTTCCCCGTCCCCTAACCCTAACCCTAGCCCGAACCCTAACCCTAACCCATCCACGAAGCCTTCCCCTCACTCGTCCCCTAATCCTAAAGCGTACGCTCACACTAACCCGCGCCCTCACACGTACGCTCCCCCTAAACCGTTGTCGTACCCTCACCTGGACCCTAAACCGTCCCCGTCCCCTAACCCTAACCCTAGCCCGAACCCTAACCCTAACCCTTCCCCGAAGCCTTCCCCTCACCCGTCCCCTAATCCTAACCGTTACGCTCACACTAACCCGCGCCCTCACACGTACGCTCCCCCTAAACCGTTGTCGTACCCTCACCTGGACCCTAAACCGTCCCCGTCCCCTAACCCTAACCCTAGCCCGAACCCTAACCCTAACCCTTCCCCGAAACCTTCCCCTCACCTGTCCCCTAATCCTAACCCTTACGCTCACACTAACCCGCGCCCTCACACGTACGCTCCCCCTAAACCGTTGTCGTACCCTCACCTGGACCCTAAACCGTCCCCGTCCCCTAACCCTAACCCTAGCCCGAACCCAAACCCTAACGCTTCCCCGAAGCCTTCCCGTCACCTGTCCCCTAATCCTAATCCGTACGCTCACACTAACCCGCGCCCTCACACGTACGCTCCTCCTAAACCGTTGTCGTACCCTCACCTGGACCCTAAACCGTCCCCGTCCCCGTCCCCTAACCCTAGCCCGAACCCTAACCCTAACCCTTCCCCGAAGCCTTCCCCTCACCCGTCCCCTAATCCTAACACGTACGCTCACACTAACCCGCCCCCTCACACGTACGCTCCCCCTAAACCGTTGTCGTACCCTCACCTGGACCCTAAACCGTCCCCGTCCCCTAACCCTAACCCTAGCCCGAACCCTAACCCTAACCCTTCCCCGAAGCCTTCCCCTCACCCGTCCCCTAATCCTAACCCGTACACTCACACTAACCCGCACCCTCACACAAACGCTCCCCCTAAACCGTTGTCGTACCCTCACCTGGACCCTAAACCGTCCCCGTCCCCTAACCCTAACCCTAGCCCGAACCCTAACCCTAACCCTTCCCCGAAGCCTTCCCCTCACCCGTCCCCTAATCCTAACCCGTACGCTCACACTAACCCGCGCCCTCACACGTACGCTCCCCCTAAACCGTTGTCGTACCCTCACCTGGACCCTAAACCGTCCCCGTCCCCTAACTCTAACCCTAGCCCGAACCCTAACCCTAACCCTTCCCCGAAGCCTTCCCCTCACCCGTCCCCGAATCGTAAACCGTACGCTCAAACTAACCCGCGCCCTCACATGTACGCTCCCCCTAAACCGTTGTCGTACCCTCACCTGGACCCTAAACCGTCCCCGTCGCCTAACCCTAACCCTAGCCCGAACCCTAACCCTAACTCTTCCCCAAAGCCTTCCCCTCACCCGTCTCCTAATCCTAACCCGTACGCTCACACTAACTTGCGCCCTCACACGTACGCTCCCCCTAAACCGTTGTCGTACCCTCACCTGTACCCTAAACCGTCCCCGTCCCCTAACCCTAACCCTAGCCCGAACCCTAACCCTAACCCTTCCCCGAAGCCTTCCCCTCACCCGTCCCCTAATCCTAACCCGTGCGCTCACACTAACCCGCGCCCTCACAAGTACGCTCCGCCTAAACCGTTGTCGTACCCTCACCTGGACCCTAAACCGTCCCCGTCCCCTAACCCTAACCCTAGCCCGAACCCTAACCCTAACCCTTCCCCGAAGCCTTCCCCTCACCCGTCCCCTAATCCTAACACGTACGCTCACACTAACCCGGTCCCTCACACGTACGCTCCCCCTAAACCGTTGTCGTACCCTCACCTGGACCCTAAACCGTCCCCGTCCCCTAACCCTAACCATAGCCCGAACCCTAACCCTAACCCTTCCCCGAAGCCTTCCCCTCACCCGTCCCCTAATCCTAACCCATACGCTCACACTAACCCGCGCCCTCACACGTACGCTGCCCCTAAACCGTTGTCGTACCCTCACTTGGACCCTAAACCGTCCCCGTCCCCTAACCCTAACCCTAGCCCGAACCCTAACCCTAACCCTTCCCCGAAGCCTTCCCCTCACCCGTACCCTAATCCTAAACCGTACGCTCACACTAACCCGCGCCCTCACACGTACGTTCCCCCTAAACGGTTGTCGTACCCTCACCTGGACCCTAAACCGTCCCCGTCCCCTAAGCCTAACCCTACCCCGAACCCTAACCCTAACCGTTCCCCGAAGCCTTCCCCTCACCCGTCCCCTAATCCTAACCCGTACGCTCACACTAACCCGCGCCCTCACACGTACGCTGCCCCTAAACCGTTGTCGTACCCTCACCTGGACCCTAAACCGTCCCCGTCCCCTAACCCTAACCCTAGCCCGAACCCTAACCCTAACCCTTCCCCGAAGCCTTCCCCTCACCCGTCCCCTAATCCTAACCCGTACGCTCACACTAACCCGCGCCCTCACACGTACGCTCCCCCAAACCGTTGTCGTACCCTCACCTGGACCCTAAACCGTCCCCGTCCCCTAACCCTAACCCTAGCCCGAACCCTAACCCTAACCCTTCCCCAAAGCCTTCCCCTCACCCGTCCCCTAATCCTAACCCGTACGCTCACACTAACCCGCAACCTCACATGTGCGCTCCGCTGAAACCGTTGTCGTACCCTCACCTGGACCCTAAACCGTCCCCGTCCCCTAACCCTAACCCTAGCCCGAACCCTAACCCTAACGCTTCCCCGAAGCCTTCCCCTCACCCGTTCCCTAATGCTAACCCTTACGCTCACACTAACCCGCGCCCTCACACGTACGCTCCCCCTAAACCGTTGTCGTACTCTCAGGTGGACCCTAAACCGTCCCCGTCCCCTAACCCTAACCCTAGCCCGAACCCTATCACTAACCCATCCACGAAGCCTTCCCCTCACTCGTCCGCTAATCCTAACGCGTACGCTCACACTAACCCGCGCCCTCACACGTACGCTCCCCCTAAACCGTTGTCGTACCCTCACCTGGACCCTAAACCGTCCCCGTCCCCTAACCCTAACCCTACCCCGAACCCTAACCCTAACCCTTCCCCGAAGCCTTCCCCTCACCCGTCCCCTAATCCTAACCCGTACGCTCACACTAACCCGCGCCCTCACAAGTACGCTCCGCCGAAACCGTTGTCGTACACTCACCTGGACCCTAAACCGTCCCCGTCCCCTAACCCTAACCCTAGCCCGAATACTAACCCTAACCCTTCCCCGAAGCCTTCCCCTCAGCCGTCCCCTAATCCTAACCCGTACGCTCACACTAACCCACGCCCTCACACGTACGCTCCCCCTAAACCGTTGTCGTACCCTCACCTGGACCCTAAACCGTCCCCATGCCCTAACCCTAACCCTAGCCCGAACCCTAACCCTAACCCTTCACCGAAGCCTTCCCCTCACCCGTCCCCTAATCCTAACCCGTACGCTCACACTAACCCGCGCCCTCACAAGTACGCTCCGCCGAAACCGCTGTCGTACACTCACCTGGACCCTAAACCGTCCCCGTCCCCTAACCCTAACCCTAGCCCGAACACTAACCCTAACGCTTCCCCGAAGCCTTCCCCTCACCCGTCCCCTAATCCTAACCGTACGCTCACACTAACCCGCGCCCTCACACTTACGCTCCCCCTAAACCGATGTCGTACCCTCACCTGGACCCTAAACCGTCCCCGTCCCCTAACCCTAACCCTAGCCCGAACCCTAACCCTAACACTTCCACGAAGCCTTCCCTCACTCGTCCCCTAATCCTAACCCGTACGCTCACACTAACCCGCGCCCTCACACGTACGCTCCGCATAAACCGTTGTCGTACCCTCACCTGGACCCTAAACCGTCCCCGTCCCCTAACCCTAACCCTAGCCCGAACCCTAACCCCAACCCTTCCCCGAAGCCTTCCCCTCACCCGTCCCCTAATCCTAACCCGTACGCTCACACTAACCCACGCCCTCACACGTACGCTCCCCCTAAACCGTTGTCGTAACCTCACCTGGACCCTAAAACGTCCCCGTCCCCTAACCCTAACCCTAGCCCGAACCCTAACCCTAACCCTTCCCCGAAGCCTTCCCCTCACCCGTCCCCTAATCCTAACCCGTACGCTCACACTAACCCGCGCCCTCACACGTACGCTCCCCCTAAACCGTTGTCGTACCCTCACCTGGACCCTAAACCGTCCCCGTCCCCTAACCCTAACCCTAGCCCGAACCCTAACCCTAAACCTTCCCCGAAGCCTTCCCCTCACCCGTCCCCTAATCCTAACCCGTACGCTCACACTAACCCGCGCCCTCACACGTACGCTCCGCCTAAACCGTTGTCGTACCCTCACCTGGACCCTAAACCGTCCCCGTCCCCTAACCCTAACCCTAGCCCGAACCCTAACCCTAACGCTTCCCCGAAGCCTTCCCCTCACCTGTCCCCTAATACTAATCCGTACGCTCACACTAACCCGCGCCCTCACACGTACGCTCTCCCTAAACCGTTGTCGTACCCTCACCTGGACCCTAAACCGTCCCCGTCCCCTAACACTAACCCTAGCCCGAACCCTAACCCCAACCCTTCCCCGAAGCCTTCCCCTCACCCGTCCCCTAATCCTAACCCGTACGCTCACACTAACCCGCGCCCTCACACGTACACTCCCCCTAAACCGTTGTCGTACCCTCACCTGGACCCTAAACCGTCCCCATCCCCTAACCCTAACCCTAGCCCGAACCCTAACCCTAACCCATCACCAAAGCCTTCCCCTCACCCGTCCCCTAATCCTAACGCGTACGCTCACACTAACCCGCGCCCTCACACGTACGCTCCCCCTAAACCGTTGTCGTACCCTCACCTGGACCCTAAACCGTCCCCGTCCCCTAACCCTAACCCTAGCCCGAACCCTAACCCTAACCCTTCCCCGAAGCCTTCCCCTCACCCGTCCCCTAATCCTAAGCCGTACCTCACACTAACTCGCGAACTCACAAGTACGCTCCACCGAAAACGTTGTCGTACACTCACCTGGACCCTAAACCGTCCCCGTCCCCTAACCCTAACCCTAGCCCGAACACTAACCCTAACCCTTCCCCGAAGCCTTCCCCTCACCCGTCCCCTAATCCTAACCCGTACGCTCACACTAACCCGTGCCCTCACACGTACGCTCCCCCTAAACCGTTTTCGTACCCTCACCTGGACCCTAAACCGTCCCCATGCCCGAACCCTAACCCTAGACCGAACCCTAACCCTAACCCTTCCCAGAAGCCTTCCCCTCACCAGTCCCGTAATCCTAACACGTACGCTCACACTAAGCCACGCCCTCACACGTATGTTCCCCCTAAACCGTTGTCGTACCCTCACCTGGACCCTAAACCGTCCTCGTCCCCTAACCCTAACCCTAGCCCGAACCCTAACCCTAACACTTCTCCGAAGCCTTCCCCTCACTCGTCCCCTAATCCTAACCCGTACGCTCACACTAACCCACGCCCTCACACGTACGCTCCGCATAAACCGTTGTCGTACCCTCACCTGGACCCTAAACCGTCCCCGTCCCCTAACCCTAACCCTAGCCCGAACCCTAACCCTAACCCTTCCCCGAAGCCTTCCCCTCACCCGTCCCCTAATCCTAACCCGTACGCTCACACTAACCCACGCCCTCACACGTACGCTCCCCCTAAACCGTTGTCGTACCCTCACCTGGACCCTAAACCGTCCCCGTCCCCTAACCCTAACCCTAGCCCGAACCCTAACCCTAACCCTTCCCCGAAGCCTTCCCCTCACCCGTCCCCTAATCCTAACCCGTACGCTGACACTAACCCGCGCCCTAACACGTACGCTCCCCCTAAACCGTTGTCGTACCCTCACCTGGACCCTAAACCGTCCCCGTCCCCTAACCCTAACCCTAGCCCGAACCCTAACCCTAACCCTTCCCCGAAACCTTCCCCTCACCTGTCCCCTAATCCTAACCCTTACGCTCACACTAACCCGCCCCCTCACACGTACGCTCCCCCTAAACCGTTGTCGTACCCTCACCTGGACCCTAAACCGTCCCCGTCCCCTAACCCTAACCCTAGCCCAAACCCTAACCCTAACCCTTCCCCGAAGCCTTCCCCTCACCCGTCCCCTAATCCTAACCCGTACGCTCACACTAACCCGTGCCTCACACGTGCGCTCCGTCTAAACCGTTTTCGTACCCTCACCTGGACCCTACACCGTCCCCGTCCCCTAACCCTAACCCTAGCCCGAACCCTAACCCTAACCCTTCCCCGAAGCCTTCCCCTCACCCGTCCCCTAATCCTAACCCGTACGCTCACACTAAGCCGCGCCCTCACACGTACGCTCCCCCTAAACCATTGTCGTACCCTCATCTGGACCCTAAACCGTCCCCGTCCCTTAACCCTAACCCTAGCCCGAACCCTAACCCTAACAATTCCCCGAAGCCTTCCCCTCACCCGTCCCCTAATCCTAACCCGTACGCTCACACTAACCCGCGCCCTCACACGTACGCTCCCCCTAAAGCGTTGTCGTACCCTCACCTGGACCCTAAACCGTCCCCGTCCCCTAACCCTAACCCTAGCCCGAACCCTAACCCTAACACTTCCCCGAAGCCTTGCCCTCACCCGTCCCCTAATCCTAACCCGTACGCTCACACTAACCCACGCCCTCACACGTACGCTCCCCCTAAACCGTTGTCGTACCCTCACCTGGACCCTAAACCGTCCCCATCCCCTAACCCTAACCCTAGCCCGAACCCTAACCCTAACCCTTCCCCGAAGCCTTCCCCTCACCCGTCCCCTAATCCTAACCCGTACACTCACAGTAACCCGCACCCTCACACAAACGCTCCCCCTAAACCGTTGTCGTACCCTCACCTGGACCCTAAACCGTCCCCGTCCCCTAACCCTAACCCTAGCCCGAACCCTAACCCTAACCCTTCCCCGAAGCCTTCCCCTCACCCGTCCCCTAATCCTAACCTGTACGCTCACACTAACCCGCGCCCTCACACGTACGCTCCCCCTAAACCGTTGTCGTACCCTCACCTGGACCCTAAACCGTCCCCGTCCCCTAACCCTAACCCTAGCCCGAACCCTAACCCTAACCCTTCCCCGAAGCCTTCCCCTCACCCGTCCCCGAATCCTAAACCGTACGCTCAAACTAACCCGCGCCCTCACATGTACGCTCCCCCTAAACCGTTGTCGTACCCTCACCTGGACCCTAAACCGTCCCCGTCGCCTAACCCTAACCCTAGCCCGAACCCTAACCCTAACTCTTCCCCAAAGCCTTCCCCTCACCCGTCCCCTAATCCTAACCCGTACGCTCACACTAACTTGCGCCCTCACACGTACGCTCCCCCTAAACCGTTGTCGTACCCTCACCTGGACCCTAAACCGTCCCCGTCCCCTAACCCTAACCCTAGCCCGAACCCTAACCCTAACCCTTCCCCGAAGCCTTCCCCTCACCCGTCCCCTAATCCTAACCCGTGCGCTCACACTAACCCGCGCCCTCACAAGTACGCTCCGCCTAAACCGTTGTCGTACCCTCACCTGGACCCTAAACCGTCCCCGTCCCCTAACCCTAACCCTAGCCCGAACCCTAACCCTAACCCTTCCCCGAAGCCTTCCCCTCACCCGTCCCCTAATCCTAACACGTACGCTCACACTAACCCGGTCCCTCACACGTAGGCTCCCCCTAAACCGTTGTCGTACCCTCACCTGTACCCTAAACTGTCCCCGTCCCCTAACCCTAACCCTAGCCCCAACCCTAACCCTAACCCTTCCCCGAAGCCTTCCCCTCACCCGTCCCCTAATCCTAACCCGTACGCTCACACTAACCCGCGCCCTCACACGTACGCTGCCCCTAAACCGTTGTCGTACCCTCACTTGGACCCTAAACCGTCCCCGTCCCCTAACCCTAACCCTAGCCCTAGCCCGAACCCTAACCCTAACCCTTCCCCGAAGCCTTCCCCTCACCCGTCCCCTAATCCTAACCCGTACGCTCACACTAACCCGCGCCCTCACACGTACTTTCCCCCTAAACCGTTGTCGTACCCTCACCTGGACCCTAAACCGTCCCCGTCCCCTAACCCTAACTCTAGCCCGAACCCTAACCCTAACACTTCCCCGAAGCCTTCCCCTCACCCGTCCCCTAATCCTAACCCGTACGCTCACACTAACCCGCGCCCTCACACGTGCTCTCCGCCTAAACCGTTGTCGTACCCTCACCTGGACCCTAAACCGTCCCCGTCCCCTAACCCTAACCCTAGCCCGAACCCTAACCCTAACCCTTCCCCGAAGCCTTCCCCTCACCCGTCCCCTAATCCTAACCCGTACGCTCACACTAACCCGCGCCCTCACACGTACGCTCCCCCTAAACCGTTGTCGTACCCTCACCAGGACCCTAAACCGTCCCCGTCCCCTAACCGTAACCCTAGCCCGAACCCTAACCCTAACCCTTCCCCGAAGCCTTCCCCTCACCCGTCCCCTAATGCTAACACGTACGCTCACACTAACCCGCGCCCTCACACGTACGCTCCCCCTAAACCGTTGTCGTACCCTCACCTGGACCCTAAACCGTCCCCGTCCCCTAACCCTAACCCTAGCCCGAACCCTAACCCTAACTCTTCCCCGAAGCCTTCCCCTCACCCGTCCCCTAATCCTAACCCGTACGCTCACACTAACCCGCGCCCTCACACGTGCGCTCCGCCTAAACCGTTGTCGTACCCTCACCTGGACCCTACACCGTCCCCGTCCCCTAACCCTAACCCTAGCCTGAACCCTAACCCTAAACCTTCCCCGAAGCCTTCCCCTCACCCGTCCCCTAATCCTAACCCGTACGCTCACACTAACCCGCGCCCTCACACGTACGCTCCCCCTAAACCGTTGTCGTACCCTCACCTGGACCCTAAACCGTCCCCGTCCCCTAACCCTAACCCTAGCCCGAACCCTAACCCTAACCCTTCCCCGAAGCCTTCCCCTCACCTGTCCCCTAATCCTAACCCGTACGCTCACACTAACCCGCGCCCTCACACGTACGCTCTCCCTAAACCGTTGTCGTACCCTCACCTGGACCCTAAACCGTCCCCGTCCCCTAAGCCTAACCCTACCCCGAACCCTAACCCTAACCCTTCCCCGAAGCCTTCCCCTCACCCGTCCCCTAATCCTAACCCGTACGCTCACACTAACCCGCGCCCTCACACATACGCTCCCCCTAAACCGTTGTCGTACCCTCACCTGGACCCTAAACCGTCCCCGTCCCCTAACCCTAACCCTAGCCCGAACCCTAACCCTAACCCTTCCCCGAAGCCTTCCCCTCACCCGTCCCCTAATCCTAACCCGTACGCTCACACTAACCCGCGCCCTCACACGTACGCTCCCCCTAAACCGTTGTACCCTCACCTTGACCCTAAACCGTCCCCGTCCCCTAACCCTAACCCTAGCCCGAACCCTAACCCTAACGCTTCCCCGAAGCCTTCCCCTCACCCGTCCCCTAATCCTAACCCGTACGCTCACACTAACCCGCGCCCTCACACGTACGCTCCCCCTAAACCGTTGTCGTACCCTCACCTGGACCCTAAACCGTCCCCGTCCCCTAACCCTAACCCTAGCCCGAACCCTAACCCTAACCCTTCCCCGAAGCCTTCCCCTCACCCGTCCCCTAATCCTAACCCGTACACTCAGACTAACCCGCGCCCTCACACGTGCGCTCCGCCTAAACCGTTGTCGTACCCTCACCTGGACCCTACACCGTCCCCGTCCCCTAACCCTAACCCTAGCCCGAACCCTAACCCTAACCCTTCCCCGAAGCCTTCCCCTCACCCGTCCCCTAATCCTAACCCGTACGCTCACACTAACCCGCGCCCTCACACGTGCGCTCCGCCTAAACCGTTGTCATACCCTCACCTGGACCCTAAACCGTCCCCGTCCCCTAACCCTAACCCTAGCCCGAACCCTAACCCTAACCCTTCCCCGAAGCCTTCCCCTCACCCGTCCCCTAATCCTAACCCGTACGCTCACACTAACCCGCGCCCTCACACGTACGCTCCCCCTAAACCGTTGTCGTACCCTCACCTGGACCCTAAACCTTCCCCATCCCCTAACCCTAACCCTAGCCCGAACCCTAACCCAAACACTTCCCCGAAGCCTTCCCCTCACCCGTCCTCTAATGCTAACCCGTAGGCTCACACTAACCCGCGCCCTCACACGTACGCTCCCCCTAAACTGTTGTCGTACCCTCACCTGGACCCTAAACCGTCCCCGTCCCCTAACCCTAACCCTAGCCCGAACCCTAACCCTAACCCTTCCCCGAAGCCTTCCCCTCACCCGTCCCCTAATGCTAACCCGTACGCTCACACTAACCCGCGCCCTCACACGTACGCTCCCCCTAAACCGTTGTCGTACCCTCACCTGGACCCTAAACCGTCCCCGTCCCCTAACCCTAACCCTAGCCCGAACCCTAACCCTAACCCTTCCCCGAAGGCTTCCCCTCACCCGTCCCCTAATCCTAACCCGTACGCTCACACTAACCCGCGCCCTCACACGTACGCTCCCCCTAAACCGTTGTCGTACCCTCACCTGGACCCTAAACCGTCCCCGTCCCCTAACCCTAACCCTAGCCCGAACCCTAACCCTAACCCTTCCCCGAAGCCTTCCCCTCACCCGTCCCCTAATCCTAACCCGTACACTCAGACTAACCCGCGCCCTCACACGTGCGCTCCGCCTAAACCGTTGTCGTACCCTCACCTGGACCCTACACCGTCCCCGTCCCCTAACCCTAACCCTAGCCCTAACCCTAACCCTAACCCTTCCCCGAAGCCTTCCCCTCACCCGTCCCCTAATCCTAACCCGTACGCTCACACTAACCCGCGCCCTCACACGTACGGTCCCGCGAAACCGTTGTCGTACCCTCACCTGGACCCTAAACCGTCCCCGTCCCCTAACCCTAACCCTAGCCTGAAACCTAACCCTAACCCTTCCCCGAAGCCTTCCCCTCACCCGTCCCCTAATCCTAACCCGTACACTCACAGTAACCCGCACCCTCACACAAACGCTCCCCCTAAACCGTTGTCGTACCCTCACCTGGACCCTAAACCGTCCCCGTCCCCTAACCCTAACCCTAGCCCGAACCCTAACCCTAACCCTTCCCCAAAGCCTTCCCCTCACCCGTCCCCTAATCCTAACCCGTACGCTCACACTAACCCGCGCCCTCACACGTACGCTCCCCCTAAACCGTTGTCGTACCCTCACCTGGACCCTAAACCGTCCCCGTCCCCTAACCCTAACCCTAGCCCGAACCCTAACCCTAACCCTTCCCCGAAGCCTTCCCCTCACCCGTCCCCGAATCCTAAACCGTACGCTCAAACTAACCCGCGCCCTCACATGTACGCTCCCCCTAAACCGTTGTCGTACCCTCACCTGGACCCTAAACCGTCCCCGTCGCCTAACCCTAACCCTAGCCCGAACCCTAACCCTAACTCTTCCCCAAAGCCTTCCCCTCACCCGTCCCCTAATCCTAACCCGTACGCTCACACTAACTTGCGCCCTCACACGTACGCTCCCCCTAAACCGTTGTCGTACCCTCACCTGGACCCTAAACCGTCCCCGTCCCCTAACCCTAACCCTAGCCCGAACCCTAACCCTAACCCTTCCCCGAAGCCTTCCCCTCACCCGTCCCCTAATCCTAACCCGTATGCTCACACTAACCCGTGCCCTCACACGTACGCTCCCCCTAAACCGTTGTCGTACCCTCACCTGGACCCTAAACCGTCCCCGTCCCCTAATCCTAACCGTAGCCCGAACCCTAACCCTAACCCTTCCCCGAAGCCTTCCCCTCACCCGTCCCCTAATCCTAACCCGTACGCTCACACTAACCCGCGCCCTCACACGTACGCTCCCCCAAACCGTTGTCGTACCCTCACCTGGACCCTAAACCGTCCCCGTCCCCTAACCCTAACCCTAGCCCGAACCCTAACCCTAACCCTTCCCCAAAGCCTTCCCCTCACCCGACCCCTAATCCTAACCCGTACGCTCACACTAACCCGCGCCCTCACACGTACGGTCCCGCGAAACCGTTGTCGTACCCTCACCTGGACCCTAAACCGTCCCCGTCCCCTAACCCTAACCCTAGCCTGAAACCTAACCCTAACCCTTCCCCGAAGCCTTCCCCTCACCCGTCCCCTAATCCTAACCCGTACACTCACAGTAACCCGCACCCTCACACAAACGCTCCCCCTAAACCGTTGTCGTACCCTCACCTGGACCCTAAACCGTCCCCGTCCCCTAACCCTAACCCTAGCCCGAACCCTAACCCTAACCCTTCCCCAAAGCCTTCCCCTCACCCGTCCCCTAATCCTAACCCGTACGCTCACACTAACCCGCGCCCTCACACGTACGCTCCCCCTAAACCGTTGTCGTACCCTCACCTGGACCCTAAACCGTCCCCGTCCCCTAACCCTAACCCTAGCCCGAACCCTAACCCTAACCCTTCCCCGAAGCCTTCCCCTCACCCGTCCCCGAATCCTAAACCGTACGCTCAAACTAACCCGCGCCCTCACATGTACGCTCCCCCTAAACCGTTGTCGTACCCTCACCTGGACCCTAAACCGTCCCCGTCGCCTAACCCTAACCCTAGCCCGAACCATAACCCTAACTCTTCCCCAAAGCCTTCCCCTCACCCGTCCCCTAATCCTAACCCGTACGCTCACACTAACTTGCGCCCTCACACGTACGCTCCCCCTAAACCGTTGTCGTACCCTCACCTGGACCCTAAACCGTCCCCGTCCCCTAACCCTAACCCTAGCCCGAACCCTAACCCTAACCCTTCCCCGAAGCCTTCCCCTCACCCGTCCCCTAATCCTAACCCGTATGCTCACACTAACCCGTGCCCTCACACGTACGCTCCCCCTAAACCGTTGTCGTACCCTCACCTGGACCCTAAACCGTCCCCGTCCCCTAATCCTAACCGTAGCCCGAACCCTAACCCTAACCCTTCCCCGAAGCCTTCCCCTCACCCGTCCCCTAATCCTAACCCGTACGCTCACACTAACCCGCGCCCTCACACGTACGCTCCCCCAAACCGTTGTCGTACCCTCACCTGGACCCTAAACCGTCCCCGTCCCCTAACCCTAACCCTAGCCCGAACCCTAACCCTAACCCTTCCCCAAAGCCTTCCCCTCACCCGACCCCTAATCCTAACCCGTACGCTCACACTAACCCGCAACCTCACACGTGCGCTCCGCTGAAACCGTTGTCGTACCCTCACCTGGACCCTAAACCGTCCCTGTCCCCTAACCCTAACCCTAGCCCGAACCCTAACCCTAACCCTTCCCCGAAGCCTTCCCCTCACCCGTCCCCTAATCCTAACCCGTACGCTCACACTAACCCGCGCCCTCACACGTACGCTCCCCCTAAACCGTTGTCGTACCCTCACCTGGACCCTAAACCGTCCCCGTCCCCTAACCCTAACCCTAGCCCGAACCCTAACCCTAAGCCTTCCCCGAAGCCTTCCCCTCACCCGTCCCCTAATCCTAACCCGTACGCTCACACTAACCCGCGCCCTCACAAGTACGCTCCGCCTAAACCGTAGTCATACCCTCACCTGGACCCTAAACCGTCCCCGTCCCCTAACTCTAACCCTAGCCCGAACCCTAACCCTAAATCTTCCCCGAAGCCTTCCCCTCACCCGTCCCCTAATCCTAACCCGTACGCTCACACTAACCCGCAACCTCACACGTGCACTCCGCCTAAACCGTTGTCGTACCCTCACCTGGACCCTAAACCGTCCCCGTCCCCTAACCCTAACCCTAGCCCGAACCCTAACCCTAACCCTTCCCCGAAGCCTTCCCCTCACCCGTCCCCTAATCCTAACCCGTACGCTCACACTAACCCGCGCCCTAACACGTACGCTCCCCCTAAACCGTTGTCGTACCCTCACCTGGACCCTAAACCGTCCCCGTCCCCTAACCCTAACCCTAGCCCGAACCCTAACCCTAACCCTTCCCCGAAGCCTTCCCCTCACCCGTCCCCTAATCCTAACCCGTACGCTGACACTAACCCGCGCCCTCACACGTACGCTCCCCCTAAACCGTTGTCGTACCCTCACCTGGACCCTAAACCGTCCCCGTCCCCTAACCCTAACCCTAGCCCGAACCCTAACCCTAACCCTTCTCCGAAGCCTTCCCCTCACCCGTCCCCTAATCCTAACCCGTACGCTCACACTAACCCGCGCCCTCACACGTACGCTCCCCCTAAACCGTTGTCGTACCCTCACCTGGACCCTAAACCTTCCCCGTCCCCTAAGCCTAACCCTACACCGAACCCTAACCCTAACCCTTCCCCGAAGCCTTCCCCTCACCCGTCCCCTAATCCTAACCCGTACGCTCACACTAACCCGCGCCCTCACACATACGCTCCCCCTAAACCGTTGTCGTACCCTCACCTGGACCCTAAACCGTCCCCGTCCCCTAACCCTAACCCTAGCCCGAACCCTAACCCTAACCCTTCCCCGAAGCCTTCCCCTCACCCGTCCCCTAATCCTAACCCGTACGCTCACACTAACCCGCGCCCTCACACGTACGCTCCCCCTAAACCGTTGTCGTACCCTCACCTGGACCCTAAACCGTCCCCGTCCCCTAACCATAACCCGAACCCTAACCCTAACCCTTCCCCGAAGCCTTCCCCTCACCCGTCCCCTAATCCTAACCCGTACGCTCACACTAACCCGCGCCCTCACACGTGCGCTCCGCCTAAACCGTTGTCGTACCCTCACCTATTCCCTAAACCGTCCCCGTCCCCTAACCCTAACCCTAGCCCGAACCCTAACCCTAACCCTTCCCCGAAGCCTTCCCCTCACCCATCCCCTAATCCTAACCCGTACGCTCACACTAACCCGCGCCCTCACACGTGCGCTCCGCCTAAACCGTTGTCATACCCTCACCTGGACCCTAAACCGTCCCCGTCCCCTAACCCTAACCCTAGCCCGAACCCTAACCCTAACCCTTCCCCGAAGCCTTCCCCTCACCCGTCCCCTAATCCTAACCCGTACGCTCACACTAACCCGCGCCCTCACACGTACGCTCCCCCTAAACCGTTGTCGTACCCTCACCTGGACCCTAAACCTTCCCCATCCCCTAACCCTAACCCTAGCCCGAACCCTAACCCTAACACTTCCCCGAAGCCTTCCCCTCACCCGTCCTCTAATGCTAACCCGTAGGCTCACACTAACCCGCGCCCTCACACGTACGCTCCCCCTAAACTGTTGTCGTACCCTCACCTGGACCCTAAACCGTCCCCGTCCCCTAACCCTAACCCTAGCCCGAACCCTAACCCTAACCCTTCCCCGAAGCCTTCCCCTCACCCGTCCCCTAATGCTAACCCGTACGCTCACACTAACCCGCGCCCTCACACGTACGCTCCCCCTAAACCGTTGTCGTACCCTCACCTGGACCCTAAACCGTCCCCGTCCCCTAACCCTAACCCTAGCCCGAACCCTAACCCTAACCCTTCCCCGAAGCCTTCCCCTCACCCGTCCCCTAATCCTAACCCGTACGCTCACACTAACCCGCGCCCTCACACGTACGCTCCCCCTAAACCGTTGTCGTACCCTCACCTGGACCCTAAACCGTCCCCGTCCCCTAACCCTAACCCTAGCCCGAACCCTAACCCTAACCCTTCCCCGAAGCCTTCCCCTCACCCGTCCCCTAATCCTAACCCGTACACTCAGACTAACCCGCGCCCTCACACGTGCGCTCCGCCTAAACCGTTGTCGTACCCTCACCTGGACCCTACACCGTCCCCGTCCCCTAACCCTAACCCTAGCCCGAACCCTAACCCTAACCCTTCCCCGAAGCCTTCCCCTCACCCGTCCCCTAATCCTAACCCGTACGCTCACACTAACCCGCGCCCTCACACGTGCGCTCCGCCTAAACCGTTGTCATACCCTCACCTGGACCCTAAAGCGTCCCCGTCCCCTAACCCTAACCCTAGCCCGAACCCTAACCCTAACCCTTCCCCGAAGCCTTCCCCTCACCCGTCCCCTAATCCTAACCCGTACGCTCACACTAACCCGCGCCCTCACACGTACGCTCCCCCTAAACCGTTGTCGTACCCTCACCTGGACCCTAAACCTTCCCCATCCCCTAACCCTAACCCTAGCCCGAACCCTAACCCTAACACTTCCCCGAAGCCTTCCCCTCACCCGTCCTCTAATGCTAACCCGTAGGCTCACACTAACCCGCGCCCTCACACGTACGCTCCCCCTAAACTGTTGTCGTACCCTCACGTGGACCCTAAACCGTCCCCGTCCCCTAACCCTAACCCTAGCCCGAACCCTAACCCTAACCCTTCCCCGAAGCCTTCCCCTCACCCGTCCCCTAATGCTAACCCGTACGCTCACACTAACCCGCGCCCTCACACGTACGCTCCCCCTAAACCGTTGTCGTACCCTCACCTGGACCCTAAACCGTCCCCGTCCCCTAACCCTAACCCTAGCCCGAACCCTAACCCTAACCCTTCCCCGAAGGCTTCCCCTCACCCGTCCCCTAATCCTAACCCGTACGCTCACACTAACCCGCGCCCTCACACGTACGCTCCCCCTAAACCGTTGTCGTACCCTCACCTGGACCCTAAACCGTCCCCGTCCCCTAACCCTAACCCTAGCCCGAACCCTAACCCTAACCCTTCCCCGAAGCCTTCCCCTCACCCGTCCCCTAATCCTAACCCGTACACTCAGACTAACCCGCGCCCTCACACGTGCGCTCCGCCTAAACCGTTGTCGTACCCTCACCTGGACCCTACACCGTCCCCGTCCCCTAACCCTAACCCTAGCCCTAACCCTAACCCTAACCCTTCCCCGAAGCCTTCCCCTCACCCGTCCCCTAATCCTAACCCGTACGCTCACACTAACCCGTGCCCTCACACGTACGGTCCCGCGAAACCGTTGTCGTACCCTCACCTGGACCCTAAACCGTCCCCGTCCCCTAACCCTAACCCTAGCCTGAAACCTAACCCTAACCCTTCCCCGAAGCCTTCCCCTCACCCGTCCCCTAATCCTAACCCGTACACTCACAGTAACCCGCACCCTCACACAAACGCTCCCCCTAAACCGTTGTCGTACCCTCACCTGGACCCTAAACCGTCCCCGTCCCCTAACCCTAACCCTAGCCCGAACCCTAACCCTAACCCTTCCCCAAAGCCTTCCCCTCACCCGTCCCCTAATCCTAACCCGTACGCTCACACTAACCCGCGCCCTCACACGTACGCTCCCCCTAAACCGTTGTCGTACCCTCACCTGGACCCTAAACCGTCCCCGTCCCCTAACCCTAACCCTAGCCCGAACCCTAACCCTAACCCTTCCCCGAAGCCTTCCCCTCACCCGTCCCCGAATCCTAAACCGTACGCTCAAACTAACCCGCGCCCTCACATGTACGCTCCCCCTAAACCGTTGTCGTACCCTCACCTGGACCCTAAACCGTCCCCGTCGCCTAACCCTAACCCTAGCCCGAACCCTAACCCTAACTCTTCCCCAAAGCCTTCCCCTCACCCGTCCCCTAATCCTAACCCGTACGCTCACACTAACTTGCGCCCTCACACGTACGCTCCCCCTAAACCGTTGTCGTACCCTCACCTGGACCCTAAACCGTCCCCGTCCCCTAACCCTAACCCTAGCCCGAACCCTAACCCTAACCCTTCCCCGAAGCCTTCCCCTCACCCGTCCCCTAATCCTAACCCGTATGCTCACACTAACCCGTGCCCTCACACGTACGCTCCCCCTAAACCGTTGTCGTACCCTCACCTGGACCCTAAACCGTCCCCGTCCCCTAATCCTAACCGTAGCCCGAACCCTAACCCTAACCCTTCCCCGAAGCCTTCCCCTCACCCGTCCCCTAATCCTAACCCGTACGCTCACACTAACCCGCGCCCTCACACGTACGCTCCCCCAAACCGTTGTCGTACCCTCACCTGGACCCTAAACCGTCCCCGTCCCCTAACCCTAACCCTAGCCCGAACCCTAACCCTAACCCTTCCCCAAAGCCTTCCCCTCACCCGACCCCTAATCCTAACCCGTACGCTCACACTAACCCGCAACCTCACACGTGCGCTCCGCTGAAACCGTTGTCGTACCCTCACCTGGACCCTAAACCGTCCCTGTCCCCTAACCCTAACCCTAGCCCGAACCCTAACCCTAACCCTTCCCCGAAGCCTTCCCCTCACCCGTCCCCTAATCCTAACCCGTACGCTCACACTAACCCGCGCCCTCACACGTACGCTCCCCCTAAACCGTTGTCGTACCCTCACCTGGACCCTAAACCGTCCCCGTCCCCTAACCCTAACCCTAGCCCGAACCCTAACCCTAAGCCTTCCCCGAAGCCTTCCCCTCACCCGTCCCCTAATCCTAACCTGTACGCTCACACTAACCCGCGACCTCACACGTACGCTCCCCCTAAACCGTTGTCGTACCCTCACCTGGACCCTAAACCGTCCCCGTCCCCTAACCCTAACCCTAGCCCGAACCCTAACCCTAACCCTTCCCCGAAGCCTTCCCCTCACCCGTCCCCTAATCCTAACCCGTACGCTCACACTAACCCGCGCCCTCACACGTACGCTCCCCCTAAACCGTTGTCGTACCCTCACCTGGACCCTAAACCGTCCCCGTCCCCTAAGCCTAACCCTACCCCGAACCCTAACCCTAACCCTTCCCCGAAGCCTTCCCCTCACCCGTCTCCTAATCCTAACCCGTACGCTCACACTAACCCGCGCCCTCACACGTACGCTCCCCCTAAACCGTTGTACCCTCACCTGGACCCTAAACCGTCCCCGTCCCCTAACCCTAACTCTAGCCCGAACCCTAACCCTAACACTTCCCCGAAGCCTTCCCCTCACCCGTCCCCTAATCCTAACCCGTACGCTCACACTAACCCGCGCCCTCACACGTGCTCTCCGCCTAAACCGTTGTCGTACCCTCACCTGGACCCTAAACCGTCCCCGTCCCCTAACCCTAACCCTAGCCCGAACCCTAACCCTAACCCTTCCCCGAAGCCTTCCCCTCACCCGTCCCCTAATCCTAACCCGTACGCTCACACTAACCCGCGCCCTCACACGTACGCTCCCCCTAAACCGTTGTACCCTCACCTGGACCCTAAACCGTCCCCGTCCCCTAACCCTAACTCTAGCCCGAACCCTAACCCTAACACTTCCCCGAAGCCTTCCCCTCACCCGTCCCGTAATCCTAACCCGTACGCTCACACTAACCCGCGCCCTCACACGTGCTCTCCGCCTAAACCGTTGTCGTACCCTCACCTGGACCCTAAACCGTCCCCGTCCCCTAACCGTAACCCTAGCCCGAACCCTAACCCTAACCCTTCCCCGAAGCCTTCCCCTCACCCGTCCCCTAATGCTAACACGTACGCTCACACTAACCCGCGCCCTCACACGTACGCTCCCCCTAAACCGTTGTCGTACCCTCACCTGGACCCTAAACCGTCCCCGTCCCCTAACCCTAACCCTAGCCCGAACCCTAACCCTAACTCTTCCCCGAAGCCTTCCCCTCACCCGTCCCCTAATCCTAACCCGTACGCTCACACTAACCCGCGCCCTCACACGTGCGCTCCGCCTAAACCGTTGTCGTACCCTCACCTGGACCCTACACCGTCCCCGTCCCCTAACCCTAACCCTAGCCTGAACCCTAACCCTAAACCTTCCCCGAAGCCTTCCCCTCACCCGTCCCCTAATCCTAACCCGTACGCTCACACTAACCCGCGCCCTCACACGTACGCTCCCCCTAAACCGTTGTCGTACCCTCACCTGGACCCTAAACCGTCCCCGTCCCCTAACCCTAACCCTAGCCCGAACCCTAACCCTAACCCTTCCCCGAAGCCTTCCCCTCACCTGTCCCCTAATCCTAACCCGTACGCTCACACTAACCCGCGCCCTCACACGTACGCTCTCCCTAAACCGTTGTCGTACCCTCACCTGGACCCTAAACCGTCCCCGTCCCCTAAGCCTAACCCTACCCCGAACCCTAACCCTAACCCTTCCCCGAAGCCTTCCCCTCACCCGTCCCCTAATCCTAACCCGTACGCTCACACTAACCCGCGCCCTCACACATACGCTCCCCCTAAACCGTTGTCGTACCCTCACCTGGACCCTAAACCGTCCCCGTCCCCTAACCCTAACCCTAGCCCGAACCCTAACCCTAACCCTTCCCCAAAGCCTTCCCCTCACCCGACCCCTAATCCTAACCCGTACGCTCACACTAACCCGCAACCTCACACGTGCGCTCCGCTGAAACCGTTGTCGTACCCTCACCTGGACCCTAAACCGTCCCTGTCCCCTAACCCTAACCCTAGCCCGAACCCTAACCCTAACCCTTCCCCGAAGCCTTCCCCTCACCCGTCCCCTAATCCTAACCCGTACGCTCACACTAACCCGCGCCCTCACACGTACGCTCCCCCTAAACCGTTGTCGTACCCTCACCTGGACCCTAAACCGTCCCCGTCCCCTAACCCTAACCCTAGCCCGAACCCTAACCCTAAGCCTTCCCCGAAGCCTTCCCCTCACCCGTCCCCTAATCCTAACCTGTACGCTCACACTAACCCGCGACCTCACACGTACGCTCCCCCTAAACCGTTGTCGTACCCTCACCTGGACCCTAAACCGTCCCCGTCCCCTAACCCTAACCCTAGCCCGAACCCTAACCCTAACCCTTCCCCGAAGCCTTCCCCTCACCCGTCCCCTAATCCTAACCCGTACGCTCACACTAACCCGCGCCCTCACACGTACGCTCCCCCTAAACCGTTGTCGTACCCTCACCTGGACCCTAAACCGTCCCCGTCCCCTAAGCCTAACCCTACCCCAAACCCTAACCCTAACCCTTCCCCGAAGCCTTCCCCTCACCCGTCTCCTAATCCTAACCCGTACGCTCACACTAACCCGCGCCCTCACACGTACGCTCCCCCTAAACCGTTGTACCCTCACCTGGACCCTAAACCGTCCCCGTCCCCTAACCCTAACTCTAGCCCGAACCCTAACCCTAACACTTCCCCGAAGCCTTCCCCTCACCCGTCCCCTAATCCTAACCCGTACGCTCACACTAACCCGCGCCCTCACACGTGCTCTCCGCCTAAACCGTTGTCGTACCCTCACCTGGACCCTAAACCGTCCCCGTCCCCTAACCCTAACCCTAGCCCGAACCCTAACCCTAACCCTTCCCCGAAGCCTTCCCCTCACCCGTCCCCTAATCCTAACCCGTACGCTCACACTAACCCGCGCCCTCACACGTACGCTCCGCCTAAACCGTTGTACCCTCACCTGGACCCTAAACCGTCCCCGTCCCCTAACCCTAACTCTAGCCCGAACCCTAACCCTAACACTTCCCCGAAGCCTTCCCCTCACCCGTCCCGTAATCCTAACCCGTACGCTCACACTAACCCGCGCCCTCACACGTGCTCTCCGCCTAAACCGTTGTCGTACCCTCACCTGGACCCTAAACCGTCCCCGTCCCCTAACCGTAACCCTAGCCCGAACCCTAACCCTAACCGTTCCCCGAAGCCTTCCCCTCACCCGTCCCCTAATCCTAACCCGTACGCTCACACTAACCCGCGCCCTCACACGTACGCTCCCCCTAAACCGTTGTCGTACCCTCACCAGGACCCTAAACCGTCCCCGTCCCCTAACCGTAACCCTAGCCCGAACCCTAACCCTAACCCTTCCCCGAAGCCTTCCCCTCACCCGTCCCCTAATGCTAACCCGTACGCTCACACTAACCCGCGCCCTCACACGTGCGCTCCGCCTAAACCGTTGTCGTACCCTCACCTGGACCCTACACCGTCCCCGTCCCCTAACCCTAACCCTAGCCCGAACCCTAACCCTAACTCTTCCCCGAAGCCTTCCCCTCACCCGTCCCCTAATCCTAACCCGTACGCTCACACTAACCCGCGCCCTCACACGTGCGCTCCGCCTAAACCGTTGTCGTACCCTCACCTGGACCCTACACCGTCCCCGTCCCCTAACCCTAACCCTAGCCCGAACCCTAACCCTAACCCTTCCCCGAAGCCTTCCCCTCACCTGTCCCCTAATCCTAACCCGTACGCTCACACTAACCCGCGCCCTCACACGTACGCTCTCCCTAAACCGTTGTCGTACCCTCACCTGGACCCTAAACCGTCCCCGTCCCCTAAGCCTAACCCTACCCCGAACCCTAACCCTAACCCTTCCCCGAAGCCTTCCCCTCACCCGTCCCCTAATCCTAACCCGTACGCTCACACTAACCCGCGCCCTCACACATACGCTCCCCCTAAACCGTTGTCGTACCCTCACCTGGACCCTAAACCGTCCCCGTCCCCTAACCCTAACCCTAGCCCGAACCCTAACCCTAACCCTTCCCCAAAGCCTTCCCCTCACCCGACCCCTAATCCTAACCCGTACGCTCACACTAACCCGCAACCTCACACGTGCGCTCCGCTGAAACCGTTGTCGTACCCTCACCTGGACCCTAAACCGTCCCTGTCCCCTAACCCTAACCCTAGCCCGAACCCTAACCCTAACCCTTCCCCGAAGCCTTCCCCTCACCCGTCCCCTAATCCTAACCCGTACGCTCACACTAACCCGCGCCCTCACACGTACGCTCCCCCTAAACCGTTGTCGTACCCTCACCTGGACCCTAAACCGTCCCCGTCCCCTAACCCTAACCCTAGCCCGAACCCTAACCCTAAGCCTTCCCCGAAGCCTTCCCCTCACCCGTCCCCTAATCCTAACCTGTACGCTCACACTAACCCGCGACCTCACACGTACGCTCCCCCTAAACCGTTGTCGTACCCTCACCTGGACCCTAAACCGTCCCCGTCCCCTAACCCTAACCCTAGCCCGAACCCTAACCCTAACCCTTCCCCGAAGCCTTCCCCTCACCCGTCCCCTAATCCTAACCCGTACGCTCACACTAACCCGCGCCCTCACACGTACGCTCCCCCTAAACCGTTGTCGTACCCTCACCTGGACCCTAAACCGTCCCCGTCCCCTAAGCCTAACCCTACCCCGAACCCTAACCCTAACCCTTCCCCGAAGCCTTCCCCTCACCCGTCTCCTAATCCTAACCCGTACGCTCACACTAACCCGCGCCCTCACACGTACGCTCCCCCTAAACCGTTGTACCCTCACCTGGACCCTAAACCGTCCCCGTCCCCTAACCCTAACTCTAGCCCGAACCCTAACCCTAACACTTCCCCGAAGCCTTCCCCTCACCCGTCCCCTAATCCTAACCCGTACGCTCACACTAACCCGCGCCCTCACACGTGCTCTCCGCCTAAACCGTTGTCGTACCCTCACCTGGACCCTAAACCGTCCCCGTCCCCTAACCCTAACCCTAGCCCGAACCCTAACCCTAACCCTTCCCCGAAGCCTTCCCCTCACCCGTCCCCTAATCCTAACCCGTACGCTCACACTAACCCGCGCCCTCACACGTACGCTCCCCCTAAACCGTTGTACCCTCACCTGGACCCTAAACCGTCCCCGTCCCCTAACCCTAACTCTAGCCCGAACCCTAACCCTAACACTTCCCCGAAGCCTTCCCCTCACCCGTCCCGTAATCCTAACCCGTACGCTCACACTAACCCGCGCCCTCACACGTGCTCTCCGCCTAAACCGTTGTCGTACCCTCACCTGGACCCTAAACCGTCCCCGTCCCCTAACCCTTACCCTAGCCCGAACCCTAACCCTAACCCTTCCCCGAAGCCTTCCCCTCACCCGTCCCCTAATCCTAACCCGTACGCTCACACTAACCCGCGCCCTCACACGTACGCTCCCCCTAAACCGTTGTCGTACCCTCACCAGGACCCTAAACCGTCCCCGTCCCCTAACCGTAACCCTAGCCCGAACCCTAACCCTAACCCTTCCCCGAAGCCTTCCCCTCACCCGTCCCCTAATGCTAACACGTACGCTCACACTAACCCGCGCCCTCACACGTACGCTCCCCCTAAACCGTTGTCGTACCCTCACCTGGACCCTAAACCGTCCCCGTCCCCTAACCCTAACCCTAGCCCGAACCCTAACCCTAACTCTTCCCCGAAGCCTTCCCCTCACCCGTCCCCTAATCCTAACCCGTACGCTCACACTAACCCGCGCCCTCACACGTGCGCTCCGCCTAAACCGTTGTCGTACCCTCACCTGGACCCTACACCGTCCCCGTCCCCTAACCCTAACCCTAGCCTGAACCCTAACCCTAAACCTTCCCCGAAGCCTTCCCCTCACCCGTCCCCTAATCCTAACCCGTACGCTCACACTAACCCGCGCCCTCACACGTACGCTCCCCCTAAACAGTTGTCGTACCCTCACCTGGACCCTAAACCGTCCCCGTCCCCTAACCCTAACCCTAGCCCGAACCCTAACCCTAACCCTTCCCCGAAGCCTTCCCCTCACCTGTCCCCTAATCCTAACCCGTACGCTCACACTAACCCGCGCCCTCACACGTACGCTCTCCCTAAACCGTTGTCGTACCCTCACCTGGACCCTAAACCGTCCCCATCCCCTAAGCCTAACCCTACCCCGAACCCTAACCCTAACCCTTCCCCGAAGCCTTCCCCTCACCCGTCCCCTAATCCTAACCCGTACGCTCACACTAACCCGCGCCCTCACACATACGCTCCCCCTAAACCGTTGTCGTACCCTCACCTGGACCCTAAACCGTCCCCGTCCCCTAACCCTAACCCTAGCCCGAACCCTAACCCTAACCCTTCCCCGAAGCCTTCCCCTCACCCGTCCCCTAATCCTAACCCGTACGCTCACACTAACCCGCGCCCTCACACGTACGCTCCCCCTAAACCGTTGTACCCTCACCTTGACCCTAAACCGTCCCCGTCCCCTAACCCTAACCCTAGCCCGAACCCTAACCCTAACACTTCCCCGAAGCCTTCCCCTCACCCGTCCCCTAATCCTAACCCTAGCCTGAACCCTAACCCTAAACCTTCCCCGAAGCCTTCCCCTCACCCGTCCCCTAATCCTAACCCGTACGCTCACACTAACCCGCGCCCTCACACGTACGCTCCCCCTAAACCGTTGTCGTACCCTCACCTGGACCCTAAACCGTCCCCGTCCCCTAACCCTAACCCTAGCCCGAACCCTAACCCTAACCCTTCCCCAAAGCCTTCCCCTCACCCGTCCCCTAATCCTAACCCGTACGCTCACACTAACCTGCGCCCTCACACGTACGCTCCCCCTAAACCGTTGTCGTACCCTCACCTGGACCCTAAACCGTCCCCGTCCCCTAACCCTAACCCTAGCCCGAACCCTAACCCTAACCCTTCCCGGAAGCCTTCCCCTCACCCGTCCCCTAATCCTAACCCGTACGCTCACACTAACCCGCGCCCTCACAAGTACGCTCCGCCTAAACCGTAGTCATACCCTCACCTGGACCCTAAACCGTCCCCGTCCCCTAACTCTAACCCTAGCCCGAACCCTAACCCTAAATCTTCCCCGAAGCCTTCCCCTCACCCGTCCCCTAATCCTAACCCGTACGCTCACACTAACCCGCAACCTCACACGTGCACTCCGCCTAAACCGTTGTCGTACCCTCACCTGGACCCTAAACCGTCCCCGTCCCCTAACCCTAACCCTAGCCCGAACCCTAACCCTAACCCTTCCCCGAAGCCTTCCCCTCACCCGTCCCCTAATCCTAAACCGTACGCTCACACTAACCCGCGCCCTAACACGTACGCTCCCCCTAAACCGTTGTCGTACCCTCACCTGGACCCTAAACCGTCCCCGTCCCCTAACCCTAACCCTAGCCCGAACCCTAACCCTAACCCTTCCCCGAAGCCTTCCCCTCACCCGTCCCCTAATCCTAACCCGTACGCTGACACTAACCCGCGCCCTCACACGTACGCTCCCCCTAAACCGTTGTCGTACCCTCACCTGGACCCTAAACCGTCCCCGTCCCCTAACCCTAACCCTAGCCCGAACCCTAACCCTAACCCTTCCCCGAAGCCTTCCCCTCACCCGTCCCCTAATCCTAACCCGTACGCTCACACTAACCCGCGCCCTCACACGTACGCTCCCCCTAAACCGTTGTCGTACCCTCACCTGGACCCTAAACCTTCCCCGTCCCCTAAGCCTAACCCTACACCGAACCCTAACCCTAACCCTTCCCCGAAGCCTTCCCCTCACCCGTCCCCTAATCCTAACCCGTACGCTCACACTAACCCGCGCCCTCACACATACGCTCCCCCTAAACCGTTGTCGTACCCTCACCTGGACCCTAAACCGTCCCCGTCCCCTAACCCTAACCCTAGCCCGAACCCTAACCCTAACCCTTCCCCGAAGCCTTCCCCTCACCCGTCCCCTAATGCTAACCCGTACGCTCACACTAACCCGCGCCCTCACACGTACGCTCCCCCTAAACCGTTGTCGTACCCTCACCTGGACCCTAAACCGTCCCCGTCCCCTAACCCTAACCCTAGCCCGAACCCTAACCCTAACCCTTCCCCGAAGCCTTCCCCTCACCCGTCCCCTAATCCTAACCCGTACGCTCACACTAACCCGCGCCCTCACACGTACGCTCCCCCTAAACCGTTGTCGTACCCTCACCTGGACCCTAAACCGTCCCCGTCCCCTAACCCTAACCCTAGCCCGAACCCTAACCCTAACCCTTCCCCGAAGCCTTCCCCTCACCCGTCCCCTAATCCTAACCCGTACACTCAGACTAACCCGCGCCCTCACACGTGCGCTCCGCCTAAACCGTTGTCGTACCCTCACCTGGACCCTACACCGTCCCCGTCCCCTAACCCTAACCCTAGCCCGAACCCTAACCCTAACCCTTCCCCGAAGCCTTCCCCTCACCCGTCCCCTAATCCTAACCCGTACGCTCACACTAACCCGCGCCCTCACACGTGCGCTCCGCCTAAACCGTTGTCATACTCTCACCTGGACCCTAAACCGTCCCCGTCCCCTAACCCTAACCCTAGCCCGAACCCTAACCCTAACCCTTCCCCGAAGCCTTCCCCTCACCCGTCCCCTAATCCTAACCCGTACGCTCACACTAACCCGCGCCCTCACACGTACGCTCCCCCTAAACCGTTGTCGTACCCTCACCTGGACCCTAAACCTTCCCCATCCCCTAACCCTAACCCTAGCCCGAACCCTAACCCTAACACTTCCCCGAAGCCTTCCCCTCACCCGTCCTCTAATGCTAACCCGTAGGCTCACACTAACCCGCGCCCTCACACGTACGCTCCCCCTAAACTGTTGTCGTACCCTCACCTGGACCCTAAACCGTCCCCGTCCCCTAACCCTAACCCTAGCCCGAACCCTAACCCTAACCCTTCCCCGAAGCCTTCCCCTCACCCGTCCCCTAATGCTAACCCGTACGCTCACACTAACCCGCGCCCTCACACGTACGCTCCCCCTAAACCGTTGTCGTACCCTCACCTGGACCCTAAACCGTCCCCGTCCCCTAACCCTAACCCTAGCCCGAACCCTAACCCTAACCCTTCCCCGAAGCCTTCCCCTCACCCGTCCCCTAATCCTAACCCGTACGCTCACACTAACCCGCGCCCTCACACGTACGCTCCCCCTAAACCGTTGTCGTACCCTCACCTGGACCCTAAACCGTCCCCGTCCCCTAACCCTAACCCTAGCCCGAACCCTAACCCTAACCCTTCCCCGAAGCCTTCCCCTCACCCGTCCCCTAATCCTAACCCGTACACTCAGACTAACCCGCGCCCTCACACGTGCGCTCCGCCTAAACCGTTGTCGTACCCTCACCTGGACCCTACACCGTCCCCGTCCCCTAACCCTAACCCTAGCCCGAACCCTAACCCTAACCCTTCCCCGAAGCCTTCCCCTCACCCGTCCCCTAATCCTAACCCGTACGCTCACACTAACCCGCGCCCTCACACGTACGGTCCCGCGAAACCGTTGTCGTACCCTCACCTGGACCCTAAACCGTCCCCGTCCCCTAACCCTAACCCTAGCCTGAAACCTAACCCTAACCCTTCCCCGAAGCCTTCCCCTCACCCGTCCCCTAATCCTAACCCGTACACTCACAGTAACCCGCACCCTCACACAAACGCTCCCCCTAAACCGTTGTCGTACCCTCACCTGGACCCTAAACCGTCCCCGTCCCCTAACCCTAACCCTAGCCCGAACCCTAACCCTAACCCTTCCCCGAAGCCTTCCCCTCACCCGTCCCCTAATCCTAACCCGTACGCTCACACTAACCCGCGCCCTCACACGTACGCTCCCCCTAAACCGTTGTCGTACCCTCACCTGGACCCTAAACCGTCCCCGTCCCCTAACCCTAACCCTAGCCCGAACCCTAACCCTAACCCTTCCCCGAAGCCTTCCCCTCACCCGTCCCCGAATCCTAAACCGTACGCTCAAACTAACCCGCGCCCTCACATGTACGCTCCCCCTAAACCGTTGTCGTACCCTCACCTGGACCCTAAACCGTCCCCGTCGCCTAACCCTAACCCTAGCCCGAACCCTAACCCTAACTCTTCCCCAAAGCCTTCCCCTCACCCGTCCCCTAATCCTAACCCGTACGCTCACACTAACTTGCGCCCTCACACGTACGCTCCCCCTAAACCGTTGTCGTACCCTCACCTGGACCCTAAACCGTCCCCGTCCCCTAACCCTAACCCTAGCCCGAACCCTAACCCTAACCCTTCCCCGAAGCCTTCCCCTCACCCGTCCCCTAATCCTAACCCGTGCGCTCACACTAACCCGCGCCCTCACAAGTACGCTCCGCCTAAACCGTTGTCGTACCCTCACCTGGACCCTAAACCGTCCCCGTCCCCTAACCCTAACCCTAGCCCGAACCCTAACCCTAACCCTTCCCCGAAGCCTTCCCCTCACCCGTCCCCTAATCCTAACACGTACGCTCACACTAACCCGGTCCCTCACACGTACGCTCCCCCTAAACCGTTGTCGTACCCTCACCTGGACCCTAAACCGTCCCCGTCCCCTAACCCTAACCCTAGCCCCAACCCTAACCCTAACCCTTCCCCGAAGCCTTCCCCTCACCCGTCCCCTAATCCTAACCCGTACGCTCACACTAACCCGCAACCTCACACGTACGCTGCCCCTAAACCGTTGTCGTACCCTCACTTGGACCCTAAACCGTCCCCGTCCCCTAACCCTAACCCTAGCCCTAGCCCGAACCCTAACCCTAACCCTTCCCCGAAGCCTTCCCCTCACCCGTCCCCTAATCCTAAACCGTACGCTCACACTAACCCGCGCCCTCACACGTACTTTCCCACTAAACCGTTGTCGTACCCTCACCTGGACCCTAAACCGTCCCCGTCCCCTAAACCTAACCCTACCCCGAACCCTAACCCTAACCGTTCCCCGAAGCCTTCCCCTCACCCGTCCCCTAATCCTAACCCGTACGCTCACACTAACCCGCGCCCTCACACGTACGCTGCCCCTAAACCGTTGTCGTACCCTCACCTGGACCCTAAACCGTCCCCGTCACCTAACCCTAACCCTAGCCCGAACCCTAACCCTAACCCTTCCCCGAAGCCTTCCCCTCACCCGTCCCCTAATGCTAACCCGTACGCTCACACTAACCCGTGCCCTCACACGTACGCTCCCCCTAAACAGTTGTCGTACCCTCACCTGGACCCTAAACCGTCCCCGTCCCCTAAGCCTAACCCTAGCCCAAACCCTAACCCTAACCCTTCCCCGAAGCCTTCCCCTCACCCGTCCCCTAATCCTAACCCGTACGGTCACACTAACCCGTGCCCTCACACGTACGCTCCCCCTAAACCGTTGTCGTACCCTCACCTGGACCCTAAACCGTCCCCGTCCCCTAATCCTAACCGTAGCCCGAACCCTAACCCTAACCCTTCCCCGAAGCCTTCCCCTCACCCGTCCCCTAATCCTAACCCGTACGCTCACACTAACCCGCGCCCTCACACGTACGCTCCCCCAAACCGTTGTCGTACCCTCACCTGGACCCTAAACCGTCCCCGTCCCCTAACCCTAACCCTAGCCCGAACCCTAACCCTAACCCTTCCCCAAAGCCTTCCCCTCACCCGACCCCTAATCCTAACCCGTACGCTCACACTAACCCGCAACCTCACACGTGCGCTCCGCTGAAACCGTTGTCGTACCCTCACCTGGACCCTAAACCGTCCCTGTCCCCTAACCCTAACCCTAGCCCGAACCCTAACCCTAACCCTTCCCCGAAGCCTTCCCCTCACCCGTCCCCTAATCCTAACCCGTACGCTCACACTAACCCGCGCCCTCACACGTACGCTCCCCCTAAACCGTTGTCGTACCCTCACCTGGACCCTAAACCGTCCCCGTCCCCTAACCCTAACCCTAGCCCGAACCCTAACCCTAAGCCTTCCCCGAAGCCTTCCCCTCACCCGTCCCCTAATCCTAACCTGTACGCTCACACTAACCCGCGACCTCACACGTACGCTCCCCCTAAACCGTTGTCGTACCCTCACCTGGACCCTAAACCGTCCCCGTCCCCTAACCCTAACCCTAGCCCGAACCCTAACCCTAACCCTTCCCCGAAGCCTTCCCCTCACCCGTCCCCTAATCCTAACCCGTACGCTCACACTAACCCGCGCCCTCACACGTACGCTCCCCCTAAACCGTTGTCGTACCCTCACCTGTACCCTAAACCGTCCCCGTCCCCTAAGCCTAACCCTACCCCGAACCCTAACCCTAACCCTTCCCCGAAGCCTTCCCCTCACCCGTCCCCTAATCCTAACCCGTACGCTCACACTAACCCGCGCCCTCACACATATGCTCCCCCTAAACCGTTGTCGTACCCTCACCTGGACCCTAAACCGTCCCCGTCCCCTAACCCTAACCCTAGCCCGAACCCTAACCCTAACCCTTCCCCGAAGCCTTCCCCTCACCCGTCCCCTAATCCTAACCCGTACGCTCACACTAACCTGCGCCCTCACACGTACGCTCCCCCTAAACCGTTGTACCCTCACCTGGACCCTAAACCGTCCCCGTCCCCTAACCCTAACTCTAGCCCGAACCCTAACCCTAACACTTCCCCGAAGCCTTCCCCTCACCCGTCCCCTAATCCTAACCCGTACGCTCACACTAACCCGCGCCCTCACACGTGCTCTCCGCCTAAACCGTTGTCGTACCCTCACCTGGACCCTAAACCGTCCCCGTCCCCTAACCCTAACCCTAGCCCGAACCCTAACCCTAACCCTTCCCCGAAGCCTTCCCCTCACCCGTCCCCTAATCCTAACCCGTACGCTCACACTAACCCGCGCCCTCACACGTACGCTCCCCCTAAACCGTTGTCGTACCCTCACCAGGACCCTAAACCGTCCCCGTCCCCTGACCGTAACCCTAGCCCGAACCCTAACCCTAACCCTTCCCCGAAGCCTTCCCCTCACCCGTCCCCTAATGCTAACACGTACGCTCACACTAACCCGCGCCCTCACACGTACGCTCCCCCTAAACCGTTGTCGTACCCTCACCTGGACCCTAAACCGTCCCCGTCCCCTAACCCTAACCCTAGCCCGAACCCTAACCCTAACTCTTCCCCGAAGCCTTCCCCTCACCCGTCCCCTAATCCTAACCCGTACGCTCACACTAACCCGCGCCCTCACACGTGCGCTCCGCCTAAACCGTTGTCGTACCCTCGCCTGGACCCTACACCGTCCCCGTCCCCTAACCCTAACCCTAGCCTGAACCCTAACCCTAAACCTTCCCCGAAGCCTTCCCCTCACCCGTCCCCTAATCCTAACCCGTACGCTCACACTAACCCGCGCCCTCACACGTACGCTCCCCCTAAACCGTTGTCGTACCCTCACCTGGACCCTAAACCGTCCCCGTCCCCTAACCCTAACCCTAGCCCGAACCCTAACCCTAACCCTTCCCCGAAGCCTTCCCCTCACCTGTCCCCTAATCCTAACCCGTACGCTCACACTAACCCGCGCCCTCACACGTACGCTCTCCCTAAACCGTTGTCGTACCCTCACCTGGACCCTAAACCGTCCCCGTCCCCTAAGCCTAACCCTACCCCGAACCCTAACCCTAACCCTTCCCCGAAGCCTTCCCCTCACCCGTCCCCTAATCCTAACCCGTACGCTCACACTAACCCGCGCCCTCACACATACGCTCCCCCTAAACCGTTGTCGTACCCTCACCTGGACCCTAAACCGTCCCCGTCCCCTAACCCTAACCCTAGCCCGAACCCTAACCCTAACCCTTCCCCGAAGCCTTCCCCTCACCCGTCCCCTAATCCTAACCCGTACGCTCACACTAACCCGCGCCCTCACACGTACGCTCCCCCTAAACCGTTGTACCCTCACCTTGACCCTAAACCGTCCCCGTCCCCTAACCCTAACCCTAGCCCGAACCCTAACCCTAACACTTCCCCGAAGCCTTCCCCTCACCCGTCCCCTAATCCTAACCCGTACGCTCACACTAACCCGCGCCCTCACACGTGCTCTCCGCCTAAACCGTTGTCGTACCCTCACCTGGACCCTAAACCGTCCCCGTCCCCTAACCCTAACCCTAGCCCGAACCCTAACCCTAACACTTCCCCGAAGCCTTCTCCTCACCCGTCCCCTAATCCTAACCCGTACGCTCACACTAACCCGCGCCCTCACACGTACGCTCCCCCTAAACCGTTGTCGTACCCTCACCAGGACCCTAAACCGTCCCCGTCCCCTAACCCTAACCCTAGCCCGAACCCTAACCCTAACCCATCCCCGAAGCCTTCCCCTCACCCGTCCCCTAAGGCTAACACGTACGCTCACACTAACCCGCGCCCTTACACGTACGCTCCCCCTAAACCGTTGTCGTACCCTCACCTGGACCCTAAACCGTCCCCGTCCCCTAACCCTAACCCTAGCCCGAACCCTAACCCTAACTCTTCCCCGAAGCCTTCCCCTCACCCGTCCCCTAATCCTAACCCGTACGCTCACACTAACCCGCGCCCTCACACGTGCGCTCCGCCTAAACCGTTGTCGTACCCTCACCTGGACCCTACACCGTCCCCGTCCCCTAACCCTAACCCTAGCCTGAACCCTAACCCTAAACCTTCCCCGAAGCCTTCCCCTCACCCGTCCCCTAATCCTAACCCGTACGCTCACACTAACCCGCGCCCTCACACGTACGCTCCCCCTAAACCGTTGTCGTACCCTCACCTGGACCCTAAACCGTCCCCGTCCCCTAACCCTAACCCTAGCCCGAACCCTAACCCTAACCCTTCCCCGAAGCCTTCCCCTCACCCGTCCCCTAAATCTAACCCGTACGCTCACACTAACCCGCGCCCTCACACGTACGCTCCCCCTAAACCGTTGTCGTACCCTCACCTGGACCCTAAACTGTCCCCGTCCCCTAACCCTAACCCTAGCCCGAACCCTAACCCTAACCCTTCCCCAAAGCCTTCCCCTCACCCGTCCCCTAATCCTAACCCGTACGCTCACACTAACCTGCGCCCTCACACGTACGCTCCCCCTAAACCGTTGTCGTACCCTCACCTGGACCCTAAACCGTCCCCGTCCCCTAACCCTAACCCTAGCCCGAACCCTAACCCTAACCCTTCCCCGAAGCCTTCCCCTCACCCGTCCCCTAATCCTAACCCGTACGCTCACACTAACCCGCGCCCTCACAAGTACGCTCCGCCTAAACCGTAGTCATACCCTCACCTGGACCCTAAACCGTCCCCGTCCCCTAACTCTAACCCTAGCCCGAACCCTAACCCTAAATCTTCCCCGAAGCCTTCCCCTCACCCGTCCCCTAATCCTAACCCGTACGCTCACACTAACCCGCAACCTCACACGTGCACTCCGCCTAAACCGTTGTCGTACCCTCACCTGGACCCTAAACCGTCCCCGTCCCCTAACCCTAACCCTAGCCCGAACCCTAACCCTAACCCTTCCCCGAAGCCTTCCCCTCACCCGTCCCCTAATCCTAACCCGTACGCTCACACTAACCCGCGCCCTAACACGTACGCTCCCCCTAAACCGTTGTCGTACCCTCACCTGGACCCTAAACCGTCCCCGTCCCCTAACCCTAACCCTAGCCCGAACCCTAACCCTAACCCTTCCCCGAAGCCTTCCCCTCACCCGTCCCCTAATCCTAACCCGTACGCTCACACTAACCCGCGCCCTCACACATACGCTCCCCCTAAACCGTTGTCGTACCCTCACCTGGACCCTAAACCGTCCCCGTCCCCTAACCCTAACCCTAGCCCGAACCCTAACCCTAACCCTTCCCCGAAGCCTTCCCCTCACCCGTCCCCTAATCCTAACCCGTACGCTCACACTAACCCGCGCCCTCACACGTACGCTCCCCCTAAACCGTTGTCGTACCCTCACCTGGACCCTAAACCGTCCCCGTCCCCTAACCATAACCCGAACCCTAACCCTAACCCTTCCCCGAAGCCTTCCCCTCACCCGTCCCCTAATCCTAACCCGTACGCTCACACTAACCCGCGCCCTCACACGTGCGCTCCGCCTAAACCGTTGTCGTACCCTCACCTATTCCCTAAACCGTCCCCGTCCCCTAACCCTAACCCTAGCCCGAACCCTAACCCTAACCCTTCCCCGAAGCCTTCCCCTCACCCATCCCCTAATCCTAACCCGTACGCTCACACTAACCCGCGCCCTCACACGTGCGCTCCGCCTAAACCGTTGTCATACCCTCACCTGGACCCTAAACCGTCCCCGTCCCCTAACCCTAACCCTAGCCCGAACCCTAACCCTAACCCTTCCCCGAAGCCTTCCCCTCACCCGTCCCCTAATCCTAACCCGTACGCTCACACTAACCCGCGCCCTCACACGTACGCTCCCCCTAAACCGTTGTCGTACCCTCACCTGGACCCTAAACCTTCCCCATCCCCTAACCCTAACCCTAGCCCGAACCCTAACCCTAACACTTCCCCGAAGCCTTCCCCTCACCCGTCCTCTAATGCTAACCCGTAGGCTCACACTAACCCGCGCCCTCACACGTACGCTCCCCCTAAACTGTTGTCGTACCCTCACCTGGACCCTAAACCGTCCCCGTCCCCTAACCCTAACCCTAGCCCGAACCCTAACCCTAACCCTTCCCCGAAGCCTTCCCCTCACCCGTCCCCTAATGCTAACCCGTACGCTCACACTAACCCGCGCCCTCACACGTACGCTCCCCCTAAACCGTTGTCGTACCCTCACCTGGACCCTAAACCGTCCCCGTCCCCTAACCCTAACCCTAGCCCGAACCGTAACCCTAACCCTTCCCCGAAGCCTTCCCCTCACCCGTCCCCTAATCCTAACCCGTACGCTCACACTAACCCGCAACCTCACACGTGCGCTCCGCCTAAACCGTTGTCGTACCCTCACCTGGACCCTAAACCGTCCCCGTCCCCTAACCCTAACCCTAGCCCGAAACCTAACCCTAACCCTTCCCCGAAGCCTTCCCCTCACCCGTCCCCTAATGCTAACCCGTATGCTCACACTAACCCGCGCCCTCACGCGTACGCTGCCCCTAAACCGTTGTCATACCCTCACCTGGACCCTAAACCGTCCCCGTCCCCTAACCCTAACCCTAGCCCAAACCCTAACCCTAACACTTCCACGAAGCCTTCCCCTCACCCGTCCCCTAATCCTAACCCGTACGCTCACACTGACCCGCGCCCTCACCCGTGCGCTCCGCCTAAACCGTTGCCGTACCCTCACCTGGACCCTAAAGCGTCCCCGTCCCCTAAACCTAACCCTAGCCCGAACCCTAACCCTAACCCTTCCCCGAAGCCTTCCCCTCACCCGTCCCCTAATCCTAACCCGTACTCTCACACTAACCCACGCCCTCACACGTACGCTCCCCCTAAACCGTTGTCGTACCCTCACCTGGACCCTAAACCGTCCCCGTCCCCTAACCCTAACCCTAGCCCGAACCCTAACCCTAACCGTTCCCCGAAGCCTTCCCCTCACCCGTCCCCTAATCCTAACCCGTACGCTCACACTAACCCGCGCCCTCACACGTACGTTCCCCCTAAACCGTTGTCGTACCCTCACCTGGACCCTAAACCGTCCCCGTCACCTAACCCTAACCCTAACCCTAGCCCGAACCCTAACCCTAACCCTTCCCCAAAGCCTTCCCCTCACCGTCCCCTAATCCTAACCCGTACGCTCACACTAACCCGCAACCTCACATGTGCGCTCCGCCTAAACCGTTGTCGTACCCTCACCTGGACCCTAAACCGTCCCCGTCTCCTAACCCTAACCCTAGCCCGAAACCTAACCCTAACCCTTCCCCGAAGCCTTCCCCTCACCCGTCCCCTAATGCTAACCCGTACGCTCACACTAACCCGCGCCCTCACGCGTACGCTGCCCCTAAACCATTGTCGTACCCTCACCTGGACCCTACACCGTCCCCATCCCCTAACCCTAACCCTAGCCCGAACCCTAACCCTAACCCTTCCCCGAAGCCTTCCCCTCACCCGTCCCCTAATCCTAACCCGTACGCTTACACTAACCCGCGCCCTCACACGTACGCTCCCCCTAAACCGTTGTCGTACCCTCACCTGGACCCTAAACCGTCCCCGTCCCCTAAGCCTAACCCTACCCCGAACCCTAACCCTAACCCTTCCCCGAAGCCTTCCCCTCACCCGTCCCCTAATCCTAACCCGTACGCTCACACTAACCCGCGTCCTCACACATACGCTCCCCCAAAACCGTTGTCGTACCCTCACCTGGACCCTAAACCGTCCCCGTCCCCTAACCCTAACCCTAGCCCGAACCCTAACCCTAACCCTTCCCCGAAGCCTTCCCCTCACCCATCCCCTAATCCTAACCCGTACGCTCACACTAACCCGCGCCCTCACACGTACGCTTCCCCTAAACCGTTGTCGTACCCTCACCTGGACCCTAAACCGTCCCCGTCCCCTAAACCTAACCCTAGACCGAACCCTAACCCTAACCCTTCCCCGAAGCCTTCCCCTCACCCGTCCCCTAATGCTAACCCGTACGCTCACACTAACCCGCGCCCTCACACGTACGCTCCCCCTAAACCGTTGTCGTACCCTCACCTGGACCCTAAACCGTCCCCGTACCCTAACCATAACCCTAGCCCGAACCCTAACCCTAACCCTTCCCCGAAGCCTTCCCCTCACCCGTCCCCTAATGCTAACCCGTACGCTCACACTAACCCACGCCCTCACGCGTACGCTGCCCCTAAACCATTGTCGTACCCTCACCTGGACCCTACACCGTCCCCATCCCCTAACCCTAACCCTAGCCCGAACCCTAACCCTAACCCTTCCCCGAAGCCTTCCCCTCACCCGTCCCCTAATCCTAACCCGTACGCTTACACTAACCCGCGCCCTCACACGTACGCTCCCCCTAAACCGTTGTCGTACCCTCACCTGGACCCTAAACCGTCCCCGTCCCCTAACCCTAACCCTAGCCCGAACCCTAACCCTAACCCTTCCCCGAAGCCTTCCCCTCACCCATCCCCTAATCCTAACCCGTACGCTCACACTAACCCGCGCCCTCACACGTACGCTTCCCCTAAACCGTTGTCGTACCCTCACCTGGACCCTAAACCGTCCCCGTCCCCTAACCCTAACCCTAGCCCGAACCCTAACCCTAACCCTTCCCCGAAGCCTTCCCCTCACCCGTCCCCTAATGCTAACCCGTACGCTCACACTAACCCGCGCCCTCACACGTACGCTCCCCCTAAACCGTTGTCGTACCCTCACCTGGATCCTAAACCGTCCCCGTACCCTAACCATAACCCTAGCCCGAACCCTAACCCTAACCCTTCCCCGAAGCCTTCCCCTCACCCGTCCCCTAATGCTAACCCGTACGCTCACACTAACCCGCGCCCTCACGCGTACGCTGCCCCTAAACCATTGTCGTACCCTCACCTGGACCCTACACCGTCCCCATCCCCTAACCCTAACCCTAGCCCGAACCCTAACCCTAACCCTTCCCCGAAGCCTTCCCCTCACCCGTCCCCTAATCCTAACCCGTACGCTTACACTAACCCGCGCCCTCACACGTACGCTCCGCCTAAACCGTTGTCGTACCCTCACCTGGACCCTAAACCGTCCCCGTCCCCTAACCCTAACCCTAGCCCTAACCCTAACCCTAACCCTTCCCCGAAGCCTTCCCCTCACCCGTCCCCTAATGCTAACCTGTATGCTCACACTAACCGGCGCCCTCACGCGTACGCTGCCCCTAAACCGTTGTCGTACCCTCACCTGGACCCTACACCGTCCCCGTCCCCTAACCCTAACCCTAGCCCGAACCCTAACCCTAACCCTTCCCCGAAGCCTTCCCCTCACCCGTCCCCTAATCCTAACCCGTACGCTTACACTAACGCGCGCCCTCACACGTACGCTCCCCCTAAACCGTTGTCGTACCCTCACCTGGACCCTAAACCGTCCCCGTCCCCTAAGCCTAACCCTACCCCGAACCCTAACCGTAACCCTTCCCCGAAGCCTTCCCCTCACCCGGCCCCTAATCCTAACCCGTACGCTCACACTAACCCGCGTCCTCACACATACGCTCCCCCTAAACCGTTGTCGTACCCTCACCTGGACCCTAAACCATCCCCGTCCCCTAACCCTAACCCTAGCCCGAACCCTAACCCTAACCCTTCCCCGAAGCCTTCCCCTCACCCGTCCCCTAATACTAACCCGTACGCTCACACTAAACCGCGCCCTCACACGTACGCTTCCCCTAAACCGTTGTCGTACCCTCACCTGGACCCTAAACCGTCCCCGTCCCCTAACCCTAACCCTAGCCCGAACCCTAACCCTAACCCTTCCCCGAAGCCTTCCCCTCACCCGTCCCCTAATGCTAACCCGTACGCTCACACTAACCCGCGCCCTCACACGTACGCTCCCCCTAAACCGTTGTCGTACCCTCACCTGGACCCTAAACCGTCCCCGTCCCCTAACCATAACCCTAGCCCGAACCCTAACCCTAACCCTTCCCAGAAGCCTTCCCCTCACCCGTCCCCTAATCCTAACCCGTACGCGCACACTAACCCGCGCCCTCATATGTACGCTCCCCCTAAACCGTTGTCGTACCCTCACCTGGACCCTAAACCGTCCCCATGCCCTAACCCTAGCCCTAGCCCGAACCCTAACCCTAACCCTTCCCCGAAGCCTTCCCCTCACCCGTCCCCTAATCCTAACCCGTACGCTCACACTAACCGACGCCCTCACACATACGCTCCGCCTAAACCGTTGTCGTACCCTCACCTGGACCCTAAACCGTCCCCGTCCCCTAACCCTAACCCTAGCCCGAACCCTAACACTAACGCTTCCCCGAAGCCTTCCCCTCAACCGTCCCTTAATCCTAACCCGTACGCTCACACTAACCCGCGCCCTCACACGTACGCTCTCCCTAAACCGTTGTCGTACCCTCACCTGGACCCTAAACCGTCCCCGTCCCCTAACCCTAACCCTAGCCCGAACCCTAACCCTAACCCTTCCCCGAAGCCTTCCCCTCACCCGTCCCCTAATCCTAAACCGTATGCTCACACTAACCCGCGCCCTCACACGTACGCTCCCCCTAAACCGTTGTCGTACCCTCACCTGGACCCTAAACCGTCCCCGTCCCCTAACCCTAACCCTAGCCCGAACCCTAACCCTAACCCTTCCCCGAAGCCTTCCCCTCACACGTCCCCTAATACTAACCCGTACGCTCACACTGACCCGCGCCCTCACACGTGCGCTCCCCCTAAACCGTTGCCGTACCCGCACCTGGACCCTAAAGCGTCCCCGTCCCCTAAACCTAACCCTAGCCCGAACCCTAACCCTAACCCTTCCCCGAAGCCTTCCCCTCACCCGTCCCCTAATCCTAACCCGTACTCTCACACTAACCCACGCCCTCACACGTACGCTCCCCCTAAACCGTTGTCGTACCCTCACCTGGACCCTAAACCGTCCCCGTCACCTAACCCTAACCCTAACCCTAGCCCGAACCCTAACCCTAACCCTTCCCCAAAGCCTTCCCCTCACCCGTCCCCTAATCCTAACCCGTACGCTCACACTAACCCACAACCTCACACGTGCGCTCCGCCTAAACCGTTGTCGTACCCTCACCTGGACCCTAAACCGTCCCCGTCCCCTAACCCTAACCCTAGCCCGAAACCTAACCCTAACCCTTCCCCGAAGCCTTCCCCTCACCCGTTCCCTAATGCTAACCCGTATGCTCACACTAACCCGCGCCCTCACGCGTACGCTGCCCCTAAACCGTTGTCATACCCTCACCTGGACCCTAAACCGTCCCCGTCCCCTAACCCTAACCCTAGCCCAAACCCTAACCCTAACACTTCCACGAAGCCTTCCCCTCACCCGTCCCCTAATCCTAACCCGTACGCTCACACTGACCCGCGCCCTCACCCGTGCGCTCCGCCTAAACCGTTGCCGTACCCTCACCTGGACCCTAAAGCGTCCCCGTCCCCTAAACCTAACCCTAGCCCGAACCCTAACCCTAACCCTTCCCCGAAGCCTTCCCCTCACCCGTCCCCTAATCCTAACCCGTACTCTCACACTAACCCGCGCCCTCACACGTGCGCTCCCCCTAAACCGTTGTCGTACCCTCACCTGGACCCTAAACCGTCCCCGTCCCCTAACCCTAACCCTAGCCCGAACCCTAACCCTAACCCTTCCCCGAAGCCTTCCCCTCACCCGTCCTCTAATGCTAACCCGTACACTCAGACTAACCCGCGCCCTCACACGTACGCTCCCCCTAAACCGTTGTCGTACCCTCACCTGGACCCTAAACCGTCCCCGTCCCCTAACCCTAACCCTAGCCCGAACCCTAACCCTAACCCTTCCCCGAAGCCTTCCCCTCACCCGTCCCCTAATCCTAACCCGTACGCTCACACTAACCCGCGCCCTCACACGTGCGCTCCGCCTAAACCGTTGTCGTACACTCACCTGGACCCTACACCGTCCCCGTCCCCTAAACCTAACCCTAGCCCGAACCCTAACCCTAACCCTTCCCCGAAGCCTTCCCCTCACCCGTCCCCTAATCCTAACCCGTACGCTCACACTAACCCGCGCCGTCACACGTACGCTCCCCCTAAACCGTTGTCGTACCCTCACCTGGACCCTAAACCGTCCCCGTCCCCTAACCCTAACCCTAGCCCGAACCCTAACCCTAACCCTTCCCCGAAGCCTTCCCCTCACCCGTCCCCTAATCCTAACCCCTACGCTCACACTAACCCACGCCCTCACACGTATGCTCCCCCTAAACCGTTGTCGTACGCTCACCTGGACCCTAAACCGTCCCCGTGCCCTAACCCTAACCCTAGCCCGAACCCTAACCCTAACCCTTCCCCGAAGCCTTCCCCTCGCCCGTCCCCTAATCCTAGCACGTACGCTCACACTAACCCGGGCCCTCACACGTACGCTCCCCCTAAACCGTTGTCGTACCCTCACCTGGACCCTAAACCGTCCCCGTCCCCTAACCCTAACCCTAGCCCGAACCCTAACCCTAACCCTTCCCCGAAGCCTTCCCCTCACTCGTTCCCTAATCCTAACCCGTACGCTCACACTAACCCGCGCCCTCACACGTACGCTCCCCGTAAACCGTTGTCGTACCCTCACCTGTACCCTAAACCGTCCCCGTCCCCTAACCCTAACCCTAGCCCGAACCCTAACCCTAACCCTTCCCCGAAGCCTTCCCCTCACCCGTCCCCTAATCCTAACCCGTAGGCTCACACTAACCCGCACCCTCACACGTGCGCTCCGCCTAAACCGTTGTCGTACCCTCACCTGGACCCTAAACCGTCCCCGTCCCCTAACCCTAACCCTAGCCCAAACCCTAACCCTAACCCTTCCCCGAAGCCTTCCCCTCACGCGTCCCCTAATCCTAACCCGTACGCTCACACTAACCCGCGCCCTCACTCGTACGCTCCCCCTAAACCGTTGTCGTACCCTCACCTGGACCCTAAACCGTCCCCGTCCCCTAACCCAAACCCTAGCCCGAACCCTAACCCTAACCCTTCCCCGAAGCCTTCCCCTCACCCGTCCCCTAATCCTAACCCGTACGCTCACACTAACCCGCGCCCTCACACGTACGCTCCCCATAAACCGTTGTCGTACCCTCACCTGGACCCTAAACCGTCCCCATCCCCTAACCCTAACCCTAGCCCGAACCCTAACCCTAACCCTTCCCCAAAGCCTTCCCCTCACCCGTCCCCTAATCCTAACCCGTACGCTCACACTAACCCGCGCCCTCACACGTGCGCTCCCCCTAAACCGTTGTCGTACCCTCACCTGGACCCTAAACCGTCCCCTTCCCTAACCCTAACCCTAGCCCGAACCCTAACCCTAACCCTTCCCCGAAACCTTCCCCTCACCCGTCCCCTAATGCTAACCCGTACGCTCACACTAACCCGCGCCCTCACACGTACGCTCCCCCTAAACCGTTGTCGTACCCTCACCTGGACCCTAAACCGTCCCCGTCCCCTAACCCTAAGCCTAGCCCGAACCCTAACCCTAACCCTTCCCCGAAGCCTTCCCCTCACCCATCCCCTAATCCTAACCCGTACGCTCACACTAACCCGCGCCCTCACACGTACGCTCCCCCTAAACCGTTGTCGTACCCTCACCTGGACCCTAAACGGTCCCCGTCCCCTAACCCTAACCCTAGCCCGAACCCTAACCCTAACCCTTCCCCGAAGCCTTCCCCTCACCCGTCCCCTAATCCTAACCCGTATGCTCACACTAACCCGCGCCCTCACACGTGTGCTCCGCCTAAACCGTTGTCGTACCCTCACCTGGACCCTACACCGTCCCCGTCCCCTAACCCTAACCCTAGCCCGAACCCTAACCCTAACCCTTCCCCGAAGACTTCCCCTCACCCGTCCCCTAATCCTAACCCTTACGCTCACACTAACCCGCGCCCTCACACGTGTGCTCCGCCTATACTGTTGTCGTACCCTCACCTGGACCCTACACCGTCCCCGTTCCCTAACCCTAACCCTAGCTCGAACCCTAACCCTAAACCTTCCCCAAAGCCTTCCCCTCACCCGTCCCCTAATCCTAACCCGTACACTCACACTAACCCTACGCCCTCACACGTACGCTCCCCCTAAACCGTTGTCGTACCCTCACCTGGACCCTAAACCGTCCCCGTCCCCTAACCCTAACCCTAGCCCGAACCCTAACACTAACCCTTCCCCGAAGCCTTCCCCTCACCCGTCCCCTAATCCTAACCCGTACGCTCACACTAACCCGCGCCCTCACACGTGCGCTCCGCCTAAACCGTTGTCGTACCCTCACCTGGACCCTACACTGTCCCCGTCCCCTAACCCTAACCCTAGCCCGAACCCTAACCCTAACCCTTCCCCGAAGCCTTCCCCTCACCCGTCCCCTAATCCTAACCCGTACGCTCACACTAACCCGCGCCCTCACACGTACGCTCCCCCTAAACCGTTGTCGTACCCTCACCTGGACCCTAAACCGTCCCCGTCCCCTAACCCTAACCCTAGCCCGAACCCTAACCCTAACCCTTCCCCGAAGCCTTCCCCTCACCCGTCCCCTAATCCTAACCCGTACGCTCACACTAACCCGCGCCCTCACACGTGCGCTCCCCCTAAACCGTTGTCGTACCCTCACCTGGACCCTAAACCGTCCCCGTCCCCTAACCCTAACCCTAGCCCGAACCCTAACCCTAACCCTTCCCCGAAGCCTTCCCCTCACCCGTCCTCTAATGCTAACCCGTACACTCAGACTAACCCGCGCCCTCACACGTACGCTCCCCCTAAACCGTTGTCGTACGCTCACCTGGACCCTAAACCGTCCCCGTGCCCTAACCCTAACCCTAGCCCGAACCCTAACCCTAACCCTTCCCCGAAGCCTTCCCCTCGCCCGTCCCCTAATCCTAGCACGTACGCTCACACTAACCCGGGCCCTCACATGTACGCTCCCCCTAAACCGTTGTCGTACCCTCACCTGGACCCTAAACCGTCCCCGTCCCCTAACCCTAACCCTAGCCCGAACCCTAACCCTAACCCTTCCCCGAAGCCTTCCCCTCACTCGTTCCCTAATCCTAACCCGTACGCTCACACTAACCCGCGCCCTCACACGTACGCTCCCCGTAAACCGTTGTCGTACCCTCACCTGTACCCTAAACCGTCCCCGTCCCCTAACCCTAACCCTAGCCCGAACCCTAACCCTAACCCTTCCCCGAAGCCTTCCCCTCACCCGTCCCCTAATCCTAACCCGTACGCTCACACTAACCCGCGCCCTCACACGTGCGCTCCCCCTAAACCGTTGTCGTACCCTCACCTTGACCCTAAACCGTCCCCGTCACCTAACCCTAACCCTAACCCTAGCCCGAACCCTAACCCTAACCCTTCCCCAAAGCCTTCCCCTCACCGTCCCCTAATCCTAACCCGTACGCTCACACTAACCCGCAACCTCACATGTGCGCTCCGCCTAAACCGTTGTCGTACCCTCACCTGGACCCTAAACCGTCCCCGTCTCCTAACCCTAACCCTAGCCCGAAACCTAACCCTAACCCTTCCCCGAAGCCTTCCCCTCACCCGTCACCTAATGCTAACCCGTACGCTCACACTAACCCGCGCCCTCACGCGTACGCTGCCCCTAAACCATTGTCGTACCCTCACCTGGACCCTACACCGTCCCCATCCCCTAACCCTAACCCTAGCCCGAACCCTAACCCTAACCCTTCCCCGAAGCCTTCCCCTCACCCGTCCCCTAATCCTAACCCGTACGCTTACACTAACCCGCGCCCTCACACGTTCGCTCCCCCTAAAACGTTGTCGTACCCTCACCTGGACCCTAAACCGTCCCCGTCCCCTAACCCTAACCCTAGACCGAACCCTAACCCTAACCCTTCCCCGAAGCCTTCCCCTCACCCGTCCCCTAATCCTAACCCGTACGCTCACACTAACCCGCGCCCTCACACGTGCGCTCCGCCTAAACCGTTGTCGTACCCTCACCTGGACCCTACACTGTCCCCGTCCCCTAACCCTAACCCTAGCCCGAACCCTAACCCTAACCCTTCCCCGAAGCCTTCCCCTCACCCGTCCCCTAATCCTAACCCGTACGCTCACACTAACCCGCGCCCTCACACGTACGCTCCCCGTAAACCGTTGTCGTACCCTCACCTGGACCCTAAACCGTCCCCGTCCCCTAACCCTAACCCTAGCCCGAACCCTAACCCTAACCCTTCCCCGAAGCCTTCCCCTCACCCGTCCCCTAATCCTAACCCGTACGCTCACACTATCCCGCGCCCTCACACGTGCGCTCCCCCTAAACCGTTGTCGTACCCTCACCTGGACCCTAAACCGTCCCCGTCCCCTAACCCTAACCCTAGCCCGAACCCTAACCCTAACCCTTCCCCGAAGCCTTCCCCTCACCCGTCCTCTAATGCTAACCCGTACACTCAGACTAACCCGCGCCCTCACACGTACGCTCCCCCTAAACCGTTGTCGTACACTCACCTGGACCCTAAACCGTCCCCGTCCCCTAACCCTAACCCTAGCCCGAACCCTAACCCTAACCCTTCCCCGAAGCCTTCCCCTCACCCGTCCCCTAATCCTAACCCGTACGCTCACACTAACCCGCGCCCTCACACGTGCGCTCCGCCTAAACCGTTGTCGTACACTCACCTGGACCCTACACCGTCCCCGTCCCCTAAACCTAACCCTAGCCCGAACCCTAACCCTAACCCTTCCCCGAAGCCTTCCCCTCACCCGTCCCCTAATCCTAACCCGTACGCTCACACTAACCCGCGCCGTCACACGTACGCTCCCCCTAAACCGTTGTCGTACCCTCACCTGGACCCTAAACCGTCCCCGTCCCCTAACCCTAACCCTAGCCCGAACCCTAACCCTAACCCTTCCCCGAAGCCTTCCCCTCACCCGTCCCCTAATCCTAACCCGTACGCTCACGCTAACCCACGCCCTCACACGTATGCTCCCCCTAAACCGTTGTCGTACGCTCACCTGGACCCTAAACCGTCCCCGTGCCCTAACCCTAACCCTAGCCCGAACCCTAACCCTAACCCTTCCCCGAAGCCTTCCCCTCGCCCGTCCCCTAATCCTAGCACGTACGCTCACACTAACCCAGGCCCTCACACGTACGCTCCCCCTAAACCGTTGTCGTACCCTCACCTGGACCCTAAACCGTCCCCGTCCCCTAACCCTAACCCTAGCCCGAACCCTAACCCTAACCCTTCCCCGAAGCCTTCCCCTCACACGTTCCCTAATCCTAACCCGTACGCTCACACTAACCCGCGCCCTCACACGTACGCTCCCCGTAAACCGTTGTCGTACCCTCACCTGTACCCTAAACCGTCCCCGTCCCCTAACCCTAACCCTAGCCCGAACCCTAACCCTAACCCTTCCCCGAAGCCTTCCCCTCACCCGTCCCCTAATCCTAACCCGTAGGCTCACACTAACCCGCACCCTCACACGTGCGCTCCGCCTAAACCGTTGTCGTACCCTCACCTGGACCCTAAACCGTCCCCGTCCCCTAACCCTAACCCTAGCCCAAACCCTAACCCTAACCCTTCCCCGAAGCCTTCCCCTCACGCGTCCCCTAATCCTAACCCGTACGCTCACACTAACCCGCGCCCTCACACGTACGCTCCCCCTAAACCGTTGTCGTACCCTCACCTGGACCCTAAACCGTCCCCGTCCCCTAACCCAAACCCTAGCCCGAATCCTAACCCTAACCCTTCCCCGAAGCCTTCCCCTCACCCGTCCCCTAATCCTAACCCGTACGCTCACACTAACCCGCGCCCTCACACGTGCGCTCCCCCTAAACCGTTGTCGTACCCTCACCTGGACCCTAAACCGTCCCCGTCCCCTAACCCTAACCCTAGCCCGAACCCTAACCCTAACCCTTCCCCGAAGCCTTCCCCTCACCCGTCCCCTAATCCTAACCCGTACGCTCACACTAACCCGCGCCCTCACACGTGCGCTCCGCCTAAACCGTTGTCGTACACTCACCTGGACCCTACACCGTCCCCGTCCCCTAAACCTAACCCTAGCCCGAACCCTAACCCTAACCCTTCTCCGAAGCCTTCCCCTCACCCGTCCCCTAATCCTAACCCGTACGCTCACACTAACCCGCGCCGTCACACGTACGCTCCCCCTAAACCGTTGTCGTACCCTCACCTGGACCCTAAACCGTCCCCGTCCCCTAACCCTAACCCTAGCCCGAACCCTAACCCTAACCCTTCCCCGAAGCCTTCCCCTCACCCGTCCCCTAATCCTAACCCGTACGCTCACGCTAACCCACGCCCTCACACGTATGCTCCCCCTAAACCGTTGTCGTACGCTCACCTGGACCCTAAACCGTCCCCGTGCCCTAACCCTAACCCTAGCCCGAACCCTAACCCTAACCCTTCCCCGAAGCCTTCCCCTCGCCCGTCCCCTAATCCTAGCACGTACGCTCACACTAACCCGGGCCCTCACACGTACGCTCCCCCTAAACCGTTGTCGTACCCTCACCTGGACCCTAAACCGTCCCCGTCCCCTAACCCTAACCCTAGCCCGAACCCTAACCCTAACCCTTCCCCGAAGCCTACCCCTCACTCGTTCCCTAATCCTAACCCGTACGCTCACACTAACCCGCGCCCTCACACGTACGCTCCCCGTAAACCGTTGTCGTACCCTCACCTGTACCCTAAACCGTCCCCGTCCCCTAACCCTAACCCTAGCCCGAACCCTAACCCTAACCCTTCCCCGAAGCCTTCCCCTCACCCGTCCCCTAATCCTAACCCGTAGGCTCACACTAACCCGCACCCTCACACGTGCGCTCCGCCTAAACCGTTGTCGTACCCTCACCTGGACCCTAAACCGTCCCCGTCCCCTAACCCTAACCCTAGCCCAAACCCTAACCCTAACCCTTCCCCGAAGCCTTCCCCTCACGCGTCCCCTAATCCTAACCCGTACGCTCACACTAACCCGCGCCCTCACACGTACGCTCCCCCTAAACCGTTGTCGTACCCTCACCTGGACCCTAAACCGTCCCCGTCCCCTAACCCAAACCCTAGCCCGAACCCTAACCCTAACCCTTCCCCGAAGCCTTCCCCTCACCCGTCCCCTAATCCTAACCCGTACGCTCACACTAACCCGCGCCCTCACACGTACGCTCCCCATAAACCGTTGTCGTACCCTCACCTGGACCCTAAACCGTCCCCGTCCCCTAACCCTAACCCTAGCCCGAACCCTAACCCTAACCCTTCCCCAAAGCCTTCCCCTCACCCGTCCCCTAATCCTAACCCGTACGCTCACACTAACCCGCGCCCTCACACGTGCGCTCCCCCTAAACCGTTGTCGTACCCTCACCTGGACCCTAAACCGTCCCCTTCCCTAACCCTAACCCTAGCCCGAACCCTAACCCTAACCCTTCCCCGAAACCTTCCCCTCACCCGTCCCCTAATGCTAACCCGTACGCTCACACTAACCCGCGCCCTCACACGTACGCTCCCCCTAAACCGTTGTCGTACCCTCACCTGGACCCTAAACCGTCCCCGTCCCCTAACCCTAAGCCTAGCCCGAACCCTAACCCTAACCCTTCCCCGAAGCCTTCCCCTCACCCATCCCCTAATCCTAACACGTACGCTCACACTAACCCGCGCCCTCACACGTACGCTCCCCCTAAACCGTTGTCATACCCTCACCTGGACCCTAAACGGTCCCCGTCCCCTAACCCTAACCCTAGCCCGAACCCTAACCCTAACCCTTCCCCGAAGCCTTCCCCTCACCCGTCCCCTAATCCTAACCCGTACGCTCACACTAACCCGTGCCCTCACACGTGCGCTCCGCCTAAACCGTTGTCGTACCCTCACCTGGACCCTACACTGTCCCCGTCCCCTAACCCTAACCCTAGCCCGAACCCTAACCCTAACCATTCCCCGAAGCCTTCCCCTCACCCGTCCCCTAATCCTAACCCGTACGCTCACACTAACCCGCGCCCTCACACGTACGCTCCCCCTAAACCGTTGTCGTACCCTCACCTGGACCCTAAACCGTCCCCGTCCCCTAACCCTAACCCTAGCCCGAACCCTAACCCTAACCCTTCCCCGAAGCCTTCCCCTCACCCGTCCCCTAATCCTAACCCGTACGCTCACACTAACCCGCGCCCTCACACGTGCGCTCCCCCTAAACCGTTGTCGTACCCTCACCTGGACCCTAAACCGTCCCCGTCCCCTAACCCTAACCCTAGCCCGAACCCTAACCCTAACCCTTCCCCGAAGCCTTCCCCTCACCCGTCCTCTAATGCTAACCCGTACACTCAGACTAACCCGCGCCCTCACACGTACGCTCCCCCTAAACCGTTGTCGTACCCTCACCTGGACCCTAAACCGTCCCCGTCCCCTAACCCTAACCCTAGCCCGAACCCTAACTCTAACCCTTCCCCGAAGCCTTCCCCTCACCCGTCCCCTAATCCTAACCCGTACGCTCACACTAACCCGCGCCCTCACACGTGCGCTCCGCCTAAACCGTTGTCGTACACTCACCTGGACCCTACACCGTCCCCGTCCCCTAAACCTAACCCTAGCCCGAACCCTAACCCTAACCCTTCCCCGAAGCCTTCCCCTCACCCGTCCCCTAATCCTAACCCGTACGCTCACACTAACCCGCGCCGTCACACGTACGCTCCCCCTAAACCGTTGTCGTACCCTCACCTGGACCCTAAACCGTCCCCGTCCCCTAACCCTAACCCTAGCCCGAACCCTAACCCTAACCCTTCCCCGAAGCCTTCCCCTCACCCGTCCCCTAATCCTAACCCGTACGCTCACACTAACCCGCGCCCTCACACGTATGCTCCCCCTAAACCGTTGTCGTACGCTCACCTGGACCCTAAACCGTCCCCGTGCCCTAACCCTAACCCTACCCCGAACCCTAACCCTAACCCTTCCCCGAAGCCTTCCCCTCGCCCGTCCCCTAATCCTAGCACGTACGCTCACACTAACCCGGGCCCTCACACGTACGCTCCCCCTAAACCGTTGTCGTACCCTCACCTGGACCCTAAACCGTCCCCGTCCCCTAACCCTAACCCTAGCCCGAACCCTAACCCTAACCCTTCCCCGAAGCCTTCCCCTCACTCGTTCCCTAATCCTAACCCGTACGCTCACACTAACCCGCGCCCTCACACGTACGCTCCCCGTAAACCGTTGTCGTACCCTCACCTGTACCCTAAACCGTCCCCGTCCCCTAACCCTAACCCTAGTCCGAACCCTAACCCTAACCCTTCCCCGAAGCCTTCCCCTCACCCGTCCCCTAATCCTAACCCGTACGCTCACACTAACCCGCGCCCTCACACGTACGCGCCCCCTAAACCGTTGTCGTACCCTCACCTGGACCCTAAACCGTCCCCGTCCCCTAACCCTAACCCTAGCCCGAACCCTAACCCTAACCCTTCCCCGAAGCCTTCCCCTCACCCGTCCCCTAATCCTAACCCGTACGCTCACACTAACCCGCGCCCTCACACGTACGCTCCCCCTAAACCGTTTTCGTACCCTCACCTGGACCCTAAACCGTCCCCGTCCCCTAACCCTAACCCTAGCCCGAACCCTAACCCTAACCCTTCCCCGAAGCCTTCCCCTCACCCGTCCCCTAATCATAACCCGTACGCTCACACTAACCCGCGCCCTCACACGTACGCTCGCCCTAAACCGTTGTCGTACACTCACCTGGACCCTACACCGTCCCCGTCCCCTAACCCTAACCCTAGCCCGAACCCTAACCCTAACCCTTCCCCGAAGCCTTCCCCTCACCCGTCCCCTAATCCTAACCCGTACGCTCACACTAACCCGCGCCCTCACACGTACGCTCCCCCTAAACCGTTGTCGTACCCTCACCTGGACCCTAAACCGTCCCCGTCCCCTAACCCTAACCCTAGCCCGAACCCTAACCCTAACCCTTCCCCGAAGCCTTCCCCTAACCCGTCCCCTAATGCTAACCCGTACGCTCACACTAACCCGCGCCCTCACACGTACGCTCCCCATAAACCGTTGTCGTACCCTCACCTGGACCCTAAACCGTCCCCGTCCCCTAACCCTAACCCTAGCCCGAACCATAACACTAACCCTTCCCCGAAGCCTTCCCCTCACCCGTCCCCTAATCCTAAACCGTACGCTCACACTAACCCGCGCCCTCCCACGTACGCTCCCCCTAAACCGTTGTCGTACCCTCACCTGGACCCTAAACCGTCCCCGTCCCCTAACCCTAACCCTAGCCCGAACCCTAACCCTAACCCTTCCCCGAAGCCTTCCCCTCACCCGTCCCCTAATCCTAACCCGTACGCTCACACTAACCCGCGCCCTCACACGTACGCTCGCCCTAAACCGTTGTCGTACCCTCACTTGGACCCTAAACCGTCCCCGTCCCCTAACCCTAACCCTAGCCCGAACCCTAACCCTAACGCTTCCCCGAAGCCTTCCCCTCACCCGTCCCCTAATCCTAACCCGTACGCTCACACTAACCCGCGCCCTCACACGTACGCTCCCCCTAAACCGTTGTCGTACCCTCACCTGGACCCTAAACCGTCCCCGTCCCCTAACACTAACCCTAGCCCGAACCCTAAACCTAACCCTTCCCCGAAGCCTTCCCCTAACCCGTCCCCTAATCCTAACCCGTACGCTCACACTAACCCGCGCCCTCACACGTACGCTCCCCATAAACCGTTGTCGTACCCTCACCTGGACCCTAAACCGTCCCCGTCCCCTAACCCTAACCCTAGCCCGAACCCTAACACTAACCCTTCCCCGAAGCCTTCCCCTCACCCGTCCCCTAATCCTAAACCGCACGCTCACACTAACCCGCGCCCTCACACGTACGCTCCCCCTAAACCGTTGTCGTACCCTCACCTGGACCCTAAACCTTCCCCGTCCCCTAACCCTAACCCTAGCCCGAACCCTAACCCTAAACCTTCCCCGAAGCCTTCCCCTCACCCGTCCCCTAATCCTAACCCGTACGCTCACACTAACCCGCGCCCTCACACGTACGCTCCCCCTAAACCATTGTCGTACCCTCACCTGGACCCTAAACAGTCCCCGTCCCCTAACCCTAACCCTAGCCCGAACCCTAACCCTAACCCTTCCCCGAAGCCTTCCCCTCACCCGTCCCCTAATCCTAACCCGTACGCTCACACTAACCCGCGCCCTCACACGTACGCTCCCCCTAAACCGTTGTCGTACCCTCACCTGGACCCTAAACCGTCCCCATCCCCTAACCCTAACCCTAGCCCGAACCCTAACCCTAACCCTTCCCCTAAGCCTTCCCCTCACCCGTCCCCTAATCCTAACCCGTACGCTCACACTAACCCGCGCCCTCACACGTACGCTCCCCCTAAACCGTTGTCGTACCCTCACCTGGACCCTAAACCGTCCCCGTCCCCTAACCCTAACCCTAGCCCGAACCCTAACCCTAACCCTTCCCCGAAGCCTTCTCCTCACCCGTCCCCTAATCCTAACCCGTACGCTCACACTAACCCGCGCCCTCACACGTACGCTCCCCCTAAACCGTTGTCGTACCATCACCTGGACCCTAAACCGTCCCCGTCCCCTAACCCTAACCCTAGCCCGAACCCTAACCCTAACCCTTCCCCGAAGCCTTCCCCTCACCCGTCCCCTAATCCTAACCCGTACGCTCACACTAACCCGCGCCCTCACACGTACGCTCCCCCTAAACCGTTGTCGTACCCTCACCTGGACCCTAAACCGTCCCCGTCCCCTAACCCTAACCCTAGCCCGAACCCTAACCCTAACCCTTCCCCGAAGCCTTCCCCTCACCCGTCCCCTAATCCTAACCCGTACGCTCACACTAACCCGCGCCCTCACACGTACGCTCCCCCTAAACCGTTGTCGTACCCTCACCTGGACCCTAAACCGTCCACGTCCCCTAACCCTAACCCTAGCCCGAACCCTAACCCTAACCCTTCCCCGAAGCCTTCTCCTCACCCGTCCCCTAATCCTAACCCGTACGCTCACACTAACCCGCGCCCTCACACGTACGCTCCCCCTAAACCGTTGTCGTACCATCACCTGGACCCTAAACCGTCCCCGTCCCCTAACCCTAACCCTAGCCCGAACCCTAACCCTAACCCTTCCCCGAAGACTTCCCCTCACCCGTCCCCTAATCCTAACCCGTACGCTCACACTAACCCGCGCCCTCACACGTACGCTCCCCCTAAACCGTTGTCGTACCCTCACCTGGACCCTAAACCGTGCCCGTCCCCTAACCCTAACCCTAGCCCGAACCCTAACCCTAACCCTTCCCCGAAGCCTTCCCCTCACCCGTCCCCTAATCCTAACCCGTACGCTCACACTAACCCGCGCCCTCACACGTACGCTCCCCCTAAACCGTTGTCGTACCCTCACCTGGACCCTAAACCGTCCCCGTCCCCTAACCCTAACCCTAGCCCGAACCCTAACCCTAACCCTTCCCCGAAGCCTTCCCCTCACCCGTCCCCTAATCCTAAACCGTACGCTCACACTAACCCGCGCCCTCACACGTACGCTCCCCCTAAACCGTTGTCGTACCCTCACCTGGACCCTAAACCGTCCCCGTCCCCTAACCCTAACCCTAGCCCGAACCCTAACCCTAACCCTTCCCCGAAGCCTTCCCCTCACCCGTCCCCTAATCCTAACCCGTACGCTCACACTAACCCGCGCCCTCACACGTACGCTCCCCCTAAACCGTTGTCGTACCCTCACCTGGACCCTAAACCGTCCCCGTCCCCTAACCCTAACCCTAGCCCGAACCCTAACCCTAACGCTTCCCCGAAGACTTCCCCTCACCCGTCCCCTAATCCTAACCCGTACGCTCACACTAACCCGCGCCCTCACACGTACGCTCCCCCTAAACAGTTGTCGTACCCTCACCTGGACCCTAAACTGTCCCCATCCCCTAACCCTAACCCTAGCCCGAACCCTAACCATAACCCTTCCCCGAAGCCTTCCCCTCACCCGTCCCCTAATCCTAACCCGTACGCTCACACTAACCCGCGCCCTCACAAGTACGCTCCGCCGAAACCGTTGTCGTACCCTCACCTGGACCCTAAACCGTCCCCATCCCCTAACCCTAACCCTAGCCAACCCTAACCCTAACTCTTCCCCGAAGACTTCCCCTCACCCGTCCCCTAATCCTAACCCGTACGCTCACACTAACCCGCGCCCTCACACGTACGCTCCCCCTAAACCGTTGTCGTACCCTCACCTGGACCCTAAACCGTCCCCGTCCCCTAACCCTAACCCTAGCCCGAACCCTAACCCTAACCCTTCCCCGAAGCCGTACCCTCACCCGTCCCCTAATCCTAACCCGTACGCTCACACTAACCCGCGCCCTCACACGTACGCTCCCCCTAAACCGTTGTCGTACCCTCACCTGGACCCTAAACCGTCCCCGTCCCCTAACCCTAACCCTAGCCCGAACCCTAACCCTAACCCTTCCCCGAAGCCTTCCCCTCACCCGTCCCCTAATCCTAACCCGTACGCTCACACTAACCCGCGCCCTCACACGTACGCTCCCCCTAAACCGTTGTCGTACCCTCACCTGGACCCTAAACCGTCCCCATCCCCTAACCCTAACCCTAGCCCGAACCCTAACCCTAACCCTTCCCCGAAGCCTTCCCCTCACCCGTCCCCTAATCCTAACCCGTACGCTCACACTAACCCGCGCCCTCACACGTACGCTCCCCCTAAACCGTTGTCGTACACTCACCTGGACCCTAAACCGTCCCCGTCCCCTAACCCTAACCCTAGCCCGAACCCTAACCCTAACCCTTCCCCAAAGCCTTCCACTCACCCGTCCCCTAATCCTAACCCGTACGCTCACACTAACCCGCGCCCTCACACGTACGCTCCCCCTAAACCGTTGTCGTACCCTCACCTGGACCCTAAACCGTCCCCGTCCCCTAACCCTAACCCTAGCCCGAACCCTAACCCTAACCCTTCCCCGAAGCCTTCCCCTCACCCGTCCCCTAATCCTAACCCGTACGCTCACACTAACCTGCGCCCTCACACGTACGCTCCCCCTAAACCGTTGTCGTACCCTCACCTGGACCCTAAACCGTCCCCGTCCCCTAACCCTAACCCTAGCCCGAACCCTAACCCTAACCCTTCCCCGAAGCCTTCCCCTCACCCGTCCTCTAATCCTAACCCGTACGCTCACACTAACCCGCGCCCTCACACGTACGCTCCCCCGAAAACGTTGTCGTACCCTCACCTGGACCCTAAACCGTCCCCGTCCCCTAACCCTAACCCTAGCCCGAACCCTAACCCTAACCCTTCCCCGAAGCCTTCCCCTCACCCGTCCCCTAATCCTAACCCGTACGCTCACACTAACCCGCGCCCTCACACGTACGCTCCCCCTAAACCGTTGTCGTACCCTCACCTGGACCCTAAACCGTCCCCGTCCCCTAACCCTAACCCTAGCCCGAACCCTAACCCTAACCCTTCCCCGAAGCCTTCCCCTCACCCGTCCCCTAATCCTAACCCGTACGCTCACACTAACCCGCGCCGTCACACGTACGCTCCCCCTAAACCGTTGTCGTACCCTCACCTGGACCCTAAACCGTCCCCGTCCCCTAACCCTAACCCTAGCCCGAACCCTAACCCTAACCCTTCCCCGAAGCCTTCCCCTCACCCGTCCCCTAATCCTAACCCGTACGCTCACACTAACCCGCGCCCTCACACGTACGCTCCCCCTAAACCGTTGTCGTACCCTCACCTGGACCCTAAACCGTCCCCGTCCCCTAACCCTAACCCTAGCCCGAACCCTAACCATAACCCTTCCCCGAAGCCTTCCCCTCACCCGTCCCCTAATCCTAACCCGTACGCTCACACTAACCCGCGCCCTCACACGTACGCTCCCACTAAACCGTTGTAGTACACTCACCTGGACCCTAAACCGTCCCCGTCCCCTAACCCTAACCCTAGCCCGAACCCTAACCCTAACCCTTCCCCGAAGCCTTCCCCTCACCCGTCCCCTAATCCTAACCGGTACGCTAACACTAACCCAGGCCCTCACACGTACGCTCCGCCTAAACCGTTGTCGTACCCTCACCTGGACCCTAAACCGTCCCCGTCCCCTAACCCTAACCCTAGCCCGAACCCTAACCCTAACCCTTCCCCGAAGCCTTCCCCTCACCCGTCCCCTAATCCTAACCCGTACGCTCACACTAACCCGCGCCATCACACGTACGCTCCCCCGAAACCGTTGTCGTACACTCACCTGGACCCTAAACCGTCCCCGTCCCCTAACCCAAACCCTAGCCCGAACCCTAACCCTAACCCTTCCCCGAAGCCTTCCCCTCACCCGTCCCCTAATCCTAACCCGTACGCTCACACTAACCCACGCCCTCACACGTACGCTCCGCCTAAACCGTTGTCGTACCCTCACCTGGACCCTAAACCGTCCCCGTCCCCTAACCCTAACCCTAGCCCGAACCCTAACCCTAACCCTGCCCCGAAGCCTTCCCCTCACCCGTCCCCTAATCCTAACCCGTACACTCACACTAACCCGCGCCCTCACACGTACGCTCCCCCTAAACCGTTGTCGTACCCTCACCTGGACCCTAAACCGTCCCCGTCCCCTAACCCTAACCCTAGCCCGAACCCTAACCCTAACGCTTCCCCGAAGCCTTCCCCTCACCCGTCCCCTAATCCTAACACATATGCTCACACTAACCCGCGCCCTCACACGTACGCTCCCCCTAAACCGTTGTCGTACCCTCACCTGGACCCTAAACCGTCCCCGTCCCCTAACCCTAACCCTAGCCCGAACCCTAACCCTAACGCTTCCCCGAAGCCTTCCCCTCACCCGTCCCCTAATCCTAACCCGTACGCTCACACTAACCCGCGCCCTCACACGTACGCTCCGCCTAAACCGTTGTCGTACCCTCACCTGGACCCTAAATCGTCCCCGTCCCCTAACCCTAACCCTAGCCCAAACCCTAACCCTAACCCTTCCCCGAAGCCTTCCCCTCACCCGTCCCCTAATCCTAACCCGTACGCTCACACTAACCCGCGCCCTCACACGTACGCTCCCCCGAAACCGTTGTCGTACACTCACCTGGACCCTAAACCGTCCCTGTCCCCTAACCCTAACCCTAGCCCGAACCCTAACCCTAACCCTTCCCCGAAGCCTTCCCCTCACCCGTCCCCTAATCCTAACCCGTACGCTCACACTAACCCACGCCCTCACACGTACGCTCTCCCTATACCGTTGTCGTACCCTCACCTGGACCCTAAACCGTCCCCGTCCCCTAACCCTAACCCTAGCCCGAACCCTAACCCTAAAGCTTCCCCGAAGCCTTCCCCTCACCCGTCCCCTAATCCTAACACGTACGCTCACACTAACCCGCGCCCTCACACGTACGCTCCCCCTAAACCGTTGTCGTACCCTCACCTGGACCCTAAACCGTCCCCGTCCCCTAACCCTAACCCTAGCCCGAACCCTAACCCTAACGCTTCCCCGAAGCCTTCCCCTCACCCGTCCCCTAATCCTAACCCGTACGCTCACACTAACCCACGCCCTCACACGTACGCTCTCCCTATACCGTTGTCGTACCCTCACCTGGACCCTAAACCGTCCCCGTCCCCTAACCCTAACCCTAGCCCGAACCCTAACCCTAACCCTGCCCCGAAGCCTTCCCCTCACCCGTCCCCTAATCCTAACCCGTACGCTCACACTAACCCGCGCCCTCACACGTACGCTCCCCCTAAACCGTTGTCGTACCCTCACCTGGACCCTAAACCGTCCCCATCCCCTAACCCTAACCCGAACCCTAACCCTAACCCTTCCCCGAAGCCTTCCCCTCACCCGTCCCCTAATCCTAACCCGTACGCTCACACTAACCCGCGCCCTCACACGTACGCTCCCCCTAAACCGTTGTCGTACACTCACCTGGACCCTAAACCGTCCCCGTCCCCTAACCCTAACCCTAGCCCGAACCCTAACCCTAACCCTTCCCCAAAGCCTTCCACTCACCCGTCCCCTAATCCTAACCCGTACGCTCACACTAACCCGCGCCCTCACACGTACGCTCCCCCTAAACCGTTGTCGTACCCTCACCTGGACCCTAAACCGTCCCCGTCCCCTAACCCTAACCCTAGCCCGAACCCTAACCCTAACCCTTCCCCGAAGCCTTCCCCTCACCCGTCCCCTAATCCTAACCCGTACGCTCACACTAACCTGCGCCCTCACACGTACGCTCCCCCTAAACCGTTGTCGTACCCTCACCTGGACCCTAAACCGTTCCCGTCCCCTAACCCTAACCCTAGCCCGAACCCTAACCCTAACCCTTCCCCGAAGCCTTCCCCTCACCCGTCCTCTAATCCTAACCCGTACGCTCACACTAACCCGCGCCCTCACACGTACGCTCCCCCGAAAACGTTGTCGTACCCTCACCTGGACCCTAAACCGTCCCCGTCCCCTAACCCTAACCCTAGCCCGAACCCTAACCCTAACCCTTCCCCGAAGCCTTCCCCTCACCCGTCCCCTAATCCTAACCCGTACGCTCACACTAACCCGCGCCCTCACACGTACGCTCCCCCTAAACCGTTGTCGTACCCTCACCTGGACCCTAAACCGTCCCCGTCCCCTAACCCTAACCCTAGCCCGAACCCTAACCCTAACCCTTCCCCGAAGCCTTCCCCTCACCCGTCCCCTAATCCTAACCCGTACGCTCACACTAACCCGCGCCATCACACGTACGCTCCCCCGAAACCGTTGTCGTACACTCACCTGGACCCTAAACCGTCCCCGTCCCCTAACCCAAACCCTAGCCCGAACCCTAACCCTAACCCTTCCCCGAAGCCTTCCCCTCACCCGTCCCCTAATCCTAACCCGTACGCTCACACTAACCCACGCCCTCACACGTACGCTCCGCCTAAACCGTTGTCGTACCCTCACCTGGACCCTAAACCGTCCCCGTCCCCTAACCCTAACCCTAGCCCGAACCCTAACCCTAACCCTGCGCCGAAGCCTTCCCCTCACCCGTCCCCTAATCCTAACCCGTACACTCACACTAACCCGTGCCCTCACACGTACGCTCCCCCTAAACCGTTGTCGTACCCTCACCTGGACCCTAAACCGTCCCCGTCCCCTAACCCTAACCCTAGCCCGAACCCTAACCCTAACGCTTCCCCGAAGCCTTCCCCTCACCCGTCCCCTAATCCTAACACATATGCTCACACTAACCCGCGCCCTCACACGTACGCTCCCCCGAAACCGTTGTCGTACACTCACCTGGACCCTAAACCGTCCCTGTCCCCTAACCCTAACCCTAGCCCGAACCCTAACCCTAACCCTTCCCCGAAGCCTTCCCCTCACCCGTCCCCTAATCCTAACCCGTACGCTCACACTAACCCGCGCCCTCACACGTACGCTCCGCCTAAACCGTTGTCGTACACTCACCTAGACCCTAAACCGTCCCCGTCCCCTAACCCTAACCCTAGCCCGTACCCTAACCCTAACCCTTCCCCGAAGCCTTCCCCTCACCCGTCCCCTAATCCTAACCCGTACACTCACACTAACCCGCGCCCTCACACGTACGCTCCCCCTAAACTGTTGTCGTACCCTCACCTGGACCCTAAACCGTCCCCGTCCCCTAACCCTAACCCTAGCCCGAACCCTAACCCTAACGCTTCCCCGAAGCCTTCCCCTCACCCGTCCCCTAATCCTAACACGTACGCTCACACTAACCCGCGCCCTCACACGTACGCTCCCCCTAAACCGTTGTCGTACCCTCACCTGGACCCTAAACCGTCCCCGTCCCCTAACCCTAACCCTAGCCCGAACCCTAACCCTAACCCTTCCCCGAAGCCTTCCCTCATCCGTCCCCTAATCCTAACCCGTACGCTCACACTAAACCGCGCCCTCACACGTACGCTCCCCCTAAACCGTTGTCGTACCCTCACCTGGACCCTAAACCGTCCCCATGCCCTAAACCTAACCCTAGCCCGAACCCTAACCCTAACCCTTCCCAGAAGCCTTCCCCTCACCAGTCCCCTAATCCTAACCCGTACGCTCACACTAACCCGCGCCCTCACACGTACGCTCCCCCGAAAACGTTGTCGTACCCTCACCTGGACCCTAAACCGTCCCCGTCCCCTAACCCTAACCCTAGCCCGAACCCTAACCCTAACCCTTCCCCGAAGCCTTCCCCTCATCCGTCCCCTAATCCTAACCCGTACGCTCACACTAACCCGCGCCCTCACACGTACGCTCCCCCTAAACCGTTGTCGTACCCTCACCTGGACCCTAAACCGTCCCCGTCCCCTAACCCTAACCCTAGGCCGAACCCTAACCCTAAACCTTCCCCGAAGCCTTCCCCTCACCCGTCCCCTAATCCTAACCCGTACGCTCACACTAACCCGCGCCCTCACACGTACGCTCCCCCTAAACCGTTGTCGTACCGTCACCTGGACCCTAAACCGTCCCCGTCCCCTAACCCTAACCCTAGCCCGAACCCTAACCCTAACCCTTCCCCGAAGCCTTCCCCTCACCCGTCCCCTAATCCTAACCCGTACGCTCACACTAACCCGCGCCCTCACACGTACGCTCCCCCTAAACTGTTGTCGTACCCTCACCTGGACCCTAAACCGTCCCCGTCCCCTAACCCTAACCCTAGCCCGAACCATAACCCTAACCCTTCCCCGAAGCCTTCCCCTCACCCGTCCCCTAATCCTAACCCGTACGCTCACACTAACCCGCGCCCTCACACGTACGCTCCCCCTAAACCGTTGTCGTACCCTCACCTGGACCCTAAACCGTCCCCGTCCCCTAACCCTAACCCTAGCCCGAACCCTAACCCTAACCCTTCCCCGAAGCCTTCCCCTCACCCGTCCCCTAATCCTAACCCGTACGCTCACACTAACCCGCGCCCTCACACGTACGCTCCCCCTAAACCGTTTTCGTACCCTCACCTGGACCCTAAACCGTCCCCGTCCCCTAACCCTAACCCTAGCCCGAACCCTAACCCTAACCCTTCCCCGAAGCCTTCCCCTCACCCGTCCCCTAATCCTAACCCGTACGCTCACACTAACCCGCGCCCTCACACGTACGCTCGCCCTAAACCGTTGTCGTACACTCACCTGGACCCTAAACCGTCCCCGTCCCCTAACCCTAACCCTAGCCCGAACCCTAACCCTAACCCTTCCCCGAAGCCTTCCCCTCACCCGTCCCCTAATCCTAACCCGTACGCTCACACTAACCCGCGCCCTCACACGTACGCTCCCCCTAAACCGTTGTCGTACCCTCACCTGGACCCTAAACCGTCCCCGTCCCCTAACCCTAACCCTAGCCCGAACTCTAACCCTAACCCTTCCCCGAAGCCTTCCCCTCACCCGTCCCCTAATCCTAACCCGTACGCTCACACTAACCCGCGCCCTCACACGTACGCTCCCCATAAACCGTTGTCGTACACTCACCTAGACCCTAAACCGTCCCCGTCCCCTAACCCTAACCCTAGCCCGAACCCTAACCCTAACACTTCCCCGAAGCCTTCCCCTCACCCGTCCCCTAATCCTAACCCGTACACTCACACTAACCCGCGCCCTAACACGTACGCTCCCCCTAAACTGTTGTCGTACCCTCACCTGGACCCTAAACCGTCCCCGTCCCCTAACCCTAACCCTAGCCCGAACCCTAACCCTAACCCTTCCCCGAAGCCTTCCCCTCACCCGTCCCCTAATCCTAACACGTACGCTCACACTAACCCGCGCCCTCACACGTACGCTCCCCCTAAACCGTTGTCGTACCCTCACCTGGACCCTAAACCGTCCCCGTCCCCTAACCCTAACCCTAGCCCGAACCCTAACCCTAACGCTTCCCCGAAGCCTTCCCCTCACCCGTCCCCTAATCCTAACCCGTACGCTCACACTAACCCACGCCCTCACACGTACGCTCTCCCTATACAGTTGTCGTACCCTCACCTGGACCCTAAACCGTCCCCGTCCCCTAACCCTAACCCTAGCCCGAACCCTAACCCTAACCCTTCCCCGAAGCCTTCCCTCATCCGTCCCCTAATCCTAACCCGTACGCTCACACTAAACCGCGCCCTCACACGTACGCTCCCCCTAAACCGTTGTCGTACCCTCATCTGGACCCTAAACCGTCCCCATGCCCTAAACCTAACCCTAGCCCGAACACTAACCCTAACCTTTCCCAGAAGCCTTCCCCTCACCAGTCCCCTAATCCTAACCCGTACGCTCACACTAACCCGCGCCCTCACACGTACGCTCCCCCGAAAACGTTGTCGTACCCTCACCTGGACCCTAAACCGTCCCCGTCCCCTAACCCTAACCCTAGCCCGAACCCTAACCCTAACCCTTCCCCGAAGCCTTCCCCTCATCCGTCCCCTAATCCTAACCCGTACGCTCACACTAACCCGCGCCCTCACACGTACGCTCCCCCTAAACCGTTGTCGTACCCTCACCTGGACCCTAAACCGTCCCCGTCCCCTAACCCTAACCCTAGGCCGAACCCTAACCCTAAACCTTCCCCGAAGCCTTCCCCTCACCCGTCCCCTAATCCTAACCCGTACGCTCACACTAACCCGCGCCCTCACACGTACGCTCCGCCTAAATCGTTGTCGTACCCTCACCTGGACCCTAAACCGTCCCCGTCCCCTAACCCTAACCCTAGCCCGAACCCTAACCCTAACCCTTCCCTGAAGCCTTCCCCTCACCCGTCCGCTAATCCTAAACCGTACGCTCACACTAATCCGCGCCCTCACACGTACGCTCCCCCTAAACCGTTGTCGTACCCTCACCTGGACCTTAAACCGTCCCCGTCTCCTAACCCTAAATCTAGCCCGAACCCTAACCCTAACCCTTCCCCGAAGCCTTCCCCTCACCCGTCCCCTAATCCTAACCCGTACGCTCACACTAACCCGCGCCCTCACACGTACGCTCCGCCTAAACCGTTGTCGTACCCTCACCTGGTCCCTAAACCGTCCCCGTCCCCTAACCCTAACCCTAGCCCGAACCCTAACCCTAAACCTTCCCCGAAGCCTTCCCCTCACCCGTCCCCTAATCCTAACCCGTACGCTCACACTAACCCGCGCCCTCACACGTACGCTCCCCCTAAACCGTTGTCGTACCCTCACCTGGACCCTAAACCGTCCCCGTACCCTAACCCTAACCCTAGCCCGAACCCTAACCCTAACCCTTCCCCGAAGCCTTCCCCTCACCCGTCCCCTAATCCTAACCCGTACGCTCACACTAACCCGCGCCCTGACACGTACGCTCCCCCTAAACCGTTGTCGTACCCTCACCTGGACCCTAAACCGTCCCCGTCCCCTAACCCTAACCCTAGCCCGAACCCTAACCCTAACCCTTCCCCGAAGCCTTCCCCTCACCCGTCCCCTAATCCTAACCCGTACGCTCACACTAACCCGCGCACTCACACGTACGCTCCCCCTAAACCGTTGTCATAACCTCACCTGGTCCCTAAACCGTCCCCGTCCCCTAACCCTAACCCTAGCCCGAACCCTAACCCTAACCCTTCCCCGAAGCCTTCCCCTCACCCGTCCCCTAATCCTAACCCGTACGCTCACACTAACCCGCGCCCTCACACGTACGCTCCCCCTAAACCGTTGTCGTACCCTCACCTGGACCCTAAACCGTCCCCGTCCCCGAACTCTAACCTTAGCCCGAACCCTAACCCTCACACTTCGCCGAAGCCTTCCCCTCACCCGTCCCCTAATCCTAACCCGTACGCTCACACTAACCCGCGCCCTCACACGTACGCTCCCAATAAAACGTTGTCGTACACTCACCTGGACCCCAAACCGTCCCCGTCCCCTAACCCTAACCCTAGCCCGAACCCTAACCCTAACCCTTCCCCGAAGCCTTCCCCTCACCCGTCCCCTAATCCTAACCCGTACGCTCACACTAACCCGCGCCCTCACATTTACGCTCCCCCTAAACCGTTGTCGTACCCTCACCTGGACCCTAAACCGTCCCCGTCCCCTAACCCTAACCCTAGCCCGAACCCTAACCCTAACCCTTCCCCGAAGCCTTCCCCTCACCCGTCCCCTAATCCTAACCCGTACGCTCACACTAACCCGCGCCCTCACACGTACGCTCCCCCTAAACCGTTGTCGTACCCTCACCTGGACCCTAAACCGTCCCCGTCCCCTAACCCTAACCCTAGCCCGAACCCTAACCCTAACCCTTCCCCGAAGCCTTCCCCTCACCCGTCCCCTAATCCTAACCCGTACGCTCACACTAACCCACGCCCTCACACGTACGCTCCCCCTAAATCGTTGTCGTACCCTCACCTGGACCCTAAACCGTCCCCGTCCCCTAATCCTAACCCTAGCCCGAACCCTAACCCTAACCCTCCCCTGAAGCCTTCCCCTCACCCGTCCCCTAATCCTAACCCGTACGCTCACACTAACCCGCGCCCTCACACGTACGCTCCCCCTAAACCGTTGTCGTACCCTCACCTGGACCCTAAACCGTCCCCGTCCCCTAACCCTAACCCTAGCCCGAACCCTAACCCTAACCCTTCCCCGAAGCCTTCCCCTCATCTGTCCCCTAATCCTAACCCGTACGCTCACATTAACCCGCGCCCTCACACGTACGCTCCCCCTAAACCGTTGTCGTACACTCACCTGGACCCTAAACCGTCCCTGTCACCTAACCCTAGCCCGAACCCTAACACTAACCCTTCCCCAAAGCCTTCCCCTTACCCGTCCCCTAATCCTAACCCGTACGCTCACACTAACCCCCGCCCTCACACGTACGCTCCCCCAAACCGTTGTCGTACCCTCACTTGGACCCTAAACCGTCCCCGTCCCCTAACTCTAACCCTAGCCCGAACCCTAACCCTAACCCTTCCCCGAAGCCTTCCCCTCACCCGTCCCCTAATCCTAACCCGTACGCTCACACTAACCCGCGCCCTCACACGTACGCTCCCACTAAACCGTTGTCGTACCCTCACCTGGACCCTAAATCGTCCCCGTCCCCTAACCCTAACCCTAGCCCGAACCCTAACCCTTCCCCGAAGCCTTCCCCTCACCCGTCCCCTAATCCTAACCCGTACGCTCACACTAACCCACGCCCTCACACGTACGCTCCCCCTAAACCGTTGTCGTACCCTCACCTGGACCCCAAACCGTCCCCGTCCCCTAACCCTAACCCTAGCCCGAACCCTAACCCTAACCCTTCCCCGAAGCCTTCCCCTCACCCGTCCCCTAATCCTAACCCTTACGCTCACACTAACCCGCGCCCTCACACGTACGCTCCCCCTAAACCGTTGTCGTACCCTCACCTGGACCCTAAACCGTCCCCGTACCCTAACCCTAACCCTAGCCCGAACCCTAACCCTAACACTTCCCCGAAGCCTTCCCCTCACCCGTCCCCTAATCCTAACCCGTACGCTCACACTAACCCGCGCCCTCACACGTACACTCCCCCTAAACCGTTGTCGTACCCTCACCTGGACCCTAAACCGTCCCCGTCCCCTAACCCTAACCCTAGCCCGAACCCTAACCCTAACCCTTCCCCGAAGCCTTCCCCTCACCCGTCCCCTAATCCTAACCCGTACGCTCACACTAACCCGCGCCCTCACACGTACGCTCCCCCTAAACCGTTGTCGTACCATCACCTGGACCCTAAACCGTCCCCGTCCCCTAACCCTAACCCTAGCCCGAACCCTAACCCTAACCCTTCCCCGAAGCCTTCCCCTCACCCGTCCCCTAAACCTAACCCGTACGCTCACACTAACCCGCGCCCTCACACGTACGCTCCCCCTAAACCGTTGTCGTACCCTCACCTGGACCCTAAACCTTCCCCGTACCCTAACCCTAACCCTAGCCCGAACCCTAACCCTAACCCTTCCCCGAAGCCTTCCCCTAACCCGTCCCCTAATCCTAACCCGTACGCTCACACTAACCCGCACCCTCACACGTACGCTCCCCATAAACCGTTGTCGTACCCTCACCTGGACCCTAAACCGTCCCCGTCCCCTAACCCTAACCCTAGCCCAAACAATAACACTAACCCTTCCCCGAAGCCTTCCCCTCACCCGTCCCCTAATCCTAAACCGTACGCTCACACTAACCCGCGCCCTCACACGTACGCTCCCCCTAAACCGTTGTCGTACCCTCACCTGGACCCTAAACCGTCCCGGTCCCCTAACCCTAACCCTAGCCCGAACCCTAACCCTAACCCTTCCCCGAAGCCTTCCCCTCACCCGTCCCCTAATCCTAACCCGTACGCTCATACTAATCCGCGCCCTCACATGTACGCTCCCCCTAAACCGTTGTCGTACACTCACCTGGACCCTAAACCGTCCCTGTCCCCTAACCCTAACCCTAGCCCGAACCCTAACCCTAACCCTTCCCCGAAGCCTTCCCCTCACCCGTCCCCTAATCCTAACCCGTACGCTCACACTAACCCGCGCCCTCACACGTACGCTCCGCCTAAACCGTTGTCGTACACTCACCTAGACCCTAAACCGTCCCCGTCCGCTAACCCTAACCCTAGCACGAACCCTAACCCTAACCCTTCCCCGAAGCCTTCCCCTCACCCGTCCCCTAATCCTAACCCGTACACTCACACTAACCCGCGCCCTCACACGTACGCTCCCCCGAAAACGTTGTCGTACCCTCACCTGGACCCTAAACCGTCCCCGTCCCCTAACCCTAACCCTAGCCCGAACCCTAACCCTAACCCTTCCCCGAAGCCTTCCCCTCATCCGTCCCCTAATCCTAACCCGTACGCTCACACTAACCCGCGCCCTCACACGTACGCTCCCCCTAAACCGTTGTCGTACCCTCACCTGGACCCTAAACCGTCCCCGACCCCTAACCCTAACCCTAGGCCGAACCCTAACCCTAAACCTTCCCCGAAGCCTTCCCCTCACCCGTCCCCTAATCCTAACCCGTACGCTCACACTAACCCGCGCCCTCACACGTACGCTCCGCCTAAATCGTTGTCGTACCCTCACCTGGACCCTAAACCGTCCCCGTCCCCTAACCCTAACCCTAGCCCGAACCCTAACCCTAACCCTTCCCTGAAGCCTTCCCCTCACCCGTCCGCTAATCCTAAACCGTACGCTCACACTAATCCGCGCCCTCACACGTACGCTCCCCCTAAACCGTTGTCGTACCCTCACCTGGACTTTAAACCGTCCCCGTCTCCTAACCCTAAACCTAGCCCGAACCCTAACCCTAACCCTTCCCCGAAGCCTTCCCCTCACCCGTCCCCTAATCCTAACCCGTACGCTCACACTAACCCGCGCCCTCACACGTATGCTCCGCCTAAACCGTTGTCGTACCCTCACCTGAACCCTAAACCGTCCCCATCCCCTAACCCTAACCCTAGCCCGAACCCTAACCCTAAACCTTCCCCGAAGCCTTCCCCTCACCCGTCCCCTAATCCTAACCCGTACGCTCACACTAACCCGCGCCCTCACACGTACGCTCCCCCTAAACCGTTGTCGTACCGTCATCTGGACCCTAAACCGTCCCCGTACCCTAACCCTAACCCTAGCCCGAACCCTAACCCTAACCCTTCCCCGAAGCCTTCCCCTCAACCGTCCCCTAATCCTAACCCGTACGCTCACACTAACCCGCGCCCTCACACGTACGCTCCCCCTAAACCGTTGTCGTACCCTCACCTGGACCCTAAACCGTCCCCGTCCCCTAACCCTAACCCTAGCCCGAACCCTAACCCTAACCCTTCCGCGAAGCCTTCCCCTCACCCGTCCCCTAATCCTAACCCGTACGCTCACACTAACCCGCGCCCTCACACGTACGCTCCCCCTAAACCGTTGTCGTACCCTCACCTGGTCCCTAAACCGTCCCCGTCCCCTAACCCTAACCCTAGCCCGAACCCTAACCCTAACCGTTCCCCGAAGCCTTCCCCTCACCCGTCCCCTAATCCTAACCCGTACGCTCACACTAACCCGCGCCCTCACACGTACGCTCCCCCTAAACCGTTGTCGTACCCTCACCTGGACCCTAAACCGTCCCCGTCCCCGAACTCTAACCTTAGCCCGAATCCTAACCCTCACACTTCGCCGAAGCGTTCCCCTCACCCGTCCCCTAATCCTAACCCGTACGCTCACACTAACCCGCGCCCTCACACGTACGCTCCCACTAAACCGTTGTCGTACACTCACCTGGACCCCAAACCGTCCCCGTCCCCTAACCCTAACCCTAGCCCGAACCCTAACCCTAACCCTTCCCCGAAGCCTTCCCCTCACACGTCCCCTAATCCTAACCCGTACGCTCACACTAACCCGCGCCCTCACATTTATGCTCCCCCTAAACCGTTGTCGTACCCTCACCTGGACCCTAAACCGTCCCCGTCCCCTAACCCTAACCCTAGCCCGAACCCTAACCCTAACCCTTCCCCGAAGCCTTCCCCTCACCCGTCCCCTAATCCTAACCCGTACGCTCACACTAACCCGCGCCCTCACACGTACGCTCCCCCTAAACCGTTGTCGTACCCTCACCTGGACCCTAAACCGTCCCGGTCCCCTAACCCTAACCCTAGCCCGAACCCTAACCCTAACCCTTCCCCGAAGCCTTCCCCTCACCCGTCCCCTAATCCTAACCCGTACGCTCACACTAACCCGCGCCCTCACACGTACGCTCCCCCTAAACCGTGGTCGTACCCTCACCTGGACCCTAAACCGTCCCCGTCCCCTAACCCTAACCCTAGCCCGAACCCTAACCCTTCCCCGAAGCCTTCCCCTCACCCGTCCCCTAATCCTAACCCGTACGCTCACACTAACCCGCGCCCTCACACGTACGCTCCCCCTAAACCGTTGTCGTACACTCACCTGGACCCCAAACCGTCCCCGTCCCCTAACCCTAACCCTAGCCCGAACCCTAACCCTAACCCTTCCCCGAAGCCTTCCCCTCACCCGTCCCCTAATCCTAACCCGTACGCTCACACTAACCCGCGCCCTCACACGTACGCTCCCCCTAAACCGTTGTCGTACCATCACCTGGACCCTAAACCGTCCCCGTCCCCTAACCCTAACCCTAGCCCGAACCCTAACCCTAACCCTTCCCCGAAGCCTTCCCCTCACCCGTCCCCTAATCCTAACCCGTACGCTCACACTAACCCGCGCCCTCACACGTACGCTCCCCCTAAACAGTTGTCGTACCCTCACCTGGACCCTAAACCGTCCCCGTCCCCTAACCCTAACCCTAGCCCGAACCCTAACCCTTCCCCGAAGCCTTCCCCTCACCCGTCCCCTAATCCTAACCCGTACGCTCATACTAATCCGCGCCCTCACATGTACGCTCCCCCTAAACCGTTGTCGTACCCTCACCTGGACCCTAAACCGTCCCCGTCCCCTAACCCTAACCCTAGCCCGAACCCTAACCCTAACCCTTCCCAGAAGCCTTCCCCTCACCCGTCCCCTAATCCTAACCGGTACGCTCACACTAACCCGCGCCCTCACACGTACGCTCCCCCTAAACCGTTGTCGTACCCTCACCTGGACCCTAAACCGTCCCCGTCCCCTAACCCTAACCCTAGCCCGAACCCTAACCCTAACACTTCCCCGAAGCCTTCCCCTCACCCGTCCCCTAATCCTGACCCGTACGCTCACACTAACCCGCGCCCTCACACGTACGCTCCCACTAAACCGTTGTCGTACCCTCACCTGGACCCTAAAACGTCCCCATCCCCTAACCCTAACCCTAGCCCGAACCCTAACCCTAACCCTTCCCCGAAGCCTTCCCCTCACCCGTCCCCTAATCCTAACCCGTACGCTCACACTAACCCACGCCCTCACACGTACGCTCCCCCTAAACCGTTGTCATACCCTCACCTGGACCCTAAACCGTCCCCGTCCCCTAACCCTAACCCTAGCCCAAACCCTAACCCTAACCCTTCCCCGAAGCCTTCCCCTCACCCGTCCCCTAATCCTAACCCGTACGCTCACACTAACCCGCGCCCTGACACGTACGCTCCGCCTAAACCGTTGTCGTACCCTCTCCTAGACCCTAAACCGTCCCCGTCCCCTAACCCTAACCCTAGCCCGAACCCTAACCCTAACCCTTCCCCGAAGCCTTCCCCTCACCCGTCCCCTAATCCTAAACCGTACGCTAACACTAACCCGCGCCCTCACACGTACGCTCCCCCTAAAACGTTGTCGTACACTCACCTGGACCCTAAACCGTCCCCGTCCCCTAACCCTAACCCTAGCCCGAACCCTAACCCTAACCCTTCCCCGAAGCCTTCCCCTCACCCGTCCCCTAATCCTAACCCGTACGCTCACACTAACCCACGCCCTCACACGTACGCTCCCCCTAAACCGTTGTCATACCCTCACCTGGACCCTAAACCGTCCCCGTCCCCTAACCCTAACCCTAGCCCAAACCCTAACCCTAACCCTTCCCCGAAGCCTTCCCCTCACCCGTCCCCTAATCCTAACCCGTACGCTCACACTAACCCGCGCCCTGACACGTACGCTCCGCCTAAACCGTTGTCGTACCCTCACCTGGACCCTAAACCGTCCCCGACCCCTAACCCTAACCCTAGCCCGAACCCTAACCCTAACGCTTCCTCGAAGCCTTCCCCTCACCTATCCCTTAATCCTAATCCGTACGCTCACACTAACCCGCGCCCTCACACGTACGCTCCCCCTAAACCGTTGTCGTACCCTCACCTGGACCCTAAACCGTCCCCGTCCCCTAACCCTAACCCTAGCCCGAACCCTAACCCTAAACCTTCCCCGAAGCCTTCCCCTCACCCGTTCCCTAATACTAACCCGTACGCTCACACTAACCCGCGCCCTCACACGTGCGCTCCGCCTAAACCGTTGTCGTACCCTCACCTGGACCCTAAACCGTCCCCGTCCCCTAACCCTAACCCTAGCCCGAACCCTAACCCTAACCCTTCCCCGAAGCCTTCCCCTCACACGTCCCCTAATACTAACCCGTACGCTCACACTGACCCGCGCCCTCACACGTGCGCTCCCCCTAAACCGTTGTCGTACCCTCACCTGGACCCTAAACCGTCCCCATCCCCTAACCCTAACCCTAGCCCGAACCCTAACCCTAACCCTTCCCCGAAGCCTTCCCCTCACACGTCCCCTAATACTAACCCGTACGCTCACACTGACCCGCGCCCTCACACGTGCGCTCCGCCTAAACCGTTGCCGTACCCTCACCTGGACCCTAAAGCGTCCCCGTCCCCTAAACCTAACCCTAGCCCGAACCCTAACCCTAACCCTTCCCCGAAGCCTTCCCCTCACCCGTCCCCTAATCCTAACCCGTACTCTCACACTAACCCACGCCCTCACACGTACGCTCCCCCTAAACCGTTGTCGTACCCTCACCTGGACCCTAAACCGTCCCCGTCCCCTAACCCTAACCCTAGCCCGAACCCTAACCCTAACCGTTCCCCGAAGCCTTCCCCTCACCCGTCCCCTAATCCTAACCCGTACGCTCACACTAACCCGCGCCCTCACACGTACGTTCCCCCTAAACCGTTGTCGTACCCTCACCTGGACCCTAAACCGTCCCCGTCACCTAACCCTAACCCTAACCCTAGCCTGAACCATAACCCTAACCCTTCCCCAAAGCCTTCCCCTCACCCGTCCCCTAATCCTAACCCGTACGCTCACACTAACCCGCAACCTCACACGTGCGCTCCGCCTAAACCGTTGTCGTACCCTCACCTGGACCCTAAACAGTCCCCGTCCCCTAACCCTAACCCTAGCCCGAAACCTAACCCTAACCCTTCCCCGAAGCCTTCCCCTCACCCGTCCTCTAATGCTAACCCGTACGCTCACACTAACCCGCGCCCTCACGCGTATGCTGCCCCTAAACCGTTGTCGTACCCTCACCTGGACCCTACACCGTCCCCGTCCCCTAACCCTAACCCTAGCCCGAACCCTAACCCTAACCCTTCCCCGAAGCCTTCCCCTCACCCGTCCCCTAATCCTAACCCGTACGCTTACACTAACCCGCGCCCTCACACGTACGCTCCCCCTAAACCGTTGGCGTACCCTCACCTGGACCCTAAACCGTCCCCGTCCCCTAAGCCTAACCCTACCCCGAACCCTAACCCTAACCCTTCCCCGAAGCCTTCCCCTCACCCGTCCCCTAATCCTAACCCGTACGCTCACACTAACCCGCGTCCTCACACATACGCTCCCCCTAAACCGTTGTCGTACCCTCACCTGGACCCTAAACCATCCCCGTCCCCTAACCCTAACCCTAGCCCGAACCCTAACCCTAACCCTTCCCCGAAGCCTTCCCCTCACCCGTCCCCTAATCCTAACCCGTACGCTCACACTAACCCGCTCCCTCACACGTACGCTTCCCCTAAACCGTTGTCGTACCCTCACCTGGACCCTAAACCGTCCCCGTCCCCTAACCCTAACCCTAGCCCGAACCCTAACCCTAACCCTTCCCCGAAGCCTTCCCCTCACCCGTCCCCTAATCCTAACCCGTACGCTCACACTAACCCGCGCCCTCACACGTACGCTCCCCCTAAACCGTTGTCGTACCCTCACCTGGACCCTAAACCGTCCCCATCCCCTAACCATAACCCTAGCCCGAACCCTAACACTAACCCTTCCCAGAAGCCTTCCCCTCACCCGTCCCCTAATCCTAACCCGTACGCGCACACTAACCCGCGCCCTCATATGTACGCTCCCCCTAAACCGTTGTCGTACCCTCACCTGGACCCTAAACCGTCCCCATGCCCTAACCCTAACCCTAGCCCTAACCCTAACCCTAACCCTTCCCAGAAGCCTTCCCCTCACCCGTCCCCTAATCCTAACCCGTACGCTCACACTAACCCACGCCCTCACATGTACGCTCCCCCTAAACCGTTGTCGTACCCTCACCTGGACCCTAAACCGTCCCCGTCCCCTAACCCTAACCCTAGCCCGAACCCTAACCCTAACACTTCCCCAAAGCCTTCCCCTCACCCGTCCCCTAATCCTAACCCGTACGCTCACACTAACCCACGCCCTCACACATACGCTCCGCCTAAACCGTTGTCGTACTCTCACCTGGACCCTAAACCGTCCCCGTCCCCTAACCCTAACCCTAGCCCGAACCCTAACACTAAAGCTTCCCCGAAGCCTTCCCCTCAACCGTCCCCTAATCCTAACCCGTACGCTCACACTAACCCGCGCCCTCACACGTACGCTCCCCCTAAACCGTTGTCGTACCCTCACCTGGACCCTAAATCGTCCCCGTCCCCTAACCCTAACCCTAGCCCGAACCCTAACCCTAACCCTTCCCCGAAGCCTTCCCCTCACCCGTCCCCTAATCCTAACCCGTATGCTCACACTAACCCGCGCCCTCACACGTACGCTCCCCCTAAACCGTTGTCGTACCCTCACCTGGACCCTAAACCATCCCTGTCCCCTAACCCTAACCCTAGCCCGAACCCTAACCCTAACCCTTCCCCGAAGCCTTCCCCTCACCCGTCCCCTAATCCTAACCCGTACGCTCACACTAACCCACGCCCTCACACGTACGCTCCCCCTAAACCGTTGTCATACCCTCACCTGGACCCTAAACCGTCCCCGTCCCCTAACCCTAACCCTAGCCCAAACCCTAACCCTAACCCTTCCCCGAAGCCTTCCCCTCACCTGTCCCGTAATCCTAACCCGTACGCTCACACTAACCCGCGCCCTCACACGTACGCTCCGCCTAAACCGTTGTCGTACCCTCACATGGACCCTAAACCGTCCCAGACCCCTAACCCTAACCCTAGCCCGAACCCTAACCCTAACGCTTCCTCGAAGCCTTCCCCTCACCTATCCCCTAATCCTAATCCGTACGCTCACACTAACCCGCGCCCTCACACGTACGCTCCCCCTAAACCGTTGTCGTACCCTCACCTGGACCCTAAACCGTCCCCGTCCCCTAACCCTAACCCTAGCCGGAACCCTAACCCTAACCCTTCCCCGAAGCCTTCCCCTCACCCGTCCCCTAATCCTAACCCGTACGCTCACACTAACCCGCGCCCTCACACGTACGCTCCCCCTAAACCGTTGTCGTACCCTCACTTGGACCCTAAACCGTCCCCGTCCCCTAACCCTAACCCTAGCCCGAACCCTAACCCTAACACTTCCCCGAAGCCTTCCCCTCACCCGTTCCCTAATACTAACCCGTACGCTCACACTAACCCGCGCCCTCACACGTGCGCTCCACCTAAACCGTTGTCGTACCCTCACCTGGACCCTAAACCGTCCCCTTCCCCTAACCCTAACCCTAGCCCGAACCCTAACCCTAACCCTTCCCCGAAGCCTTCCCCTCACCCGTCCCCTAATCCTAACCCGTACTCTCACACTAACCCGCGCCCTCACACGTACGCTCCCCCTAAACCGTTGTCGTACCCTCACCTGGACCCTAAACCGTCCCCGTCCCCTAACCCTAACTCTAGCCCGAACCCTAACCCTAACCCTTCCCCGAAGCCTTCCCCTCACCCGTCCCCTAATCCTAACCCGTACGCTCACACTAACCCGAGCCCTCACACGTACGCTCCCCCTAAACCGTTGTCGTACCCTCACCTGGACCCTAAACCGTCCCCGTCCCCTAACCCTAACCCTAGCCCGAACCCTAACCCTAACCCTTCTCCAAAGCCTTCCCCTCACCCGTCCCCTAATCCTAACCCGTACGCTCACACTAACCCACGCCCTCACACATACGCTCCGCCTAAACCGTTGTCGTACCCTCACCTGGACCCTAAACCGTCCCCGTCACCTAACCCTAACCCTAACCCTAGCCCGAACCCTAACCCTAACCCTTCCCCGAAGCCTTCCCCTCACCCGTCCCCTAATCCTAACCCGTACGCTCACACTAACCCGCGCCCTCACACGTGCGCTCCCCCTAAACCGTTGTCGTACCCTCACCTGGACCCTAAACCTTCCCCGTCCCCTAACCCTAACCCTAGCCCGAACCGTTACCCTAACCCTTCCCCGAAGCCTTCCCCTCACCCGTCCCCTAATCCTAACCCGTACGCTCACACTAACCCGCGCCCTCACACGTGTGCTCCGCCTAAACCGTTGTCGTACCCTCACCTGGACCCTACACCGTCCCCGTCCCCTAACCCTAACCCTAGCCCGAACCCTAACCCTAACCCTTTCCCGAAGCCTTCCCCTCACCCGTCCCCTAATCCTAACCCTTACGCTCACACTAACCCGCGCCCTCACACGTGCGCTCCGCCTATACTGTTGTCGTACCCTCACCTGGACCCTACACCGTCCCCGTCCCCTAACCCTAACCCTAGCTCGAACCCTAACCCTAAACCTTCCCCGAAGCCTTCCCCTCACCCGTACCCTAATCCTAACCCGTACACTCACACTAACCCACGCCCTCACACGTACGCTCCCCCTAAACCGTTGTCGTACCCTCACCTGGACCCTAAACCGTCCCCGTCCCCTAACCCTAACCCTAGCCCGAACCCTAACGCTAAACCTTCCCCGAAGCCTTCCCCTCACCCGTCCCCTAATCCTAACCCGTACGCTCACACTAACCCGCGCCTTCACACGTGCGCTCCGCCTAAACCGTTGTCGTACCCTCACCTGGACCCTAAACCGTCCCCGTCCTCTAACCCTAACCCTAGCCCAAACCCTAACCCTAACACTTCCCCGAAGCCTTCCCCTCACACGTCCCCTAATCCTAACCCGTACGCTCACACTAACCCGCGCCTTCACACGTACGCTCCCCCTAAACCGTTGTCGTACCCTCACCTGGACCCTAAACCGTCCCCGTCCCCTAACCGTAACCCTAGCCCGAACCCTAACCCTAACCCTTCCCCGAAGCCTTCCCCTAACCCATCCCCTTATCCTAACCCGTACGCTCACATTAACCCGCGCCCTCACACGTACGCTCCCCCTAAACCGTTGTCGTACCCTCACCTGGACCCTACACCGTCCCCGTCCCCTAACCCTAACCCTAGCCCGAACACTAACCCTAACCCTTCCCCGAAGCCTTCCCCTCACCCGTCCCCTTATCCTAACCCGTACGCTCACACTAACCCGCGCCCTCACACGTACGCTCCCCCTAAACCGTTGTCGTACCCTCACCTGGACCCTAAACCGTCCCCGTCCCCTAACCCTAACCCTAGCCCGAACCCTAACCCTAACCCTTCCCCGAAGCCTTCCCCTCACACGTCCCCTAATCCTAAACCGTACTCTCACACTAACCCGCGCCCTCACACGTACGCTCCCCCTAAACCATTGTCGTACCCTCACCTGGACGCTAAACCGTCCCTGTCCCCTAACCCTAACCCTAGCCCGAACCCTAACCCTAACCCTTCCCCGAAGCCTTCCCCTCACCCATCCCGTAATCCTAACCCGTACGCTCACACTAACCTGCGCCCTCACACGTGCGATCCGCCTAAACCGTTGTCGTACCCTCACCTGGACCCTACACCGTCCCCGTCCCCTAACCCTAACCCTACCCCGAACCCTAACCCTAACCCTTCCCCGAAGCCTTCCCCTCACCCGTCCCCTAATCCTAACCCGTACGCTCACACTAACCCACGCCCTCACACGTACGCTCCCCCTAAACCGTTGTCATACCCTCACCTGGACCCTAAACCGTCCCCGTCCCCTAACCCTAACCCTAGCCCGAACCCTAACCCTAACCCTTCCCCGAAGCCTTCCCCTCACCCGTCCCCTAAGCCTAACCCGTACGCTTACACTAACCCGCGCCCTCACACGTACGCTCCCCCTAAACCGTTGTCGTACCCTCACCTGGACCCTAAACCGTCCCCGTCCCCTAAGCCTAACCCTACCCCGAACCCTAACCCTAATCCTTCCCCGAAGCCTTCCCCTCACCCGGACCCTAATCCTAACCCGTACGCTCACACTAACCCGCGTCCTCACACATACGCTCCCCCTAAACCGTTGTCGTACCCTCACCTGGACCCTAAACCATCCCCGTCCCCTAACCATAACCCTAGCCCGAACTCTAACCCTAACCCTTCCCCGAAGCCTTCCCCTCACCCGTCCCCTAATACTAACCCGTACGCTCACACTAACCCGCGCCCTCACACGTACGCTTCCCCTAAACCGTTGTCGTACCCTCAGCTGGACCCTAAACCGTCCCCGTCCCCTAACCCTAACCCTAGCCCGAACCCTAACCCTAACCCTTCCCCGAAGCCTTCCCCTCACCCGTCCCCTAATGCTAACCCGTACGCTCACACTAACCCGCGCCCTCACACGTACGCTCCCCCTAAACCGTTGTCGTACCCTCACCTGGACCCTAAACCGTCCCCGTCCCCTAACCATAACCCTAGCCCGAACCCTAACCCTAACCCTTCCCAGAAGCCTTCCCCTCACCCGTCCCCTAATCCTAACCCGTACGCGCACACTAACCCGCGCCCTCATATGTACGCTCCCCCTAAACCGTTGTCGTACCCTCACCTGGACCCTAAACCGTCCCCATGCCCTAACCCTAGCCCTAACCCGAACCCTAACCCTAACCCTTCCCAGAAGCCTTCCCCTCACCCGTCCCCTAATCCTAACCCGTACGCTCACACTAACCCACGCCCTCACATGTACGCTCCCCCTAAACCGTTGTCGTACCCTCACCTGGACCCTAAACCGTCCCCGTCCCCTAACCCTAACCCTAGCCCGAACCCTAACCCTAACCCTTCCCCAAAGCCTTCCCCTCACCCGTCCCCTAATCCTAACCCGTACGCTCACACTAACCCACGCCCTCACACATACGCTCCGCCTAAACCGTTGTCGTACCCTCACCTGGACCCTAAACCGTCCCCATCCCCTAACCCTAACCCTAGCCCGAACCCTAACACTAACGCTTCCCCGAAGCCTTCCCCTCAACCGTCCCCTAATCCTAACCCGTACGCTCACACTAACCCGCGCCCTCACACGTACGCTCCCCCTAAACCGTTGTCGTACCCTCACCTGGACCCTAAACCGTCCCCGTCCACTAACCCTAACCCTAGCCCGAACCCTAACCCTAACCCTTCCCCGAAGCCTTCCCCTCACCCGTCCCCTAATACTAACCCGTACGCTCACACTGACCCGCGCCCTCACACGTGCGCTCCGCCTAAACCGTTGCCGTACCCTCACCTGGACCCTAAAGAGTCCCCGTCCCCTAAACCTAACCCTAGCCCGAACCCTAACCCTAACCCTTCCCCGAAGCCTTCCCCTCACCCGTCCCCTAATCCTAACCCGTACTCTCACACTAACCCACGCCCTCACACGTACGCTCCCCCTAAACCGTTGTCGTACCCTCACCTGGACCCTAAACCGTCCCCGTCCCCTAACCCTAAGCCTAGCCCGAACCCTAACCCTAACCGTTCCCCGAAGCCTTCCCCTCACCCGTCCCCTAATCCTAACCCGTACGCTCACACTAACCCGCGCCCTCACACGTACGTTCCCCCTAAACCGTTGTCGTAGCCTCACCTGGACCCTAAACCGTCCCCGTCACCTAACCCTAACCCTAACCCTAGCCCGAACCCTAACCCTAACCCTTCCCCAAAGCCTTCCCCTCACCCGTCCCCTAATCCTAACCCGTACGCTCACACTAACCCGCAACCTCACACGTGCGCTCCGCCTAAACCGTTGTCGTACCCTCACCTGGACCCTAAACCGTCCCCGTCCCCTAACCCTAACCCTAGCCCGAAACCTAACCCTAACCCTTCCCCGAAGCCTTCCCCTCACCCGTCCCCTAATGCTAACCCGTACGCTCACACTAACCCGCGCCCTCACGCGTACGCTGCCCCTAAACCGTTGTCGTACCCTCACCTGGACCCTACACCGTCCCCATCCCCTAACCCTAACCCTAGCCCGAACCCTAACCCTAACCCTTCCCCGAAGCCTTCCCCTCACCCGTCCCCTAATCCTAACCCGTACGCTCACACTAACCCGCGCCCTCACACGTACGCTCCCCCTAAACCGGGGTCGTACCCTCACCTGGACCCTAAACCGTCCCCGTCCCCTAACCATAACCCTAGCCCAAACCCTAACCCTAACCCTTCCCCGAAGCCTTCCCCTCACCCGTCCCCTAATCCTAACCCGTATGCTCACACTAACACACGCCCTCACACGTACGCTCCCCCTAAACCGTTGTCGTACCCTCACCTGGACCCTAAACCGTCCCCGTCCCCTAACCATAACCCTAGCCCGAACCCTAACCCTAACCCTTCCCTGAAGCCTTCCCCTCACCCGTCCCCTAATCCTAACCCGTACACTCAGACTAACCCGCGCCCTCACACGTGCGCTCCGCCTAAACCGTTGTCGTACCCTCACCTGGACCCTACACCGTCCCCGTCCCCTAACCCTAACCCTAGCCCGAACACTAACCCTAACCCTTCCCCGAAGCCTTCCCCTCACCCGTCCCCTAATCCTAACCCGTACGCTCACACTAACCCGCGCCCTCACACGTACGCTCCCCCTAAACCGTTGTCGTACCCTCACCTGGACCCTAAACCGTCCCCGTCCTTTAACCCTAACCCTAGCCCGAACCCTAACCCTAACGCTTCCCCGAAGCCTTCCCCTCACACGTCCCCTAATCCTAAACCGTACTCTCACACTAACCCGCGCCCTCACACGTACGCTCCCCCTAAACCATTGTCGTACCCTCACCTGGACGCTAAACCGTCCCTGTCCCCTAACCCTAACCCTAGCCCGAACCCTAACCCTAACCCTTCCCCGAAGCCTTCCCCTCACCCATCCCGTAATCCTAACCCGTACGCTCACACTAACCTGCGCCCTCACACGTGCGATCCGCCTAAACCGTTGTCGTACCCTCACCTGGACCCTACACCGTCCCCGTCCCCTAACCCTAACCCTACCCCGAACCCTAACCCTAACCCTTCCCCGAAGCCTTCCCCTCACCCGTCCCCTAATCCTAACCCGTACGCTCACACTAACCCGCGCCCTCACACGTACGCTCCCCCTAAACCGTTGTTGTACCCTCACCTGGACCCTAAACCGTCCCCGTCCCCTAACCCTAACCCTAGCCCGAACCCTAACCCTAACCCTTCCCCGAAGCCTTCCCCTCACCCGTCCCCTAATCCTAACCCGTACGCTCACACTAACCCGCGCCCTCACACATACGCTCCCCCTAAACCGTTGTCGTACCCTCACCTGGACCCTAAACCGTCCCCGTCCCCTAACCCTAACCCTAGCCCGAACCCTAACCCTAACCCTTCCCCGAAGCCTTCCCCTCACCCGTCCCCTAATCCTAACGCGTACGCTCAGAAAAACCCACGCCCTCACACGTACGCTCGCCCTAAACCGTTGTCGTACCCTCACCTGGACCCTAAACCGTCCCCGTCCCCTAACCCTAACCCTAGCCCGAACCCTAACCCTAACCCTTCCCCGAAGCCTTCCCCTCACCCGTCCCCTAATCCTAACCCGTACGCTCACACTAACCCGCGCCCTCACACGTACGCTCCCCCTAAACCGTTGTCGTACCCTCACCTGGACCCTAAACCGTCCCCGTCCCCTAACCCTAACCCTAGCCCGAACCCTAACCCTAACCCTTCCCCAAAGCCTTCCCCTCACCCGTCCCCTAATCCTAACCCGTACGCTCACACTAACCCGCGCCCTCACACGTACGCTCCCCCTAAACCGTTGTCGTACCCTCACCTGGACCCTAAACCGTCCCCGTCCCCTAACCCTAACCCTAGCCCGAACCCTAACCCTAACCCTTCCCCGAAGCCTTCCCCTCACCCGTCCCCTAATCCTAACCCGTACGCTCACACTAACCCGCGCCCTCACACATACGCTCCCCCTAAACCGTTGTCGTACCCTCACCTGGACCCTAAACCGTCCCCGTCCCCTAACCCTAACCCTAGCCCGAACCCTAACCCTAACCCTTCCCCGAAGCCTTCCCCTCACCCGTCCCCTAATCCTAACCCGTATGCTCACACTAACACGCGCCCTCACACGTACGCTCCCCCTAAACCGTTGTCATACCCTCACCTGGACCCTAAACCGTCCCCGTCCCCTAACCCTAACCCTAGCCCGAACCCTAACCCTAACCCTTCCATAAAGCCTTCCCCTCACCCGTCCCCTAATCCTAACCCGTACGCTCACACTAACCCGCGCCCTCACACGTGCGCTCCGACTAAACCGTTGTCGTACCCTCACCTGGACCCTAAACCGTCCCCGTCCCCTAACCCTAACCCTAGCCCGAACCCTAACCCTAACCCTTCCCCGAAGCCTTCCCCTCACCCGTCCCCTAATCCTAACCCGTACGCTCACACTAACCCACGCCCTCACACGTACGCTCCCCCTAAACCGTTGTCATACCCTCACCTGGACCCTAAACCGTCCCCGTCCCCTAACCCTAACCCTAGCCCGAACCCTAACCCTAACCCTTCCCCGAAGCCTTCCCCTCACCCGTCCCCTAAGCCTAACCCGTACGCTTACACTAACCCGCGCCCTCACACGTACGCTCCCCCTAAACCGTTGTCGTACCCTCACCTGGACCCTAAACCGTCCCCGTCCCCTAAGCCTAACCCTACCCCGAACCCTAACCCTAATCCTTCCCCGAAGCCTTCCCCTCACCCGGACCCTAATCCTAACCCGTACGCTCACACTAACCCGCGTCCTCACACATACGCTCCCCCTAAACCGTTGTCGTACCCTCACCTGGACCCTAAACCATCCCCGTCCCCTAACCCTAACCCTAGCCCGAACCCTAACCCTAACCCTTCCCCGAAGCCTTCCCCTCACCCGTCCCCTAATACTAACCCGTACGCTCACACTAACCCGCGCCCTCACACGTACGCTTCCCCTAAACCGTTGTCGTACCCTCACCTGGACCCTAAACCGTCCCCGTCCCCTAACCCTAACCCTAGCCCGAACCCTAACCCTAACCCTTCCCCGAAGCCTTCCCCTCACCCGTCCCCTAATCCTAACGCGTACGCTCAGAAAAACCCGCGCCCTCACACGTACGCTCGCCCTAAACCGTTGTCGTACCCTCACCTGGACCCTAAACCGTCCCCGTCCCCTAACCCTAACCCTAGCCCGAACCCTAACCCTAACCCTTCCCCGAAGCCTTCCCCTCACCCGTCCCCTAATCCTAACCCGTACGCTCACACTAACCCGCGCCCTCACACGTACGCTCCCCCTAAACCGTTGTCGTACCCTCACCTGGACCCTAAACCGTCCCCGTCCCCTAACCCTAACCCTAGCCCGAACCCTAACCCTAACCCTTCCCCAAAGCCTTCCCCTCACCCGTCCCCTAATCCTAACCCGTACGCTCACACTAACCCGCGCCCTCACACGTACGCTCCCCCTAAACCGTTGTCGTACCCTCACCTGGACCCTAAACCGTCCCCGTCCCCTAACCCTAACCCTAGCCCGAACCCTAACCCTAACCCTTCCCCGAAGCCTTCCCCTCACCCGTCCCCTAATCCTAACCCGTACGCTCACACTAACCCGCGCCCTCACACATACGCTCCCCCTAAACCGTTGTCGTACCCTCACCTGGACCCTAAACCGTCCCCGTCCCCTAACCCTAACCCTAGCCCGAACCCTAACCCTAACCCTTCCCCGAAGCCTTCCCCTCACCCGTCCCCTAATCCTAACCCGTATGCTCACACTAACACGCGCCCTCACACGTACGCTCCCCCTAAACCGTTGTCATACCCTCACCTGGACCCTAAACCGTCCCCGTCCCCTAACCCTAACCCTAGCCCGAACCCTAACCCTAACCCTTCCATAAAGCCTTCCCCTCACCCGTCCCCTAATCCTAACCCGTACGCTCACACTAACCCGCGCCCTCACACGTGCGCTCCGACTAAACCGTTGTCGTACCCTCACCTGGACCCTAAACCGTCCCCGTCCCCTAACCCTAACCCTAGCCCGAACCCTAACCCTAACCCTTCCCCGAAGCCTTCCCCTCACCCGTCCCCTAATCCTAACCCGTACGCTCACACTAACCCACGCCCTCACACGTACGCTCCCCCTAAACCGTTGTCATACCCTCACCTGGACCCTAAACCGTCCCCGTCCCCTAACCCTAACCCTAGCCCGAACCCTAACCCTAACCCTTCCCCGAAGCCTTCCCCTCACCCGTCCCCTAAGCCTAACCCGTACGCTTACACTAACCCGCGCCCTCACACGTACGCTCCCCCTAAACCGTTGTCGTACCCTCACCTGGACCCTAAACCGTCCCCGTCCCCTAAGCCTAACCCTACCCCGAACCCTAACCCTAATCCTTCCCCGAAGCCTTCCCCTCACCCGGACCCTAATCCTAACCCGTACGCTCACACTAACCCGCGTCCTCACACATACGCTCCCCCTAAACCGTTGTCGTACCCTCACCTGGACCCTAAACCATCCCCGTCCCCTAACCCTAACCCTAGCCCGAACCCTAACCCTAACCCTTCCCCGAAGCCTTCCCCTCACCCGTCCCCTAATACTAACCCGTACGCTCACACTAACCCGCGCCCTCACACGTACGCTCCCCCTAAACCGTTGTCGTACCCTCACCTGGACCCTAAACCGTCCCCGTCCCCTAACCCTAACCCTAGCCCGAACCCTAACCCTAACCCTTCCCCGAAGCCTTCCCCTCACCCGTCCCCTAATGCTAACCCGTACGCTCACACTAACCCGCGCCCTCACACGTACGCTCCCCCTAAACCGTTGTCGTACCCTCACCTGGACCCTAAACCGTCCCCGTCCCCTAACCATAACCCTAGCCCGAACCCTAACCCTAACCCTTCCCAGAAGCCTTCCCCTCACCCGTCCCCTAATCCTAACCCGTACGCGCACACTAACCCGCGCCCTCATATGTACGCTCCCCCTAAACCGTTGTCGTACCCTCACCTGGACCCTAAACCGTCCCCATGCCCTAACCCTAGCCCTAACCCGAAACCTAACCCTAACCCTTCCCAGAAGCCTTCCCCTCACCCGTCCCCTAATCCTAACCCGTACGCTCACACTAACCCACGCCCTCACATGTACGCTCCCCCTAAACCGTTGTCGTACCCTCACCTGGACCCTAAACCGTCCCCGTCCCCTAACCCTAACCCTAGCCCGAACCCTAACCCTAACCCTTCCCCAAAGCCTTCCCCTCACCCGTCCCCTAATCCTAACCCGTACGCTCACACTAACCCACGCCCTCACACATACGCTCCGCCTAAACCGTTGTCGTACCCTCACCTGGACCCTAAACCGTCCCCATCCCCTAACCCTAACCCTAGCCCGAACCCTAACACTAACGCTTCCCCGAAGCCTTCCCCTCAACCGTCCCCTAATCCTAACCCGTACGCTCACACTAACCCGCGCCCTCACACGTACGCTCCCCCTAAACCGTTGTCGTACCCTCACCTGGACCCTAAACCGTCCCCGTCCCCTAACCCTAACCCTAGCCCGAACCCTAACCCTAACCCTTCCCCGAAGCCTTCCCCTCACCCGTCCCCTAATCCTAACCCGTACTCTCACACTAACCCACGCCCTCACACGTACGCTTCCCCTAAACCGTTGTCGTACCCTCACCTGGACCCTAAACCGTCCCCGTCCCCTAACCCTAAGCCTAGCCCGAACCCTAACCCTAACCGTTCCCCGAAGCCTTCCCCTCACCCGTCCCCTAATCCTAACCCGTACGCTCACACTAACCCGCGCCCTCACACGTACGTTCCCCCTAAACCGTTGTCGTAGCCTCACCTGGACCCTAAACCGTCCCCGTCACCTAACCCTAACCCTAACCCTAGCCCGAACCCTAACCCTAACCCTTCCCCAAAGCCTTCCCCTCACCCGTCCCCTAATCCTAACCCGTACGCTCACACTAACCCGCAACCTCACACGTGCGCTCCGCCTAAACCGTTGTCGTACCCTCACCTGGACCCTAAACCGTCCCCGTCCCCTAACCCTAACCCTAGCCCGAAACCTAACCCTAACCCTTCCCCGAAGCCGTCCCCTCACCCGTCCCCTAATGCTAACCCGTACGCTCACACTAACCCGCGCCCTCACGCGTACGCTGCCCCTAAACCGTTGTCGTACCCTCACCTGGACCCTACACCGTCCCCATCCCCTAACCCTAACCCTAGCCCGAACCCTAACCCTAACCCTTCCCCGAAGCCTTCCCCTCACCCGTCCCCTAATCCTAACCCGTACGCTTACACTAACCCGCGCCCTCACACATACGCTCCTCCTAAACCGTTGTCGTACCCTCACCTGGACCCTAAACCGTCCCCGTCCCCTAAGCCTAACCCTACCCCGAACCCTAACCCTAACCCTTCCCCGAAGCCTTCCCCTCACCCGTCCCCTAATCCTAACCCGTACGCTCACACTAACCCGCGTTCTGACACATACGCTCCCCCAAAACCGTTGTCGTACCCTCACCTGGACCCTAAACCGTCCCCGTCCCCTAACCCTAACCCTAGCCCGAACCCTAACCCTAACCGTTCCCCGAAGCCTTCCCCTCACCCGTCCCCTAATCCTAACCCGTACGCTCACACTCACCCGCGCCCTCACACGTGCGCTCCGCCTAAACCGTTGTGGTACCCTCACCTGGACCCTACACTGTCCCCGTCCCCTAACCCTAACCCTAGCCCGAACCCTAACCCTAACCTTTCCCCGAAGCCTTCCCCTCACCCGTCCCCTAATCCTAACCCGTACGCTCACACTAACCCGCGCCCTCACACGTACGCTCCCCCTAAACCGTTGTCGTACCCTCACCTGGACCCTAAACCGTCCCCGTCCCCGTCCCCTAACCCTAGCCCGAACCCTAACCCTAACCGTTCCCCGAAGCCTTCCCCTCACCCGTCCCCTAATCCTAACCCGTACGCTCACACTAACCCGCGCCCTCACACGTGTGCTCCGCCTAAACCGTTGTCGTACCCTCACCTGGACCCTAAACCGTCCCCGTCCCCTAACCATAACCCTAGCCCGAACCCTAACCCTAACCCTTCCCTGAAGCCTTCCCCTCACCCGTCCCCTAATCCTAACCCGTACGCTCACACTAACCCGCGCCCTCACACGTGCGCTCCGCCTCAACCGTTGTCGTACACTCACCTGGACACTACACCGTCCCCGTCCCCTAAACCTAACCCTAGCCCGAACCCTAACCCTAACCCTTCCCCGAAGCCTTCCCCTCACCCGTCCCCTAATCCTAACCCGTACGCTCACACTAACCCGCGCCCTCACACGTGTGCTCCGCCTAAACCGTTGTCGTACCCTCACCTGGACCCTAAACCGTCCCCGTCCCCTAACCCTAACCCTAGCCCGAACCCTAACCCTAACCCTTCCCCGAAGCCTTCCCCTCACCCGTCCCCTAATCCTAACCCGTACGCTCACACTAACCCGCGCCCTCACACGTACGCTCCCCCTAAACCGTTGTCGTACCCTCACCTGGACCCTAAACCGTCCCCGTCCCCTAACCCTAACCCTAGCCTGAACCCTAACCCTAACCCTTCCCTGAAGCCTTCCCCTCACCCGTCCCCTAATCCTAACCCGTACACTCAGACTAACCCGCGCCCTCACACGTGCGCTCCGCCTAAACCGTTGTCGTACCCTCACCTGGACCCTACACCGTCCCCGTCCCTAAACCCTAACCCTAGCCCGAACCCTAACCGTAACCCTTCCCCGAAGCCTTCCCCTCACCCGTCCCCTAATCCTAACCCGTACGCTCACACTAACCCACGCCCTCACACATACGCTCCGCCTAAATCGTTGTCGTACCCTCACCTGGACCCTAAACCGTCCCCGTCCCCAAACCCTAACCCTAGCCCGAACCCTAACACTAACGCTTCCCCGAAGCCTTCCCCTCAACCGTCCCCTAATCCTAACCCGTACGCTCACACTAACGCGCGCCCTCACACGTACGCTCCCCCTAAACCGTTGTCGTACCCTCACCTGGACCCTAAACCGTCCCCGTCCCCTAACCCTAACCCTAGCCCGAACCCTAACCCTAACCCTTCCCCGAAGCCCTCCCCTCACCCGTCCCCTAATCCTAAACCGTATGCTCACACTAACCCGCGCCCTCACACGTACGCTCCCCCTAAACCGTTGTTGTACCCTCACCTGGACCCTAAACCGTCCCCGTCCCCTAACCCTAACCCTACCCCGAACCCTAACCCTAACCCTTCCATAAAGCCTTCCCCTCACCCGTCCCCTACTCCTAACCCGTACGCTCACACTAACCCGCGCCCTCACACGTGCGCTCCGACTAAACCGTTGTCGTACCCTCACCTGGACCCTAAACCGTCCCCGTCCCCTAACCCTAACCCTAGCCCGAACCCTAACCCTAACCCTTCCCCGAAGCCTTCCCCTCACCCGTCCCCTAATCCTAACCCGTACGCTCACACTAACCCGCGCCCTCACACGTACACTCCCCCTAAACCGTTGTCGTACCCTCTCCTGAAACCTAAACCGTCCCCGTCCCCTAACCTTAACCCTAGCCCGAACCCTAACCCTAACCCTTCCCCGAAGCCTTCCCCTCACCCGTCCCCTAATCCTAACCCGTACGCTCACACTAACCGCGCCCTTACACGTACGCACCCCCTAAACCGTTGTCGTACCCTCACCTGGACCCTAAACCGTCCCCATCCCCTAACCCTAACCCTAGCCTGAACCCTAACCCTAACCCTTCCCCGAAGCCTTCCCCTCACCCGTCACCTAATCCTAACCCGTATGCTCACACTAACCCGCGCCCTCACACGTGCGCTCCGCCTAAACCGTTGTCGTACCCTCACCTGGACCCTAAACCGTCCCCGTCCCCTAACCCTAACCCTAGCCCGAACCCTAACCCTAACCCTTCCCCAAAGCCTTCCCCTCACCCGTCCCCTAATCCTAACCCGTACGCTCACACTAACCCACGCCCTCACACATACGCTCCGCCTAAACCGTTGTCGTACCCTCACCTGGACCCTAAACCGTCCCCGTCCCCAAACACTAACCCTAGCCCGAACCCTAACACTAACGCTTCCCCGAAGCCTTCCCCTCAACCGTCCCCTAATCCTAACCCGTACGCTCACACTAACCCGCGCCCTCACACGTACGCTCCCCCTAAACCGTTGTCGTACCCTCACCTGGACCCTAAACCGTCCCCGTCCCCTAACCCTAACCCTAGCCCGAACCCTAACCCTAACCCTTCCCCGAAGCCTTCCCCTCACCCGTCCCCTAATCCTAAACCGTATGCTCACACTAACCCGCGCCCTCACACGTACGCTCCCCCTAAACCGTTGTCGTACCCTCACCTGGACCCTAAACCGTCCCCGTCCCCTAACCCTAACCCTAGCCCGAACCCTAACCCTAACCCTTCCCCGAAGCCTTCCCCTCACACGTCCCCTAATACTAACCCGTACGCTCACACTGACCCGCGCCCTCACACGTGCGCTCCGCCTAAACCGTTGCCGTACCCTCACCTGGACCCTAAAGCGTCCCCGTCCCCTAAACCTAACCCTAGCCCGAACCCTAACCCTAATCCTTCCCCGAAGCCTTCCCCTCACCCGTCCCCTAATCCTAACCCGTACTCTCAGACTAACCCACGCCCGCACACGTACGCTCCCCCTAAACCGTTGTCGTACCCTCACCTGGACCCTAAACCGTCCCCGTCCCCTAACCCTAACCCTAGCCCGAACCTTAACCCTAACCGTTCCCCGAAGCCTTCCCCTCACCCGTCCCCTAATGCTAACCTGTATGCTCACACTAACCGGCGCCCTCACGCGTACGCTGCCCCTAAACCGTTGTCGTACCCTCACCTGGACCCTACACCGTCCCCGTCCCCTAACCCTAACCCTAGACCGAACCCTAACCCTAACCCTTCCCCGTAGCCTTCCCCTCACCCGTCCCCTAATCCTAACCCGTACGCTTACACTAACGCGCGCCCTCACACGTACGCTCCAACTAAACCGTTGTCGTACCCTCACCTGGACCCTAAACCGTCCCCGTCCCCTAAGCCTAACCCTACCCCGAACCCTAACCCTAACCCTTCCCCGAAGCCTTCCCCTCACCCGGCCCCTAATCCTAACCCGTACGCTCACACTAACCCGCGTCCTCACACATACGCTCCCCCTAAACCGTGGTCGTACCCTCACCTGGACCCTAAACCATCCCCGTCCCCTAACCCTAACCCTAGCCCGAACCCTAACCCTAACCCTTCCCCGAAGCCTTCCCCTCACCCGTCCCCTAATCCTAACCCGTACGCTCACACTAACCCGCGCCCTCACACGTGTGCTCCGCCTAAACCGTTGTCGTACCCTCACCTGGACCCTACACCGTCCCCGTCCCCTAACCCTAACCCTAGCCCGAACCCTAACCCTAACCCTTCCCCGAAGCCTTCCCCTCACCCGTCCCCTAATCCTAACCCTAACGCTCACACTAACCCGCGCCCTCACACGTGTGCTCCGCCTAAACCGTTGTCGTACCCTCACCTGGACCCTAAACCGTCCCCGTCCCCTAACCATAACCCTAGCCCGAACCCTAACCCTAACCCTTCCCTGAAGCCTTCCCCTCACCCGTCCCCTAATCCTAACCCGTACGCTCACACTAACCCACGCCCTCACACGTGCGCTCCGCCTAAACCGTTGTCGTACACTCACCTGGACACTACACCGTCCCCGTCCCCTAAACCTAACCCTAGCCCGAACCCTAACCCTAACCCTTCCCCGAAGCCTTCCCCTCCCCCGTCCCCTAATCCTAACCCGTACGCTCACACTAACCCGCCCCCTCACACGTGTGCTCCGCCTAAACCATTGTCGTACCCTCACCTGGACCCTACACCGTCCCCGTCCCCTAACCCTAACCCTAGCCCGAACCCTAACCCTAACCCTTCCCCGAAGCCTTCCCCTCACCCATCCCCTAATCCTAACCCGTACGCTCACACTAACCCGCGCCCTCACACGTGTGCTCCGCCTAAACCGTTGTCGTACCCTCACCTGGACCCTACACCGTCCCCATCCCCTAACCCTAACCCTAGCTCGAACCCTAACCCTAAACCTTCCCCGAAGCCTTCCCCTCACCCGTCCCCTAATCCTAACCCGTACACTCACACTAACCCACGCCCTCACACGTACGCTCCCCCTAAACCATTGTCGTACCCTCACCTGGACCCTAAACCGTCCCCGTCCCCTAACCCTAACCCTAGCCCGAACCCTAACCCTAACCCTTCCCCGAAGCCTTCCCCTCACCCGTCCCCTAATCCTAACCCGTACGCTCACACTAACTCGCGCCTTCACACGTGTGCTCCGCATAAACCGTTGTCGTACCCTCACCTGGACCCTAAACCGTCCCCGTCCTCTAACCCTAACCCTAGCCCAGACCCTAACCCTAACACTTCCCCGAAGCCTTCCCCTCACCCGTCCCATAATCCTAACCCGTACGCTCACACTAACCCGCGCCTTCACACGTACGCTCCCCCTAAACCGTTGTCGTACCCTCACCTGGACCCTAAACCGTCCCCGTCCCCTAACCCTAACCCTAGCCCGAACCCTAACCCTAACCCTTCCCCGAAGCCTTCCCCTAACCCATCCCCTAATCCTAACCCGTACGCTCACACTAACCCGCGCCCTCACACGTACGCTCCCCCTAAACCGTTGTCGTACCCTCACCTGGACCCTAAACCGTCCCCGTCCCCTAACCCTAACCCTAGCCCGAACCCTAACCCTAACCCTTCCCCGAAGCCTTCCCCTCACCCGTTCCCTAATCCTAACCCGTACGCTCACACTAACCCGCGCCCTCACACATACGCTCCCCCTAAACCGTTGTCGTACCCTCACCTGGACCCTAAACCGTCCCAGTCCCCTAACCCTACCCCTAGCCCGAACCCTAACCCTAACACTTCCCCGAAGCCTTCCCCTCACCCGTCCCGTAATCCTAACCCGTACGCTCACAATAACATGCGCCCTCACACGTACGCTCCCCCTAAACCGTTGTCGTACCCTCACCTGGACCCTAAACCGTCCCCGTCCCCTAACCCTAACCCTAGCCCGAACCCTAACCCTAACCCTTCCCCGAAGCCTTCCCCTCACCCGTCCCCTAATCCTAACCCGTACGCTCACACTAACCCGCGCCCTCACACGTACGCTCCCCCTAAACCGTTGTCGTACCCTCACCTGGACCCTAAACCGTCCCCGTCCCCTAACCCTAACCCTAGCCCGAACCCTAACCCTAACACTTCCCCGAAGCCTTCCCCTCACCCGTCCCCTAATCCTAACCCGTACGCTCACACTAACCCGCGCCCTCACACGTACGCTCCCCCTAAACCGTTGTCGTACCCTCACCTGGACCCTAAACCGTCCCCGTCCCCTAACCCTAACCCTAGCCCAAACCCTAACCCTAACACTTCCCCGAAGCCTTCCCCTCACCCGTCCCCTAATCCTAACCCGTACGCTCACACTAACCCGCGCCCTCACACGTGCGCTCCCCCTAAACCGTGGTCGTACCCTCACCTGGACCCTAAACCGTCCCCGTCCCCTAACCCTAACCCTAGCCCGAACCCTAACCCTAACCCTTCCCCGAAGCCTTCCCCTCACCCGTCCCCTAATCCTAACCCGTACGCTCACACTAAACCGCGCCCTCACACGTACGCTCCCCGAAAACCGTTGTCGTACCCTCACCTGGATCCTAAACCGTCCCCGTCCCCTAACCCTAACCCTAGCCCGAACCCTAACCCTAACCCTTCCCCGAAGCCTTCCCCTCACCCGTCCCCTAATCCTAACCCGTATGCTCACACTAACACGCGCCCTCACACGTACGCTCCCCCTAAACCGTTGTCGTACCCTCACCTGGACCCTAAACCGTCCCCGTCCCCTAACCCTAACCCTAGCCCGAACCCTAACCCTAACCCTTCCCTGAAGCCTTCCCCTCACCCGTCCCCTAATCCTAACCCGTACACTCAGACTAACCCGCGCCCTCACACGTGCGCTCCGCCTAAACCGTTGTCGTACCCTCACCTGGACCCTACACCGTCCCCGTCCCTAAACCCTAACCCTAGCCCGAACCCTAACCCTAACCCTTCCCCGAAGCCTTCCCCTCACCCGTCCCCTAATCCTAACCCGTACGCTCACACTAACCCGCGCCCTCACACGTACGCTCCCCCTAAACCGTTGTCGTACCCTCACCTGGACCCTAAACCGTCCCCGTCCCCTAACCCTAACCCTAGCCCGAACCCTAACCCTAACCCTTCCCCGAAGCCTTCCCCTCACCCGTCCCCTAATCCTAACCCGTACTCTCACACTAACCCGCGCCCTCACACGTACGCTCCCCCTAAACCATTGTCGTACCCTCACCTGGACGCTAAACCGTCCCTGTCCCCTAACCCTAACCCTAGCCCGAACCCTAACCCTAACCCTTCCCCGAAGCCTTCCCCTCACCCATCCCCTAATCCTAACCCGTACGCTCACACTAACCTGCGCCCTCACACGTGCGATCCGCCTAAACCGTTGTCGTACCCTCACCTGGACCCTACACCGTCCCCGTCCCCTAACCCTAACCCTACCCAGAACCCTAACCCTAACCCTTCCCCGAAGCCTTCCCCTCACCCGTCCCCTAATCCTAACCCGTACGCTGACACTAACCCGCGCCGTCACACGTACGCTCCCCCTAAACCGTTGTTGTACCCTCACCTGGACCCTAAACCGTCCCCGTCCCCTAACCCTAACCCTAGCCCGAACCCTAACCCTAACCCTTCCCCGAAGCCTTCCCCTCACCCGTCCCCTAATCCTAACCCGTACGCTCACACTAACCCGCGCCCTCACACGTACGCTCCCCCTAAACCGTTGTCGTACCCTCACCTGGACCCTAAACCGTCCCCGTCCCCTAACCCTAACCCTAGCCCGAACCCTAACCCTAACCCTTCCCCGAATCCTTCCCCTCACCCGTCCCCTAATCCTAACCCGTACGCTCACACTAACCCGCGCCCTCACACGTACGCTCCCCCTAAACCGTTGTCGTACCCTCACCTGGACCCTAAACCGTCCCCGTCCCCTAACCCTAACCCTAGCCTGAACCCTAACCCTAACCCTTCCCCGAAGCCTTCCCCTCACCCGTCCCCTAATCCTAACCTGTACGCTCAAACTAACCCGCGCCCTCACACGTGCGCTCCGCCTAAACCGTTGTCGTACCCTCACCTGGACCCTAAACCGTCCCCGTCCCCTAACCCTAACCCTAGCCCGAACCCTAACCCTAACCCTTCCCCAAAGCCTTCCCCTCACCAGTCCCCTAATCCTAACCCGTACGCTCACACTAACCCACGCCCTCACACATACGCTCCGCCTAAACCGTTGTCGTACCCTCACCTGGACCCTAAACCGTCCCCGTCCCCAAACCCTAACCCTAGCCCGAACCCTAACACTAACGCTTCCCCGAAGCCTTCCCCTCAACCGTCCCCTAATCCTAACCCGTACGCTCACACTAACGCGCGCCCTAACACGTACGCTCCCCCTAAACCGTTGTCGTACCCTCACCTGGACCCTAAACCGTCCCCGTCCCCTAAACCTAACCCTAGCCCGAACCCTAACCCTAACCCTTCCCCGAAGCCCTCCCCTCACCCGTCCCCTAATCCTAAACCGTATGCTCACACTAACCCGCGCCCTCACACGTACGCTCCCCCTAAACCGTTGTCGTACCCTCACCTGGACCCTAAACCGTCCCCGTCCCCTAACCCTAACCCTAGCCCGAACCCTAACCCTAACCCTTCCCCGAAGCCTTCCCCTAACCCGTCCCCTAATCCTAACCCGTACGCTCACACTAACCCGCGCCCTCACACGTACGCTCCCCCTAAACCGTGGTCGTACCCTCACCTGGACCCTAAACCGTCCCCGTCCCCTAACCCTAACCCTAGCCCGAACCCTAACCCTAACCCTTCCCCGAAGCCTTCCCCTCAACCGTCCCCTAATCCTAACCCGTACGCTCACACTAACCCGCGCCCTCACACGTACGCTCCCCCTAAACCGTTGTCGTACCCTCACCTGGACCCTAAACCGTCCCCGTCCCCTAACCCTAACCCTAGCCCGAACCCTAACCCTAACCCTTCCCCGAAGCCTTCCCCTCACCCGTCCCCTAATCCTAAACCGTATGCTCACACTAACCCGCGCCCTCACACGTACGCTCCCCCTAAACCGTTGTCGTACCCTCACCTGGACCCTAAACCGTCCCCGTCCCCTAACCCTAACCCTAGCCCGAACCCTAACCCTAACCCTTCCCCGAAGCCTTCCCCTCACACGTCCCCTAATACTAACCCGTACGCTCACACTGACCCGCGCCCTCACACGTGCGCTCCGCCTAAACCGTTGCCGTACCCTCACCTGGACCCTAAAGCGTCCCCGTCCCCTAAACCTAACCCTAGCCCGAACCCTAACCCTAATCCTTCCCCGAAGCCTTCCCCTCACCCGTCCCCTAATCCTAACCCGTACTCTCAGACTAACCCACGCCCTCACACGTACGCTCCCCCTAAACCGTTGTCGTACCCTCACCTGGACCCTAAACCGTCCCCGTCCCCTAACCCTAACCCTAGCCCGAACCTTAACCCTAACCGTTCCCCGAAGCCTTCCCCTCACCCGTCCCCTAATGCTAACCTGTATGCTCACACTAACCGGCGCCCTCACGCGTACGCTGCCCCTAAACCGTTGTCATACCCTCACCTGGACCCTACACCGTCCCCGTCCCCTAACCCTAACCCTAGACCGAACCCTAACCCTAACCCTTCCCCGTAGCCTTCCCCTCACCCGTCCCCTAATCCTAACCCGTACGCTTACACTAACGCGCGCCCTCACACGTACGCTCCAACTAAACCGTTGTCGTACCCTCACCTGGACCCTAAACCGTCCCCGTCCCCTAAGCCTAACCCTACCCCGAACCCTAACCCTAACCCTTCCCCGAAGCCTTCCCCTCACCCGGCCCCTAATCCTAACCCGTACGCTCACACTAACCCGCGTCCTCACACATACGCTCCCCCTAAACCGTGGTCGTACCCTCACCTGGACCCTAAACCATCCCCGTCCCCTAACCCTAACCCTAGCCCGAACCCTAACCCTAACCCTTCCCCGAAGCCTTCCCCTCACCCGTCCCCTAATCCTAACCCGTACGCTCACACTAACCCGCGCCCTCACACGTGTGCTCCGCCTAAACCGTTGTCGTACCCTCACCTGGACCCTACACCGTCCCCGTCCCCTAACCCTAACCCTAGCCCGAACCCTAACCCTAACCCTTCCCCGAAGCCTTCCCCTCACCCGTCCCCTAATCCTAACCCGTACGCTCACACTAACCCGCGCCCTCACACGTGTGCTCCGCCTAAACCGTTGTCGTACCCTCACCTGGACCCTAAACCGTCCCCGTCCCCTAACCATAACCCTAGCCCGAACCCTAACCCTAACCCTTCCCTGAAGCCTTCCCCTCACCCGTCCCCTAATCCTAACCCGTACGCTCACACTAACCCACGCCCTCACACGTGCGCTCCGCCTAAACCGTTGTCGTACACTCACCTGGACACTACACCGTCCCCGTCCCCTAAACCTAACCCTAGCCCGAACCCTAACCCTAACCCTTCCCCGAAGCCTTCCCCTCCCCCGTCCCCTAATCCTAACCCGTACGCTCACACTAACCCGCCCCCTCACACGTGTGCTCCGCCTAAACCATTGTCGTACCCTCACCTGGACCCTACACCGTCCCCGTCCCCTAACCCTAACCCTAGCCCGAACCCTAACCCTAACCCTTCCCCGAAGCCTTCCCCTCACCCGTCCCCTAATCCTAACCCGTACGCTCACACTAACCCGCGCCCTCACACGTGTGCTCCGCCTAAACCGTTGTCGTACCCTCACCTGGACCCTACACCGTCCCCATCCCCTAACCCTAACCCTAGCTCGAACACTAACCCTAAACCTTCCCCGAAGCCTTCCCCTCACCCGTCCCCTAATCCTAACCCGTACACTCACACTAACCCACGCCCTCACACGTACGCTCCCCCTAAACCATTGTCGTACCCTCACCTGGACCCTAAACCGTCCCCGTCCCCTAACCCTAACCCTAGCCCGAACCCTAACCCTAACCCTTCCCCGAAGCCTTCCCCTCACCCGTCCCCTAATCCTAACCCGTACGCTCACACTAACTCGCGCCTTCACACGTGTGCTCCGCATAAACCGTTGTCGTACCCTCACCTGGACCCTAAACCGTCCCCGTCCTCTAACCCTAACCCTAGCCCAAACCCTAACCCTAACACTTCCCCGAAGCCTTCCCCTCACCCGTCCCATAATCCTAACCCGTACGCTCACACTAACCCGCGCCTTCACACGTACGCTCCCCCTAAACCGTTGTCGTACCCTCACCTGGACCCTAAACCGTCCCCGTCCCCTAACCCTAACCCTAGCCCGAACCCTAACCCTAACCCTTCCCCGAAGCCTTCCCCTAACCCATCCCCTAATCCTAACCCGTACGCTCACACTAACCCGCGCCCTCACACGTACGCTCCCCCTAAACCGTTGTCGTACCCTCACCTGGACCCTAAACCGTCCCCGTCCCCTAACCCTAACCCTAGCCCGAACCCTAACCCTAACCCTTCCCCGAAGCCTTCCCCTCACCCGTTCCCTAATCCTAACCCGTACGCTCACACTAACCCGCGCCCTCACACATACGCTCCCCCTAAACCGTTGTCGTACCCTCACCTGGACCCTAAACCGTCCCAGTCCCCTAACCCTACCCCTAGCCCGAACCCTAACCCTAACACTTCCCCGAAGCCTTCCCCTCACCCGTCCCGTAATCCTAACCCGTACGCTCACAATAACATGCGCCCTCACACGTACGCTCCCCCTAAACCGTTGTCGTACCCTCACCTGGACCCTAAACCGTCCCCGTCCCCTAACCCTAACCCTAGCCCGAACCCTAACCCTAACCCTTCCCCGAAGCCTTCCCCTCACCCGTCCCCTAATCCTAACCCGTACGCTCACACTAACCCGCGCCCTCACACGTACGCTCCCCCTAAACCGTTGTCGTACCCTCACCTGGACCCTAAACCGTCCCCGTCCCCTAACCCTAACCCTAGCCCGAACCCTAACCCTAACCCTTCCCCGAAGCCTTCCCCTCACCCGTCCCCTAATCCTAACCCGTACGCTCACACTAACCCGCGCCCTCACACGTACGCTCCCCCTAAACCGTTGTCGTACCCTCACCTGGACCCTAAACCGTCCCCGTCCCCTAACCCTAACCCTAGCCCAAACCCTAACCCTAACACTTCCCCGAAGCCTTCCCCTCACCCGTCCCCTAATCCTAACCCGTACGCTCACACTAACCCGCGCCCTCACACGTACGCTCCCCCTAAACCGTGGTCGTACCCTCACCTGGACCCTAAACCGTCCCCGTCCCCTAACCCTAACCCTAGCCCGAACCCTAACCCTAACCCTTCCCCGAAGCCTTCCCCTCACCCGTCCCCTAATCCTAACCCGTACGCTCACACTAAACCGCGCCCTCACACGTACGCTCCCCGAAAACCGTTGTCGTACCCTCACCTGGATCCTAAACCGTCCCCGTCCCCTAACCCTAACCCTAGCCCGAACCCTAACCCTAACCCTTCCCCGAAGCCTTCCCCTCACCCGTCCCCTAATCCTAACCCGTATGCTCACACTAACACGCGCCCTCACACGTACGCTCCCCCTAAACCGTTGTCGTACCCTCACCTGGACCCTAAACCGTCCCCGTCCCCTAACCCTAACCCTAGCCCGAACCCTAACCCTAACCCTTCCCTGAAGCCTTCCCCTCACCCGTCCCCTAATCCTAACCCGTACACTCAGACTAACCCGCGCCCTCACACGTGCGCTCCGCCTAAACCGTTGTCGTACCCTCACCTGGACCCTACACCGTCCCCGTCCCTAAACCCTAACCCTAGCCCGAACCCTAACCCTAACCCTTCCCCGAAGCCTTCCCCTCACCCGTCCCCTAATCCTAACCCGTACGCTCACACTAACCCGCGCCCTCACACGTACGCTCCCCCTAAACCGTTGTCGTACCCTCACCTGGACCCTAAACCGTCCCCGTCCCCTAACCCTAACCCTAGCCCGAACCCTAACCCTAACCCTTCCCCGAAGCCTTCCCCTCACCCGTCCCCTAATCCTAACCCGTACTCTCACACTAACCCGCGCCCTCACACGTACGCTCCCCCTAAACCATTGTCGTACCCTCACCTGGACGCTAAACCGTCCCTGTCCCCTAACCCTAACCCTAGCCCGAACCCTAACCCTAACCCTTCCCCGAAGCCTTCCCCTCACCCGTCCCCTAATCCTAACCCGTACGCTCACACTAACCTGCGCCCTCACACGTGCGATCCGCCTAAACCGTTGTCGTACCCTCACCTGGACCCTACACCGTCCCCGTCCCCTAACCCTAACCCTACCCAGAACCCTAACCCTAACCCTTCCCCGAAGCCTTCCCCTCACCCGTCCCCTAATCCTAACCCGTACGCTGACACTAACCCGCGCCGTCACACGTACGCTCCCCCTAAACCGTTGTTGTACCCTCACCTGGACCCTAAACCGTCCCCGTCCCCTAACCCTAACCCTAGCCCGAACCCTAACCCTAACCCTTCCCCGAAGCCTTCCCCTCACCCGTCCCCTAATCCTAACCCGTACGCTCACACTAACCCGCGCCCTCACACGTACGCTCCCCCTAAACCGTTGTCGTACCCTCACCTGGACCCTAAACCGTCCCCGTCCCCTAACCCTAACCCTAGCCCGAACCCTAACCCTAACCCTTCCCCGAATCCTTCCCCTCACCCGTCCCCTAATCCTAACCCGTACGCTCACACTAACCCGCGCCCTCACACGTACGCTCCCCCTAAACCGTTGTCGTACCCTCACCTGGACCCTAAACCGTCCCCATCCCCTAACCCTAACCCTAGCCTGAACCCTAACCCTAACCCTTCCCCGAAGCCTTCCCCTCACCCGTCCCCTAATCCTAACCTGTACGCTCAAACTAACCCGCGCCCTCACACGTGCGCTCCGCCTAAACCGTTGTCGTACCCTCACCTGGACCCTAAACCGTCCCCGTCCCCTAACCCTAACCCTAGCCCGAACCCTAACCCTAACCCTTCCCCAAAGCCTTCCCCTCACCAGTCCCCTAATCCTAACCCGTACGCTCACACTAACCCACGCCCTCACACATACGCTCCGCCTAAACCGTTGTCGTACCCTCACCTGGACCCTAAACCGTCCCCGTCCCCAAACCCTAACCCTAGCCCGAACCCTAACACTAACGCTTCCCCGAAGCCTTCCCCTCAACCGTCCCCTAATCCTAACCCGTACGCTCACACTAACGCGCGCCCTAACACGTACGCTCCCCCTAAACCGTTGTCGTACCCTCACCTGGACCCTAAACCGTCCCCGTCCCCTAAACCTAACCCTAGCCCGAACCCTAACCCTAACCCTTCCCCGAAGCCCTCCCCTCACCCGTCCCCTAATCCTAAACCGTATGCTCACACTAACCCGCGCCCTCACACGTACGCTCCCCCTAAACCGTTGTCGTACCCTCACCTGGACCCTAAACCGTCCCCGTCCCCTAACCCTAACCCTAGCCCGAACCCTAACCCTAACCCTTCCCCGAAGCCTTCCCCTAACCCGTCCCCTAATCCTAACCCGTACGCTCACACTAACCCGCGCCCTCACACGTACGCTCCCCCTAAACCGTGGTCGTACCCTCACCTGGACCCTAAACCGTCCCCGTCCCCTAACCCTAACCCTAGCCCGAACCCTAACCCTAACCCTTCCCCGAAGCCTTCCCCTCACCCGTCCCCTAATCCTAACCCGTACGCTCACACTAACCCGCGCCCTCACACATACGCTCCCCCTAAACCGTTGTCGTACCCTCACCTGGACCCTAAACCGTCCCCGTCCCCTAACCCTAACCCTAGCCCGAACCCTAACCCTAACCCTTCCCCGAAGCCTTCCCCTCACCCGTCCCCTAATCCTAACACGTATGCTCACACTAACACACGCCCTCAAACGTACGCTCCCCCTAAACCGTTGTTGTACCCTCACCTGGACCCTAAACCGTCCCCGTCCCCTAACCCTAACCCTAGCCCGAACCCTAACCCTAACCCTTCCCCGAAGCCTTCCCCTCACCCGTCCCCTAATCCTAACCCGTATGCTCACACTAACACGCGCCCTCACACGTACGCTCCCCCTAAACCGTTGTCGTACCCTCACCTGGACCCTAAACCGTCCCCGTCCCCTAACCATAACCCTAGCCCGAACCCTAACCCTAACCCTTCCCTGAAGCCTTCCCCTCACCCGTCCCCTAATCCTAACCCGTACACTCACACTAACCCGCGCCCTCACACGTGCGCTCCGACTAAACCGTTGTCGTACCCTCACCTGGACCCTAAACCGTCCCCGTCCCCTAACCCTAACCCTAGCCCGAACCCTAACCCTAACCCTTCCCCGAAGCCTTCCCCTCACCCGTCCCCTAATCCTAACCCGTACGCTCACACTAACCCGCGCCCTCACACGTACGCTCCCCCTAAACCGTTGTCGTACCCTCACCTGGACCCTAAACCGTCCCCGTCCCCTAACCCTAACCCTAGCCCGAACCCTAACCCTAACCCTTCCCCGAAGCCTTCCCCTCACCCGTCCCCTAATCCTAACCCGTACTCTCACACTAACCCGCGCCCTCACACGTACGCTCCCCCTATACCATTGTCGTACCCTCACCTGGACGCTAAACCGTCCCTGTCCCCTAACCCTAACCCTAGCCCGAACCCTAACCCTAACCCTTCCCCGAAGCCTTCCCCTCACCCATCCCCTAATCCTAACCCGTACGCTCACACTAACCTGCGCCCTCACACGTGCGATCCGCCTAAACCGTTGTCGTACCCTCACCTGGACCCTACACCGTCCCCGTCCCCTAACCCTAACCCTACCCAGAACCCTAACCCTAACCCTTCCCCGAATCCTTCCCCTCACCCGTCCCCTAATCCTAACCCGTACGCTCACACTAACCCGCGCCCTCACACGTACACTCCCCCTAAACCGTTGTCGTACCCTCTCCTGAAACCTAAACCGTCCCCGTCCCCTAACCCTAACCCTAGCCCGAACCCTAACCCTAACCCTTCCCCGAAGCCTTCCCCTCACCCGTCCCCTAATCCTAACCCGTACGCTCACACTAACCGCGCCCTCACACGTACGCTCCCCCTAAACCGTTGTCGTACCCTCACCTGGACCCTAAACCGTCCCCATCCCCTAACCCTAACCCTAGCCTGAACCCTAACCCTAACCCTTCCCCGAAGCCTTCCCCTCACCCGTCCCCTAATCCTAACCCGTACGCTCAAACTAACCCGCGCCCTCACACGTGCGCTCCGCCTAAACCGTTGTCGTACCCTCACCTGGACCCTAAACCGTCCCCGTCCCCTAACCCTAACCCTAGCCCGAACCCTAACCCTAACCCTTCCCCGAAGCCTTCCCCTCACCCGTCCCCTAATCCTAACCCGTACGCTCACACTAACCCGCGCCCTCACACGTGTGCTCCGCCTAAACCGTTGTCGTACCCTCACCTGGACCCTACACCGTCCCCATCCCCTAACCCTAACCCTAGCTCGAACACTAACCCTAAACCTTCCCCGAAGCCTTCCCCTCACCCGTCCCCTAATCCTAACCCGTACACTCACACTAACCCACGCCCTCACACGTACGCTCCCCCTAAACCATTGTCGTACCCTCACCTGGACCCTAAACCGTCCCCGTCCCCTAACCCTAACCCTAGCCCGAACCCTAACCCTAACCCTTCCCCGAAGCCTTCCCCTCACCCGTCCCCTAATCCTAACCCGTACGCTCACACTAACTCGCGCCTTCACACGTGTGCTCCGCATAAACCGTTGTCGTACCCTCACCTGGACCCTAAACCGTCCCCGTCCTCTAACCCTAACCCTAGCCCAAACCCTAACCCTAACACTTCCCCGAAGCCTTCCCCTCACCCGTCCCATAATCCTAACCCGTACGCTCACACTAACCCGCGCCTTCACACGTACGCTCCCCCTAAACCGTTGTCGTACCCTCACCTGGACCCTAAACCGTCCCCGTCCCCTAACCCTAACCCTAGCCCGAACCCTAACCCTAACCCTTCCCCGAAGCCTTCCCCTAACCCATCCCCTAATCCTAACCCGTACGCTCACACTAACCCGCGCCCTCACACGTACGCTCCCCCTAAACCGTTGTCGTACCCTCACCTGGACCCTAAACCGTCCCCGTCCCCTAACCCTAACCCTAGCCCGAACCCTAACCCTAACCCTTCCCCGAAGCCTTCCCCTCACCCGTTCCCTAATCCTAACCCGTACGCTCACACTAACCCGCGCCCTCACACATACGCTCCCCCTAAACCGTTGTCGTACCCTCACCTGGACCCTAAACCGTCCCAGTCCCCTAACCCTACCCCTAGCCCGAACCCTAACCCTAACACTTCCCCGAAGCCTTCCCCTCACCCGTCCCGTAATCCTAACCCGTACGCTCACAATAACATGCGCCCTCACACGTACGCTCCCCCTAAACCGTTGTCGTACCCTCACCTGGACCCTAAACCGTCCCCGTCCCCTAACCCTAACCCTAGCCCGAACCCTAACCCTAACCCTTCCCCGAAGCCTTCCCCTCACCCGTCCCCTAATCCTAACCCGTACGCTCACACTAACCCGCGCCCTCACACGTACGCTCCCCCTAAACCGTTGTCGTACCCTCACCTGGACCCTAAACCGTCCCCGTCCCCTAACCCTAACCCTAGCCCGAACCCTAACCCTAACCCTTCCCCGAAGCCTTCCCCTCACCCGTCCCCTAATCCTAACCCGTACGCTCACACTAACCCGCGCCCTCACACGTACGCTCCCCCTAAACCGTTGTCGTACCCTCACCTGGACCCTAAACCGTCCCCGTCCCCTAACCCTAACCCTAGCCCAAACCCTAACCCTAACACTTCCCCGAAGCCTTCCCCTCACCCGTCCCCTAATCCTAACCCGTACGCTCACACTAACCCGCGCCCTCACACGTACGCTCCCCCTAAACCGTGGTCGTACCCTCACCTGGACCCTAAACCGTCCCCGTCCCCTAACCCTAACCCTAGCCCGAACCCTAACCCTAACCCTTCCCCGAAGCCTTCCCCTCACCCGTCCCCTAATCCTAACCCGTACGCTCACACTAAACCGCGCCCTCACACGTACGCTCCCCGAAAACCGTTGTCGTACCCTCACCTGGATCCTAAACCGTCCCCGTCCCCTAACCCTAACCCTAGCCCGAACCCTAACCCTAACCCTTCCCCGAAGCCTTCCCCTCACCCGTCCCCTAATCCTAACCCGTATGCTCACACTAACACGCGCCCTCACACGTACGCTCCCCCTAAACCGTTGTCGTACCCTCACCTGGACCCTAAACCGTCCCCGTCCCCTAACCCTAACCCTAGCCCGAACCCTAACCCTAACCCTTCCCTGAAGCCTTCCCCTCACCCGTCCCCTAATCCTAACCCGTACACTCAGACTAACCCGCGCCCTCACACGTGCGCTCCGCCTAAACCGTTGTCGTACCCTCACCTGGACCCTACACCGTCCCCGTCCCTAAACCCTAACCCTAGCCCGAACCCTAACCCTAACCCTTCCCCGAAGCCTTCCCCTCACCCGTCCCCTAATCCTAACCCGTACGCTCACACTAACCCGCGCCCTCACACGTACGCTCCCCCTAAACCGTTGTCGTACCCTCACCTGGACCCTAAACCGTCCCCGTCCCCTAACCCTAACCCTAGCCCGAACCCTAACCCTAACCCTTCCCCGAAGCCTTCCCCTCACCCGTCCCCTAATCCTAACCCGTACTCTCACACTAACCCGCGCCCTCACACGTACGCTCCCCCTAAACCATTGTCGTACCCTCACCTGGACGCTAAACCGTCCCTGTCCCCTAACCCTAACCCTAGCCCGAACCCTAACCCTAACCCTTCCCCGAAGCCTTCCCCTCACCCGTCCCCTAATCCTAACCCGTACGCTCACACTAACCTGCGCCCTCACACGTGCGATCCGCCTAAACCGTTGTCGTACCCTCACCTGGACCCTACACCGTCCCCGTCCCCTAACCCTAACCCTACCCAGAACCCTAACCCTAACCCTTCCCCGAAGCCTTCCCCTCACCCGTCCCCTAATCCTAACCCGTACGCTGACACTAACCCGCGCCGTCACACGTACGCTCCCCCTAAACCGTTGTTGTACCCTCACCTGGACCCTAAACCGTCCCCGTCCCCTAACCCTAACCCTAGCCCGAACCCTAACCCTAACCCTTCCCCGAAGCCTTCCCCTCACCCGTCCCCTAATCCTAACCCGTACGCTCACACTAACCCGCGCCCTCACACGTACGCTCCCCCTAAACCGTTGTCGTACCCTCACCTGGACCCTAAACCGTCCCCGTCCCCTAACCCTAACCCTAGCCCGAACCCTAACCCTAACCCTTCCCCGAATCCTTCCCCTCACCCGTCCCCTAATCCTAACCCGTACGCTCACACTAACCCGCGCCCTCACACGTACGCTCCCCCTAAACCGTTGTCGTACCCTCACCTGGACCCTAAACCGTCCCCATCCCCTAACCCTAACCCTAGCCTGAACCCTAACCCTAACCCTTCCCCGAAGCCTTCCCCTCACCCGTCCCCTAATCCTAACCTGTACGCTCAAACTAACCCGCGCCCTCACACGTGCGCTCCGCCTAAACCGTTGTCGTACCCTCACCTGGACCCTAAACCGTCCCCGTCCCCTAACCCTAACCCTAGCCCGAACCCTAACCCTAACCCTTCCCCAAAGCCTTCCCCTCACCAGTCCCCTAATCCTAACCCGTACGCTCACACTAACCCACGCCCTCACACATACGCTCCGCCTAAACCGTTGTCGTACCCTCACCTGGACCCTAAACCGTCCCCGTCCCCAAACCCTAACCCTAGCCCGAACCCTAACACTAACGCTTCCCCGAAGCCTTCCCCTCAACCGTCCCCTAATCCTAACCCGTACGCTCACACTAACGCGCGCCCTAACACGTACGCTCCCCCTAAACCGTTGTCGTACCCTCACCTGGACCCTAAACCGTCCCCGTCCCCTAAACCTAACCCTAGCCCGAACCCTAACCCTAACCCTTCCCCGAAGCCCTCCCCTCACCCGTCCCCTAATCCTAAACCGTATGCTCACACTAACCCGCGCCCTCACACGTACGCTCCCCCTAAACCGTTGTCGTACCCTCACCTGGACCCTAAACCGTCCCCGTCCCCTAACCCTAACCCTAGCCCGAACCCTAACCCTAACCCTTCCCCGAAGCCTTCCCCTAACCCGTCCCCTAATCCTAACCCGTACGCTCACACTAACCCGCGCCCTCACACGTACGCTCCCCCTAAACCGTGGTCGTACCCTCACCTGGACCCTAAACCGTCCCCGTCCCCTAACCCTAACCCTAGCCCGAACCCTAACCCTAACCCTTCCCCGAAGCCTTCCCCTCACCCGTCCCCTAATCCTAACCCGTACGCTCACACTAACCCGCGCCCTCACACATACGCTCCCCCTAAACCGTTGTCGTACCCTCACCTGGACCCTAAACCGTCCCCGTCCCCTAACCCTAACCCTAGCCCGAACCCTAACCCTAACCCTTCCCCGAAGCCTTCCCCTCACCCGTCCCCTAATCCTAACACGTATGCTCACACTAACACACGCCCTCAAACGTACGCTCCCCCTAAACCGTTGTTGTACCCTCACCTGGACCCTAAACCGTCCCCGTCCCCTAACCCTAACCCTAGCCCGAACCCTAACCCTAACCCTTCCCCGAAGCCTTCCCCTCACCCGTCCCCTAATCCTAACCCGTATGCTCACACTAACACGCGCCCTCACACGTACGCTCCCCCTAAACCGTTGTCGTACCCTCACCTGGACCCTAAACCGTCCCCGTCCCCTAACCATAACCCTAGCCCGAACCCTAACCCTAACCCTTCCCTGAAGCCTTCCCCTCACCCGTCCCCTAATCCTAACCCGTACACTCACACTAACCCGCGCCCTCACACGTGCGCTCCGACTAAACCGTTGTCGTACCCTCACCTGGACCCTAAACCGTCCCCGTCCCCTAACCCTAACCCTAGCCCGAACCCTAACCCTAACCCTTCCCCGAAGCCTTCCCCTCACCCGTCCCCTAATCCTAACCCGTACGCTCACACTAACCCGCGCCCTCACACGTACGCTCCCCCTAAACCGTTGTCGTACCCTCACCTGGACCCTAAACCGTCCCCGTCCCCTAACCCTAACCCTAGCCCGAACCCTAACCCTAACCCTTCCCCGAAGCCTTCCCCTCACCCGTCCCCTAATCCTAACCCGTACTCTCACACTAACCCGCGCCCTCACACGTACGCTCCCCCTATACCATTGTCGTACCCTCACCTGGACGCTAAACCGTCCCTGTCCCCTAACCCTAACCCTAGCCCGAACCCTAACCCTAACCCTTCCCCGAAGCCTTCCCCTCACCCATCCCCTAATCCTAACCCGTACGCTCACACTAACCTGCGCCCTCACACGTGCGATCCGCCTAAACCGTTGTCGTACCCTCACCTGGACCCTACACCGTCCCCGTCCCCTAACCCTAACCCTACCCAGAACCCTAACCCTAACCCTTCCCCGAATCCTTCCCCTCACCCGTCCCCTAATCCTAACCCGTACGCTCACACTAACCCGCGCCCTCACACGTACACTCCCCCTAAACCGTTGTCGTACCCTCTCCTGAAACCTAAACCGTCCCCGTCCCCTAACCCTAACCCTAGCCCGAACCCTAACCCTAACCCTTCCCCGAAGCCTTCCCCTCACCCGTCCCCTAATCCTAACCCGTACGCTCACACTAACCGCGCCCTCACACGTACGCTCCCCCTAAACCGTTGTCGTACCCTCACCTGGACCCTAAACCGTCCCCATCCCCTAACCCTAACCCTAGCCTGAACCCTAACCCTAACCCTTCCCCGAAGCCTTCCCCTCACCCGTCCCCTAATCCTAACCCGTACGCTCAAACTAACCCGCGCCCTCACACGTGCGCTCCGCCTAAACCGTTGTCGTACCCTCACCTGGACCCTAAACCGTCCCCGTCCCCTAACCCTAACCCTAGCCCGAACCCTAACCCTAACCCTTCCCCGAAGCCTTCCCCTCACCCGTCCCCTAATCCTAACCCGTACGCTCACACTAAACCGCGCCCTCACACGTACGCTCCCCGAAAACCGTTGTCGTACCCTCACCTGGATCCTAAACCGTCCCCGTCCCCTAACCCTAACCCTAGCCCGAACCCTAACCCTAACCCTTCCCCGAAGCCTTCCCCTCACCCGTCCCCTAATCCTAACCCGTATGCTCACACTAACACGCGCCCTCACACGTACGCTCCCCCTAAACCGTTGTCGTACCCTCACCTGGACCCTAAACCGTCCCCGTCCCCTAACCCTAACCCTAGCCCGAACCCTAACCCTAACCCTTCCCTGAAGCCTTCCCCTCACCCGTCCCCTAATCCTAACCCGTACACTCAGACTAACCCGCGCCCTCACACGTGCGCTCCGCCTAAACCGTTGTCGTACCCTCACCTGGACCCTACACCGTCCCCGTCCCTAAACCCTAACCCTAGCCCGAACCCTAACCCTAACCCTTCCCCGAAGCCTTCCCCTCACCCGTCCCCTAATCCTAACCCGTACGCTCACACTAACCCGCGCCCTCACACGTACGCTCCCCCTAAACCGTTGTCGTACCCTCACCTGGACCCTAAACCGTCCCCGTCCCCTAACCCTAACCCTAGCCCGAACCCTAACCCTAACCCTTCCCCGAAGCCTTCCCCTCACCCGTCCCCTAATCCTAACCCGTACTCTCACACTAACCCGCGCCCTCACACGTACGCTCCCCCTAAACCATTGTCGTACCCTCACCTGGACGCTAAACCGTCCCTGTCCCCTAACCCTAACCCTAGCCCGAACCCTAACCCTAACCCTTCCCCGAAGCCTTCCCCTCACCCATCCCCTAATCCTAACCCGTACGCTCACACTAACCTGCGCCCTCACACGTGCGATCCGCCTAAACCGTTGTCGTACCCTCACCTGGACCCTACACCGTCCCCGTCCCCTAACCCTAACCCTACCCAGAACCCTAACCCTAACCCTTCCCCGAAGCCTTCCCCTCACCCGTCCCCTAATCCTAACCCGTACGCTGACACTAACCCGCGCCGTCACACGTACGCTCCCCCTAAACCGTTGTTGTACCCTCACCTGGACCCTAAACCGTCCCCGTCCCCTAACCCTAACCCTAGCCCGAACCCTAACCCTAACCCTTCCCCGAAGCCTTCCCCTCACCCGTCCCCTAATCCTAACCCGTACGCTCACACTAACCCGCGCCCTCACACGTACGCTCCCCCTAAACCGTTGTCGTACCCTCACCTGGACCCTAAACCGTCTTCGTCCCCTAACCCTAACCCTAGCCCGAACCCTAACCCTAACCCTTCCCCGAAACCTTCCCCTCACCCGTCCCCTAATCCTAACCCGTACGCTCACACTAACCCGCGCCCTCACACGTACGCTCCCCCTAAACCGTTGTCGTACCCTCACCTGGACCCTAAACCGTCCCCATCCCCTAACCCTAACCCTAGCCTGAACCCTAACCCTAACCCTTCCCCGAAGCCTTCCCCTCACCCGTCCCCTAATCCTAACCTGTACGCTCAAACTAACCCGCGCCCTCACACGTGCGCTCCGCCTAAACCGTTGTCGTACCCTCACCTGGACCCTAAACCGTCCCCGTCCCCTAACCCTAACCCTAGCCCGAACCCTAACCCTAACCCTTCCCCAAAGCCTTCCCCTCACCAGTCCCCTAATCCTAACCCGTACGCTCACACTAACCCACGCCCTCACACATACGCTCCGCCTAAACCGTTGTCGTACCCTCACCTGGACCCTAAACCGTCCCCGTCCCCAAACCCTAACCCTAGCCCGGACCCTAACACTAACGCTTCCCCGAAGCCTTCCCCTCAACCGTCCCCTAATCCTAACCCGTACGCTCACACTAACGCGCGCCCTAACACGTACGCTCCCCCTAAACCGTTGTCGTATCCTCACCTGGACCCTAAACCGTCCCCGTCCCCTAAACCTAACCCTAGCCCGAACCCTAACCCTAACCCTTCCCCGAAGCCCTCCCCTCACCCGTCCCCTAATCCTAAACCGTATGCTCACACTAACCCGCGCCCTCACACGTACGCTCCCCCTAAACCGTTGTCGTACCCTCACCTGGACCCTAAACCGTCCCCGTCCCCTAACCCTAACCCTAGCCCGAACCCTAACCCTAACCCTTCCCCGAAGCCTTCCCCTAACCCGTCCCCTAATCCTAACCCGTACGCTCACACTAACCCGCGCCCTCACACGTACGCTCCCCCTAAACCGTGGTCGTACCCTCACCTGGACCCTAAACCGTCCCCGTCCCCTAACCCTAACCCTAGCCCGAACCCTAACCCTAACCCTTCCCCGAAGCCTTCCCCTCACCCGTCCCCTAATCCTAACCCGTACGCTCACACTAACCCGCGCCCTCACACATACGCTCCCCCTAAACCGTTGTCGTACCCTCACCTGGACCCTAAACCGTCCCCGTCCCCTAACCCTAACCCTAGCCCGAACCCTAACCCTAACCCTTCCCCGAAGCCTTCCCCTCACCCGTCCCCTAATCCTAACACGTATGCTCACACTAACACACGCCCTCAAACGTACGCTCCCCCTAAACCGTTGTTGTACCCTCACCTGGACCCTAAACCGTCCCCGTCCCCTAACCCTAACCCTAGCCCGAACCCTAACCCTAACCCTTCCCCGAAGCCTTCCCCTCACCCGTCCCCTAATCCTAACCCGTATGCTCACACTAACACGCGCCCTCACACGTACGCTCCCCCTAAACCGTTGTCGTACCCTCACCTGGACCCTAAACCGTCCCCGTCCCCTAACCATAACCCTAGCCCGAACCCTAACCCTAACCCTTCCCTGAAGCCTTCCCCTCACCCGTCCCCTAATCCTAACCCGTACACTCAGACTAACCCGCGCCCTCACACGTGCGCTCCGCCTAAACCGTTGTCGTACCCTCACCTGGACCCTACACCGTCCCCGTCCCTAAACCCTAACCCTAGCCCGAACCCTAACCCTAACCCTTCCCCGAAGCCTTCCCCTCACCCGTCCCCTAATCCTAACCCGTACGCTCACACTAACCCGCGCCCTCACACGTACGCTCCCCCTAAACCGTTGTCGTACCCTCACCTGGACCCTAAACCGTCCCCGTCCCCTAACCCTAACCCTAGCCCGAACCCTAACCCTAACCCTTCCCCGAAGCCTTCCCCTCACCCGTCCCCTAATCCTAACCCGTACTCTCACACTAACCCGCGCCCTCACACGTACGCTCCCCCTATACCATTGTCGTACCCTCACCTGGACGCTAAACCGTCCCTGTCCCCTAACCCTAACCCTAGCCCGAACCCTAACCCTAACCCTTCCCCGAAGCCTTCCCCTCACCCATCCCCTAATCCTAACCCGTACGCTCACACTAACCTGCGCCCTCACACGTGCGATCCGCCTAAACCGTTGTCGTACCCTCACCTGGACCCTACACCGTCCCCGTCCCCTAACCCTAACCCTACCCAGAACCCTAACCCTAACCCTTCCCCGAATCCTTCCCCTCACCCGTCCCCTAATCCTAACCCGTACGCTCACACTAACCCGCGCCCTCACACGTACACTCCCCCTAAACCGTTGTCGTACCCTCTCCTGAAACCTAAACCGTCCCCGTCCCCTAACCCTAACCCTAGCCCGAACCCTAACCCTAACCCTTCCCCGAAGCCTTCCCCTCACCCGTCCCCTAATCCTAACCCGTACGCTCACACTAACCGCGCCCTCACACGTACGCTCCCCCTAAACCGTTGTCGTACCCTCACCTGGACCCTAAACCGTCCCCATCCCCTAACCCTAACCCTAGCCTGAACCCTAACCCTAACCCTTCCCCGAAGCCTTCCCCTCACCCGTCCCCTAATCCTAACCCGTACGCTCAAACTAACCCGCGCCCTCACACGTGCGCTCCGCCTAAACCGTTGTCGTACCCTCACCTGGACCCTAAACCGTCCCCGTCCCCTAACCCTAACCCTAGCCCGAACCCTAACCCTAACCCTTCCCCAAAGCCTTCCCCTCACCAGTCCCCTAATCCTAACCCGTACGCTCACACTAACCCACGCCCTCACACATACGCTCCGCCTAAACCGTTGTCGTACCCTCACCTGGACCCTAAACCGTCCCCGTCCCCAAACCCTAACCCTAGCCCGAACCCTAACACTAACGCTTCCCCGAAGCCTTCCCCTCAACCGTCCCCTAATCCTAACCCGTACGCTCACACTAACGCGCGCCCTAACACGTACGCTCCCCCTAAACCGTTGTCGTACCCTCACCTGGACCCTAAACCGTCCCCGTCCCCTAAACCTAACCCTAGCCCGAACCCTAACCCTAACCCTTCCCCGAAGCCCTCCCCTCACCCGTCCCCTAATCCTAAACCGTATGCTCACACTAACCCACGCCCTCACACGTACGCTCCCCCTAAACCGTTGTCGTACCCTCACCTGGACCCTAAACCGTCCCCGTCCCCTAACCCTAACCCTAGCCCGAACCCTAACCCTAACCCTTCCCCGAAGCCTTCCCCTAACCCGTCCCCTAATCCTAACCCGTACGCTCACACTAACCCGCGCCCTCACACGTACGCTCCCCCTAAACCGTGGTCGTACCCTCACCTGGACCCTAAACCGTCCCCGTCCCCTAACCCTAACCCTAGCCCGAACCCTAACCCTAACCCTTCCCCGAAGCCTTCCCCTCACCCGTCCCCTAATCCTAACCCGTACGCTCACACTAACCCGCGCCCTCACACATACGCTCCCCCTAAACCGTTGTCGTACCCTCACCTGGACCCTAAACCGTCCCCGTCCCCTAACCCTAACCCTAGCCCGAACCCTAACCCTAACCCTTCCCCGAAGCCTTCCCCTCACCCGTCCCCTAATCCTAACACGTATGCTCACACTAACACACGCCCTCAAACGTACGCTCCCCCTAAACCGTTGTTGTACCCTCACCTGGACCCTAAACCGTCCCCGTCCCCTAACCCTAACCCTAGCCCGAACCCTAACCCTAACCCTTCCATAAAGCCTTCCCCTCACCCGTCCCCTAATCCTAACCCGTACGCTCACACTAACCCGCGCCCTCACACGTGCGCTCCGACTAAACCGTTGTCGTACCCTCACCTGGACCCTAAACCGTCCCCGTCCCCTAACCCTAACCCTAGCCCGAACCCTAACCCTAACCCTTCCCCGAAGCCTTCCCCTCACCCGTCCCCTAATCCTAACCCGTACGCTCACACTAACCCGCGCCCTCACACGTACACTCCCTCTAAACCGTTGTCGTACCCTCTCCTGAAACCTAAACCGTCCCCGTCCCCTAACCCTAACCCTAGCCCGAACCCTAACCCTAACCCTTCCCCGAAGCCTTCCCCTCACCCGTCCCCTAATCCTAACCCGTACGCTCACACTAACCGCGCCCTCACACGTACGCGCCCCCTAAACCGTTGTCGTACCCTCACCTGGACCCTAAACCGTCCCCATCCCCTAACCCTAACCCTAGCCTGAACCCTAACCCTAACCCTTCCCCGAAGCCTTCACCTCACCCGTCCCCTAATCCTAACCCGTATGCTCAAACTAACCCGCGCCCTCACACGTGCGCTCCGCCTAAACCGTTGTCGTACCCTCACCTGGACCCTAAACCGTCCCCGTCCCCTAACCCTAACCCTAGCCCGAACCCTAACCCTAACCCTTCCCCAAAGCCTTCCCCTCACCCGTCCCCTAATCCTAACCCGTACGCTCACACTAACCCACGCCCTCACACATACGCTCCGCCTAAACCGTTGTCGTACCCTCACCTGGACCCTAAACCGTCCCCGTCCCCAAACACTAACCCTAGCCCGAACCCTAACACTAACGCTTCCCCGAAGCCTTCCCCTCAACCGTCCCCTAATCCTAACCCGTACGCTCACACTAACCCGCGCCCTCACACGTACGCTCCCCCTAAACCGTTGTCGTACCCTCACCTGGACCCTAAACCGTCCCCGTCCCCTAACCCTAACCCGAACCCTAACCCTAACCCTTCCCCGAAGCCTTCCCCTCACACGTCCCCTAATACTAACCCGTACGCTCACACTGATCCGCGCCCTCACACGTGCGCTCCCCCTAAACCGTTGCCGTACCCTCACCTGGACCCTAAAGCGTCCCCGTCCCCTAAACCTAACCCTAGCCCGAACCCTAACCCTAACCCTTCCCCGAAGCCTTCCCCTCACCCGTCCCCTAATCCTAACCCGTACTCTCACACTAACCCACGCCCTCACACGTACGCTCCCCCTAAACCGTTGTCGTACCCTCACCTGGACCCTAAACCGTCCCCGTCCCCTAACCCTAACCCTAGCCCGAACCTTAACCCTAACCGTTCCCCGAAGCCTTCCCCTCACCCGTCCCCTAATCCTAACCCGTACGCTCACACTAACCCGCGCCCTCACACGTACGTTCCCCCTAAACCGTTGTCGTACCCTCACCTGGACCCTAAACCGTCCCCGTCACCTAACCCTAACCCTAACCCTAGCCCGAACCCTAACCCTAACCCTTCCCCAAAGCCTTCCCCTCACCCGTCCCCTAATCCTAACCCGTACGCTCACACTAACCCGCAACCTCACCCGTGCGCTCCGCCTAAACCGTTGTCGTACCCTCACCTGGACCCTAAACCGTCCCCGTCCCCTAACCCTAACCCTAGCCAGAAACCTAACCCTAACCCTTCCCCGAAGCCTTCCCCTCACCCGTCCCCTAATGCTAACCTGTATGCTCACACTAACCGGCGCCCTCACGTGTACGCTGCCCCTAAACCGTTGTCGTACCCTCACCTGGACCCTACACCGTCCCCGTCCCCTAACCCTAACCCTAGCCCGAACCCTAACCCTAACCCTTCCCCGAAGCCTTCCCCTCACCCGTCCCCTAATCCTAACCCGTACGCTTACACTAACGCGCGCCCTCACACGTACGCTCCCCCTAAACCGTTGTCGTACCCTCACCTGGACCCTAAACCGTCCCCGTCCCCTAAGCCTAACCCTACCCCGAACCCTAACCCTAACCCTTCCCCGAAGCCTTCCCCTCACCCGGCCCCTAATCCTAACCCGTACGCTCACACTAACCCGCGTCCTCACACATACGCTCCCCCTAAACCGTTGTCGTACCCTCACCTGGACCCTAAACCATCCCCGTCCCCTAACCCTAACCCTAGCCCGAACCCTAACCCTAACCCTTCCCCGAAGCCTTCCCCTCACCCGTCCCCTAATACTAACCCGTACGCTCACACTAAACCGCGCCCTCACACGTACACTTCCCCTAAACCGTTGTCGTACCCTCACCTGGACCCTAAACCGTCCCCGTCCCCTAACCCTAACCCTAGCCCGAACCCTAACCCTAACCCTTCCCCGAAGCCTTCCCCTCACCCGTCCCCTAATGCTAACCCGTACGCTCACACTAACCCGCGCCCTCACACGTACGCTCCCCCTAAACCGTTGTCGTACCCTCACCTGGACCCTAAACCGTCCCCGTCCCCTAACCATAACCCTAGCCCGAACCCTAACCCTAACCCTTCCCAGAAGCCTTCCCCTCACCCGTCCCCTAATCCTAACCCGTACGCGCACACTAACCCGCGCCCTCATATGTACGCTCCCCCTAAACCGTTGTCGTACCCTCACCTGGACCCTAAACCGTCCCCATGCCCTAACCCTAGCCCTAGCCCGAACCCTAACCCTAACCCTTCCCCGAAGCCTTCCCCTCACCCGTCCCCTAATCCTAACCCGTACGCTCACACTAACCGACGCCCTCACACATACGCTCCGCCTTAACCGTTGTCGTACCCTCACCTGGACCCTAAACCGTCCCCGTCCCCTAACCCTAACCCTAGCCCGAACCCTAACACTAACGCTTCCCCGAAGCCTTCCCCTCAACCGTCCCCTAATCCTAACCCGTACGCTCACACTAACCCGCGCCCTCACACGTGCGCTCCGCCTAAACCGTTGCCGTACCCTCACCTGGACCCTAAAGCGTCCCCGTCCCCTAAACCTAACCCTAGCCCGAACCCTAACCCTAACCCTTCAACGAAGCCTTCCCCTCACCCGTCCCCTAATCCTAACCCGTACTCTCACACTAACCCACGCCCTCACACGTACGCTCCCCCTAAACCGTTGTCGTACCCTCACCTGGACCCTAAAACGTCCCCGTCACCTAACCCTAACCCTAACCCTAGCCCGAACCCTAACCCTAACCCTTCCCCAAAGCCTTCCCCTCACCCGTCCCCTAATCCTAACCCGTACGCTCACACTAACCCGCAACCTCACACGTGCGCTCCGCCTAAACCGTTGTCGTACCCTCACCTGGACCCTAAACCGTCCCCGTCCCCTAACCCTAACCCTAGCCCGAAACCTAACCCTAACCCTTCCCCGAAGCCTTCCCCTCACCCGTCCCCTAATGCTAACCCGTATGCTCACACTAACCCGCGCCCTCACGCGTACGCTGCCCCTAAACCGTTGTCATACCCTCACCTGGACCCTAAACCGTCCCCGTCCCCTAACCCTAACCCTAGCCCAAACCCTAACCCTAACACTTCCACGAAGCCTTCCCCTCACCCGTCCCCTAATCCTAACCCGTACGCTCACACTAACCCGCGCCCTCACACGTACGCTCCGCCTAAACCGTTGTCGTACCCTCACCTGGACCCTAAACCGTCCCCGACCCCTAACCCTAACCCTAGCCCGAACCCTAACCCTAACGCTTCCTCGAAGCCTTCCCCTCACCTATCCCCTAATCCTAATCCGTACGCTCACACTAACCCGCGCCCTCACACGTACGCTCCCCCTAAACCGTTGTCGTACCCTCACCTGGACCCTAAACCGTCCCCGTCCCCTAACCCTAACCCTAGCCGGAACCCTAACCCTAACCCTTCCCCGAAGCCTTCCCCTCACCCGTCCCCTAATCCTAACCCGTACGCTCACACTAACCCGCGCCCTCACACGTACGCTCCCCCTAAACCGTTGTCGTACCCTCACCTGGACCCTAAACCGTCCCCGTCCCCTAACCCTAACCCTAGCCCGAACCCTAACCCTAACCCTTCCCCGAAGCCTTCCCCTCACCCGTTCCCTAATACTAACCCGTACGCTCACACTAACCCGCGCCCTCACACGTGCGCTCCGCCTAAACCGTTGTCGTACCCTCACCTGGACCCTAAACCGTCCCCGTCCCCTAACCCTAACCCTAGCCCGAACCCTAACCCTAACCCTTCCCCGAAGACTTCCCCTCACCCGTCCCCTAATCCTAACCCGTACTCTCACACTAACCCGCGCCCTCACACGTACGCTCCCCCTAAACCGTTGTCGTACCCTCACCTGGACCCTAAACCGTCCCCGTCCCCTAACCCTAACCCTAGCCCGAACCCTAACCCTAAACCTTCCCCGAAGCCTTCCCCTCACCCGTCCCCTAATCCTAACCGGTACGCTCACACTAACCCGAGCCCTCACACGTACGCTCCCCCTAAACCGTTGTCGTACCCTCACCTTGACCCTAAACCGTCCCCGTCCCCTAACCCTAACCCTAGCCCGAACCCTAACCCTAACCCTTCCCCAAAGCCTTCCCCTCACCGTCCCCTAATCCTAACCCGTACGCTCACACTAACCCGCAACCTCACATGTGCGCTCCGCCTAAACCGTTGTCGTACCCTCACCTGGACCCTAAACCGTCCCCGTCTCCTAACCCTAACCCTAGCCCGAAACCTAACCCTAACCCTTCCCCGAAGCCTTCCCCTCACCCGTCCCCTAATGCTAACCCGTACGCTCACACTAACCCGCGCCCTCACGCGTACGCTGCCCCTAAACCATTGTCGTACCCTCACCTGGACCCTACACCGTCCCCATCCCCTACACCTAACCCTAGCCCGAACCCTAACCCTAACCCTTCCCCGAAGCCTTCCCCTCACCCGTCCCCTAATCCTAACCCGTACGCTTACACTAACCCGCGCCCTCACACGTATGCTCCCCCTAAACCGTTGTCGTACCCTCACCTGGACCCTAAACCGTCCCCGTCCCCTAAGCCTAACCCTACCCCGAACCCTAACCCTAACCCTTCCCCGAAGCCTTCCCCTCACCCGTCCCCTAATCCTAACCCGTACGCTCACACTAACCCGCGTCCTCACACATACGCTCCCCCAAAACCGTTGTCGTACCCTCACCTGGACCCTAAACCGTCCCCGTCCCCTAACCCTAACCCTAGCCCGAACCCTAACCCTAACCCTTCCCCGAAGCCTTCCCCTCACCCATCCCCTAATCCTAACCCGTACGCTCACACTAACCCGCGCCCTCACACGTACGCTTCCCCTAAACCGTTGTCGTACCCTCACCTGGACCCTAAACCGTCCCCGTCCCCTAACCCTAACCCTAGCCCGAACCCTAACCCTAACCCTTCCCCGAAGCCTTCCCCTCACCCGTCCCCTAATGCTAACCCGTACGCTCACACTAACCCGCGCCCTCACACGTACGCTCCCCCTAAACCGTTGTCGTACCCTCACCTGGACCCTAAACCGTCCCCGTACCCTAACCATAACCCTAGCCCGAACCCTAACCCTAACCCTTCCCCGAAGCCTTCCCCTCACCCGTCCCCTAATGCTAACCCGTACGCTCACACTAACCCGCGCCCTCACACGTTCGCTCCCCCTAAAACGTTGTCGTACCCTCACCTGGACCCTAAACCGTCCCCGTCCCCTAACCCTAACCCTAGACCGAACCCTAACCCTAACCCTTCCCCGAAGCCTTCCCCTCACCCGTCCCCTAATCCTAACCCGTACGCTCACACTAACCCGCGCCCTCACACGTGCGCTCCGCCTAAACCGTTGTCGTACCCTCACCTGGACCCTACACTGTCCCCGTCCCCTAACCCTAACCCTAACCCGAACCCTAACCCTAACCCTTCCCCGAAGCCTTCCCCTCACCCGTCCCCTAATCCTAACCCGTACGCTCACACTAACCCGCGCCCTCACACGTACGCTCCCCCTAAACCGTTGTCGTACCCTCACCTGGACCCTAAACCGTCCCCGTCCCCTAACCCTAACCCTAGCCCGAACCCTAACCCTAACCCTTCCCCGAAGCCTTCCCCTCACCCGTCCCCTAATCCTAACCCGTACGCTCACACTAACCCGCGCCCTCACACGTGCGCTCCCCCTAAACCGTTGTCGTACCCTCACCTGGACCCTAAACCGTCCCCGTCCCCTAACCCTAACCCTAGCCCGAACCCTAACCCTAACCCTTCCCCGAAGCCTTCCCCTCACCCGTCCTCTAATGCTAACCCGTACACTCAGACTAACCCGCGCCCTCACACGTACGCTCCCCCTAAACCGTTGTCGTACCCTCACCTGGACCCTAAACCGTCCCCGTCCCCTAACCCTAACCCTAGCCCGAACCCTAACCCTAACCCTTCCCCGAAGCCTTCCCCTCACCCGTCCCCTAATCCTAACCCGTACGCTCACACTAACCCGCGCCCTCACACGTGCGCTCCGCCTAAACCGTTGTCGTACACTCACCTGGACCCTACACCGTCCCCGTCCCCTAAACCTAACCCTAGCCCGAACCCTAACCCTAACCCTTCCCCGAAGCCTTCCCCTCACCCGTCCCCTAATCCTAACCCGTACGCTCACACTAACCCGCGCCGTCACACGTACGCTCCCCCTAAACCGTTGTCGTACCCTCACCTGGACCCTAAACCGTCCCCGTCCCCTAACCCTAACCCTAGCCCGAACCCTAACCCTAACCCTTCCCCGAAGCCTTCCCCTCACCCGTCCCCTAATCCTAACCCCTACGCTCACACTAACCCACGCCCTCACACGTATGCTCCCCCTAAACCGTTGTCGTACGCTCACCTGGACCCTAAACCGTCCCCGTGCCCTAACCCTAACCCTAGCCCGAACCCTAACCCTAACCCTTCCCCGAAGCCTTCCCCTCGCCCGTCCCCTAATCCTAGCACGTACGCTCACACTAACCCGGGCCCTCACACGTACGCTCCCCCTAAACCGTTGTCGTACCCTCACCTGGACCCTAAACCGTCCCCGTCCCCTAACCCTAACCCTAGCCCGAACCCTAACCCTAACCCTTCCCCGAAGCCTTCCCCTCACTCGTTCCCTAATCCTAACCCGTACGCTCACACTAACCCGCGCCCTCACACGTACGCTCCCCGTAAACCGTTGTCGTACCCTCACCTGTACCCTAAACCGTCCCCGTCCCCTAACCCTAACCCTAGCCCGAACCCTAACCCTAACCCTTCCCCGAAGCCTTCCCCTCACCCGTCCCCTAATCCTAACCCGTAGGCTCACACTAACCCGCACCCTCACACGTGCGCTCCGCCTAAACCGTTGTCGTACCCTCACCTGGACCCTAAACCGTCCCCGTCCCCTAACCCTAACCGTAGCCCAAACCCTAACCCTAACCCTTCCCCGAAGCCTTCCCCTCACGCGTCCCCTAATCCTAACCCGTACGCTCACACTAACCCGCGCCCTCACTCGTACGCTCCCCCTAAACCGTTGTCGTACCCTCACCTGGACCCTAAACCGTCCCCGTCCCCTAACCCAAACCCTAGCCCGAACCCTAACCCTAACCCTTCCCCGAAGCCTTCCCCTCACCCGTCCCCTAATCCTAACCCGTACGCTCACACTAACCCGCGCCCTCACACGTACGCTCCCCATAAACCGTTGTCGTACCCTCACCTGGACCCTAAACCGTCCCCGTCCCCTAACCCTAACCCTAGCCCGAACCCTAACCCTAACCCTTCCCCAAAGCCTTCCCCTCACCCGTCCCCTAATCCTAACCCGTACGCTCACACTAACCCGCGCCCTCACACGTGCGCTCCCCCTAAACCGTTGTCGTACCCTCACCTGGACCCTAAACCGTCCCCTTCCCTAACCCTAACCCTAGCCCGAACCCTAACCCTAACCCTTCCCCGAAACCTTCCCCTCACCCGTCCCCTAATGCTAACCCGTACGCTCACACTAACCCGCGCCCTCACACGTACGCTCCCCCTAAACCGTTGTCGTACCCTCACCTGGACCCTAAACCGTCCCCGTCCCCTAACCCTAAGCCTAGCCCGAACCCTAACCCTAACCCTTCCCCGAAGCCTTCCCCTCACCCATCCCCTAATCCTAACCCGTACGCTCACACTAACCCGCGCCCTCACACGTACGCTCCCCCTAAACCGTTGTCGTACCCTCACCTGGACCCTAAACGGTCCCCGTCCCCTAACCCTAACCCTAGCCCGAACTCTAACCCTAACCCTTCCCCGAAGCCTTCCCCTCACCCGTCCCCTAATCCTAACCCGTATGCTCACACTAACCCGCGCCCTCACACGTGTGCTCCGCCTAAACCGTTGTCGTACCCTCACCTGGACCCTACACCGTCCCCGTCCCCTAACCCTAACCCTAGCCCGAACCCTAACCCTAACCCTTCCCCGAAGCCTTCCCCTCACCCGTCCCCTAATCCTAACCCTTACGCTCACACTAACCCGCGCCCTCACACGTGCGCTCCGCCTATACTGTTGTCGTACCCTCACCTGGACCCTACACCGTCCCCGTTCCCTAACCCTAACCCTAGCTCGAACCCTAACCCTAAACCTTCCCCGAAGCCTTCCCCTCACCCGTCCCCTAATCCTAACCCGTACACTCACACTAACCCTACGCCCTCACACGTACGCTCCCCCTAAACCGTTGTCGTACCCTCACCTGGACCCTAAACCGTCCCCGTCCCCTAACCCTAACCCTAGCCCGAACCCTAACCCTAACCCTTCCCCGAAGCCTTCCCCTCACCCGTCCCCTAATCCTAACCCGTACGCTCACACTAACCCGCGCCCTCACACGTGCGCTCCGCCTAAACCGTTGTCGTACTCTCACCTGGACCCTACACTGTCCCCGTCCCCTAACCCTAACCCTAGCCCGAACCCTAACCCTAACCCTTCCCCGAAGCCTTCCCCTCACCCGTCCCCTAATCCTAACCCGTACGCTCACACTAACCCGCGCCCTCACACGTACGCTCCCCCTAAACCGTTGTCGTACCCTCACCTGGACCCTAAACCGTCCCCGTCCCCTAACCCTAACCCTAGCCCGAACCCTAACCCTAACCCTTCCCCGAAGCCTTCCCCTCACCCGTCCCCTAATCCTAACCCGTACGCTCACACTAACCCGCGCCCTCACACGTGCGCTCCCCCTAAACCGTTGTCGTACCCTCACCTGGACCCTAAACCGTCCCCGTCCCCTAACCCTAACCCTAGCCCGAACCCTAACCCTAACCATTCCCCGAAGCCTTCCCCTCACCCGTCCTCTAATGCTAACCCGTACACTCAGACTAACCCGCGCCCTCACACGTACGCTCCCCCTAAACCGTTGTCGTACGCTCACCTGGACCCTAAACCGTCCCCGTGCCCTAACCCTAACCCTAGCCCGAACCCTAACCCTAACCCTTCCCCGAAGCCTTCCCCTCGCCCGTCCCCTAATCCTAGCACGTACGCTCACACTAACCCGGGCCCTCACACGTACGCTCCCCCTAAACCGTTGTCGTACCCTCACCTGGACCCTAAACCGTCCCCGTCCCCTAACCCTAACCCTAGCCCGAAACCTAACCCTAACCCTTCCCCGAAGCCTTCCCCTCACTCGTTCCCTAATCCTAACCCGTACGCTCACACTAACCCGCGCCCTCACACGTACGCTCCCCGTAAACCGTTGTCGTACCCTCACCTGTACCCTAAACCGTCCCCGTCCCCTAACCCTAACCCTAGCCCGAACCCTAACCCTAACCCTTCCCCGAAGCCTTCCCCTCACCCGTCCCCTAATCCTAACCCGTACGCTCACACTAACCCGCGTCCTCACACATACGCTCCCCCAAAACCGTTGTCGTACCCTCACCTGGACCCTACACCGTCCCCGTCCCCTAACCCTAACCCTAGCTCGAACCCTAACCCTAAACCTTCCCCGAAGCCTTCCCCTCACCCGTCCCCTAATCCTAACCCGTACACTCACACTAACCCTACGCCCTCACACGTACGCTCCCCCTAAACCGTTGTCGTACCCTCACCTGGACCCTAAACCGTCCCCGTCCCCTAACCCTAACCCTAGCCCGAACCCTAACCCTAACCCTTCCCCGAAGCCTTCCCCTCACCCGTCCCCTAATCCTAACCCGTACGCTCACACTAACCCGCGCCCTCACACGTGCGCTCCGCCTAAACCGTTGTCGTACCCTCACCTGGACCCTACACTGTCCCCGTCCCCTAACCCTAACCCTAGCCCGAACCCTAACCCTAACCCTTCCCCGAAGCCTTCCCCTCACCCGTCCCCTAATCCTAACCCGTACGCTCACACTAACCCGCGCCCTCACACGTACGCTCCCCCTAAACCGTTGTCGTACCCTCACCTGGACCCTAAACCGTCCCCGTCCCCTAACCCTAACCCTAGCCCGAACCCTAACCCTAACCCTTCCCCGAAGCCTTCCCCTAACCCGTCCCCTAATCCTAACCCGTACGCTCACACTAACCCGCGCCCTCACACGTGCGCTCCCCCTAAACCGTTGTCGTACCCTCACCTGGACCCTAAACCGTCCCCGTCCCCTAACCCTAACCCTAGCCCGAACCCTAACCCTAACCATTCCCCGAAGCCTTCCCCTCACCCGTCCTCTAATGCTAACCCGTACACTCAGACTAACCCGCGCCCTCACACGTACGCTCCCCCTAAACCGTTGTCGTACGCTCACCTGGACCCTAAACCGTCCCCGTGCCCTAACCCTAACCCTAGCCCGAACCCTAACCCTAACCCTTCCCCGAAGCCTTCCCCTCGCCCGTCCCCTAATCCTAGCACGTACGCTCACACTAACCCGGGCCCTCACACGTACGCTCCCCCTAAACTGTTGTCGTACCCTCACCTGGACCCTAAACCGTCCCCGTCCCCTAACCCTAACCCTAGCCCGAAACCTAACCCTAACCCTTCCCCGAAGCCTTCCCCTCACTCGTTCCCTAATCCTAACCCGTACGCTCACACTAACCCGCGCCCTCACACGTACGCTCCCCGTAAACCGTTGTCGTACCCTCACCTGTACCCTAAACCGTCCCCGTCCCCTAACCCTAACCCTAGCCCGAACCCTAACCCTAACCCTTCCCCGAAGCCTTCCCCTCACCCGTCCCCTAATCCTAACCCGTACGCTCACACTAACCCGCGTCCTCACACATACGCTCCCCCAAAACCGTTGTCGTACCCTCACCTGGACCCTACACCGTCCCCGTCCCCTAACCCTAACCCTAGCTCGAACCCTAACCCTAAACCTTCCCCGAAGCCTTCCCCTCACCCGTCCCCTAATCCTAACCCGTACACTCACACTAACCCTACGCCCTCACACGTACGCTCCCCCTAAACCGTTGTCGTACCCTCACCTGGACCCTAAACCGTCCCCGTCCCCTAACCCTAACCCTAGCCCGAACCCTAACCCTAACCCTTCCCTGAAGCCTTCCCCTCACCCGTCCCCTAATCCTAACCCGTACGCTCACACTAACCCGCGCCCTCACACGTGCGCTCCGCCTAAACCGTTGTCGTACCCTCACCTGGACCCTACACTGTCCCCGTCCCCTAACCCTAACCCTAGCCCGAACCCTAACCCTAACCCTTCCCCGAAGCCTTCCCCTCACCCGTCCCCTAATCCTAACCCGTACGCTCACACTAACCCGCGCCCTCACACGTACGCTCCCCCTAAACCGTTGTCGTACCCTCACCTGGACCCTAAACCGTCCCCGTCCCCTAACCCTAACCCTAGCCCGAACCCTAACCCTAACCCTTCCCCGAAGCCTTCCCCTAACCCGTCCCCTAATCCTAACCCGTACGCTCACACTAACCCGCGCCCTCACACGTGCGCTCCCCCTAAACCGTTGTCGTACCCTCACCTGGACCCTAAACCGTCCCCGTCCCCTAACCCTAACCCTAGCCCGAACCCTAACCCTAACCCTTCCCCGAAGCCTTCCCCTCACCCGTCCTCTAATGCTAACCCGTACACTCAGACTAACCCGCGCCCTCACACGTACGCTCCCCCTAAACCGTTGTCGTACCCTCACCTGGACCCTAAATCGTCCCCGTCCCCTAACCCTAACCCTAGCCCGAACCCTAACCCTAACCCTTCCCCGAAGCCTTCCCCTCACCCGTCCCCTAATCCTAACCCGTACGCTCACACTAACCCGCGCCCTCACACGTGCGCTCCGCCTAAACCGTTGTCGTACACTCACCTGGACCCTACACCGTCCCCGTCCCCTAAACCTAACCCTAGCCCGAACCCTAACCCTAACCCTTCCCCGAAGCCTTCCCCTCACCCGTCCCCTAATCCTAACCCGTACGCTCACACTAACCCGCGCCGTCACACGTACGCTCCCCCTAAACCGTTGTCGTACCCTCACCTGGACCCTAAACCGTCCCCGTCCCCTAACCCTAACCCTAGCCCGAACCCTAACCCTAACCCTTCCCCGAAGCCTTCCCCTCACCCGTCCCCTAATCCTAACCCGTACGCTCACACTAACCCGCGCCCTCACACGTACGCTCCGCCTAAACCGTTGTCGTACCCTCACCTGTACCCTAAACCGTCCCCGTCCCCTAACCCTAACCCTAGCCCGAACCCTAACCCTAACCCTTCCCCGAAGCCTTCCCCTCACCCGTCCCCTAATCCTAACCCGTAGGCTCACACTAACCCGCACCCTCACACGTGCGCTCCGCCTAAAACGTTGTCGTACCCTCACCTGGACCCTAAACCGTCCCCGTCCCCTAACCCTAACCCTAGCCCAAACCCTAACCCTAACCCTTCCCCGAAGCCTTCCCCTCACGCGTCCCCTAATCCTAACCCGTACGCTCACACTAACCCGCGCCCTCACACGTACGCTCCCCCTAAACCGTTGTCGTACCCTCACCTGGACCCTAAACCGTCCCCGTCCCCTAACCCTAACCCTAGCCCGAACCCTAACCCTAACCCTTCCCCGAAGCCTTCCCCTCACCCGTCCCCTAATCCTAACCCGTACGCTCACACTAACCCGCGCCCTCACAGGTACGCTCCCCATAAACCGTTGTCGTACCCTCACCTGGACCCTAAACCGTCCCCGTCCCCTAACCCTAACCCTAGCCCGAACCCTAACCCTAACCCTTCCCCGAAGCCTTCCCCTCACCCGTCCCCTAATCCTAACCCGTACGCTCACACTAACCCGCGCCCTCACACGTGCGCTCCCCCTAAACCGTTGTCGTACCCTCACCTGGACCCTAAACCGTCCCCTTCCCTAACCCTAACCCTAGCCCGAACCCTAACCCTAACCCTTCCCCGAAACCTTCCCCTCACCCGTCCCCTAATGCTAACCCGTACGCTCACACTAACCCGCGCCCTCACACGTACGCTCCCCCTAAACCGTTGTCGTACCCTCACCTGGACCCTAAACCGTCCCCGTCCCCTAACCCTAAGCCTAGCCCGAACCCTAACCCTAACCCTTCCCCGAAGCCTTCCCCTCACCCATCCCCTAATCCTAACCCGTACGCTCACACTAACCCGCGCCCTAACACGTACGCTCCCCCTAAACCGTTGTCGTACCCTCACCTGGACCCTAAACGGTCCCCGTCCCCTAACCCTAACCCTAGCCCGAACCCTAACCCTAACCCTTCCCCGAAGCCTTCCCCTCACCCGTCCCCTAATCCTAACCCGTATGCTCACACTAACCCGCGCCCTCACACGTGTGCTCCGCCTAAACCGTTGTCGTACCCTCACCTGGACCCTACACCGTCCCCGTCCCCTAACCCTAACCCTAGCCCGAACCCTAACCCTAACCCTTCCCCGAAGCCTTCCCCTCACCCGTCCCCTAATCCTAACCCTTACGCTCACACTAACCCGCGCCCTCACACGTGCGCTCCGCCTATACTGTTGTCGTACCCTCACCTGGACCCTACACCGTCCCCGTTCCCTAACCCTAACCCTAGCTCGAACCCTAACCCTAAACCTTCCCCGAAGCCTTCCCCTCACCCGTCCCCTAATCCTAACCCGTACACTCACACTAACCCTACGCCCTCACACGTACGCTCCCCCTAAACCGTTGTCGTACCCTCACCTGGACCCTAAACCGTCCCCGTCCCCTAACCCTAACCCTAGCCCGAACCCTAACCCTAACCCTTCCCCGAAGCCTTCCCCTCACCCGTCCCCTAATCCTAACCCGTACGCTCACACTAACCCGCGCCCTCACACGTGCGCTCCGCCTAAACCGTTGTCGTACCCTCACCTGGACCCTACACTGTCCCCGTCCCCTAACCCTAAACCTAGCCCGAACCCTAACCCTAACCCTTCCCCGAAGCCTTCCCCTCACCCGTCCCCTAATCCTAACCCGTACGCTCACACTAACCCGCGCCCTCACACGTACGCTCCCCCTAAACCGTTGTCGTACCCTCACCTGGACCCTAAACCGTCCCCGTCCCCTAACCCTAACCCTAGCCCGAACCCTAACCCTAAACCTTCCCCGAAGCCTTCCCCTCACCCGTCCCCTAATCCTAACCCGTACGCTCACACTAACCCGCGCCCTCACACGTGCGCTCCCCCTAAACCGTTGTCGTACCCTCACCTGGACCCTAAACCGTCCCCGTCCCCTAACCCTAACCCTAGCCCGAACCCTAACCCTAACCCTTCCCCGAAGCCTTCCCCTCACCCGTCCTCTAATGCTAACCCGTACACTCAGACTAACCCGCGCCCTCACACGTACGCTCCCCCTAAACCGTTGTCGTACGCTCACCTGGACCCTAAACCGTCCCCGTGCCCTAACCCTAACCCTAGCCCGAACCCTAACCCTAACCCTTCCCCGAAGCCTTCCCCTCGCCCGTCCCCTAATCCTAGCACGTACGCTCACACTAACCCGGGCCCTCACACGTACGCTCCCCCTAAACCGTTGTCGTACCCTCACCTGGACCCTAAACCGTCCCCGTCCCCTAACCCTAACCCTAGCCCGAACCCTAACCCTAACCCTTCCCCGAAGCCTTCCCCTCACCCGTCCCCTAATCCTAACCCGTACGCTCACACTAACCCGCGCCCTCACACGTGCGCTCCCCCTAAACCGTTGTCGTACCCTCACCTTGACCCTAAACCGTCCCCGTCACCTAACCCTAACCCTAACCCTAGCCCGAACCCTAACCCTAACCCTTCCCCAAAGCCTTCCCCTCACCGTCCCCTAATCCTAACCCGTACGCTCACACTAACCCGCAACCTCACATGTGCGCTCCGCCTTAACCGTTGTCGTACCCTCACCTAGACCCTAAACCGTCCCCGTCTCCTAACCCTAACCCTAGCCCGAAACCTAATCCTAACCCTTCCCCGAAGCCTTCCCCTCACCCGTCCCCTAATGCTAACCCGTACGCTCACACTAACCCGCGCCCTCACGCGTACGCTGCCCCTAAACCATTGTCGTACCCTCACCTGGACCCTACACCGTCCCCATCCCCTAACCCTAACCCTAGCCCGAACCCTAACCCTAGCCCTTCCCCGAAGCCTTCCCCTCACCCGTCCCCTAATCCTAACCCGTACGCTTACACTAACCCGCGCCCTCACACGTACGCTCCCCCTAAACCGTTGTCGTACCCTCACCTGGACCCTAAACCGTCCCCGTCCCCTAAGCCTAACCCTACCCCGAACCCTAACCCTAACCCTTCCCCGAAGCCTTCCCCTCACCCGTCCCCTAATCCTAACCCGTACGCTCACACTAACCCGCGTCCTCACACATACGCTCCCCCAAAACCGTTGTCGTACCCTCACCTGGACCCTAAACCGTCCCCGTCCCCTAACCATAACCCTAGCCCGAACCCTAACCCTAACCCTTCCCCGAAGCCTTCCCCTCACCCGTCCCCTAATGCTAACCCGTACGCTCACACTAACCCGCGCCCTCACACGTTCGCTCCCCCTAAAACGTTGTCGTACCCTCACCTGGACGCTAAACCGTCCCCGTCCCCTAACCCTAACCCTAGACCGAACCCTAACCCTAACCCTTCCCCGAAGCCTTCCCCTCACCCGTCCCCTAATCCTAACCCGTACGCTCACACTAACCCGCGCCCTCACACGTGCGCTCCGCCTAAACCGTTGTCGTACCCTCACCTGGACCCTACACTGTCCCCGTCCCCTAACCCTAACCCTAGCCCGAACCCTAACCCTAACCCTTCCCCGAAGCCTTCCCCTCACCCGTCCCCTAATCCTAACCCGTACGCTCACACTAACCCGCGCCCTCACACGTACGCTCCCCCTAAACCGTTGTCGTACCCTCACCTGGACCCTAAACCGTCCCCGTCCCCTAACCCTAACCCTAGCCCGAACCCTAACCCTAACCCTTCCCCGAAGCCTTCCCCTCACCCGTCCCCTAATCCTAACCCGTACGCTCACACTAACCCGCGCCCTCACACGTGCGCTCCCCCTAAACCGTTGTCGTACCCTCACCTGGACCCTAAACCGTCCCCGTCCCCTAACCCTAACCCTAGCCCGAACCCTAACCCTAACCCTTCCCCGAAGCCTTCCCCTCACCCGTCCTCTAATGCTAACCCGTACACTCAGACTAACCCGCGCCCTCACACGTACGCTCCCCGTAAACCGTTGTCGTACCCTCACCTGGACCCTAAACCGTCCCCGTCCCCTAACCCTAACCCTAGCCCGAACCCTAACCCTAACCCTTCCCCGAAGCCTTCCCCTCACCCGTCCCCTAATCCTAACCCGTACGCTCACACTAACCCGCGCCCTCACACGTGCGCTCCGCCTAAACCGTTGTCGTACACTCACCTGGACCCTACACCGTCCCCGTCCCCTAAACCTAACCCTAGCCCGAACCCTAACCCTAACCCTTCCCCGAAGCCTTCCCCTCACCCGTCCCCTAATCCTAACCCGTACGCTCACACTAACCCGCGCCGTCACACGTACGCTCCCCCTAAACCGTTGTCGTACCCTCACCTGGACCCTAAACCGTCCCCGTCCCCTAACCCTAACCCTAGCCCGAACCCTAACCCTAACCCTTCCCCGAAGCCTTCCCCTCACCCGTCCCCTAATCCTAACCCGTACGCTCACGCTAACCCACGCCCTCACACGTATGCTCCCCCTAAACCGTTGTCGTACGCTCACCTGGACCCTAAACCGTCCCCGTGCCCTAACCCTAACCCTAGCCCGAACCCTAACCCTAACCCTTCCCCGAAGCCTTCCCCTCGCCCGTCCCCTAATCCTAGCACGTACGCTCACACTAACCCGGGCCCTCACACGTACGCTCCCCCTAAACCGTTGTCGTACCCTCACCTGGACCCTAAACCGTCCCCGTCCCCTAACCCTAACCCTAGCCCGAACCCTAACCCTAACCCTTCCCCGAAGCCTTCCCCTCACTCGTTCCCTAATCCTAACCCGTACGCTCACACTAACCCGCGCCCTCACACGTACGCTCCCCGTAAACCGTTGTCGTACCCTCACCTGTACCCTAAACCGTCCCCGTCCCCTAACCCTAACCCTAGCCCGAACCCTAACCCTAACCCTTCCCCGAAGCCTTCCCCTCACCCGTCCCCTAATCCTAACCCGTAGGCTCACACTAACCCGCACCCTCACACGTGCGCTCCGCCTAAACCGTTGTCGTACCCTCACCTGGACCCTAAACCGTCCCCGTCCCCTAACCCTAACCCTAGCCCAAACCCTAACCCTAACCCTTCCCCGAAGCCTTCCCCTCACGCGTCCCCTAATCCTAACCCGTACGCTCACACTAACCCGCGCCCTCACACGTACGCTCCCCCTAAACCGTTGTCGTACCCTCACCTGGACCCTAAACCGTCCCCGTCCCCTAACCCAAACCCTAGCCCGAACCCTAACCCTAACCCTTCCCCGAAGCCTTCCCCTCACCCGTCCCCTAATCCTAACCCGTACGCTCACACTAACCCGCGCCCTCACACGTACGCTCCCCATAAACCGTTGTCGTACCCTCACCTGGACCCTAAACCGTCCCCGTCCCCTAACCCTAACCCTAGCCCGAACCCTAACCCTAACCCTTCCCCAAAGCCTTCCCCTCACCCGTCCCCTAATCCTAACCCGTACGCTCACACTAACCCGCGCCCTCACACGTGCGCTCCCCCTAAACCGTTGTCGTACCCTCACCTGGACCCTAAACCGTCCCCTTCCCTAACCCTAACCCTAGCCCGAACCCTAACCCTAACCCTTCCCCGAAACCTTCCCCTCACCCGTCCCCTAATGCTAACCCGTACGCTCACACTAACCCGCGCCCTCACACGTACGCTCCCCCTAAACCGTTGTCGTACCCTCACCTGGACCCTAAACCGTCCCCGTCCCCTAACCCTAAGCCTAGCCCGAACCCTAACCCTAACCCTTCCCCGAAGCCTTCCCCTCACCCATCCCCTAATCCTAACCCGTACGCTCACACTAACCCGCGCCCTCACACGTACGCTCCCCCTAAACCGTTGTCGTACCCTCACCTGTACCCTAAACGGTCCCCGTCCCCTAACCCTAACCCTAGCCCGAACCCTAACCCTAACCCTTCCCCGAAGCCTTCCCCTCACCCGTCCCCTAATCCTAACCCGTATGCTCACACTAACCCGCGCCCTCACACGTGTGCTCCGCCTAAACCGTTGTCGTACCCTCACCTGGACCCTACACCGTCCCCGTCCCCTAACCCTAACCCTAGCCCGAACCCTAACCCTAACCCTTCCCCGAAGCCTTCCCCTCACCCGTCCCCTAATCCTAACCCTTACGCTCACACTAACCCGCGCCCTCACACGTGCGCTCCGCCTATACTGTTGTCGTACCCTCACCTGGACCCTACACCGTCCCCGTCCCCTAACCCTAACCCTAGCTCGAACCCTAACCCTAAACCTTCCCCGAAGCCTTCCCCTCACCCGTCCCCTAATCCTAACCCGTACGCTCACACTAACCCGAGCCCTCACACGTACGCTCCCCCTAAACCGTTGTCGTACCCTCACCTTGACCCTAAACCGTCCCCGTCCCCTAACCCTAACCCTAGCCCGAACCCTAACCCTAACCCTTCCCCAAAGCCTTCCCCTCACCGTCCCCTAATCCTAACCCGTACGCTCACACTAACCCGCAACCTCACATGTGCGCTCCGCCTAAACCGTTGTCGTACCCTCACCTGGACCCTAAACCGTCCCCGTCTCCTAACCCTAACCCTAGCCCGAAACCTAACCCTAACCCTTCCCCGAAGCCTTCCCCTCACCCGTCCCCTAATGCTAACCCGTACGCTCACACTAACCCGCGCCCTCACGCGTACGCTGCCCCTAAACCATTGTCGTACCCTCACCTGGACCCTACACCGTCCCCATCCCCTACACCTAACCCTAGCCCGAACCCTAACCCTAACCCTTCCCCGAAGCCTTCCCCTCACCCGTCCCCTAATCCTAACCCGTACGCTTACACTAACCCGCGCCCTCACACGTATGCTCCCCCTAAACCGTTGTCGTACCCTCACCTGGACCCTAAACCGTCCCCGTCCCCTAAGCCTAACCCTACCCCGAACCCTAACCCTAACCCTTCCCCGAAGCCTTCCCCTCACCCGTCCCCTAATCCTAACCCGTACGCTCACACTAACCCGCGTCCTCACACATACGCTCCCCCAAAACCGTTGTCGTACCCTCACCTGGACCCTAAACCGTCCCCGTCCCCTAACCCTAACCCTAGCCCGAACCCTAACCCTAACCCTTCCCCGAAGCCTTCCCCTCACCCATCCCCTAATCCTAACCCGTACGCTCACACTAACCCGCGCCCTCACACGTACGCTTCCCCTAAACCGTTGTCGTACCCTCACCTGGACCCTAAACCGTCCCCGTCCCCTAACCCTAACCCTAGCCCGAACCCTAACCCTAACCCTTCCCCGAAGCCTTCCCCTCACCCGTCCCCTAATGCTAACCCGTACGCTCACACTAACCCGCGCCCTCACACGTACGCTCCCCCTAAACCGTTGTCGTACCCTCACCTGGACCCTAAACCGTCCCCGTACCCTAACCATAACCCTAGCCCGAACCCTAACCCTAACCCTTCCCCGAAGCCTTCCCCTCACCCGTCCCCTAATGCTAACCCGTACGCTCACACTAACCCGCGCCCTCACACGTTCGCTCCCCCTAAAACGTTGTCGTACCCTCACCTGGACCCTAAACCGTCCCCGTCCCCTAACCCTAACCCTAGACCGAACCCTAACCCTAACCCTTCCCCGAAGCCTTCCCCTCACCCGTCCCCTAATCCTAACCCGTACGCTCACACTAACCCGCGCCCTCACACGTGCGCTCCGCCTAAACCGTTGTCGTACCCTCACCTGGACCCTACACTGTCCCCGTCCCCTAACCCTAACCCTAACCCGAACCCTAACCCTAACCCTTCCCCGAAGCCTTCCCCTCACCCGTCCCCTAATCCTAACCCGTACGCTCACACTAACCCGCGCCCTCACACGTACGCTCCCCCTAAACCGTTGTCGTACCCTCACCTGGACCCTAAACCGTCCCCGTCCCCTAACCCTAACCCTAGCCCGAACCCTAACCCTAACCCTTCCCCGAAGCCTTCCCCTCACCCGTCCCCTAATCCTAACCCGTACGCTCACACTAACCCGCGCCCTCACACGTGCGCTCCCCCTAAACCGTTGTCGTACCCTCACCTGGACCCTAAACCGTCCCCGTCCCCTAACCCTAACCCTAGCCCGAACCCTAACCCTAACCCTTCCCCGAAGCCTTCCCCTCACCCGTCCTCTAATGCTAACCCGTACACTCAGACTAACCCGCGCCCTCACACGTACGCTCCCCCTAAACCGTTGTCGTACCCTCACCTGGACCCTAAACCGTCCCCGTCCCCTAACCCTAACCCTAGCCCGAACCCTAACCCTAACCCTTCCCCGAAGCCTTCCCCTCACCCGTCCCCTAATCCTAACCCGTACGCTCACACTAACCCGCGCCCTCACACGTGCGCTCCGCCTAAACCGTTGTCGTACACTCACCTGGACCCTACACCGTCCCCGTCCCCTAAACCTAACCCTAGCCCGAACCCTAACCCTAACCCTTCCCCGAAGCCTTCCCCTCACCCGTCCCCTAATCCTAACCCGTACGCTCACACTAACCCGCGCCGTCACACGTACGCTCCCCCTAAACCGTTGTCGTACCCTCACCTGGACCCTAAACCGTCCCCGTCCCCTAACCCTAACCCTAGCCCGAACCCTAACCCTAACCCTTCCCCGAAGCCTTCCCCTCACCCGTCCCCTAATCCTAACCCCTACGCTCACACTAACCCACGCCCTCACACGTATGCTCCCCCTAAACCGTTGTCGTACGCTCACCTGGACCCTAAACCGTCCCCGTGCCCTAACCCTAACCCTAGCCCGAACCCTAACCCTAACCCTTCCCCGAAGCCTTCCCCTCGCCCGTCCCCTAATCCTAGCACGTACGCTCACACTAACCCGGGCCCTCACACGTACGCTCCCCCTAAACCGTTGTCGTACCCTCACCTGGACCCTAAACCGTCCCCGTCCCCTAACCCTAACCCTAGCCCGAACCCTAACCCTAACCCTTCCCCGAAGCCTTCCCCTCACTCGTTCCCTAATCCTAACCCGTACGCTCACACTAACCCGCGCCCTCACACGTACGCTACCCGTAAACCGTTGTCGTACCCTCACCTGTACCCTAAACCGTCCCCGTCCCCTAACCCTAACCCTAGCCCGAACCCTAACCCTAACCCTTCCCCGAAGCCTTCCCCTCACCCGTCCCCTAATCCTAACCCGTAGGCTCACACTAACCCGCACCCTCACACGTGCGCTCCGCCTAAACCGTTGTCGTACCCTCACCTGGACCCTAAACCGTCCCCGTCCCCTAACCCTAACCGTAGCCCAAACCCTAACCCTAACCCTTCCCCGAAGCCTTCCCCTCACGCGTCCCCTAATCCTAACCCGTACGCTCACACTAACCCGCGCCCTCACTCGTACGCTCCCCCTAAACCGTTGTCGTACCCTCACCTGGACCCTAAACCGTCCCCGTCCCCTAACCCAAACCCTAGCCCGAACCCTAACCCTAACCCTTCCCCGAAGCCTTCCCCTCACCCGTCCCCTAATCCTAACCCGTACGCTCACACTAACCCGCGCCCTCACACGTACGCTCCCCATAAACCGTTGTCGTACCCTCACCTGGACCCTAAACCGTCCCCGTCCCCTAACCCTAACCCTAGCCCGAACCCTAACCCTAACCCTTCCCCAAAGCCTTCCCCTCACCCGTCCCCTAATCCTAACCCGTACGCTCACACTAACCCGCGCCCTCACACGTGCGCTCCCCCTAAACCGTTGTCGTACCCTCACCTGGACCCTAAACCGTCCCCTTCCCTAACCCTAACCCTAGCCCGAACCCTAACCCTAACCCTTCCCCGAAACCTTCCCCTCACCCGTCCCCTAATGCTAACCCGTACGCTCACACTAACCCGCGCCCTCACACGTACGCTCCCCCTAAACCGTTGTCGTACCCTCACCTGGACCCTAAACCGTCCCCGTCCCCTAACCCTAAGCCTAGCCCGAACCCTAACCCTAACCCTTCCCCGAAGCCTTCCCCTCACCCATCCCCTAATCCTAACCCGTACGCTCACACTAACCCGCGCCCTCACACGTACGCTCCCCCTAAACCGTTGTCGTACCCTCACCTGGACCCTAAACGGTCCCCGTCCCCTAACCCTAACCCTAGCCCGAACCCTAACCCTAACCCTTCCCCGAAGCCTTCCCCTCACCCGTCCCCTAATCCTAACCCGTATGCTCACACTAACCCGCGCCCTCACACGTGTGCTCCGCCTAAACCGTTGTCGTACCCTCACCTGGACCCTACACCGTCCCCGTCCCCTAACCCTAACCCTAGCCCGAACCCTAACCCTAACCCTTCCCCGAAGCCTTCCCCTCACCCGTCCCCTAATCCTAACCCTTACGCTCACACTAACCCGCGCCCTCACACGTGCGCTCCGCCTATACTGTTGTCGTACCCTCACCTGGACCCTACACCGTCCCCGTTCCCTAACCCTAACCCTAGCTCGAACCCTAACCCTAAACCTTCCCCGAAGCCTTCCCCTCACCCGTCCCCTAATCCTAACCCGTACACTCACACTAACCCTACGCCCTCACACGTACGCTCCCCCTAAACCGTTGTCGTACCCTCACCTGGACCCTAAACCGTCCCCGTCCCCTAACCCTAACCCTAGCCCGAACCCTAACCCTAACCCTTCCCCGAAGCCTTCCCCTCACCCGTCCCCTAATCCTAACCCGTACGCTCACACTAACCCGCGCCCTCACACGTGCGCTCCGCCTAAACCGTTGTCGTACTCTCACCTGGACCCTACACTGTCCCCGTCCCCTAACCCTAACCCTAGCCCGAACCCTAACCCTAACCCTTCCCCGAAGCCTTCCCCTCACCCGTCCCCTAATCCTAACCCGTACGCTCACACTAACCCGCGCCCTCACACGTACGCTCCCCCTAAACCGTTGTCGTACCCTCACCTGGACCCTAAACCGTCCCCGTCCCCTAACCCTAACCCTAGCCCGAACCCTAACCCTAACCCTTCCCCGAAGCCTTCCCCTCACCCGTCCCCTAATCCTAACCCGTACGCTCACACTAACCCGCGCCCTCACACGTGCGCTCCCCCTAAACCGTTGTCGTACCCTCACCTGGACCCTAAACCGTCCCCGTCCCCTAACCCTAACCCTAGCCCGAACCCTAACCCTAACCATTCCCCGAAGCCTTCCCCTCACCCGTCCTCTAATGCTAACCCGTACACTCAGACTAACCCGCGCCCTCACACGTACGCTCCCCCTAAACCGTTGTCGTACGCTCACCTGGACCCTAAACCGTCCCCGTGCCCTAACCCTAACCCTAGCCCGAACCCTAACCCTAACCCTTCCCCGAAGCCTTCCCCTCGCCCGTCCCCTAATCCTAGCACGTACGCTCACACTAACCCGGGCCCTCACACGTACGCTCCCCCTAAACCGTTGTCGTACCCTCACCTGGACCCTAAACCGTCCCCGTCCCCTAACCCTAACCCTAGCCCGAAACCTAACCCTAACCCTTCCCCGAAGCCTTCCCCTCACTCGTTCCCTAATCCTAACCCGTACGCTCACACTAACCCGCGCCCTCACACGTACGCTCCCCGTAAACCGTTGTCGTACCCTCACCTGTACCCTAAACCGTCCCCGTCCCCTAACCCTAACCCTAGCCCGAACCCTAACCCTAACCCTTCCCCGAAGCCTTCCCCTCACCCGTCCCCTAATCCTAACCCGTACGCTCACACTAACCCGCGTCCTCACACATACGCTCCCCCAAAACCGTTGTCGTACCCTCACCTGGACCCTACACCGTCCCCGTCCCCTAACCCTAACCCTAGCTCGAACCCTAACCCTAAACCTTCCCCGAAGCCTTCCCCTCACCCGTCCCCTAATCCTAACCCGTACACTCACACTAACCCTACGCCCTCACACGTACGCTCCCCCTAAACCGTTGTCGTACCCTCACCTGGACCCTAAACCGTCCCCGTCCCCTAACCCTAACCCTAGCCCGAACCCTAACCCTAACCCTTCCCCGAAGCCTTCCCCTCACCCGTCCCCTAATCCTAACCCGTACGCTCACACTAACCCGCGCCCTCACACGTGCGCTCCGCCTAAACCGTTGTCGTACCCTCACCTGGACCCTACACTGTCCCCGTCCCCTAACCCTAACCCTAGCCCGAACCCTAACCCTAACCCTTCCCCGAAGCCTTCCCCTCACCCGTCCCCTAATCCTAACCCGTACGCTCACACTAACCCGCGCCCTCACACGTACGCTCCCCCTAAACCGTTGTCGTACCCTCACCTGGACCCTAAACCGTCCCCGTCCCCTAACCCTAACCCTAGCCCGAACCCTAACCCTAACCCTTCCCCGAAGCCTTCCCCTAACCCGTCCCCTAATCCTAACCCGTACGCTCACACTAACCCGCGCCCTCACACGTGCGCTCCCCCTAAACCGTTGTCGTACCCTCACCTGGACCCTAAACCGTCCCCGTCCCCTAACCCTAACCCTAGCCCGAACCCTAACCCTAACCCTTCCCCGAAGCCTTCCCCTCACCCGTCCTCTAATGCTAACCCGTACACTCAGACTAACCCGCGCCCTCACACGTACGCTCCCCCTAAACCGTTGTCGTACCCTCACCTGGACCCTAAATCGTCCCCGTCCCCTAACCCTAACCCTAGCCCGAACCCTAACCCTAACCCTTCCCCGAAGCCTTCCCCTCACCCGTCCCCTAATCCTAACCCGTACGCTCACACTAACCCGCGCCCTCACACGTGCGCTCCGCCTAAACCGTTGTCGTACACTCACCTGGACCCTACACCGTCCCCGTCCCCTAAACCTAACCCTAGCCCGAACCCTAACCCTAACCCTTCCCCGAAGCCTTCCCCTCACCCGTCCCCTAATCCTAACCCGTACGCTCACACTAACCCGCGCCGTCACACGTACGCTCCCCCTAAACCGTTGTCGTACCCTCACCTGGACCCTAAACCGTCCCCGTCCCCTAACCCTAACCCTAGCCCGAACCCTAACCCTAACCCTTCCCCGAAGCCTTCCCCTCACCCGTCCCCTAATCCTAACCCGTACGCTCACACTAACCCGCGCCCTCACACGTACGCTCCGCCTAAACCGTTGTCGTACCCTCACCTGTACCCTAAACCGTCCCCGTCCCCTAACCCTAACCCTAGCCCGAACCCTAACCCTAACCCTTCCCCGAAGCCTTCCCCTCACCCGTCCCCTAATCCTAACCCGTAGGCTCACACTAACCCGCACCCTCACACGTGCGCTCCGCCTAAACCGTTGTCGTACCCTCACCTGGACCCTAAACCGTCCCCGTCCCCTAACCCTAACCCTAGCCCAAACCCTAACCCTAACCCTTCCCCGAAGCCTTCCCCTCACGCGTCCCCTAATCCTAACCCGTACGCTCACACTAACCCGCGCCCTCACACGTACGCTCCCCCTAAACCGTTGTCGTACCCTCACCTGGACCCTAAACCGTCCCCGTCCCCTAACCCTAACCCTAGCCCGAACCCTAACCCTAACCCTTCCCCGAAGCCTTCCCCTCACCCGTCCCCTAATCCTAACCCGTACGCTCACACTAACCCGCGCCCTCACAGGTACGCTCCCCATAAACCGTTGTCGTACCCTCACCTGGACCCTAAACCGTCCCCGTCCCCTAACCCTAACCCTAGCCCGAACCCTAACCCTAACCCTTCCCCGAAGCCTTCCCCTCACCCGTCCCCTAATCCTAACCCGTACGCTCACACTAACCCGCGCCCTCACACGTGCGCTCCCCCTAAACCGTTGTCGTACCCTCACCTGGACCCTAAACCGTCCCCTTCCCTAACCCTAACCCTAGCCCGAACCCTAACCCTAACCCTTCCCCGAAACCTTCCCCTCACCCGTCCCCTAATGCTAACCCGTACGCTCACACTAACCCGCGCCCTCACACGTACGCTCCCCCTAAACCGTTGTCGTACCCTCACCTGGACCCTAAACCGTCCCCGTCCCCTAACCCTAAGCCTAGCCCGAACCCTAACCCTAACCCTTCCCCGAAGCCTTCCCCTCACCCATCCCCTAATCCTAACCCGTACGCTCACACTAACCCGCGCCCTAACACGTACGCTCCCCCTAAACCGTTGTCGTACCCTCACCTGGACCCTAAACGGTCCCCGTCCCCTAACCCTAACCCTAGCCCGAACCCTAACCCTAACCCTTCCCCGAAGCCTTCCCCTCACCCGTCCCCTAATCCTAACCCGTATGCTCACACTAACCCGCGCCCTCACACGTGTGCTCCGCCTAAACCGTTGTCGTACCCTCACCTGGACCCTACACCGTCCCCGTCCCCTAACCCTAACCCTAGCCCGAACCCTAACCCTAAACCTTCCCCGAAGCCTTCCCCTCACCCGTCCCCTAATCCTAACCCTTACGCTCACACTAACCCGCGCCCTCACACGTGCGCTCCGCCTATACTGTTGTCGTACCCTCACCTGGACCCTACACCGTCCCCGTTCCCTAACCCTAACCCTAGCTCAAACCCTAACCCTAAACCTTCCCCGAAGCCTTCCCCTCACCCGTCCCCTAATCCTAACCCGTACGCTCACACTAACCCGCGCCCTCACACGTACGCTCCCCCTAAACCGTTGTCGTACCCTCACCTGGACCCTAAACCGTCCCCGTCCCCTAACCCAAACCCTAGCCCGAACCCTAACCCTAACCCTTCCCCGAAGCCTTCCCCTCACCCGTCCCCTAATCCTAACCCGTACGCTCACACTAACCCGCGCCCTCACACGTACGCTCCCCATAAACCGTTGTCGTACCCTCACCTGGACCCTAAACCGTCCCCGTCCCCTAACCCTAACCCTAGCCCGAACCCTAACCCTAACCCTTCCCCAAAGCCTTCCCCTCACCCGTCCCCTAATCCTAACCCGTACGCTCACACTAACCCGCGCCCTCACACGTGCGCTCCCCCTAAACCGTTGTCGTACCCTCACCTGGACCCTAAACCGTCCCCTTCCCTAACCCTAACCCTAGCCCGAACCCTAACCCTAACCCTTCCCCGAAACCTTCCCCTCACCCGTCCCCTAATGCTAACCCGTACGCTCACACTAACCCGCGCCCTCACACGTACGCTCCCCCTAAACCGTTGTCGTACCCTCACCTGGACCCTAAACCGTCCCCGTCCCCTAACCCTAAGCCTAGCCCGAACCCTAACCCTAACCCTTCCCCGAAGCCTTCCCCTCACCCATCCCCTAATCCTAACCCGTACGCTCACACTAACCCGCGCCCTCACACGTACGCTCCCCCTAAACCGTTGTCGTACCCTCACCTGTACCCTAAACGGTCCCCGTCCCCTAACCCTAACCCTAGCCCGAACCCTAACCCTAACCCTTCCCCGAAGCCTTCCCCTCACCCGTCCCCTAATCCTAACCCGTATGCTCACACTAACCCGCGCCCTCACACGTGTGCTCCGCCTAAACCGTTGTCGTACCCTCACCTGGACCCTACACCGTCCCCGTCCCCTAACCCTAACCCTAGCCCGAACCCTAACCCTAACCCTTCCCCGAAGCCTTCCCCTCACCCGTCCCCTAATCCTAACCCTTACGCTCACACTAACCCGCGCCCTCACACGTGCGCTCCGCCTATACTGTTGTCGTACCCTCACCTGGACCCTACACCGTCCCCGTCCCCTAACCCTAACCCTAGCTCGAACCCTAACCCTAAACCTTCCCCGAAGCCTTCCCCTCACCCGTCCCCTAATCCTAACCCGTACACTCACACTAACCCTACGCCCTCACACGTACGCTCCCCCTAAACCGTTGTCGTACCCTCACCTGGACCCTAAACCGTCCCCGTCCCCTAACCCTAACCCTAGCCCGAACCCTAACCCTAACCCTTCCCCGAAGCCTTCCCCTCACCCGTCCCCTAATCCTAACCCGTACGCTCACACTAACCCGCGCCCTCACACGTGCGCTCCGCCTAAACCGTTGTCGTACCCTCACCTGGACCCTACACTGTCCCCGTCCTCTAACCCTAACCCTAGCCCGAACCCTAACCCTAACCCTTCCCCGAAGCCTTCCCCTCACCCGTCCCCTAATCCTAACCCGTACGCTCACACTAACCCGCGCCCTCACACGTACGCTCCCCCTAAACCGTTGTCGTACCCTCACCTGGACCCTAAACCGTCCCCGTCCCCTAACCCTAACCCTAGCCCGAACCCTAACCCTAACCCTTCCCCGAAGCCTTCCCCTCACCCGTCCCCTAATCCTAACCCGTACGCTCACACTAACCCGCGCCCTCACACGTGCGCTCCCCCTAAACCGTTGTCGTACCCTCACCTGGACCCTAAACCGTCCCCGTCCCCTAACCCTAACCCTAGCCCGAACCCTAACCCTAACCCTTCCCCGAAGCCTTCCCCTCACCCGTCCTCTAATGCTAACCCGTACACTCAGACTAACCCGCGCCCTCACACGTACGCTCCCCCTAAACCGTTGTCGTACCCTCACCTGGACCCTAAACCGTCCCCGTCCCCTAACCCTAACCCTAGCCCGAACCCTAACCCTAACCCTTCCCCAAAGCCTTCCCCTCACCCGTCCCCTAATCCTAACCCGTACGCTCACACTAACCCGCGCCCTCACACGTGCGCTCCGCCTAAACCGTTGTCGTACACTCACCTGGACCCTACACCGTCCCCGTCCCCTAAACCTAACCCTAGCCCGAACCCTAACCCTAACACTTCCCCGAAGCCTTCCCCTCACCCGTCCCCTAATCCTAACCCGTACTCTCACACTAACCCGCGCCGTCACACGTACGCTCCCCCTAAACCGTTGTCGTACCCTCACCTGGACCCTAAACCGTCCCCGTCCCCTAACCCTAACCCTAGCCCGAACCCTAACCCTAACCCTTCCCCGAAGCCTTCCCCTCACCCGTCCCCTAATCCTAACCCGTACGCTCACACTAACCCGCGCCCTCACACGTATGCTCCCCCTAAACCGTTGTCGTACGCTCACCTGGACCCTAAACCGTCCCCGTGCCCTAACCCTAACCCTAGCCCGAACCCTAACCCTAACCCTTCCCCGAAGCCTTCCCCTCGCCCGTCCCCTAATCCTAGCACGTACGCTCACACTAACCCGGGCCCTCACACGTACGCTCCCCCTAAACCGTTGTCGTACCCTCACCTGGACCCTAAACCGTCCCCGTCCCCTAACCCTAACCCTAGCCCGAACCCTAACCCTAACCCTTCCCCGAAGCCTTCCCCTCACTCGTTCCCTAATCCTAACCCGTACGCTCACACTAACCCGCGCCCTCACACGTACGCTCCGCCTAAACCGTTGTCGTACCCTCACCTGTACCCTAAACCGTCCCCGTCCCCTAACCCTAACCCTAGCCCGAACCCTAACCCTAACCCTTCCCCGAAGCCTTCCCCTCACCCGTCCCCTAATCCTAACCCGTAGGCTCACACTAACCCGCACCCTCACACGTGCGCTCCGCCTAAACCGTTGTCGTACCCTCACCTGGACCCTAAACCGTCCCCGTCCCCTAACCCTAACCCTAGCCCAAACCCTAACCCTAACCCTTCCCCGAAGCCTTCCCCTCACGCGTCCCCTAATCCTAACCCGTACGCTCACACTAACCCGCGCCCTCACACGTACGCTCCCCCTAAACCGTTGTCGTACCCTCACCTGGACCCTAAACCGTCCCCGTCCCCTAACCCTAACCCTAGCCCGAACCCTAACCCTAACCCTTCCCCGAAGCCTTCCCCTCACCCGTCCCCTAATCCTAACCCGTACGCTCACACTAACCCGCGCCCTCACACGTACGCTCCCCATAAACCGTTGTCGTACCCTCACCTGGACCCTAAACCGTCCCCGTCCCCTAACCCTAACCCTAGCCCGAACCCTAACCCTAACCCTTCCCCGAAGCCTTCCCCTCACCCGTCCCCTAATCCTAACACGTACGCTCACACTAACCCGCGCCCTCACACGTGCGCTCCCCCTAAACCGTTGTCGTACCCTCACCTGGACCCTAAACCGTCCCCTTCCCTAACCCTAACATTAGCCCGAACCCTAACCCTAACCCTTCCCCGAAGCCTTCCCCTCACCCGTCCCCTAATGCTAACCCGTACGCTCACACTAACCCGCGCCCTCACACGTACGCTCCCCCTAAACCGTTGTCGTACCCTCACCTGGACCCTAAACCGTCCCCGTCCCCTAACCCTAAGCCTAGCCCGAACCCTAACCCTAACCCTTCCCCGAAGCCTTCCTCTCACCCATCCCCTAATCCTAACCCGTACGCTCACACTAACCCGCGCCCTCAAACGTACGCTCCACCTAAACCGTTGTCGTACCCTCACCTGGACCCTAAACGGTCCCCGTCCCCTAACCCTAACCCTAGCCCGAACCCTAACCCTAACCCTTCCCCGAAGCCTTACCCTCACCCGTCCCCTAATACTAACCCGTACGCTCACACTAACCCGCGCCCTCACACGTGTGCTCCGCCTAAACCGTTGTCGTACCCTCACCTGGACCCTACACCGTCCCCGTCCCCTAACCCTAACCCTAGCCCGAACCCTAACCCTAACCCTTCCCCGAAGCCTTCCCCTCACCCGTCCCCTAATCCTAACCCTTACGCTCACACTAACCCGCGCCCTCACACGTGCGCTCCGCCTATACTGTTGTCGTACCCTCACCTGGACCCTACACCGTCCCCGTCCCCTAACCCTAACCCTAGCTCGAACCCTAACCCTAAACCTTCCCCGAAGCCTTCCCCTCACCCGTCCCCTAATCCTAACCCGTACACTCACACTAACCCTACGCCCTCACACGTACGCTCCCCCTAAACCGTTGTCGTACCCTCACCTGGACCCTAAACCGTCCCCGTCCCCTAACCCTAACCCTAGCCCGAACCCTAACCCTAACCCTTCCCCGAAGCCTTCCCCTCACCCGTCCCCTAATCCTAACCCGTACGCTCACACTAACCCGCGCCCTCACACGTGCGCTCCGCCTAAACCGTTGTCGTACCCTTACCTAGACCCTACACTGTCCCCGTCCCCTAACCCTAACCCTAGCCTGAACCCTAACCCTAACCCTTCCCCGAAGCCTTCCCCTCACCCGTCCCCTAATCCTAACCCGTACGCTCACACTAACCCGCGCCCTCACACGTACGCTCCCCCTAAACCGTTGTCGTACCCTCACCTGGACCCTAAACCGTCCCCGTCCCCTAACCCTAACCCTAGCCCGAACCCTAACCCTAACCCTTCCCCGAAGCCTTCCCCTCACCCGTCCCCTAATCCTAACCCGTACGCTCACACTAACCCGCGCCCTCACACGTGCGCTCCCCCTAAACCGTTGTCGTACCCTCACCTGGACCCTAAACCGTCCCCGTCCCCTAACCCTAACCCTAGCCCGAACCCTAACCCTAACCCTTCCCCGAAGTCTTCCCCTCACCCGTCCTCTAATGCTAACCCGTACACTCAGACTAACCCGCGCCCTCACACGTACGCTCCCCCTAAACCGTTGTCGTACCCTCACCTGGACCCTAAACCGTCCCCGTCCCCTAACCCTAACCCTAGCCCGAACCCTAACCCTAACCCTTCCCCGAAGCCTTCCCCTCACCCGTCCCCTAATCCTAACCCGTACGCTCACACTAACCCGCGCCCTCACACGTGTGCTCCGCCTAAACCGTTGTCGTACCCTCACCTGGACCCTAAACCATCCCCGTCCCCTAACCCTAACCCTAGCCCGAACCCTAACCCTAACCCTTCCCCGAAGCCTTCCCCTCACCCGTCCCCTAATCCTAACCCGTACGCTCACACTAACCCGCGCCCTCACACGTGCGCTCTGCCTAAACCGTTGTCGTACACTCACCTGGACCCTACACCGTCCCCGTCCCCTAAACCTAACCCTAGCCCGAACCCTAACCCTAACCCTTCCCCGAAGCCTTCCCCTCACCCGTCCCCTAATCCTAACCCGTACGCTCACACTAACCCGCGCCGTCACACGTACGCTCCCCCTAAACCGTTGTCGTACCCTCACCTGGACCCTAAACCGTCCCCGTCCCCTAACCCTAACCCTAGCCCGAACCCTAACCCTAACACTTCCCCGAAGCCTTCCCCTCACCCGTCCCCTAATCCTAACCCGTACGCTCACACTAACCCGCGCCCTCACACGTATGCTCCCCCTAAACCGTTGTCGTACGCTCACCTGGACCCTAAACCGTCCCCGTGCCCTAACCCTAACCCTAGCCCGAACCCTAACCCTAACCCTTCCCCGAAGCCTTCCCCTCACCCGTCCCCTAATCCTAGCACGTACGCTCACACTAACCCGGGCCCTCACACGTACGCTCCCCCTAAACCGTTGTCGTACCCTCACCTGGACCCTAAACCGTCCCCGTCCCCTAACCCTAACCCTAGCCCGAACCCTAACCCTAACCCTTCCCCGAAACCTTCCCCTCACTCGTTCCCTAATCCTAACCCGTACGCTCACACTAACCCGCGCCCTCACACGTACGCTCCCCGTAAACCGTTGTCGTACCCTCACCTGTACCCTAAACCGTCCCCGTCCCCTAACCCTAACCCTAGCCCGAACCCTAACCCTAACCCTTCCCCGAAGCCTTCCCCTCACCCGTCCCCTAATCCTAACCCGTAGGCTCACACTAACCCGCACCCTCACACGTGCGCTCCGCCTAAACCGTTGTCGTACCCTCACCTGGACCCTAAACCGTCCCCGTCCCCTAACCCTAACCCTAGCCCAAACCCTAACCCTAACACTTCCCCGAAGCCTTCCCCTCACCCGTCCCCTAATCCTAACCCGTACGCTCACACTAACCCGCGCCCTCACACGTACGCTCCCACTAAACCGTTGTCGTACCCTCACCTGGACCCTAAACCGTCCCCGTCCCCTAACCCTAACCCTAGCCCGAACCCTAACCCTAACCCTTCCCCGAAGCCTTCCCCTCACCCGTCCCCTAATCCTAACCCGTACGCTCACACTAACCCGCGCCCTCACACGTGCGCTCCGCCTCAACCGTTGTCGTACCCTTACCTAGACCCTACACTGTCCCCGTCCCCTAACCCTAACCCTAGCCTGAACCCTAACCCTAACCCTTCCCCGAAGCCTTCCCCTCACCCGTCCCCTAATCCTAACCCGTACGCTCACACTAACCCGCGCCCTCACACGTACGCTCCCCCTAAACCGTTGTCGTACCCTCACCTGGACCCTAAACCGTCCCCGTCCCCTAACCCTAACCCTAGCCCGAACCCTAACCCTAACCCTTCCCCGAAGCCTTCCCCTCACCCGTCCCCTAATCCTAACCCGTACGCTCACACTAACCCGCGCCCTCACACGTGCGCTCCCCCTAAACCGTTGTCGTACCCTCACCTGGACCCTAAACCGTCCCCGTCCCCTAACCCTAACCCTAGCCCGAACCCTAACCCTAACCCTTCCCCGAAGTCTTCCCCTCACCCGTCCTCTAATGCTAACCCGTACACTCAGACTAACCCGCGCCCTCACACGTACGCTCCCCCTAAACCGTTGTCGTACCCTCACCTGGACCCTAAACCGTCCCCGTCCCCTAACCCTAACCCTAGCCCGAACCCTAACCCTAACCCTTCCCCGAAGCCTTCCCCTCACCCGTCCCCTAATCCTAACCCGTACGCTCACACTAACCCGCGCCCTCACACGTGTGCTCCGCCTAAACCGTTGTCGTACCCTCACCTGGACCCTAAACCATCCCCGTCCCCTAACCCTAACCCTAGCCCGAACCCTAACCCTAACCCTTCCCCGAAGCCTTCCCCTCACCCGTCCCCTAATCCTAACCCGTACGCTCACACTAACCCGCGCCCTCACACGTGCGCTCTGCCTAAACCGTTGTCGTACACTCACCTGGACCCTACACCGTCCCCGTCCCCTAAACCTAACCCTAGCCCGAACCCTAACCCTAACCCTTCCCCGAAGCCTTCCCCTCACCCGTCCCCTAATCCTAACCCGTACGCTCACACTAACCCGCGCCGTCACACGTACGCTCCCCCTAAACCGTTGTCGTACCCTCACCTGGACCCTAAACCGTCCCCGTCCCCTAACCCTAACCCTAGCCCGAACCCTAACCCTAACACTTCCCCGAAGCCTTCCCCTCACCCGTCCCCTAATCCTAACCCGTACGCTCACACTAACCCGCGCCCTCACACGTATGCTCCCCCTAAACCGTTGTCGTACGCTCACCTGGACCCTAAACCGTCCCCGTGCCCTAACCCTAACCCTAGCCCGAACCCTAACCCTAACCCTTCCCCGAAGCCTTCCCCTCACCCGTCCCCTAATCCTAGCACGTACGCTCACACTAACCCGGGCCCTCACACGTACGCTCCCCCTAAACCGTTGTCGTACCCTCACCTGGACCCTAAACCGTCCCCGTCCCCTAACCCTAACCCTAGCCCGAACCCTAACCCTAACCCTTCCCCGAAACCTTCCCCTCACTCGTTCCCTAATCCTAACCCGTACGCTCACACTAACCCGCGCCCTCACACGTACGCTCCCCGTAAACCGTTGTCGTACCCTCACCTGTACCCTAAACCGTCCCCGTCCCCTAACCCTAACCCTAGCCCGAACCCTAACCCTAACCCTTCCCCGAAGCCTTCCCCTCACCCGTCCCCTAATCCTAACCCGTACGCTCACACTAACCCGCGCCCTCACACGTACGCTCCCCATAAACCGTTGTCGTACCCTCACCTGGACCCTAAACCGTCCCCGTCCCCTAACCCTAACCCTAGCCCGAACCCTAACCCTAACCCTTGCCCGAAGCCTTCCCCTCACCCGTCCCCTAATCCTAACCCGTACGCTCACACTAACCCGCGCCCTCACACGTGCGCTCTCCCTAAACCGTTGTCGTACCCTCACCTGGACCCTAAACCGTCCCCTTCCCTAACCCTAACCCTAGCCCGAACCCTAACCCTAACCCTTCCCCGAAGCCTTCCCCTCACCCGTCCCCTAATGCTAACCCGTACGCTCACACTAACCCGCGCCCTCACACGTACGCTCCCCCTAAACCGTTGTCGTACCCTCACCTGGACCCTAAACCGTCCCCGTCCCTTAACCCTAAGCCTAGCCCGAACCCTAACCCTAACCCTTCCCCGAAGCCTTCCCCTCACCCGTCCCCTAATCCTAAACCTTACGCTCACACTAACCCGCGCCCTCACACGTGCGCTCCGCCTATACTGTTGTCGTACCCTCACCTGGACCCTACACCGTCCCCGTCCCCTAACCCTAACCCTAGCTCGAACCCTAACCCTAAATCTTCCGCGAAGCCTTCCCCTCACCCGTCCCCTAATCCTAACCCGTACACTCACACTAACCCTATGCCCTCACACGTACGCTCCCCCTAAACCGTTGTCGTACCCTCACCTGGACCCTAAACCGTCCCCGTCCCCTAACCCTAACCCTAGCCCGAACCCTAACCCTAACCCTTCCCCGAAGCCTTCCCCTCACCCGTCCCCTAATCCTAACCCGTACGCTCACACTAACCCGCGCCCTCACACGTACGCTCCCCCTAAACCGTTGTCGTACCCTCACCTGGACCCTAAACCGTCCCCATGCCCTAACCCTAGCCCTAGCCCGAACCCTAACCCTAACCCTTCCCAGAAGCCTTCCCCTCACCCGTCCCCTAATCCTAACCCGTACGCTCAGACTAAACCACGCCCTCACACATACGCTCCCGCTAAACCGTTGTCGTACCCTCACCTGAACCCTAAACCGTCCCCGTCCCCTAACCCTAACCCTAGCCCGAACCCTAACCCTAACCCTTCCCCGAAGCCTTCCCCTCACCCGTCCCCTAATCCTAACCCGTACGCTCACACTAACCCGCGCCCTCACACGTACGCTCCACCTAAACCGTTGTCGTACCCTCACCTGGACCCTAAACCGTCCCCATCCCCTAAGCCTAACCATAGCCCGAACCCGAACCCTAACCCTTCCCCGAAGCCTTCCCCTCACCCGTCCCCTAATCCTAACCCGTACGCTCACACTAACCCGCGCCCTCACACGTACGCTCCCCCTAAACCGTTGTCGTACCCTCACCTGGACCCTAAACCGTCCCCGTCCCCTAACCCTAACCCTAGCCCGAACCCTAACCCTAACGCTTCCCCGAAGCCTTCCCCTCACCCGTCCCCTAATCCTAACCCGTACGCTCACACTAACCCGCGCCCTCACACGTACGCTCCCCCTAAACCGTTGTCGTACCCTCATCTGGACCCTAAACCTTCCCCGTCCCCTAACCCTAACCCTAGCCCGAACCCTAACCCTAACCCATCCACGAAGCCTTCCCCTCACTCGTCCCCTAATCCTAACGCGTACGCTCACACTAACCCGCGCCCTCACACGTACGCTCCCCCTAAACCGTTGTCGTACCCTCACCTGGACCCTAAACCGTCCCCGTCCCCTAACCCTAACCCTAGCCCGAACCCTAACCCTAACCCTTCCCCGAAGCCTTCCCCTCACCCGTCCCCTAATCCTAACCGTTACGCTCACACTAACCCGCGCCCTCACACGTACGCTCCCCCTAAACCGTTGTCGTACCCTCACCTGGACCCTAAACCGTCCCCGTCCCCTAACCCTAACCCTAGCCCGAACCCTAACCCTAACCCTTCCCCGAAACCTTCCCCTCACCTGTCCCCTAATCCTAACCCTTACGCTCACACTAACCCGCGCCCTCACACGTACGCTCCCCCTAAACCGTTGTCGTACCCTCACCTGGACCCTAAACCGTCCCCGTCCCCTAACCCTAACCCTAGCCCGAACCCAAACCCTAACGCTTCCCCGAAGCCTTCCCGTCACCTGTCCCCTAATCCTAATCCGTACGCTCACACTAACCCGCGCCCTCACACGTACGCTCCTCCTAAACCGTTGTCGTACCCTCACCTGGACCCTAAACCGTCCCCGTCCCCGTCCCCTAACCCTAGCCCGAACCCTAACCCTAACCCTTCCCCGAAGCCTTCCCCTCACCCGTCCCCTAATCCTAACACGTACGCTCACACTAACCCGCCCCCTCACACGTACGCTCCCCCTAAACCGTTGTCGTACCCTCACCTGGACCCTAAACCGTCCCCGTCCCCTAACCCTAACCCTAGCCCGAACCCTAACCCTAACCCTTCCCCGAAGCCTTCCCCTCACCCGTCCCCTAATCCTAACCCGTACACTCACACTAACCCGCACCCTCACACAAACGCTCCCCCTAAACCGTTGTCGTACCCTCACCTGGACCCTAAACCGTCCCCGTCCCCTAACCCTAACCCTAGCCCGAACCCTAACCCTAACCCTTCCCCGAAGCCTTCCCCTCACCCGTCCCCTAATCCTAACCCGTACGCTCACACTAACCCGCGCCCTCACACGTACGCTCCCCCTAAACCGTTGTCGTACCCTCACCTGGACCCTAAACCGTCCCCGTCCCCTAACTCTAACCCTAGCCCGAACCCTAACCCTAACCCTTCCCCGAAGCCTTCCCCTCACCCGTCCCCGAATCGTAAACCGTACGCTCAAACTAACCCGCGCCCTCACATGTACGCTCCCCCTAAACCGTTGTCGTACCCTCACCTGGACCCTAAACCGTCCCCGTCGCCTAACCCTAACCCTAGCCCGAACCCTAACCCTAACTCTTCCCCAAAGCCTTCCCCTCACCCGTCTCCTAATCCTAACCCGTACGCTCACACTAACTTGCGCCCTCACACGTACGCTCCCCCTAAACCGTTGTCGTACCCTCACCTGTACCCTAAACCGTCCCCGTCCCCTAACCCTAACCCTAGCCCGAACCCTAACCCTAACCCTTCCCCGAAGCCTTCCCCTCACCCGTCCCCTAATCCTAACCCGTGCGCTCACACTAACCCGCGCCCTCACAAGTACGCTCCGCCTAAACCGTTGTCGTACCCTCACCTGGACCCTAAACCGTCCCCGTCCCCTAACCCTAACCCTAGCCCGAACCCTAACCCTAACCCTTCCCCGAAGCCTTCCCCTCACCCGTCCCCTAATCCTAACACGTACGCTCACACTAACCCGGTCCCTCACACGTACGCTCCCCCTAAACCGTTGTCGTACCCTCACCTGGACCCTAAACCGTCCCCGTCCCCTAACCCTAACCATAGCCCGAACCCTAACCCTAACCCTTCCCCGAAGCCTTCCCCTCACCCGTCCCCTAATCCTAACCCATACGCTCACACTAACCCGCGCCCTCACACGTACGCTGCCCCTAAACCGTTGTCGTACCCTCACTTGGACCCTAAACCGTCCCCGTCCCCTAACCCTAACCCTAGCCCGAACCCTAACCCTAACCCTTCCCCGAAGCCTTCCCCTCACCCGTACCCTAATCCTAAACCGTACGCTCACACTAACCCGCGCCCTCACACGTACGTTCCCCCTAAACGGTTGTCGTACCCTCACCTGGACCCTAAACCGTCCCCGTCCCCTAAGCCTAACCCTACCCCGAACCCTAACCCTAACCGTTCCCCGAAGCCTTCCCCTCACCCGTCCCCTAATCCTAACCCGTACGCTCACACTAACCCGCGCCCTCACACGTACGCTGCCCCTAAACCGTTGTCGTACCCTCACCTGGACCCTAAACCGTCCCCGTCCCCTAACCCTAACCCTAGCCCGAACCCTAACCCTAACCCTTCCCCGAAGCCTTCCCCTCACCCGTCCCCTAATCCTAACCCGTACGCTCACACTAACCCGCGCCCTCACACGTACGCTCCCCCAAACCGTTGTCGTACCCTCACCTGGACCCTAAACCGTCCCCGTCCCCTAACCCTAACCCTAGCCCGAACCCTAACCCTAACCCTTCCCCAAAGCCTTCCCCTCACCCGTCCCCTAATCCTAACCCGTACGCTCACACTAACCCGCAACCTCACATGTGCGCTCCGCTGAAACCGTTGTCGTACCCTCACCTGGACCCTAAACCGTCCCCGTCCCCTAACCCTAACCCTAGCCCGAACCCTAACCCTAACGCTTCCCCGAAGCCTTCCCCTCACCCGTTCCCTAATGCTAACCCTTACGCTCACACTAACCCGCGCCCTCACACGTACGCTCCCCCTAAACCGTTGTCGTACTCTCAGGTGGACCCTAAACCGTCCCCGTCCCCTAACCCTAACCCTAGCCCGAACCCTATCACTAACCCATCCACGAAGCCTTCCCCTCACTCGTCCGCTAATCCTAACGCGTACGCTCACACTAACCCGCGCCCTCACACGTACGCTCCCCCTAAACCGTTGTCGTACCCTCACCTGGACCCTAAACCGTCCCCGTCCCCTAACCCTAACCCTACCCCGAACCCTAACCCTAACCCTTCCCCGAAGCCTTCCCCTCACCCGTCCCCTAATCCTAACCCGTACGCTCACACTAACCCGCGCCCTCACAAGTACGCTCCGCCGAAACCGTTGTCGTACACTCACCTGGACCCTAAACCGTCCCCGTCCCCTAACCCTAACCCTAGCCCGAATACTAACCCTAACCCTTCCCCGAAGCCTTCCCCTCAGCCGTCCCCTAATCCTAACCCGTACGCTCACACTAACCCACGCCCTCACACGTACGCTCCCCCTAAACCGTTGTCGTACCCTCACCTGGACCCTAAACCGTCCCCATGCCCTAACCCTAACCCTAGCCCGAACCCTAACCCTAACCCTTCACCGAAGCCTTCCCCTCACCCGTCCCCTAATCCTAACCCGTACGCTCACACTAACCCGCGCCCTCACAAGTACGCTCCGCCGAAACCGCTGTCGTACACTCACCTGGACCCTAAACCGTCCCCGTCCCCTAACCCTAACCCTAGCCCGAACACTAACCCTAACGCTTCCCCGAAGCCTTCCCCTCACCCGTCCCCTAATCCTAACCGTACGCTCACACTAACCCGCGCCCTCACACTTACGCTCCCCCTAAACCGATGTCGTACCCTCACCTGGACCCTAAACCGTCCCCGTCCCCTAACCCTAACCCTAGCCCGAACCCTAACCCTAACACTTCCACGAAGCCTTCCCTCACTCGTCCCCTAATCCTAACCCGTACGCTCACACTAACCCGCGCCCTCACACGTACGCTCCGCATAAACCGTTGTCGTACCCTCACCTGGACCCTAAACCGTCCCCGTCCCCTAACCCTAACCCTAGCCCGAACCCTAACCCCAACCCTTCCCCGAAGCCTTCCCCTCACCCGTCCCCTAATCCTAACCCGTACGCTCACACTAACCCACGCCCTCACACGTACGCTCCCCCTAAACCGTTGTCGTAACCTCACCTGGACCCTAAAACGTCCCCGTCCCCTAACCCTAACCCTAGCCCGAACCCTAACCCTAACCCTTCCCCGAAGCCTTCCCCTCACCCGTCCCCTAATCCTAACCCGTACGCTCACACTAACCCGCGCCCTCACACGTACGCTCCCCCTAAACCGTTGTCGTACCCTCACCTGGACCCTAAACCGTCCCCGTCCCCTAACCCTAACCCTAGCCCGAACCCTAACCCTAAACCTTCCCCGAAGCCTTCCCCTCACCCGTCCCCTAATCCTAACCCGTACGCTCACACTAACCCGCGCCCTCACACGTACGCTCCGCCTAAACCGTTGTCGTACCCTCACCTGGACCCTAAACCGTCCCCGTCCCCTAACCCTAACCCTAGCCCGAACCCTAACCCTAACGCTTCCCCGAAGCCTTCCCCTCACCTGTCCCCTAATACTAATCCGTACGCTCACACTAACCCGCGCCCTCACACGTACGCTCTCCCTAAACCGTTGTCGTACCCTCACCTGGACCCTAAACCATCCCCGTCCCCTAACACTAACCCTAGCCCGAACCCTAACCCCAACCCTTCCCCGAAGCCTTCCCCTCACCCGTCCCCTAATCCTAACCCGTACGCTCACACTAACCCGCGCCCTCACACGTACACTCCCCCTAAACCGTTGTCGTACCCTCACCTGGACCCTAAACCGTCCCCATCCCCTAACCCTAACCCTAGCCCGAACCCTAACCCTAACCCATCACCAAAGCCTTCCCCTCACCCGTCCCCTAATCCTAACGCGTACGCTCACACTAACCCGCGCCCTCACACGTACGCTCCCCCTAAACCGTTGTCGTACCCTCACCTGGACCCTAAACCGTCCCCGTCCCCTAACCCTAACCCTAGCCCGAACCCTAACCCTAACCCTTCCCCGAAGCCTTCCCCTCACCCGTCCCCTAATCCTAAGCCGTACCTCACACTAACTCGCGAACTCACAAGTACGCTCCACCGAAAACGTTGTCGTACACTCACCTGGACCCTAAACCGTCCCCGTCCCCTAACCCTAACCCTAGCCCGAACACTAACCCTAACCCTTCCCCGAAGCCTTCCCCTCACCCGTCCCCTAATCCTAACCCGTACGCTCACACTAACCCGTGCCCTCACACGTACGCTCCCCCTAAACCGTTTTCGTACCCTCACCTGGACCCTAAACCGTCCCCATGCCCGAACCCTAACCCTAGACCGAACCCTAACCCTAACCCTTCCCAGAAGCCTTCCCCTCACCAGTCCCGTAATCCTAACACGTACGCTCACACTAAGCCACGCCCTCACACGTATGTTCCCCCTAAACCGTTGTCGTACCCTCACCTGGACCCTAAACCGTCCTCGTCCCCTAACCCTAACCCTAGCCCGAACCCTAACCCTAACACTTCTCCGAAGCCTTCCCCTCACTCGTCCCCTAATCCTAACCCGTACGCTCACACTAACCCACGCCCTCACACGTACGCTCCGCATAAACCGTTGTCGTACCCTCACCTGGACCCTAAACCGTCCCCGTCCCCTAACCCTAACCCTAGCCCGAACCCTAACCCTAACCCTTCCCCGAAGCCTTCCCCTCACCCGTCCCCTAATCCTAACCCGTACGCTCACACTAACCCACGCCCTCACACGTACGCTCCCCCTAAACCGTTGTCGTACCCTCACCTGGACCCTAAACCGTCCCCGTCCCCTAACCCTAACCCTAGCCCGAACCCTAACCCTAACCCTTCCCCGAAGCCTTCCCCTCACCCGTCCCCTAATCCTAACCCGTACGCTCACACTAACCCGCGCCCTAACACGTACGCTCCCCCTAAACCGTTGTCGTACCCTCACCTGGACCCTAAACCGTCCCCGTCCCCTAACCCTAACCCTAGCCCGAACCCTAACCCTAACCCTTCCCCGAAACCTTCCCCTCACCTGTCCCCTAATCCTAACCCTTACGCTCACACTAACCCGCCCCCTCACACGTACGCTCCCCCTAAACCGTTGTCGTACCCTCACCTGGACCCTAAACCGTCCCCGTCCCCTAACCCTAACCCTAGCCCAAACCCTAACCCTAACCCTTCCCCGAAGCCTTCCCCTCACCCGTCCCCTAATCCTAACCCGTACGCTCACACTAACCCGTGCCTCACACGTGCGCTCCGTCTAAACCGTTTTCGTACCCTCACCTGGACCCTACACCGTCCCCGTCCCCTAACCCTAACCGTAGCCCGAACCCTAACCCTAACCCTTCCCCGAAGCCTTCCCCTCACCCGTCCCCTAATCCTAACCCGTACGCTCACACTAAGCCGCGCCCTCACACGTACGCTCCCCCTAAACCATTGTCGTACCCTCATCTGGACCCTAAACCGTCCCCGTCCCTTAACCCTAACCCTAGCCCGAACCCTAACCCTAACAATTCCCCGAAGCCTTCCCCTCACCCGTCCCCTAATCCTAACCCGTACGCTCACACTAACCCGCGCCCTCACACGTACGCTCCCCCTAAAGCGTTGTCGTACCCTCACCTGGACCCTAAACCGTCCCCGTCCCCTAACCCTAACCCTAGCCCGAACCCTAACCCTAACACTTCCCCGAAGCCTTGCCCTCACCCGTCCCCTAATCCTAACCCGTACGCTCACACTAACCCACGCCCTCACACGTACGCTCCCCCTAAACCGTTGTCGTACCCTCACCTGGACCCTAAACCGTCCCCATCCCCTAACCCTAACCCTAGCCCGAACCCTAACCCTAACCCTTCCCCGAAGCCTTCCCCTCACCCGTCCCCTAATCCTAACCCGTACACTCACAGTAACCCGCACCCTCACACAAACGCTCCCCCTAAACCGTTGTCGTACCCTCACCTGGACCCTAAACCGTCCCCGTCCCCTAACCCTAACCCTAGCCCGAACCCTAACCCTAACCCTTCCCCGAAGCCTTCCCCTCACCCGTCCCCTAATCCTAACCTGTACGCTCACACTAACCCGCGCCCTCACACGTACGCTCCCCCTAAACCGTTGTCGTACCCTCACCTGGACCCTAAACCGTCCCCGTCCCCTAACCCTAACCCTAGCCCGAACCCTAACCCTAACCCTTCCCCGAAGCCTTCCCCTCACCCGTCCCCGAATCCTAAACCGTACGCTCAAACTAACCCGCGCCCTCACATGTACGCTCCCCCTAAACCGTTGTCGTACCCTCACCTGGACCCTAAACCGTCCCCGTCGCCTAACCCTAACCCTAGCCCGAACCCTAACCCTAACTCTTCCCCAAAGCCTTCCCCTCACCCGTCCCCTAATCCTAACCCGTACGCTCACACTAACTTGCGCCCTCACACGTACGCTCCCCCTAAACCGTTGTCGTACCCTCACCTGGACCCTAAACCGTCCCCGTCCCCTAACCCTAACCCTAGCCCGAACCCTAACCCTAACCCTTCCCCGAAGCCTTCCCCTCACCCGTCCCCTAATCCTAACCCGTGCGCTCACACTAACCCGCGCCCTCACAAGTACGCTCCGCCTAAACCGTTGTCGTACCCTCACCTGGACCCTAAACCGTCCCCGTCCCCTAACCCTAACCCTAGCCCGAACCCTAACCCTAACCCTTCCCCGAAGCCTTCCCCTCACCCGTCCCCTAATCCTAACACGTACGCTCACACTAACCCGGTCCCTCACACGTAGGCTCCCCCTAAACCGTTGTCGTACCCTCACCTGTACCCTAAACTGTCCCCGTCCCCTAACCCTAACCCTAGCCCCAACCCTAACCCTAACCCTTCCCCGAAGCCTTCCCCTCACCCGTCCCCTAATCCTAACCCGTACGCTCACACTAACCCGCGCCCTCACACGTACGCTGCCCCTAAACCGTTGTCGTACCCTCACTTGGACCCTAAACCGTCCCCGTCCCCTAACCCTAACCCTAGCCCTAGCCCGAACCCTAACCCTAACCCTTCCCCGAAGCCTTCCCCTCACCCGTCCCCTAATCCTAACCCGTACGCTCACACTAACCCGCGCCCTCACACGTACTTTCCCCCTAAACCGTTGTCGTACCCTCACCTGGACCCTAAACCGTCCCCGTCCCCTAACCCTAACTCTAGCCCGAACCCTAACCCTAACACTTCCCCGAAGCCTTCCCCTCACCCGTCCCCTAATCCTAACCCGTACGCTCACACTAACCCGCGCCCTCACACGTGCTCTCCGCCTAAACCGTTGTCGTACCCTCACCTGGACCCTAAACCGTCCCCGTCCCCTAACCCTAACCCTAGCCCGAACCCTAACCCTAACCCTTCCCCGAAGCCTTCCCCTCACCCGTCCCCTAATCCTAACCCGTACGCTCACACTAACCCGCGCCCTCACACGTACGCTCCCCCTAAACCGTTGTCGTACCCTCACCAGGACCCTAAACCGTCCCCGTCCCCTAACCGTAACCCTAGCCCGAACCCTAACCCTAACCCTTCCCCGAAGCCTTCCCCTCACCCGTCCCCTAATGCTAACACGTACGCTCACACTAACCCGCGCCCTCACACGTACGCTCCCCCTAAACCGTTGTCGTACCCTCACCTGGACCCTAAACCGTCCCCGTCCCCTAACCCTAACCCTAGCCCGAACCCTAACCCTAACTCTTCCCCGAAGCCTTCCCCTCACCCGTCCCCTAATCCTAACCCGTACGCTCACACTAACCCGCGCCCTCACACGTGCGCTCCGCCTAAACCGTTGTCGTACCCTCACCTGGACCCTACACCGTCCCCGTCCCCTAACCCTAACCCTAGCCTGAACCCTAACCCTAAACCTTCCCCGAAGCCTTCCCCTCACCCGTCCCCTAATCCTAACCCGTACGCTCACACTAACCCGCGCCCTCACACGTACGCTCCCCCTAAACCGTTGTCGTACCCTCACCTGGACCCTAAACCGTCCCCGTCCCCTAACCCTAACCCTAGCCCGAACCCTAACCCTAACCCTTCCCCGAAGCCTTCCCCTCACCTGTCCCCTAATCCTAACCCGTACGCTCACACTAACCCGCGCCCTCACACGTACGCTCTCCCTAAACCGTTGTCGTACCCTCACCTGGACCCTAAACCGTCCCCGTCCCCTAAGCCTAACCCTACCCCGAACCCTAAACCTAACCCTTCCCCGAAGCCTTCCCCTCACCCGTCCCCTAATCCTAACCCGTACGCTCACACTAACCCGCGCCCTCACACATACGCTCCCCCTAAACCGTTGTCGTACCCTCACCTGGACCCTAAACCGTCCCCGTCCCCTAACCCTAACCCTAGCCCGAACCCTAACCCTAACCCTTCCCCGAAGCCTTCCCCTCACCCGTCCCCTAATCCTAACCCGTACGCTCACACTAACCCGCGCCCTCACACGTACGCTCCCCCTAAACCGTTGTACCCTCACCTTGACCCTAAACCGTCCCCGTCCCCTAACCCTAACCCTAGCCCGAACCCTAACCCTAACGCTTCCCCGAAGCCTTCCCCTCACCCGTCCCCTAATCCTAACCCGTACGCTCACACTAACCCGCGCCCTCACACGTACGCTCCCCCTAAACCGTTGTCGTACCCTCACCTGGACCCTAAACCGTCCCCGTCCCCTAACCCTAACCCTAGCCCGAACCCTAACCCTAACCCTTCCCCGAAGCCTTCCCCTCACCCGTCCCCTAATCCTAACCCGTACACTCAGACTAACCCGCGCCCTCACACGTGCGCTCCGCCTAAACCGTTGTCGTACCCTCACCTGGACCCTACACCGTCCCCGTCCCCTAACCCTAACCCTAGCCCGAACCCTAACCCTAACCCTTCCCCGAAGCCTTCCCCTCACCCGTCCCCTAATCCTAACCCGTACGCTCACACTAACCCGCGCCCTCACACGTGCGCTCCGCCTAAACCGTTGTCATACCCTCACCTGGACCCTAAACCGTCCCCGTCCCCTAACCCTAACCCTAGCCCGAACCCTAACCCTAACCCTTCCCCGAAGCCTTCCCCTCACCCGTCCCCTAATCCTAACCCGTACGCTCACACTAACCCGCGCCCTCACACGTACGCTCCCCCTAAACCGTTGTCGTACCCTCACCTGGACCCTAAACCTTCCCCATCCCCTAACCCTAACCCTAGCCCGAACCCTAACCCAAACACTTCCCCGAAGCCTTCCCCTCACCCGTCCTCTAATGCTAACCCGTAGGCTCACACTAACCCGCGCCCTCACACGTACGCTCCCCCTAAACTGTTGTCGTACCCTCACCTGGACCCTAAACCGTCCCCGTCCCCTAACCCTAACCCTAGCCCGAACCCTAACCCTAACCCTTCCCCGAAGCCTTCCCCTCACCCGTCCCCTAATGCTAACCCGTACGCTCACACTAACCCGCGCCCTCACACGTACGCTCCCCCTAAACCGTTGTCGTACCCTCACCTGGACCCTAAACCGTCCCCGTCCCCTAACCCTAACCCTAGCCCGAACCCTAACCCTAACCCTTCCCCGAAGGCTTCCCCTCACCCGTCCCCTAATCCTAACCCGTACGCTCACACTAACCCGCGCCCTCACACGTACGCTCCCCCTAAACCGTTGTCGTACCCTCACCTGGACCCTAAACCGTCCCCGTCCCCTAACCCTAACCCTAGCCCGAACCCTAACCCTAACCCTTCCCCGAAGCCTTCCCCTCACCCGTCCCCTAATCCTAACCCGTACACTCAGACTAACCCGCGCCCTCACACGTGCGCTACGCCTAAACCGTTGTCGTACCCTCACCTGGACCCTACACCGTCCCCGTCCCCTAACCCTAACCCTAGCCCTAACCCTAACCCTAACCCTTCCCCGAAGCCTTCCCCTCACCCGTCCCCTAATCCTAACCCGTACGCTCACACTAACCCGCGCCCTCACACGTACGGTCCCGCGAAACCGTTGTCGTACCCTCACCTGGACCCTAAACCGTCCCCGTCCCCTAACCCTAACCCTAGCCTGAAACCTAACCCTAACCCTTCCCCGAAGCCTTCCCCTCACCCGTCCCCTAATCCTAACCCGTACACTCACAGTAACCCGCACCCTCACACAAACGCTCCCCCTAAACCGTTGTCGTACCCTCACCTGGACCCTAAACCGTCCCCGTCCCCTAACCCTAACCCTAGCCCGAACCCTAACCCTAACCCTTCCCCAAAGCCTTCCCCTCACCCGTCCCCTAATCCTAACCCGTACGCTCACACTAACCCGCGCCCTCACACGTACGCTCCCCCTAAACCGTTGTCGTACCCTCACCTGGACCCTAAACCGTCCCCGTCCCCTAACCCTAACCCTAGCCCGAACCCTAACCCTAACCCTTCCCCGAAGCCTTCCCCTCACCCGTCCCCGAATCCTAAACCGTACGCTCAAACTAACCCGCGCCCTCACATGTACGCTCCCCCTAAACCGTTGTCGTACCCTCACCTGGACCCTAAACCGTCCCCGTCGCCTAACCCTAACCCTAGCCCGAACCCTAACCCTAACTCTTCCCCAAAGCCTTCCCCTCACCCGTCCCCTAATCCTAACCCGTACGCTCACACTAACTTGCGCCCTCACACGTACGCTCCCCCTAAACCGTTGTCGTACCCTCACCTGGACCCTAAACCGTCCCCGTCCCCTAACCCTAACCCTAGCCCGAACCCTAACCCTAACCCTTCCCCGAAGCCTTCCCCTCACCCGTCCCCTAATCCTAACCCGTATGCTCACACTAACCCGTGCCCTCACACGTACGCTCCCCCTAAACCGTTGTCGTACCCTCACCTGGACCCTAAACCGTCCCCGTCCCCTAATCCTAACCGTAGCCCGAACCCTAACCCTAACCCTTCCCCGAAGCCTTCCCCTCACCCGTCCCCTAATCCTAACCCGTACGCTCACACTAACCCGCGCCCTCACACGTACGCTCCCCCAAACCGTTGTCGTACCCTCACCTGGACCCTAAACCGTCCCCGTCCCCTAACCCTAACCCTAGCCCGAACCCTAACCCTAACCCTTCCCCAAAGCCTTCCCCTCACCCAACCCCTAATCCTAACCCGTACGCTCACACTAACCCGCGCCCTCACACGTACGGTCCCGCGAAACCGTTGTCGTACCCTCACCTGGACCCTAAACCGTCCCCGTCCCCTAACCCTAACCCTAGCCTGAAACCTAACCCTAACCCTTCCCCGAAGCCTTCCCCTCACCCGTCCCCTAATCCTAACCCGTACACTCACAGTAACCCGCACCCTCACACAAACGCTCCCCCTAAACCGTTGTCGTACCCTCACCTGGACCCTAAACCGTCCCCGTCCCCTAACCCTAACCCTAGCCCGAACCCTAACCCTAACCCTTCCCCAAAGCCTTCCCCTCACCCGTCCCCTAATCCTAACCCGTACGCTCACACTAACCCGCGCCCTCACACGTACGCTCCCCCTAAACCGTTGTCGTACCCTCACCTGGACCCTAAACCGTCCCCGTCCCCTAACCCTAACCCTAGCCCGAACCCTAACCCTAACCCTTCCCCAAAGCCTTCCCCTCACCCGACCCCTAATCCTAACCCGTACGCTCACACTAACCCGCAACCTCACACGTGCGCTCCGCTGAAACCGTTGTCGTACCCTCACCTGGACCCTAAACCGTCCCTGTCCCCTAACCCTAACCCTAGCCCGAACCCTAACCCTAACCCTTCCCCGAAGCCTTCCCCTCACCCGTCCCCTAATCCTAACCCGTACGCTCACACTAACCCGCGCCCTCACACGTACGCTCCCCCTAAACCGTTGTCGTACCCTCACCTGGACCCTAAACCGTCCCCGTCCCCTAACCCTAACCCTAGCCCGAACCCTAACCCTAAGCCTTCCCCGAAGCCTTCCCCTCACCCGTCCCCTAATCCTAACCCGTACGCTCACACTAACCCGCGCCCTCACAAGTACGCTCCGCCTAAACCGTAGTCATACCCTCACCTGGACCCTAAACCGTCCCCGTCCCCTAACTCTAACCCTAGCCCGAACCCTAACCCTAAATCTTCCCCGAAGCCTTCCCCTCACCCGTCCCCTAATCCTAACCCGTACGCTCACACTAACCCGCAACCTCACACGTGCACTCCGCCTAAACCGTTGTCGTACCCTCACCTGGACCCTAAACCGTCCCCGTCCCCTAACCCTAACCCTAGCCCGAACCCTAACCCTAACCCTTCCCCGAAGCCTTCCCCTCACCCGTCCCCTAATCCTAACCCGTACGCTCACACTAACCCGCGCCCTAACACGTACGCTCCCCCTAAACCGTTGTCGTACCCTCACCTGGACCCTAAACCGTCCCCGTCCCCTAACCCTAACCCTAGCCCGAACCCTAACCCTAACCCTTCCCCGAAGCCTTCCCCTCACCCGTCCCCTAATCCTAACCCGTACGCTGACACTAACCCGCGCCCTCACACGTACGCTCCCCCTAAACCGTTGTCGTACCCTCACCTGGACCCTAAACCGTCCCCGTCCCCTAACCCTAACCCTAGCCCGAACCCTAACCCTAACCCTTCTCCGAAGCCTTCCCCTCACCCGTCCCCTAATCCTAACCCGTACGCTCACACTAACCCGCGCCCTCACACGTACGCTCCCCCTAAACCGTTGTCGTACCCTCACCTGGACCCTAAACCTTCCCCGTCCCCTAAGCCTAACCCTACACCGAACCCTAACCCTAACCCTTCCCCGAAGCCTTCCCCTCACCCGTCCCCTAATCCTAACCCGTACGCTCACACTAACCCGCGCCCTCACACATACGCTCCCCCTAAACCGTTGTCGTACCCTCACCTGGACCCTAAACCGTCCCCGTCCCCTAACCCTAACCCTAGCCCGAACCCTAACCCTAACCCTTCCCCGAAGCCTTCCCCTCACCCGTCCCCTAATCCTAACCCGTACGCTCACACTAACCCGCGCCCTCACACGTACGCTCCCCCTAAACCGTTGTCGTACCCTCACCTGGACCCTAAACCGTCCCCGTCCCCTAACCATAACCCGAACCCTAACCCTAACCCTTCCCCGAAGCCTTCCCCTCACCCGTCCCCTAATCCTAACCCGTACGCTCACACTAACCCGCGCCCTCACACGTGCGCTCCGCCTAAACCGTTGTCGTACCCTCACCTATTCCCTAAACCGTCCCCGTCCCCTAACCCTAACCCTAGCCCGAACCCTAACCCTAACCCTTCCCCGAAGCCTTCCCCTCACCCATCCCCTAATCCTAACCCGTACGCTCACACTAACCCGCGCCCTCACACGTGCGCTCCGCCTAAACCGTTGTCATACCCTCACCTGGACCCTAAACCGTCCCCGTCCCCTAACCCTAACCCTAGCCCGAACCCTAACCCTAACCCTTCCCCGAAGCCTTCCCCTCACCCGTCCCCTAATCCTAACCCGTACGCTCACACTAACCCGCGCCCTCACACGTACGCTCCCCCTAAACCGTTGTCGTACCCTCACCTGGACCCTAAACCTTCCCCATCCCCTAACCCTAACCCTAGCCCGAACCCTAACCCTAACACTTCCCCGAAGCCTTCCCCTCACCCGTCCTCTAATGCTAACCCGTAGGCTCACACTAACCCGCGCCCTCACACGTACGCTCCCCCTAAACTGTTGTCGTACCCTCACCTGGACCCTAAACCGTCCCCGTCCCCTAACCCTAACCCTAGCCCGAACCCTAACCCTAACCCTTCCCCGAAGCCTTCCCCTCACCCGTCCCCTAATGCTAACCCGTACGCTCACACTAACCCGCGCCCTCACACGTACGCTCCCCCTAAACCGTTGTCGTACCCTCACCTGGACCCTAAACCGTCCCCGTCCCCTAACCCTAACCCTAGCCCGAACCCTAACCCTAACCCTTCCCCGAAGCCTTCCCCTCACCCGTCCCCTAATCCTAACCCGTACGCTCACACTAACCCGCGCCCTCACACGTACGCTCCCCCTAAACCGTTGTCGTACCCTCACCTGGACCCTAAACCGTCCCCGTCCCCTAACCCTAACCCTAGCCCGAACCCTAACCCTAACCCTTCCCCGAAGCCTTCCCCTCACCCGTCCCCTAATCCTAACCCGTACACTCAGACTAACCCGCGCCCTCACACGTGCGCTCCGCCTAAACCGTTGTCGTACCCTCACCTGGACCCTACACCGTCCCCGTCCCCTAACCCTAACCCTAGCCCGAACCCTAACCCTAACCCTTCCCCGAAGCCTTCCCCTCACCCGTCCCCTAATCCTAACCCGTACGCTCACACTAACCCGCGCCCTCACACGTGCGCTCCGCCTAAACCGTTGTCATACCCTCACCTGGACCCTAAAGCGTCCCCGTCCCCTAACCCTAACCCTAGCCCGAACCCTAACCCTAACCCTTCCCCGAAGCCTTCCCCTCACCCGTCCCCTAATCCTAACCCGTACGCTCACACTAACCCGCGCCCTCACACGTACGCTCCCCCTAAACCGTTGTCGTACCCTCACCTGGACCCTAAACCTTCCCCATCCCCTAACCCTAACCCTAGCCCGAACCCTAACCCTAACACTTCCCCGAAGCCTTCCCCTCACCCGTCCTCTAATGCTAACCCGTAGGCTCACACTAACCCGCGCCCTCACACGTACGCTCCCCCTAAACTGTTGTCGTACCCTCACGTGGACCCTAAACCGTCCCCGTCCCCTAACCCTAACCCTAGCCCGAACCCTAACCCTAACCCTTCCCCGAAGCCTTCCCCTCACCCGTCCCCTAATGCTAACCCGTACGCTCACACTAACCCGCGCCCTCACACGTACGCTCCCCCTAAACCGTTGTCGTACCCTCACCTGGACCCTAAACCGTCCCCGTCCCCTAACCCTAACCCTAGCCCGAACCCTAACCCTAACCCTTCCCCGAAGGCTTCCCCTCACCCGTCCCCTAATCCTAACCCGTACGCTCACACTAACCCGCGCCCTCACACGTACGCTCCCCCTAAACCGTTGTCGTACCCTCACCTGGACCCTAAACCGTCCCCGTCCCCTAACCCTAACCCTAGCCCGAACCCTAACCCTAACCCTTCCCCGAAGCCTTCCCCTCACCCGTCCCCTAATCCTAACCCGTACACTCAGACTAACCCGCGCCCTCACACGTGCGCTCCGCCTAAACCGTTGTCGTACCCTCACCTGGACCCTACACCGTCCCCGTCCCCTAACCCTAACCCTAGCCCTAACCCTAACCCTAACCCTTCCCCGAAGCCTTCCCCTCACCCGTCCCCTAATCCTAACCCGTACGCTCACACTAACCCGTGCCCTCACACGTACGGTCCCGCGAAACCGTTGTCGTACCCTCACCTGGACCCTAAACCGTCCCCGTCCCCTAACCCTAACCCTAGCCTGAAACCTAACCCTAACCCTTCCCCGAAGCCTTCCCCTCACCCGTCCCCTAATCCTAACCCGTACACTCACAGTAACCCGCACCCTCACACAAACGCTCCCCCTAAACCGTTGTCGTACCCTCACCTGGACCCTAAACCGTCCCCGTCCCCTAACCCTAACCCTAGCCCGAACCCTAACCCTAACCCTTCCCCAAAGCCTTCCCCTCACCCGTCCCCTAATCCTAACCCGTACGCTCACACTAACCCGCGCCCTCACACGTACGCTCCCCCTAAACCGTTGTCGTACCCTCACCTGGACCCTAAACCGTCCCCGTCCCCTAACCCTAACCCTAGCCCGAACCCTAACCCTAACCCTTCCCCGAAGCCTTCCCCTCACCCGTCCCCGAATCCTAAACCGTACGCTCAAACTAACCCGCGCCCTCACATGTACGCTCCCCCTAAACCGTTGTCGTACCCTCACCTGGACCCTAAACCGTCCCCGTCGCCTAACCCTAACCCTAGCCCGAACCCTAACCCTAACTCTTCCCCAAAGCCTTCCCCTCACCCGTCCCCTAATCCTAACCCGTACGCTCACACTAACTTGCGCCCTCACACGTACGCTCCCCCTAAACCGTTGTCGTACCCTCACCTGGACCCTAAACCGTCCCCGTCCCCTAACCCTAACCCTAGCCCGAACCCTAACCCTAACCCTTCCCCGAAGCCTTCCCCTCACCCGTCCCCTAATCCTAACCCGTATGCTCACACTAACCCGTGCCCTCACACGTACGCTCCCCCTAAACCGTTGTCGTACCCTCACCTGGACCCTAAACCGTCCCCGTCCCCTAATCCTAACCGTAGCCCGAACCCTAACCCTAACCCTTCCCCGAAGCCTTCCCCTCACCCGTCCCCTAATCCTAACCCGTACGCTCACACTAACCCGCGCCCTCACACGTACGCTCCCCCAAACCGTTGTCGTACCCTCACCTGGACCCTAAACCGTCCCCGTCCCCTAACCCTAACCCTAGCCCGAACCCTAACCCTAACCCTTCCCCAAAGCCTTCCCCTCACCCGACCCCTAATCCTAACCCGTACGCTCACACTAACCCGCAACCTCACACGTGCGCTCCGCTGAAACCGTTGTCGTACCCTCACCTGGACCCTAAACCGTCCCTGTCCCCTAACCCTAACCCTAGCCCGAACCCTAACCCTAACCCTTCCCCGAAGCCTTCCCCTCACCCGTCCCCTAATCCTAACCCGTACGCTCACACTAACCCGCGCCCTCACACGTACGCTCCCCCTAAACCGTTGTCGTACCCTCACCTGGACCCTAAACCGTCCCCGTCCCCTAACCCTAACCCTAGCCCGAACCCTAACCCTAAGCCTTCCCCGAAGCCTTCCCCTCACCCGTCCCCTAATCCTAACCTGTACGCTCACACTAACCCGCGACCTCACACGTACGCTCCCCCTAAACCGTTGTCGTACCCTCACCTGGACCCTAAACCGTCCCCGTCCCCTAACCCTAACCCTAGCCCGAACCCTAACCCTAACCCTTCCCCGAAGCCTTCCCCTCACCCGTCCCCTAATCCTAACCCGTACGCTCACACTAACCCGCGCCCTCACACGTACGCTCCCCCTAAACCGTTGTCGTACCCTCACCTGGACCCTAAACCGTCCCCGTCCCCTAAGCCTAACCCTACCCCGAACCCTAACCCTAACCCTTCCCCGAAGCCTTCCCCTCACCCGTCTCCTAATCCTAACCCGTACGCTCACACTAACCCGCGCCCTCACACGTACGCTCCCCCTAAACCGTTGTACCCTCACCTGGACCCTAAACCGTCCCCGTCCCCTAACCCTAACTCTAGCCCGAACCCTAACCCTAACACTTCCCCGAAGCCTTCCCCTCACCCGTCCCCTAATCCTAACCCGTACGCTCACACTAACCCGCGCCCTCACACGTGCTCTCCGCCTAAACCGTTGTCGTACCCTCACCTGGACCCTAAACCGTCCCCGTCCCCTAACCCTAACCCTAGCCCGAACCCTAACCCTAACCCTTCCCCGAAGCCTTCCCCTCACCCGTCCCCTAATCCTAACCCGTACGCTCACACTAACCCGCGCCCTCACACGTACGCTCCCCCTAAACCGTTGTACCCTCACCTGGACCCTAAACCGTCCCCGTCCCCTAACCCTAACTCTAGCCCGAACCCTAACCCTAACACTTCCCCGAAGCCTTCCCCTCACCCGTCCCGTAATCCTAACCCGTACGCTCACACTAACCCGCGCCCTCACACGTGCTCTCCGCCTAAACCGTTGTCGTACCCTCACCTGGACCCTAAACCGTCCCCGTCCCCTAACCGTAACCCTAGCCCGAACCCTAACCCTAACCCTTCCCCGAAGCCTTCCCCTCACCCGTCCCCTAATGCTAACACGTACGCTCACACTAACCCGCGCCCTCACACGTACGCTCCCCCTAAACCGTTGTCGTACCCTCACCTGGACCCTAAACCGTCCCCGTCCCCTAACCCTAACCCTAGCCCGAACCCTAACCCTAACTCTTCCCCGAAGCCTTCCCCTCACCCGTCCCCTAATCCTAACCCGTACGCTCACACTAACCCGCGCCCTCACACGTGCGCTCCGCCTAAACCGTTGTCGTACCCTCACCTGGACCCTACACCGTCCCCGTCCCCTAACCCTAACCCTAGCCTGAACCCTAACCCTAAACCTTCCCCGAAGCCTTCCCCTCACCCGTCCCCTAATCCTAACCCGTACGCTCACACTAACCCGCGCCCTCACACGTACGCTCCCCCTAAACCGTTGTCGTACCCTCACCTGGACCCTAAACCGTCCCCGTCCCCTAACCCTAACCCTAGCCCGTACCCTAACCCTAACCCTTCCCCGAAGCCTTCCCCTCACCTGTCCCCTAATCCTAACCCGTACGCTCACACTAACCCGCGCCCTCACACGTACGCTCTCCCTAAACCGTTGTCGTACCCTCACCTGGACCCTAAACCGTCCCCGTCCCCTAAGCCTAACCCTACCCCGAACCCTAACCCTAACCCTTCCCCGAAGCCTTCCCCTCACCCGTCCCCTAATCCTAACCCGTACGCTCACACTAACCCGCGCCCTCACACATACGCTCCCCCTAAACCGTTGTCGTACCCTCACCTGGACCCTAAACCGTCCCCGTCCCCTAACCCTAACCCTAGCCCGAACCCTAACCCTAACCCTTCCCCAAAGCCTTCCCCTCACCCGACCCCTAATCCTAACCCGTACGCTCACACTAACCCGCAACCTCACACGTGCGCTCCGCTGAAACCGTTGTCGTACCCTCACCTGGACCCTAAACCGTCCCTGTCCCCTAACCCTAACCCTAGCCCGAACCCTAACCCTAACCCTTCCCCGAAGCCTTCCCCTCACCCGTCCCCTAATCCTAACCCGTACGCTCACACTAACCCGCGCCCTCACACGTACGCTCCCCCTAAACCGTTGTCGTACCCTCACCTGGACCCTAAACCGTCCCCGTCCCCTAACCCTAACCCTAGCCCGAACCCTAACCCTAAGCCTTCCCCGAAGCCTTCCCCTCACCCGTCCCCTAATCCTAACCTGTACGCTCACACTAACCCGCGACCTCACACGTACGCTCCCCCTAAACCGTTGTCGTACCCTCACCTGGACCCTAAACCGTCCCCGTCCCCTAACCCTAACCCTAGCCCGAACCCTAACCCTAACCCTTCCCCGAAGCCTTCCCCTCACCCGTCCCCTAATCCTAACCCGTACGCTCACACTAACCCGCGCCCTCACACGTACGCTCCCCCTAAACCGTTGTCGTACCCTCACCTGGACCCTAAACCGTCCCCGTCCCCTAAGCCTAACCCTACCCCAAACCCTAACCCTAACCCTTCCCCGAAGCCTTCCCCTCACCCGTCTCCTAATCCTAACCCGTACGCTCACACTAACCCGCGCCCTCACACGTACGCTCCCCCTAAACCGTTGTACCCTCACCTGGACCCTAAACCGTCCCCGTCCCCTAACCCTAACTCTAGCCCGAACCCTAACCCTAACACTTCCCCGAAGCCTTCCCCTCACCCGTCCCCTAATCCTAACCCGTACGCTCACACTAACCCGCGCCCTCACACGTGCTCTCCGCCTAAACCGTTGTCGTACCCTCACCTGGACCCTAAACCGTCCCCGTCCCCTAACCCTAACCCTAGCCCGAACCCTAACCCTAACCCTTCCCCGAAGCCTTCCCCTCACCCGTCCCCTAATCCTAACCCGTACGCTCACACTAACCCGCGCCCTCACACGTACGCTCCGCCTAAACCGTTGTACCCTCACCTGGACCCTAAACCGTCCCCGTCCCCTAACCCTAACTCTAGCCCGAACCCTAACCCTAACACTTCCCCGAAGCCTTCCCCTCACCCGTCCCGTAATCCTAACCCGTACGCTCACACTAACCCGCGCCCTCACACGTGCTCTCCGCCTAAACCGTTGTCGTACCCTCACCTGGACCCTAAACCGTCCCCGTCCCCTAACCGTAACCCTAGCCCGAACCCTAACCCTAACCGTTCCCCGAAGCCTTCCCCTCACCCGTCCCCTAATCCTAACCCGTACGCTCACACTAACCCGCGCCCTCACACGTACGCTCCCCCTAAACCGTTGTCGTACCCTCACCAGGACCCTAAACCGTCCCCGTCCCCTAACCGTAACCCTAGCCCGAACCCTAACCCTAACCCTTCCCCGAAGCCTTCCCCTCACCCGTCCCCTAATGCTAACCCGTACGCTCACACTAACCCGCGCCCTCACACGTGCGCTCCGCCTAAACCGTTGTCGTACCCTCACCTGGACCCTACACCGTCCCCGTCCCCTAACCCTAACCCTAGCCCGAACCCTAACCCTAACTCTTCCCCGAAGCCTTCCCCTCACCCGTCCCCTAATCCTAACCCGTACGCTCACACTAACCCGCGCCCTCACACGTGCGCTCCGCCTAAACCGTTGTCGTACCCTCACCTGGACCCTACACCGTCCCCGTCCCCTAACCCTAACCCTAGCCCGAACCCTAACCCTAACCCTTCCCCGAAGCCTTCCCCTCACCTGTCCCCTAATCCTAACCCGTACGCTCACACTAACCCGCGCCCTCACACGTACGCTCTCCCTAAACCGTTGTCGTACCCTCACCTGGACCCTAAACCGTCCCCGTCCCCTAAGCCTAACCCTACCCCGAACCCTAACCCTAACCCTTCCCCGAAGCCTTCCCCTCACCCGTCCCCTAATCCTAACCCGTACGCTCACACTAACCCGCGCCCTCACACATACGCTCCCCCTAAACCGTTGTCGTACCCTCACCTGGACCCTAAACCGTCCCCGTCCCCTAACCCTAACCCTAGCCCGAACCCTAACCCTAACCCTTCCCCAAAGCCTTCCCCTCACCCGACCGCTAATCCTAACCCGTACGCTCACACTAACCCGCAACCTCACACGTGCGCTCCGCTGAAACCGTTGTCGTACCCTCACCTGGACCCTAAACCGTCCCTGTCCCCTAACCCTAACCCTAGCCCGAACCCTAACCCTAACCCTTCCCCGAAGCCTTCCCCTCACCCGTCCCCTAATCCTAACCCGTACGCTCACACTAACCCGCGCCCTCACACGTACGCTCCCCCTAAACCGTTGTCGTACCCTCACCTGGACCCTAAACCGTCCCCGTCCCCTAACCCTAACCCTAGCCCGAACCCTAACCCTAAGCCTTCCCCGAAGCCTTCCCCTCACCCGTCCCCTAATCCTAACCTGTACGCTCACACTAACCCGCGACCTCACACGTACGCTCCCCCTAAACCGTTGTCGTACCCTCACCTGGACCCTAAACCGTCCCCGTCCCCTAACCCTAACCCTAGCCCGAACCCTAACCCTAACCCTTCCCCGAAGCCTTCCCCTCACCCGTCCCCTAATCCTAACCCGTACGCTCACACTAACCCGCGCCCTCACACGTACGCTCCCCCTAAACCGTTGTACCCTCACCTGGACCCTAAACCGTCCCCGTCCCCTAACCCTAACTCTAGCCCGAACCCTAACCCTAACACTTCCCCGAAGCCTTCCCCTCACCCGTCCCGTAATCCTAACCCGTACGCTCACACTAACCCGCGCCCTCACACGTGCTCTCCGCCTAAACCGTTGTCGTACCCTCACCTGGACCCTAAACCGTCCCCGTCCCCTAACCCTTACCCTAGCCCGAACCCTAACCCTAACCCTTCCCCGAAGCCTTCCCCTCACCCGTCCCCTAATCCTAACCCGTACGCTCACACTAACCCGCGCCCTCACACGTACGCTCCCCCTAAACCGTTGTCGTACCCTCACCAGGACCCTAAACCGTCCCCGTCCCCTAACCGTAACCCTAGCCCGAACCCTAACCCTAACCCTTCCCCGAAGCCTTCCCCTCACCCGTCCCCTAATGCTAACACGTACGCTCACACTAACCCGCGCCCTAACACGTACGCTCCCCCTAAACCGTTGTCGTACCCTCACCTGGACCCTAAACCGTCCCCGTCCCCTAACCCTAACCCTAGCCCGAACCCTAACCCTAACTCTTCCCCGAAGCCTTCCCCTCACCCGTCCCCTAATCCTAACCCGTACGCTCACACTAACCCGCGCCCTCACACGTGCGCTCCGCCTAAACCGTTGTCGTACCCTCACCTGGACCCTACACCGTCCCCGTCCCCTAACCCTAACCCTAGCCTGAACCCTAACCCTAAACCTTCCCCGAAGCCTTCCCCTCACCCGTCCCCTAATCCTAACCCGTACGCTCACACTAACCCGCGCCCTCACACGTACGCTCCCCCTAAACAGTTGTCGTACCCTCACCTGGACCCTAAACCGTCCCCGTCCCCTAACCCTAACCCTAGCCCGAACCCTAACCCTAACCCTTCCCCGAAGCCTTCCCCTCACCTGTCCCCTAATCCTAACCCGTACGCTCACACTAACCCGCGCCCTCACACGTACGCTCTCCCTAAACCGTTGTCGTACCCTCACCTGGACCCTAAACCGTCCCCATCCCCTAAGCCTAACCCTACCCCGAACCCTAACCCTAACCCTTCCCCGAAGCCTTCCCCTCACCCGTCCCCTAATCCTAACCCGTACGCTCACACTAACCCGCGCCCTCACACATACGCTCCCCCTAAACCGTTGTCGTACCCTCACCTGGACCCTAAACCGTCCCCGTCCCCTAACCCTAACCCTAGCCCGAACCCTAACCCTAACCCTTCCCCGAAGCCTTCCCCTCACCCGTCCCCTAATCCTAACCCGTACGCTCACACTAACCCGCGCCCTCACACGTACGCTCCCCCTAAACCGTTGTACCCTCACCTTGACCCTAAACCGTCCCCGTCCCCTAACCCTAACCCTAGCCCGAACCCTAACCCTAACACTTCCCCGAAGCCTTCCCCTCACCCGTCCCCTAATCCTAACCCTAGCCTGAACCCTAACCCTAAACCTTCCCCGAAGCCTTCCCCTCACCCGTCCCCTAATCCTAACCCGTACGCTCACACTAACCCGCGCCCTCACACGTACGCTCCCCCTAAACCGTTGTCGTACCCTCACCTGGACCCTAAACCGTCCCCGTCCCCTAACCCTAACCCTAGCCCGAACCCTAACCCTAACCCTTCCCCAAAGCCTTCCCCTCACCCGTCCCCTAATCCTAACCCGTACGCTCACACTAACCTGCGCCCTCACACGTACGCTCCCCCTAAACCGTTGTCGTACCCTCACCTGGACCCTAAACCGTCCCCGTCCCCTAACCCTAACCCTAGCCCGAACCCTAACCCTAACCCTTCCCGGAAGCCTTCCCCTCACCCGTCCCCTAATCCTAACCCGTACGCTCACACTAACCCGCGCCCTCACAAGTACGCTCCGCCTAAACCGTAGTCATACCCTCACCTGGACCCTAAACCGTCCCCGTCCCCTAACTCTAACCCTAGCCCGAACCCTAACCCTAAATCTTCCCCGAAGCCTTCCCCTCACCCGTCCCCTAATCCTAACCTGTACGCTCACACTAACCCGCAACCTCACACGTGCACTCCGCCTAAACCGTTGTCGTACCCTCACCTGGACCCTAAACCGTCCCCGTCCCCTAACCCTAACCCTAGCCCGAACCCTAACCCTAACCCTTCCCCGAAGCCTTCCCCTCACCCGTCCCCTAATCCTAAACCGTACGCTCACACTAACCCGCGCCCTAACACGTACGCTCCCCCTAAACCGTTGTCGTACCCTCACCTGGACCCTAAACCGTCCCCGTCCCCTAACCCTAACCCTAGCCCGAACCCTAACCCTAACCCTTCCCCGAAGCCTTCCCCTCACCCGTCCCCTAATCCTAACCCGTACGCTGACACTAACCCGCGCCCTCACACGTACGCTCCCCCTAAACCGTTGTCGTACCCTCACCTGGACCCTAAACCGTCCCCGTCCCCTAACCCTAACCCTAGCCCGAACCCTAACCCTAACCCTTCCCCGAAGCCTTCCCCTCACCCGTCCCCTAATCCTAACCCGTACGCTCACACTAACCCGCGCCCTCACACGTACGCTCCCCCTAAACCGTTGTCGTACCCTCACCTGGACCCTAAACCTTCCCCGTCCCCTAAGCCTAACCCTACACCGAACCCTAACCCTAACCCTTCCCCGAAGCCTTCCCCTCACCCGTCCCCTAATCCTAACCCGTACGCTCACACTAACCCGCGCCCTCACACATACGCTCCCCCTAAACCGTTGTCGTACCCTCACCTGGACCCTAAACCGTCCCCGTCCCCTAACCCTAACCCTAGCCCGAACCCTAACCCTAACCCTTCCCCGAAGCCTTCCCCTCACCCGTCCCCTAATGCTAACCCGTACGCTCACACTAACCCGCGCCCTCAAACGTACGCTCCCCCTAAACCGTTGTCGTACCCTCACCTGGACCCTAAACCGTCCCCGTCCCCTAACCCTAACCCTAGCCCGAACCCTAACCCTAACCCTTCCCCGAAGCCTTCCCCTCACCCGTCCCCTAATCCTAACCCGTACGCTCACACTAACCCGCGCCCTCACACGTACGCTCCCCCTAAACCGTTGTCGTACCCTCACCTGGACCCTAAACCGTCCCCGTCCCCTAACCCTAACCCTAGCCCGAACCCTAACCCTAACCCTTCCCCGAAGCCTTCCCCTCACCCGTCCCCTAATCCTAACCCGTACACTCAGACTAACCCGCGCCCTCACACGTGCGCTCCGCCTAAACCGTTGTCGTACCCTCACCTGGACCCTACACCGTCCCCGTCCCCTAACCCTAACCCTAGCCCGAACCCTAACCCTAACCCTTCCCCGAAGCCTTCCCCTCACCCGTCCCCTAATCCTAACCCGTACGCTCACACTAACCCGCGCCCTCACACGTCCGCTCCGCCTAAACCGTTGTCATACTCTCACCTGGACCCTAAACCGTCCCCGTCCCCTAACCCTAACCCTAGCCCGAACCCTAACCCTAACCCTTCCCCGAAGCCTTCCCCTCACCCGTCCCCTAATCCTAACCCGTACGCTCACACTAACCCGCGCCCTCACACGTACGCTCCCCCTAAACCGTTGTCGTACCCTCACCTGGACCCTAAACCTTCCCCATCCCCTAACCCTAACCCTAGCCCGAACCCTAACCCTAACACTTCCCCGAAGCCTTCCCCTCACCCGTCCTCTAATGCTAACCCGTAGGCTCACACTAACCCGCGCCCTCACACGTACGCTCCCCCTAAACTGTTGTCGTACCCTCACCTGGACCCTAAACCGTCCCCGTCCCCTAACCCTAACCCTAGCCCGAACCCTAACCCTAACCCTTCCCCGAAGCCTTCCCCTCACCCGTCCCCTAATGCTAACCCGTACGCTCACACTAACCCGCGCCCTCACACGTACGCTCCCCCTAAACCGTTGTCGTACCCTCACCTGGACCCTAAACCGTCCCCGTCCCCTAACCCTAACCCTAGCCCGAACCCTAACCCTAACCCTTCCCCGAAGCCTTCCCCTCACCCGTCCCCTAATCCTAACCCGTACGCTCACACTAACCCGCGCCCTCACACGTACGCTCCCCCTAAACCGTTGTCGTACCCTCACCTGGACCCTAAACCGTCCCCGTCCCCTAACCCTAACCCTAGCCCGAACCCTAACCCTAACCCTTCCCCGAAGCCTTCCCCTCACCCGTCCCCTAATCCTAACCCGTACACTCAGACTAACCCGCGCCCTCACACGTGCGCTCCGCCTAAACCGTTGTCGTACCCTCACCTGGACCCTACACCGTCCCCGTCCCCTAACCCTAACCCTAGCCCGAACCCTAACCCTAACCCTTCCCCGAAGCCTTCCCCTCACCCGTCCCCTAATCCTAACCCGTACGCTCACACTAACCCGCGCCCTCACACGTACGGTCCCGCGAAACCGTTGTCGTACCCTCACCTGGACCCTAAACCGTCCCCGTCCCCTAACCCTAACCCTAGCCTGAAACCTAACCCTAACCCTTCCCCGAAGCCTTCCCCTCACCCGTCCCCTAATCCTAACCCGTACACTCACAGTAACCCGCACCCTCACACAAACGCTCCCCCTAAACCGTTGTCGTACCCTCACCTGGACCCTAAACCGTCCCCGTCCCCTAACCCTAACCCTAGCCCGAACCCTAACCCTAACCCTTCCCCGAAGCCTTCCCCTCACCCGTCCCCTAATCCTAACCCGTACGCTCACACTAACCCGCGCCCTCACACGTACGCTCCCCCTAAACCGTTGTCGTACCCTCACCTGGACCCTAAACCGTCCCCGTCCCCTAACCCTAACCCTAGCCCGAACCCTAACCCTAACCCTTCCCCGAAGCCTTCCCCTCACCCGTCCCCGAATCCTAAACCGTACGCTCAAACTAACCCGCGCCCTCACATGTACGCTCCCCCTAAACCGTTGTCGTACCCTCACCTGGACCCTAAACCGTCCCCGTCGCCTAACCCTAACCCTAGCCCGAACCCTAACCCTAACTCTTCCCCAAAGCCTTCCCCTCACCCGTCCCCTAATCCTAACCCGTACGCTCACACTAACTTGCGCCCTCACACGTACGCTCCCCCTAAACCGTTGTCGTACCCTCACCTGGACCCTAAACCGTCCCCGTCCCCTAACCCTAACCCTAGCCCGAACCCTAACCCTAACCCTTCCCCGAAGCCTTCCCCTCACCCGTCCCCTAATCCTAACCCGTGCGCTCACACTAACCCGCGCCCTCACAAGTACGCTCCGCCTAAACCGTTGTCGTACCCTCACCTGGACCCTAAACCGTCCCCGTCCCCTAACCCTAACCCTAGCCCGAACCCTAACCCTAACCCTTCCCCGAAGCCTTCCCCTCACCCGTCCCCTAATCCTAACACGTACGCTCACACTAACCCGGTCCCTCACACGTACGCTCCCCCTAAACCGTTGTCGTACCCTCACCTGGACCCTAAACCGTCCCCGTCCCCTAACCCTAACCCTAGCCCCAACCCTAACCCTAACCCTTCCCCGAAGCCTTCCCCTCACCCGTCCCCTAATCCTAACCCGTACGCTCACACTAACCCGCAACCTCACACGTACGCTGCCCCTAAACCGTTGTCGTACCCTCACTTGGACCCTAAACCGTCCCCGTCCCCTAACCCTAACCCTAGCCCTAGCCCGAACCCTAACCCTAACCCTTCCCCGAAGCCTTCCCCTCACCCGTCCCCTAATCCTAAACCGTACGCTCACACTAACCCGCGCCCTCACACGTACTTTCCCCCTAAACCGTTGTCGTACCCTCACCTGGACCCTAAACCGTCCCCGTCCCCTAAACCTAACCCTACCCCGAACCCTAACCCTAACCGTTCCCCGAAGCCTTCCCCTCACCCGTCCCCTAATCCTAACCCGTACGCTCACACTAACCCGCGCCCTCACACGTACGCTGCCCCTAAACCGTTGTCGTACCCTCACCTGGACCCTAAACCGTCCCCGTCCCCTAACCCTAACCCTAGCCCGAACCCTAACCCTAACCCTTCCCCGAAGCCTTCCCCTCACCCGTCCCCTAATGCTAACCCGTACGCTCACACTAACCCGTGCCCTCACACGTACGCTCCCCCTAAACAGTTGTCGTACCCTCACCTGGACCCTAAACCGTCCCCGTCCCCTAAGCCTAACCCTAGCCCAAACCCTAACCCTAACCCTTCCCCGAAGCCTTCCCCTCACCCGTCCCCTAATCCTAACCCGTACGCTCACACTAACCCGTGCCCTCACACGTACGCTCCCCCTAAACCGTTGTCGTACCCTCACCTGGACCCTAAACCGTCCCCGTCCCCTAATCCTAACCGTAGCCCGAACCCTAACCCTAACCCTTCCCCGAAGCCTTCCCCTCACCCGTCCCCTAATCCTAACCCGTACGCTCACACTAACCCGCGCCCTCACACGTACGCTCCCCCAAACCGTTGTCGTACCCTCACCTGGACCCTAAACCGTCCCCGTCCCCTAACCCTAACCCTAGCCCGAACCCTAACCCTAACCCTTCCCCAAAGCCTTCCCCTCACCCGACCCCTAATCCTAACCCGTACGCTCACACTAACCCGCAACCTCACACGTGCGCTCCGCTGAAACCGTTGTCGTACCCTCACCTGGACCCTAAACCGTCCCTGTCCCCTAACCCTAACCCTAGCCCGAACCCTAACCCTAACCCTTCCCCGAAGCCTTCCCCTCACCCGTCCCCTAATCCTAACCCGTACGCTCACACTAACCCGCGCCCTCACACGTACGCTCCCCCTAAACCGTTGTCGTACCCTCACCTGGACCCTAAACCGTCCCCGTCCCCTAACCCTAACCCTAGCCCGAACCCTAACCCTAAGCCTTCCCCGAAGCCTTCCCCTCACCCGTCCCCTAATCCTAACCTGTACGCTCACACTAACCCGCGACCTCACACGTACGCTCCCCCTAAACCGTTGTCGTACCCTCACCTGGACCCTAAACCGTCCCCGTCCCCTAACCCTAACCCTAGCCCGAACCCTAACCCTAACCCTTCCCCGAAGCCTTCCCCTCACCCGTCCCCTAATCCTAACCCGTACGCTCACACTAACCCGCGCCCTCACACGTACGCTCCCCCTAAACCGTTGTCGTACCCTCACCTGTACCCTAAACCGTCCCCGTCCCCTAAGCCTAACCCTACCCCGAACCCTAACCCTAACCCTTCCCCGAAGCCTTCCCCTCACCCGTCCCCTAATCCTAACCCGTACGCTCACACTAACCCGCGCCCTCACACATATGCTCCCCCTAAACCGTTGTCGTACCCTCACCTGGACCCTAAACCGTCCCCGTCCCCTAACCCTAACCCTAGCCCGAACCCTAACCCTAACCCTTCCCCGAAGCCTTCCCCTCACCCGTCCCCTAATCCTAACCCGTACGCTCACACTAACCTGCGCCCTCACACGTACGCTCCCCCTAAACCGTTGTACCCTCACCTGGACCCTAAACCGTCCCCGTCCCCTAACCCTAACTCTAGCCCGAACCCTAACCCTAACACTTCCCCGAAGCCTTCCCCTCACCCGTCCCCTAATCCTAACCCGTACGCTCACACTAACCCGCGCCCTCACACGTGCTCTCCGCCTAAACCGTTGTCGTACCCTCACCTGGACCCTAAACCGTCCCCGTCCCCTAACCCTAACCCTAGCCCGAACCCTAACCCTAACCCTTCCCCGAAGCCTTCCCCTCACCCGTCCCCTAATCCTAACCCGTACGCTCACACTAACCCGCGCCCTCACACGTACGCTCCCCCTAAACCGTTGTCGTACCCTCACCAGGACCCTAAACCGTCCCCGTCCCCTGACCGTAACCCTAGCCCGAACCCTAACCCTAACCCTTCCCCGAAGCCTTCCCCTCACCCGTCCCCTAATGCTAACACGTACGCTCACACTAACCCGCGCCCTCACACGTACGCTCCCCCTAAACCGTTGTCGTACCCTCACCTGGACCCTAAACCGTCCCCGTCCCCTAACCCTAACCCTAGCCCGAACCCTAACCCTAACTCTTCCCCGAAGCCTTCCCCTCACCCGTCCCCTAATCCTAACCCGTACGCTCACACTAACCCGCGCCCTCACACGTGCGCTCCGCCTAAACCGTTGTCGTACCCTCGCCTGGACCCTACACCGTCCCCGTCCCCTAACCCTAACCCTAGCCTGAACCCTAACCCTAAACCTTCCCCGAAGCCTTCCCCTCACCCGTCCCCTAATCCTAACCCGTACGCTCACACTAACCCGCGCCCTCACACGTACGCTCCCCCTAAACCGTTGTCGTACCCTCACCTGGACCCTAAACCGTCCCCGTCCCCTAACCCTAACCCTAGCCCGAACCCTAACCCTAACCCTTCCCCGAAGCCTTCCCCTCACCTGTCCCCTAATCCTAACCCGTACGCTCACACTAACCCGCGCCCTCACACGTACGCTCTCCCTAAACCGTTGTCGTACCCTCACCTGGACCCTAAACCGTCCCCGTCCCCTAAGCCTAACCCTACCCCGAACCCTAACCCTAACCCTTCCCCGAAGCCTTCCCCTCACCCGTCCCCTAATCCTAACCCGTACGCTCACACTAACCCGCGCCCTCACACATACGCTCCCCCTAAACCGTTGTCGTACCCTCACCTGGACCCTAAACCGTCCCCGTCCCCTAACCCTAACCCTAGCCCGAACCCTAACCCTAACCCTTCCCCGAAGCCTTCCCCTCACCCGTCCCCTAATCCTAACCCGTACGCTCACACTAACCCGCGCCCTCACACGTACGCTCCCCCTAAACCGTTGTACCCTCACCTTGACCCTAAACCGTCCCCGTCCCCTAACCCTAACCCTAGCCCGAACCCTAACCCTAACACTTCCCCGAAGCCTTCCCCTCACCCGTCCCCTAATCCTAACCCGTACGCTCACACTAACCCGCGCCCTCACACGTGCTCTCCGCCTAAACCGTTGTCGTACCCTCACCTGGACCCTAAACCGTCCCCGTCCCCTAACCCTAACCCTAGCCCGAACCCTAACCCTAACACTTCCCCGAAGCCTTCTCCTCACCCGTCCCCTAATCCTAACCCGTACGCTCACACTAACCCGCGCCCTCACACGTACGCTCCCCCTAAACCGTTGTCGTACCCTCACCAGGACCCTAAACCGTCCCCGTCCCCTAACCCTAACCCTAGCCCGAACCCTAACCCTAACCCATCCCCGAAGCCTTCCCCTCACCCGTCCCCTAAGGCTAACACGTACGCTCACACTAACCCGCGCCCTTACACGTACGCTCCCCCTAAACCGTTGTCGTACCCTCACCTGGACCCTAAACCGTCCCCGTCCCCTAACCCTAACCCTAGCCCGAACCCTAACCCTAACTCTTCCCCGAAGCCTTCCCCTCACCCGTCCCCTAATCCTAACCCGTACGCTCACACTAACCCGCGCCCTCACACGTGCGCTCCGCCTAAACCGTTGTCGTACCCTCACCTGGACCCTACACCGTCCCCGTCCCCTAACCCTAACCCTAGCCTGAACCCTAACCCTAAACCTTCCCCGAAGCCTTCCCCTCACCCGTCCCCTAATCCTAACCCGTACGCTCACACTAACCCGCGCCCTCACACGTACGCTCCCCCTAAACCGTTGTCGTACCCTCACCTGGACCCTAAACCGTCCCCGTCCCCTAACCCTAACCCTAGCCCGAACCCTAACCCTAACCCTTCCCCGAAGCCTTCCCCTTACCCGTCCCCTAAATCTAACCCGTACGCTCACACTAACCCGCGCCCTCACACGTACGCTCCCCCTAAACCGTTGTCGTACCCTCACCTGGACCCTAAACTGTCCCCGTCCCCTAACCCTAACCCTAGCCCGAACCCTAACCCTAACCCTTCCCCAAAGCCTTCCCCTCACCCGTCCCCTAATCCTAACCCGTACGCTCACACTAACCTGCGCCCTCACACGTACGCTCCCCCTAAACCGTTGTCGTACCCTCACCTGGACCCTAAACCGTCCCCGTCCCCTAACCCTAACCCTAGCCCGAACCCTAACCCTAACCCTTCCCCGAAGCCTTCCCCTCACCCGTCCCCTAATCCTAACCCGTACGCTCACACTAACCCGCGCCCTCACAAGTACGCTCCGCCTAAACCGTAGTCATACCCTCACCTGGACCCTAAACCGTCCCCGTCCCCTAACTCTAACCCTAGCCCGAACCCTAACCCTAAATCTTCCCCGAAGCCTTCCCCTCACCCGTCCCCTAATCCTAACCCGTACGCTCACACTAACCCGCAACCTCACACGTGCACTCCGCCTAAACCGTTGTCGTACCCTCACCTGGACCCTAAACCGTCCCCGTCCCCTAACCCTAACCCTAGCCCGAACCCTAACCCTAACCCTTCCCCGAAGCCTTCCCCTCACCCGTCCCCTAATCCTAACCCGTACGCTCACACTAACCCGCGCCCTAACACGTACGCTCCCCCTAAACCGTTGTCGTACCCTCACCTGGACCCTAAACCGTCCCCGTCCCCTAACCCTAACCCTAGCCCGAACCCTAACCCTAACCCTTCCCCGAAGCCTTCCCCTCACCCGTCCCCTAATCCTAACCCGTACGCTCACACTAACCCGCGCCCTCACACATACGCTCCCCCTAAACCGTTGTCGTACCCTCACCTGGACCCTAAACCGTCCCCGTCCCCTAACCCTAACCCTAGCCCGAACCCTAACCCTAACCCTTCCCCGAAGCCTTCCCCTCACCCGTCCCCTAATCCTAACCCGTACGCTCACACTAACCCGCGCCCTCACACGTACGCTCCCCCTAAACCGTTGTCGTACCCTCACCTGGACCCTAAACCGTCCCCGTCCCCTAACCATAACCCGAACCCTAACCCTAACCCTTCCCCGAAGCCTTCCCCTCACCCGTCCCCTAATCCTAACCCGTACGCTCACACTAACCCGCGCCCTCACACGTGCGCTCCGCCTAAACCGTTGTCGTACCCTCACCTATTCCCTAAACCGTCCCCGTCCCCTAACCCTAACCCTAGCCCGAACCCTAACCCTAACCCTTCCCCGAAGCCTTCCCCTCACCCATCCCCTAATCCTAACCCGTACGCTCACACTAACCCGCGCCCTCACACGTGCGCTCCGCCTAAACCGTTGTCATACCCTCACCTGGACCCTAAACCGTCCCCGTCCCCTAACCCTAACCCTAGCCCGAACCCTAACCCTAACCCTTCCCCGAAGCCTTCCCCTCACCCGTCCCCTAATCCTAACCCGTACGCTCACACTAACCCGCGCCCTCACACGTACGCTCCCCCTAAACCGTTGTCGTACCCTCACCTGGACCCTAAACCTTCCCCATCCCCTAACCCTAACCCTAGCCCGAACCCTAACCCTAACACTTCCCCGAAGCCTTCCCCTCACCCGTCCTCTAATGCTAACCCGTAGGCTCACACTAACCCGCGCCCTCACACGTACGCTCCCCCTAAACTGTTGTCGTACCCTCACCTGGACCCTAAACCGTCCCCGTCCCCTAACCCTAACCCTAGCCCGAACCCTAACCCTAACCCTTCCCCGAAGCCTTCCCCTCACCCGTCCCCTAATGCTAACCCGTACGCTCACACTAACCCGCGCCCTCACACGTACGCTCCCCCTAAACCGTTGTCGTACCCTCACCTGGACCCTAAACCGTCCCCGTCCCCTAACCCTAACCCTAGCCCGAACCGTAACCCTAACCCTTCCCCGAAGCCTTCCCCTCACCCGTCCCCTAATCCTAACCCGTACGCTCACACTAACCCGCGCCCTCACACGTACGCTCCCCCTAAACCGTTGTCGTACCCTCACCTGGACCCTAAACCGTCCCCGTCCCCTAACCCTAACCCTAGCCCGAACCCTAACCCTAACCCTTCCCCGAAGCCTTCCCCTCACCCGTCCCCTAATCCTAACCCGTACACTCAGACTAACCCGCGCCCTCACACGTGCGCTCCGCCTAAACCGTTGTCGTACCCTCACCTGGACCCTACACCGTCCCCGTCCCCTAACCCTAACCCTAGCCCGAACCCTAACCCTAACCCTTCCCCGAAGCCTTCCCCTCACCCGTCCCCTAATCCTAACCCGTACGCTCACACTAACCCGCGCCCTCACACGTGCGCTCCGCCTAAACCGTTGTCATACCCTCACCTGGACCCTAAACCGTCCCCGTACCCTAACCCTAACCCTAGCCCGAACCCTAACCCTAACCCTTCCCCGAAGCCTTCCCCTCACCCGTCCCCTAATCCTAACCCGTACGCTCACACTAACCCGCGCCCTCACACGTACGCTCCCCCTAAACCGTTGTCGTACCCTCACCTGGACCCTAAACCTTCCCCATCCCCTAACCCTAACCCTAGCCCGAACCCTAACCCTAACACTTCCCCGAAGCCTTCCCCTCACCCGTCCTCTAATGCTAACCCGTAGGCTCACACTAACCCGCGCCCTCACACGTACGCTCCCCCTAAACTGTTGTCGTACCCTCACCTGGACCCTAAACCGTCCCCGTCCCCTAACCCTAACCCTAGCCCGAACCCTAACCCTAACCCTTCCCCGAAGCCTTCCCCTCACCCGTCCCCTAATGCTAACCCGTACGCTCACACTAACCCGCGCCCTCACACGTACGCTCCCCCTAAACCGTTGTCGTACCCTCACCTGGACCCTAAACCGTCCCCATCCCCTAACCCTAACCCTAGCCCGAACCCTAACCCTAAACCTTCCCCGAAGGCTTCCCCTCACCCGTCCCCTAATCCTAACCCGTACGCTCACACTAACCCGCACCCTCACACGTACGCTCCCCCTAAACCGTTGTCGTACCCTCACCTGGACCCTAAGCCGTCCCCGTCCCCTAACCCTAACCCTAGCCCGAACCCTAACCCTAACCCTTCCCCGAAGCCTTCCCCTCACCCGTCCCCTAATCCTAACCCGTACACTCAGACTAACCCGCGCCCTCACACGTGCGCTCCGCCTAAACCGTTGTCGTACCCTCACCTGGACCCTACACCGTCCCCGTCCCCTAACCCTAACCCTAGCCCGAACCCTAACCCTAACCCTTCCCCGAAGCCTTCCCCTCACCCGTCCCCTAATCCTAACCCGTACGCTCACACTAACCCGCGCCCTCACACGTACGGTCCCGCGAAACCGTTGTCGTACCCTCACCTGGACCCTAAACCGTCCCCGTCCCCTAACCCTAACCCTAGCCTGAAACCTAACCCTAACCCTTCCCCGAAGCCTTCCCCTCACCCGTACCCTAATCCTAACCCGTACTCTCACACTAACCCGCGCCCTCACATGTACGCTCCCCCTAAACCGTTGTCGTACCCTCACCTGGACGCTAAACCGTCCCCGTCCCCTAACCCTAACACTAGCCCGAACCCTAACCCTAACCCTTCCCCGAAGCCTTCCCCTCACCCGTCCCCTAATCCTAACCCGTACGCTCACACTAACCCGCGCCCTCACACGTGCCCTCCGCCTAAACCGTTGTCGTACCCTCACCTGGACCCTACACCGTCCCCGTCCCCTAACCCTAACCCTACCCCGAACCCTAACCCTAACCCTTCCTCGAAGCCTTCCCCTCACCCGTCCCCTAATCCTAACCCGTACGCTCACACTAACCGCGCCCTCACACGTACGCTCCCCCTAAACCGTTGTGGTACCCTCACCTGAACCCTAAACCGTCCCCATCCCCTAACCCTAACCCTAGCCCGAACCCTAACCCTAACCCTTCCCCGAAGCCTTCCCCTCACCCGTCCCCTAATCCTAACCCGTACGCTCACACTAACTCGCGCCCTCACACGTGCGCTCCGCCTAAACCGTTGTCGTACCCTCTCCTGGACCCTAAACCGTCCCCGTCCCCTAACCCTAACCCTAGCCCGAACCCTAACCCTAACCCTTCCCCGAAGCCTTCCCCTCACCCGTCCCCTAATCCTAAACCGTACGCTCACACTAACCCGCGCCCTCACACGTACGCTCCCCCTAAACCGTTGTCGTACACTCACCTGGACCCTAAACCGTCCCCGTCCCCTAACCCTAACCCTAGCCCGAACCCTAACCCTAACCCTTCCCCGAAGCCTTCCCCTCACCCGTCCCCTAATCCTAATCCCTACGCTCACACTAACCCGCGCACTCACACGTACGCTCCCACTAAACCGTTGTCATACCCTCATCTGGACCCTAAACCGTCCCCGTCCCCTAACCCTAACCCTAGCCCGAACCCTAACCCTAACCCTTCCCCGAAGCCTTCCCCTCACCCGTCCCCTAATCCTAACCCGTACGCTCACACTAACCCGCGCCCTCACACGTGCGCTCCGCCTAAACCGTTGTCGTACCCTCACCTGGACCCTAAATGTCCCCGTCACCTAACCCTAACCCTAACCCTAGCCCGAACCCTAAACCTAACCCTTCCCCGAAGCCTTCCCCTCACCCGTCCCCTAATCCTAACCCGTACGCTCACACTAACCAGCGCCCTCACACGTACGCTCCCCCTAAACCGTTGTCGTACCCTCACCTGGACCCTAAACCGTCCCCGTCCCCTAACCCTAACCCTAGCCCGAACCCTAACCCTAACCCATCACCAAAGCCTTCCCCTCACCCGTCCCCTAATCCTAACCCGTACGCTCACACTAACCCGCGCCCTCACACGTACGCTCCCCCTAAACCGTTGTCGTACCCTCACCTGGACCCTAAATCGTCCCCGTCCCCTAACCCTAACCCTAGCCCGAACCCTAACCCTAACCCTTCCCCGAAGCCTTCCCCTCACCCGTCCCCTAATCCTAACCCGTACGCTCACACTAACCCGCGCCCTCACAAGTACGCTCCGCCGAAACCGTTGTAGTACACTCACCTGGACCCTAAACCGTCCCCGTCCCCTAACCCTAACCCTAGCCCGAACCCTAACCCTAACCCTTCCCCGAAGCCTTCCCCTCACCCGTCCCCTAATCCTAACCCGTACGCTCACACTAACCCGCACCCTCACACGTACGCTCCCCCTAAACCGTTGTCGTACTCTCACCTGGACCCTAAACCGTCCCCATGCCCTAACCCTAACCCTAGCCCGAACCCTAACCCTAATCCTTCCCAGAAGCCTTCCCCTCACCAGGCCCTAATCCTAACACGTACGCTCACACTAACCCACGCCCTCACACTTATGCTCCCCCTAAACCGTTGTCGTACCCTCACCTGGACCCTAAACCGTCCCCGTCCCCTAACCCTAACCCTAGCCCGAACCCTAACCCTAACTCTTCCCCGAAGCCTTCCCCTCACCCGTCCCCTAATCCTAACCCGTACGCTCACACTAACCCGCGCCCTCACACGTGCGCTCCGCCTAAACCGTTGTCGTACCCTCACCTGGACCCTACACCGTCCCCGTCCCCTAACCCTAACCCTAGCCCGAACCCTAACCCTAAACCTTCCCCGAAGCCTTCCCCTCACCCGTCCCCTAATCCTAACCCGTACGCTCACACTAACCCGCGCCCTCACACGTACGCTCCCCCTAAACCGTTGTCGTACCCTCACCTGGACCCTAAACCGTCCCCGTCCCCTAACCCTAACCCTAGCCCGAACCCTAACCCTAACCCTTCCCCGAAGCCTTCCCCTCACCCGTCCCCTAATCCTAACCCGTACGCTCACACTAACCCGCGCCCTCACACGTACGCTCCCCCTAAACCGTTGTCGTACCCTCACCTGGACCCTAAACCGTCCCCGTCCCCTAACCCTAACCCTAGCCCGAACCCTAACACTAACCCTTCCCCGAAGCCTTCCCCTCACCCGTCCCCTAATCCTAACCCGTACGCTCACACTAACCCGCGACCTCACACGTGCGCTCCCCCTAAACCGTTGTCGTACCCTCACCTGGACCCTAAACCGTCCCCTTCCCTAACCCTAACCCTAGCCCGAACCCTAAACCTAACCCTTCCCCGAAGCCTTCCACTCACCCGTCCCCTAATGCTAACCCGTACGCTCACACTAACCCGCGCCCTCACACGTACGCTCCCCCTAAACCGTTGTCGTACCCTCACCTGGACCCTAAACCGTCCCTGTCCCCTAACCCTAACCCTAGCCCGAACCCTAACCCTAACCCTTCCCCGAAGCCTTCCCCTCACCCGTCCCCTAATCCTAACCCGTACGCTCAAACTAACCCGCGCCCTCACATGTACGCTCCCCCTAAACCGTTGTCGTAACCTCACCTGGACCCTAAACCGTCCCCGTCCCCTAACCCTAACCCTAGACCGAACCCTAACCCTAACCCTTCCCCGAAGCCTTCCCCTCACCCGTCCCCTAATCCTAACCCGTACGCTCACACTAACCCGCGCCCTCACACGTACGCTCCCCCTAAACCGTTGTCGTACCCTCACCTGGACCCTAAACCGTCCCCGTCCCCTAACCCTAACCCTAGCCCGAACCCTAACCCTAACCCTTCCACAAAGCCTTCCCCTCACCCGTCCCCTAATCCTAACCCGTACGCTCACACTAACCTGCGCCCTCACACGTACGCTCCCCCTAAACCGTTGTCGTACCCTCACCTGGACCCTAAACCGTCCCCGTCCCCTAACCCTAACCCTAGCCCGAACCCTAACCCTAACCCTTCCCCGAAGCCTTCCCCTCACCCGTCCCCTAATCCTAACCCGTACGCTGACACTAACCCGCGCCCTCACAAGTACGCTCCGCCTAAACCGTAGTCATACCCTCACCTGGACCCTAAACCGTCCCCGTCCCCTAACTCTAACCCTAGCCCGAACCCTAATCCTAACACTTCCCCGAAGCCTTCCCCTCACCCGTCCCCTAATCCTAACCCGTACTCTCACACTAACCCGCGCCCTCACACGTACGCTCCCCCTAAACCGTTGTCGTACCCTCACCTGGACCCTAAACCGTCCCCGTCCCCTAACCCTAACCCTAGCCCGAACCCTAATCGTAACCCTTCCCCGAAGCCTTCCCCTCACCCGTCCCCTAATCCTAACCCGTACTCTCACACTAACCCGCGCCCTCACACGTACGCTCCCCCTAAACCGTTGTCGTACCCTCACCTGGACGCTAAACCGTCCCCGTCCCCTAATCCTAACACTAGCCCGAACCCTAACCCTAACCCTTCCCCGAAGCCTTCCCCACACCCGTCCCCTAATCCTAACCCGTACGCTCACACTAACCCGCGCCCTCACACGTGCCCTCCGCCTAAACCGTTGTCGTTCCCTCACCTGGACCCTACACCGTCCCCGTCCCCTAACCCTAACCCTACCCTGAACCCTAACCCTAACCCTTCCTCGAAGCCTTCCCCTCACCCGTCCCCTAATCCTAACCCGTACGCTCACACTAACCGCGCCCTCACACGTACGCTACCCCTAAACCGTTGTCGTACCCTCACCTGGACCCTAAACCGTCCCCATCCCCTAACCCTAACCCTAGCCCGAACCCTAACCCTAACCCTTCCCCGAAGCCTTCCCCTCACCCGTCCCCTAATCCTAACCCGTACGCTCACACTAACTCGCGCCCTCACACATGCGCTCCGCCTAAACCGTTGTCGTACCCTCTCCTGGACCCTAAACCGTCCCCGTCCCCTAACCCTAACCCTAGCCCGAACCCTAACCCTAACCCTTCCCTGAAGCCTTCCCCTCACCCGTCCCCTAATCCTAAACCGTACGCTCACACTAACCCGCGCCCTCACACGTACGCTCCCCCTAAACCGTTGTCGTACACTCACCTGGACCCTAAACCGTCCCCGTCCCCTAACCCTAACCCTAGCCCGAACCCTAACCCTAACCCTTCCCCGAAGCCTTCCCCTCACCAATCCCCTAATCCTAACACGTACGCTCACACTAACCCACGCCCTCACACTTATGCTCCCCCTAAACCGTTGTCGTACCCTCACCTGGACCCTAAACCGTCCCCGTCCCCTAACCCTAACCCTAGCCCGAACCCTAACCCTAACGCTTCCCCGAAGTCTTCCCCTCAACCGTCCCCTAATCCTAACCCGTACGCTCACACTAACCCGCGCCCTCACACGTACGCTCCCCCTAAACCGTTGTCGTACCCTAACCTGGACCCTAAACCGTCCCCGTCCCCTAACCCTTACCCTAGCCCGAACCCTAACCCTAACCCTTCCCCGAAGCCTTCCCCTCACCCGTCCCCTAATCCTAACCCGTACGCTCACACTAACCCGCGCCCTCACAAGTACGCTCCGCCGAAACCGTTGTCGTACACTCACCTGGACCCTAAACCGTCCCCGTCCCCTAACCCTAACCCTAGCCCGAACCCTAACCCTAACCCTTCCCCGAAGCCTTCCCCTCACCCGTCCCCTAATCCTAACCCGTACGCTCACACTAACCCGCGCCCTCACAAGTACGCTCCGCTGAAACCGTTGTCGTACACTCACCTGGACCCTAAACCGTCCCCGTCCCCTAACCCTAACCCTAGCCCGAACCCTAACCCTAACACTTCCCCGAAGCCTTCCCCTCACCCGTCCTCTAATCCTAACCCGTACGCGCACACTAACTCGCGCCCTCACATGTACGCTCCCCCTAAACCGTTGTCGTACCCTCACCTGGACCCTAAACCGTCCCCATGCCCTAACCCTAGCCCTAGCCCGAACCCTAACCCTAACCCTTCCCAGAAGCCTTCCTCTCACCCGTCCCCTAATCCTAATCCGTACGCTCACACTAACCCGCGCACTCACACGTACGCTCCCACTAAACCGTTGTCATACCCTCATCTGGACCCTAAACCGTCCCCGTCCCCTAACCCTAACCCTAGCCCGAACCCTAACCCTAACCCTTCCCCGAAGCCTTCCCCTCACCCGTCCCCTAATCCTAACCCGTACGCTCACACTAACCCGCGCCCTCACACGTGCGCTCCGCCTAAACCGTTGTCGTACCCTCACCTGGACCCTAAATGTCCCCGTCACCTAACCCTAACCCTAACCCTAGCCCGAACCCTAAACCTAACCCTTCCCCGAAGCCTTCCCCTCACCCGTCCCCTAATCCTAACCCGTACGCTCACACTAACCCGCGCCCTCACACGTACGCTCCCCCTAAACCGTTGTCGTACCCTCACCTGGACCCTAAACCGACCCGTCCCCTAACCCTAACCCTAGCCCGAACCCTAACCCTAACCCATCACCAAAGCCTTCCCCTCACCCGTCCCCTAATCCTAACGCGTACGCTCACACTAACCCGCGCCCTCACACGTACGCTCCCCCTAAACCGTTGTCGTACCCTCACCTGGACCCTAAATCGTCCCCATCCCCTAACCCTAACCCTAGCCCGAACCCTAACCCTAACCCTTCCCCGAAGCCTTCCCCTTACCCGTCCCCTAATCCTAACCCGTACGCTCACACTAACCCGCGCCCTCACAAGTACGCTCCGCCGAAACCGTTGTAGTACACTCATCTGGACCCTAAACCGTCCCCGTCCCCTAACCCTAACCCTAGCCCGAACCCTAACCCTAACCCTTCCCCGAAGCCTTCCCCTCACCCGTCCCCTAATCCTAACCCGTACGCTCACACTAACCCGCGCCCTCACACGTACTCTCCCCCTAAATCGTTGTCGTACCCTCACCTGGACCCTAAACCGTCCCCGTCCCCTAACCCTAACCCTAGCCCGAAACCTAACCCTAACCCTTCCCCGAAGCCTTCCCCTCACCCGTCCCCTAATCCTAACCCGTACTCTCACACTAACCCGCGCCCTCACACGTACGCTCCCCCTAAACCGTTGTCGTACCCTCACCTGGACGCTAAACCGTCCCCGTCCCCTAATCCTAACACTAGCCCGAACCCTAACCCTAACCCTTCCCCGAAGCCTTCCCCTCACCCGTCCCCTAATCCTAACCCGTACGCTCACACTAACTCGCGCCCTCACACATGCGCTCCGCCTAAACCGTTGTCGTACCCTCTCCTGGACCCTAAACCGTCCCCGTCCCCTAACCCTAACCCTAGCCCGAACCCTAACCCTAACCCTTCCCTGAAGCCTTCCCCTCACCCGTCCCCTAATCCTAAACCGTACGCTCACACTAACCCGCGCCCTCACACGTACGCTCCCCCTAAACCGTTGTCGTACACTCACCTGGACCCTAAACCGTCCCCGTCCCCTAACCCTAACCCTAGCCCGAACCCTAACCCTAACCCTTCCCCGAAGCCTTCCCCTCACCAATCCCCTAATCCTAACACGTACGCTCACACTAACCCACGCCCTCACACTTATGCTCCCCCTAAACCGTTGTCGTACCCTCACCTGGACCCTAAACCGTCCCCGTCCCCTAACCCTAACCCTAGCCCGAACCCTAACCCTAACGCTTCCCCGAAGTCTTCCCCTCAACCGTCCCCTAATCCTAACCCGTACGCTCACACTAACCCGCGCCCTCACACGTACGCTCCCCCTAAACCGTTGTCGTACCCTAACCTGGACCCTAAACCGTCCCCGTCCCCTAACCCTTACCCTAGCCCGAACCCTATCCCTAACCCTTCCCCGAAGCCTTCCCCTCACCCGTCCCCTAATCCTAACCCGTACGCTCACACTAACCCGCGCCCTCACAAGTACGCTCCGCCGAAACCGTTGTCGTACACTCACCTGGACCCTAAACCGTCCCCGTCCCCTAACCCTAACCCTAGCCCGAACCCTAACCCTAACCCTTCCCCGAAGCCTTCCCCTCACCCGTCCCCTAATCCTAACCCGTACGCTCACACTAACCCGCGCCCTCACAAGTACGCTCCGCTGAAACCGTTGTCGTACACTCACCTGGACCCTAAACCGTCCCCGTCCCCTAACCCTAACCCTAGCCCGAACCCTAACCCTAACACTTCCCCGAAGCCTTCCCCTCACCCGTCCTCTAATCCTAACCCGTACGCGCACACTAACTCGCGCCCTCACATGTACGCTCCCCCTAAACCGTTGTCGTACCCTCACCTGGACCCTAAACCGTCCCCATGCCCTAACCCTAGCCCTAGCCCGAACCCTAACCCTAACCCTTCCCAGAAGCCTTCCCCTCACCCGTCCCCTAATCCTAATCCGTACGCTCACACTAACCCGCGCACTCACACGTACGCTCCCACTAAACCGTTGTCATACCCTCATCTGGACCCTAAACCGTCCCCGTCCCCTAACCCTAACCCTAGCCCGAACCCTAACCCTAACCCTTCCCCGAAGCCTTCCCCTCACCCGTCCCCTAATCCTAACCCGTACGCTCACACTAACCCGCGCCCTCACACGTGCGCTCCGCCTAAACCGTTGTCGTACCCTCACCTGGACCCTAAATGTCCCCGTCACCTAACCCTAACCCTAACCCTAGCCCGAACCCTAAACCTAACCCTTCCCCGAAGCCTTCCCCTCACCCGTCCCCTAATCCTAACCCGTACGCTCACACTAACCCGCGCCCTCACACGTACGCTCCCCCTAAACCGTTGTCGTACCCTCACCTGGACCCTAAACCGACCCGTCCCCTAACCCTAACCCTAGCCCGAACCCTAACCCTAACCCATCACCAAAGCCTTCCCCTCACCCGTCCCCTAATCCTAACGCGTACGCTCACACTAACCCGCGCCCTCACACGTACGCTCCCCCTAAACCGTTGTCGTACCCTCACCTGGACCCTAAATCGTCCCCATCCCCTAACCCTAACCCTAGCCCGAACCCTAACCCTAACCCTTCCCCGAAGCCTTCCCCTTACCCGTCCCCTAATCCTAACCCGTACGCTCACACTAACCCGCGCCCTCACAAGTACGCTCCGCCGAAACCGTTGTAGTACACTCATCTGGACCCTAAACCGTCCCCGTCCCCTAACCCTAACCCTAGCCCGAACCCTAACCCTAACCCTTCCCCGAAGCCTTCCCCTCACCCGTCCCCTAATCCTAACCCGTACGCTCACACTAACCCGCGCCCTCACACGTACTCTCCCCCTAAATCGTTGTCGTACCCTCACCTGGACCCTAAACCGTCCCCGTCCCCTAACCCTAACCCTAGCCCGAAACCTAACCCTAACCCTTCCCCGAAGCCTTCCCCTCACCCGTCCCCTAATCCTAACCCGTACTCTCACACTAACCCGCGCCCTCACACGTACGCTCCCCCTAAACCGTTGTCGTACCCTCACCTGGACGCTAAACCGTCCCCGTCCCCTAATCCTAACACTAGCCCGAACCCTAACCCTAACCCTTCCCCGAAGCCTTCCCCACACCCGTCCCCTAATCCTAACCCGTACGCTCACACTAACCCGCGCCCTCACACGTGCCCTCCGCCTAAACCGTTGTCGTTCCCTCACCTGGACCCTACACCGTCCCCGTCCCCTGACCCTAACCCTACCCTGAACCCTAACCCTAACCCTTCCTCGAAGCCTTCCCCTCACCCGTCCCCTAATCCTAACCCGTACGCTCACACTAACCGCGCCCTCACACGTACGCTACCCCTAAACCGTTGTCGTACCCTCACCTGGACCCTAAACCGTCCCCATCCCCTAACCCTAACCCTAGCCCGAACCCTAACCCTAACCCTTCCTCGAAGCCTTCCCCTCACCCGTCCCCTAATCCTAACCCGTACGCTCACACTAACTCGCGCCCTCACACATGCGCTCCGCCTAAACCGTTGTCGTACCCTCTCCTGGACCCTAAACCGTCCCCGTCCCCTAACCCTAACCCTAGCCCGAACCCTAACCCTAACCCTTCCCTGAAGCCTTCCCCTCACCCGTCCCCTAATCCTAAACCGTACGCTCACACTAACCCGCGCCCTCACACGTACGCTCCCCCTAAACCGTTGTCGTACACTCACCTGGACCCTAAACCGTCCCCGTCCCCTAACCCTAACCCTAGCCCGAACCCTAACCCTAACCCTTCCCCGAAGCCTTCCCCTCACCAATCCCCTAATCCTAACACGTACGCTCACACTAACCCACGCCCTCACACTTATGCTCCCCCTAAACCGTTGTCGTACCCTCACCTGGACCCTAAACCGTCCCCGTCCCCTAACCCTAACCCTAGCCCGAACCCTAACCCTAACGCTTCCCCGAAGTCTTCCCCTCAACCGTCCCCTAATCCTAACCCGTACGCTCACACTAACCCGCGCCCTCACACGTACGCTCCCCCTAAACCGTTGTCGTACCCTAACCTGGACCCTAAACCGTCCCCGTCCCCTAACCCTAACCCTAGCCCGAACCCTAACCCTAACCCTTCCCCGAAGCCTTCCCCTCACCCGTCCCCTAATCCTAACCCGTACGCTCACACTAACCCGCGCCCTCACACGTGCGCTCCGCCTAAACCGTTGTCGTACCCTCACCTGGACCCTAAATGTCCCCGTCACCTAACCCTAACCCTAACCCTAGCCCGAACCCTAAACCTAACCCTTCCCCGAAGCCTTCCCCTCACCCGTCCCCTAATCCTAACCCGTACGCTCACACTAACCCGCGCCCTCACACGTACGCTCCCCCTAAACCGTTGTCGTACCCTCACCTGGACCCTAAACCGTCCCCGTCCCCTAACCCTAACCCTAGCCCGAACCCTAACCCTAACCCATCACCAAAGCCTTCCCCTCACCCGTCCCCTAATCCTAACGCGTACGCTCACACTAACCCGCGCCCTCACACGTACGCTCCCCCTAAACCGTTGTCGTACCCTCACCTGGACCCTAAATCGTCCCCATCCCCTAACCCTAACCCTAGCCCGAACCCTAACCCTAACCCTTCCCCGAAGCCTTCCCCTCACCCGTCCCCTAATCCTAACCCGTACGCTCAAACTAACCCGCGCCCTCACATGTACGCTCCCCCTAAACCGTTGTCGTAACCTCACCTGGACCCTAAACCGTCCCCGTCCCCTAACCCTAACCCTAGCCCGAACCCTAACCCTAACCCTTCCCCGAAGCCTTCCCCTCACCCGTCCCCTAATCCTAACCCGTACGCTCACACTAACCCGCGCCCTCACACGTACGCTCCCCCTAAACCGTTGTCGTACCCTCACCTGGACCCTAAACCGTCCCCATCCCCTAACCCTAACCCTAGCCCGAACCCTAACCCTAACCCTTCCCCAAAGCCTTCCCCTCACCCGTCCCCTAATCCTAACCCGTACGCTCACACTAACCTGCGCCCTCACACGTACGCTCCCCCTAAACCGTTGTCGTACCCTCACCTGGACCCTAAACCGTCCCCGTCCCCTAACCCTAACCCTAGCCCGAACCCTAACCCTAACCCTTCCCCGAAGCCTTCCCCTCACCCGTCCCCTAATCCTAACCCGTACGCTCACACTAACCCGCGCCCTCACAAGTACGCTCCGCCTAAACCGTAGTCATACCCTCACCTGGACCCTAAACCGTCCCCGTCCCCTAACTCTAACCCTAGCCCGAACCCTAACCCTAAATCTTCCCCGAAGCCTTCCCCTCACCCGTCCCCTAATCCTAACCCGTACGCTCACACTAACCCGCAACCTCACACGTGCACACCGCCTAAACCGTTGTCGTACCCTCACCTGGACCCTAAACCGTCCCCGACCCTAACCCTAACCCTAGCCCGAACCCTAACCCTAACCCTTCCCCGAAGCCTTCCCCTCACCCGTCCCCTAATCCTAACCCGTACGCTCACACTAACCCGCACCCTCACACGTACGCTCCCCCTAAACCGTTGTCGTACCCTCACCTGGACCCTAAACCGTCCCCATCCCCTAACCCTAACCCTAGCCCGAACCCTAACCCTAACCCTTCCCCGAAGCCTTCCCCTCACCCGTCCCCTAATCCTAACCCGTACGCTGACACTAACCCGCGCCCTCACACGTACGCTCCCCCTAAACCGTTGTCGTACCCTCACCTGGACCCTAAACCGTCCCCGTCCCCTAACCCTAACCCTAGCCCGAACCCTAACCCTAATCCTTCCCCGAAGCCTTCCCCTCACCCGTCCCCTAATCCTAACCCGTACGCTCACACTAACCCGCGCCCTCACACGTACGCTCCCCCTAAACCGTTGTCGTACCCTCACCTGGACCCTAAACCTTCCCCGTCCCCTAAGCCTAACCCTACACCGAACCCTAACCCTAACCCTTCCCCGAAGCCTTCCCCTCACCCGTCCCCTAATCCTAACCCGTACGCTCACACTAACCCGCGCCCTCACACATACGCTCCCCCTAAACCATTGTCGTACCCTCACCTGGACCCTAAACCGTCCCCGTCCCCTAACCCTAACCCTAGCCCGAACCCTAAACCTAACCCTTCCCCGAAGCCTTCCCCTCACCCGTCCCCTAATCCTAACCCGTACGCTCACACTAACCCGCGCCCTCACACGTACGCTCCCCCTAAACCGTTGTCGTACCCTCACCTGGACCCTAAACCGTCCCCGTCCCCTAACCCTAACCCTAGCCCGAACCCTAACCCTAACCCATCACCAAAGCCTTCCCCTCACCCGTCTCCTAATCCTAACGCGTACGCTCACACTAACCCGCGCCCTCACACGTACGCTCCCCCTAAACCGTTGTCGTACCCTCACCTGGACCCTAAATCGTCCCTGTCCCCTAACCCTAACCCTAGCCCGAACCCTAACCCTAACCCTTCCCCGAAGCCTTCCCCGCACCCGTCCCCTAATCCTAACGCGTACGCTCACACTAACCCGCGCCCTCACACGTACGCTCCCCCTAAACCGTTGTAGTACACTCACCTGGACCCTAAACCGTCCCCGTCCCCTAACCCTAACCCTAGCCCGAACCCTAACCCTAACCCTTCCCCGAAGCCTTCCCCTCACCCGTCCCCTAATCCTAACCCGTATGCTCACACTAACCCGCACCCTCACACGTACGCTCCCCCTAAACCGTTGTCGTACCCTCACCTGGACCCTAAACCGTCCCCGTCCCCTAACCCTAACCCTACCCCGAACCCTAACCCTAACCCTTCCCCGAAGCCTTCCCCTCACCTGTCCCCTAATACTAACCCGTACGCTCACACTGACCAGCGCCCTCACACGTGCGCTCCGCCTAAACCTTTGCCGTACCCTCACCTGGACCCTAAAGCGTCCCCATCCCCTAAACCTAACCCTAGCCCGAACCCTAACCCTAACCCTTCCCCGAAGCCTTCCCCTCACCCGTCCCCTAATCCTAACCCGTACTCTCACACTAACCCACGCCCTCACACGTACGCTCCCCCTAAACCGTTGTCGTACCCTCACCTGGACCCTAAACCGTCCCCGTCCCCTAACCCTAACCGTTCCCCGAAGCCTTCCCCTCACCCGTCCCCTAATCCTAAGCCGTACGCTCACACTAACCCGCGCCCTCACACGTACGTTCCCCCTAAACCGTTGTCGTACCCTCACCTGGACCCTAAACCGTACCCGTCACCTAACCCTAACCCTAACCCTAGCCCGAACCCTAACCCTAACCCTTCCCCAAAGCCTTCCCCTCACCCGTCCCCTAATCCTAACCCGTACGCTCACACTAACCCGCAACCTCACACGTGCGCTCCGCTGAAACCGTTGTCGTACCCTCACCTGGACCCTAAACCGTCCCTGTCCCCTAACCCTAACCCTAGCCCGAACCCTAACCCTAACCCTTCCCCGAAGCCTTCCCCTCACCCGTCCCCTAATACTAACCCGTACGCTCACACTAACCCGCGCCCTCACACGTACGCTCCCCCTAAACCGTTGTCGTACCCTCACCTGGATCCTAAACCGTCCCCATCCCCTAACCCTAACCCTAGCCCGAACCCTAACCCTAACCCTTCCCCGAAGCCTTCCCCTCACCCGTCCCCTAATCCTAACCCGTACGCTCACACTAACCCGCCCCCTCACACGTACGCTCCCCTTAAACCGTTGTCGTACCTTCACCTGGACCCTAAACCGTCCCCGTCTCCTAACCCTAACCCTAGCCCGAACCCTAACCCTAACCCTTCCCCGAAGCCTTCCCCTCACCCGTCCCCTAATCCTAACCCGTACGCTCACACTAACCCGCGCCTCACACGTGCGCTCCGCCTAAACCGTTTTCGTACCCTCACCTGGACCCTACACCGTCCCCGTCCCCTAACCCTAACCCTAGCCCGAACCCTAACCCTAACCCTTCCCCGAAGCCTTCCCCTCACCCGTCCCCTAATCCTAACCCGTACGCTCACACTAACCCGCGCCCTCACACGTACGCTCCCCCTAAACCGTTGTCGTACCCTCACGTGGACCCTAAACCGTCCCCGTCCCCTAACCCTAACCCTAGCCCGAACCCTAACCCTAACACTTCCCCGAAGCCTTCCCCTCACCCGTCCCCTAATCCTAACCCGTACGCTCACACTAACCCACGCCCTCACACGTACGCTCCCCCTAAACTGTTGTCGTACCCTCACCTGGACCCTAAACCGTCCCCGTCCCCTAACCCTAACCCTAGCCCGAACCCTGACCGTAACCCTTCCCCGAAGCCTTCCCCTCACCCGTCCCCTAATCCTAACCCGTACACTCACAGTAAACCGCACCCTCACACAAACGCTCCCCCTAAACCGTTGTCGTACCCTCACCTGGACCCTAAACCGTCCCCGTCCCCTAACCCTAACCCTAGCCCGAACCCTAACCCTAACCCTTCCCCGAAGCCTTCCCCTCACCCGTCCCCTAATCCTAACCCGTACGCTCACACTAACCCGCGCCCACACATGTACGCTCCCCCTAAACCGTTGTCGTACCCTCACCTGGACCCTAAACCGTCCCCGTCCCCTAACCCTAACCCTAGCCCGAACCCTAACCCTAACCCTTCCCCGAAGCCTTCCCCTCACCCGTCCCCGAATCCTAAACCGTACGCTCAAACTAACCCGCGCCCTCACATGTACGCTCCCCCTAAACCGTTGTCGTACCCTCACCTGGACCCTAAACCGTCCCCGTCGCCTAACCCTAACCCTAGCCCGAACCCTAACCCTAACTCTTCCCCAAAGCCTTCCCCTCACCCGTCCCCTAATCCTAACCCGTACGCTCACACTAACTTGCGCCCTCACACGTACGCTCCCCCTAAACCGTTGTCGTACCCTCACCTGGACCCTAAACCGTCCCCGTCCCCTAACCCTAACCTTAGCCCGAACCCTAAACCTAACCCTTCCCCGAAGCCTTCCCCTCACCCGTCCCCTAATCCTAACCCGTGCGCTCACACTAACCCGCGCCCTCACAAGTACGCTCCGCCTAAACCGTTGTCGTACCCTCACCTGGACCCTAAACCGTCCCCGTCCCCTAACCCTAACCCTAGCCCGAACCCTAACCCTAACCCTTCCCCGAAGCCTTCCCCTCACCCGTCCCCTAATCCTAACACGTACGCTCACACTAACCCGGTCCCTCACACGTACGCTCCCCCTAAACCGTTGTCGTACCCTCACCTGGACCCTAAACCGTCCCCGTCCCCTAACCCTAACCCTAGCCCGAACCCTAACCCTAACACTTCCCCGAAGCCTTCCCCTCACCCGTCCCCTAATCCTAACCCGTACGCTCACACTAACCCGCGCCCTCACACGTACGCTGCCCCTAAACCGTTGTCGTACCCTCACTTGGACCCTAAACCGTCCCCGTCCCCTAACCCTAACCCTAGCCCGAACCCTAACCCTAACCCTTCCCCGAAGCCTTCCCCTCACCCGTCCCCTAATCCTAAACCGTACGCTCACACTAACCCGCGCCCTCACACGTACGTTCCCCCTAAACCGTTGTCGTACCCTCACCTGGACCCTAAACCGTCCCCGTCCCCTAAGCCTAACCCTACCCCGAACCCTAACCCTAACCGTTCCCCGAAGACTTCCCCTCACCCGTCCCCTAATCCTAACCCGTACGCTCACACTAACCCGCGCCCTCACACGTAGGCTGCCCCTAAACCGTTGTCGTACCCTCACCTGGACCCTAAACCGTCCCCGTCCCCTAACCCTAACCCTAGCCCGAATCCTAACCCTAACCCTTCCCCGAAGCCTTCCCCTCACCCGTCCCCTAATGCTAACCCGTACGCTCACACTAACCCGTGCCCTCACACGTACGCTCCCCCTAAACCGTTGTCGTACCCTCACCTGGACCCTAAACCGTCCCCGTCCCCTAAGCCTAACCCTAGCCCAAACCCTAACCCTAACCCTTCCCCGAAGCCTTCCCCTCACCCGTCCCCTAATCCTAACCCATACGCTCACACTAACCCGCGCCCTCACACGTACGCTCCCCCTAAACCGTTGTCGTACCCTCACCTGGACCCTAAACCGTCCCCGTCCCCTAATCCTAACCGTAGCCCGAACCCTAACCCTAACCCTTCCCCGAAGCCTTCCCCTCACCCGTCCCCTAATGCTAACCCGTACGCTCACACTAACCCGCGCCCTCACACGTACGCTCCCCCAAACCGTTGTCGTACCCTCACCTGGACCCTAAACCGTCCCCGTCCCCTAACCCTAACCCTAGCCCGAACCCTAACCCTAACCCTTCCCCAAAGCCTTCCCCTCACCCGTCCCCTAATCCTAACCCGTACGCTCACACTAACCCGCAACCTCACACGTGCGCTCCGCTGAAACCGTTGTCGTACCCTCACCTGGACCCTAAACCGTCCCTGTCCCCTAACCCTAACCCTAGCCCGAACCCTAACCCTAACCCTTCCCCGAAGCCTTCCACCCACCCGTCCCCTAATCCTAACCCGTACGCTCACACTAACCCGCGCCCTCACACGTACGCTCCCCCTAAACCGTTGTCGTACCCTCACCTGGACCCTAAACCGTCCCCGTCCCCTAACCCTAACCCTAGCCCGAACCCTAACCCTAACACTTCCCCGAAGCCTTCCCTCACTCGTCCCCTAATCCTAACCCGTACGCTCACACTAACCCACGCCCTCACACGTACGCTCCGCATAAACCGTTGTCGTACCCTCACCTGGACCCTAAACCGTCCCCGTCCCCTAACCCTAACCCTAGCCCGAACCCTAACCCTAACCCTTCCCCGAAGCCTTCCCCTCACCCGTCCCCTAATCCTAACCCGTACGCTCACACTAACCCACGCCCTCACACGTACGCTCCCCCTAAACCGTTGTCATACCCTCACTTGGACCCTAAACCGTCCCCGTCCCCTAAGCCTAACCCTAGCCCGAACCGTAACCCTAACCCTTCCCCGAAGCCTTCCCCTCACCCGTCCCCTAATCCTAACCCGTACGCTCACACTAACCCGCCCCCTCACACGTACGCTCCCTCTAAACCGTTGTCGTACCCTCACCTGGACCCTAAACCGTCCCCGTCCCCTAACCCTAACCCTAGGCCGAACCCTAACCCTAACGCTTCCCCGAAGCCTTCCCCTCACCCGTTCCCTAATCCTAACCCGTACGCTCACACTAACCCGCGCCCTCACACGTACGCTCCCCCTAAACCGTTGTCGTACCCTCACCTGGACCCTAAACCGTCCCCGTCCCCTAACCCTAACCCTAGCCCGAACCCTAACCCTAACCCATCCACGAAGCCTTCCCCTCACTCGTCCCCTAATCCTAACACGTACGCTCACACTAACCCGCGCCCTCACACGTACGCTCCCCCTAAACCGTTGTCGTACCCTCACCTGGACCCTAAACCGTCCCCGTCCCCTAACCCTAACCCTAGCCCGAACCCTAACCCTAACCGTTCCCCGAAGCCTTCCCCTCACCCGTCCCCTAATCCTAACCCGTACGCTCACACTAACCCGCGCCCTCACAAGTACGCTCCGCCGAAACCGTTGTCGTACACTCACCTGGACCCTAAACCGTCCCCGTCCCCTAACCCTAACCCTAGCCCGAATACTAACCCTAACCCTTCCCCGAAGCCTTCCCCTCAGCCGTCCCCTAATCCTAACCCGTACGCTCACACTAACCCGCGCCCTCACACGTACGCTCCCCCTAAACCTTTGTCGTACCCTCACCTGGACCCTAAACCGTCCCCATGCCCTAACCCTAACCCTAGCCCGAACCCTAACCCTAACCCTTCACCGAAGCCTTCCCCTCACCCGTCCCCTAATCCTAACCCGTACGCTCACACTAACCCGCGCCCTCACAAGTACGCTCCGCCGAAACATCTGTCGTACACTCACCTGGACCCTAAACCGTCCCCGTCCCCTAACCCTAACCCTAGCCCGAACACTAACCCTAACCCTTCCCCGAAGCCTTCCCCTCACCCGTCCCCTAATCCTAACCGTACGCTCACACTAACCCGCGCCCTCACACTTACGCTCCCCCTAAACCGATGTCGTACCCTCACCTGGACCCTAAACCGTCCCCGTCCCCTAACCCTAACCCTAGCCCGAACCCTAACCCTAACCCTTCCCCGAAGCCTTCCCTCACTCGTCCCCTAATCCTAACCCGTACGCTCACACTAACCCGCGCCCTCACACGTACGCTCCGCATAAACCGTTGTCGTACCCTCACCTCGACCCTAAACCGTCCCCGTCCCCTAACCCTAACCCTAGCCCGAACCCTAACCCTAACCCTTCCCCGAAGCCTTCCCCTCACCCGTCCCCTAATCCTAACCCGTACGCTCACACTAACCCACGCCCTCACACGTACGCTCCCCCTAAACCGTTGTCGTACCCTCACCTGGACCCTAAACCGTCCCCGTCCCCTAACCCTAACCCTAGCCCGAACCCTAACCCTAACCCTTCCCCGAAGCCTTCCCCTCACCCGTCCCCTAATCCTAACCCGTACGCTCACACTAACCCGCGCCCTCACACGTACGCTCCCCCTAAACCGTTGTCGTACCCTCACCTGGACCCTAAACCGTCCCCGTCCCCTAACCCTAACCCTAGCCCGAACCCTAACCCTAACCCTTCCCCGAAGCCTTCCCCTCACCCGTCCCCTAATCCTAACCCGTACGCTCACACTAACCCGCGCCCTCACACGTACGCTCCGCCTAAACCGTTGTCGTACCCTCACCTGGACCCTAAAACGTCCCCGTCCCCTAACCCTAACCCTAGCCCGAACCCTAACCCTAACGCTTCCCCGAAGCCTTCCCCTCACCTGTCCCCTAATACTAATCCGTACGCTCACACTAACCCGCGCCCTCACACGTACGCTCTCCCTAATCCGTTGTCGTACCCTCACCTGGACCCTAAACCGTCCCCGTCCCCTAACCCTAACCCTAGCCCGAACCCTAACCCCAACCCTTCCCCGAAGCCTTCCCCTCACCCGTCCCCTAATCCTAACCCGTACGCTCACACTAACCCGCGCCCTCACACGTACGCTCCCCCTAAACCGTTGTCGTACCCTCACCTGGACCCTAAACCGTCCCCGTCCCCTAACCCTAACCCTAGCCCGAACCCTAACCCTAACCCTTCCCCGAAGCCTTCCCCTCACCCGTCCCCTAATCCTAACCCGTACGCTCACACTAACCCACGCCCTCACACGTACGCTCCCCCTAAACCGTTGTCGTACCCTCACCTGGACCCTAAACCGTCCCCGTCCCCTAAGCCTAACCCTAGCCCGAACCGTAACCCTAACCCTTCCCCGAAGCCTTCCCCTCACCCGTCCCCTAATCCTAACCCGTACGCTCACACTAACCCGCGCCCTCACACGTACGCTCCCCCTAAACCGTTGTCGTACCCTCACCTGGACCCTAAACCGTCCCCGTCCCCTAACCCTAACCCTAGCCCGAACCCTAACCCTAACGCTTCCCCGAAGCCTTCCCCTCACCCGTTCCCTAATCCTAACCCGTACGCTCACACTAACCCGCGCCCTCACACGTACGCTCCCCCTAAACCGTTGTCGTACCCTCACCTGGACCCTAAACCGTCCCCGTCCCCTAACCCTAACCCTAGCCCGAACCCTAACCCTAACCCATCCACGAAGCCTTCCCCTCACTCGTCCCCTAATCCTAACGCGTACGCTCACACTAACCCGCGCCCTCACACGTACGCTCCCCCTAAACCGTTGTCGTACCCTCACCTGGACCCTAAACCGTCCCCGTCCCCTAACCCTAACCCTAGCCCGAACCCTAACCCTAACCCTTCCCCGAAGCCTTCCCCTCACCCGTCCCCTAATCCTAACCCGTACGCTCACACTAACCCGCGCCCTCACAAGTACGCTCCGCCGAAACCGTTGTCGTACACTCACCTGGACCCTAAACCGTCCCCGTCCCCTAACCCTAACCCTAGCCCAAATACTAACCCTAACCCTTCCCCGAAGCCTTCCCCTCAGCCGTCCCCTAATCCTAACCCGTACGCTCACACTAACCCGCGCCCTCACACGTACGCTCCCCCTAAACCTTTGTCGTACCCTCACCTGGACCCTAAACCGTCCCCATGCCCTAACCCTAACCCTAGCCCGAACCCTAACCCTAACCCTTCACCGAAGCCTTCCACTCACCCGTCCCCTAATCCTAACCCGTACGCTCACACTAACCCGCGCCCTCACAAGTACGCTCCGCCGAAACCGCTGTCGTACACTCACCTGGACCCTAAACCGTCCCCGTCCCCTAACCCTAACCCTAGCCCGAACACTAACCCTAACCCTTCCCCGAAGCCTTCCCCTCACCCGTCCCCTAATCCTAACCGTACGCTCACACTAACCCGCGCCCTCACACTTACGCTCCCCCTAAACCGATGTCGTACCCTCACCTGGACCCTAAACCGTCCCCGTCCCCTAACCCTAACCCTAGCCCGAACCCTAACCCTAACACTTCCCCGAAGCCTTCCCTCACTCGTCCCCTAATCCTAACCCGTACGCTCACACTAACCCGCGCCCTCACACGTACGCTCCGCATAAACCGTTGTCGTACCCTCACCTGGACCCTAAACCGTCCCCGTCCCCTAACCCTAACCCTAGCCCGAACCCTAACCCTAACCCTTCCCCGAAGCCTTCCCCTCACCCGTCCCCTAATCCTAACCCGTACGCTCACACTAACCCACGCCCTCACACGTACGCTCCCCCTAAACCGTTGTCGTACCCTCACCTGGACCCTAAACCGTCCCCGTCCCCTAACCCTAACCCTAGCCCGAACCCTAACCCTAACCCTTCCCCGAAGCCTTCCCCTCACCCGTCCCCTAATCCTAACCCGTACGCTCACACTAACCCGCGCCCTCACACGTACGCTCCCCCTAAACCGTTGTCGTACCCTCACCTGGACCCTAAACCGTCCCCGTCCCCTAACCCTAACCCTAGCCCGAACCCTAAACCTAACCCTTCCCCGAAGCCTTCCCCTCACCCGTCCCCTAATCCTAACCCGTACGCTCACACTAACCCGCGCCCTCACACGTACGCTCCCCCTAAACCGTTGTCGTACCCTCACCTGGACCCTAAACCGTCCCCGTCCCCTAACCCTAACCCTAGCCCGAACCCTAACCCTAACCCTTCCCCGAAGCCTTCCCCTCACCCGTCCCCTAATCCTAACCCGTACGCTCAAACTAACCCGCGCCCTCACACGTACGCTCCCCCTAAACCGTTGTCGTACCTTCACCTGGACCCTAAACCGTCCCCGTCCCGTAACCCTAACCCTAGCCCGAAACCTAACCCTAACCCTTCCCCAAAGCCTTCCCCTCACCCGTCCCCTAATCCTAACCCGTACGCTCACACTAACCCGCGCCCTCACACGTACGCTCCCCCTAAACCGTTGTCGTACCCTCACCTGGACCCTAAACCGTCCCCATCCCCTAACCCTAACCCTAGCCCGAACCCTAACCCTAACCCATCACCAAAGCCTTCCCCTCACCCGTCCCCTAATCCTAACGCGTACGCTCACACTAACCCGCGCCCTCACACGTACGCTCCCCCTAAACCGTTGTCGTACCCTCACCTGGACCCTAAACCGTCCCCGTCCCCTAAGCCTAACCCTAGCCCGAACCCTAACCCTAACCGTTCCCCGAAGCCTTCCCCTCACCCGTCCCCTAATCCTAACCCGTACGCTCACACTAACCCGCGCCCTCACAAGTACGCTCCGCCGAAACCGTTGTCGTACACTCACCTGGACCCTAAACCGTCCCCGTCCCCTAACCCTAACCCTAGCCCGAATACTAACCCTAACCCTTCCCCGAAGCCTTCCCCTCAGCCGTCCCCTAATCCTAACCCGTACGCTCACACTAACCCGCGCCCTCACACGTACGCTCCCCCTAAACCTTTGTCGTACCCTCACCTGGACCCTAAACCGTCCCCATGCCCTAACCCTAACCCTAGCCCGAACCCTAACCCTAACCCTTCACCGAAGCCTTCCCCTCACCCGTCCCCTAATCCTAACCCGTACGCTCACACTAACCCGCGCCCTCACAAGTACGCTCCGCCGAAACATCTGTCGTACACTCACCTGGACCCTAAACCGTCCCCGTCCCCTAACCCTAACCCTAGCCCGAACACTAACCCTAACCCTTCCCCGAAGCCTTCCCCTCACCCGTCCCCTAATCCTAACCGTACGCTCACACTAACCCGCGCCCTCACACTTACGCTCCCCCTAAACCGATGTCGTACCCTCACCTGGACCCTAAACCGTCCCCGTCCCCTAACCCTAACCCTAGCCCGAACCCTAACCCTAACCCTTCCCCGAAGCCTTCCCTCACTCGTCCCCTAATCCTAACCCGTACGCTCACACTAACCCGCGCCCTCACACGTACGCTCCGCATAAACCGTTGTCGTACCCTCACCTCGACCCTAAACCGTCCCCGTCCCCTAACCCTAACCCTAGCCCGAACCCTAACCCTAACCCTTCCCCGAAGCCTTCCCCTCACCCGTCCCCTAATCCTAACCCGTACGCTCACACTAACCCACGCCCTCACACGTACGCTCCCCCTAAACCGTTGTCGTACCCTCACCTGGACCCTAAACCGTCCCCGTCCCCTAACCCTAACCCTAGCCCGAACCCTAACCCTAACCCTTCCCCGAAGCCTTCCCCTCACCCGTCCCCTAATCCTAACCCGTACGCTCACACTAACCCGCGCCCTCACACGTACGCTCCCCCTAAACCGTTGTCGTACCCTCACCTGGACCCTAAACCGTCCCCGTCCCCTAACCCTAACCCTAGCCCGAACCCTAACCCTAACCCTTCCCCGAAGCCTTCCCCTCACCCGTCCCCTAATCCTAACCCGTACGCTCACACTAACCCGCGCCCTCACACGTACGCTCCGCCTAAACCGTTGTCGTACCCTCACCTGGACCCTAAAACGTCCCCGTCCCCTAACCCTAACCCTAGCCCGAACCCTAACCCTAACGCTTCCCCGAAGCCTTCCCCTCACCTGTCCCCTAATACTAATCCGTACGCTCACACTAACCCGCGCCCTCACACGTACGCTCTCCCTAATCCGTTGTCGTACCCTCACCTGGACCCTAAACCGTCCCCGTCCCCTAACCCTAACCCTAGCCCGAACCCTAACCCCAACCCTTCCCCGAAGCCTTCCCCTCACCCGTCCCCTAATCCTAACCCGTACGCTCACACTAACCCGCGCCCTCACACGTACGCTCCCCCTAAACCGTTGTCGTACCCTCACCTGGACCCTAAACCGTCCCCGTCCCCTAACCCTAACCCTAGCCCGAACCCTAACCCTAACCCTTCCCCGAAGCCTTCCCCTCACCCGTCCCCTAATCCTAACCCGTACGCTCACACTAACCCACGCCCTCACACGTACGCTCCCCCTAAACCGTTGTCGTACCCTCACCTGGACCCTAAACCGTCCCCGTCCCCTAAGCCTAACCCTAGCCCGAACCGTAACCCTAACCCTTCCCCGAAGCCTTCCCCTCACCCGTCCCCTAATCCTAACCCGTACGCTCACACTAACCCGCGCCCTCACACGTACGCTCCCCCTAAACCGTTGTCGTACCCTCACCTGGACCCTAAACCTTCCCCGTCCCCTAACCCTAACCCTAGCCCGAACCCTAACCCTAACGCTTCCCCGAAGCCTTCCCCTCACCCGTTCCCTAATCCTAACCCGTACGCTCACACTAACCCGCGCCCTGACACGTACGCTCCCCCTAAACCGTTGTCGTACCCTCACCTGGACCCTAAACCGTCCCCGTCCCCTAACCCTAACCCTAGCCCGAACCCTAACCCTAACCCATCCACGAAGCCTTCCCCTCACTCGTCCCCTAATCCTAACGCGTACGCTCACACTAACCCGCGCCCTCACACGTACGCTCCCCCTAAACCGTTGTCGTACCCTCACCTGGACCCTAAACCGTCCCCGTCCCCTAACCCTAACCCTAGCCCGAACCCTAACCCTAACCCTTCCCCGAAGCCTTCCCCTCACCCGTCCCCTAATCCTAACCCGTACGCTCACACTAACCCGCGCCCTCACAAGTACGCTCCGCCGAAACCGTTGTCGTACACTCACCTGGACCCTAAACCGTCCCCGTCCCCTAACCCTAACCCTAGCCCAAATACTAACCCTAACCCTTCCCCGAAGCCTTCCCCTCAGCCGTCCCCTAATCCTAACCCGTACGCTCACACTAACCCGCGCCCTCACACGTACGCTCCCCCTAAACCTTTGTCGTACCCTCACCTGGACCCTAAACCGTCCCCATGCCCTAACCCTAACCCTAGCCCGAACCCTAACCCTAACCCTTCACCGAAGCCTTCCCCTCACCCGTCCCCTAATCCTAACCCGTACGCTCACACTAACCCGCGCCCTCACAAGTACGCTCCGCCGAAACCGCTGTCGTACACTCACCTGGACCCTAAACCGTCCCCGTCCCCTAACCCTAACCCTAGCCCGAACACTAACCCTAACCCTTCCCCGAAGCCTTCCCCTCACCCGTCCCCTAATCCTAACCGTACGCTCACACTAACCCGCGCCCTCACACTTACGCTCCCCCTAAACCGATGTCGTACCCTCACCTGGACCCTAAACCGTCCCCGTCCCCTAACCCTAACCCTAGCCCGAACCCTAACCCTAACACTTCCCCGAAGCCTTCCCTCACTCGTCCCCTAATCCTAACCCGTACGCTCACACTAACCCGCGCCCTCACACGTACGCTCCGCATAAACCGTTGTCGTACCCTCACCTGGACCCTAAACCGTCCCCGTCCCCTAACCCTAACCCTAGCCCGAACCCTAACCCTAACCCTTCCCCGAAGCCTTCCCCTCACCCGTCCCCTAATCCTAACCCGTACGCTCACACTAACCCACGCCCTCACACGTACGCTCCCCCTAAACCGTTGTCGTACCCTCACCTGGACCCTAAACCGTCCCCGTCCCCTAACCCTAACCCTAGCCCGAACCCTAACCCTAACCCTTCCCCGAAGCCTTCCCCTCACCCGTCCCCTAATCCTAACCCGTACGCTCACACTAACCCGCGCCCTCACACGTACGCTCCCCCTAAACCGTTGTCGTACCCTCACCTGGACCCTAAACCGTCCCCGTCCCCTAACCCTAACCCTAGCCCGAACCCTAAACCTAACCCTTCCCCGAAGCCTTCCCCTCACCCGTCCCCTAATCCTAACCCGTACGCTCACACTAACCCGCGCCCTCACACGTACGCTCCGCCTAAACCGTTGTCGTACCCTCACCTGGACCCTAAACCGTCCCCGTCCCCTAACCCTAACCCTAGCCCGAACCCTAACCCTAACGCTTCCCCGAAGCCTTCCCCTCACCTGTCCCCTAATACTAATCCGTACGCTCACACTAACCCGCGCCCTCACACGTACGCTCTCCCTAAACCGTTGTCGTACCCTCACCTGGACCCTAAACCGTCCCCGTCCCCTAACCCTAACCCTAGCCCGAACCCTAACCCCAACCCTTCCCCGAAGCCTTCCCCTCACCCGTCCCCTAATCCTAACCCGTACGCTCACACTAACCCGCGCCCTCACACGTACGCTCCCCCTAAACCGTTGTCGTACCCTCACCTGGACCCTAAACCGTCCCCGTCCCCTAACCCTAACCCTAGCCCGAACCCTAACCCTAATCCTTCCCCGAAGCCTTCCCCTCAACCGTCCCCTAATCCTAACCCGTACGCTCACACTACCCCACGCCCTCACACGTACGCTCCCCCTAAACTGTTGTCGTACCCTCACCTGGACCCTAAACAGTCCCCGTCCCCTAACCCTAACCCTAGCCCGAACCCTAACCCTAACCCTTCCCCGAAGCCTTCCCCTCACCCGTCCCCTAATCCTAACCCGTACGCTCAAACTAACCCGCGCCCTCACACGTACGCTCCCCCTAAACCGTTGTCGTACCTTCACCTGGACCCTAAACCGTCCCCGTCCCGTAACCCTAACCCTAGCCCGAACCCTAACCCTAACCCTTCCCCAAAGCCTTCCCCTCACCCGTCCCCTAATCCTAACCCGTACGCTCACACTAACCCGCGCCCTCACACGTACGCTCCCCCTAAACCGTTGTCGTACCCTCACCTGGACCCTAAACCGTCCCCATCCCCTAACCCTAACCCTAGCCCGAACCCTAACCCTAACCCATCACCAAAGCCTTCCCCTCACCCGTCCCCTAATCCTAACGCGTACGCTCACACTAACCCGCGCCCTCACACGTACGCTCCCCCTAAACCGTTGTCGTACCCTCACCTGGACCCTAAACCGTCCCCGTCCCCTAACCCTAACCCTAGCCCGAACCCTAACCCTAACCCTTCCCCGAAGCCTTCCCCTCACCCGTCCCCTAATCCTAACCCGTACGCTCACACTAACTCGCGAACTCACAAGTACGCTCCGCCTAAACGGTTGTCGTACCCTCACCTGGACCCTACACCGTCCCCGTCCCCTAACCCTAACCCTAGCCCGAACCCTAACCCTAACCCTTCCCCGAAGCCTTCCCCTCACCCGTCCCCTAATCCTAACACGTACGCTCACACTAACCCGGTCCCTCACACGTACGCTCCCCCTAAACCGTTGTCGTACCCTCACCTGGACCCTAAACCGTCCCCGTCCCCTAACCCTAACCCTAGCCCGAACCCTAACCCTAACCCATCACCAAAGCCTTCCCCTCACCCGTCCCCTAATCCTAACGCGTACGCTCACACTAACCCGCGCCCTCACACGTACGCTCCCCCTAAACCGTTGTCGTACCCTCACCTGGACCCTAAACCGTCCCCGTCCCCTAACCCTAACCCTAGCCCGAACCCTAACCCTAACACTTCCCCGAAGCCTTCCCCTCACTCGTCCCCTAATCCTAACCCGTACGCTCACACTAACCCACGCCCTCACACGTACGCTCCGCATAAACCGTTGTCGTACCCTCACATGGACCCTAAACCGTCCCCGTCCCCTAACCCTAACGCTAGCCCGAACCCTAACCCTAACCCTTCCCCGAAGCCTTCCGCTCACCCGTCCCCTAATCCTAACCCGTACGCTCACACTAACCCACGCCCTCACACGTACGCTCCCCCTAAACCGTTGTCGTACCCTCACCTGGACCCTAAACCGTCCCCGTCCCCTAACCCTAACCCTAGCCCGAACCCTAACCCTAACCCTTCCCCGAAGCCTTCCCCTCACCCGTCCCCTAATCCTAACCCGTACGCTCACACTAACCCGCGCCCTCACACGTACGCTCCCCCTAAACCGTTGTCGTACCCTCACCTGGACCCTAAACCGTCCCCGTCCCCTAACCCTAACCCTAGCCCGAACCCTAACCCTAACCCTTCCCCGAAACCTTCCCCTCACCTGTCCCCTAATCCTAACCCTTACGCTCACACTAACCCGCGCCCTCACACGTACGCTCCGCCTAAACCGTTGTCGTACCCTCACCTGGACCCTAAACCGTCCCCGTCCCCTAACCCTAACCCTAGCCCGAACCCGAACCCTAACGCTTCCCCGAAGCCTTCCCCTCACCTGTCCCGTAATCCTAATCCGTACGCTCACACTAACCCGCGCCCTCACACGTACGCTCCCCCTAAACCGTTGTCATACCCTCACCTGGACCGTAAACCGTCCCCGTCCCCTAACCCTAACCCTAGCCCGTACCCTAACCCTAACCCTTCCCCAAAGCCTTCCCCTCACCCGTCCCCTAATCCTAACCCGTACGCTCACACTAACCCACGCCCTCACACATACACTCCGCCTAAGCCGCTGTCGTACCCTCACCTGGACCCTAAACCGTCACCGTGCCCTAACCCTAACCCTAGCCCAAACCCTAACCCTAACGCTTCCCCGAAGCCTTCCCCTCACCCGTCCCCTAATCCTAACCCGTACGCTCACACTAACCCGCGCCCTCACACGTACGCTCCCCCTAAACCGTTGTCGTACCCTCACCTGGACCCTAAACCGTCCCCGTCCCCTAACCCTAACCCTAGCCCGAACCCTAACCCTAACCCTTCCCCGAAGCCTTCCCCTCACCCGTCCCCTAATCCTAACCCGTACGCTCACACTAACCCGCGCCCTCACACGTACGCTCCCCCTAAACCGTTGTCGTACCCTCACCTGGACCCTAAACCGTCCCCGTCCCCTAACCCTAACCCTAGCCCGAACCCTAACCCTAACCCTTCCCCGAAACCTTCCCCTCACCTGTCCCCTAATCCTAATCCGTACGCTCACACTAACCCGCGCCCTCACACGTACGCTCCCCCTAAACCGTTGTCATACCCTCACCTGGACCCTAAACCGTCCCCGTCCCCTAACCCTAACCCTAGCCCGTACCCTAACCCTAACCCTTCCCCAAAGCCTTCCCCTCACCCGTCCCCTAATCCTAACCCGTACGCTCACACTAACCCACGCCCTCACACATACACTCCGCCTAAGCCGCTGTCGTACCCTCACCTGGACCCTAAACCGTCACCGTGCCCTAACCCTAACCCTAGCCCAAACCCTAACCCTAACGCTTCCCCGAAGCCTTCCCCTCACCCGTCCCCTAATCCTAACCCGTACGCTCACACTAACCCGCGCCCTCACACGTACGCTCCCCCTAAACCGTTGTCGTACCCTCACCTGGACCCTAAACCGTCCCCGTCCCCTAACCCTAACCCTAGCCCGAACCCTAACCCTAACCCTTCCCCGAAGCCTTCCCCTCACCCGTCCCCTAATCCTAACCCGTACGCTCACACTAACCCGCCCCCTCACACGTACGCTCCCCCTAAACCGTTGTCGTACCCTCACCTGGACCCTAAACCGTCCCCGTCCCCTAACCCTAACCCTAGCCCGAACCCTAACCCTAACCCTTCCCCGAAGCCTTCCCCTCACCCGTCCCCTAATCCTAACCCGTACGCTCACACTAACCCGCGCCTCACACGTGCGCTCCGCCTAAACCGTTTTCGTACCCTCTCCTGGACCCTACACCGTCCCCGTCCCCTAACCCTAACCCTAGCCCGAACCCTAACCCTAACCCTTCCCCGAAGCCTTCCCCTCACCCGTCCCCTAATCCTAACCCGTACGCTCACACTAAGCCGCGCCCTCACACGTACGCTCCCCCTAAACCATTGTCGTACCCTCACCTGGACCCTAAACCGTCCCCGTCCCTTAACCCTAACCCTAGCCCGAACCCTAACCCTAACACTTCCCCGAAGCCTTCCCCTCACCCGTCCCCTAATCCTAACCCGTACGCTCACACTAACCCGCGCCCTCACACGTACGCTCCCCCTAAACCGTTGTCGTACCCTCACCTGGACCCTAAACCGTCCCCGTCCCCTAACCCTAACCCTAGCCCGAACCCTAACCCTAACACTTCCCCGAAGCCTTCCCCTCACCCGTCCCCTAATCCTAACCCGTACACTCACAGTAACCCGCACCCTCACACAAACGCTCCCCCTAAACCGTTGTCGTACCCTCACCTGGACCCTAAACCGTCCCCGTCCCCTAACCCTAACCCTAGCCCGAACCCTAACCCTAACCCTTCCCCGAAGCCTTCCCCTCACCCGTCCCCTAATCCTAACCCGTACGCTCACACTAACCCGCGCCCTCACACGTACGCTCCCCCTAAACCGTTGTCGTACCCTCACCTGGACCCTAAACCGTCCCCGTCCCCTAACCCTAACCCTAGCCCGAACCCTAACCCTAACCCTTCCCTGAAGCCTTCCCCTCACACGTCCCCGAATCCTAAACCGTACACTCAAACTAACCCGCGCCCTCACATGTACGCTCCCCCTAAACCGTTGTCGTAACCTCACCTGGACCCTAAACCGTCCCCGTCGCCTAACCCTAACCCTAGCCCGAACCCTAACCCTAACTCTTCCCCAAAGCCTTCCCCTCACCCGTCCCCTAATCCTAACCCGTACGCTCACACTAACTTGCGCCCTCACACGTACGCTCCCCCTAAACCGTTGTCGTACCCTCACCTGGACCCTAAACCGTCCCCGTCCCCTAACCCTAACCCTAGCCCGAACCCTAACCCTAACCCTTCCCCGAAGCCTTCCCCTCACCCGTCCCCTAATCCTAACCCGTGCGCTCACACTAACCCGCGCCCTCACAAGTACGCTCCGCCTAAACCGTTGTCGTACCCTCACCTGGACCCTACACCGTCCCCGTCCCCTAACCCTAACCCTAGCCCGAACCCTAACCCTAACCCTTCCCCGAAGCCTTCCCCTCACCCGTCCCCTAATCCTAACACGTACGCTCACACTAACCCGGTCCCTCACACGTACGCTCCCCCTAAACCGTTGTCGTACCCTCACCTGGACCCTAAACCGTCCCCGTCCCCTAACCCTAACCCTAGCCCGAACCCTAACCCTAACCCATCACCAAAGCCTTCCCCTCACCCGTCCCCTAATCCTAACGCGTACGCTCACACTAACCCGCGCCCTCACACGTACGCTCCCCCTAAACCGTTGTCGTACCCTCACCTGGACCCTAAACCGTCCCCGTCCCCTAACCCTAACCCTAGCCCGAACCCTAACCCTAACCCTTCCCCGAAGCCTTCCCCTCACCTGTCCCCTAATCCTAACCCGTACGCTCACACTAACTCGCGAACTCACAAGTACGCTCCGCCGAAACCGTTGTCGTACACTCACCTGGACCCTAAACCGTCCCCGTCCCCTAACCCTAACCCTAGCCCGAACACTAACCCTAACCCTTCCCCGAAGCCTTCCCCTCACCCGTCCCCTAATCCTAACCCGTACGCTCACACTAACCCGCGCCCTCACACGTACGCTCCCCCTAAACCGTTTTCGTACCCTCACCTGGACCCTAAACCGTCCCCATGCCCGAACCCTAACCCTAGCCCGAACCCTAACCCTAACCCTTCCCAGAAGCCTTCCCCTCACCAGTCCCCTAATCCTAACACGTACGCTCACACTAAGCCACGCCCTCACACGTATGTTCCCCCTAAACCGTTGTCGTACCCTCACCTGGACCCTAAACCGTCCTCGTCCCCTAACCCTAACCCTAGCCCGAACCCTAACCCTAACACTTCCCCGAAGCCTTCCCCTCACTCGTCCCCTAATCCTAACCCGTACGCTCACACTAACCCACGCCCTCACACGTACGCTCCGCATAAACCGTTGTCGTACCCTCACATGGACCCTAAACCGTCCCCGTCCCCTAACCCTAACGCTAGCCCGAACCCTAACCCTAACCCTTCCCCGAAGCCTTCCGCTCACCCGTCCCCTAATCCTAACCCGTACGCTCACACTAACCCACGCCCTCACACGTACGCTCCCCCTAAACCGTTGTCGTACCCTCACCTGGAGCCTAAACAGTCCCCGTCCCCTAACCCTAACCCTAGCCCGAACCCTAACCCTAACCCTTCCCCGAAGCCTTCCCCTCACCCGTCCCCTAATCCTAACCCGTACGCTCACACTAACCCGCGCCCTCACACGTACGCTCCCCCTAAACCGTTGTCGTACCCTCACCTGGACCCTAAACCGTCCCCGTCCCCTAACCCTAACCCTAGCCCGAACCCTAACCCTAACCCTTCCCCAAAACCTTCCCCTCACCTGTCCCCTAATCCTAACCCTTACGCTCACACTAACCCGCGCCCTCACACGTACGCTCCGCCTAAACCGTTGTCGTACCCTCACCTGGACCCTAAACCGTCCCCGTCCCCTAACCCTAACCCTAGCCGGAACCCGAACCCTAACGCTTCCCCGAAGCCTTCCCCTCACCTGTCCCCTAATCCTAATCCGTACGCTCACACTAACCCGCGCCCTCACACGTACGCTCCTCCTAAACCGTTGTCGTACCCTCACCTGGACCCTAAACCGTCCCCATCCCCGTCCCCTAACCCTAGCCCGAACCCTAACCCTAAACCTTCCCCGAAGCCTTCCCCTCACCCGTCCCCTAATCCTAACACGTACGCTCACACTAACCCGCGCCCTCACACGTACGCTCCCCCTAAACCGTTGTCATACCCTCACCTGGACCCTAAACCGTCCCCGTCCCCTAACCCTAACCCTAGCCCGTACCCTAACCCTAACCCTTCCCCAAAGCCTTCCCCTCACCCGTCCCCTAATCCTAACCCGTACGCTCACACTAACCCACGCCCTCACACATACACTCCGCCTAAGGCGCTGTCGTACCCTCACCTGGACCCTAAACCGTCACCGTGCCCTAACCCTAACCCTAGCCCAAACCCTAACCCTAACGCTTCCCCGAAGCCTTCCCCTCACCCGTCCCCTAATCCTAACCCGTACGCTCACACTAACCCGCGCCCTCACACGTACGCTCCCCCTAAACCGTTGTCGTACCCTCACCTGGACCCTAAACCGTCCCCGTCCCCTAACCCTAACCCTAGCCCGAACCCTAACCCTAACCCTTCCCCGAAGCCTTCCCCTCACCCGTCCCCTAATCCTAACCCGTACGCTCACACTAACCCGCCCCCTCACACGTACGCTCCCCCTAAACCGTTGTCATACCCTCACCTGGACCCTAAACCGTCCCCGTCCCCTAACCCTAACCCTAGCCCGAACCCTAACCCTAACCCTTCCCCGAAGCCTTCCCCTCACCCGTCCCCTAATCCTAACCCGTACGCTCACACTAACCCGCGCCTCACACGTGCGCTCCGCCTAAACCGTTTTCGTACCCTCTCCTGGACCCTACACCGTCCCCGTCCCCTAACCCTAACCCTAGCCCGAACCCTAACCCTAACCCTTCCCCGAAGCCTTCCCCTCACCCGTCCCCTAATCCTAACCCGTACGCTCACACTAACCCGCCCCCTCACACGTACGCTCCCCCTAAACCGTTGTCATACCCTCACCTGGACCCTAAACCGTCCCCGTCCCCTAACCCTAACCCTAGCCCGAACCCTAACCCTAACCCTTCCCCGAAGCCTTCCCCTCACCCGTCCCCTAATCCTAACCCGTACGCTCACACTAACCCGCGCCTCACACGTGCGCTCCGCCTAAACCGTTTTCGTACCCTCTCCTGGACCCTACACCGTCCCCGTCCCCTAACCCTAACCCTAGCCCGAACCCTAACCCTAACCCTTCCCCGAAGCCTTCCCCTCACCCGTCCCCTAATCCTAACCCGTACGCTCACACTAAGCCGCGCCCTCACACGTACGCTCCCCCTAAACCATTGTCGTACCCTCACCTGGACCCTAAACCGTCCCCGTCCCTTAACCCTAACCCTAGCCCGAACCCTAACCCTAACACTTCCCCGAAGCCTTCCCCTCACCCGTCCCCTAATCCTAACCCGTACGCTCACACTAACCCGCGCCCTCACACGTACGCTCCCCCTAAACCGTTGTCGTACCCTCACCTGGACCCTAAACCGTCCCCGTCCCCTAACCCTAACCCTAGCCCGAACCCTAACCCTAACTCTTCCCCAAAGCCTTCCCCTCACCCGTCCCCTAATCCTAACCCGTACGCTCACACTAACTTGCGCCCTCACACGTACGCTCCCCCTAAACCGTTGTCGTACCCTCACCTGGACCCTAAACCGTCCCCGTCCCCTAACCCTAACCCTAGCCCGAACCCTAACCCTAACCCTTGCCCGAAGCCTTCCCCTCACCCGTCCCCTAATCCTAACCCGTGCGCTCACACTAACCCGCGCCCTCACAAGTACGCTCCGCCTAAACCGTTGTCGTACCCTCACCTGGACCCTAAACCGTCCCCGTCCCCTAACCCTAACCCTAGCCCGAACCCTAACCCTAACCCTTCCCCGAAGCCTTCCCCTCACCCGTCCCCTAATCCTAACACGTACGCTCACACTAACCCGGTCCCTCACACGTACGCTCCCCCTAAACCGTTGTCGTACCCTCACCTGGACCCTAAACCGTCCCCGTCCCCTAACCCTAACCCTAGCCCGAACCCTAACCCTAACCCTTCCCCGAAGCCTTCCCCTCACCCGTCCCCTAATCCTAACCCGTACGCTCACACTAACCCGCGCCCTCACACGTACGCTGCCCCTAAACCGTTGTCGTACCCTCACTTGGACCCTAAACCGTCCCCGTCCCCTAACCCTAACCCTAGCCCGAACCCTAACCCTAACCCTTCCCCGAAACCTTCCCCTCACCCGTCCCCTAATCCTAAACCGTACGCTCACACTAACCCACGCCCTCACACGTACGTTCCCCCTAAACCGTTGTCGTACCCTCACCTGGACCCTAAACCGTCCCCGTCCCCTAAGCCTAACCCTACCCCGAACCCTAACCCTAACCGTTCCCCGAAGCCTTCCCCTCACCCGTCCCCTAATCCTAACCCGTACGCTCACACTAACCCGCGCCCTCACACGTACGCTGCCCCTAAACCGTTGTCGTACCCTCACCTGGACCCTAAACCGTCCCCGTCCCCTAACCCTAACCCTAGCCCGAACCCTAACCCTAACCCTTCCCCGAAGCCTTCCCCTCACCCGTCCCCTAATGCTAACCCGTACGCTCACACTAACCCGTGCCCTCACACGTACGCTCCCCCTAAACCGTTGTCGTACCCTCACCTGGACCCTAAACCGTCCCCGTCCCCTAAGCCTAACCCTAGCCCAAACCCTAACCCTAACCCTTCCCCGAAGCCTTCCCCTCACCCGTCCCCTAATCCTAACCCGTACGCTCACACTAACCCGCGCCCTCACACGTACGCTCCCCCTAAACCGTTGTCGTACCCTCACCTGGACCCTAAACCGTCCCCGTCCCCTAATCCTAACCGTAGCCCGAACCCTAACCCTAACCCTTCCCCGAAGCCTTCCCCTCACCCGTCCCCTAATCCTAACCCGTACGCTCACACTAACCCGCGCCCTCACACGTACGCTCCCCCAAACCGTTGTCGTACCCTCACCTGGACCCTAAACCGTCCCCGTCCCCTAACCCTAACCCTAGCCCGAACCCTAACCCTAACCCTTCCCCAAAGCCTTCCCCTCACCCGTCCCATAATCCTAACCCGTACGCTCACACTAACCCGCAACCTCACACGTGCGCTCCGCTGAAACCGTTGTCGTACCCTCACCTGGACCCTAAACCGTCCCTGTCCCCTAACCCTAACCCTAGCCCGAACCCTAACCCTAACCCTTCCCCGAAGCCTTCCCCTCACCCGTCCCCTAATCCTAACCCGTACGCTCACACTAACCCGCGCCCTCACACGTACGCTCCCCCTAAACCGTTGTCGTACCCTCACCAGGACCCTAAACCGTCCCCGTCCCCTAACCCTAACCCTAGCCCGAACCCTAACCCTAACCCTTCCCCGAAGCCTTCCCCTCACCCGTCCCCTAATGCTAACACGTACGCTCACACTAACCCGCGCCCTCACACGTACGCTCCCCCTAAACCGTTGTCGTACCCTCACCTGGACCCTAAACCGTCCCCGTCCCCTAACCCTAACCCTAGCCCGAACCCTAACCCTAACTCTTCCCCGAAGCCTTCCCCTCACCCGTCCCCTAATCCTAACCCGTACGCTCACACTAACCCGCGCCCTCACACGTGCGCTCCGCCTAAACCGTTGTCGTACCCTCACCTGGACCCTACACCGTCCCCGTCCCCTAACCCTAACCCTAGCCTGAACCCTAACCCTAAACCTTCCCCGAAGCCTTCCCCTCACCCGTCCCCTAATCCTAACCCTTACGCTCACACTAACCCGCGCCCTCACACCTACGCTCCCCCTAAACCGTTGTCGTACCCTCACCTGGACCCTAAACCGTCCCCGTCCCCTAACCCTAACCCTAGCCCGAACCCTAACCCTAACCCTTCCCCGAAGCCTTCCCCTCACCTGTCCCCTAATCCTAACCCGTACGCTCACACTAACCCGCGCCCTCACACGTACGCTCCCCCTAAACCATTGTCGTACCCTCACCTGGACCCTAAACCGTCCCCGTCCCCTAAGCCTAACCCTACCCCGAACCCTAACCCTAACCCTTCCCCGAAGCCTTCCCCTCACCCGTCCCCTAATCCTAACCCGTACGCTCACACTAACCCGCGCCCTCACACATACGCTCCCCCAAACCGTTGTCGTACCCTCACCTGGACCCTAAACCGTCCCCGTCCCCTAACCCTAACCCTAGCCCGAACCCTAACCCTAACCCTTCCCCGAAGCCTTCCCCTCACCCGTCCCCTAATCCTAACCCGTACGCTCACACTAACCCGCGCCCTCACACGTACGCTCCCCCTAAACCGTTGTACCCTCACCTGGACCCTAAACCGTCCCCGTCCCCTAACCCTAACCCTAGCCCGAACCCTAACCCTAACACTTCCCCGAAGCCTTCCCCTCACCCGTCCCGTAATCCTAACCCGTACGCTCACACTAACCCGCGCCCTCACACGTGCTCTCCGCCTAAACCGCTGTCGTACCCTCACCTGGACCCTAAACCGTCCCCGTCCCCTAACCCTAACCCTAGCCCGAACCCTAACCCTAACCCTTCCCCGAAGCCTTCCCCTCACCCGTCCCCTAATCCTAACCCGTACGCTCACACTAACCCGCGCCCTCACACGTACGCTCCCCCTAAACCGTTGTCGTACCCTCACCTGGACCCTAAACCGTCCCCGTCCCCTAACCCTAACCCTAGCCCGAACCCTAACCCTAACCCTTCCCCGAAGCCTTCCCCTCACCCGTCCCCTAATCCTAACCCGTACGCTCAAACTAACCCGCGCCCTCACACGTGCGCTCCCCCTAAACCGTTGTCGTACCCTCACCTGGACCCTAAACCGTCCCCTTCCCTAACCCTAACCCTAGCCCGAACCCTAAACCTAACCCTTCCCCGAAGCCTTCCACTCACCCGTCCCCTAATGCTAACCCGTACGCTCACACTAAACCGCGCCCTCACACGTACGCTCCCCCAAAACCGTTGTCGTACCCTCACCTGTACCCGAAACCGTCCCTGTCCCCTAACCCTAACCCTAGCCCGAACCCTAACCCTAACCCTTCCCCGAAGCCTTCCCCTCACCCGTCCCCTAATCCTAACCCGTACGCTCACACTAACCTGCGCCCTCACACGTACGCTCCCCCTAAACCGTTGTCGTACCCTCACCTGGACCCTAAACCGTCCCCGTCCCCTAACCCTAACCCTAGCCCGAACCCTAACCCTAACCCTTCCCCGAAGCCTTCCCCTCACCCGTCCCCTAATCCTAACCCGTACGCTCACACTAACCCGCGCCCTCACAAGTACGCTCCGCCTAAACCGTAGTCATACCCTCACCTGGACCCTAAACCGTCCCCGTCCCCTAACTCTAACCCTAGCCCGAACCCTAACCCTAAATCTTCCCCGAAGCCTTCCCCTCACCCGTCCCCTAATCCTAACCCGTACGCTCACACTAACCCGCAACCTCACACGTGCACTCCGCCTAAACCGTTGTCGTACCCTCACCTGGACCCTAAACCGTCCCCGTCCCCTAACCCTAACCCTAGCCCGAACCCTAACCCTAACCCTTCCCCGAAGCCTTCCCCTCACCCGTCCCCTAATCCTAACCCGTACGCTCACACTAACCCGCGCCCTAACACGTACGCTCCCCCTAAACCGTTGTCGTACCCTCACCTGGACCCTAAACCGTCCCCGTCCCCTAACCCTAACCCTAGCCCGAACCCTAACCCTAACCCTTCCCCGAAGCCTTCCCCTCACCCGTCCCCTAATCCTAACCCGTACGCTGACACTAACCCGCGCCCTCACACGTACGCTCCCCCTAAACCGTTGTCGTACCCTCACCTGGACCCTAAACCGTCCCCGTCCCCTAACCCTAACCCTAGCCCGAACCCTAACCCTAACCCTTCCCCGAAGCCTTCCCCTCACCCGTCCCCTAATCCTAACCCGTACGCTCACACTAACCCGCGCTCTCACACGTACGCTCCCCCTAAACCGTTGTCGTACCCTCACCTGGACCCTAAACCTTCCCCGTCCCCTAAGCCTAACCCTACACCGAACCCTAACCCTAACCCTTCCCCGAAGCCTTCCCCTCACCCGTCCCCTAATCCTAACCCGTACGCTCACACTAACCCGCGCTCTCACACATACGCTCCCCCTAAACCGTTGTCGTACCCTCACCTGGACCCTAAACCGTCCCCGTCCCCTAAACCTAACCCTAGCCCGAACCCTAACCCTAACACTTCCCCGAAGCCTTCCCCTCACCCGTCCCCTAATCCTAACCCGTACGCTCACACTAACCCGCGCCCTCACACGTACGCTCCCCCTAAACCGTTGTACCCTCACCTGGACCCTAAACCGTCCCCGTTCCCTAACCCTAACCCTAGCCCGAACCCTAACCCTAACACTTCCCCGAAGCTTTCCCCTCACCCGTCCCCTAATCCTAACCCGTACGCTCACACTAACCCGCGCCCTCACACGTGCTCTCCACCTAAACCGTTGTCGTACCCTCTCCTGGACCCTAAACCGTCCCCGTCCCCTAACCCTAACCCTAGCCCGAACCCTAACCCTAACCCTTCCCCGAAGCCTTCCCCTCACCCGTCCCCTAATCCTAACCCGTACGCTCACACTAACCCGCGCCCTCACACGTACGCTCCCCCTAAACCGTTGTCGTACCCTCACCAGGACCCTAAACCGTCCCCGTCCCCTAACCCTAACCCTAGCCCGAACCCTAACCCTAACCCTTCCCCGAAGCCTTCCCCTCACCCGTCCCCTAATGCTAACACGTACGCTCACACTAACCCGCGCCCTCACACGTACGCTCCCCCTAAACCGTTGTCGTACCCTCACCTGGACCCTAAACCGTCCCCGTCCCCTAACCCTAACCCTAGCCCGAACCCTAACCCTAACCCTTCCCCGAAGCCTTCCCCTCACCCGTCCCCTGATCCTAACCCGTACGCTGACACTAACCCGCGCCCTCACACGTACGCTCCCCCTAAACCGTTGTCGTACCCTCACCTGGACCCTAAACCGTCCCCGTCCCCTAACCCTAACCCTAGCCCGAACCCTAACCCTAACCCTTCCCCGAAGCCTTCCCCTCACCCGTCCCCTAATCCTAACCCGTACGCTCACACTAACCCGCGCCCTCACACATACGCTCCCCCTAAACCGTTGTCGTACCCTCACCTGGACCCTAAACCGTCCCCGTCCCCTAACCCTAACCCTAGCCCGAACCCTAACCCTAACACTTCCCCGAAGCCTTCCCCTCACCCGTCCCCTAATCCTAACCCGTACGCTCACACTAACCCGCGCCCTCACACGTACGCTCCCCCTAAACCGTTGTACCCTCACCTGGACCCTAAACCGTCCCCGTCCCCTAACCCTAACCCTAGCCCGAACCCTAACCCTAACACTTCCCCGAAGCTTTCCCCTCACCCGTCCCCTAATCCTAACCCGTACGCTCACACTAACCCGCGCCCTCACACGTGCTCTCCGCCTAAACCGTTGTACCCTCACCTGGACCCTAAACCGTCCCCGTCCCCTAACCCTAACCCTAGCCCGAACCCTAACCCTAACCCTTCCCCGAAGCCTTCCCCTCACCCGTCAACTAATCCTAACCCGTACGCTCACACTAACCCGCGCCCTCACACGTACGCTCCCCCTAAACCGTTGTCGTACCCTCACCAGGACCCTAAACCGTCCCCGTCCCCTAACCCTAACCCTAGCCCGAACCCTAACCCTAACCCTTCCCCGAAGCCTTCCCCTCACCCGTCCCCTAATGCTAACACGTACGCTCACACTAACCCGCGCCCTCACACGTACGCTCCCCCTAAACCGTTGTCGTACCCTCACCTGGACCCTAAACCGTCCCCGTCCCCTAACCCTAACCCTAGCCCGAACCCTAACCCTAACTCTTCCCCGAAGCCTTCCCCTCACCCGTCCCCTAATCCTAACCCGTACGCTCACACTAACCCGCGCCCTCACACGTGCGCTCCGCCTAAACCGTTGTCGTACCCTCACCTGGACCCTACACCGTCCCCGTCCCCTAACCCTAACCCTAGCCTGAACCCTAAACCTAAACCTTCCCCGAAGCCTTCCCCTCACCCGTCCCCTAATCCTAACCCGTACGCTCACACTAACCCGCGCCCTCACACGTACGCTCCCCCTAAACCGTTGTCGTACCCTCACCTGGACCCTAAACCGTCCCCGTCCCCTAACCCTAACCCTAGCCCGAACCCTAACCCTAACCCTTCCCCGAAGCCTTCCCCTCACTCGTCCCCTAATCCTAACCCGTACGCTAACACTAACCCGCGCCCTCACACGTACGCTCCCCCTAAACCGTTGTCGTACCCTCACCTGGACCCTAAACCGTCCCCGTCCCCTAACCCTAACCCTAGCCCGAACCCTAACCCTAACCCTTCCCCGAAGCCTTCCCCTCACCCGTCCCCTAATCCTAACACGTACGCTCACACTAACCCGCGCCCTCACACGTGCGCTCCCCCTAAACCGTTGTCGTACCCTCACTTGGACCCTAAACCGTCCCCTTCCCTAACCCTAACCCTAGCCCGAACCCTAACCCTAACCCTTCCCCGAAGCCTTCCACTCACCCGTCCCCTAATGCTAACCCGTACGCTCACACTAACCCGCGCCCTCACACGTACGCTCCCCCAAAACCGTTGTCGTACCCTCACCTGGACCCGAAACCGTCCCCGTTCCCTAACCCTAACCCTAGCCCGAACCCTAACCCTAACCCTTCCCCGAAGCCTTCCCCTCACCGGTCCCCTAATCCTAACCCGTACGCTCAAACTAACCGGCGCCCTCACATGTACGCTCCCCCTAAACCGTTGTCGTAACCTCACCTGGACCCTAAACCGTCCCCGTGCCCTAACCCTAACCCTAGCACGAACCCTAACCCTAACCCTTCCCCGAAGCCTTCCCCTCACCCGTCCCCTAATCCTAACCCGTACGCTCACACTAACCCGCGCCCTCACACGTACGCTCCCCCTAAACCGTTGTCGTACCCTCACCTGGACCCTAAACCGTCCCCGTCCCCTAACCCTAACCCTAGCCCGAACCCTAACCCTAACCCTTCCCCAAAGCCTTCCCCTCACCCGTCCCCTAATCCTAACCCGTACGCTCACACTAACCTGCGCCCTCACACGTACGCTCCCCCTAAACCGTTGTCGTACCCTCACCTGGACCCTAAACCGTCCCCGTCCCCTAACCCTAACCCTAGCCCGAACCCTAACCCTAACCCTTCCCCGAAGCCTTCCCCTCACCCGTCCCCTAATCCTAACCCGTACGCTCACACTAACCCGCGCCCTCACAAGTACGCTCCGCCTAAACCGTAGTCATACCCTCACCTGGACCCTAAACCGTCCCCGTCCCCTAACTCTAACCCTAGCCCGAACCCTAACCCTAAATCTTCCCCGAACCCTTCCCCTCACCCGTCCCCTAATCCTAACCCGTACGCTCACACTAACCCGCAACCTCACACGAGCACTCCGCCTAAACCGTTGTCGTACCCTCACCTGGACCCTAAACCGTCCCCGTCCCCTAACCCTAACCCTAGCCCGAACCCTAACCCTAACCCTTCCCCGAAGCCTTCCCCTCACCCGTCCCCTAATCCTAACCCGTACGCTCACACTAACCCGCGCCCTAACACGTACGCTCCCCCTAAACCGTTGTCGTACCCTCACCTGGACCCTAAACCGTCCCCGTCCCCTAACCCTAACCCTAGCCCGAACCCTAACCCTAACCCTTCCCCGAAGCCTTCCCCTCACCCGTCCCCTAATCCTAACCCGTACGCTGACACTAACCCGCGCCCTCACACGTACGCTCCCCCTAAACCGTTGTCGTACCCTCACCTGGACCCTAAACCGTCCCCGTCCCCTAACCCTAACCCTAGCCCGAACCCTAACCCTAACCCTTCCCCGAAGCCTTCCCCTCACCCGTCCCCTAATCCTAACCCGTACGCTCACACTAACCCGCGCCCTCACACGTACGCTCCCCCTAAACCGTTGTCGTACCCTCACCTGGACCCTAAACCTTCCCCGTCCCCTAAGCCTAACCCTACACCGAACCCTAACCCTAACCCTTCCCCGAAGCCTTCCCCTCACCCGTCCCCTAATCCTAACCCGTACGCTCACACTAACCCGCACCCTCACACGTACGCTCCCCCTAAACCGTTGTCGTACCCTCACCTGGACCCTAAACCGTCCCCATGCCCTAACCCTAACCCTAGCCCGAACCCTAACCCTAATCCTTCCCAGAAGCCTTCCCCTCACCAGTCCCCTAATCCTAACACGTACGCTCACACTAACCCACGCCCTCACACTTATGCTCCCCCTAAACCGTTGTCGTACCCTCACCTCGACCCTAAACCGTCCCCGTCCCCTAACCCTAACCCTAGCCCGAACCCTAACCCTAACTCTTCCCCGAAGCCTTCCCCTCACCCGTCCCCTAATCCTAACCCGTACGCTCACACTAACCCGCGCCCTCACACGTGCGCTCCGCCTAAACCGTTGTCGTACCCTCACCTGGACCCTACACCGTCCCCGTCCCCTAACCCTAACCCTAGCCCGAACCCTAACCCTAAACCTTCCCTGAAGCCTTCCCCTCACCCGTCCCCTAATCCTAACCCGTACGCTCACACTAACCCGCGCCCTCACACGTACGCTCCCCCTAAACCGTTGTCGTACCCTCACCTGGACCCTAAACCGTCCCCGTCCCCTAACCCTAACCCTAGCCCGAACCCTAACCCTAACCCTTCCCCGAAGCCTTCCCCTCACCCGTCCCCTAATCCTAACCCGTACGCTCACACTAACCCGCGCCCTCACACGTACGCTCCCCCTAAACCGTTGTCGTACCCTCACCTGGACGCTAAACCGTCCCCGTCCCCTAACCCTAACCCTAGCCCGAACCCTAACCCTAACCCTTCCGCAAAGCCTTCCCCTCACCCGTCCCCTAATCCTAACCCGTACGCTCACACTAACCTGCGCCCTCACACGTACGCTCCCCCTAAACCGTTGTCGTACCCTCACCTGGACCCTAAACCGTCCCCTTCCCTAACCCTAACCCTAGCCCGAACCCTAAACCTAACCCTTCCCCGAAGCATTCCACTCACCCGTCCCCTAATGCTAACCCGTACGCTCACACTAACCCGCGCCCTCACACTAACCCGCGCCCTCACACGTACGCTCCCCCTAAACCGTTGTCGTACCCTCACCTGGACCCGAAACCGTCCCCGTCCCCTAACCCTAACCCTAGCCCGAACCCTAACCCTAACCCTTCCCCGAAGCCTTCCCCTCACCCGTCCCCTAATCCTAACCCGTACGCTCACACTAACCCGCGCCCTCACACGTACGCTCCCCCTAAACCGTTGTCGTACCCTCACTTGGACGCTAAACCGTCCCCGTCCCCTAACCCTAACCCTAGCCCGAACCCTAACCCTAACCCTTCCGCAAAGCCTTCCCCTCACCCGTCCCCTAATCCTAACCCGTACGCTCACACTAACCTGCGCCCTCACACGTACGCTCCCCCTAAACCGTTGTCGTACCCTCACCTGGACCCTAAACCGTCCCCGTCCCCTAACCCTAACCCTAGCCCGAACCCTAACCCTAACCCTTCCCCGAAGCCTTCCCCTCACACGTCCCATAATCCTAACCCGTACGCTCACACTAACCCGTGCCCTCACACGTACGCTCCCCCTAAACCGTTGTCGTACCCTCACCTGGACCCTAAACCGTCCCCGTCCCCTAACCCTAACCCTAGCCCGAACCCTAACACTAACCCTTCCCCGAAGCCTTCCCCTCACCCGTCCCCTAATCCTAACCCGTACGCTCACACTAACCCGCGCCCTAACACGTGCGCTCCCCCTAAACCGTTGTCGTACCCTCACCTGGACCCTAAACCGTCCCCTTCCCTAACCCTAACCCTAGCCCGAACCCTAAACCTAACCCTTCCCCGAAGCCTTCCACTCACCCGTCCCCTAATGCTAACCCGTACGCTCACACTAACCCGCGCCCTCACACGTACGCTCCCCCTAAACCGTTGTCGTAACCTCACCTGGACCCTAAACCGTCCCCGTCCCCTAACCCTAACCCTAGCCCGAACCCTAACCCTAACCCTTCCCCGAAGCCTTCCCCTCACCCGTCCCCTAATCCTAACCCGTACGCTCACACTAACCCGCGCCCTCACACGTACGCTCCCCCTAAACCGTTGTCGTACCCTCACCTGGACGCTAAACCGTCCCCGTCCCCTAACCCTAACCCTAGCCCGAACCCTAACCCTAACACTTCCGCAAAGCCTTCCCCTCACCCGTCCCCTAATCCTAACCCGTACGCTCACACTAACCTGCGCCCTCACACGTACGCTCCCCCTAAACCGTTGTCGTACCCTCACCTGGACCCTAAACCGTCCCCGTCCCCTAACCCTAACCCTAGCCCGAACCCTAACCCTAACCCTTCCCCGAAGCCTTCCCCTCACCCGTCCCCTAATCCTAACCCGTACGCTCACACTAACCCGCGCCCTCACAAGTACGCTCCGCCTAAACCGTAGTCATACCCTCACCTGGACCCTAAACCGTCCCCGTCCCCTAACTCTAACCCTAGGCCGAACCCTAACCCTAACACTTCCCCGAAGCCTTCCCCTCACCCGTCCTCTAATGCTAACCCGTAGGCTCACACTAACCCGCACCCTCACACGTACGCTCCCCCTAAACTGTTGTCGTACCCTCACCTGGACCCTAAACCGTCCCCGTCACCTAACCCTAACCCTAGCCCGAACCCTAACCCTAACCCTTCCCCGAAGCCTTCCCCTCACCCGTCCCCTAATGCTAACCCGTACGATCACACTAACCCGCGCCCTCACACGTACGCTCCCCCTAAACCGTTGTCGTACCCTCACCTGGACCCTAAACCGTCCCCGTCCCCTAACCCTAACCCTAGCCCGAACCCTAACCCTAACCCTTCCCCGAAGCCTTCCCCTCACCCGTCCCCTAATCCTAACCCGTACGCTCACACTAACCCGCGCCCTCACACGTACGCTCCCCCTAAACCGTTGTCGTACCCTCACCTGGACCCTAAACCGTCCCCGTCCCCTAACCCTAACCCTAGCCCGAACCCTAACCCTAACCCTTCCCCGAAGCCTTCCCCTCACCCGTCCCCTAATCCTAACCCGTACACTCAGACTAACCCGCGCGCTCACACGTGCGCTCCGCCTAAACCGTTGTCGTACCCTCACCTGGACCCTACACCGTCCCCGTCCCCTAACCCTAACCCTAGCCCGAACCCTAACCCTAACCTTTCCCCGAAGCCTTCCCCTCACCCGTCCCCTAATCCTAACCCGTACGCTCACACTAACCCGCACCCTCACACGTACGCTCCCCCTAAACCGTTGTCGTACCCTCACCTGGACCCTAAACCGTCCCCGTCCCCTAACCCTAACCCTAGCCCGAACCCTAATCCTAACCCTTCCCCGAAGCCTTCCCCTCACCCGTCCCCTAATCCTAACCCGTACTCTCACAGTAACCCGCGCCCTCACACGTACGCTCCCCCTAAACCGTTGTCGTACCCTCACCTGGACGCTAAACCGTCCCCGTCCCCTAATCCTAACACTAGCCCGAACCCTAACCCTAACCCTTGCCCGAAGCCTTCCCCTCACCCGTCCCCTAATCCTAACCCGTACGCTCACACTAACCCGCGCCCTCACACGTGCCCTCCGCCTAAACCGTTGTCGTACCCTCACCTGGACCCTACACCGTCCCCGTCCCCTAACCCTAACCCTACCCTGAACCCTAACCCTAACCCTTCCTCGAAGCCTTCCCCTCACCCGTCCCCTAATCCTAAACCGTACGCTCACACTAACCCGCGCCCTCACACGTACGCTCCCCCTAAACCGTTGTCGTACACTCACCTGGACCCTAAACCGTCCCCGTCCCCTAACCCTAACCCTAGCCCGAACCCTAACCCTAACCCTTCCCCGAAGCCTTCCCCTCACACGTCCCCTAATCCTAATCCGTACGCTCACACTAACCCGCGCACTCACACGTACGCTCCCACTAAACCGTTGTCATACCCTCATCTGGACCCTAAACCGTCCCCGTCCCCTAACCCTAACCCTAGCCCGAACCCTAACCCTAACCCTTCCCCGAAGCCTTCCCCTCACCCGTCCCCTAATCCTAACACGTACGCTCACACTAACCCGCGCCCTCACACGTGCGCTCCGCCTAAACCGTTGTCGTACCCTCACCTGGACCCTAAATGTCCCCGTCACCTAACCCTAACCCTAACCCTAGCCCGAACCCTAAACCTAACCCTTCCCCGAAGCCTTCCCCTCACCCGTCCCCTAATCCTAACCCGTACGCTCACACTAACCCGCGCCCTCACACGTACGCTCCCCCTAAACCGTTGTCGTACCCTCACCTGGACCCTAAACCGTCCCCGTCCCCTAACCCTAACCCTAGCCCGAACCCTAACCCTAACCCATCACCAAAGCCTTCCCCTCACCCGTCCCCTAATCCTAACGCGTACGCTCACACTAACCCGCGCCCTCACACGTACGCTCCCCCTAAACCGTTGTCGTACCCTCACCTGGACCATAAATCGTCCCCGTCCCCTAACCCTAACCCTAGCCCGAACCCTAACCCTAACCCTTCCCAGAAGCCTTCCCCTCACCCGTCCCCTAATCCTAACCCGTACGCTCACACTAACCCGCGCCCTCACAAGTACGCTCCGCCGAAACCGTTGTAGTACACTCACCTGGACCCTAAACCGTCCCCGTCCCCTAACCCTAACCCTAGCCCGAACCCTAACCCTAACCCTTCCCCGAAGCCTTCCCCTCACCCGTCCCCTAATCCTAACACGTACGCTCACACTAACCCGCACCCTCACACGTACGCTCCCCCTAAACCGTTGTCATACCCTCACCTGGACCCTAAACCGTCCCCATGCCCTAACCCTAACCCTAGCCCGAACCCTAACCCTAACTCTTCCCAGAAGCCTTCCCCTCACCAGTCCCCTAATCCTAACACGTACGCTCACACTAACCCACGCCCTCACACTTATGCTCCCCCTAAACCGTTGTACCCTCACCTGGACCCTAAACCGTCCCCGTCCCCTAACCCTAACCCTAGCCCGAACCCTAACCCTAACGCTTCCCCGAAGTCTTCCCCTCAACCGTCCCCTAATCCTAACCCGTACGCTCACACTAACCCGCGCCCTCACACGTACGCTCCCCCTAAACCGTTGTCGTACCCTCACCTGGACCCTAAACCGTCCCCGTCCCCTAACCCTTACCCTAGCCCGAACCCTAACCCTAACCCTTCCCCGAAGCCTTCCCCTCACCCGTCCCCTAATCCTAACCCGTACGCTCACACTAACCCGCGCCCTCACAAGTACGCTCCGCCGAAACCGTTGTCGTACACTCACCTGGACCCTAAACCGTCCCCGTCCCCTAACCCTAACCCTAGCCTGAACCCTAACCCTAACCCTTCCCCGAAGCCTTCCCCTCACCCGTCCCCTAATCCTAACCCGTACGCTCACACTAACCCGCGCCCTCACAAGTACGCTCCGCTGAAACCGTTGTCGTACACTCACCTGGACCCTAAACCGTCCCCGTCCCCTAACCCTAATCCTAGCCCGAACCCTAACCCTAACCCTTCCCCGAAGCCTTCCCCTCACCCGTCCCCTAATCCTAACCCGTACGCGCACACTAACCCGCGCCCTCACATGTACGCTCCCCCTAAACCGTTGTCGTACCCTCACCTGGACCCTAAACCGTCCCCATGCCCTAACCCTAGCCCTAGCCCGAACCCTAACCCTAACCCTTCCCAGAAGCCTTCCCCTCACCCGTCCCCTAATCCTAATCCGTACGCTCACACTAACCCGCGCCCTCACACTTATGCTCCCCCTAAACCGTTGTCGTGCCCTCACCTGGACCCTAAACCGTCCCCGTCCCCTAACCCTAACCCTAGCCCGAACCCTAACCCTAACTCTTCCCCGAAGCCTTCCCCTCACCCGTCCCCTAATCCTAACCCGTACGCTCACACTAACCCGCGCCCTCACACGTGCGCTCCGCCTAAACCGTTGTCGTACCCTCACCTGGACCCTACACCGTCCCCGTCCCCTAACCCTAACCCTAGCCCGAACCCTAACCCTAAACCTTCCCCGAAGCCTTCTCCTCACCCGTCCCCTAATCCTAACCCGTACGCTCACACTAACCCGCGCCCTCACACGTACGCTCCCCCTAAACCGTTGTCGTACCCTCACCTGGACCCTAAACCGTCCCCGTCCCCTAACCCTAACCCTAGCCCGAACCCTAACCCTAACCCTTCCCCGAAGCCTTCCCCTCACCCGTCCCCTAATCCTAACCCATACGCTCACACTAACCCGCGCCCTCACACGTATGCTCCCCCTAAACCGTTGTCGTACCCTCACCTGGACCCTAAACCGTCCCCGTCCCCTAACCCTAACCCTAGCCCGAACCCTAACCCTAACCCTTCCCCGAAGCCTTCCCCTCACCCGTCCCCTAATCCTAACCCGTACGCTCACACTAACCCGCGCCCCCACACGTGCGCTCCCCCTAAACCGTTGTCGTACCCTCACCTGGACCCTAAACCATCCCCTTCCCTAACCCTAACCCTAGCCCGAACCCTAAACCTAACCCTTCCCCGACCCTTCCACTCACCCGTCCCCTAATGCTAACCCGTACGCTCACACTAACCCGCGCCCTCACACGTACGCTCCCCCTAAACCGTTGTCGTACCCTCACCTGGACCCGAAACCGTCCCCGTCCCCTAACCCTAAACCTAGCCCAAACCCTAACCTTAACCCTTCCCCGAAGCCTTCCCCTCACCCGTCCCCTAATCCTAACCCGTACGCTCAAACTCACCCGCGCCCTCACATGTACGCTCCCCCTAAACCGTTGTCGTAACCTCACCTGGACCCTAAACCGTCCCCGTCCCCTAACCCTAACCCTAGCCCGAACCCTAACCCTAACCCTTCCCCGAAGCCTTCCCCTCACCCGTCCCCTAATCCTAACCCGTACGCTCACACTAACCCGCGCCCTCACACGTACGCTCCCCCTAAACCGTTGTCGTACCCTCACCTGGACCCTAAACCGTCCCCGTCCCCTAACCCTAACCCTAGCCCGAACCCTAACCCTAACCCTTCCCCAAAGCCTTCCCCTCACCCGTCCCCTAATCCTAACCCGTACGCCCACACTAACCTGCGCCCTCACACGTACGCTCCCCCTAAACCGTTGTCGTACCCTCACCTGGACCCTAAACCGTCCCCGTCCCCTAACCCTAACCCTAGCCCGAACCCTAACCCTAACCCTTCCCCGAAGCCTTCCCCTCACCTGTCCCCTAATCCTAACCCGTATGCTCACACTAACCCGCGCCCTCACAAGTACGCTCCGCCTAAACCGTAGTCATACCCTCACCTGGACCCTAAACCGTCCCCGTCCCCTAACTCTAACCCTAGCCCGAACCCTAACCCTAAATCTTCCCCGAAGCCTTCCCCTCACCCGTCCCCTAATCCTAACCCGTACGCTCACACTAACCCGCAACCTCACACGTGCACACCGCCTAAACCGTTGTCGTACCCTCACCTGGACCCTAAACCGTCCCCGTCCCCTAACCCTAACCCTAGCCCGAACCCTAACCCTAACCCTTCCCCGAAGCCTTCCCCTCACCCGTCCCCTAATCCTAACCCGTACGCTCACACTAACCCGTGCCCTCACACGTACGCTCCCCCTAAACCGTTGTCGTACCCTCACCTGGACCCTAAACTGTCCCCGTCCCCTAACCCTAACCCTAGCCCGAACCCTAACCCTAACCCTTACCCGAAGCCTTCCCCTCACCCGTCCCCTAATCCTAACCCGTACGCTGACACTAACCCGCGCCCTCACACGTACGCTCCCCCTAAACCGTTGTCGTACCCTCACCTGGACCCTAAACCGTCCCCGTCCCCTAACCCTAACCCTAGCCCGAACCCTAACCCTAACCCTTCCCGAAGCCTTCCCCTCACCCGTCCCCTAATCCTAACCCGTACGCTCACACTAACCCGCGCCCTCACACGTACGCTCCCCCTAAACCGTTGTCGTACCCTCACCTGGACCCTAAACCTTCCCCGTCCCCTAAGCCTAACCCTACACCGAACCCTAACCCTAACCCTTCCCCGAAGCCTTCCCCTCACCCGTCCCCTAATCCTAACACGTACGCTCACACTAACCCGCGCCCTCACACATACGCTCCCCCTAAACCGTTGTCGTACCCTCACCTGGACCCTAAACCGTCCCCGTCCCCTAACCCTAACCCTAGCCCGAACCCTAAACCTAACCCTTCCCCGAAGCCTTCCCCTCACCCGTCCCCTAATCCTAACCCGTACGCTCACACTAACCCGCGCCCTCACACGTACGCTCCCCCTAAACCGTTGTCGTACCCTCACCTGGACCCTAAACCGTCCCCGTCCCCTAACCCTAACCCTAGCCCGAACCCTAACCCTAACCCATCACCAAAGCCTTCCCCTCACCCGTCCCCTAATCCTAACGCGTACGCTCACACTAACCCGCGCCCTCACACGTACGCTCCCCGTAAACCGTTGTCGTACCCTCACCTGGACCCTAAATCGTCCCCGTCCCCTAACCCTAACCCTAGCCCGAACCCTAACACTAACCCTTCCCCGAAGCCTTCCCCTCACCCGTCCCCTAATCCTAACCCGTACGCTCACACTAAACTGCGCCCTCACAAGTACGCTCCGCCGAAACCGTTGTAGTACACTCACCTGGACCCTAAACCGTCCCCGGCCCCTAACCCTAACCCTAGCCCGAACCCTAACCCTAACCCTTCCCAGAAGCCTTCCCCTCACCCGTCCCCTAATCCTAACACGTACGCTCACACTAACCCACGCCCTCACACTTATGCTCCCCCTAAACCGTTGTCGTACCCTCACCTGGACCCTAAACCGTCCCCGTCCCCTAACCCTAACCCTAGCCCGAACCCTAACCCTAACGCTTCCCCGAAGTCTTCCCCTCAACCGTCCCCTAATCCTAACCCGTACGCTCACACTAACCCGCGCCCTCACACGTACGCTCCCCCTAAACCGTTGTCGTACCCTCACCTGGACTCTAAACCGTCCCCGTCCCCTAACCCTTACCCTAGCCCGAACCCTAACCCTAACCCTTCCCCGAAGCCTTCCCCTCACCCGTCCCCTAATCCTAACCCGTACGCTCACACTAACCCGCGCCCTCACAAGTACGCTCCGCCGAAACCGTTGTCGTACACTCACCTGGACCCTAAACCGTCCCCGTCCCCTAACCCTAACCCTAGCCCAAACCCTAACCCTAACCCTTCCCCGAAGCCTTCCCCTCACCCGTCCCCTAATCCTAACCCGTACGCTCACACTAACCCGCGCCCTCACAAGTACGCTCCCCTGAAACCGTTGTCGTACACTCACCTGGACCCTAAACCGTCCCCGTCCCCTAACCCTAACCCTAGCCCGAACCCTAACCCTAACCCTTCCCCAAAGCCTTCCCCTCACCCGTCCCCTAATCCTAACCCGTACGCTCACACTAACCCGCGCCCTCACACGTACGCTCCCCCTAAACCGTTGTCGTACCCTCACCTGGACCCTAAACCGTCCCCGTCCCCTAACCCTAACCCTAGCCCGAACCCTAACCCTAACCCTTCCCCGAAGCCTTCCCCTCACCCGTTCCCTAATACTAACCCGTACGCTCACACTAACCCGCGCCCTCACACGTGCGCTCCCCCTAAACCGTTGTCGTACACTCACCTGGACCCTAAACCGTCGCGTCCCCTAACCCTAACCCTAGCCCGAACCCTAACCCTAACCCTTCCCCGAAGCCTTCCCCTCACCCGTCCCCTAATCCTAACCCGTACTCTCACACTAACCCGCGCCCTCACACGTATGCTCCCCCTAAACCGTTGTCGTACCCTCACCTGGACCCTAAACCGTCCCCGTCCCCTAACCCTAACCCTAGCCCGAACTCTAACACTAACGCTTCCCCGAAGCCTTCCCCTCAACCGTCCCCTAATCCTAACCCGTACGCTCACACTAACCCGCGCCCTCACACGTACGCTCCCCCTAAACCGTTGTCGTACCCTCACCTGGACCCTAAACCGTCCCCGTCCCCTAACCCTAACCCTAGCCCGAACCCTAACCCTAACCCTTCCCCGAAGCCTTCCCCTCACCCGTCCCCTAATCCTAACCCGTATGCTCACACTAACCCGCGCCCTCACACGTACGCTCCCCCTAAACCGTTGTCGTACCCTCACCTGGACCCTAAACCGTCCCCGTCCCCTAACCCTAACCCTAGCCCGAACCCTAACCCTAACCCTTCCCCGAAGCCTTCCCCTCACCCGTCCCCTAATACTAACCCGTACGCTCACACTGACCAGCGCCCTCACACGTGCGCTCCGCCTAAACCGTTGCCGTACCCTCACCTGGACCCTAAAGCGTCCCCATCCCCTAAACCTAACCCTAGCCCGATCCCTAACCCAAACCCTTCCCCGAAGCCTTCCCCTCACCCGTCCCCTAATCCTAACCCGTACTCTCACACTAACCCACGCCCTCACACGTACGCTCCCCCTAAACCGTTGTCGTACCCTCACCTGGACCCTAAACCGTCCCCGTCCCCTAACCCTAACCCTAGCCCAAACCCTAACCCTAACCCTTCCCCGAAGCCTTCCCCTCACCCGTCCCCTAATCCTAACCCGTACGCTCACACTAACCCGCGCCCTCACACGTACGTTCCCCCTAAACCGTTGTCGTACACTCACCTGGACCCTAAACCGTCCCCGTCACCTAACCCTAACACTAACCCTAGCCCGAACCCTAACCCTAACCCTTCCCCAAAGCCTTCCCCTCACCCGTCCCCTAATCCTAACCCGTACGCTCACACTAACCCGCAACCTCACACGTGCGCTCCGCTGAAACCGTTGTCGTACCCTCACCTGGACCCTAAACCGTCCCTGTCCCCTAACCCTAACCCTAGCCCGAACCCTAACCCTAACCCTTCCCCGAAGCCTTCCCCTCACCCGTCCCCTAATCCTAACCCGTACGCTCACACTAACCCGCGCCCTCACACGTACGCTCCCCCTAAACCGTTGTCGTACCCTCACCTGGACCCTAAACCGTTCCCGTCCCCTAACCCTAACCCTAGCCCGAACCCTAACCCTAAGCCTTCCCCGAAGCCTTCCCCTCACCCGTCCCCTAATCCTAAACTGTACGCTCACACTAACCCGCGCCCTCACACGTATGCTCCCCCTAAACCGTTGTCGTACCCTCACCTGAACCCTAAACCGTCCCCGTCCCCTAACCCTAACCCTAGCCCGAACCCTAACCCTAACCCTTCCCCGAAGCCTTCCCCTCACCCGTCCCCTAATCCTAAACCGTATGCTCACACTAACCCGCGCCCTCACACGTACGCTCCCCCTAAACCGTTGTCGTACCCTCACCTGGACCCTAAACCGTCCCCGTCCCCTAAGCCTAACCCTACCCCGAACCCTAACCCTAACCCTTCCCCGAAGCCTTCCCCTCACCCGTTCCCTAATGCTAACACGTACGCTCACACTAACCCGCGCCCTCACACGTACGCTCCCCCTAAACCGTTGTCGTACCCTCACCTGGACCCTAAACCGTCCCCGTCCCCTAACCCTAACCCTAGCCCGAACCCTAACCCTAACTCTTCCCCGAAGCCTTCCCCTCACCCGTCCCCTAATCCTAACCCGTACGCTCACACTAACCCGCGCCCTCACACGTGCGCTCCGCCTAAACCGTTGTCGTACCCTCACCTGGACCCTACACCGTCCCCGTCCCCTAACCCTAACCCTAGCCCGAACCCTAACCCAAAACCTTCCCCGAAGCCTTCCCCTCAACCGTCCCCTAATCCTAACCCGTACGCTCACACTAACCCGCGCCCTCACACATACGCTCCCCCTAAACCGTTGTCGTACCCTCACCTGGACCCTAAACCGTCCCCGTCCCCTAACCCTAACCCTAGCCCGAACCCTAACCCTAACCCTTCCCCGAAGCCTTCCCCTCACCCGTCCCCTAATCCTAACCCGTACGCTCACACTAACCCGCGCCCTCACACCTACGCTCCCCCTAAACCGTTGTCGTACCCTCACCTGGACCCTAAACCGTCCCCGTCCCCTAACCCTAACCCTAGCCCGAACCCTAACCCTAACCCTTCCCCGAAGCCTTCCCCTCACCCGTCCCCTAATCCTAACCCGTACGCTCACACTAACCCGCGCCCTCACACGTGCGCTCCCCCTAAACCGTTGTCGTACCCTCACCTGGACCCTAAACCGTCCCCTTCCCTAACCCTAACCCTAGCCCGAACCCTAAACCTAACCCTTCCCCAAAGCCTTCCCCTCACCCGTCCCCTAATGCTAACCCGTACGCTCACACTAACCCGCGCCCTCACACGTACGCTCCCCCTAAACCGTTGTCGTACCCTCACCTGGACCCGAAACCGTCCCCGTCCCCTAACCCTAACCCTAGCCCGAACCCTAACCCTAACCCTTCCCCGAAGCCTTCCACTCACCCGTCCCCTAATCCTAACCCGTACGCTCAAACTAACCCGCGCCCTCACATGTACGCTCCCCCTAAACCGTTGTCGTAACCTCACCTGGACCCTAAACCGTCCCCGTCCCCTAACCCTAACCCTAGCCCGAACCCTAACCCTAACCCTTCCCCGAAGCCTTCCCCTCACCCGTCCCCTAATCCTAACCCGTACGCTCACACTAACCCGCGCCCTCACACGTACGCTCCCCCTAAACCGTTGTCGTACCCTCACCTGGACCCTAAACCGTCCCCGTCCCCTAACCCTAACCCTAGCCCGAACTCTAACACTAACGCTTCCCCGAAGCCTTCCCCTCAACCGTCCCCTAATCCTAACCCGTACGCTCACAATAACCCGCGCCCTCACACGTACGCTCCCCCTAAACCGTTGTCGTACCCTCACCTGGACCCTAAACCGTCCCCGTCCCCTAACCCTAACCCTAGCCCGAACCCTAACCCTAACCCTTCCCCGAAGCCTTCCCCTCACCCGTCCCCTAATCCTAACCCGTATGCTCACACTAACCCGCGCCCTCACACATACGCTCCCCCTAAACCGTTGTCGTACCCTCACCTGGACCCTAAACCGTCCCCGTCCCCTAACCCTAACCCTAGCCCGAACCCTAACCCTAACCCTTCCCCGAAGCCTTCCCCTCACCCGTCCCCTAATACTAACCCGTACGCTCACACTGACCAGTGCCCTCACACGTGCGCTCCGCCTAAACCGTTGCCGTACCCTCACCTGGACCCTAAAGCGTCCCCATCCCCTAAACCTAACCCTAGCCCGAACCCTAACCCTAACCCTTCCCCGAAGCCTTCCCCTCACCCGTCCCCTAATCCTAACCCGTACTCTCACACTAACCCACGCCCTCACACGTACGCTCCCCCTAAACCGTTGTCGTACCCTCACCTGGACCCTAAACCGTCCCCGTCCCCTAACCCTAACCCTAGCCCGAACCCTAACCCTAACCGTTCCCCGAAGCCTTCCCCTCACCCGTCCCCTAATCCTAACCCGTACGCTCACACTAACCCGCGCCCTCACACGTACGTTCCCCCTAAACCGTTGTCGTACCCTCACCTGGACCCTAAACCGTCCCCGTCACCTAACCCTAACCCTAACCCTAGCCCGAACCCTAACCCTAACCCTTCCCCAAAGCCTTCCCCTCACCCGTCCCCTAATCCTAACCCGTACGCTCACACTAACCCGCAACCTCACACGTGCGCTCCGCTGAAACCGTTGTCGTACCCTCACCTGGACCCTAAACCGTCCCTGTCCCCTAACCCTAACCCTAGCCCGAACCCTAACCCTAACCCTTCCCCGAAGCCTTCCCCTCACCCGTCCCCTAATCCTAACCCGTACGCTCACACTAACCTGCGCCCTCACAAGTACGCTCCGCCGAAACCGTTGTAGTACACTCACCTGGACCCTAAACCGTCCCCGGCCCCTAACCCTAACCCTAGCCTGAACCCTAACCCTAACCCTTCCCAGAAGCCTTCCCCTCACCCGTCCCCTAATCCTAACACGTACGCTCACACTAACCCACGCCCTCACACTTATGCTCCCCCTAAACCGTTGTCGTACCCTCACCTGGACCCTAAACCGTCCCCTTCCCCTAACCCTAACCCTAGCCCGAACCCTAACCCTAACGCTTCCCCGAAGTCTTCCCCTCAACCGTCCCCTAATCCTAACCCGTACACTCACACTAACCCGCGCCCTCACACGTACGCTCCCCCTAAACCGTTGTCGTACCCTCACCTGGACTCTAAACCGTCCCCGTCCCCTAACCCTTACCCTAGCCCGAACCCTAACCCTAACCCTTCCCCGAAGCCTTCCCCTCACCCGTCCCCTAATCCTAACCCGTACGCTCACACTAACCCGCGCCCTCACAAGTACGCTCCGCCGAAACCGTTGTCGTACACTCACCTGGACCCTAAACCGTCCCCGTCCCCTAACCCTAACCCTAGCCCGAACCCTAACCCTAACCCTTCCCCGAAGCCTTCCCCTCACCCGTCCCCTAATCCTAACCCGTACGCTCACACTAACCCGCGCCCTCACAAGTACGCTCCCCTGAAACCGTTGTCGTACAATCACCTGGACCCTAAACCGTCCCCGTCCCCTAACCCTAACCCTAGCCCGAACCCTAACCCTAACCCTTCCCCGAAGCCTTCCCCTCACCCGTCCCCTAATCCTAACCCGTACGCGCACACTAACCCGCGCCCTCACATGTACGCTCCCCCTTAACCGTTGTCGTACCCTCACCTGGACCCTAAACCGTCCCCATGCCCTAACCCTAGCCCTAGCCCGAACCCTAACCCTAACACTTCCCAGAAGCCTTCCCCTCACCCGTCCCCTAATCCTAACCCGTACGCTCACACTAACCCACGCCCTCACATGTACGCTCCCCCTAAACCGTTGTCGTACCCTCACCTGGACCCTAAACCGTCCCCGTCCCCTAACCCTAACCCTAGCCCGAACCCTAACCCTAACCCTTCCCCAAAGCCTTCCCCTCACCCGTCCCCTAATCCTAACCCGTATGCTCACACTAACCCACGACCTCACACATACGCTCCGCCTAAACCGTTGTCGTACCCTCACCTGGACCCTAAACCGTCCCCGTCCCCTAACCCTAACCCTAGCCCGAACCCTAACACTAACGCTTCCCCGAAGCCTTCCCCTCAACCGTCCCCTAATCCTAACCCGTACGCTCACACTAACCCGCGCCCTCACACGTACGCTCCCCCTAAACCGTTGTCGTACCCTCACCTGGACCCTAAACCGTCCCCGTCCCCTAACCCTAACCCTAGCCCGAACCCTAACCCTAACCCTTCCCCGAAGCCTTCCCCTCACCCGTCCCCTAATCCTAACCCGTACTCTCACACTAACCCGCGCCCTCACAAGTACGCTCCCCCTAAACCGTTGTCGTACCCTCACCTGGACCCTAAACCGTCCCCGTCCCCTAACCCTAACCCTAGCCCGAACCCTAACCCTAACCCTTCCCCGAAGCCTTCCCCTCACTCGTCCCCTAATCCTAACCCGTATGCTCACACTAACCCGCGTCCTCACACGTACGCTCCCCCTAAACCGTTGTCGTACCCTCACCTGGACCCTAAACCGTCCCTGTCCCCTAACCCTAACCCTAGCCCGAACCCTAACCCTAACCCTTCCCCGAAGCCTTCCCCTCACCCGTCCCCTAATCCTAACCCGTACGCTCACACTAACCCACGCCCTCACACGTACGCTCCCCCTAAACCGTTGTCATACCCTCACCTGGACCCTAAACCGTCCCCGTCCCCTAACCCTAACCCTAGCCCAAACCCTAACCCTAACCCTTCCCCGAAGCCTTCCCCTCACCCGTCCCCTAATCCTAACCCGTACGCTCACACTAACACGCGCCCTCACACGTACGCTCCCCCTAAACCGTTGTCGTACCCTCACCTGGACCCTAAACCGTCCCCGTCCCCTAACCCTAACCCTAGCCCGAACCCTAACCCTAACCCTTCCCCGAAGCCTTCCCCTCACCCGTTCCCTAATACTAACCCGGACGCTCACACTAACCCGCGCCCTCACACGTGCGCTCCCCCTAAACCGTTGTCGTACACTCACCTGGACCCTAAACCGTCCCCGTCCCCTAACCCTAACCCTAGCCCGAACCCTAACCCTAACCCTTCCCCGAAGCCTTCCCCTCACCCGTCCCCTAATCCTAACCCGTACTCTCACACTAACCCGCGCCCTCACACGTATGCTCCCCCTAAACCGTTGTCGTACCCTCACCTGGACCCTAAACCGTCCCCGTCCCCTAACCCTAACCCTAGCCCGAACTCTAACACTAACGCTTCCCCGAAGCCTTCCCCTCAACCGTCCCCTAATCCTAACCCGTACGCTCACACTAACCCGCGCCCTCACACGTACGCTCCCCCTAAACCGTTGTCGTACCCTCACCTGGACCCTAAACCGTCCCCGTCCCCTAACCCTAACCCTAGCCCGAACCCTAACCCTAACCCTTCCCCGAAGCCTTCCCCTCACCCGTCCCCTAATCCTAACCCGTATGCTCACACTAACCCGCGCCCTCACACGTACGCTCCCCCTAAACCGTTGTCGTACCCTCACCTGGACCCTAAACCGTCCCCGTCCCCTAACCCTAACCCTAGCCCGAACCCTAACCCTAACCCTTCCCCGAAGCCTTCCCCTCACCCGTCCCCTAATACTAACCCGTACGCTCACACTGACCAGCGCCCTCACACGTGCGCTCCGCCTAAACCGTTGCCGTACCCTCACCTGGACCCTAAAGCGTCCCCATCCCCTAAACCTAACCCTAGCCCGATCCCTAACCCTAACCCTTCCCCGAAGCCTTCCCCTCACCCGTCCCCTAATCCTAACCCGTACTCTCACACTAACCCACGCCCTCACACGTACGCTCCCCCTAAACCGTTGTCGTACCCTCACCTGGACCCTAAACCGTCCCCGTCCCCTAACCCTAACCCTAGCCCGAACCCTAACCCTAACCGTTCCCCGAAGCCTTCCCCTCACCCGTCCCCTAATCCTAACCCGTACGCTCACACTAACCCGCGCCCTCACATGTACGTTCCCCCTAAACCGTTGTCGTACCCTCACCTGGACCCTAAACCGTCCCCGTCACCTAACCCTAACACTAACCCTAGCCCGAACCCTAACCCTAACCCTTCCCCAAAGCCTTCCCCTCACCCGTCCCCTAATCCTAACCCGTACGCTCACACTAACCCGCAACCTCACACGTGCGCTCCGCTGAAACCGTTGTCGTACCCTCACCTGGACCCTAAACCGTCCCTGTCCCCTAACCCTAACCCTAGCCCGAACCCTAACCCTAACCCTTCCCCGAAGCCTTCCCCTCACCCGTCCCCTAATCCTAACCCGTACGCTCACACTAACCCGCGCCCTCACACGTACGCTCCCCCTAAACCGTTGTCGTACCCTCACCTGGACCCTAAACCGTCCCCGTCCCCTAACCCTAACCCTAGCCCGAACCCTAACCCTAAGCCTTCCCCGAAGCCTTCCCCTCACCCGTCCCCTAATCCTAAACTGTACGCTCACACTAACCCGCGCCCTCACACGTAAGCTCCCCCTAAACCGTTGTCGTACCCTCACCTGGACCCTAAACCGTCCCCGTCCCCTAACCCTAACCCTAGCCCGAACCCTAACCCTAACCCTTCCCCGAAGCCTTCCCCTCACCCGTCCCCTAATCCTAAACCGTATGCTCACACTAACCCGCGCCCTCACACGTACGCTCCCCCTAAACCGTTGTCGTACCCTCACCTGGACCCTAAACCGTCCCCGTCCCCTAAGCCTAACCCTACCCCGAACCCTAACCCTAACCCTTCCCCGAAGCCTTCCCCTCACCCGTTCCCTAATGCTAACACGTACGCTCACACTAACCCGTGCCCTCACACGTACGCTCCCCCTAAACCGTTGTCGTACCCTCACCTGGACCCTAAACCGTCCCCGTCCCCTAACCCTAACCCTAGCCCGAACCCTAACCCTAACTCTTCCCCGAAGCCTTCCCCTCACCCGTCCCCTAATCCTAACCCGTACGCTCACACTAACCCGCGCCCTCACACGTGCGCTCCGCCTAAACCGTTGTCGTACCCTCACCTGGACCCTACACCGTCCCCGTCCCCTAACCCTAACCCTAGCCCGAACCCTAACCCAAAACCTTCCCCGAAGCCTTCCCCTCAACCGTCCCCTAATCCTAACCCGTACGCTCACACTAAGCCGCGCCCTCACACATACGCTCCCCCTAAACCGTTGTCGTACCCTCACCTGGACCCTAAACCGTCCCCGTCCCCTAACCCTAACCCTAGCCCGAACCCTAACCCTAACCCTTCCCCGAAGCCTTCCCCTCACCCGTCCCCTAATCCTAACCCGTACGCTCACACTAACCCGCGCCCTCACACCTACGCTCCCCCTAAACCGTTGTCGTACCCTCACCTGGACCCTAAACCGTCCCCGTCCCCTAACCCTAACCCTGGCCCGAACCCTAACCCTAACCCTTCCCCGAAGCCTTCCCCTCACCCGTCGCCTAATCCTAACCCGTACGCTCACACTAACCCGCGCCCTCACACGTGCGCTCCACCTAAACCGTTGTCGTACCCTCACCTGGACCCTAAACCGTCCCCTTCCCTAACCCTAACCCTAGCCCGAACCCTAAACCTAACCCTTCCCCAAAGCCTTCCCCTCACCCGTCCCCTAATGCTAACCCGTACGCTCACACTAACCCGCGCCCTCACACGTACGCTCCCCCTAAACCGTTGTCGTACCCTCACCTGGACCCGAAACCGTCCCCGTCCCCTAACCCTAACCCTAGCCCGAACCCTAACCCTAACCCTTCCCCGAAGCCTTCCACTCACCCGTCCCCTAATCCTAACCCGTACGCTCAAACTAACCCGCGCCCTCACATGTACGCTCCCCCTAAACCGTTGTCGTAACCTCACCTGGACCCTAAACCGTCCCCGTCCCCTAACCCTAACCCTAGCCCGAACCCTAACCCTAACCCTTCCCCGAAGCCTTCCCCTCACCCGTCCCCTAATCCTAACCCGTACGCTCACACTAACCCGCGCCCTCACACGTACGCTCCCCCTAAACCGTTGTCGTACCCTCACCTGGACCCTAAACCGTCCCCGTCCCCTAACCCTAACCCTAGCCCGAACTCTAACACTAACGCTTCCCCGAAGCCTTCCCCTCAACCGTCCCCTAATCCTAACCATTACGCTCACACTAACCCGCGCCCTCACACGTACGCTCCCCCTAAACCGTTGTCGTACCCTCACCTGGACCCTAAACCGTCCCCGTCCCCTAACCCTAACCCTAGCCCGAACCCTAACCCTAACCCTTCCCCGAAGCCTTCCCCTCACCCGTCCCCTAATCCTAACCCGTATGCTCACACTAACCCGCGCCCTCACACGTACGCTCCCCCTAAACCGTTGTCGTACCCTCACCTGGACCCTAAACCGTCCCCGTCCCCTAACCCTAACCCTAGCCCGAACCCTAACCCTAACCCTTCCCCGAAGCCTTCCCCTCACCCGTCCCCTAATACTAACCCGTACGCTCACACTGACCTGCGCCCTCACACGTGCGCTCCGCCTAAACCGTTGCCGTACCCTCACCTGGACCCTAAAGCGTCCCCATCCCCTAAACCTAACCCTAGCCCGAACCCTAACCCTAACCCTTCCCCGAAGCCTTCCCCTCACCCGTCCCCTAATCCTAACCCGTACTCTCACACTAACCCACGCCCTCACACGTACGCTCCCCCTAAACCGTTGTCGTACCCTCACCTGGACCCTAAACCGTCCCCGTCCCCTAACCCTAACCCTAGCCCGAACCCTAACCCTAACCGTTCCCCGAAGCCTTCCCCTCACCCGTCCCCTAATCCTAACCCGTACGCTCACACTAACCCGCGCCCTCACACGTACGTTCCCCCTAAACCGTTGTCGTACCCTCACCTGGACCCTAAACCGTCCCCGTCACCTAACCCTAACCCTAACCCTAGCCCGAACCCTAACCCTAACCCTTCCCCAAAGCCTTCCCCTCACCCGTCCCCTAATCCTAACCCGTACGCTCACACTAACCCGCAACCTCACACGTGCGCTCCGCTGAAACCGTTGTCGTACCCTCACCTGGACCCTAAACCGTCCCTGTCCCCTAACCCTAACCCTAGCCCGAACCCTAACCCTAACCCTTCCCCGAAGCCTTCCCCTCACCCGTCCCCTAATCCTAACCCGTACGCTCACACTAACCCGCGCCCTCACACGTACGCTCCCCCTAAACTGTTGTCGTACCCTCACCTGGACCCTAAACCGTCCCCGTCCCCTAACCCTAACCCTAGCCCGAACCCTAACCCTAAGCCTTCCCCGAAGCCTTCCCCTCACCCGTCCCCTAATCCTAAACTGTACGCTCACACTAACCCGCGCCCTCACACGTACGCTCCCCCTAAACCGTTGTCATACCCTCACCTGGACCCTAAACCGTCCCCGTCCCCTAACCCTAACCCTAGCCCGAACCCTAACCCTAACCCTTCCCCGAAGCCTTCCCCTCACCCGTCCCCTAATCCTAAACCGTATGCTCACACTAACCCGCGCCCTCACACGTACGCTCCCCCTAAACCGTTGTCGTACCCTCACCTGGACCCTAAACCGTCCCCGTCCCCTAAGCCTAACCCTACCCCGAACCCTAACCCTAACCCTTCCCCGAAGCCTTCCCCTCACCCGTCCCCTAATCCTAACCCGTACGCTCACACTAACCTGCGCCCTCACACGTACGCTCCCCCTAAACCGTTGTCGTACCCTCACCTGGACCCTAAACCGTCCCCGTCCCCTAACCCTAACCCTAGCCCGAACCCTAACCCTAACCCTTCCCCGAAGCCTTCCCCTCACCCGTCCCCTAATCCTAACCCGTACGCTCACACTAACCCGCGCCCTCACAAGTATGCTCCGCCTAAACCGTAGTCATACCCTCACCTGGACCCTAAACCGTCCCCGTCCCCTAACTCTAACCCTAGCCCGAACCCTAACCCTAAATCTTCCCCGAAGCCTTCCCCTCACCCGTCCCCTAATCCTAACCCGTACGCTCACACTAACCCGCGCCCTCACACGTACGCTCCCCCTAAACCGTTGTCGTACCCTCACCTGGACCCTAAACCGTCCCCGTCCCCTAACCCTAACCCTAGCCCGAACCCTAACCCTAACCCTTCCCCGAAGCCTTCCCCTCACCCGTTCCCTAATACTAACCCGTACGCTCACACTAACCCGCGCCCTCACACGTGCGCTCCGCCTAAACCGCTGTCGTACCCTCACCTGGACCCTAAACCGTCCCCGTCCCCTAACCCTAACCCTAGCCCGAACCCTAACCCTAACACTTCCCCGAAGCCTTCCCCTCACCCGTCCCCTAATCCTAACCCGTACTCTCACACTAACCCGCGCCCTCACACGTACGCTCCCACTAAACCGTTGTCGTACCCTCACCTGGACCCTAAACCGTCCCCGTCCCCTAACCCTAACCCTAGCCCGAACCCTAACCCTAACCCTTCCCCGAAGCCTTCCCCTCACCCGTCCCCTAATCCTAACCCGTACTCTCACACTAACCCGAGCCCTCACACGTACGCTCCCCCTAAACCGTTGTCGTACCCTCACCTGGACCCTAAACCGTCCCCGTCCCCTAACCCTAACCCTAGCCCGAACCCTAACCCTAACACTTCCCCGAAGCCTTCCCCTCACCCGTCCTCTAATGCTAACCCGTAGGCTCACACTAACCCGCGCCCTCACACGTACGCTCCCCCTAAACTGTTGTCGTACCCTCACCTGGACCCTAAACCGTCCCCGTCCCCTAACCCTAACCCTAGCCCGAACCCTAACCCTAACCCTTCCCCGAAGCCTTCCCCTCACCCGTCCCCTAAACCTAACCCGTACGCTCACACTAACCCGCGCCCTCACAAGTACGCTCCCCTGAAACCGTTGTCGTACACTCACCTGGACCCTAAACCGTCCCCGTCCCCTAACCCTAACCCTAGCCCGAACCCTAACCCTAACCCTTCCCCGAAGCCTTCCCCTCACCCGTCCCCTAATCCTAACCCGTACGCGCACACTAACCCGCGCCCTCACATGTACGCTCCCCCTAAACCGTTGTCGTACCCTCGCCTGGACCCTAAACCGTCCCCATGCCCTATCCCTAGCCCTAGCCCGAACCCTAACCCTAACCCTTCCCAGAAGCCTTCCCCTCACCCGTCCCCTAATCCTAACCCGTACGCTCACACTAACCCGCGCCCTCACAAGTATGCTCCGCCTAAACCGTAGTCATACCCTCACCTGGACCCTAAACCGTCCCCGTCCCCTAACTCTAACCCTAGCCCGAACCCTAACCCTAAATCTTCCCCGAAGCCTTCCCCTCACCCGTCCCCTAATCCTAACCCGTACGCTCACACTAACCCGCGCCCTCACACGTACGCTCCCCCTAAACCGTTGTCGTACCCTCACCTGGACCCTAAACCGTCCCCGTCCCCTAACCCTAACCCTAGCCCGAACCCTAACCCTAACCCTTCCCCGAAGCCTTCCCCTCACCCGTTCCCTAATACTAACCCGTACGCTCACACTAACCCGCGCCCTCACACGTGCGCTCCGCCTAAACCGCTGTCGTACCCTCACCTGGACCCTAAACCGTCCCCGTCCCCTAACCCTAACCCTAGCCCGAACCCTAACCCTAACACTTCCCCGAAGCCTTCCCCTCACCCGTCCCCTAATCCTAACCCGTACTCTCACACTAACCCGCGCCCTCACACGTACGCTCCCACTAAACCGTTGTCGTACCCTCACCTGGACCCTAAACCGTCCCCGTCCCCTAACCCTAACCCTAGCCCGAACCCTAACCCTAACCCTTCCCCGAAGCCTTCCCCTCACCCGTCCCCTAATCCTAACCCGTACTCTCACACTAACCCGAGCCCTCACACGTACGCTCCCCCTAAACCGTTGTCGTACCCTCACCTGGACCCTAAACCGTCCCCGTCCCCTAACCCTAACCCTAGCCCGAACCCTAACCCTAACACTTCCCCGAAGCCTTCCCCTCACCCGTCCTCTAATGCTAACCCGTAGGCTCACACTAACCCGCGCCCTCACACGTACGCTCCCCCTAAACTGTTGTCGTACCCTCACCTGGACCCTAAACCGTCCCCGTCCCCTAACCCTAACCCTAGCCCGAACCCTAACCCTAACCCTTCCCCGAAGCCTTCCCCTCACCCGTCCCCTAAACCTAACCCGTACGCTCACACTAACCCGCGCCCTCACAAGTACGCTCCCCTGAAACCGTTGTCGTACACTCACCTGGACCCTAAACCGTCCCCGTCCCCTAACCCTAACCCTAGCCCGAACCCTAACCCTAACCCTTCCCCGAAGCCTTCCCCTCACCCGTCCCCTAATCCTAACCCGTACGCGCACACTAACCCGCGCCCTCACATGTACGCTCCCCCTAAACCGTTGTCGTACCCTCGCCTGGACCCTAAACCGTCCCCATGCCCTAACCCTAGCCCTAGCCCGAACCCTAACCCTAACCCTTCCCAGAAGCCTTCCCCTCACCCGTCCCATAATCCTAACCCGTACGCTCACACTAACCCACGCCCTCACATGTACGCTCCCCCTAAATCGTTGTCGTACCCTCACCTGTACCCTAAACCGTCCCCGTCCCCTAACCCTAACCCTAGCCCGAACCCTAACCCTAACCCTTCCCCAAAGCCTTCCCCTCACCCGTCCCCTAATCCTAACCCGTACGCTCACACTAACACACGCCCTCACACATACGCTCCGCCTAAACCGTTGTCGTACCCTCACCTGGACCCTAAACCGTCCCCGTCCCCTAACCCTAACCCTAGCCCGAACCCTAACACTAACGCTTCCCCGAAGCCTTCCCCTCAACCGTCCCCTAATGCTAACACGTACGCTCACACTAACCCGCGCCCTCACACGTACGCTCCCCCTAAACCTTTGTCGTACCCTCACCTGGACCCTAAACCGTCCCCGTCCCCTAACCCTAACCCTAGCCTGAACCCTAACCCTAACCCTTCCCCGAAGCCTTCCCCTCACCCGTCCCCTAATCCTAACCCGTACGCTCACACTAACCCGCGCCCTCACACGTACGCTCCCCCTAAACCGTTGTCGTACCCTCACCTGGACCCTAAACCGTCCCCGTCCCCTAACCCTAACCCTAGCCCGAACCCTAACCCTAACCCTTCCCCGAAGCCTTCCCCTCACCCGTCCCCTAATCCTAACCCGTATGCTCACACTAACCCGCGTCCTCACACGTACGCTCCCCCTAAACCGTTGTCGTACCCTCACCTGGACCCTAAACCGTCCCTGTCCCCTAACCCTAACCCTAGCCCGAACCCTAACCCTAACCCTTCCCCGAAGCCTTCCCCTCACCCGTCCCCTAATCCTAACCCGTACGCTCACACTAACCCACGCCCTCACACGTACGCTCCCCCTAAACCGTTGTCATACCCTCACCTGGACCCTAAACCGTCCCCGTCACCTAACCCTAACCCTAGCCCAAACCCTAACCCTAACCCTTCCCCGAAGCCTTCCCCTCACCCGTCCCCTATTCCTAACCCGTACGCTCACACTAACCCGCGCCCTCACACGTACGCTCCGCCTAAACCGTTGTCGTACCCTCACCTGGACCCTAAACCGTCCCCGACCCCTAACCCTAACCCTAGCCCGAACCCTAACCCTAACGCTTCCTCGAAGCCTTCCCCTCACCTATCCCCTAATCCTAATCCGTACGCTCACACTAACCCGCGCCCTCACACATACGCTCCCCCTAAACCGTTGTCGTACCCTCACCTGGACCCTAAACTGTCCCCGTCCCCTAACCCTAACCCTAGCCTGAACCCTAACCCTAACCCTTCCCCGAAGCCTTCCCCTCACCCGTTCCCTAATACTAACCCGTACGCTCACACTAACCCGTGCCCTCACACGTGCGCTCCGCCTAAACCGTTGTCGTACCCTCACCTGGACCCTAAACCGTCCCCGTCCCCTAACCCTAACCCTAGCCCGAACCCTAACCCTAACCCTTCCCCGAAGCCTTCCCCTCACCCGTCCCCTAATCCTAACCCGTACTCTCACACTAACCCGCGCCCTCACACGTATGCTCCCCCTAAACCATTGTCGTACCCTCACCTGGACCCTAAACCGTCCCCGTCCCCTAACCCTAACCCTAGCCCGAACCCTAACCCTAACCCTTCCCCAAAGCCTTCCCCTCACCCGTCCCCTAATCCTAACCCGTACGCTCACACTAACCCGAGCCCTCACACGTACGCTCCGCCTAAACCGTAGTCATACCCTCACCTGGACCCTAAACCGTCCCCGTCCCCTAACCCTAACCCTAGCCCGAACCCTAACCCTAACCCTTCCCAGAAGCCTTCCCCTCACCCGTCCCCTAATCCTAACCCGTACGCTCACACTAACCCGCGCCCTCACAAGTATGCTCCGCCTAAACCGTAGTCATACCCTCACCTGGACCCTAAACCGTCCCCGTCCCCTAACTCTAACCCTAGCCCGAACCCTAACCCTAAATCTTCCCCGAAGCCTTCCCCTCACCCGTCCCCTAATCCTAACCCGTACGCTCACACTAACCCGCGCCCTCACACGTACGCTCCCCCTAAACCGTTGTCGTACCCTCACCTGGACCCTAAACCGTCCCCGTCCCCTAACCCTAACCCTAGCCCGAACCCTAACCCTAACCCTTCCCCGAAGCCTTCCCCTCACCCGTTCCCTAATACTAACCCGTACGCTCACACTAACCCGCGCCCTCACACGTGCGCTCCGCCTAAACCGCTGTCGTACCCTCACCTGGACCCTAAACCGTCCCCGTCCCCTAACCCTAACCGTAGCCCGAACCCTAACCCTAACACTTCCCCGAAGCCTTCCCCTCACCCGTCCCCTAATCCTAACCCGTACTCTCACACTAACCCGCGCCCTCACACGTACGCTCCCACTAAACCGTTGTCGTACCCTCACCTGGACCCTAAACCGTCCCCGTCCCCTAACCCTAACCCTAGCCCGAACCCTAACCCTAACCCTTCCCCGAAGCCTTCCCCTCACCCGTCCCCTAATCCTAACCCGTACTCTCACACTAACCCGAGCCCTCACACGTACGCTCCCCCTAAACCGTTGTCGTACCCTCACCTGGACCCTAAACCGTCCCCGTCCCCTAACCCTAACCCTAGCCCGAACCCTAACCCTAACACTTCCCCGAAGCCTTCCCCTCACCCGTCCTCTAATGCTAACCCGTAGGCTCACACTAACCCGCGCCCTCACACGTACGCTCCCCCTAAACTGTTGTCGTACCCTCACCTGGACCCTAAACCGTCCCCGTCCCCTAACCCTAACCCTAGCCCGAACCCTAACCCTAACCCTTCCCCGAAGCCTTCCCCTCACCCGTCCCCTAAACCTAACCCGTACGCTCACACTAACCCGCGCCCTCACAAGTACGCTCCCCTGAAACCGTTGTCGTACACTCACCTGGACCCTAAACCGTCCCCGTCCCCTAACCCTAACCCTAGCCCGAACCCTAACCCTAACCCTTCCCCGAAGCCTTCCCCTCACCCGTCCCCTAATCCTAACCCGTACGCGCACACTAACCCGCGCCCTCACATGTACGCTCCCCCTAAACCGTTGTCGTACCCTCGCCTGGACCCTAAACCGTCCCCATGCCCTAACCCTAGCCCTAGCCCGAACCCTAACCCTAACCCTTCCCAGAAGCCTTCCCCTCACCCGTCCCCTAATCCTAACCCGTACGCTCACACTAACCCACGCCCTCACATGTACGCTCCCCCTAAATCGTTGTCGTACCCTCACCTGTACCCTAAACCGTCCCCGTCCCCTAACCCTAACCCTAGCCCGAACCCTAACCCTAACCCTTCCCCAAAGCCTTCCCCTCACCCGTCCCCTAATCCTAACCCGTACGCTCACACTAACACACGCCCTCACACATACGCTCCGCCTAAACCGTTGTCGTACCCTCACCTGGACCCTAAACCGTCCCCGTCCCCTAACCCTAACCCTAGCCCGAACCCTAACACTAACGCTTCCCCGAAGCCTTCCCCTCAACCGTCCCCTAATGCTAACACGTACGCTCACACTAACCCGCGCCCTCACACGTACGCTCCCCCTAAACCTTTGTCGTACCCTCACCTGGACCCTAAACCGTCCCCGTCCCCTAACCCTAACCCTAGCCTGAACCCTAACCCTAACCCTTCCCCGAAGCCTTCCCCTCACCCGTCCCCTAATCCTAACCCGTACGCTCACACTAACCCGCGCCCTCACACGTACGCTCCCCCTAAACCGTTGTCGTACCCTCACCTGGACCCTAAACCGTCCCCGTCCCCTAACCCTAACCCTAGCCCGAACCCTAACCCTAACCCTTCCCCGAAGCCTTCCCCTCACCCGTCCCCTAATCCTAACCCGTATGCTCACACTAACCCGCGTCCTCACACGTACGCTCCCCCTAAACCGTTGTCGTACCCTCACCTGGACCCTAAACCGTCCCTGTCCCCTAACCCTAACCCTAGCCCGAACCCTAACCCTAACCCTTCCCCGAAGCCTTCCCCTCACCCGTCCCCTAATCCTAACCCGTACGCTCACACTATCCCACGCCCTCACACGTACGCTCCCCCTAAACCGTTGTCATACCCTCACCTGGACCCTAAACCGTCCCCGTCACCTAACCCTAACCCTAGCCCAAACCCTAACCCTAACCCTTCCCCGAAGCCTTCCCCTCACCCGTCCCCTATTCCTAACCCGTACGCTCACACTAACCCGCGCCCTCACACGTACGCTCCGCCTAAACCGTTGTCGTACCCTCACCTGGACCCTAAACCGTCCCCGACCCCTAACCCTAACCCTAGCCCGAACCCTAACCCTAACGCTTCCTCGAAGCCTTCCCCTCACCTATCCCCTAATCCTAATCCGTACGCTCACACTAACCCGCGCCCTCACACATACGCTCCCCCTAAACCGTTGTCGTACCCTCACCTGGACCCTAAACTCTCCCCGTCCCCTAACCCTAACCCTAGCCGGAACCCTAACCCTAACCCTTCCCCGAAGCCTTCCCCTCACCCGTCCCCTAATCCTAACCCGTACGCTCACACTAACCCGCGCCCTCACACGTACGCTCCCCCTAAACCGTTGTCGTACCCTCACCTGGACCCTAAACCGTCCCCGTCCCCTAACCCTAACCCTAGCCTGAACCCTAACCCTAACCCTTCCCCGAAGCCTTCCCCTCACCCGTTCCCTAATACTAACCCGTACGCTCACACTAACCCGTGCCCTCACACGTGCGCTCCGCCTAAACCGTTGTCGTACCCTCACCTGGACCCTAAACCGTCCCCGTCCCCTAACCCTAACCCTAGCCCGAACCCTAACCCTAACCCTTCCCCGAAGCCTTCCCCTCACCCGTCCCCTAATCCTAACCCGTACTCTCACACTAACCCGCGCCCTCACACGTATGCTCCCCCTAAACCATTGTCGTACCCTCACCTGGACCCTAAACCGTCCCCGTCCCCTAACCCTAACCCTAGCCCGAACCCTAACCCTAACCCTTCCCCAAAGCCTTCCCCTCACCCGTCCCCTAATCCTAACCCGTACGCTCACACTAACCCGAGCCCTCACACGTACGCTCCCCCTAAACCGTTGTCGTACCCTCACCTGGACCCTAAACCGTCCCCGTCCCCTAACCCTAACCCTAGCCCGAACCCTAACCCTAACCCTTCCCCAAAGCCTTCCCCTCACCCGTCCCCTAATCCTAACCCGTACGCTCACACTAACCCACGCCCTCACACATACGCTCCGCCTAAACCGTTGTCGTACCCTCACCTGGACCCTAAACCGTCCCCGTCCCCTAACCCTAACCCTAGCCCGAACCCTAACCCTAACCGTTCCCCGAAGCCTTCCCCTCACCCGTCCCCTAATCCTAACCCGTACGCTCACACTAACCCGCGCCCTCACACGTACGTTCCCCCTAAACCGTTGTCGTACCCTCACCTGGACCCTAAACCGTCCCCGTCACCTAACCCTAACCCTAACCCTAGCCCGAACCCTAACCCTAACCCTTCCCCAAAGCCTTCCCCTCACCCGTCCCCTAATCCTAACCCGTACGCTCACACTAACCCGCAACCTCACACGTGCGCTCCGCTGAAACCGTTGTCGTACCCTCACCTGGACCCTAAACCGTCCCTGTCCCCTAACCCTAACCCTAGCCCGAACCCTAACCCTAACCCTTCCCCGAAGCCTTCCCCTCACCCGTCCCCTAATCCTAACCCGTACGCTCACACTAACCCGCGCCCTCACACGTACGCTCCCCCTAAACCGTTGTCGTACCCTCACCTGGACCCTAAACCGTCCCCGTCCCCTAACCCTAACCCTAGCCCGAACCCTAAGCCTAAGCCTTCCCCGAAGCCTTCCCCTCACCCGTCCCCTAATCCTAACCTGTACGCTCACACTAACCCGCGCCCTCACACGTACGCTCCCCCTAAACCGTTGTCGTACCCTCACCTGGACCCTAAACCGTCCCCGTCCCCTAACCCTAACCCTAGCCCAAACCCTAACCCTAACCCTTCCCCGAAGCCTTCCCCTCACCCGTCCCCTAATACTAAACCGTATGCTCACACTAACCCGCGCCCTCACACGTACGCTCCCCCTAAACCGTTGTCGTACCCTCACCTGGACCCTAAACCGTCCCCGTCCCCTAGGCCTAACCCTACCCCGAACCCTAACCCTAACCCTTCCCCGAAGCCTTCCCCTCACCCATCCCCTAATCCTAACCCGTACGCTCACACTAACCCGCGCCCTCACACATACGCTCCCCCTAAACCGTTGTCGTACCCTCACCTGGACCCTAAACCGTCCCCGTCCCCTAACCCTAACCCTAGCCCGAACCCTAACCCTAACCCTTCCCCGAAGCCTTCCCCTCACCCGTCCCCTAATCCTAACCCGTACGCTCACACTAACCCGCGCCCTCACACGTACGCTCCCCCTAAACCGTTGTACCCACACCTGGACCCTAAACCGTCCCCGTCCCCTAACCCTAACCCTAGCCCGAACCCTAACCCTAACACTTCCCCGAAGCCTTCCCCTCACCCGTCCCCTAATCCTAACCCGTACGCTCACACTAACCCGCGCCCTCACACGTGCTCTCCGCCTAAACCGTTGTCGTACCCTCACCTGGACCCTAAACCGTCCCCGTCCCCTAACCCTAACCCTAGCCCGAACCCTAACCCTAACCCTTCCCCGAAGCCTTCCCCTCACCCGTCCCCTAATCCTAACCCGTACGCTCACACTAACCCGCGCTCTCACACGTACGCTCCCCCTAAACCGTTGTCGTACCCTCACCAGGACCCTAAACCGTCCCCGTCCCCTAACCCTAACCCTAGCCCGAACCCTAACCCTAACCCTTCCCCGAAGCCTTCCCCTCACCCGTCCCCTAATGCTAACACGTACGCTCACACTAACCCGCGCCCTCACACGTACGCTCCCCCTAAACCGTTGTCGTACCCTCACCTGGACCCTAAACCGTCCCCGTCCCCTAACCCTAACCCTAGCCCGAACCCTAACCCTAACTCTTCCCCGAAGCCTTCCCCTCACCCGTCCCCTAATCCTAACCCGTACGCTCACACTAACCCGCGCCCTCACACGTGCGCTCCGCCTAAACCGTTGTCGTACCCTCACCTGGACCCTACACCGTCCCCGTACCCTAACCCTAACCCTAGCCCGAACCCTAACCCTAAACCTTCCCCGAAGCCTTCCCCTCACCCGTCCCCTAATCCTAACCCGTACGCTCACACTAACCCGCGCCCTCACACGTACGCTCCCCCTAAACCGTTGTCGTACCCTCACCTGGACCCTAAACCGTCCCCGTCCCCTAACCCTAACCCTAGCCCGAACCCTAACCCTAACCCTTCTCCGAAGCCTTCCCCTCACCCGTCCCCTAATCCTAACCCGTACGCTCACACTAACCCGCGCCCTCACACGTACGCTCCCCCTAAACCGTTGTCGTACCCTCACCTGGACCCTAAACCGTCCCCGTCCCCTAACCCTAACCCTAGCCCGAACCCTAACCCTAACCCTTCCCCGAAGCCTTCCCCTCACCCGTCCCCTAATCCTAACCCGTACGCTCACACTAACCCGCGCCCTCACACGTGCGCTCCCCCTAAACCGTTGTCGTACCCTCACCTGGACCCTAAACCGTCCCCTTCCCTAACCCTAACCCTAGCCCGAACCCTAAACCTAACCCTTCCCCAAAGCCTTCCCCTCACCCGTCCCCTAATGCTAACCCGTACGCTCACACTAACCCGCGCCCTCACACGTACGCTCCCCCTAAACCGTTGTCGTACCCTCACCTGGACCCTAAACCGTCCCCGTCCCCTAACCCTAACCCTAGCCCGAACCCTAACCCTAACCCTTCCCCGAAGCCTTCCCCTCACCCGTCCCCTAATCCTAACCCGTACTCTCACACTAACCCGCGCCCTCACACGTATGCTCCCCCTAAACCGTTGTCGTACCCTCACCTGGACCCTAAACCGTCCCCGTCCCCTAACCCTAACCCTAGCCCGAACCCTAACCCTAACCCTTCCCCAAAGCCTTCCCCTCACCCGTCCCCTAATCCTAACCCGTACGCTCACACTAACCCACGCCCTCACACATACGCTCCGCCTAAACCGTTGTCGTACCCTCACCTGGACCCTAAACCGTCCCCGTCCCCTAACCCTAACCCTAGCCCGAACCCTAACCCTAACCGTTCCCCGAAGCCTTCCCCTCAAACGTCCCCTAATCCTAACCCGTACGCTCACACTAACCCGCGCCCTCACACGTACGTTCCCCCTAAACCGTTGTCGTACCCTCACCTGGACCCTAAACCGTCCCCGTCACCTAACCCTAACCCTAACCCTAGCCCGAACCCTAACCCTAACCCTTCCCCAAAGCCTTCCCCTCACCCGTCCCCTAATCCTAACCCGTACGCTCACACTAACCCGCAACCTCACACGTGCGCTCCGCTGAAACCGTTGTCGTACCCTCACCTGGACCCTAAACCGTCCCTGTCCCCTAACCCTAACCCTAGCCCGAACCCTAACCCTAACCCTTCCCCGAAGCCTTCCCCTCACCCGTCCCCTAATCCTAACCCGTACGCTCACACTAACCCGCGCCCTCACACGTACGCTCCCCCTAAACCGTTGTCGTACCCTCACCTGGACCCTAAACCGTCCCCGTCCCCTAACCGTAACCCTAGCCCGAACCCTAAGCCTAAGCCTTCCCCGAAGCCTTCCCCTCACCCGTCCCCTAATCCTAACCTGTACGCTCACACTAACCCGCGCCCTCACACGTACGCTCCCCCTAAACCGTTGTCGTACCCTCACCTGGACCCTAAACCGTCCCCGTCCCCTAACCCTAACCCTAGCCCGAACCCTAACCCTAACCCTTCCCCGAAGCCTTCCCCTCACCCGTCCCCTAATCCTAAACCGTATGCTCACACTAACCCGCGCCCTCACACGTACGCTCCCCCTAAACCGTTGTCGTACCCTCACCTGGACCCTAAACCGTCCCCGTCCCCTAGGCCTAACCCTACCCCGAACCCTAACCCTAACCCTTCCCCGAAGCCTTCCCCTCACCCATCCCCTAATCCTAACCCGTACGCTCACACTAACCCGCGCCCTCACACATACGCTCCCCCTAAACCGTTGTCGTACCCTCACCTGGACCCTAAACCGTCCCCGTCCCCTAACCCTAACCCTAGCCCGAACCCTAACCCTAACCCTTCCCCGAAGCCTTCCCCTCACCCGTCCCCTAATCCTAACCCGTACGCTCACACTAACCCGCGCCCTCACACGTACGCTCCCCCTAAACCGTTGTACCCACACCTGGACCCTAAACCGTCCCCGTCCCCTAACCCTAACCCTAGCCCGAACCCTAACCCTAACACTTCCCCGAAGCCTTCCCCTCACCCGTCCCCTAATCCTAACCCGTACGCTCACACTAACCCGCGCCCTCACACGTGCTCTCCGCCTAAACCGTTGTCGTACCCTCACCTGGACCCTAAACCGTCCCCGTCCCCTAACCCTAACCCTAGCCCGAACCCTAACCCTAACCCTTCCCCGAAGCCTTCCCCTCACCCGTCCCCTAATCCTAACCCGTACGCTCACACTAACCCGCGCTCTCACACGTACGCTCCCCCTAAACCGTTGTCGTACCCTCACCAGGACCCTAAACCGTCCCCGTCCCCTAACCCTAACCCTAGCCCGAACCCTAACCCTAACCCTTCCCCGAAGCCTTCCCCTCACCCGTCCCCTAATGCTAACACGTACGCTCACACTAACCCGCGCCCTCACACGTACGCTCCCCCTAAACCGTTGTCGTACCCTCACCTGGACCCTAAACCGTCCCCGTCCCATAACCCTAACCCTAGCCCGAACCCTAACCCTAACTCTTCCCCGAAGCCTTCCCCTCACCCGTCCCCTAATCCTAACCCGTACGCTCACACTAACCCGCGCCCTCACACGTGCGCTCCGCCTAAACCGTTGTCGTACCCTCACCTGGACCCTACACCGTCCCCGTCCCCTAACCCTAACCCTAGCCCGAACCCTAACCCTAAACCTTCCCCGAAGCCTTCCCCTCACCCGTCCCCTAATCCTAACCCGTACGCTCACACTAACCCGCGCCCTCACACGTACGCTCCCCCTAAACCGTTGTCGTACCCTCACCTGGACCCTAAACCGTCCCCGTCCCCTAACCCTAACCCTAGCCCGAACCCTAACCCTAACCCTTCTCCGAAGCCTTCCCCTCACCCGTCCCCTAATCCTAACCCGTACGCTCACACTAACCCGCGCCCTCACACGTACGCTCCCCCTAAACCGTTGTCGTACCCTCACCTGGACCCTAAACCGTCCCCGTCCCCTAACCCTAACCCTAGCCCGAACCCTAACCCTAACCCTTCCCCGAAGCCTTCCCCTCACCCGTCCCCTAATCCTAACCCGTACGCTCACACTAACCCGCGCCCTCACACGTGCGCTCCCCCTAAACCGTTGTCGTACCCTCACCTGGACCCTAAACCGTCCCCTTCCCTAACCCTAACCCTAGCCCGAACCCTAAACCTAACCCTTCCCCAAAGCCTTCCCCTCACCCGTCCCCTAATGCTAACCCGTACGCTCACACTAACCCGCGCCCTCACACGTACGCTCCCCCTAAACCGTTGTCGTACCCTCACCTGGACCCGAAACCGTCCCCGTCCCCTAACCCTAACCCTAGCCCGAACCCTAACCCTAACCCTTCCCCGAAGCCTTCCCCTCACCCGTCCCCTAATCCTAACCCGTACGCTCAAACTAACCCGCGCCCTCACATGTACGCACCCCCTAAACCGTTGTCGTACCCTCACCTGGACCCTAAACCGTCCCCGTCCCCTAACCCTAACCCTAGCCCGAACACTAACCCTAACCCTTCCCCGAAGCCTTCCCCTCACCCGTCCCCTAATCCTAACCGTACGCTCACACTAACCCGCGCCCTCACACGTACGCTCCCCCTAAACCGTTGTCGTACCCTCACCTGGACCCTAAACCGTCCCCGTCCCCTAACCCTAACCCTAGCCCGAACCCTAACCCTAACACTTCCCCGAAACCTTCCCTCACTCGTCCCCTAATCCTAACCCGTACGCTCACACTAACCCGCGCCCTCACACGTACGCTCCGCATAAACCGTTTTCGTACCCTCACCTGGACCCTAAACCGTCCCCGTCCCCTAACCCTAACCCTAGCCCGAACCCTAACCCTAACCCTTCCCCGAAGCCTTCCCCTCACCCGTCCCCTAATCCTAACCCGTACGCTCACACTAACCCACGCCCTCACACGTACGCTCCCCCTAAACCATTGTCGTACCCTCACCTGGACCCTAAACCGTCCCCGTCCCCTAAGCCTAACCCTAGCCCGAACCCTAACCCTAACCCTTCCCCGAAGCCTTCCCCTCACCCGTCCCCTAATCCTAACCCGTACGCTCACACTAACCCGCGCCCTCACACGTACGCTCCCCCTAAACCGTTGTCGTACCCTCACCTGGACCCTAAACCGTCCCCGTCCCCTAACCCTAACCCTAGCCCGAACCCTAACCCTAACGCTTCCCCGAAGCCTTCCCCTCACCCGTTCCCTAATCCTAACCCGTACGCTCACACTAACCCGCGCCCTCACACGTACGCTCCCCCTAAACCGTTTTCGTACCCTCACCTGGACCCTACACCGTCCCCCTCCCCTAACCCTAACCCTAGCCCGAACCCTAACCCTAACCCATCCACGAAGCCTTCCCCTCACTCGTCCCCTAATCCTAACGCGTACGCTCACACTAACCCGCGCCCTCACACGTACGCTCCCCCTAAACCGTTGTCGTACCCTCACCTGGACCCTAAACCGTCCCCGTCCCCTAACCCTAACCCTAGCCCGAACCCTAACCCTAACCCTTCCCCGAAGCCTTCCCCTCACCCGTCCCCTAATCCTAACCCGTACGCTCACACTAACCCGCGCCCTCACAAGTACGCTCCGCCGAAACCGTTGTCGTACACTCACCTGCACCCTAAACCGTCCCCGTCCCCTAACCCTAACCCTAGCCCGAATACTAACCCTAACCCTTCCCCGAAGCCTTCCCCTCAGCCGTCCCCTAATCCTAACCCGTACGCTCACACTAACCCGCGCCCTCACACGTGCGCTCCCCCTAAACCGTTGTCGTACCCTCACCTGGACCCTAAACCGTCCCCTTCCCTAACCCTAACCCTAGCCCGAACCCTAAACCTAACCCTTCCCCAAAGCCTTCCCCTCACCCGTCCCCTAATGCTAACCCGTACGCTCACACTAACCCGCGCCCTCACACGTACGCTCCCCCTAAACCGTTGTCGTACCCTCACCTGGACCCGAAACCGTCCCCGTCCCCTAACCCTAACCCTAGCCCGAACCCTAACCCTAACCCTTCCCCGAAGCCTTCCCCTCACCCGTCCCCTAATCCTAACCCGTACGCTCAAACTAACCCGCGCCCTCACATGTACGCACCCCCTAAACCGTTGTCGTACCCTCACCTGGACCCTATACCGTCCCCGTCCCCTAACCCTAACCCTAGCCCGAACACTAACCCTAACCCTTCCCCGAAGCCTTCCCCTCACCCGTCCCCTAATCCTAACCGTACGCTCACACTAACCCGCGCCCTCACACGTACGCTCCCCCTAAACCGTTGTCGTACCCTCACCTGGACCCTAAACCGTCCCCGTCCCCTAACCCTAACCCTAGCCCGAACCCTAACCCTAACACTTCCCCGAAGCCTTCCCTCACTCGTCCCCTAATCCTAACCCGTACGCTCACACTAACCCGCGCCCTCACACGTACGCTCCGCATAAACCGTTGTCGTACCCTCACCTGGACCCTAAACCGTCCCCGTCCCCTAACCCTAACCCTAGCCCGAACCCTAACCCTAACCCTTCCCCGAAGCCTTCCCCTCACCCGTCCCCTAATCCTAACCCGTACGCTCACACTAACCCACGCCCTCACACGTACGCTCCCCCTAAACCGTTGTCGTACCCTCACCTGGACCCTAAACCGTCCCCGTCCCCTAAGCCTAACCCTAGCCCGAACCCTAACCCTAACCCATCCACGAAGCCTTCCCCTCACTCGTCCCCTAATCCTAACGCGTACGCTCACACTAACCCGCGCCCTCACACGTACGCTCCCCCTAAACCGTTGTCGTACCCTCACCTGGACCCTAAACCGTCCCCGTCCCCTAACCCTAACCCTAGCCCGAACCCTAACCCTAACCCTTCCCCGAAGCCTTCCCCTCACCCGTCCCCTAATCCTAACCCGTACGCTCACACTAACCCGCGCCCTCACAAGTACGCTCCGCCGAAACCGTTGTCGTACACTCACCTGGACCCTAAACCGTCCCCGTCCCCTAACCCTAACCCTAGCCCGAATACTAACCCTAACCCTTCCCCGAAGCCTTCCCCTCAGCCGTCCCCTAATCCTAACCCGTACGCTCACACTAACCCGCGCCCTCACACGTACGCTCCCCCTAAACCGTTGTCGTACCCTCACCTGGACCCTAAACCGTCCCCATGCCCTAACCCTAACCCTAGCCCGAACCCTAACCCTAACCCTTCCCCGAAGCCTTCCCCTCACCCGTCCCCTAATCCTAACCCGTACGCTCACACTAACCCGCGCCCTCACAAGTACGCTCCGCCGAAACCGCTGTCGTACACTCACCTGGACCCTAAACCGTCCCCGTCCCCTAACCCTAACCCTAGCCCGAACACTAACCCTAACCCTTCCCCGAAGCCTTCCCCTCACCCGTCCCCTAATCCTAACCGTACGCTCACACTAACCCGCGCCCTCACACGTACGCTCCCCCTAAACCGTTGTCGTACCCTCACCTGGACCCTAAACCGTCCCCGTCCCCTAACCCTAACCCTAGCCCGAACCCTAACCCTAACACTTCCCCGAAGCCTTCCCTCACTCGTCCCCTAATCCTAACCCGTACGCTCACACTAACCCGCACCCTCACACGTACGCTCCGCATAAACCGTTGTCGTACCCTCACCTGGACCCTAAACCGTCCCCGTCCCCTAACCCTAACCCTAGCCCGAACCCTAACCCTAACCCTTCCCCGAAGCCTTCCCCTCACCCGTCCCCTAATCCTAACTCGTACGCTCACACTAACCCACGCCCTCACACGTACGCTCCCCCTAAACCGTTGTCGTACCCTCACCTGGACCCTAAACCGTCCCCGTCCCCTAACCCTAACCCTAGCCCGAACCCTAACCCTAACCCTTCCCCGAAGCCTTCCCCTCACCCGTCCCCTAATCCTAACCCGTACGCTCACACTAACCCGCGCCCTCACACGTACGCTCCCCCTAAACCGTTGTCGTACCCTCACCTGGACCGTAAACCGTCCCCGTCCCCTAACCCTAATCCTAGCCCGAACCCTAACCCTAATCCTTCCCCGAAGCCTTCCCCTCACCCGTCCCCTAATCCTAACACGTACGCTCACACTAACCCGCGCCCTCACACGTACGCTCCCCCTAAACCGTTGTCGTACCCTCACCTGGACCCTAAACAGTCCCCGTCCCCTAACCCTAACCCTAGCCCGAACCCTAACCCTAACCCTTCCCCGAAGCCTTCCCCTCACCCGTCCCCTAATCCTAACCCGTACGCTCACACTAACCCGCGCCCTCACACGTACGCTCCCCCTAAACCGTTGTCGTACCCTCACCTGGACCCTAAACCGTCCCCGTCCCCTAACCCTAACCCTAGCCCGAACCCTAACCCTAACCATTCCCCAAAGCCTTCCCCTCACCCGTCCCCTAATCCTAACCCGTACGCTCACACTAACCCGTGCCCTCACACGTACGCTCCCCCTAAACCGTTGTCGTACCCTCACCTGGACCCTAAACCGTCCCCATCCCCTAACCCTAACCCTAGCCCGAACCCTAACCCTAACCCATCACCAAAGCCTTCCCCTCACCCGTCCCCTAATCCTAACGCGTACGCTCACACTAACCCGCGCCCTCACACGTACGCTCCGCCTAAACCGTTGTCGTACCCTCACCTGGACACTAAACCGTCCCCGTCCCCTAACCCTAACCCTAGCCCGAACCCGAACCCTAACGCTTCCCCGAAGCCTTCCCCTCACCTGTCCCCTAATCCTAATCCGTACGCTCACACTAACCCGCGCCCTCACACGTACACTCCTCCTAAACCGTTGTCGTACCCTCACCTGGACCCTAAACCGTCCCCGTCCCCGTCCCCTAACCCTAGCCCGAACCCTAACCCTAACCCTTCCCCGAAGCCTTCCCCTCACCCGTCCCCTAATCCTAACACGTACGCTCACACTAACCCGCGCCCTCACACGTACGCTCACCCTAAACCGTTGTCATACCCTCACCTGGACCCTAAACCGTCCCCGTCTCCTAACCCTAACCCTAGCCCGTACCCTAACCCTAACCCTTCCCCAAAGCCTTCCCCTCACCCGTCCCCTAATCCTAACCCGTACGCTCACACTAACCCACGCCCTCACACATACACTCCGCCTAAGCCGCTGTCGTACCCTCACCTGGACCCTAAACCGTCACCGTGCCCTAACCCTAACCCTAGCCCAAACCCTAACCCTAACGCTTCCCCGAAGCCTTCCCCTCACCCGTCCCCTAATCCTAACCCGTACGCTCACACTAACCCGCGCCCTCACACGTACGCTCCCCCTAAACCGTTGTCGTACCCTCACCTGGACCCTAAACCGTCCCCGTCCCCTAACCCTAACCCTAGCCCGAACCCTAACCCTAACCCTTCCCCGAAGCCTTCCCCTCACCCGTCCCCTAATCCTAACCCGTACGCTCACACTAACCCGCGCCCTCACACGTACGCTCCCCCTAAACCGTTGTCGTACCCTCACCTGGACCCTAAACCGTCCCCGTCCCCTAACCCTAACCCTAGCCCGAACCCTAACCCTAACCCTTCCCCGAAGCCTTCCCCTCACCCGTCCCCTAATCCTAACCCGTACGCTCACACTAACCCGCGCCCTCACACGTACGCTCCCCCTAAACCGTTGTCGTACCCTCACCTGGACCCTAAACCGTCCCCGTCCCCTAACCCTAACCCTAGCCCGAACCCTAACCCTAACCCTTCCCCGAAGCCTTCCCCTCACCCGTCCCCTAATCCTAACCCGTACGCTCACACTAACCCGCGCCCTCACACGTGCGCTCCCCCTAAACCGTTGTCGTACCCTCACCTGGACCCTAAACCGTCCCCTTCCCTAACCCTAACCCTAGCCCGAACCCTAAACCTAACCCTTCCCCAAAGCCTTCCCCTCACCCGTCCCCTAATGCTAACCCGTACGCTCACACTAACCCGCGCCCTCACACGTACGCTCCCCCTAAACCGTTGTCGTACCCTCACCTGGACCCTAAACCGTCCCCGTCCCCTAACCCTAACCCTAGCCCGAACCCTAACCCTAACCCTTCCCCGAAGCCTTCCCCTCACCCGTCCCCTAATCCTAACCCGTACTCTCACACTAACCCGCGCCCTCACACGTACGCTCCCCCTAAACCGTTGTCGTACCCTCACCTGGACCCTAAACCGTCCCCGTCCCCTAACCCTAACCCTAGCCCGAACCCTAACCCTAACCCTTCCCCGAAGCCTTCCCCTCACCCGTCCCCTAATCCTAACCCGTACGCTCACACTAACCCGCGCCCTCACACGTACGCTCCGCCTAAACCGTTGTCGTACCCTCACCTGGACCCTAAACCGTCCCCGTCCCCTAACCCTAACCCTAGCCCGAACCCTAACCCTAACCGTTCCCCGAAGCCTTCCCCTCACCCGTCCCCTAATCCTAACCCGTACGCTCACACTAACCCGCGCCCTCACACGTACGTTCCCCCTAAACCGTTGTCGTACCCTCACCTGGACCCTAAACCGTCCCCGTCACCTAACCCTAACCCTAACCCTAGCCCGAACCCTAACCCTAACCCTTCCCCAAAGCCTTCCCCTCACCCGTCCCCTAATCCTAACCCGTACGCTCACACTAACCCGCAACCTCACACGTGCGCTCCGCTGAAACCGTTGTCGTACCCTCACCTGGACCCTAAACCGTCCCTGTCCCCTAACCCTAACCCTAGCCCGAACCCTAACCCTAACCCTTCCCCGAAGCCTTCCCCTCACCCGTCCCCTAATCCTAACCCGTACGCTCACACTAACCCGCGCCCTCACACGTACGCTCCCCCTAAACCGTTGTCGTACCCTCACCTGGACCCTAAACCGTCCCCGTCCCCTAACCCTAACCCTAGCCCGAACCCTAAGCCTAAGCCTTCCCCGAAGCCTTCCCCTCACCCGTCCCCTAATCCTAACCTGTACGCTCACACTAACCCGCGCCCTCACACGTACGCTCCCCCTAAACCGTTGTCGTACCCTCACCTGGACCCTAAACCGTCCCCGTCCCCTAACCCTAACCCTAGCCCGAACCCTAACCCTAACCCTTCCCCGAAGCCTTCCCCTCACCCGTCCCCTAATCCTAAACCGTATGCTCACACTAACCCACGCCCTCACACGTACGCTCCCCCTAAACCGTTGTCATACCCTCACCTGGACCCTAAACCGTCCCCGTCCCCTAGGCCTAACCCTACCCCGAACCCTAACCCTAACCCTTCCCCGAAGCCTTCCCCTCACCCATCCCCTAATCCTAACCCGTACGCTCACACTAACCCGCGCCCTCACACATACGCTCCCCCTAAACCGTTGTCGTACCCTCACCTGGACCCTAAACCGTCCCCGTCCCCTAACCCTAACCCTAGCCCGAACCCTAACCCTAACCCTTCCCCGAAGCCTTCCCCTCACCCGTCCCCTAATCCTAACCCGTACGCTCACACTAACCCGCGCCCTCACACGTACGCTCCCCCTAAACCGTTGTACCCACACCTGGACCCTAAACCGTCCCCGTCCCCTAACCCTAACCCTAGCCCGAACCCTAACCCTAACACTTCCCCGAAGCCTTCCCCTCACCCGTCCCCTAATCCTAACCCGTACGCTCACACTAACCCGCGCCCTCACACGTGCTCTCCGCCTAAACCGTTGTCGTACCTTCACCTGGACCCTAAACCGTCCCCGTCCCCTAACCCTAACCCTAGCCCGAACCCTAACCCTAACCCTTCCCCGAAGCCTTCCCCTCACCCGTCCCCTAATCCTAACCCGTACGCTCACACTAACCCGCGCTCTCACACGTACGCTCCCCCTAAACCGTTGTCGTACCCTCACCAGGACCCTAAACCGTCCCCGTCCCCTAACCCTAACCCTAGCCCGAACCCTAACCCTAACCCTTCCCCGAAGCCTTCCCCTCACCCGTCCCCTAATGCTAACACGTACGCTCACACTAACCCGCGCCCTCACACGTACGCTCCCCCTAAACCGTTGTCGTACCCTCACCTGGACCCTAAACCGTCCCCGTCCCCTAACCCTAACCCTAGCCCGAACCCTAACCCTAACTCTTCCCCGAAGCCTTCCCCTCACCCGTCCCCTAATCCTAACCCGTACGCTCACACTAACCCGCGCCCTCACACGTGCGCTCCGCCTAAACCGTTGTCGTACCCTCACCTGGACCCTACACCGTCCCCGTCCCCTAACCCTAACCCTAGCCCGAACCCTAACCCTAAACCTTCCCCGAAGCCTTCCCCTCACCCGTCCCCTAATCCTAACCCGTACGCTCACACTAACCCGCGCCCTCACACGTACGCTCCCCCTAAACCGTTGTCGTACCCTCACCTGGACCCTAAACCGTCCCCGTCCCCTAACCCTAACCCTAGCCCGAACCCTAACCCTAACCCTTCTCCGAAGCCTTCCCCTCACCCGTCCCCTAATCCTAACCCGTACGCTCACACTAACCCGCGCCCTCACACGTACGCTCCCCCTAAACCGTTGTCGTACCCTCACCTGGACCCTAAACCGTCCCCGTCCCCTAACCCTAACCCTAGCCCGAACCCTAACCCTAACCCTTCCCCGAAGCCTTCCCCTCACCCGTCCCCTAATCCTAACCCGTACGCTCACACTAACCCGCGCCCTCACACGTGCGCTCCCCCTAAACCGTTGTCGTACCCTCACCTGGACCCTAAACCGTCCCCTTCCCTAACCCTAACCCTAGCCCGAACCCTAAACCTAACCCTTCCCCAAAGCCTTCCCCTCACCCGTCCCCTAATGCTAACCCGTACGCTCACACTAACCCGCGCCCTCACACGTACGCTCCCCCTAAACCGTTGTCGTACCCTCACCTGGACCCGAAACCGTCCCCGTCCCCTAACCCTAACCCTAGCCCGAACCCTAACCCTAACCCTTCCCCGAAGCCTTCCCCTCACCCGTCCCCTAATCCTAACCCGTACGCTCAAACTAACCCGCGCCCTCACATGTACGCACCCCCTAAACCGTTGTCGTACCCTCACCTGGACCCTAAACCGTCCCCGTCCCCTAACCCTAACCCTAGCCCGAACACTAACCCTAACCCTTCCCCGAAGCCTTCCCCTCACCCGTCCCCTAATCCTAACCGTACGCTCACACTAACCCGCGCCCTCACACGTACGCTCCCCCTAAACCGTTGTCGTACCCTCACCTGGACCCTAAACCGTCCCCGTCCCCTAACCCTAACCCTAGCCCGAACCCTAACCCTAACACTTCCCCGAAGCCTTCCCTCACTCGTCCCCTAATCCTAACCCGTACGCTCACACTAACCCGCGCCCTCACACGTACGCTCCGCATAAACCGTTTTCGTACCCTCACCTGGACCCTAAACCGTCCCCGTCCCCTAACCCTAACCCTAGCCCGAACCCTAACCCTAACCCTTCCCCGAAGCCTTCCCCTCACCCGTCCCCTAATCCTAACCCGTACGCTCACACTAACCCACGCCCTCACACGTACGCTCCCCCTAAACCGTTGTCGTACCCTCACCTGGACCCTAAACCGTCCCCGTCCCCTAAGCCTAACCCTAGCCCGAACCCTAACCCTAACCCTTCCCCGAAGCCTTCCCCTCACCCGTCCCCTAATCCTAACCCGTACGCTCACACTAACCCGCGCCCTCACACGTACGCTCCCCCTAAACCGTTGTCGTACCCTCACCTGGACCCTAAACCGTCCCCGTCCCCTAACCCTAACCCTAGCCCGAACCCTAACCCTAACGCTTCCCCGAAGCCTTCCCCTCACCCGTTCCCTAATCCTAACCCGTACGCTCACACTAACCCGCGCCCTCACACGTACGCTCCCGCTAAACCGTTGTCGTACCCTCACCTGGACCCTACACCGTCCCCGTCCCCTAACCCTAACCCTAGCCCGAACCCTAACCCTAACCCATCCACGAAGCCTTCCCCTCACTCGTCCCCTAATCCTAACGCGTACGCTCACACTAACCCGCGCCCTCACACGTACGCTCCCCCTAAACCGTTGTCGTACCCTCACCTGGACCCTAAACCGTCCCCGTCCCCTAACCCTAACCCTAGCCCGAACCCTAACCCTAACCCTTCCCCGAAGCCTTCCCCTCACCCGTCCCCTAATCCTAACCCGTACGCTCACACTAACCCGCGCCCTCACAAGTACGCTCCGCCGAAACCGTTGTCGTACACTCACCTGCACCCTAAACCGTCCCCGTCCCCTAACCCTAACCCTAGCCCGAATACTAACCCTAACCCTTCCCCGAAGCCTTCCCCTCAGCCGTCCCCTAATCCTAACCCGTACGCTCACACTAACCCGCGCCCTCACACGTGCGCTCCCCCTAAACCGTTGTCGTACCCTCACCTGGACCCTAAACCGTCCCCTTCCCTAACCCTAACCCTAGCCCGAACCCTAAACCTAACCCTTCCCCAAAGCCTTCCCCTCACCCGTCCCCTAATGCTAACCCGTACGCTCACACTAACCCGCGCCCTCACACGTACGCTCCCCCTAAACCGTTGTCGTACCCTCACCTGGACCCGAAACCGTCCCCGTCCCCTAACCCTAACCCTAGCCCGAACCCTAACCCTAACCCTTCCCCGAAGCCTTCCCCTCACCCGTCCCCTAATCCTAACCCGTACGCTCAAACTAACCCGCGCCCTCACATGTACGCACCCCCTAAACCGTTGTCGTACCCTCACCTGGACCCTAAACCGTCCCCGTCCCCTAACCCTAACCCTAGCCCGAACACTAACCCTAACCCTTCCCCGAAGCCTTCCCCTCACCCGTCCCCTAATCCTAACCGTACGCTCACACTAACCCGCGCCCTCACACGTACGCTCCCCCTAAACCGTTGTCGTACCCTCACCTGGACCCTAAACCGTCCCCGTCCCCTAACCCTAACCCTAGCCCGAACCCTAACCCTAACACTTCCCCGAAGCCTTCCCTCACTCGTCCCCTAATCCTAACCCGTACGCTCACACTAACCCGCGCCCTCACACGTACGCTCCGCATAAACCGTTGTCGTACCCTCACCTGGACCCTAAACCGTCCCCGTCCCCTAACCCTAACCCTAGCCCGAACCCTAACCCTAACCCTTCCCCGAAGCCTTCCCCTCACCCGTCCCCTAATCCTAACCCGTACGCTCACACTAACCCACGCCCTCACACGTACGCTCCCCCTAAACCGTTGTCGTACCCTCACCTGGACCCTAAACCGTCCCCGTCCCCTAAGCCTAACCCTAGCCCGAACCCTAACCCTAACCCTTCCCCGAAGCCTTCCCCTCACCCGTCCCCTAATCCTAACCCGTACGCTCACACTAACCCGCGCCCTCACACGTACGCTCCCCCTAAACCGTTGTCGTACCCTCACCTGGACCCTAAACCGTCCCCGTCCCCTAACCCTAACCCTAGCCCGAACCCTAACCCTAACGCTTCCCCGAAGCCTTCCCCTCACCCGTTCCCTAATCCTAACCCGTACGCTCACAATAACCCGCGCCCTCACACGTACGCTCCCCCTAAACCGTTGTCGTACCCTCACCTGGACCCTACACCGTCCCCGTCCCCTAACCCTAACCCTAGCCCGAACCCTAACCCTAACCCATCCACGAAGCCTTCCCCTCACTCGTCCCCTAATCCTAACGCGTACGCTCACACTAACCCGCGCCCTCACACGTACGCTCCCCCTAAACCGTTGTCGTACCCTCACCTGGACCCTAAACCGTCCCCGTCCCCTAACCCTAACCCTAGCCCGAACCCTAACCCTAACCCTTCCCCGAAGCCTTCCCCTCACCCGTCCCCTAATCCTAACCCGTACGCTCACACTAACCCGCGCCCTCACAAGTACGCTCCGCCGAAACCGTTGTCGTACTCTCACCTGGACCCTAAACCGTCCCCGTCCCCTAACCCTAACCCTAGCCCGAATACTAACCCTAACCCTTCCCCGAAGCCTTCCCCTCAGCCGTCCCCTAATCCTAACCCGTACGCTCACACTAACCCGCGCCCTCACACGTACGCTCCCCCTAAACCGTTGTCGTACCCTCACCTGGACCCTAAACCGTCCCCATGCCCTAACCCTAACCCTAGCCCGAACCCTAACCCTAACCCTTCACCGAAGCCTTCCCCTCACCCGTCCCCTAATCCTAACCCGTACGCTCACACTAACCCGCGCCCTCACAAGTACGCTCCGCCGAAACCGCTGTCGTACACTCACCTGGACCCTAAACCGTCCCCGTCCCCTAACCCTAACCCTAGCCCGAACACTAACCCTAACCCTTCCCCGAAGCCTTCCCCTCACCCGTCCCCTAATCCTAACCGTACGCTCACACTAACCCGCGCCCTCACACGTACGCTCCCCCTAAACCGTTGTCGTACCCTCACCTGGACCCTAAACCGTCCCCGTCCCCTAACCCTAACCCTAGCCCGAACCCTAACCCTAACACTTCCCCGAAGCCTTCCCTCACTCGTCCCCTAATCCTAACCCGTACGCTCACACTAACCCGCGCCCTCACACGTACGCTCCGCATAAACCGTTGTCGTACCCTCACCTGGACCCTAAACCGTCCCCGTCCCCTAACCCTAACCCTAGCCCGAACCCTAACCCTAACCCTTCCCCGAAGCCTTCCCCTCACCCGTCCCCTAATCCTAACTCGTACGCTCACACTAACCCACGCCCTCACACGTACGCTCCCCCTAAACCGTTGTCGTACCCTCACCTGGACCCTAAACCGTCCCCGTCCCCTAACCCTAACCCTAGCCCGAACCCTAACCCTAACCCTTCCCCGAAGCCTTCCCCTCACCCGTCCCCTAATCCTAACCCGTACGCTCACACTAACCCGCGCCCTCACACGTACGCTCCCCCTAAACCGTTGTCGTACCCTCACCTGGACCGTAAACCGTCCCCGTCACCTAACCCTAATCCTAGCCCGAACCCTAACCCTAATCCTTCCCCGAAGCCTTCCCCTCACCCGTCCCCTAATCCTAACACGTACGCTCACACTAACCCGCGCCCTCACACGTACGCTCCCCCTAAACCGTTGTCGTACCCTCACCTGGACCCTAAACAGTCCCCGTCCCCTAACCCTAACCCTAGCCCGAACCCTAACCCTAACCCTTCCCCGAAGCCTTCCCCTCACCCGTCCCCTAATCCTAACCCGTACGCTCACACTAACCCGCGCCCTCACACGTACGCTCCCCCTAAACCGTTGTCGTACCCTCACCTGGACCCTAAACCGTCCCCGTCCCCTAACCCTAACCCTAGCCCGAACCCTAACCCTAACCATTCCCCAAAGCCTTCCCCTCACCCGTCCCCTAATCCTAACCCGTACGCTCACACTAACCCGTGCCCTCACACGTACGCTCCCCCTAAACCGTTGTCGTACCCTCACCTGGACCCTAAACCGTCCCCATCCCCTAACCCTAACCCTAGCCCGAACCCTAACCCTAACCCATCACCAAAGCCTTCCCCTCACCCGTCCCCTAATCCTAACGCGTACGCTCACACTAACCCGCGCCCTCACACGTACGCTCCGCCTAAACCGTTGTCGTACCCTCACCTGGACACTAAACCGTCCCCGTCCCCTAACCCTAACCCTAGCCCGAACCCGAACCCTAACGCTTCCCCGAAGCCTTCCCCTCACCTGTCCCCTAATCCTAATCCGTACGCTCACACTAACCCGCGCCCTCACACGTACACTCCTCCTAAACCGTTGTCGTACCCTCACCTGGACCCTAAACCGTCCCCGTCCCCGTCCCCTAACCCTAGCCCGAACCCTAACCCTAACCCTTCCCCGAAGCCTTCCCCTCACCCGTCCCCTAATCCTAACACGTACGCTCACACTAACCCGCGCCCTCACACGTACGCTCACCCTAAACCGTTGTCATACCCTCACCTGGACCCTAAACCGTCCCCGTCTCCTAACCCTAACCCTAGCCCGTACCCTAACCCTAACCCTTCCCCAAAGCCTTCCCCTCACCCGTCCCCTAATCCTAACCCGTACGCTCACACTAACCCACGCCCTCACACATACACTCCGCCTAAGCCGCTGTCGTACCCTCACCTGGACCCTAAACCGTCACCGTGCCCTAACCCTAACCCTAGCCCAAACCCTAACCCTAACGCTTCCCCGAAGCCTTCCCCTCACCCGTCCCCTAATCCTAACCCGTACGCTCACACTAACCCGCGCCCTCACACGTACGCTCCCCCTAAACCGTTGTCGTACCCTCACCTGGACCCTAAACCGTCCCCGTCCCCTAACCCTAACCCTAGCCCGAACCCTAACCCTAACCCTTCCCCGAAGCCTTCCCCTCACCCGTCCCCTAATCCTAACCCGTACGCTCACACTAACCCGCGCCCTCACACGTACGCTCCCCCGAAACCGTTGTCGTACCCTCACCTGGACCCTAAACCGTCCCCGTCCCCTAACCCTAACCCTAGCCCGAACCCTAACCCTAACCCTTCCCCGAAGCCTTCCCCTCACCCGTCCCCTAATCCTAACCCGTACGCTCACACTAACCCGCGCCTCACACGTGCGCTCCGCCTAAACCGTTTTCGTACCCTCACCTGGACCCTACACCGTCCCCGTCCCCTAACCCTAACCCTAGCCCGAACCCTAACCCTAACCCTTCCCCGAAGCCTTCCCCTCACCCGTCCCCTAATCCTAACCCGTACGCTCACAGTAAGCCGCGCCCTCACACGTACGCTCCCCCTAAACCATTGTCGTACCCTCACCTGGACCCTAAACCGTCCCCGTCCCTTAACCCTAACCCTAGCCCGAACCCTAACCCTAACCCTTCCCCGAAGCCTTCCCCTCACCCGTCCCCTAATCCTAACCCGTACACTCACAGTAACCCGCGCCCTCACACAAACGCTCCCCCTAAACCGTTGTCGTACCCTCACCTGGACCCTAAACCGTCCCCGTCCCCTAACCCTAACCCTAGCCCGAACCCTAACCCTAACCCTTCCCCGAAGCCTTCCCCTCACCCGTCCCCTAATCCTAACCCGTACGCTCACACTAACCAGCGCCCTCACACGTACGCTCCCCCTAAACCGTTGTCGTACCCTCACCTGGACCCTAAACCGTCCCCGTCCCCTAACCCTAACCCTAGCCCGAACCCTAACCCTAACCCTTCCCTGAAGCCTTCCCCTCACCCGTCCCCGAATCCTAAACCGTACGCTCAAACTAACCCGCGCCCTCACATGTACGCTCCCCCTAAACCGTTGTCGTACCCTCACCTGGACCCTAAACCGTCCCCGTCGCCTAACCCTAACCCTAGCCCGAACCCTAACCCTAACTCTTCCCCAAAGCCTTCCCCTCACCCGTCCCCTAATCCTAACCCGTACGCTCACACTAACTTGCGCCCTCACACGTACGCTCCCCCTAAACCGTTGTCGTACCCTCACCTGGACCCTAAACCGTCCCCGTCCCCTAACCCTAACCCTAGCCCGAACCCTAACCCTAACCCTTCCCCGAAGCCTTCCCCTCACCTGTCCCCTAATCCTAACCCTTGCGCTCACACTAACCCGCGCCCTCACAAGTACGCTCCGCCTAAACCGTTGTCGTACCCTCACCTGGACCCTAAACCGTCCCCGTCCCCTAACCCTAACCCTAGCCCGAACCCTAACCCTAACCCTTCCCCGAAGCCTTCCCCTCACCCGTCCCCTAATCCTAACCCGTACTCTCACACTAACCCGCGCCCTCACACGTACGCTCCCCCTAAACCGTTGTCGTACCCTCACCTGGACCCTAAACCGTCCCCGTCCCCTAACCCTAACCCTAGCCCGAACCCTAACCCTAACCCTTCCCCGAAGCCTTCCCCTCACCCGTCCCCTAATCCTAACCCGTACGCTCACACTAACCCGCGCCCTCACACGTACGCTCCGCCTAAACCGTTGTCGTACCCTCACCTGGACCCTAAACCGTCCCCGTCCCCTAACCCTAACCCTAGCCCGAACCCTAACCCTAACCGTTCCCCGAAGCCTTCCCCTCACCCGTCCCCTAATCCTAACCCGTACGCTCACACTAACCCGCGCCCTCACACGTACGTTCCCCCTAAACCGTTGTCGTACCCTCACCTGGACCCTAAACCGTCCCCGTCACCTAACCCTAACCCTAACCCTAGCCCGAACCCTAACCCTAACCCTTCCCCAAAGCCTTCCCCTCACCCGTCCCCTAATCCTAACCCGTACGCTCACACTAACCCGCAACCTCACACGTGCGCTCCGCTGAAACCGTTGTCGTACCCTCACCTGGACCCTAAACCGTCCCTGTCCCCTAACCCTAACCCTAGCCCGAACCCTAACCCTAACCCTTCCCCGAAGCCTTCCCCTCACCCGTCCCCTAATCCTAACCCGTACGCTCACACTAACCCGCGCCCTCACACGTACGCTCCCCCTAAACCGTTGTCGTACCCTCACCTGGACCCTAAACCGTCCCCGTCCCCTAACCCTAACCCTAGCCCGAACCCTAAGCCTAAGCCTTCCCCGAAGCCTTCCCCTCACCCGTCCCCTAATCCTAACCTGTACGCTCACACTAACCCGCGCCCTCACACGTACGCTCCCCCTAAACCGTTGTCGTACCCTCACCTGGACCCTAAACCGTCCCCGTCCCCTAACCCTAACCCTAGCCCGAACCCTAACCCTAACCCTTCCCCGAAGCCTTCCCCTCACCCGTCCCGTAATCCTAAACCGTATGCTCACACTAACCCGCGCCCTCACACGTACGCTCCCCCTAAACCGTTGTCGTACCCTCACCTGGACCCTAAACCGTCCCCGTCCCCTAGGCCTAACCCTACCCCGAACCCTAACCCTAACCCTTCCCCGAAGCCTTCCCCTCACCCATCCCCTAATCCTAACCCGTACGCTCACACTAACCCGCGCCCTCACACATACGCTCCCCCTAAACCGTTGTCGTACCCTCACCTGGACCCTAAACCGTCCCCGTCCCCTAACCCTAACCCTAGCCCGAACCCTAACCCTAACCCTTCCCCGAAGCCTTCCCCTCACCCGTGCCCTAATCCTAACCCGTACGCTCACACTAACCCGCGCCCTCACACGTACGCTCCCCCTAAACCGTTGTACCCACACCTGGACCCTAAACCGTCCCCGTCCCCTAACCCTAACCCTAGCCCGAACCCTAACCCTAACACTTCCCCGAAGCCTTCCCCTCACCCGTCCCCTAATCCTAACCCGTACGCTCACACTAACCCGCGCCCTCACACGTGCTCTCCGCCTAAACCGTTGTCGTACCCTCACCTGGACCCTAAACCGTCCCCGTCCCCTAACCCTAACCCTAGCCCGAACCCTAACCCTAACCCTTCCCCGAAGCCTTCCCCTCACCCGTCCCCTAATCCTAACCCGTACGCTCACACTAACCCGCGCTCTCACACGTACGCTCCCCCTAAACCGTTGTCGTACCCTCACCAGGACCCTAAACCGTCCCCGTCCCCTAACCCTAACCCTAGCCCGAACCCTAACCCTAACCCTTCCCCGAAGCCTTCCCCTCACCCGTCCCCTAATGCTAACACGTACGCTCACACTAACCCGCGCCCTCACACGTACGCTCCCCCTAAACCGTTGTCGTACCCTCACCTGGACCCTAAACCGTCCCCGTCCCCTAACCCTAACCCTAGCCCGAACCCTAACCCTAACTCTTCCCCGAAGCCTTCCCCTCACCCGTCCCCTAATCCTAACCCGTACGCTCACACTAACCCGCGCCCTCACACGTGCGCTCCGCCTAAACCGTTGTCGTACCCTCACCTGGACCCTACACCGTCCCCGTCCCCTAACCCTAACCCTAGCCCGAACCCTAACCCTAAACCTTCCCCGAAGCCTTCCCCTCACCCGTCCCCTAATCCTAACCCGTACGCTCACACTAACCCGCGCCCTCACACGTACGCTCCCCCTAAACCGTTGTCGTACCCTCACCTGGACCCTAAACCGTCCCCGTCCCCTAACCCTAACCCTAGCCCGAACCCTAACCCTAACCCTTCTCCGAAGCCTTCCCCTCACCCGTCCCCTAATCCTAACCCGTACGCTCACACTAACCCGCGCCCTCACACGTACGCTCCCCCTAAACCGTTGTCGTACCCTCACCTGGACCCTAAACCGTCCCCGTCCCCTAACCCTAACCCTAGCCCGAACCCTAACCCTAACCCTTCCCCGAAGCCTTCCCCTCACCCGTCCCCTAATCCTAACCCGTACGCTCACACTAACCCGCGCCCTCACACGTGCGCTCCCCCTAAACCGTTGTCGTACCCTCACCTGGACCCTAAACCGTCCCCTTCCCTAACCCTAACCCTAGCCCGAACCCTAAACCTAACCCTTCCCCAAAGCCTTCCCCTCACCCGTCCCCTAATGCTAACCCGTACGCTCACACTAACCCGCGCCCTCACACGTACGCTCCCCCTAAACCGTTGTCGTACCCTCACCTGGACCCAAAACCGTCCCCGTCCCCTAACCCTAACCCTAGCCCGAACCCTAACCCTAACCCTTCCCCGAAGCCTTCCCCTCACCCGTCCCCTAATCCTAACCCGTACGCTCAAACTAACCCGCGCCCTCACATGTACGCACCCCCTAAACCGTTGTCGTACCCTCACCTGGACCCTAAACCGTCCCCGTCCCCTAACCCTAACCCTAGCCCGAACACTAACCCTAACCCTTCCCCGAAGCCTTCCCCTCACCCGTCCCCTAATCCTAACCGTACGCTCACACTAACCCGCGCCCTCACACGTACGCTCCCCCTAAACCGTTGTCGTACCCTCACCTGGACCCTAAACCGTCCCCGTCCCCTAACCCTAACCCTAGCCCGAACCCTAACCCTAACACTTCCCCGAAGCCTTCCCTCACTCGTCCCCTAATCCTAACCCGTACGCTCACACTAACCCGCGCCCTCACACGTACGCTCCGCATAAACCGTTTTCGTACCCTCACCTGGACCCTAAACCGTCCCCGTCCCCTAACCCTAACCCTAGCCCGAACCCTAACCCTAACCCTTCCCCGAAGCCTTCCCCTCACCCGTCCCCTAATCCTAACCCGTACGCTCACACTAACCCACGCCCTCACACGTACGCTCCCCCTAAACCGTTGTCGTACCCTCACCTGGACCCTAAACCGTCCCCGTCCCCTAAGCCTAACCCTAGCCCGAACCCTAACCCTAACCCTTCCCCGAAGCCTTCCCCTCACCCGTCCCCTAATCCTAACCCGTACGCTCACACTAACCCGCGCCCTCACACGTACGCTCCCCCTAAACCGTTGTCGTACCCTCACCTGGACCCTAAACCGTCCCCGTCCCCTAACCCTAACCCTAGCCCGAACCCTAACCCTAACGCTTCCCCGAAGCCTTCCCCTCACCCGTTCCCTAATCCTAACCCGTACGCTCACACTAACCCGCGCCCTCACACGTACGCTCCCCCTAAACCGTTGTCGTACCCTCACCTGGACCCTACACCGTCCCCGTCCCCTAACCCTAACCCTAGCCCGAACCCTAACCCTAACCCATCCACGAAGCCTTCCCCTCACTCGTCCCCTAATCCTAACGCGTACGCTCACACTAACCCGCGCCCTCACACGTACGCTCCCCCTAAACCGTTGTCGTACCCTCACCTGGACCCTAAACCGTCCCCGTCCCCTAACCCTAACCCTAGCCCGAACCCTAACCCTAACCCTTCCCCGAAGCCTTCCCCTCACCCGTCCCCTAATCCTAACCCGTACGCTCACACTAACCCGCGCCCTCACAAGTACGCTCCGCCGAAACCGTTGTCGTACACTCACCTGCACCCTAAACCGTCCCCGTCCCCTAACCCTAACCCTAGCCCGAATACTAACCCTAACCCTTCCCCGAAGCCTTCCCCTCAGCCGTCCCCTAATCCTAACCCGTACGCTCACACTAACCCGCGCCCTCACACGTGCGCTCCCCCTAAACCGTTGTCGTACCCTCACCTGGACCCTAAACCGTCCCCTTCCCTAACCCTAACCCTAGCCCGAACCCTAAACCTAACCCTTCCCCAAAGCCTTCCCCTCACCCGTCCCCTAATGCTAACCCGTACGCTCACACTAACCCGCGCCCTCACACGTACGCTCCCCCTAAACCGTTGTCGTACCCTCACCTGGACCCGAAACCGTCCCCGTCCCCTAACCCTAACCCTAGCCCGAACCCTAACCCTAACCCTTCCCCGAAGCCTTCCCCTCACCCGTCCCCTAATCCTAACCCGTACGCTCAAACTAACCCGCGCCCTCACATGTACGCACCCCCTAAACCGTTGTCGTACCCTCACCTGGACCCTAAACCGTCCCCGTCCCCTAACCCTAACCCTAGCCCGAACACTAACCCTAACCCTTCCCCGAAGCCTTCCCCTCACCCGTCCCCTAATCCTAACCGTACGCTCACACTAACCCGCGCCCTCACACGTACGCTCCCCCTAAACCGTTGTCGTACCCTCACCTGGACCCTAAACCGTCCCCGTCCCCTAACCCTAACCCTAGCCCGAACCCTAACCCTAACACTTCCCCGAAGCCTTCCCTCACTCGTCCCCTAATCCTAACCCGTACGCTCACACTAACCCGCGCCCTCACACGTACGCTCCGCATAAACCGTTGTCGTACCCTCACCTGGACCCTAAACCGTCCCCGTCCCCTAACCCTAACCCTAGCCCGAACCCTAACCCTAACCCTTCCCCGAAGCCTTCCCCTCACCCGTCCCCTAATCCTAACCCGTACGCTCACACTAACCCACGCCCTCACACGTACGCTCCCCCTAAACCGTTGTCGTACCCTCACCTGGACCCTAAACCGTCCCCGTCCCCTAAGCCTAACCCTAGCCCGAACCCTAACCCTAACCCTTCCCCGAAGCCTTCCCCTCACCCGTCCCCTAATCCTAACCCGTACGCTCACACTAACCCGCGCCCTCACACGTACGCTCCCCCTAAACCGTTGTCGTACCCTCACCTGGACCCTAAACCGTCCCCGTCCCCTAACCCTAACCCTAGCCCGAACCCTAACCCTAACGCTGCCCCGAAGCCTTCCCCTCACCCGTTCCCTAATCCTAACCCGTACGCTCACAATAACCCGCGCCCTCACACGTACGCTCCCCCTAAACCGTTGTCGTACCCTCACCTGGACCCTACACCGTCCCCGTCCCCTAACCCTAACCCTAGCCCGAACCCTAACCCTAACCCATCCACGAAGCCTTCCCCTCACTCGTCCCCTAATCCTAACGCGTACGCTCACACTAACCCGCGCCCTCACACGTACGCTCCCCCTAAACCGTTGTCGTACCCTCACCTGGACCCTAAACCGTCCCCGTCCCCTAACCCTAACCCTAGCCCGAACCCTAACCCTAACCCTTCCCCGAAGCCTTCCCCTCACCCGTCCCCTAATCCTAACCCGTACGCTCACACTAACCCGCGCCCTCACAAGTACGCTCCGCCGAAACCGTTGTCGTACACTCACCTGGACCCTAAACCGTCCCCGTCCCCTAACCCTAACCCTAGCCCGAATACTAACCCTAACCCTTCCCCGAAGCCTTCCCCTCAGCCGTCCCCTAATCCTAACCCGTACGCTCACACTAACCCGCGCCCTCACACGTACGCTCCCCCTAAACCGTTGTCGTACCCTCACCTGGACCCTAAACCGTCCCCATGCCCTAACCCTAACCCTAGCCCGAACCCTAACCCTAACCCTTCACCGAAGCCTTCCCCTCACCCGTCCCCTAATCCTAACCCGTACGCTCACACTAACCCGCGCCCTCACAAGTACGCTCCGCCGAAACCGCTGTCGTACACTCACCTGGACCCTAAACCGTCCCCGTCCCCTAACCCTAACCCTAGCCCGAACACTAACCCTAACCCTTCCCCGAAGCCTTCCCCTCACCCGTCCCCTAATCCTAACCGTACGCTCACACTAACCCGCGCCCTCACACGTACGCTCCCCCTAAACCGTTGTCGTACCCTCACCTGGACCCTAAACCGTCCCCGTCCCCTAACCCTAACCCTAGCCCGAACCCTAACCCTAACACTTCCCCGAAGCCTTCCCTCACTCGTCCCCTAATCCTAACCCGTACGCTCACACTAACCCGCGCCCTCACACGTACGCTCCGCATAAACCGTTGTCGTACCCTCACCTGGACCCTAAACCGTCCCCGTCCCCTAACCCTAACCCTAGCCCGAACCCTAACCCTAACCCTTCCCCGAAGCCTTCCCCTCACCCGTCCCCTAATCCTAACCCGTACGCTCACACTAACCCGCGCCCTCACACGTACGCTCCCCCTAAACCGTTGTCGTACCCTCACCTGGACCCTAAACCGTCCCCGTCCCCTAACCCTAACCCTAGCCCGAACCCTAACCCTAACCATTCCCCAAAGCCTTCCCCTCACCCGTCCCCTAATCCTAACCCGTACGCTCACACTAACCCGTGCCCTCACACGTACGCTCCCCCTAAACCGTTGTCGTACCCTCACCTGGACCCTAAACCGTCCCCATCCCCTAACCCTAACCCTAGCCCGAACCCGAACCCTAACCCATCACCAAAGCCTTCCCCTCACCCGTCCCCTAATCCTAACGCGTACGCTCACACTAACCCGCGCCCTCACACGTACGCTCCGCCTAAACCGTTGTCGTACCCTCACCTGGACACTAAACCGTCCCCGTCCCCTAACCCTAACCCTAGCCCGAACCCGAACCCTAACGCTTCCCCGAAGCCTTCCCCTCACCTGTCCCCTAATCCTAATCCGTACGCTCACACTAACCCGCGCCCTCACACGTACACTCCTCCTAAACCGTTGTCGTACCCTCACCTGGACCCTAAACCGTCCCCGTCCCCGTCCCCTAACCCTAGCCCGAACCCTAACCCTAACCCTTCCCCGAAGCCTTCCCCTCACCCGTCCCCTAATCCTAACACGTACGCTCACACTAACCCGCGCCCTCACACGTACGCTCACCCTAAACCGTTGTCATACCCTCACCTGGACCCTAAACTGTCCCCGTCTCCTAACCCTAACCCTAGCCCGTACCCTAACCCTAACCCTTCCCCAAAGCCTTCCCCTCACCCGTCCCCTAATCCTAACCCGTACGCTCACACTAACCCACGCCCTCACACATACACTCCGCCTAAGCCGCTGTCGTACCCTCACCTGGACCCTAAACCGTCACCGTGCCCTAACCCTAACCCTAGCCCAAACCCTAACCCTAACGCTTCCCCGAAGCCTTCCCCTCACCCGTCCCCTAATCCTAACCCGTACGCTCACACTAACCCGCGCCTCACACGTGCGCTCCGCCTAAACCGTTTTCGTACCCTCACCTGGACCCTACACCGTCCCCGTCCCCTAACCCTAACCCTAGCCCGAACCCTAACCCTAACCCTTCCCCGAAGCCTTCCCCTCACCCGTCCCCTAATCCTAACCCGTACGCTCACAGTAAGCCGCGCCCTCACACGTACGCTCCCCCTAAACCATTGTCGTACCCTCACCTGGACCCTAAACCGTCCCCGTCCCTTAACCCTAACCCTAGCCCGAACCCTAACCCTAACCCTTCCCCGAAGCCTTCCCCTCACCCGTCCCCTAATCCTAACCCGTACGCTCACACTAACCCGCGCCCTCACACGTACGCTCCCCCTAAACCGTTGTCGTACCCTCACCTGGACCCTAAACCGTCCCCGTCCCCTAACCCTAACCCTAGCCCGAACCCTAACCCTAACACTTCCCCGAAGCCTTCCCCTCACCCGTCCCCTAATCCTAACCCGTACGCTCACACTAACCCACGCCCTCACACGTACGCTCCCCCTAAACCGTTGTCGTACCCTCACCTGGACCCTAAACCGTCCCCGTCCCCTAACCCTAACCCTAGCCCGAAACCTAACCCTAACCCTAACCCTAACCCTTCCCCGAAGCCTTCCCCTCACCCGTCCCCTAATCCTAACCCGTACACTCACAGTAACCCGCGCCCTCACACAAACGCTCCCCCTAAACCGTTGTCGTACCCTCACCTGGACCCTAAACCGTCCCCGTCCCCTAACCCTAACCCTAGCCCGAACCCTAACCCTAACCCTTCCCCGAAGCCTTCCCCTCACCCGTCCCCTAATCCTAACCCGTACGCTCACACTAACCAGCGCCCTCACACGTACGCTCCCCCTAAACCGTTGTCGTACCCTCACCTGGACCCTAAACCGTCCCCGTCCCCTAACCCTAACCCTAGCCCGAACCCTAACCCTAACCCTTCCCTGAAGCCTTCCCCTCACCCGTCCCCGAATCCTAAACCGTACGCTCAAACTAACCCGCGCCCTCACATGTACGCTCCCCCTAAACCGTTGTCGTACCCTCACCTGGACCCTAAACCGTCCCCGTCGCCTAACCCTAACCCTAGCCCGAACCCTAACCCTAACTCTTCCCCAAAGCCTTCCCCTCACCCGTCCCCTAATCCTAACCCGTACGCTCACACTAACTTGCGCCCTCACACGTACGCTCCCCCTAAACCGTTGTCGTACCCTCACCTGGACCCTAAACCGTCCCCGTCCCCTAACCCTAACCCTAGCCCGAACCCTAACCCTAACCCTTCCCCGAAGCCTTCCCCTCACCCGTCCCCTAATCCTAACCCTTGCGCTCACACTAACCCGCGCCCTCACAAGTACGCTCCGCCTAAACCGTTGTCGTACCCTCACCTGGACCCTAAACCGTCCCCGTCCCCTAACCCTAACCCTAGCCCGAACCCTAACCCTAACCCTTCCCCGAAGCCTTCCCCTCACCCGTCCCCTAATCCTAACCCGTACTCTCACACTAACCCGCGCCCTCACACGTACGCTCCCCCTAAACCGTTGTCGTACCCTCACCTGGACCCTAAACCGTCCCCGTCCCCTAACCCTAACCCTAGCCCGAACCCTAACCCTAACCCTTCCCCGAAGCCTTCCCCTCACCCGTCCCCTAATCCTAACCCGTACGCTCACACTAACCCGCGCCCTCACACGTACGCTCCGCCTAAACCGTTGTCGTACCCTCACCTGGACCCTAAACCGTCCCCGTCCCCTAACCCTAACCCTAGCCCGAACCCTAACCCTAACCGTTCCCCGAAGCCTTCCCCTCACCCGTCCCCTAATCCTAACCCGTACGCTCACACTAACCCGCGCCCTCACACGTACGTTCCCCCTAAACCGTTGTCGTACCCTCACCTGGACCCTAAACCGTCCCCGTCACCTAACCCTAACCCTAACCCTAGCCCGAACCCTAACCCTAACCCTTCCCCAAAGCCTTCCCCTCACCCGTCCCCTAATCCTAACCCGTACGCTCACACTAACCCGCAACCTCACACGTGCGCTCCGCTGAAACCGTTGTCGTACCCTCACCTGGACCCTAAACCGTCCCTGTCCCCTAACCCTAACCCTAGCCCGAACCCTAACCCTAACCCTTCCCCGAAGCCTTCCCCTCACCCGTCCCCTAATCCTAACCCGTACGCTCACACTAACCCGCGCCCTCACACGTACGCTCCCCCTAAACCGTTGTCGTACCCTCACCTGGACCCTAAACCGTCCCCGTCCCCTAACCCTAACCCTAGCCCGAACCCTAAGCCTAAGCCTTCCCCGAAGCCTTCCCCTCACCCGTCCCCTAATCCTAACCTGTACGCTCACACTAACCCGCGCCCTCACACGTACGCTCCCCCTAAACCGTTGTCGTACCCTCACCTGGACCCTAAACCGTCCCCGTCCCCTAACCCTAACCCTAGCCCGAACCCTAACCCTAACCCTTCCCCGAAGCCTTCCCCTCACCCGTCCCCTAATCCTAAACCGTATGCTCACACTAACCCGCGCCCTCAAACGTACGCTCCCCCTAAACCGTTGTCGTACCCTCACCTGGACCCTAAACCGTCCCCGTCCCCTAGGCCTAACCCTACCCCGAACCCTAACCCTAACCCTTCCCCGAAGCCTTCCCCTCACCCATCCCCTAATCCTAACCCGTACGCTCACACTAACCCGCGCCCTCACACATACGCTCCCCCTAAACCGTTGTCGTACCCTCACCTGGACCCTAAACCGTCCCCGTCCCCTAACCCTAACCCTAGCCCGAACCCTAACCCTAACCCTTCCCCGAAGCCTTCCCCTCACCCGTCCCCTAATCCTAACCCGTACGCTCACACTAACCCGCGCCCTCACACGTACGCTCCCCCTAAACCGTTGTACCCACACCTGGACCCTAAACCGTCCCCGTCCCCTAACCCTAACCCTAGCCCGAACCCTAACCCTAACACTTCCCCGAAGCCTTCCCCTCACCCGTCCCCTAATCCTAACCCGTACGCTCACCCTAACCCGCGCCCTCACACGTGCTCTCCGCCTAAACCGTTGTCGTACCCTCACCTGGACCCTAAACCGTCCCCGTCCCCTAACCCTAACCCTAGCCCGAACCCTAACCCTAACCCTTCCCCGAAGCCTTCCCCTCACCCGTCCCCTAATCCTAACCCGTACGCTCACACTAACCCGCGCTCTCACACGTACGCTCCCCCTAAACCGTTGTCGTACCCTCACCAGGACCCTAAACCGTCCCCGTCCCCTAACCCTAACCCTAGCCCGAACCCTAACCCTAACTCTTCCCCGAAGCCTTCCCCTCACCCGTCCCCTAATCCTAACCCGTACGCTCACACTAACCCGCGCCCTCACACGTGCGCTCCGCCTAAACCGTTGTCGTACCCTCACCTGGACCCTACACCGTCCCCGTCCCCTAACCCTAACCCTAGCCCGAACCCTAACCCTAAACCTTCCCCGAAGCCTTCCCCTCACCCGTCCCCTAATCCTAACCCGTACGCTCACACTAACCCGCGCCCTCACACGTACGCTCCCCCTAAACCGTTGTCGTACCCTCACCTGGACCCTAAACCGTCCCCGTCCCCTAACCCTAACCCTAGCCCGAACCCTAACCCTAACCCTTCTCCGAAGCCTTCCCCTCACCCGTCCCCTAATCCTAACCCGTACGCTCACACTAACCCGCGCCCTCACACGTACGCTCCCCCTAAACCGTTGTCGTACCCTCACCTGGACCCTAAACCGTCCCCGTCCCCTAACCCTAACCCTAGCCCGAACCCTAACCCTAACCCTTCCCCGAAGCCTTCCCCTCACCCGTCCCCTAATCCTAACCCGTACGCTCACACTAACCCGCGCCCTCACACGTGCGCTCCCCCTAAACCGTTGTCGTACCCTCACCTGGACCCTAAACCGTCCCCTTCCCTAACCCTAACCCTAGCCCGAACCCTAAACCTAACCCTTCCCCAAAGCCTTCCCCTCACCCGTCCCCTAATGCTAACCCGTACGCTCACACTAACCCGCGCCCTCACACGTACGCTCCCCCTAAACCGTTGTCGTACCCTCACCTGGACCCAAAACCGTCCCCGTCCCCTAACCCTAACCCTAGCCCGAACCCTAACCCTAACCCTTCCCCGAAGCCTTCCCCTCACCCGTCCCCTAATCCTAACCCGTACGCTCAAACTAACCCGCGCCCTCACATGTACGCACCCCCTAAACCGTTGTCGTACCCTCACCTGGACCCTAAACCGTCCCCGTCCCCTAACCCTAACCCTAGCCCGAACACTAACCCTAACCCTTCCCCGAAGCCTTCCCCTCACCCGTCCCCTAATCCTAACCGTACGCTCACACTAACCCGCGCCCTCACACGTACGCTCCCCCTAAACCGTTGTCGTACCCTCACCTGGACCCTAAACCGTCCCCGTCCCCTAACCCTAACCCTAGCCCGAACCCTAACCCTAACACTTCCCCGAAGCCTTCCCTCACTCGTCCCCTAATCCTAACCCGTACGCTCACACTAACCCGCGCCCTCACACGTACGCTCCGCATAAACCGTTTTCGTACCCTCACCTGGACCCTAAACCGTCCCCGTCCCCTAACCCTAACCCTAGCCCGAACCCTAACCCTAACCCTTCCCCGAAGCCTTCCCCTCACCCGTCCCCTAATCCTAACCCGTACGCTCACACTAACCCACGCCCTCACACGTACGCTCCCCCTAAACCGTTGTCGTACCCTCACCTGGACCCTAAACCGTCCCCGTCCCCTAAGCCTAACCCTAGCCCGAACCCTAACCCTAACCCTTCCCCGAAGCCTTCCCCTCACCCGTCCCCTAATCCTAACCCGTACGCTCACACTAACCCGCGCCCTCACACGTACGCTCCCCCTAAACCGTTGTCGTACCCTCACCTGGACCCTAAACCGTCCCCGTCCCCTAACCCTAACCCTAGCCCGAACCCTAACCCTAACGCTTCCCCGAAGCCTTCCCCTCACCCGTTCCCTAATCCTAACCCGTACGCTCACACTAACCCGCGCCCTCACACGTACGCTCCCCCTAAACCGTTGTCGTACCCTCACCTGGACCCTACACCGTCCCCGTCCCCTAACCCTAACCCTAGCCCGAACCCTAACCCTAACCCATCCACGAAGCCTTCCCCTCACTCGTCCCCTAATCCTAACGCGTACGCTCACACTAACCCGCGCCCTCACACGTACGCTCCCCCTAAACCGTTGTCGTACCCTCACCTGGACCCTAAACCGTCCCCGTCCCCTAACCCTAACCCTAGCCCGAACCCTAACCCTAACCCTTCCCCGAAGCCTTCCCCTCACCCGTCCCCTAATCCTAACCCGTACGCTCACACTAACCCGCGCCCTCACAAGTACGCTCCGCCGAAACCGTTGTCGTACACTCACCTGCACCCTAAACCGTCCCCGTCCCCTAACCCTAACCCTAGCCCGAATACTAACCCTAACCCTTCCCCGAAGCCTTCCCCTCAGCCGTCCCCTAATCCTAACCCGTACGCTCACACTAACCCGCGCCCTCACACGTGCGCTCCCCCTAAACCGTTGTCGTACCCTCACCTGGACCCTAAACCGTCCCCTTCCCTAACCCTAACCCTAGCCCGAACCCTAAACCTAACCCTTCCCCAAAGCCTTCCCCTCACCCGTCCCCTAATGCTAACCCGTACGCTCACACTAACCCGCGCCCTCACACGTACGCTCCCCCTAAACCGTTGTCGTACCCTCACCTGGACCCGAAACCGTCCCCGTCCCCTAACCCTAACCCTAGCCCGAACCCTAACCCTAACCCTTCCCCGAAGCCTTCCCCTCACCCGTCCCCTAATCCTAACCCGTACGCTCAAACTAACCCGCGCCCTCACATGTACGCACCCCCTAAACCGTTGTCGTACCCTCACCTGGACCCTAAACCGTCTCCGTCCCCTAACCCTAACCCTAGCCCGAACACTAACCCTAACCCTTCCCCGAAGCCTTCCCCTCACCCGTCCCCTAATCCTAACCGTACGCTCACACTAACCCGCGCCCTCACACGTACGCTCCCCCTAAACCGTTGTCGTACCCTCACCTGGACCCTAAACCGTCCCCGTCCCCTAACCCTAACCCTAGCCCGAACCCTAACCCTAACACTTCCCCGAAGCCTTCCCTCACTCGTCCCCTAATCCTAACCCGTACGCTCACACTAACCCGCGCCCTCACACGTACGCTCCGCATAAACCGTTGTCGTACCCTCACCTGGACCCTAAACCGTCCCCGTCCCCTAACCCTAACCCTAGCCCGAACCCTAACCCTAACCCTTCCCCGAAGCCTTCCCCTCACCCGTCCCCTAATCCTAACCCGTACGCTCACACTAACCCACGCCCTCACACGTACGCTCCCCCTAAACCGTTGTCGTACCCTCACCTGGACCCTAAACCGTCCCCGTCCCCTAAGCCTAACCCTAGCCCGAACCCTAACCCTAACCCTTCCCCGAAGCCTTCCCCTCACCCGTCCCCTAATCCTAACCCGTACGCTCACACTAACCCGCGCCCTCACACGTACGCTCCCCCTAAACCGTTGTCGTACCCTCACCTGGACCCTAAACCGTCCCCGTCCCCTAACCCTAACCCTAGCCCGAACCCTAACCCTAACGCTGCCCCGAAGCCTTCCCCTCACCCGTTCCCTAATCCTAACCCGTACGCTCACAATAACCCGCGCCCTCACACGTACGCTCCCCCTAAACCGTTGTCGTACCCTCACCTGGACCCTACACCGTCCCCGTCCCCTAACCCTAACCCTAGCCCGAACCCTAACCCTAACCCATCCACGAAGCCTTCCCCTCACTCGTCCCCTAATCCTAACGCGTACGCTCACACTAACCCGCGCCCTCACACGTACGCTCCCCCTAAACCGTTGTCGTACCCTCACCTGGACCCTAAACCGTCCCCGTCCCCTAACCCTAACCCTAGCCCGAACCCTAACCCTAACCCTTCCCCGAAGCCTTCCCCTCACCCGTCCCCTAATCCTAACCCGTACGCTCACACTAACCCGCGCCCTCACAAGTACGCTCCGCCGAAACCGTTGTCGTACACTCACCTGGACCCTAAACCGTCCCCGTCCCCTAACCCTAACCCTAGCCCGAATACTAACCCTAACCCTTCCCCGAAGCCTTCCCCTCAGCCGTCCCCTAATCCTAACCCGTACGCTCACACTAACCCGCGCCCTCACACGTACGCTCCCCCTAAACCGTTGTCGTACCCTCACCTGGACCCTAAACCGTCCCCATGCCCTAACCCTAACCCTAGCCCGAACCCTAACCCTAACCCTTCACCGAAGCCTTCCCCTCACCCGTCCCCTAATCCTAACCCGTACGCTCACACTAACCCGCGCCCTCACAAGTACGCTCCGCCGAAACCGCTGTCGTACACTCACCTGGACCCTAAACCGTCCCCGTCCCCTAACCCTAACCCTAGCCCGAACACTAACCCTAACCCTTCCCCGAAGCCTTCCCCTCACCCGTCCCCTAATCCTAACCGTACGCTCACACTAACCCGCGCCCTCACACGTACGCTCCCCCTAAACCGTTGTCGTACCCTCACCTGGACCCTAAACCGTCCCCGTCCCCTAACCCTAACCCTAGCCCGAACCCTAACCCTAACACTTCCCCGAAGCCTTCCCTCACTCGTCCCCTAATCCTAACCCGTACGCTCACACTAACCCGCGCCCTCACACGTACGCTCCGCATAAACCGTTGTCGTACCCTCACCTGGACCCTAAACCGTCCCCGTCCCCTAACCCTAACCCTAGCCCGAACCCTAACCCTAACCCTTCCCCGAAGCCTTCCCCTCACCCGTCCCCTAATCCTAACTCGTACGCTCACACTAACCCACGCCCTCACACGTACGCTCCCCCTAAACCGTTGTCGTACCCTCACCTGGACCCTAAACCGTCCCCGTCCCCTAACCCTAACCCTAGCCCGAACCCTAACCCTAACCCTTCCCCGAAGCCTTCCCCTCACCCGTCCCCTAATCCTAAACCGTACGCTCACACTAACCCGCGCCCTCACACGTACGCTCCCCCTAAACCGTTGTCGTACCCTCACCTGGACCGTAAACCGTCCCCGTCCCCTAACCCTAATCCTAGCCCGAACCCTAACCCTAATCCTTCCCCGAAGCCTTCCCCTCACCCGTCCCCTAATCCTAACACGTACGCTCACACTAACCCGCGCCCTCACACGTACGCTCCCCCTAAACCGTTGTCGTACCCTCACCTGGACCCTAAACAGTCCCCGTCCCCTAACCCTAACCCTAGCCCGAACCCTAACCCTAACCCTTCCCCGAAGCCTTCCCCTCACCCGTCCCCTAATCCTAACCCGTACGCTCACACTAACCCGCGCCCTCACACGTACGCTCCCCCTAAACCGTTGTCGTACCCTCACCTGGACCCTAAACCGTCCCCGTCCCCTAACCCTAACCCTAGCCCGAACCCTAACCCTAACCATTCCCCAAAGCCTTCCCCTCACCCGTCCCCTAATCCTAACCCGTACGCTCACACTAACCCGTGCCCTCACACGTACGCTCCCCCTAAACCGTTGTCGTACCCTCACCTGGACCCTAAACCGTCCCCATCCCCTAACCCTAACCCTAGCCCGAACCCTAACCCTAACCCATCACCAAAGCCTTCCCCTCACCCGTCCCCTAATCCTAACGCGTACGCTCACACTAACCCGCGCCCTCACACGTACGCTCCGCCTAAACCGTTGTCGTACCCTCACCTGGACACTAAACCGTCCCCGTCCCCTAACCCTAACCCTAGCCCGAACCCGAACCCTAACGCTTCCCCGAAGCCTTCCCCTCACCTGTCCCCTAATCCTAATCCGTACGCTCACACTAACCCGCGCCCTCACACGTACACTCCTCCTAAACCGTTGTCGTACCCTCACCTGGACCCTAAACCGTCCCCGTCCCCGTCCCCTAACCCTAGCCCGAACCCTAACCCTAACCCTTCCCCGAAGCCTTCCCCTCACCCGTCCCCTAATCCTAACACGTACGCTCACACTAACCCGCGCCCTCACACGTACGCTCACCCTAAACCGTTGTCATACCCTCACCTGGACCCTAAACCGTCCCCGTCTCCTAACCCTAACCCTAGCCCGTACCCTAACCCTAACCCTTCCCCAAAGCCTTCCCCTCACCCGTCCCCTAATCCTAACCCGTACGCTCACACTAACCCACGCCCTCACACATACACTCCGCCTAAGCCGCTGTCGTACCCTCACCTGGACCCTAAACCGTCACCGTGCCCTAACCCTAACCCTAGCCCAAACCCTAACCCTAACGCTTCCCCGAAGCCTTCCCCTCACCCGTCCCCTAATCCTAACCCGTACGCTCACACTAACCCGCGCCCTCACACGTACGCTCCCCCTAAACCGTTGTCGTACCCTCACCTGGACCCTAAACCGTCCCCGTCCCCTAACCCTAACCCTAGCCCGAACCCTAACCCTAACCCTTCCCCGAAGCCTTCCCCTCACCCGTCCCCTAATCCTAACCCGTACGCTCACACTAACCCGCGCCCTCACACGTACGCTCCCCCGAAACCGTTGTCGTACCCTCACCTGGACCCTAAACCGTCCCCGTCCCCTAACCCTAACCCTAGCCCGAACCCTAACCCTAACCCTTCCCCGAAGCCTTCCCCTCACCCGTCCCCTAATCCTAACCCGTACGCTCACACTAACCCGCGCCTCACACGTGCGCTCCGCCTAAACCGTTTTCGTACCCTCACCTGGACCCTACACCGTCCCCGTCCCCTAACCCTAACCCTAGCCCGAACCCTAACCCTAACCCTTCCCCGAAGCCTTCCCCTCACCCGTCCCCTAATCCTAACCCGTACGCTCACAGTAAGCCGCGCCCTCACACGTACGCTCCCCCTAAACCATTGTCGTACCCTCACCTGGACCCTAAACCGTCCCCGTCCCTTAACCCTAACCCTAGCCCGAACCCTAACCCTAACCCTTCCCCGAAGCCTTCCCCTCACCCGTCCCCTAATCCTAACCCGTACGCTCACACTAACCCGCGCCCTCACACGTACGCTCCCCCTAAACCGTTGTCGTACCCTCACCTGGACCCTAAACCGTCCCCGTCCCCTAACCCTAACCCTAGCCCGAACCCTAACCCTAACACTTCCCCGAAGCCTTCCCCTCACCCGTCCCCTAATCCTAACCCGTACGCTCACACTAACCCACGCCCTCACACGTACGCTCCCCCTAAACCGTTGTCGTACCCTCACCTGGACCCTAAACCGTCCCCGTCCCCTAACCCTAACCCTAGCCCGAAACCTAACCCTAACCCTAACCCTAACCCTTCCCCGAAGCCTTCCCCTCACCCGTCCCCTAATCCTAACCCGTACACTCACAGTAACCCGCGCCCTCACACAAACGCTCCCCCTAAACCGTTGTCGTACCCTCACCTGGACCCTAAACCGTCCCCGTCCCCTAACCCTAACCCTAGCCCGAACCCTAACCCTAACCCTTCCCCGAAGCCTTCCCCTCACCCGTCCCCTAATCCTAACCCGTACGCTCACACTAACCAGCGCCCTCACACGTACGCTCCCCCTAAACCGTTGTCGTACCCTCACCTGGACCCTAAACCGTCCCCGTCCCCTAACCCTAACCCTAGCCCGAACCCTAACCCTAACCCTTCCCTGAAGCCTTCCCCTCACCCGTCCCCGAATCCTAAACCGTACGCTCAAACTAACCCGCGCCCTCACATATACGCTCCCCCTAAACCGTTGTCGTACCCTCACCTGGACCCTAAACCGTCCCCGTCGCCTAACCCTAACCCTAGCCCGAACCCTAACCCTAACTCTTCCCCAAAGCCTTCCCCTCACCCGTCCCCTAATCCTAACCCGTACGCTCACACTAACTTGCGCCCTCACACGTACGCTCCCCCTAAACCGTTGTCGTACCCTCACCTGGACCCTAAACCGTCCCCGTCCCCTAACCCTAACCCTAGCCCGAACCCTAACCCTAACCCTTCCCCGAAGCCTTCCCCTCACCCGTCCCCTAATCCTAACCCTTGCGCTCACACTAACCCGCGCCCTCACAAGTACGCTCCGCCTAAACCGTTGTCGTACCCTCACCTGGACCCTAAACCGTCCCCGTCCCCTAACCCTAACCCTAGCCCGAACCCTAACCCTAACCCTTCCCCGAAGCCTTCCCCTCACCCGTCCCCTAATCCTAACACGTACGTTCACACTAACCCGGGCCCTCACACGTACGCTCCCCCTAAACCGTTGTCGTACCCTCACCTGGACCCTAAACCGTCCCCGTCCCCTAACCCTAACCCTAGCCCGAACGCTAACCCTAACCCTTCCCCGAAGCCTTCCCCTCACCCGTCCCCTAATCCTAACCCGTACGCTCACACTAACCCGCGCCCTCACACGTACGCTGCCCCTAAACCGTTGTCGTACCCTCACTTGGACCCTAAACCGTCCCCGTCCCCTAACCCTAACCCTAGCCCGAACCCTAACCCTAACCCTTCCCCGAAGCCTTCCCCTCACCCGTCCCCTAATCCTAAACCGTACGCTCACACTAACCCGCGCCCTCACACGTACGTTCCCCCTAAACCGTTGTCGTACCCTCACCTGGACCCTAAACCGTCCCCGTCCCCTAAGCCTAACCCTACCCCGAACCCTAACCCTAACCGTTCCCCGAAGCCTTCCCCTCACCCGTCCCCTAATCCTAACCCGTACGCTCACACTAACCCGCGCCCTCACACGTACGCTGTCCCTAAACCGTTGTCGTACCCTCACCTGGACCCTAAACCGTCCCCGTCCCCTAACCCTAACCCTAGCCCGAACCCTAACCCTAACCCTTCCCCGAAGCCTTCCCCTCACCCGTCCCCTAATCCTAACCCGTACGCTCACACTAACCCGCGCCCTCACACGTACGCTCCCCCAAACCGTTGTCGTACCCTCACCTGGACCCTAAACCGTCCCCGTCCCCTAAGCCTAACCCTAGCCCGAACCCTAACCCTAACCCTTCCCCGAAGCCTTCCCCTCACCAGTCCCCTAATCATAACCCGTACGCTCACACTAACCCGTGCCCTCACACGTACGCTCCCCCTAAACCGTTGTACCCTCACCTGGACCCTAAACCGTCCCCGTCCCCTAACCCTAACCCTAGCCCGAACCCTAACCCTAACACTTCCCCGAAGCCTTCCCCTCACCCGTCCCCTAATCCTAACCCGTACGCTCACACTAACCCGCGCCCTCACACGTGCTCTCCGCCTAAACCGTTGTCGTACCCTCAACTGGACCCTAAACCGTCCCCGTCCCCTAACCCTAACCCTAGCCCGAACCCTAACCCTAACCCTTCCCCGAAGCCTTCCCCTCACCCGTCCCCTAATCCTAACCCGTACGCTCACACTAACCCGCGCCCTCACACGTACGCTCCCCCTAAACCGTTGTCGTACCCTCACCAGGACCCTAAACCGTCCCCGTCCCCTAACCCTAACCCTAGCCCGAACCCTAACCCTAACCCTTCCCCGAAGCCTTCCCCTCACCCGTCCCCTAATGCTAACACGTACGCTCACACTAACCCGCGCGCTCACACGTACGCTCCCCCTAAACCGTTGTCGTACCCTCACCTGGACCCTAAACCGTCCCCGTCCCCTAACCCTAACCCTAGCCCGAACCCTAACCCTAATTCTTCCCCGAAGCCTTCCCCTCACCCGTCCCCTAATCCTAACCCGTACGCTCACACTAACCCGCGCCCTCACACGTACGCTCCGCATAAACCGTTGTCGTACCCTCACCTGGACCCTAAACCGTCCCCGTCCCCTAACCCTAACCCTAGCCCGAACCCTAACCCTAACCCTTCCCCGAAGCCTTCCCCTCACCCGTCCCCTAATCCTAACTCGTACGCTCACACTAACCCACGCCCTCACACGTACGCTCCCCCTAAACCGTTGTCGTACCCTCACCTGGACCCTAAACCGTCCCCGTCCCCTAACCCTAACCCTAGCCCGAACCCTAACCCTAACCCTTCCCCGAAGCCTTCCCCTCACCCGTCCCCTAATCCTAACCCGTACGCTCACACTAACCCGCGCCCTCACACGTACGCTCCCCCTAAACCGTTGTCGTACCCTCACCTGGACCGTAAACCGTCCCCGTCCCCTAACCCTAACCCTAGCCCGAACCCTAACCCTAATCCTTCCCCGAAGCCTTCCCCTCACCCGTCCCCTAATCCTAACACGTACGCTCACACTAACCCGCGCCCTCACACGTACGCTCCCCCTAAACCGTTGTCGTACCCTCACCTGGACCCTAAACAGTCCCCGTCCCCTAACCCTAACCCTAGCCCGAACCCTAACCCTAACCCTTCCCCGAAGCCTTCCCCTCACCCGTCCCCTAATCCTAACCCGTACGCTCACACTAACCCGCACCCTCACACGTACGCTCCCCCTAAACCGTTGTCGTACCCTCACCTGGACCCTAAACCGTCCCCGTCCCCTAACCCTAACCCTAGCCCGAACCCTAACCCTAACCATTCCCCAAAGCCTTCCCCTCACCCGTCCCCTAATCCTAACCCGTACGCTCACACTAACCCGTGCCCTCACACGTACGCTCCCCCTAAACCGTTGTCGTACCCTCACCTGGACCCTAAACCGTCCCCATCCCCTAACCCTAACCCTAGCCCGAACCCGAACCCTAACCCATCACCAAAGCCTTCCCCTCACCCGTCCCCTAATCCTAACGCGTACGCTCACACTAACCCGCGCCCTCACACGTACGCTCCGCCTAAACCGTTGTCGTACCCTCACCTGGACACTAAACCGTCCCCGTCCCCTAACCCTAACCCTAGCCCGAACCCGAACCCTAACGCTTCCCCGAAGCCTTCCCCTCACCTGTCCCCTAATCCTAATCCGTACGCTCACACTAACCCGCGCCCTCACACGTACACTCCTCCTAAACCGTTGTCGTACCCTCACCTGGACCCTAAACCGTCCCCGTCCCCGTCCCCTAACCCTAGCCCGAACCCTAACCCTAACCCTTCCCCGAAGCCTTCCCCTCACCCGTCCCCTAATCCTAACACGTACGCTCACACTAACCCGCGCCCTCACACGTACGCTCACCCTAAACCGTTGTCATACCCTCACCTGGACCCTAAACCGTCCCCGTCTCCTAACCCTAACCCTAGCCCGTACCCTAACCCTAACCCTTCCCCAAAGCCTTCCCCTCACCCGTCCCCTAATCCTAACCCGTACGCTCAAACTAACCCACGCCCTCACACATACACTCCGCCTAAGCCGCTGTCGTACCCTCACCTGGACCCTAAACCGTCACCGTGCCCTAACCCTAACCCTAGCCCAAACCCTAACCCTAACGCTTCCCCGAAGCCTTCCCCTCACCCGTCCCCTAATCCTAACCCGTACGCTCACACTAACCCGCGCCCTCACACGTACGCTCCCCCGAAACCGTTGTCGTACCCTCACCTGGACCCTAAACCGTCCCCGTCCCCTAACCCTAACCCTAGCCCGAACCCTAACCCTAACCCTTCCCCGAAGCCTTCCCCTCACCCGTCCCCTAATCCTAACCCGTACGCTCACACTAACCCGCGCCTCACACGTGCGCTCCGCCTAAACCGTTTTCGTACCCTCACCTGGACCCTACACCGTCCCCGTCCCCTAACCCTAACCCTAGCCCGAACCCTAACCCTAACCCTTCCCCGAAGCCTTCCCCTCACCCGTCCCCTAATCCTAACCCGTACGCTCACAGTAAGCCGCGCCCTCACACGTACGCTCCCCCTAAACCATTGTCGTACCCTCACCTGGACCCTAAACCGTCCCCGTCCCTTAACCCTAACCCTAGCCCGAACCCTAACCCTAACCCTTCCCCGAAGCCTTCCCCTCACCCGTCCCCTAATCCTAACCCGTACGCTCACACTAACCCGCGCCCTCACACGTACGCTCCCCCTAAACCGTTGTCGTACCCTCACCTGGACCCTAAACCGTCCCCGTCCCCTAACCCTAACCCTAGCCCGAACCCTAACCCTAACACTTCCCCGAAGCCTTCCCCTCACCCGTCCCCTAATCCTAACCCGTACGCTCACACTAACCCACGCCCTCACACGTACGCTCCCCCTAAACCGTTGTCGTACCCTCACCTGGACCCTAAACCGTCCCCGTCCCCTAACCCTAACCCTAGCCCGAAACCTAACCCTAACCCTAACCCTAACCCTTCCCCGAAGCCTTCCCCTCACCCGTCCCCTAATCCTAACCCGTACACTCACAGTAACCCGCGCCCTCACACAAACGCTCCCCCTAAACCGTTGTCGTACCCTCACCTGGACCCTAAACCGTCCCCGTCCCCTAACCCTAACCCTAGCCCGAACCCTAACCCTAACCCTTCCCCGAAGCCTTCCCCTCACCCGTCCCCTAATCCTAACCCGTACGCTCACACTAACCAGCGCCCTCACACGTACGCTCCCCCTAAACCGTTGTCGTACCCTCACCTGGACCCTAAACCGTCCCCGTCCCCTAACCCTAACCCTAGCCCGAACCCTAACCCTAACCCTTCCCTGAAGCCTTCCCCTCACCCGTCCCCGAATCCTAAACCGTACGCTCAAACTAACCCGCGCCCTCACATGTACGCTCCCCCTAAACCGTTGTCGTACCCTCACCTGGACCCTAAACCGTCCCCGTCGCCTAACCCTAACCCTAGCCCGAACCCTAACCCTAACTCTTCCCCAAAGCCTTCCCCTCACCCGTCCCCTAATCCTAACCCGTACGCTCACACTAACTTGCGCCCTCACACGTACGCTCCCCCTAAACCGTTGTCGTACCCTCACCTGGACCCTAAACCGTCCCCGTCCCCTAACCCTAACCCTAGCCCGAACCCTAACCCTAACCCTTCCCCGAAGCCTTCCCCTCACCCGTCCCCTAATCCTAACCCTTGCGCTCACACTAACCCGCGCCCTCACAAGTACGCTCCGCCTAAACCGTTGTCGTACCCTCACCTGGACCCTAAACCGTCCCCGTCCCCTAACCCTAACCCTAGCCCGAACCCTAACCCTAACCCTTCCCCGAAGCCTTCCCCTCACCCGTCCCCTAATCCTAACACGTACGCTCACACTAACCCGGGCCCTCACACGTACGCTCCCCCTAAACCGTTGTCGTACCCTCACCTGGACCCTAAACCGTCCCCGTCCCCTAACCCTAACCCTAGCCCGAACGCTAACCCTAACCCTTCCCCGAAGCCTTCCCCTCACCCGTCCCCTAATCCTAACCCGTACGCTCACACTAACCCGCGCCCTCACACGTACGCTGCCCCTAAACCGTTGTCGTACCCTCACTTGGACCCTAAACCGTCCCCGTCCCCTAACCCTAACCCTAGCCCGAACCCTAACCCTAACCCTTCCCCGAAGCCTTCCCCTCACCCGTCCCCTAATCCTAAACCGTACGCTCACACTAACCCGCGCCCTCACACGTACGTTCCCCCTAAACCGTTGTCGTACCCTCACCTGGACCCTAAACCGTCCCCGTCCCCTAAGCCTAACCCTACCCCGAACCCTAACCCTAACCGTTCCCCGAAGCCTTCCCCTCACCCGTCCCCTAATCCTAACCCGTACGCTCACACTAACCCGCGCCCTCACACGTACGCTGTCCCTAAACCGTTGTCGTACCCTCACCTGGACCCTAAACCGTCCCCGTCCCCTAACCCTAACCCTAGCCCGAACCCTAACCCTAACCCTTCCCCGAAGCCTTCCCCTCACCCGTCCCCTAATCCTAACCCGTACGCTCACACTAACCCGCGCCCTCACACGTACGCTCCCCCAAACCGTTGTCGTACCCTCACCTGGACCCTAAACCGTCCCCGTCCCCTAAGCCTAACCCTAGCCCGAACCCTAACCCTAACCCTTCCCCGAAGCCTTCCCCTCACCAGTCCCCTAATCATAACCCGTACGCTCACACTAACCCGTGCCCTCACACGTACGCTCCCCCTAAACCGTTGTACCCTCACCTGGACCCTAAACCGTCCCCGTCCCCTAACCCTAACCCTAGCCCGAACCCTAACCCTAACACTTCCCCGAAGCCTTCCCCTCACCCGTCCCCTAATCCTAACCCGTACGCTCACACTAACCCGCGCCCTCACACGTGCTCTCCGCCTAAACCGTTGTCGTACCCTCAACTGGACCCTAAACCGTCCCCGTCCCCTAACCCTAACCCTAGCCCGAACCCTAACCCTAACCCTTCCCCGAAGCCTTCCCCTCACCCGTCCCCTAATCCTAACCCGTACGCTCACACTAACCCGCGCCCTCACACGTACGCTCCCCCTAAACCGTTGTCGTACCCTCACCAGGACCCTAAACCGTCCCCGTCCCCTAACCCTAACCCTAGCCCGAACCCTAACCCTAACCCTTCCCCGAAGCCTTCCCCTCACCCGTCCCCTAATGCTAACACGTACGCTCACACTAACCCGCGCGCTCACACGTACGCTCCCCCTAAACCGTTGTCGTACCCTCACCTGGACCCTAAACCGTCCCCGTCCCCTAACCCTAACCCTAGCCCGAACCCTAACCCTAATTCTTCCCCGAAGCCTTCCCCTCACCCGTCCCCTAATCCTAACCCGTACGCTCACACTAACCCGCGCCCTCACACGTACGCTCCGCATAAACCGTTGTCGTACCCTCACCTGGACCCTAAACCGTCCCCGTCCCCTAACCCTAACCCTAGCCCGAACCCTAACCCTAACCCTTCCCCGAAGCCTTCCCCTCACCCGTCCCCTAATCCTAACTCGTACGCTCACACTAACCCACGCCCTCACACGTACGCTCCCCCTAAACCGTTGTCGTACCCTCACCTGGACCCTAAACCGTCCCCGTCCCCTAACCCTAACCCTAGCCCGAACCCTAACCCTAACCCTTCCCCGAAGCCTTCCCCTCACCCGTCCCCTAATCCTAACCCGTACGCTCACACTAACCCGCGCCCTCACACGTACGCTCCCCCTAAACCGTTGTCGTACCCTCACCTGGACCGTAAACCGTCCCCGTCCCCTAACCCTAACCCTAGCCCGAACCCTAACCCTAATCCTTCCCCGAAGCCTTCCCCTCACCCGTCCCCTAATCCTAACACGTACGCTCACACTAACCCGCGCCCTCACACGTACGCTCCCCCTAAACCGTTGTCGTACCCTCACCTGGACCCTAAACAGTCCCCGTCCCCTAACCCTAACCCTAGCCCGAACCCTAACCCTAACCCTTCCCCGAAGCCTTCCCCTCACCCGTCCCCTAATCCTAACCCGTACGCTCACACTAACCCGCACCCTCACACGTACGCTCCCCCTAAACCGTTGTCGTACCCTCACCTGGACCCTAAACCGTCCCCGTCCCCTAACCCTAACCCTAGCCCGAACCCTAACCCTAACCATTCCCCAAAGCCTTCCCCTCACCCGTCCCCTAATCCTAACCCGTACGCTCACACTAACCCGTGCCCTCACACGTACGCTCCCCCTAAACCGTTGTCGTACCCTCACCTGGACCCTAAACCGTCCCCATCCCCTAACCCTAACCCTAGCCCGAACCCGAACCCTAACCCATCACCAAAGCCTTCCCCTCACCCGTCCCCTAATCCTAACGCGTACGCTCACACTAACCCGCGCCCTCACACGTACGCTCCGCCTAAACCGTTGTCGTACCCTCACCTGGACACTAAACCGTCCCCGTCCCCTAACCCTAACCCTAGCCCGAACCCGAACCCTAACGCTTCCCCGAAGCCTTCCCCTCACCTGTCCCCTAATCCTAATCCGTACGCTCACACTAACCCGCGCCCTCACACGTACACTCCTCCTAAACCGTTGTCGTACCCTCACCTGGACCCTAAACCGTCCCCGTCCCCGTCCCCTAACCCTAGCCCGAACCCTAACCCTAACCCTTCCCCGAAGCCTTCCCCTCACCCGTCCCCTAATCCTAACACGTACGCTCACACTAACCCGCGCCCTCACACGTACGCTCACCCTAAACCGTTGTCATACCCTCACCTGGACCCTAAACCGTCCCCGTCTCCTAACCCTAACCCTAGCCCGTACCCTAACCCTAACCCTTCCCCAAAGCCTTCCCCTCACCCGTCCCCTAATCCTAACCCGTACGCTCAAACTAACCCACGCCCTCACACATACACTCCGCCTAAGCCGCTGTCGTACCCTCACCTGGACCCTAAACCGTCACCGTGCCCTAACCCTAACCCTAGCCCAAACCCTAACCCTAACGCTTCCCCGAAGCCTTCCCCTCACCCGTCCCCTAATCCTAACCCGTACGCTCACACTAACCCGCGCCCTCACACGTACGCTCCCCCTAAACCGTTGTCGTACCCTCACCTGGACCCTAAACCGTCCCCGTCCCCTAACCCTAACCCTAGCCCGAACCCTAACCCTAACCCTTCCCCGAAGCCTTCCCCTCACCCGTCCCCTAATCCTAACCCGTACGCTCACACTAACCCGCGCCCTCACACGTACGCTCCCCCGAAACCGTTGTCGTACCCTCACCTGGACCCTAAACCGTCCCCGTCCCCTAACCCTAACCCTAGCCCGAACCCTAACCCTAACCCTTCCCCGAAGCCTTCCCCTCACCCGTCCCCTAATCCTAACCCGTACGCTCACACTAACCCGCGCCTCACACGTGCGCTCCGCCTAAACCGTTTTCGTACCCTCACCTGGACCCTACACCGTCCCCGTCCCCTAACCCTAACCCTAGCCCGAACCCTAACCCTAACCCTTCCCCGAAGCCTTCCCCTCACCCGTCCCCTAATCCTAACCCGTACGCTCACACTAAGCCGCGCCCTCACACGTACGCTCCCCCTAAACCATTGTCGTACCCTCACCTGGACCCTAAACCGTCCCCGTCCCTTAACCCTAACCCTAGCCCGAACCCTAACCCTAACACTTCCCCGAAGCCTTCCCCTCACCCGTCCCCTAATCCTAACCCGTACGCTCACACTAACCCGCGCCCTCACACGTACGCTCCCCCTAAACCGTTGTCGTACCCTCACCTGGACCCTAAACCGTCCCCGTCCCCTAACCCTAACCCTAGCCCGAACCCTAACCCTAACACTTCCCCGAAGCCTTCCCCTCACCCGTCCCCTAATCCTAACCCGTACGCTCACACTAACCCACGCCCTCACACGTACGCTCCCCCTAAACCGTTGTCGTACCCTCACCTGGACCCTAAACCGTCCCCGTCCCCTAACACTAACCCTAGCCCGAAACCTAACCCTAACCCTAACCCTAACCCTTCCCCGAAGCCTTCCCCTCACCCGTCCCCTAATCCTAACCCGTACACTCACAGTAACCCGCGCCCTCACACAAACGCTCCCCCTAAACCGTTGTCGTACCCTCACCTGGACCCTAAACCGTCCCCGTCCCCTAACCCTAACCCTAGCCCGAACCCTAACCCTAACCCTTCCCCGAAGCCTTCACCTCACCCGTCCCCTAATCCTAACCCGTACGCTCACACTAACCAGCGCCCTCACACGTACGCTCCCCCTAAACCGTTGTCGTACCCTCACCTGGACCCTAAACCGTCCCCGTCCCCTAACCCTAACCCTAGCCCGAACCCTAACCCTAACCCTTCCCTGAAGCCTTCCCCTCACCCGTCCCCGAATCCTAAACCGTACGCTCAAACTAACCCGCGCCCTCACATGTACGCTCCCCCTAAACCGTTGTCGTACCCTCACCTGGACCCTAAACCGTCCCCGTCGCCTAACCCTAACCCTAGCCCGAACCCTAACCCTAACTCTTCCCCAAAGCCTTCCCCTCACCCGTCCCCTAATCCTAACCCGTACGCTCACACTAACTTGCGCCCTCACACGTACGCTCCCCCTAAACCGTTGTCGTACCCTCACCTGGACCCTAAACCGTCCCCGTCCCCTAACCCTAACCCTAGCCCGAACCCTAACCCTAACCCTTCCCCGAAGCCTTCCCCTCACCCGTCCCCTAATCCTAACCCTTGCGCTCACACTAACCCGCGCCCTCACAAGTACGCTCCGCCTAAACCGTTGTCGTACCCTCACCTGGACCCTAAACCGTCCCCGTCCCCTAACCCTAACCCTAGCCCGAACCCTAACCCTAACCCTTCCCCGAAGCCTTCCCCTCACCCGTCCCCTAATCCTAACACGTACGCTCACACTAACCCGTGCCCTCACACGTACGCTCCCCCTAAACCGTTGTCGTACCCTCACCTGGACCCTAAACCGTCCCCGTCCCCTAACCCTAACCCTAGCCCGAACGCTAACCCTAACCCTTCCCCGAAGCCTTCCCCTCACCCGTCCCCTAATCCTAACCCGTACGCTCACACTAACCCGCGCCCTCACACGTACGCTGCCCCTAAACCGTTGTCGTACCCTCACTTGGACCCTAAACCGTCCCCGTCCCCTAACCCTAACCCTAGCCCGAACCCTAACCCTAACCCTTCCCCGAAGCCTTCCCCTCACCCGTCCCCTAATCCTAAACCGTACGCTCACACTAACCCGCGCCCTCACACGTACGTTCCCCCTAAACCGTTGTCGTACCCTCACCTGGACCCTAAACCGTCCCCGTCCCCTAAGCCTAACCCTACCCCGAACCCTAACCCTAACCGTTCCCCGAAGCCTTCCCCTCACCCGTCCCCTAATCCTAACCCGTACGCTCACACTAACCCGCGCCCTCACACGTACGCTGTCCCTAAACCGTTGTCGTACCCTCACCTGGACCCTAAACCGTCCCCGTCCCCTAACCCTAACCCTAGCCCGAACCCTAACCCTAACCCTTCCCCGAAGCCTTCCCCTCACCCGTCCCCTAATCCTAACCCGTACGCTCACACTAACCCGCGCCCTCACACGTACGCTCCCCCAAACCGTTGTCGTACCCTCACCTGGACCCTAAACCGTCCCCGTCCCCTAAGCCTAACCCTAGCCCGAACCCTAACCCTAACCCTTCCCCGAAGCCTTCCCCTCACCAGTCCCCTAATCATAACCCGTACGCTCACACTAACCCGTGCCCTCACACGTACGCTCCCCCTAAACCGTTGTACCCTCACCTGGACCCTAAACCGTCCCCGTCCCCTAACCCTAACCCTAGCCCGAACCCTAACCCTAACACTTCCCCGAAGCCTTCCCCTCACCCGTCCCCTAATCCTAACCCGTACGCTCACACTAACCCGCGCCCTCACACGTGCTCTCCGCCTAAACCGTTGTCGTACCCTCAACTGGACCCTAAACCGTCCCCGTCCCCTAACCCTAACCCTAGCCCGAACCCTAACCCTAACCCTTCCCCGAAGCCTTCCCCTCACCCGTCCCCTAATCCTAACCCGTACGCTCACACTAACCCGCGCCCTCACACGTACGCTCCCCCTAAACCGTTGTCGTACCCTCACCAGGACCCTAAACCGTCCCCGTCCCCTAACCCTAACCCTAGCCCGAACCCTAACCCTAACCCTTCCCCGAAGCCTTCCCCTCACCCGTCCCCTAATGCTAACACGTACGCTCACACTAACCCGCGCGCTCACACGTACGCTCCCCCTAAACCGTTGTCGTACCCTCACCTGGACCCTAAACCGTCCCCGTCCCCTAACCCTAACCCTAGCCCGAACCCTAACCCTAATTCTTCCCCGAAGCCTTCCCCTCACCCGTCCCCTAATCCTAACCCGTACGCTCACACTAACCCGCGCCCTCACACGTGCGCTCCGCCTAAACCGTTGTCGTACCCTCACCTGGACCCTACACCGTCCCCGTCCCCTAACCCTAACCCTAGCCCGAACCCTAACCCTAAACCTTCCCCGAAGCCTTCCCCTCACCCGTCCCCTAATCCTAACCCGTACGCTCACACTAACCCGCGCCCTCACACGTACGCTCCCCCTAAACCGTTGTCGTACCCTCACCTGGACCCTAAACCGTCCCCATCCCCTAACCCTAACCCTAGCCCGAACCCTAACCCTAACCCTTCCCCGAAGCCTTCCCCTCACCCGTCCCCTAATCCTAACCCGTACGCTCACACTAACCCGCGCCCTCACACGTACGCTCCCCCTAAACCGTTGTCGTACCCTCACCTGGACCCTAAACCGTCCCCGTCCCCTAACCCTAACCCTAGCCCGAACCCTAACCCTAACCCTTCCCCGAAGCCTTCCCCTCACCCGTCCCCTAATCCTAACCCGTACGCTCACACTAACCCGCGCCCTCACACGTGCGCTCCCCCTAAACCGTTGTCGTACCCTCACCTGGACCCTAAACCGTCCCCTTCCCTAACCCTAACCCTAGCCCGAAGCCTAAACCTAACCCTTCCCCGAAGCCTTCCACTCACCCGTCCCCTAATGCTAACCCGTACGCTCACACTAACCCGCGCCCTCACACGTACGCTCCCCCTAAACCGTTGTCGTACCCTCACCTGGACCCGAAACCGTCCCCGTCCCCTAACCCTAACCCTAGCCCGAACCCTAACCCTAACCCTTCCCCGAAGCCTTCCCCTCACCCGTCCCCTAATCCTAACCCGTACGCTCAAACTAACCCGCGCCCTCACATGTACGCTCCCCCTAAACCGTTGTCGTAACCTCACCTGGACCCTAAACCGTCCCCGTCCCCTAACCCTAACCCTAGCCCGAACCCTAACCCTAACGCTTCGCCGAAGCCTTCCCCTCACCCGTCCCCTAATCCTAACCCGTACGCTCACACTAACCCGCGCCCTCACACGTACGCTCCCCCTAAACCGTTGTCGTACCCTCACCTGGACCCTAAACCGTCCCCGTCCCCTAACCCTAACCCTAGCCCGAACCCTAACCCTAACCCTTCCCCAAAGCGTTCCCCTCACCCGTCCCCTAATCCTAACCCGTACGCTCACACTAACCTGCGCCCTCACACGTACGCTCCCCCTAAACCGTTGTCGTACCCTCACCTGGACCCTAAACCGTCCCCGTCCCCTAACCCTAACCCTAGCCCGAAACCTAACCCTAACTCTTCCCCGAAGCCTACCCCTCACCCGTCCCCTAATCCTAACCCGTACGCTCACACTAACCCGCGCCCTCACAAGTACGCTCCGCCTAAACCGTAGTCATACCCTCACCTGGACCCTAAACCGTCCCCGTCCCCTAACTCTAACCCTAGCCCGAACCCTAACCCTAAATCTGCCCCGAAGCCTTCCCCTCACCCGTCCACTAATCCTAACCCGTACGCTCACACTAACCAGCAACCTCACACGTGCACTCCGCCTAAACCGTTGTCGTACCCTCACCTGGACCGTAAACCGTCCCCGTCCCCTAACCCTAACCCTAGCCCGAACCCTAACCCTAACCCTTCCCCGAAGCCTTCCCCTCACCCGTCCCCTAATCCTAACCCGTACGCTCACACTAACCCGCGCCCTAACACGTACGCTCCCCCTAAACCGTTGTCGTACCCCCACCTGGACCCTAAACCGTCCCCGTCCCCTAACCCTAACCCTAGTCCGAACCCTTACCCTAACCCTTCCCCGAAGCCTTCCCCTCACCCGTCCCCTAATCCTAACCCGTACGCTGACACTAACCCGCGCCATCACACGTACGCTCCCCCTAAACCGTTGTCGTACCCTCACCTGGACCCTAAACCGTCCCCGTCCCCTAACCCTAACCCTAGCCCGAACCCTAACCCTAACCCTTCACCGAAGCCTTCCCCTCACCAGTCCCCTAATCCTAACCCGTACGCTCACACTAACCCGCGCCCTCACACGTACGCTCCCCCTAAACCGTTGTCGTACCCTCACCTGGACCCTAAACCTTCCCCGTCCCCTAAGCATAACCCTACACCGAACCCTAACCCTAACCCTTCCCCGAAGCCTTCCCCTCACCCGTCCCCTAATCCTAACCCGTACGCTCACACTAACCCGCGCCCTCACACATACGCTCCCCCTAAACCGTTGTCGTACCCTCACCTGGACCCTAAACCGTCCCCGTCCCCTAACCCTAACCCTAGCCCGAACCCTAACCCTAACCCTTCCCCGAAGCCTTCCCCTCACCCGTCCCCTAATCCTAACCCGTACGCTCACACTAACCCGCGCCCTCACACGTGCGCTCCGCCTAAACCGTTGTCGTACCCTCACCTATTCCCTAAACCGTCCCCGTCCCCTAACCCTAACCCTAGCCCGAACCCTTACCCTAACCCTTCCCCGAAGCCTTCCCCTCACCCGTCCCCTAATCCTAACCCGTACGCTCACACTAACCCGCGCCCTCACACGTGCGCTCCGCCTAAACCGTTGTCATACCCTCACCTGGACCCTAAACCGTCCCCGTCCCCTAACCCTAACCCTAGCCCGAACCCTAACCCTAACCCTTCCCCGAAGCCTTCCCCTCACCCGTCCCCTAATCCTAACCCGTACGCTCACACTAACCCGCGCCCTCACACGTACGCTCCCCCTAAACCGTTGTCGTACCCTCACCTGGACCCTAAACCGTCCCCGTCCCCTAACCCTAACCCTAGCCCGAACCCTAACCCTAACCCATCACCAAAGCCTTCCCCTCACCCGTCCCCTAATCCTAACGCGTACGCTCACACTAACCCGCGCCCTCACACGTACGCTCCCCCTAAACCGTTGTCGTACCCTCACCTGGACCCTAAATCGTCCCCGTCCCCTAACCCTAACCCTAGCCCGAACCCTAACCCTAACCCTTCCCCGAAGCCTTCCCCTCACCCGTCCCCTAATCCTAACCCGTACGCTCACACTAACCCGCGCCCTCACAAGTACGCTCCGCCGAAACCGTTGTAGTACACTCACCTGGACCCTAAACCGTCCCCGTCCCCTAACCCTAACCCTAGCCCGAACCCTAACCCTAACCCTTCCCCGAAGCCTTCCCCTCACCCGTCCCCTAATCCTAACCCGTACGCTCACACTAACCCGCACCCTCACACGTACGCTCCCCCTAAACCGTTGTCGTACCCTCACCTGGACCCTAAACCGTCCCCATGCCCTAACCCTAACCCTAGCCCGAACCCTATCCCTAATCCTTCCCAGAAGCCTTCCCCTCACCAGTCCCCTAATCCTAACACGTACGCTCACACTAACCCACGCCCTCACACTTATGCTCCCCTTAAACCGTTGTCGTACCCTCACCTGGACCCTAAACCGTCCCCGTCCCCTAACCCTAACCCTAGCCCGAACCCTAACCCTAACTCTTCCCCGAAGCCTTCCCCTCACCCGTCCCCTAATCCTAACCCGTACGCTCACACTAACCCGCGCCCTCACACGTGCGCTCCGCCTAAACCGTTGTCGTACCCTCACCTGGAACCTAAACCGTCCCCGTCCCCTAACCCTAACCCTAGCCCGAACACTAACCCTAAACCTTCCCCGAAGCCTTCCCCTCACCCGTCCCCTAATCCTAACCCGTACGCTCACACTAACCCGCGCCCTCACACGTACGCTCCCCCTAAACCGTTGTCGTACCCTCACCTGGACCCTAAACCGTCCCCGTCCCCTAACCCTAACCCTAGCCCGAACCCTAACCCTAACCCTTCCCCGAAGCCTTCCCCTCACCCGTCCCCTAATCCTAACCCGTACGCTCACACTAACCCGCGCCCTCACACGTACGCTCCCCCTAAACCGTTGTCGTACCCTCACCTGGACCCTAAACCGTCACCGTCCCCTAACCCTAACCCTAGCCCGAACCCTAACCCTAACCCTTCCCCGAAGCCTTCCCCTCACCCGTCCCCTAATCCTAACCCGTACGCTCACACTAACCCGCGCCCTCACACGTGCGCTCCCCCTAAACCGTTGTCGTACCCTCACCTGGACCCTAAACCGTCCCCTTCCCTAACCCTAACCCTAGCCCGAACCCTAAACCTAACCCTTCCCCGAAGCCTTCCACTCACCCGTCCCCTAATGCTAACCCGTACGCTCACACTAACCCGCGCCCTCACACGTACGCTCCCCCTAAACCGTTGTCGTACCCTCACCTGGACCCGAAACCGTCCCCGTCCCCTAACCCTAACCCTAGCCCGAACCCTAACCCTAACCCTTCCACAAAGCCTTCCCCTCACCCGTCCCCTAATCCTAACCCGTACGCTCACACTAACCTGCGCCCTCACACGTACGCTCCCCCTAAACCGTTGTCGTACCCTCACCTGGACCCTAAACCGTCCCCGTCCCCTAACCCTAACCCTAGCCCGAACCCTAACCCTAACCCTTCCCCGAAGCCTTCCCCTCACCCGTCCCCTAATCCTAACCCGTACGCTCACACTAACCCGCGCCCTCACAAGTACGCTCCGCCTAAACCGTAGTCATACCCTCACCTGGACCCTAAACCGTCCCCGTCCCCTAACTCTAACCCTAGCCCGAACCCTAACCCTAAATCTTCCCCGAAGCCTTCCCCTCACCCGTCCCCTAATCCTAACCCGTACGCTCACACTAACCCGCAACCTCACACGTGCACTCCGCCTAAACCGTTGTCGTACCCTCACCTGGACCCTAAACCGTCCCCGTCCCCTAACCCTAACCCTAGCCCGAACCCTAACCCTAACCCTTCCCCGAAGCCTTCCCCTCACCCGTCCCCTAATCCTAACCCGTACGCTCACACTAACCCGCGCCCTCACACGTACGCTCCCCCTAAACCGTTGTCGTACCCTCACCTGGACCCTAAACCGTCCCCGTCCCCTAACCCTAACCCGAACCCTAACCCTAACCCTTCCCCGAAGCCTTCCCCTCACCCGTCCCCTAATCCTAACCCGTACGCTGACACTAACCCGCGCCCTCACACGTACGCTCCCCCTAAACCGTTGTCGTACCCTCACCTGGACCCTAAACCGTCCCCGTACCCTAACCCTAACCCTAGCCCGAACCCTAACCCTAACCCTTCCCTGAAGCCTTCCCCTCACCCGTCCCCTAATCCTAACCCGTACGCTCACACTAACCCGCGCCCTCACACGTATGCTCGGCCTAAACCGTTGTCGTACCCTCTCCTGGACCCTAAACCGTCCCCGTCCCCTAACCCTAACCCTAGCCCGAACCCTAACCCTAACCCTTCCCCGAAGCCTTCCCCTCACCCGTCCCCTAATCCTAAACCGTACGCTCACACTAACCCGCGCCCTCACACGTACGCTCCCCCTAAACCATTGTCGTACACTCACCTGGACCCTAAACCGTCCCCGTCCCCTAACCCTAACCCTAGCCCGAACCCTAACCCTAACCCTTCCCCGAAGCCTTCCCCTCACCCGTCCCCTAATCCTAATCCGTACGCTCACACTAACCCGCGCACTCACACGTACGCTCCCACTAAACCGTTGTCATACCCTCATCTGGACCCTAAACCGTCCCCGTCCCCTAACCCTAACCCTAGCCCGAACCCTAACCCTAACCCTTCCCCGAAGCCTTCCCCTCACCCGTCCCCTAATCCTAACCCGTACGCTCACACTAACCCGCGCCCTCACACGTGCGCTCCGCCTAAACCGTTGTCGTACCCTCACCTGGACCCTAAATGTCCCCGTCACCTAACCCTAACCCTAACCCTAGCCCGAACCCTAAACCTAACCCTTCCCCGAAGCCTTCCCCTCACCCGTCCCCTAATCCTAACCCGTACGCTCACACTAACCCGCGCCCTCACACGTACGCTCCCCCTAAACCGTTGTCGTACCCTCACCTGGACCCTAAACCGTCCCCGTCCCCTAACCCTAACCCTAGCCCGAACCCTAACCCTAACCCATCACCAAAGCCTTCCTCTCACCCGTCCCCTAATCCTAACGCGTACGCTCACACTAACCCGCGCCCTCACACGTACGCTCCCCCTAAACCGTTGTCGTACCCTCACCTGGACCCTAAATCGTCCCCGTCCCCTAACCCTAACCCTAGCCCGAACCCTAACCCTAACCCTTCCCCGAAGCCTTCCCCTCACCCGTCCCCTAATCCTAACCCGTACGCTCACACTAACCCGCGCCCTCACAAGTACGCTCCACCGAAACCGTTGTAGTACACTCACCTGGACCCTAAACCGTCCCCGTCCCCTAACCCTAACCCTAGCCCGAACCCTAACCCTAACCCTTCCCCGAAGCCTTCCCCTCACCCGTCCCCTAATCCTAACCCGTACGCTCACACTAACCCGCACCCTCACACGTACGATCCCCCTAAACCGTTGTCGTACCCTCACCTGGACCCTAAACCGTCCCCATGCCCTAACCCTAACCCTAGCCCGAACCCTAACCCTAACCCTTCCCAGAAGCCTTCCCCTCACCAGTCACGTAATCCTAACACGTACGCTCACACTAACCCACGCCCTCACACTTATGCTCCCCCTAAACCGTTGTCGTACCCTCACCTGGACCCTAAACCGTCCCCGTCCCCTAACCCTAACCCTAGCCCGAACCCTAACCCTAACGCTTCCCCGAAGTCTTCCCCTCAACCGTCCCCTAATCCTAACCCGTACGCTCACACTAACCCGCGCCCTCACACGTACGCTCCCCCTAAACCGTTGTCGTACCCTCACCTGGACCCTAAACCGTCCCCGTCCCCTAACCCTTACCCTAGCCCGAACCCTAACCCTAACCCTTCCCCGAAGTCTTCCCCTCACCCGTCCCCTAATCCTAACCCGTACGCTCACACTAACCCGCGCCCTCACAAGTACGCTCCGCCGAAACCGTTGTCGTACACTCACCTGGACCCTAAACCGTCCCCGTCCCCTAACCCTAACCCTAGCCCGAACCCTAACCCTAACCCTTCCCCGAAGCCTTCCCCTCACCCGTCCCCTAATCCTAACCCGTACGCTCACACTAACCCGCGCCCTCACAAGTACGCTCCGCCGAAACCGTTGTAGTACACTCACCTGGACCCTAAACCGTCCCCGTCCCCTAACCCTAACCCTAGCCCGAACCCTAACCCTAACCCTTCCCCGAAGCCTTCCCCTCACCCGTCCCCTAATCCTAACCCGTACGCTCACACTAACCCGCACCCTCTCACGTACGCTCCCCCTAAACCGTTGTCGTACCCTCACCTGGACCCTAAACCGTCCCCATGCCCTAACCCTAACCCTAGCCCGAACCCTAACCCTAATCCTTCCCAGAAGCCTTCCCCTCACCAGTCCCCTAATCCTAACACGTACGCTCACACTAACCCACGCCCTCACACTTATGCTCCCCCTAAACCGTTGTCGTACCCTCACCTGGACCCTAAACCGTCCCCGTCCCCTAACCCTAACCCTAGCCCGAACCCTAACCCTAACTCTTCCCCGAAGCCTTCCCCTCACCCGTCCCCTAATCCTAACCCGTACGCTCACACTAACCCGCGCCCTCACACGTGCGCTCTGCCTAAACCGTTGTCGTACCCTCACCTGGACCCTACACCGTCCCCGTCCCCTAACCCTAACCCTAGCCCGAACCCTAACCCTAAACCTTCCCGAAGCCTTCCCCTCACCCGTCCCCTAATCCTAACCCGTACGCTCACACTAACCCGCGCCCTCACACGTACGCTCCCCCTAAACCGTTGTCGTACCCTCACCTGGACCCTAAACCTTCCCCGTCCCCTAAGCCTAACCCTACACCGAACCCTAACCCTAACCCTTCCCCGAAGCCTTCCCCTCACCCGTCCCCTAATCCTAACCCGTACGCTCACACTAACCCGCGCCCTCACACTTACGCTCCCCCTGAACCGTTGTCGTACCCTCACCTGGACCCTAAACCGTCCCCGTCCCCTAACCCTAACCCTAGCCCGAACCCTAAACCTAACCCTTCCCCGAAGCCTTCCCCTCACCCGTCCCCTAATCCTAACCCGTACGCTCACACTAACCGCGCCCTCACACGTACGCTCCCCCTAAACCGTTGTCGTACCCTCACCTGGACCCTAAACCGTCCCCGTCCCCTAACCTAACCCTAGCCCGAACCCTATCCCTAACCCATCACCAAAGCCTTCCCCTCACCCGTCCCCTAATCCTAACGCGTACGCTCACACTAACCCGCGCCCTCACACGTACGCTCCCCCTAAAACGTTGTCGTACCCTCACCTGGACCCTAAATCGTCCCCGTCCCCTAACCCTAACCCTAGCCCGAACCCTAACCCTAACCCTTCCCCGAAGCCTTCCCCTCACCCGTCCCCTAATCCTAACCCGTACGCTCACACTAACCCGCGCCCTCACAAGTACGCTCCGCCGAAACCGTTGTAGTACACTCACCTGGACCCTAAACCGTCCCCGGCCCCTAACCCTAACCCTAGCCCGAACCCTAACCCTAACCCTTCCCCGAAGCCTTCCCCTCACCCGTCCCCTAATCCTAACCCGTACGCTCACACTAACCCGCACCCTCACACGTACGCTCCCCCTAAACCGTTGTCGTACCCTCACCTGGACCCTAAACCGTCCCCATGCCCTAACCCTAACCCTAGCCCGAACCCTAACCCTAACCCTTCCCAGAAGCCTTCCCCTCACCAGTCCCCTAATCCTAACACGTACGCTCACACTAACCCACGCCCTCACAAGTACGCTCCCCCTAAACCGTTGTCGTACCCTCACCTGGACCCTAAACCGTCCCCGTCCCCTAACCCTTACCCTAGCCCGAACCCTAACCCTAACCCTTCCCCGAAGCCTTCCCCTCACCCGTCCCCTAATCCTAACCCGTACGCTCACACTAACCCGCGCCCTCACAAGTACGCTCCGCCGAAACCGTTGTCGTACACTCACCTGGACCCTAAACCGTCCCCGTCCCCTAACACTAACCCTAGCCCGAACCCTAACCCTAACCCTTCCCCGAAGCCTTCCCCTCACCCGTCCCCTAATCCTAACCCGTACGCGCACACTAACCCGCGCCCTCACATGTACGCTCCCCCTAAACCGTTGTCGTACCCTCACCTGGACCCTAAACCGTCCCCATGCCCTAACCCTAGCCCGATCCCGAACCCTAACCCTAACCCTACCCAGAAGCCTTCCCCTCACCCGTCCCCTAATCCTAATCCGTACGCTCACACTAACCCGCGCACTCACACATACGGTCCCACTAAACCGTTGTCATACACTCATCTGGACCCTAAACCGTCCCCGTCCCCTAACCCTAACCCTAGCCCGAACCCTAACCCTAACCCTTCCCCGAAGCCTTCCCCTCACCCGTCCCCTAATCCTAACCCGTACGCTCACACTAACCCGCGCCCTGACACGTGCGCTCCGCCTAAACCGTTGTCGTACCCTCACCTGGACCCTAAATGTCCCCGTCACCTAACCCTAACCCTAACCCTAGCCCGAACCCTAAACCTAACCCTTCCCCGAAGCCTTCCCCTCACCCGTCCCCTAATCCTAACCCGTACGCTCACACTAACCCGCGCCCTCACACGTACGCTCCCCCTAAACCGTTGTCGTACCCTCACCTGGACCCTAAACCATCCCCGTCCCCTAACACTAACCCTAGCCCGAACCCTAACCCTAACCCATCACCAAAGCCTTCCCCTCACCCGTCCCCTAATCCTAACGCGTACGCTCACACTAACCCGCGCCCTCACACGTACGCTCCCCCTAAACCGTTGTCGTACCCTCACCTGGACCCTAAATCGTCCCCGTCACCTAACCCTAACCCTAGCCCGAACCCTAACCCTAACCCTTCCCCGAAGCCTTCCCCTCACCCGTCCCCTAATCCTAACCCGTACGCTCACACTAACCCGCGCCCTCACAAGTACGCTCCGCCGAAACCGTTGTAGTACACTCACCTGGACCCTAAACCGTCCCCGTCCCCTAACCCTAACCCTAGCCCGAACCCTAACACTAACCCTTCCCCGAAGCCTTCCCCTCACCCGTCCCCTAATCCTAACCGGTACTCTCACACTAACCCGCGCCCTCACAAGTACGCTCCGCTGAAACCGTTGTCGTACACTCACCTGGACCCTAAACCGTCCCCGTCCCCTAACCCTAACCCTAGCCCGAACCCTAACCCTAACCCTTCCCCGAAGCCTTCCCCTCACCCGTCCCCTAATCCTAACCCGTACGCGCACACTAACCCGCGCCCTCACATGTACGCTCCCCCTAAACCGTTGTCGTACCCTCACCTGGACCCTAAACCGTCCCCATGCCCTAACCCTAGCCCGAGCCCGAACCCTAACCCTAACCCTACCCAGAAGCCTTCCCCTCACCCGTCCCCTAATCCTAATCCGTACGCTCACACTAACCCGCGCACTCACACGTACGCTCCCACTAAACCGTTGTCATACCCTCATCTGGACCCTAAACCGTCCCCGTCCCCTAACCCTAACCCTAGCCCGAACCCTAACCCTAACCCTTCCCCGAAGCCTTCCCCTCACCCGTCCCCTAATCCTAACCCGTACGCTCACACTAACCCGCGCCCTCACACGTGCGCTCCGCCTAAACCGTTGTCGTACCCTCACCTGGACCCTAAATGTCCCCGTCACCTAACCCTAACCCTAACCCTAGCCCGAACCCTAAACCTAACCCTTTCCCGAAGCCTTCCCCTCACCCGTCCCCTAATCCTAACCCGTACGCTCACACTAACCCGCGCCCTCACACGTACGCTCCCCCTAAACCGTTGTCGTACCCTCACCTGGACCCTAAACCGTCCCCGTCCCCTAACACTAACCCTAGCCCGAACCCTAACCCTAACCCATCACCAAAGCCTTCCCCTCACCCGTCCCCTAATCCTAACGCGTACGCTCACACTAACCCGCGCCCTCACACGTACGCTCCCCCTAAACCGTTGTCGTACCCTCACCTGGACCCTAAATCGTCCCCGTCCCCTAGCCCTAACCCTAGCCCGAACCCTAACCCTAACCCTTCCCCGAAGCCTTCCCCTCACCCGTCCCCTAATCCTAACCCGTACGCTCACACTAACCCGCGCCCTCACAAGTACGCTCCGCCGAAACCGTTGTAGTACACTCACCTGGACCCTAAACCGTCCCCGTCCCCTAACCCTAACCCTAGCCCGAACCCTAACCCTAACCCTTCCCCGAAGCCTTCCCCTCACCCGTCCCCTAATCCTAACCCGTACGCTCACACTAACCCGCACCCTCACACGTACGCTCCCCCTAAACCGTTGTCGTACCCTCACCTGGACCCTAAACCGTCCCCATGCCCTAACCCTAACCCTAGCCCGAACCCTAACCCTAATCCTTCCCAGAAGCCTTCCCCTCACCAGTCCCCTAATCCTAACACGTACGCTCACACTAACCCACGCCCTCACACTTATGCTCCCCCTAAACCGTTGTCGTACCCTCACCTGGACCCTAAACCGTCCCCGTCCCCTAACCCTAACCCTAGCCCGAACCCTAACCCTAACTCTTCCCCGAAGCCTTCCCCTCACCCGTCCCCTAATCCTAACCCGTACGCTCACACTAACCCGCGCCCTCACACGTGCGCTCTGCCTAAACCGTTGTCGTACCCTCACCTGGACCCTACACCGTCCCCGTCCCCTAACCCTAACCCTAGCCCGAACCCTAACCCTAAACCTTCCCGAAGCCTTCCCCTCACCCGTCCCCTAATCCTAACCCGTACGCTCACACTAACCCGCGCCCTCACACGTACGCTCCCCCTAAACCGTTGTCGTACCCTCACCTGGACCCTAAACCTTCCCCGTCCCCTAAGCCTAACCCTACACCGAACCCTAACCCTAACCCTTCCCCGAAGCCTTCCCCTCACCCGTCCCCTAATCCTAACCCGTACGCTCACACTAACCCGCGCCCTCACACTTACGCTCCCCCTGAACCGTTGTCGTACCCTCACCTGGACCCTAAACCGTCCCCGTCCCCTAACCCTAACCCTAGCCCGAACCCTAAACCTAACCCTTCCCCGAAGCCTTCCCCTCACCCGTCCCCTAATCCTAACCCGTACGCTCACACTAACCGCGCCCTCACACGTACGCTCCCCCTAAACCGTTGTCGTACCCTCACCTGGACCCTAAACCGTCCCCGTCCCCTAACCTAACCCTAGCCCGAACCCTATCCCTAACCCATCACCAAAGCCTTCCCCTCACCCGTCCCCTAATCCTAACGCGTACGCTCACACTAACCCGCGCCCTCACACGTACGCTCCCCCTAAAACGTTGTCGTACCCTCACCTGGACCCTAAATCGTCCCCGTCCCCTAACCCTAACCCTAGCCCGAACCCTAACCCTAACCCTTCCCCGAAGCCTTCCCCTCACCCGTCCCCTAATCCTAACCCGTACGCTCACACTAACCCGCGCCCTCACAAGTACGCTCCGCCGAAACCGTTGTAGTACACTCACCTGGACCCTAAACCGTCCCCGGCCCCTAACCCTAACCCTAGCCCGAACCCTAACCCTAACCCTTCCCCGAAGCCTTCCCCTCACCCGTCCCCTAATCCTAACCCGTACGCTCACACTAACCCGCACCCTCACACGTACGCTCCCCCTAAACCGTTGTCGTACCCTCACCTGGACCCTAAACCGTCCCCATGCCCTAACCCTAACCCTAGCCCGAACCCTAACCCTAACCCTTCCCAGAAGCCTTCCCCTCACCAGTCCCCTAATCCTAACACGTACGCTCACACTAACCCACGCCCTCACAAGTACGCTCCCCCTAAACCGTTGTCGTACCCTCACCTGGACCCTAAACCGTCCCCGTCCCCTAACCCTTACCCTAGCCCGAACCCTAACCCTAACCCTTCCCCGAAGCCTTCCCCTCACCCGTCCCCTAATCCTAACCCGTACGCTCACACTAACCCGCGCCCTCACAAGTACGCTCCGCCGAAACCGTTGTCGTACACTCACCTGGACCCTAAACCGTCCCCGTCCCCTAACCCTAACCCTAGCCCGAACCCTAACCCTAACCCTTCCCCGAAGCCTTCCCCTCACCCGTCCCCTAATCCTAACCCGTACGCTCACACTAACCCGCGCCCTCACAAGTACGCTCCCCTGAAACCGTTGTCGTACACTCACCTGGACCCTAAACCGTCCCCGTCCCCTAACCCTAACCCTAGCCCGAACCCTAACCCTAACACTTCCCCGAAGCCTTCCCCTCACCCGTCCCCTAATCCTAACCCGTACGCGCACACTAACCCGCGCCCTCACATGTACGCTCCCCCTAAACCGTTGTCGTACCCTCACCTGGACCCTAAACCGTCCCCATGCCCTAACCCTAGCCCTAGCCCGAACCCTAACCCTAACCCTTCCCAGAAGCCTTCCCCTCACCCGTCCCCTAATCCTAACCCGTACGCTCACACTAACCCACGCCCTCACATGTACGCTCCCCCTAAACCGTTGTCGTACCCTCACCTGGACCCTAAACCGTCCCCGTCCCCTAACCCTAACCCTAGCCCGAACCCAACCCTAACCCTTCCACAAAGCCTTCCACTCACCCGTCCCCTAATCCTAACCCGTATGCTCACACTAACCCACGCCCTCACACATACGCTCCGCCTAAACCGTTGTCGTACCCTCACCTGGACCCTAAACCGTCCCCGTCCCCTAACCCTAACCCTAGCCCGAACCCTAACACTAACGCTTCCCCGAAGCCTTCCCCTCAACCGTCCCCTAATCCTAACCCGTACGCTCACACTAACCCACGCCCTCACACGTACGCTCCCCCTAAACCGTTGTCGTACCCTCACCTGGACCCTAAACCGTCCCCGTCCCCTAACCCTAACCCTAGCCCGAACCCTAACCCTAACCCTTCCCCGAAGCCTTCCCCTCACCCGTCCCCTAATCCTAACCCGTACGCTCACACTAACCCGCGCCCTCACACGTACGCTCCCCCTAAACCGTTGTCGTACCCTCACCTGGACCCTAAACCGTCCCCGTCCCCTAACCCTAACCCTAGCCCGAACCCTAACCCTAACCCTTCCCCGAAACCTTCCCCTCACCCGTCCCCTAATCCTAACCCGTATGCTCACACTAACCCGCGCCCTCACACGTACGCTCCCCCTAAACCGTTGTCGTACCCTCACCTGGACCCTAAACCGTCCCCGTCCCCTAACCCTAACCCTAGCCCGAACCCTAACCCTAACCCTTCCCCGAAGCCTTCCCCTCACCCGTCCCCTAATACTAACCCGTACGCTCACACTGACCCGCGCCCTCACACGTGCGCTCCGCCTAAACCGTTGCCGTACCCTCACCTGGACCCTAAAGCGTCCCCATACCCTAAACCTAACCCTAGCCCGAACCCTAACCCTAACCCTTCCCCGAAGCCTTCCCCTCACCCGTCCCCTAATCCTAACCCGTACTCTCACACTAACCCACGCCCTCACATGTACGCTCCCCCTAAACCGTTGTCGTACCCTCACCTGGACCCTAAACCGTCCCCGTCCCCTAACCCTAACCCTAGCCCGAACCCTAACCCTAACCGTTCCCCGAAGCCTTCCCCTCACCCGTCCCCTAATCCTAACCCGTACGCTCACACTAACCCGCGCCCTCACACGTACGTTCCCCCTAAACCGTTGTCGTACCCTCACCTGGACCCTAAACCGTCCCCGTCACCTAACCCTAACCCTAACCCTAGCCCGAACCCTAACCCTAACCCTTCCCCAAAGCCTTCCCCTCACCCGTCCCCTAATCCTAACCCGTACGCTCACACTAACCCGCAACCTCACACGTGCGCTCCGCTGAAACCGTTGTCGTACCCTCACCTGAACCCTAAACCGTCCCTGTCCCCTAACCCTAACCCTAGCCCGAACCCTAACCCTAACCGTTCCCCGAAGCCTTCCCCTCACCCGTCCCCTAATCCTAACCCGTACGCTCACACTAACCCGCGCCCTCACAGGTACGCTCCCCCTAAACCGTTGTCGTACCCTCACCTGGACCCTAAACCGTCCCCGTCCCCTAACCCTAACCCTAGCCCGAACCCTAACCCTAAGCCTTCCCCGAAGCCTTCCCCTCACCCGTCCCCTAATCCTAAACTGTACGCTCACACTAACCCGCGCCCTCACACGTACGCTCCCCCTAAACCGTTGTCGTACCCTCACCTGGACCCTAAACCTTCCCCGTCCCCTAACCCTAACCCTAGCCCGAACCCTAACCCTAACCCTTCCCCGAAGCCTTCCCCTCACCCGTCCCCTAATCCTAAACCGTATGCTCACACTAACCCGCGCCCTCACACGTACGCTCCCCCTAAACCGTTGTCGTACCCTCACCTGGACCCTAAACCGTCCCCGTCCCCTAAACCTAACCCTACCCCGAACCCTAACCCTAACCCTTCCCCGAAGCCTTCCCCTCACCCGTCCCCTAATCCTAACCCGTACGCTCACACTAACCCGCGCCCTCACACATACGCTCCCCCTAAACCGTTGTCGTACCCTCACCTGGACCCTAAACCGTCCCCGTCCCCTAACCCTAACCCTAGCCCGAACCCTAACCCTAACCCTTCCCCGAAGCCTTCCCCTCACCCGTCCCCTAATCCTAACCCGTACGCTCACACTAACCCGCGCCCTCACACGTACGCGCCCCCTAAACCGTTGTACCCTCACCTGGACCCTAAACCGTCCCCGTCCCCTAACCCTAACCCTAGCCCGAAACCTAACCCTAACCCTAACCCTAACCCTTCCCCGAAGCCTTCCCCTCACCCGTCCCCTAATCCTAACCCGTACACTCACAGTAACCCGCGCCCTCACACAAACGCTCCCCCTAAACCGTTGTCGTACCCTCACCTGGACCCTAAACCGTCCCCGTCCCCTAACCCTAACCCTAGCCCGAACCCTAACCCTAACCCTTCCCCGAAGCCTTCCCCTCACCCGTCCCCTAATCCTAACCCGTACGCTCACACTAACCAGCGCCCTCACACGTACGCTCCCCCTAAACCGTTGTCGTACCCTCACCTGGACCCTAAACCGTCCCCGTCCCCTAACCCTAACCCTAGCCCGAACCCTAACCCTAACCCTTCCCTGAAGCCTTCCCCTCACCCGTCCCCGAATCCTAAACCGTACGCTCAAACTAACCCGCGCCCTCACATGTACGCTCCCCCTAAACCGTTGTCGTATCCTCACCTGGACCCTAAACCGTCCCCGTCGCCTAACCCTAACCCTAGCCCGAACCCTAACCCTAACTCTTCCCCAAAGCCTTCCCCTCACCCGTCCCCTAATCCTAACCCGTACGCTCACACTAACTTGCGCCCTCACACGTACGCTCCCCCTAAACCGTTGTCGTACCCTCACCTGGACCCTAAACCGTCCCCGTCCCCTAACCCTAACCCTAGCCCGAACCCTAACCCTAACCCTTCCCCGAAGCCTTCCCCTCACCCGTCCCCTAATCCTAACCCTTGCGCTCACACTAACCCGCGCCCTCACAAGTACTCTCCGCCTAAACCGTTGTCGTACCCTCACCTGGACCCTAAACCGTCCCCGTCCCCTAACCCTAACCCTAGCCCGAACCCTAACCCTAATCCTTCCCCGAAGCCTCCCCTCACCCGTCCCCTAATCCTAACACGTACGCTCACACTAACCCGGGCCCTCACACGTACGCTCCCCCTAAACCGTTGTCGTACCCTCACCTGGACCCTAAACCGTCCCCGTCCCCTAACCCTAACCCTAGCCCGAACGCTAACCCTAACCCTTCCCCGAAGCCTTCCCCTCACCCGTCCCCTAATCCTAACCCGTACGCTCACACTAACCCGCGCCCTCACACGTACGCTGCCCCTAAACCGTTGTCGTACCCTCACTTGGACCCTAAACCGTCCCCGTCCCCTAACCCTAACCCTAGCCCGAACCCTAACCCTAACCCTTCCCCGAAGCCTTCCCCTCACCCGTCCCCTAATCCTAAACCGTACGCTCACACTAACCCGCGCCCTCACACGTACGTTCCCCCTAAACCGTTGTCGTACCCTCACCTGGACCCTAAACCGTCCCCGTCCCCTAAGCCTAACCCTACCCCGAACCCTAACCCTAACCGTTCCCCGAAGCCTTCCCCTCACCCGTCCCCTAATCCTAACCCGTACGCTCACACTAACCCGCGCCCTCACACGTACGCTGTCCCTAAACCGTTGTCGTACCCTCACCTGGACCCTAAACCGTCCCCGTCCCCTAACCCTAACCCTAGCCCGAACCCTAACCCTAACCCTTCCCCGAAGCCTTCCCCTCACCCGTCCCCTAATCCTAACCCGTACGCTCACACTAACCCGCGCCCTCACACGTACGCTCCCCCAAACCGTTGTCGTACCCTCACCTGGACCCTAAACCGTCCCCGTCCCCTAAGCCTAACCCTAGCCCGAACCCTAACCCTAACCCTTCCCCGAAGCCTTCCCCTCACCAGTCCCCTAATCATAACCCGTACGCTCACACTAACCCGTGCCCTCACACGTACGCTCCCCCTAAACCGTTGTACCCTCACCTGGACCCTAAACCGTCCCCGTCCCCTAACCCTAACCCTAGCCCGAACCCTAACCCTAACACTTCCCCGAAGCCTTCCCCTCACCCGTCCCCTAATCCTAACCCGTACGCTCACACTAACCCGCGCCCTCACACGTGCTCTCCGCCTAAACCGTTGTCGTACCCTCAACTGGACCCTAAACCGTCCCCGTCCCCTAACCCTAACCCTAGCCCGAACCCTAACCCTAACCCTTCCCCGAAGCCTTCCCCTCACCCGTCCCCTAATCCTAACCCGTACGCTCACACTAACCCGCGCCCTCACACGTACGCTCCCCCTAAACCGTTGTCGTACCCTCACCAGGACCCTAAACCGTCCCCGTCCCCTAACCCTAACCCTAGCCCGAACCCTAACCCTAACCCTTCCCCGAAGCCTTCCCCTCACCCGTCCCCTAATGCTAACACGTACGCTCACACTAACCCGCGCGCTCACACGTACGCTCCCCCTAAACCGTTGTCGTACCCTCACCTGGACCCTAAACCGTCCCCGTCCCCTAACCCTAACCCTAGCCCGAACCCTAACCCTAATTCTTCCCCGAAGCCTTCCCCTCACCCGTCCCCTAATCCTAACCCGTACGCTCACACTAACCCGCGCCCTCACACGTGCGCTCCGCCTAAACCGTTGTCGTACCCTCACCTGGACCCTACACCGTCCCCGTCCCCTAACCCTAACCCTAGCCCGAACCCTAACCCTAAACCTTCCCCGAAGCCTTCCCCTCACCCGTCCCCTAATCCTAACCCGTACGCTCACACTAACCCGCGCCCTCACACGTACGCTCCCCCTAAACCGTTGTCGTACCCTCACCTGGACCCTAAACCGTCCCCGTCCCCTAACCCTAACCCTAGCCCGAACCCTAACCCTAACCCTTCCCCGAAGCCTTCCCCTCACCCGTCCCCTAATCCTAACCCGTACGCTCACACTAACCCGCGCCCTCACACGTACGCTCCCCCTAAACCGTTGTCGTACCCTCACCTGGACCCTAAACCGTCCCCGTCCCCTAACCCTAACCCTAGCCCGAACCCTAACCCTAACCCTTCCCCGAAGCCTTCCCCTCACCCGTCCCCTAATCCTAACCCGTACGCTCACACTAACCCGCGCCCTCACACGTGCGCTCCCCCTAAACCGTTGTCGTACCCTCACCTGGACCCTAAACCGTCCCCTTCCCTAACCCTAACCCTAGCCCGAACCCTAAACCTAACCCTTCCCCGAAGCCTTCCACTCACCCGTCCCCTAATGCTAACCCGTACGCTCACACTAACCCGTGCCCTCACACGTACGCTCCCCCTAAACCGTTGTCGTACCCTCACCTGGACCCGAAACCGTCCCCGTCCCCTAACCCTAACCCTAGCCCGAACCCTAACCCTAACCCTTCCCCGAAGCCTTCCCCTCACCGGTCCCCTAATCCTAACCCGTACGCTCAAACTAACCCGCGCCCTCACATGTACGCTCCCCCTAAACCGTTGTCGTAACCTCACCTGGACCCTAAACCGTCCCCGTCCCCTAACCCTAACCCTAGCCCGAACCCTAACCCTAACGCTTCCCCGAAGCCTTCCCCTCACCCGTCCCCTAATCCTAACCCGTACGCTCACACTAACCCGCGCCCTCACACGTACGCTCCCCCTAAACCGTTGTCGTACCCTCACCTGGACCCTAAACCGTCCCCGTCCCCTAACCCTAACCCTAGCCCGAACCCTAACCCTAACCCTTCCCCGAAGCCTTCCCCTCACCCGTCCCCTAATCCTAACCCGTATGCTCACACTAACCCGCGCCCTCACACGTACGCTCCCCCTAAACCGTTGTCGTACCCTCACCTGGACCCTAAACCGTCCCCGTCCCCTAACCCTAACCCTAGCCCGAACCCTAACCCTAACCCTTCCCCGAAGCCTTCCCCTCACCCGTCCCCTAATACTAACCCGTACGCTCACACTGACCCGCGCCCTCACACGTGCGCTCCGCCTAAACCGTTGCCGTACCCTCACCTGGACCCTAAAGCGTCCCCATACCCTAAACCTAACCCTAGCCCGAACCCTAACCCTAACCCTTCCCCGAAGCCTTCCCCTCACCCGTCCCCTAATCCTAACCCGTACTCTCACACTAACCCACGCCCTCACACGTACGCTCCCCCTAAACCGTTGTCGTACCCTCACCTGGACCCTAAACCGTCCCCGTCCCCTAACCCTAACCCTAGCCCGAACCCTAACCCTAACCGTTCCCCGAAGCCTTCCCCTCACCCGTCCCCTAATCCTAACCCGTACGCTCACACTAACCCGCGCCCTCACACGTACGTTCCCCCTAAACCGTTGTCGTACCCTCACCTGGACCCTAAACCGTCCCCGTCACCTAACCCTAACCCTAACCCTAGCCCGAACCCTAACCCTAACCCTTCCCCAAAGCCTTCCCCTCACCCGTCCCCTAATCCTAACCCGTACGCTCACACTAACCCGCAACCTCACACGTGCGCTCCGCTGAAACCGTTGTCGTACCCTCACCTGAACCCTAAACCGTCCCTGTCCCCTAACCCTAACCCTAGCCCGAACCCTAACCCTAACCGTTCCCCGAAGCCTTCCCCTCACCCGTCCCCTAATCCTAACCCGTACGCTCACACTAACCCGCGCCCTCACAGGTACGCTCCCCCTAAACCGTTGTCGTACCCTCACCTGGACCCTAAACCGTCCCCGTCCCCTAACCCTAACCCTAGCCCGAACCCTAACCCTAAGCCTTCCCCGAAGCCTTCCCCTCACCCGTCCCCTAATCCTAAACTGTACGCTCACACGAACCCGCGCCCTCACACGTACGCTCCCCCTAAACCGTTGTCGTACCCTCACCTGGACCCTAAACCTTCCCCGTCCCCTAACCCTAACCCTAGCCCGAACCCTAACCCTAACCCTTCCCCGAAGCCTTCCCCTCACCCGTCCCCTAATCCTAAACCGTATGCTCACACTAACCCGCGCCCTCACACGTACGCTCCCCCTAAACCGTTGTCGTACCCTCACCTGGACCCTAAACCGTCCCCGTCCCCTAAACCTAACCCTACCCCGAACCCTAACCCTAACCCTTCCCCGAAGCCTTCCCCTCACCCGTCCCCTAATCCTAACCCGTACGCTCACACTAACCCGCGCCCTCACACATACGCTCCCCCTAAACCGTTGTCGTACCCTCACCTGGACCCTAAACCGTCCCCGTCCCCTAACCCTAACCCTAGCCCGAACCCTAACCCTAACCCTTCCCCGAAGCCTTCCCCTCACCCGTCCCCTAATCCTAACCCGTACGCTCACACTAACCCGCGCCCTCACACGTACGCGCCCCCTAAACCGTTGTACCCTCACCTGGACCCTAAACCGTCCCCGTCCCCTAACCCTAACCCTAGCCCGAAACCTAACCCTAACCCTTCCCCGAAGCCTTCCCCTCACCCGTCCCCTAATGCTAACACGTACGCTCACACTAACCCGCGCCCTCACACGTACGCTCTCCCTAAAGCGTTGTCGTACCCTCACCTGGACCCTAAACCGTCCCCGTCCCCTAACCCTAACCCTAGCCCGAACCCTAACCCTAACTCTTCCCCGAAGCCTTCCCCTCACCCGTCCCCTAATCCTAACCCGTACGCTCACACTAACCCGCGCCCTCACACGTGCGCTCCGCCTAAACCGTTGTCGTACCCTCACCTGGACCCTAAACCGTCCCCGTCCCCTAACCCTAACCCTAGCCCGAACCCTAACCCTAACCCTTCCCCGAAGCCTTCCCCTCACCCGTCCCCTAATCCTAACCCGTACGCTCACACTAACCCGCGCCCTCACACGTGCGCTCCCCCTAAACCGTTGTCGTACCCTCACCTGGACCCTAAACCGTCCCCTTCCCTAACCCTAACCCTAGCCCGAACCCTAAACCTAACCCTTCCCCAAAGCCTTCCCCTCACCCGTCCCCTAATGCTAACCCGTACGCTCACACTAACCCGCGCCCTCACACGTACGCTCCTTCTAAACCGTTGTCGTACCCTCACCTGGACCCGAAACCGTCCCCGTCCCCTAACCCTAACCCTAGCCCGAACCCTAACCCTAACCCTTCCCCGAAGCCTTCCCCTCACCCGTCCCCTAATCCTAACCCGTACGCTCAAACTAACCCGCGCCCTCACATGTACGCACCCCCTAAACCGTTGTCGTACCCTCACCTGGACCCTAAACCGTCCCCGTCCCCTAACCCTAACCCTAGCCCGAACCCTAACCCTAACCCTTCCCCGAAGCCTTCCCCTCACCCGTCCCCTAATCCTAACCCATACGCTCACACTAACCCGCGCCCTCACACGTGCGCTCCCCCTAAACCGTTGTCGTACCCTCACCTGGACCCTAAACCGTCCCCTTCCCTAACCCTAACCCTAGCCCGAACCCTAAACCTAACCCTTCCCCAAAGCCTTCCCCTCACCCGTCCCCTAATGCTAACCCGTACGCTCACACTAACCCGCGCCCTCACACGTACGCTCCTTCTAAACCGTTGTCGTACCCTCACCTGGACCCGAAACCGTCCCCGTCCCCTAACCCTAACCCTAGCCCGAACCCTAACCCTAACCCTTCCCCGAAGCCTTCCCCTCACCCGTCCCCTAATCCTAACCCGTACGCTCAAACTAACCCGCCCCCTCACATGTACGCACCCCCTAAACCGTTGTCGTACCCTCACCTGGACCCTAAACCGTCCCCATGCCCTAACCCTAGCCCTAGCCCGAACCCTAACCCTAACCCTTCCCAGAAGCCTTCCCCTCACCCGTCCCCTAATCTTAACCCGTACGCTCACACTATCCCACGCCCTCACATGTACGCTCCCCCTAAACCGTTGTCGTACCCTCACCTGGACCCTAAACCGTCCCCGTCCCCTAACCCTAACCCTAGCCCGAACCCTAACCCTAACCCTTCCACAAAGCCTTCCCCTCACCCGTCCCCTAATCCTAACCCGTATGCTCACACTAACCCACGCCCTCACACATACGCTCCGCCTAAACCGTTGTCGTACCCTCACCTGGACCCTAAACCGTCCCCGTCCCCTAACCCAAACCCTAGCCCGAACCCTAACACTAACGCTTCCCCGAAGCCTTCCCCTCAACCGTCCCCTAATCCTAACCCGTACGCTCACACTAACACACGCCCTCACACGTACGCTCCCCCTAAACCGTTGTCGTACCCTCACCTGGACCCTAAACCGTCCCCGTCCCCTAACCCTAACCCTAGCCCGAACCCTAACCCTAACCCTTCCCCGAAGCCTTCCCCTCACCCGTCCCCTAATCCTAACCCGTACGCTCACACTAACCCGCGCCCTCACACGTACGCTCCCCCTAAACCGTTGTCGTACCCTCACCTGGACCCTAAACCGTCCCCGTCCCCTAACCCTAACCCTAGCCCGAACCCTAACCCTAACCCTTCCCCGAAGCCTTCCCCTCACCCGTCCCCTAATCCTAACCCGTATGCTCACACTAACCCGCGTCCTCACACGTACGCTCCCCCTAAACCGTTGTCGTACCCTCACCTGGACCCTAAACCGTCCCTGTCCCCTAACCCTAACCCTAGCCCGAACCCAAACCCTAACCCTTCCCCGAAGCCTTCCCCTCACCCGTCCCCTAATCCTAACCCGTACGCTCACACTAACCCACGCCCTCACACGTACGCTCCCCCTAAACCGTTGTCATACCCTCACCTGGACCCTAAACCGTCCCCGTCCCCTAACCCTAACCCTAGCCCAAACCCTAACCCTAACCCTTCCCCGAAGCCTTCCCCTCACCCGTCCCCTAATCCTAACCCGTACGCTCACACTAACCCGCGCCCTCACACGTACGCTCCCCCTAAACCGTTGTCGTACCCTCACCTGGACCCTAAACCGTCCCCGTCCCCTAACACTAACCCTAGCCCGAACCCTAACCCTAACCCTTCCCCGAAGCCTTCCCCTCACCCGTTCCCTAATACTAACCCGTACGCTCACACTAACCCGCGCCCTCACACGTGCGCTCCGCCTAAACCATTGTCGTACACTCACCTGGACCCTAAACCGTCCCCGTCCCCTAACCCTAACCCTAGCCCGAACCCTAACCCTAACACTTCCCCGAAGCCTTCCCCTCACCCGTCCCCTAATCCTAACCCGTACTCTCACACTAACCCGCGCCCTCACACGTATGCTCCCCCTAAACCGTTGTCGTACCCTCACCTGGACCCTAAACCGTCCCCGTCCCCTAACCCTAACCCTAGCCCGAACCCTATCCCTAACCCTTCCCCAAAGCCTTCCCCTCACCCGTACGCTCACACTAACCCGAGCCCTCACACGTACGCTCCCCCTAAACCGTTGTCGTACCCTCACCTGGACCCTAAACCGTCCCCGTCCCCTAACCCTAACCCTAGCCCGAACCCTAACCCTAACCCTTCCCCAAAGCCTTCCCCTCACCCGTCCCCTAATCCTAACCCGTACGCTCACACTAACCCACGCCCTCACACATACGCTCCGCCTAAACCGTTGTCGTACCCTCACCTGGACCCTAAACCGTCCCCGTCCCCTAACCCTAACCCTAGCCCGAACTCTAACACTAACGCTTCCCCGAAACCTTCCCCTCAACCGTCCCCTAATCCTAACCCGTACGCTCACACTAACCCGCGCCCTCACACGTACGCTCCCCCTAAACCGTTGTCGTACCCTCACCTGGACCCTAAACCGTCCCCGTCCCCTAACCCTAACCCTAGCCCGAACCCTAATCCTAACCCTTCCCCGAAGCCTTCCCCTCACCCGTCCCCTAATCCTAACCCGTATGCTCAAACTAACCCGCGCCCTCACACGTACGCTCCCCCTAAACCGTTGTCGTACCCTCACCTGGACCCTAAACCGTCCCCGTCCCCTAACCCTAACCCTAGCCCGAACCCTAACCCTAACCCTTCCCCGAAGCCTTCCCCTCACCCGTCCCCTAATACTAACCCGTACGCTCACACTGACCCGCGCCCTCACACGTGCGCTCCGCGTAAACCGTTGCCGTACCCTCACCTGGACCCTAAAGCGTCCCCATATCCTAAACCTAACCCTAGCCCGAACCCTAACCCTAACCCTTCCCCGAAGCCTTCCCCTCACCCGTCCCCTAATCCTAACCCGTACTCTCACACTAACCCACGCCCTCACACGTACGCTCCCCCTAAACCGTTGTCGTACCCTCACCTGGACCCTAAACCTTCCCCGTCCCCTAACCCTAACCCTAGCCCGAACCCTAACCCTAACCGTTCCCCGAAGCCTTCCCCTCACCCGTCCCCTAATCCTAACCCGTACGCTCACACTAACCCGCGCCCTCACACGTACGTTCCCCCTAAACCGTTGTCGTACCCTCACCTGGACCCTAAACCGTCCCCGTCACCTAACCCTAACCCTAACCCTAGCCCGAACCCTAACCCTAACCCTTCCCCAAAGCCTTCCCCTCACCCGTCCCCTAATCCTAACCCGTACGCTCACACTAACCCGCAACCTCACACGTGCGCTCCGCTGAAACCGTTGTCGTACCCTCACCTGGACCCTAAACCGTCCCTGTCCCCTAACCCTAACCCTAGCCCGAACCCTAACCCTAACCGTTCCCCGAAGCCTTCCCCTCAACCGTCCCCTAATCCTAACCCGTACGCTCACACTAACCCGCGCCCTCACACGTACGCTCCCCCTAAACCGTTGTCGTACCCTCACCTGGACCCTAAACCGTCCCCGTCCCCTAACCCTAGCCCGAACCCTAACCCTAAGCCTTCCCCGAAGCCTTCCCCTCACCCGTCCCCTAATCCTAAACTGTACGCTCACACTAACCCGCGCCCTCACACGTACGCTCCCCCTAAACCGTTGTCGTACCCTCACCTGGACCCTAAACCTTCCCCGTCCCCTAACCCTAACCCTAGCCCGAACCCTAACCCTAACCCTTCCCCGAAGCCTTCCCCTCACCCGTCCCCTAATCCTAAACCGTATGCTCACACTAACCCGCGCCCTCACACGTACGCTCTCCCTAAACCGTTGTCGTACCCTCACCTGGACCCTAAACCGTCCCCGTCCCCTAACCCTAACCCTACCCCGAACCCTAACCCTAACCCTTCCACAAAGCCTTCCCCTCACCCGTCCCCTAATCCTAACCCGTATGCTCACACTAACCCACGCCCTCACACATACGCTCCGCCTAAACCGTTGTCGTACCCTCACCTGGACCCTAAACCGTCCCCGTCCCCTAACCCAAACCCTAGCCCGAACCCTAACACTAACGCTTCCCCGAAGCCTTCCCCTCAACCGTCCCCTAATCCTAACCCGTACGCTCACACTAACACACGCCCTCACACGTACGCTCCCCCTAAACCGTTGTCGTACCCTCACCTGGACCCTAAACCGTCCCCGTCCCCTAACCCTAACCCTAGCCCGAACCCTAACCCTAACCCTTCCCCGAAGCCTTCCCCTCACCCGTCCCCTAATCCTAACCCGTACGCTCACACTAACCCGCGCCCTCACACGTACGCTCCCCCTAAACCGTTGTCGTACCCTCACCTGGACCCTAAACCGTCCCCGTCCCCTAACCCTAACCCTAGCCCGAACCCTAACCCTAACCCTTCCCCGAAGCCTTCCCCTCACCCGTCCCCTAATCCTAACCCGTATGCTCACACTAACCCGCGTCCTCACACGTACGCTCCCCCTAAACCGTTGTCGTACCCTCACCTGGACCCTAAACCGTCCCTGTCCCCTAACCCTAACCCTAGCCCGAACCCAAACCCTAACCCTTCCCCGAAGCCTTCCCCTCACCCGTCCCCTAATCCTAACCCGTACGCTCACACTAACCCACGCCCTCACACGTACGCTCCCCCTAAACCGTTGTCATACCCTCACCTGGACCCTAAACCGTCCCCGTCCCCTAACCCTAACCCTAGCCCAAACCCTAACCCTAACCCTTCCCCGAAGCCTTCCCCTCACCCGTCCCCTAATCCTAACCCGTACGCTCACACTAACCCGCGCCCTCACACGTACGCTCCCCCTAAACCGTTGTCGTACCCTCACCTGGACCCTAAACCGTCCCCGTCCCCTAACACTAACCCTAGCCCGAACCCTAACCCTAACCCTTCCCCGAAGCCTTCCCCTCACCCGTTCCCTAATACTAACCCGTACGCTCACACTAACCCGCGCCCTCACACGTGCGCTCCGCCTAAACCATTGTCGTACACTCACCTGGACCCTAAACCGTCCCCGTCCCCTAACCCTAACCCTAGCCCGAACCCTAACCCTAACACTTCCCCGAAGCCTTCCCCTCACCCGTCCCCTAATCCTAACCCGTACTCTCACACTAACCCGCGCCCTCACACGTATGCTCCCCCTAAACCGTTGTCGTACCCTCACCTGGACCCTAAACCGTCCCCGTCCCCTAACCCTAACCCTAGCCCGAACCCTATCCCTAACCCTTCCCCAAAGCCTTCCCCTCACCCGTACGCTCACACTAACCCGAGCCCTCACACGTACGCTCCCCCTAAACCGTTGTCGTACCCTCACCTGGACCCTAAACCGTCCCCGTCCCCTAACCCTAACCCTAGCCCGAACCCTAACCCTAACCCTTCCCCAAAGCCTTCCCCTCACCCGTCCCCTAATCCTAACCCGTACGCTCACACTAACCCACGCCCTCACACATACGCTCCGCCTAAACCGTTGTCGTACCCTCACCTGGACCCTAAACCGTCCCCGTCCCCTAACCCTAACCCTAGCCCGAACTCTAACACTAACGCTTCCCCGAAACCTTCCCCTCAACCGTCCCCTAATCCTAACCCGTACGCTCACACTAACCCGCGCCCTCACACGTACGCTCCCCCTAAACCGTTGTCGTACCCTCACCTGGACCCTAAACCGTCCCCGTCCCCTAACCCTAACCCTAGCCCGAACCCTAATCCTAACCCTTCCCCGAAGCCTTCCCCTCACCCGTCCCCTAATCCTAACCCGTATGCTCAAACTAACCCGCGCCCTCACACGTACGCTCCCCCTAAACCGTTGTCGTACCCTCACCTGGACCCTAAACCGTCCCCGTCCCCTAACCCTAACCCTAGCCCGAACCCTAACCCTAACCCTTCCCCGAAGCCTTCCCCTCACCCGTCCCCTAATACTAACCCGTACGCTCACACTGACCCGCGCCCTCACACGTGCGCTCCGCGTAAACCGTTGCCGTACCCTCACCTGGACCCTAAAGCGTCCCCATATCCTAAACCTAACCCTAGCCCGAACCCTAACCCTAACCCTTCCCCGAAGCCTTCCCCTCACCCGTCCCCTAATCCTAACCCGTACTCTCACACTAACCCACGCCCTCACACGTACGCTCCCCCTAAACCGTTGTCGTACCCTCACCTGGACCCTAAACCTTCCCCGTCCCCTAACCCTAACCCTAGCCCGAACCCTAACCCTAACCGTTCCCCGAAGCCTTCCCCTCACCCGTCCCCTAATCCTAACCCGTACGCTCACACTAACCCGCGCCCTCACACGTACGTTCCCCCTAAACCGTTGTCGTACCCTCACCTGGACCCTAAACCGTCCCCGTCACCTAACCCTAACCCTAACCCTAGCCCGAACCCTAACCCTAACCCTTCCCCAAAGCCTTCCCCTCACCCGTCCCCTAATCCTAACCCGTACGCTCACACTAACCCGCAACCTCACACGTGCGCTCCGCTGAAACCGTTGTCGTACCCTCACCTGGACCCTAAACCGTCCCTGTCCCCTAACCCTAACCCTAGCCCGAACCCTAACCCTAACCGTTCCCCGAAGCCTTCCCCTCAACCGTCCCCTAATCCTAACCCGTACGCTCACACTAACCCGCGCCCTCACACGTACGCTCCCCCTAAACCGTTGTCGTACCCTCACCTGGACCCTAAACCGTCCCCGTCCCCTAACCCTAGCCCGAACCCTAACCCTAAGCCTTCCCCGAAGCCTTCCCCTCACCCGTCCCCTAATCCTAAACTGTACGCTCACACTAACCCGCGCCCTCACACGTACGCTCCCCCTAAACCGTTGTCGTACCCTCACCTGGACCCTAAACCTTCCCCGTCCCCTAACCCTAACCCTAGCCCGAACCCTAACCCTAACCCTTCCCCGAAGCCTTCCCCTCACCCGTCCCCTAATCCTAAACCGTATGCTCACACTAACCCGCGCCCTCACACGTACGCTCTCCCTAAACCGTTGTCGTACCCTCACCTGGACCCTAAACCGTCCCCGTCCCCTAACCCTAACCCTACCCCGAACCCTAACCCTAACCCTTCCCCGAAGCCTTCCCCTCACCCGTCCCCTAATCCTAACCCGTACGCTCACACTAACCCGCGCCCTCACACGTACGCTCCCCCTAAACCGTTGTACCCTCACCTGGACTCTAAACCGTCCCCGTCCCCTAACCCTAACCCTAGCCCGAACCCTAACCCTAACACTTCCCTGAAGCCTTCCCCTCACCCGTCCCCTAATCCTAACCCGTACGCTCACACTAACCCGCGCCCTCACACGTGCTCTCCGCCTAAACCGTTGTCGTACCCTCACCTGGACCCTAAACCGTCCCCGTCCCCTAACCCTAACCCTAGCCCGAACCCTAACCCTAACCCTTCCCCGAAGCCTTCCCCTCACCCGTCCCCTAATCCTAACCCGTACGCTCACACTAACCCGCGCCCTCACACGTACGCTCCCCCTAAACCGTTGTCGTACCCTCACCAGGACCCTAAACCGTCCCCGTCCCCTAACCCTAACCCTAGCCCGAACCCTAACCCTAACCCTTCCCCGAAGCCTTCCCCTCACCCGTCCCCTAATGCTAACACGTACGCTCACACTAACCCGCGCCCTCACACGTACGCTCCCCCTAAACCGTTGTCGTACCCTCACCTGGACCCTAAACCGTCCCCGTCCCCTAACCCTAACCCTAGCCCGAACCCTAACCCTAACTCTTCCCCGAAGCCTTCCCCTCACCCGTCCCCTAATCCTAACCCGTACGCTCACACTAACCCGCGCCCTCACACGTGCGCTCCGCCTAAACCGTTGTCGTACCCTCACCTGGACCCTAAACCGTCCCCGTCCCCTAACCCTAACCCTAGCCCGAACCCTAACCCTAAACCTTCCCCGAAGCCTTCCCCTCACCCGTCCCCTAATCCTAACCCGTACGCTCACACTAACCCGCGCCCTCACACGTACGCTCCCCCTAAACCGTTGTCGTACCCTCACCTGGACCCTAAACCGTCCCCGTCACCTAACCCTAACCCTAACCCTAGCCCGAACCCTAACCCTAACCCTTCCCCAAAGCCTTCCCCTCACCCGTCCCCTAATCCTAACCCGTACGCTCACACTAACCCGCAACCTCACACGTGCGCTCCGCTGAAACCGTTGTCGTACCCTCACCTGGACCCTAAACCGTCCCTGTCCCCTAACCCTAACCCTAGCCCGAACCCTAACCCTAACCGTTCCCCGAAGCCTTCCCCTCACCCGTCCCCTAATCCTAACCCGTACGCTCACACTAACCTGCGCCCTCACACGTACGCTCCCCCTAAACCGTTGTCGTACCCTCACCTGGACCCTAAACCGTCCCCGTCCCCTAACCCTAACCCTAGCCCGAACCCTAACCCTAAGCCTTCCCCGAAGCCTTCCCCTCACCCGTCCCCTAATCCTAAACTGTACGCTCACACTAACCCGCGCCCTCACACGTACGCTCCCCCTAAACCGTTGTCATACCCTCACCTGGACCCTAAACCTTCCCCGTTCCCTAACCCTAACCCTAGCCCGAACCCTAACCCTAACACTTCCCCGAAGCCTTCCCCTCACCCGTCCCCTAATCCTAAACCGTATGCTCACACTAACCCGCGCCCTCACACGTACGCTCCCCCTAAACCGTTGTCGTACCCTCACCTGGACCCTAAACCGTCCCCGTCCCCTAAACCTAACCCTACCCCGAACCCTAACCCTAACCCTTCCCCGAAGCCTTCCCCTCACCCGTCCCCTAATCCTAACCCGTACGCTCACACTAACCCGCGCCCTCACACATACGCTCCCCCTAAACCGTTGTCGTACCCTCACCTGGACCCTAAACCGTCCCCGTCCCCTAACCCTAACCCTAGCCCGAACCCTAACCCTAACCCTTCCCCGAAGCCTTCCCCTCACCCGTCCCCTAATCCTAACCCGTACGCTCACACTAACCCACGCCCTCACACGTACGCTCCCCCTAAACCGTTGTACCCTCACCTGGACCCTAAACCGTCCCCGTCCCCTAACCCTAACCCTAGCCCGAACCCTAACCCTAACACTTCCCCGAAGCCTTCCCCTCACCCGTCCCCTAATCCTAACCCGTACGCTCACACTAACCCGCGCCCTCACACGTGCTCTCCGCCTAAACCGTTGTCGTACCCTCACCTGGACCCTAAACCGTCCCCGTCCCCTAACCCTAACCCTAGCCCGAACCCTAACCCTAACCCTTCCCCGAAGCCTTCCCCTCACCCGTCCCCTAATCCTAACCCGTACGCTCACACTAACCCGCGCCCTCACACGTACGCTCCCCCTAAACCGTTGTCGTACCCTCACCAGGACCCTAAACCGTCCCCGTCCCCTAACCCTAACCCTAGCCCGAACCCTAACCCTAACCCTTCCCCGAAGCCTTCCCCTCACCCGTCCCCTAATGCTAACACGTACGCTCACACTAACCCGCGCCCTCACACGTACGCTCCCCCTAAAGCGTTGTCGTACCCTCACCTGGACCCTAAACCGTCCCCGTCCCCTAACCCTAACCCTAGCCCGAACCCTAACCCTAACTCTTCCCCGAAGCCTTCCCCTCACCCGTCCCCTAATCCTAACCCGTACGCTCACACTAACCCGCGCCCTCACACGTGCGCTCCGCCTAAACCGTTGTCGTACCCTCACCTGGACCCTAAACCGTCCCCGTCCCCTAACCCTAACCCTAGCCCGAACCCTAAACCTAAACCTTCCCCGAAGCCTTCCCCTCACCCGTCCCCTAATCCTAACCCGTACGCTCACACTAACCCGCGCCCTCACACGTACGCTCCCCCTAAACCGTTGTCGTACCCTCACCTGGACCCTAAACCGTCCCCGTCCCCTAACCCTAACCCTAGCCCGAACACTAACCCTAACCCTTCCCCGAAGCCTTCCCCTCACCCGTCCCCTAATCCTAACCCGTACGCTCACACTAACCCGCGCCCTCACACGTACGCTCCCCCTAAACCGTTGTCGTACCCTCACCTGGACCCTAAACCGTCCCCGTCCCCTAACCCTAACCCTAGCCCGAACCCTAACCCTAACCCTTCCCCGAAGCCTTCCCCTCACCCGTCCCCTAATCCTAACCCGTACGCTCACACTAACCCGCGCCCTCACACGTGCGCTCCCCCTAAACCGTTGTCGTACCCTCACCTGGACCCTAAACCGTCCCCTTCCCTAACCCTAACCCTAGCCCGAACCCTAAACCTAACCCTTCCCCAAAGCCTTCCCCTCACCCGTCCCCTAATGCTAACCCGTACGCTCACACTAACCCGCGCCCTCACACGTACGCTCCTTCTAAACCGTTGTCGTACCCTCACCTGGACCCGAAACCGTCCCCGTCCCCTAACCCTAACCCTAGCCCGAACCCTAACCCTAACCCTTCCCCGAAGCCTTCCCCTCACCCGTCCCCTAATCCTAACCCGTACGCTCAAACTAACCCGCGCCCTCACATGTACGCTCCCCCTAAACCGTTGTCGTACCCTCACCTGGACCCTAAACCGTCCCCATGCCCTAACCCTAGCCCTAGCCCGAACCCTAACCCTAACCCTTCCCAGAAGCCTTCCCCTCACCCGTCCCCTAATCCTAACCCGTACGCTCACACTAACCCACGCCCTCACATGTACGCTCCCCCTAAACCGTTGTCGTACCCTCACCTGGACCCTAAACCGTCTCCGTCCCCTAACCCTAACCCTAGCCCGAACCCTAACCCTAACCCTTCCACAAAGCCTTCCCCTCACCCGTCCCCTAATCCTAACCCGTATGCTCACACTAACCCACGCCCTCACACATACGCTCCGCCTAAACCGTTGTCGTACCCTCACCTGGACCCTAAACCGTCCCCGTCCCCTAACCCTAACCCTAGCCCGAACCCTAACTCTAACGCTTCCCCGAAGCCTTCCCCTCAACCGTCCCCTAATCCTATCCCGTACGCTCACACTAACCCACGCCCTCACACGTACGCTCCCCCTAAACCGTTGTCGTACCCTCACCTGGACCCTAAACCGTCCCCGTCCCCTAACCCTAACCCTAGCCCGAACCCTAACCCTAACCCTTCCCCGAAGCCTTCCCCTCACCCGTCCCCTAATCCTAACCCGTACGCTCACACTAACCCGCGCCCTCACACGTACGCTCCCCCTAAACCGTTGTCGTACCCTCACCTGGACCCTAAACCGTCCCCGTCCCCTAACCCTAACCCTAGCCCGAACCCTAACCCTAACCCTTCCCCGAAGCCTTCCCCTCACCCGTCCCCTAATCCTAACCCGTATGCTCACACTAACCCGCGTCCTCACACGTACGCTCCCCCTAAACCGTTGTCGTACCCTCACCTGGACCCTAAACCGTCCCTGTCCCCTAACCCTAACCCTAGCCCGAACCCTAACCCTAACCCTTCCCCGAAGCCTTCCCCTCACCCGTCCCCTAATCCTAACCCGTACGCTCACACTAACCCACGCCCTCAAACGTACGCTCCCCCTAAACAGTTGTCATACCCTCACCTGGACCCTAAACCGTCCCCGTCCCCTAACCCTAACCCTAGCCCAAACCCTAACCCTAACCCTTCCCCGAAGCCTTCCCCTCACCCGTCCCCTAATCCTAACCCGTACGCTCACACTAACCCGCGCCCTCACACGTACGCTCCCCCTAAACCGTTGTCGTACCCTCACCTGGACCCTAAACCGTCCCCGTCCCCTAACCCTAACCCTAGCCCGAACCCTAACCCTAACCCTTCCCCGAAGCCTTCCCCTAACCCGTTCCCTAATACTAACCCGTACGCTCACACTAACCCGCGCCCTCACACGTGCGCTCCGCCTAAACCGTTGTCGTACACTCACCTGGACCCTAAACCGTCCCCGTCCCCTAACCCTAACCCTAGCCCGAACCCTAACCCTAACCCTTCCCCGAAGCCTTCCCCTCACCCGTCCCCTAATCCTAACCCGTACTCTCACACTAACCCGCGCCCTCACACGTATGCTCCCCCTAAACCGTTGTCGTACCCTCACCTGGACCCTAAACCGTCCCCGTCCCCTAACCCTAACCCTAGCCCGAACCCTAACCCTAACCCTTCCCCAAAGCCTTCCCCTCACCCGTACGCTCACACTAACCCGAGCCCTCACACGTACGCTCCCCCTAAACCGTTGTCGTACCCTCACCTGGACCCTAAACCGTCCCCGTCCCCTAACCCTAACCCTAGCCCGAACTCTAACACTAACGCTTCCCCGAAGCCTTCCCCTCAACCGTCCCCTAATCCTAACCCGTACGCTCACACTAACCCGCGCCCTCACACGTACGCTCCCCCTAAACCGTTGTCGTACCCTCAACTGGACCCTAAACCGTCCCCGTCCCCTAACCCTAACCCTAGCCCGAACCCTAACCCTAACCCTTCCCCGAAGCCTTCCCCTCACCCGTCCCCTAATCCTAACCCGTATGCTCACACTAACCCGCGCCCTCACACGTACGCTCCCCCTAAACCGTTGTCGTACCCTCACCTGGACCCTAAACCGTCCCCGTCCCCTAACCCTAACCCTAGCCCGAACCCTAACCCTAACCCTTCCCCAAAGCCTTCCCCTCACCCGTCCCCTAATACTAACCCGTACGCTCACACTGACCCGCGCCCTCACACGTGCGCTCCGCCTAAACCGTTGCCGTACCCTCACCTGGACCCTAAAGCGTCCCCATATCCTAAACCTAACCCTAGCCCGAACCCTAACCCTAACCCTTCCCCGAAGCCTTCCCCTCACCCGTCCCCTAATCCTAACCCGTACTCTCACACTAACCCACGCCCTCACACGTACGCTCCCCCTAAACCGTTGTCGTACCCTCACCTGGACCCTAAACCGTCCCCGTCCCCTAACCCTAACCCTAGCCCGAACCCTAACCCTAACCGTTCCCCGAAGCCTTCCCCTCACCCGTCCCCTAATCCTAACCCGTACGCTCACACTAACCCGCGCCCTCACACGTACGTTCCCCCTAAACCGTTGTCGTACCCTCACCTGGACCCTAAACCGTCCCCGTCACCTAACCCTAACCCTAACCCTAGCCCGAACCCTAACTCTAACCCTTCCCCAAAGCCTTCCCCTCACCCGTCCCCTAATCCTAACCCGTACGCTCACACTAACCCGCAACCTCACACGTGCGCTCCGCTGAAACCGTTGTCGTACCCTCACCTGGACCCTAAACCGTCCCTGTCCCCTAACCCTAATCCTAGCCCGAACCCTAACCCTAACCGTTCCCCGAAGCCTTCCCCTCACCCGTCCCCTAATCCTAACCCGTACGCTCACACTAACCCACGCCCTCACACGTACGCTCCCCCTAAACCGTTGTCGTACCCTCACCTGGACCCTAAACCGTCCCCGTCCCCTAACCCTAACCCTAGCCCGAACCCTAACCCTAAGCCTTCCCCGAAGCCTTCCCCTCACCCGTCCCCTAATCCTAAACTGTACGCTCACACTAACCCGCGCCCTCACACGTACGCTCCCCCTAAACCGTTGTCGTACCCTCACCTGGACCCTAAACCTTCCCCATCCCCTAACCCTAACCCTAGCCCGAACCCTAACCCTAACCCTTCCCCGAAGCCTTCCCCTCACCCGTCCCCTAATCCTAAACCGTATGCTCACACTAACCCGCGCCCTCACACGTACGCTCCCCCTAAACCGTTGTCGTACCCTCACCTGGACCCTAAACCGTCCCCGTCCCCTAACCCTAACCCTAGCCCGAACCCTAACACTAACCCTTCCCCGAAGCCTTCCCCTCACCCGTCCCCTAATCCTAACCCGTACGCTCACACTAACCCGCGCCCTCACACATACGCTCCCCCTAAACCGTTGTCGTACCCTCACCTGGACCCTAAACCGTCCCCGTCCCCTAACCCTAACCCTAGCCCGAACCCTAACCCTAAACCTTCCCCGAAGCCTTCCCCTCACCCGTCCCCTAATCCTAACCCGTACGCTCACACTAACCCGCGCCCTCACACGTACGCTCCCCCTAAACCGTTGTACCCTCACCTGGACCCTAAACCGTCCCCGTCCCCTAACCCTAACCCTAGCCCGAACCCTAACCCTAACACTTCCCCGAAGCCTTCCCCTCACCCGTCCCCTAATCCTAACCCGTACGCTCACACTAACCCGCGCCCTCACACGTGCTCTCCGCCTAAACCGTTGTCGTACACTCACCTGGACCCTAAACCGTCCCCGTCCCCTAACCCTAACCCTAGCCCGAACCCTAACCCTAACACTTCCCCGAAGCCTTCCCCTCACCCGTCCCCTAATCCTAACCCGTACGCTCACACTAACCCGCGCCCTCACACGTACGCTCCCCCTAAACCGTTGTCGTACCCTCACCAGGACCCTAAACCGTCCCCGTCCCCTAACCCTAACCCTAGCCCGAACCCTAACCCTAACCCTTCCCCGAAGCCTTCCCCTCACCCGTCCCCTAATGCTAACACGTACGCTCACACTAACCCGCGCCCTCACACGTACGCTCCCCCTAAACCGTTGTCGTACCCTCACCTGGACCCTAAACCGTCCCCGTCCCCTAACCCTAACCCGAACCCTAACCCTAACTCTTCCCCGAAGCCTTCCCCTCACCCGTCCCCTAATCCTAACCCGTACGCTCACACTAACCCGCGCCCTCACACGTGCGCTCCGCCTAAACCGTTGTCGTACCCTCACCTGGACCCTAAACCGTCCCCGTCCCCTAACCCTAACCCTAGCCCGAACCCTAACCCTAAACCTTCCCCGAAGCCTTCCCCTCACCCGTCCCCTAATCCTAACCCGTACGCTCACACTAACCCGCGCCCTCACACGTACGCTCCCCCTAAATCGTTGTCGAACCCTCACCTGGACCCTAAACCGTCCCCGTCCCCTAACCCTAACCCTAGCCCGAACACTAACCCTAACCCTTCCCCGAAGCCTTCCCCTCACCCGTCCCCTAATCCTAACCCGTACGCTCACACTAACCCGCGCCCTCACACGTACGCTCCCCCTAAACCGTTGTCGTACCCTCACCTGGACCCTAAACCGTCCCCGTCCCCTAACCCTAACCCTACCCCGAACCCTAACCCTAACCCTTCCCCGAAGCCTTCCCCTCACCCGTCCCCTAATCCTAACCCGTACACTCACACTAACCCGCGCCCTCACACGTGCGCTCCCCCTAAACCGTTGTAGTACCCTCACCTGGACCCTAAACCGTCCCCTTCCCTAACCCTAACCCTAGCCCGAACCCTAAACCTAACCCTTCCCCAAAGCCTTCCCCTCACCCGTCCCCTAATGCTAACCCGTACGCTCACACTAACCCGCGCCCTCACACGTACGCTCCTTCTAAACCGTTGTCGTACCCTCACCTGGACCCGAAACCGTCCCCGTCCCCTAACCCTAACCCTAGCCCGAACCCTAACCCTAACCCTTCCCCGAAGCCTTCCCCTCACCCGTCCCCTAATCCTAACCCGTACACTCAAACTAACCCGCGCCCTCACATGTACGCTCCCCCTAAACCGTTGTCGTAACCTCACCTGGGCCCTAAACCGTCCCCGTCCCCTAACCCTAACCCTAGCCCGAACCCTAACCCTAACCCTTCCCCGAAGCCTTCCCCTCACCCGTCCCCTAATCCTAACCCGTACGCTCACACTAACCCGCGCCCTCACACGTATGCTCCCCCTAAACCGTTGTCGTACCCTCACCTGGACCCTAAACCGTCCCCGTCCCCTAACCCTAACCCTAGCCCGAACCCTAACCCTAACCCTTCCCCAAAGCCTTCCCCTCACCCGTCCCCTAATCCTAACCCGTACGCTCACACTAACCTGCGCCCTCACACGTACGCTCCCCCTAAACCGTTGTCGTACCCTCACCTGGACCCTAAACCGTCCCCGTCCCCTAACCCTAACCCTAGCCCGAACCCTAACCCTAACCCTTCCCCGAAGCCTTCCCCTCACCCGTCCCCTAATCCTAACCCGTACGCTCACACTAACCCGCGCCCTCACAAGTACGCTCCGCCTAAACCGTAGTCATACCCTCACCTGGACCCTAAACCGTCCCCGTCCCCTAACTCTAACCCTAGCCCGAACCCTAACCCTAAATCTTCCCCGAAGCCTTCCCCTCACCCGTCCCCTAATCCTAACCCGTACGCTCACACTAACCCGCGCCCTCACTCGTACGCTCCCCCTAAACCGTTGTCGTACCCTCACCTGGACCCTAAACCGTCCCCGTCCCCTAACCCTAACCCTAGCCCGAACCCTAAACCTAACCCTTCCCCGAACCCTTCCCCTCACCCGTTCCCTAATACTAACCCGTACCCTCACACTAACCCGCGCCCTCACACGTGCGCTCCGCCTAAACCGTTGTCGTACCCTCACCTGGACCCTAAACCGTCCCCGTCCCCTAACACTAACCCTAGCCCGAACCCTAACCCTAACCCTTCCCCGAAGCCTTCCCCTCACCCGTCCCCTAATCCTAACCCGTACTCTCACACTAACCCGCGCCCTCACACGTACGCTCCCCCTAAACCGTTGTCGTACCCTCACCTGGACCCTAAACCGTCCCCGTCCCCTAACCCTAACCCTAGCCCGAACCCTAACCCTAACCCTTCCCCGAAGCCTTCCCCTCACCCGTCCCCTAATCCTAACCCGTACGCTCACACTAACCCGAGCCCTCACACGTACGCTCCCCCTAAACCGTTGTCGTACCCTCACCTGGACCCTAAACCGTCCCCGTCCCCTAACCCTAACCCTAGCCCGAACCCTAACCCTAACCCTTCCCCGAAGCCTTCCCCTCACCCGTTCCCTAATACTAACCCGTACGCTCACACTGACCCGCGCCCTCACACGTGCGCTCCGCCTAAACCGTTGCCGTACCCTCACCTGGACCCTAAAGCGTCCCCATATCCTAAACCTAACCCTAGCCCGAACCCTAACCCTAACCCTTCCCCGAAGCCTTCCCCTCACCCGTCCCCTAATCCTAACCCGTACTCTCACACTAACCCACGCCCTCACACGTACGCTCCCCCTAAACCGTTGTCGTACCCTCACCTGGACCCTAAACCTTCCCCGTCCCCTAACCCTAACCCTAGCCCGAACCCTAACCCTAACCGTTCCCCGAAGCCTTCCCCTCACCCGTCCCCTAATCCTAACCCGTACGCTCACACTAACCCGCGCCCTCACACGTACGTTCCCCCTAAACCGTTGTCGTACCCTCACCTGGACCCTAAACCGTCCCCGTCACCTAACCCTAACCCTAACCCTAGCCCGAACCCTAACCCTAACCCTTCCCCAAAGCCTTCCCCTCACCCGTCCCCTAATCCTAACCCGTACGCTCACACTAACCCGCAACCTCACACGTGCGCTCCGCTGAAACCGTTGTCGTACCCTCACCTGGACCCTAAACCGTCCCTGTCCCTTAACCCTAACCCTAGCCCGAACCCTAACCCTAACCGTTCCCCGAAGCCTTCCCCTCACCCGTCCCCTAATCCTAACCCGTACGCTCACACTAACCCGCGCCCTCACACGTACGCTCCCCCTAAACCGTTGTCGTACCCTCACCTGGACCCTAAACCGTCCCCGTCCCCTAACCCTAACCCTAGCCCGAACCCTAACCCTAACCCTTCCCCGAAGCCTTCCCCTCACCCGTCCCCTAATCCTAAACTGTACGCTCACACTAACCCGCGCCCTCACACGTACGCTCCCCCTAAACCGTTGTCGTACCCTCACCTGGACCCTAAACCTTCCCCGTCCCCTAACCCTAACCCTAGCCCGAACCCTAACCCTAACCCTTCCCCGAAGCCTTCCCCTCACCCGTCCCCTAATCCTAAACCGTATGCTCACACTAACCCGCGCCCTCACACGTACGCTCCCCCTAAACCGTTGTCGTACCCTCACCTGGACCCTAAACCGTCCCCGTCCCCTAACCCTAACCCTACCCCGAACCCTAACCCTAACCCTTCCCCGAAGCCTTCCCCTCACCCGTCCCCTAATCCTAACCCGTACGCTCACACTAACCCGCGCCCTCACACGTGCGCTCCGCCTAAACCGTTGTCGTACCCTCACCTGGACCCTAAACCGTCCCCGTCCCCTAACCCTAACCCTAGCCCGAACCCTAACCCTAAACCTTCCCCGAAGCCTTCCCCTCACCCGTCCCCTAATCCTAACCCGTACGCTCACACTAACCCGCGCCCTCACACGTACGCTCCCCCTAAACCGTTGTCGTACCCTCACCTGGACCCTAAACCGTCCCCGTCCCCTAACCCTAACCCTAGCCCGAACAGTAACCCTAACACTTCCCCGAAGCCTTCCCCTCACCCGTCCCCTAATCCTAACCCGTACGCTCACACTAACCCGCGCCCTCACACGTACGCTCCCCCTAAACCGTTGTCGTACCCTCACCTGGACCCTAAACCGTACCCGTCCCCTAACCCTAACCCTAGCCCGAACCCTAACCCTAACCCTTCCCCGAAGCCTTCCCCTCACCCGGCCCCTAATCCTAACCCGTACGCTCACACTAACCCGCGCCCTCACACGTGCGCTCCCCCTAAACCGTTGTCGTACCCTCACCTGGACCCTAAACCGTCCCCTTCCCTAACCCTAACCCTAGCCCGAACCCTAAACCTAACCCTTCCCCAAAGCCTTCCCCTCACCCGTCCCCTAATGCTAACCCGTACGCTCACACTGACCCGCGCCCTCACACGTGCGCTCCGCCTAAACCGTTGCCGTACCCTCACCTGGACCCTAAAGCGTCCCCATACCCTAAACCTAACCCTAGGCCGAACCCTAACCCTAACCCTTCCCCGAAGCCTTCCCCTCACCCGTCCCCTAATCCTAACCCGTACTCTCACACTAACCCACGCCCTCACACGTACGCTCCCCCTAAACCGTTGTCGTACCCTCACCTGGACCCTAAACCGTCCCCGTCCCCTAACCCTAACCCTAGCCCGAACCCTAACCCTAACCGTTCCCCGAAGCCTTCCCCTCACCCGTCCCCTAATCCTAACCCGTACGCTCACACTAACCCGCGCCCTCACACGTACGTTCCCCCTAAACCGTTGTCGTACCCTCACCTGGACCCTAAACCTTCCCCGTCACCTAACCCTAACCCTAACCCTAGCCCGAACCCTAACCCTAACCCTTCCCCAAAGCCTTCCCCTCACCCGTCCCCTAATCCTAACCCGTACGCTCACACTAACCCGCAACCTCACACGTGCGCTCCGCTGAAACCGTTGTCGTACCTTCACCTGGACCCTAAACCGTCCCTGTCCCCTAACCCTAACCCTAGCCCGAACCCTAACCCTAACCGTTCCCCGAAGCCTTCCCCTCACCCGTCCCCTAATCCTAACCCGTACGCTCACACTAACCTGCGCCCTCACACGTACGCTCCCCCTAAACCGTTGTCGTACCCTCACCTGGACCCTAAACCGTCCCCGTCCCCTAACCCTAACCCTAGCCCGAACCCTAACCCTAAGCCTTCCCCGAAGCCTTCCCCTCACCCGTCCCCTAATCCTAAACTGTACGCTCACACTAACCCGCGCCCTCACACGTACGCTCCCCCTAAACCGTTGTCGTACCCTCACCTGGACCCTAAACCTTCCCCGTTCCCTAACCCTAACCCTAGCCCGAACCCTAACCCTAACACTTCCCCGAAGCCTTCCCCTCACCCGTCCCCTAATCCTAAACCGTATGCTCACACTAACCCGCGCCCTCACACGTACGCTCCCCCTAAACCGTTGTCGTACCCTCACCTGGACCCTAAACCGTCCCCGTCCCCTAAACCTAACCCTACCCCGAACCCTAACCCTAACCCTTCCCCGAAGCCTTCCCCTCACCCGTCCCCTAATCCTAACCCGTACGCTCACACTAACCCGCGCCCTCACACATACGCTCCCCCTAAACCGTTGTCGTACCCTCACCTGGACCCTAAACCGTCCCCGTCCCCTAACCCTAACCCTAGCCCGAACCCTAACCCTAACCCTTCCCCGAAGCCTTCCCCTCACCCGTCCCCTAATCCTAACCCGTACGCTCACACTAACCCACGCCCTCACACGTACGCTCCCCCTAAACCGTTGTACCCTCACCTGGACCCTAAACCGTCCCCGTCCCCTAACCCTAACCCTAGCCCGAACCCTAACCCTAACACTTCCCCGAAGCCTTCCCCTCACCCGTCCCCTAATCCTAACCCGTACGCTCACACTAACCCGCGCCCTCACACGTGCTCTCTGCCTAAACCGTTGTCGTACCCTCACCTGGACCCTAAACCGTCCCCGTCCCCTAACCCTAACCCTAGCCCGAACCCTAACCCTAACCCTTCCCCGAAGCCTTCCCCTCACCCGTCCCCTAATCCTAACCCGTACGCTCACACTAACCCGCGCCCTCACACGTACGCTCCCCCTAAACCGTTGTCGTACCCTCACCTGGACCCTAAACCGTCCCCGTCCCCTAACCCTAACCCTAGCCCGAACCCTAACCCTAACCCTTCCCCGAAGCCTTCCCCTCACCCGTCCCCTAATGCTAACACGTACGCTCACACTAACCCGCGCCCTCACACGTACGCTCCCCCTAAAGCGTTGTCGTACCCTCACCTGGACCCTAAACCGTCCCCGTCCCCTAACCCTAACCCTAGCCCGAACCCTAACCCTAACTCTTCCCCGAAGCCTTCCCCTCACCCGTCCCCTAATCCTAACCCGTACGCTCACACTAACCCGCGCCCTCACACGTGCGCTCCGCCTAAACCGTTGTCGTACCCTCACCTGGACCCTAAACCGTCCCCGTCCCCTAACCCTAACCCTAGCCCGAACCCTAACCCTAAACCTTCCCCGAAGCCTTCCCCTCACCCGTCCCCTAATCCTAACCCGTACGCTCACACTAACCCGCGCCCTCACACGTACGCTCCCCCTAAACCGTTGTCGTACCCTCACCTGGACCCTAAACCGTCCCCGTCCCCTAACCCTAACCCTAGCCCGAACACTAACCCTAACCCTTCCCCGAAGCCTTCCCCTCACCCGTCCCCTAATCCTAACCCGTACGCTCACACTAACCCGCGCCCTCACACGTACGCTCCCCCTAAACCGTTGTCGTACCCTCACCTGGACCCTAAACCGTCCCCGTCCCCTAACCCTAACCCTAGCCCGAACCCTAACCCTAACCCTTCCCCGAAGCCTTCCCCTCACCCGTCCCCTAATCCTAACCCGTACGCTCACACTAACCCGCGCCCTCACACGTGCGCTCCCCCTAAACCGTTGTCGTACCCTCACCTGGACCCTAAACCGTCCCCTTCCCTAACCCTAACCCTAGCCCGAATCCTAAACCTAACCCTTCCCCAAAGCCTTCCCCTCACCCGTCCCCTAATGCTAACCCGTACGCTCACACTAACCCGCGCCCTCACACGTACGCTCCTTCTAAACCGTTGTCGTACCCTCACCTGGACCCGAAACCGTCCCCGTCCCCTAACCCTAACCCTAGCCCGAACCCTAACCCTAACCCTTCCCCGAAGCCTTCCCCTCACCCGTCCCCTAATCCTAACCCGTACGCTCAAACTAACCCGCGCCCTCACATGTACGCTCCCCCTAAACCGTTGTCGTACCCTCACCTGGACCCTAAACCGTCCCCATGCCCTAACCCTAGCCCTAGCCCGAACCCTAACCCTAACCCTTCCCAGAAGCCTTCCCCTCACCCGTCCCCTAATCCTAACCCGTACGCTCACACTAACCCACGCCCTCACATGTACGCTCCCCCTAAACCGTTGTCGTACCCTCACCTGGACCCTAAACCGTCTCCGTCCCCTAACCCTAACCCTAGCCCGAACCCTAAACCTAACCCTTCCACAAAGCCTTCCCCTCACCCGTCCCCTAATCCTAACCCGTATGCTCACACTAACCCACGCCCTCACACATACGCTCCGCCTAAACCGTTGTCGTACCCTCACCTGGACCCTAAACCGTCCCCGTCCCCTAACCCTAACCCTAGCCCGAACCCTAACTCTAACGCTTCCCCGAAGCCTTCCCCTCAACCGTCCCCTAATCCTAACCCGTACGCTCACACTAACCCACGCCCTCACACGTACGCTCCCCCTAAACCGTTGTCGTACCCTCACCTGGACCCTAAACCGTCCCCGTCCCCTAACCCTAACCCTAGCCCGAACCCTAACCCTAACCCTTCCCCGAAGCCTTCCCCTCACCCGTCCCCTAATCCTAACCCGTACGCTCACACTAACCCGCGCCCTCACACGTACGCTCCCCCTAAACCGTTGTCGTACCCTCACCTGGACCCTAAACCGTCCCCGTCCCCTAACCCTAACCCTAGCCCGAACCCTAACCCTAACCCTTCCCCGAAGCCTTCCCCTCACCCGTCCCCTAATCCTAACCCGTATGCTCACACTAACCCGCGTCCTCACACGTACGCTCCCCCTAAACCGTTGTCGTACCCTCACCTGGACCCTAAACCGTCCCTGTCCCCTAACCCTAACCCTAGCCCGAACCCTAACCCTAACCCTTCCCCGAAGCCTTCCCCTCACCCGTCCCCTAATCCTAACCCGTACGCTCACACTAACCCACGCCCTCACACGTACGCTCCCCCTAAACCGTTGTCATACCCTCACCTGGACCCTAAACCGTCCCCGTCCCCTAACCCTAACCCTAGCCCAAACCCTAACCCTAACCCTTCCCCGAAGCCTTCCCCTCACCCGTCCCCTAATCCTAACCCGTACGCTCACACTAACCCGCGCCCTCACACGTACGCTCCCCCTAAACCGTTGTCGTACCCTCACCTGGACCCTAAACCGTCCCCGTCCCCTAACCCTAACCCTAGCCCGAACCCTAACCCTAACCCTTCCCCGAAGCCTTCCCCTAACCCGTTCCCTAATACTAACCCGTACGCTCACACTAACCCGCGCCCTCACACGTGCGCTCCGCCTAAACCGTTGTCGTACACTCACCTGGACCCTAAACCGTCCCCGTCCCCTAACCCTAACCCTAGCCCGAACCCTAACCCTAACCCTTCCCCGAAGCCTTCCCCTCACCCGTCCCCTAATCCTAACCCGTACTCTCACACTAACCCGCGCCCTCACACGTATGCTCCCCCTAAACCGTTGTCGTACTCTCACCTGGACCCTAAACCGTCCCCGTCCCCTAACCCTAACCCTAGCCCGAACCCTAACCCTAACCCTTCCCCAAAGCCTTCCCCTCACCCGTACGCTCACACTAACCCGAGCCCTCACACGTACGCTCCCCCTAAACCGTTGTCGTACCCTCACCTGGACCCTAAACCGTCCCCGTCCCCTAACCCTAACCCTAGCCCGAACCCTAACCCTAACCCTTCCCCAAAGCCTTCCCCTCACCCGTCCCCTAATACTAACCCGTACGCTCACACTAACCCACGCCCTCACACATACGCTCCGCCTAAACCGTTGTCGTACCCTCACCTGGACCCTAAACCGTCCCCGTCCCCTAACCCTAACCCTAGCCCGAACTCTAACACTAACGCTTCCCCGAAGCCTTCCCCTCAACCGTCCCCTAATCCTAACCCGTACGCTCACACTAACCCGCGCCCTCACACGTACGCTCCCCCTAAACCGTTGTCGTACCCTCAACTGGACCCTAAACCGTCCCCGTCCCCTAACCCTAACCCTAGCCCGAACCCTAACCCTAACCCTTCCCCGAAGCCTTCCCCTCACCCGTCCCCTAATCCTAACCCGTATGCTCACACTAACCCGCGCCCTCACACGTACGCTCCCCCTAAACCGTTGTCGTACCCTCACCTGGACCCTAAACCGTCCCCGTCCCCTAACCCTAACCCTAGCCCGAACCCTAACCCTAACCCTTCCCCAAAGCCTTCCCCTCACCCGTCCCCTAATACTAACCCGTACGCTCACACTGACCCGCGCCCTCACACGTGCGCTCCGCCTAAACCGTTGCCGTACCCTCACCTGGACCCTAAAGCGTCCCCATATCCTAAACCTAACCCTAGCCCGAACCCTAACCCTAACCCTTCCCCGAAGCCTTCCCCTCACCCGTCCCCTAATCCTAACCCGTACTCTCACACTAACCCACGCCCTCACACGTACGCTCCCCCTAAACCGTTGTCGTACCCTCACCTGGACCCTAAACCGTCCCCGTCCCCTAACCCTAACCCTAGCCCGAACCCTAACCCTAACCGTTCCCCGAAGCCTTCCCCTCACCCGTCCCCTAATCCTAACCCGTACGCTCACACTAACCCGCGCCCTCACACGTACGTTCCCCCTAAACCGTTGTCGTACCCTCACCTGGACCCTAAACCGTCCCCGTCACCTAACCCTAACCCTAACCCTAGCCCGAACCCTAACTCTAACCCTTCCCCAAAGCCTTCCCCTCACCCGTCCCCTAATCCTAACCCGTACGCTCACACTAACCCGCAACCTCACACGTGCGCTCCGCTGAAACCGTTGTCGTACCCTCACCTGGACCCTAAACCGTCCCTGTCCCCTAACCCTAATCCTAGCCCGAACCCTAACCCTAACCGTTCCCCGAAGCCTTCCCCTCACCCGTCCCCTAATCCTAACCCGTACGCTCACACTAACCCACGCCCTCACACGTACGCTCCCCCTAAACCGTTGTCGTACCCTCACCTGGACCCTAAACCGTCCCCGTCCCCTAACCCTAACCCTAGCCCGAACCCTAACCCTAAGCCTTCCCCGAAGCCTTCCCCTCACCCGTCCCCTAATCCTAAACTGTACGCTCACACTAACCCGCGCCCTCACACGTACGCTCCCCCTAAACCGTTGTCGTACCCTCACCTGGACCCTAAACCTTCCCCGTCCCCTAACCCTAACCCTAGCCCGAACCCTAACCCTAACACTTCCCCGAAGCCTTCCCCTCACCCGTCCCCTAATCCTAAACCGTATGCTCACACTAACCCGCGCCCTCACACGTACGCTCCCCCTAAACCGTTGTCGTACCCTCACCTGGACCCTAAACCGTCCCCGTCCCCTAACCCTAACCCTAGCCCGAACCCTAACACTAACACTTCCCCGAAGCCTTCCCCTCACCCGTCCCCTAATCCTAACCCGTACGCTCACACTAACCCGCGCCCTCACACATACGCTCCCCCTAAACCGTTGTCGTACCCTCACCTGGACCCTAAACCGTCCCCGTCCCCTAACCCTAACCCTAGCCCGAACCCTAACCCTAAACCTTCCCCGAAGCCTTCCCCTCACCCGTCCCCTAATCCTAACCCGTACGCTCACACTAACCCGCGCCCTCACACGTACGCTCCCCCTAAACCGTTGTACCCTCACCTGGACCCTAAACCGTCCCCGTCCCCTAACCCTAACCCTAGCCCGAACCCTAACCCTAACACTTCCCCGAAGCCTTCCCCTCACCCGTCCCCTAATCCTAACCCGTACGCTCACACTAACCCGCGCCCTCACACGTGCTCTCCGCCTAAACCGTTGTCGTACCCTCACCTGGACCCTAAACCGTCCCCGTCCCCTAACCCTAACCCTAGCCCGAACCCTAACCCTAACACTTCCCCGAAGCCTTCCCCTCACCCGTCCCCTAATCCTAACCCGTACGCTCACACTAACCCGCGCCCTCACACGTACGCTCCCCCTAAACCGTTGTCGTACCCTCACCAGGACCCTAAACCGTCCCCGTCCCCTAACCCTAACCCTAGCCCGAACCCTAACCCTAACCCTTCCCCGAAGCCTTCCCCTCACCCGTCCCCTAATGCTAACACGTACGCTCACACTAACCCGCGCCCTCACACGTACGCTCCCCCTAAACCGTTGTCGTACCCTCACCTGGACCCTAAACCGTCCCCGTCCCCTAACCCTAACCCTAGCCCGAACCCTAACCCTAACTCTTCCCCGAAGCCTTCCCCTCACCCGTCCCCTAATCCTAACCCGTACGCTCACACTAACCCGCGCCCTCACACGTGCGCTCCGCCTAAACCGTTGTCGTACCCTCACCTGGACCCTAAACCGTCCCCGTCCCCTAACCCTAACCCTAGCCCGAACCCTAACCCTAAACCTTCCCCGAAGCCTTCCCCTCACCCGTCCCCTAATCCTAACCCGTACGCTCACACTAACCCGCGCCCTCACACGTACGCTCCCCCTAAATCGTTGTCGTACCCTCACCTGGACCCTAAACCGTCCCCGTCCCCTAAACCTAACCCTAGCCCGAACACTAACCCTAACCCTTCCCCGAAGCCTTCCCCTCACCCGTCCCCTAATCCTAACCCGTACGCTCACACTAACCCGCGCCCTCACACGTACGCTCCCCCTAAACCGTTGTCGTACCCTCACCTGGACCCTAAACCGTCCCCGTCCCCTAACCCTAACCCTAGCCCGAACCCTAACCCTAACCCTTCCCCGAAGCCTTCCCCTCACCCGTCCCCTAATCCTAACCCGTACGCTCACACTAACCCGCGCCCTCACACGTGCGCTCTCCCTAAACCGTTGTAGTACCCTCACCTGGACCCTAAACCGTCCCCTTCCCTAACCCTAACCCTAGCCCGAACCCTAAACCTAACCCTTCCCCAAAGCCTTCCCCTCACCCGTCCCCTAATGCTAACCCGTACGCTCACACTAACCCGCGCCCTCACACGTACGCTCCTTCTAAACCGTTGTCGTACCCTCACCTGGACCCGAAACCGTCCCCATCCCCTAACCCTAACCCTAGCCCGAACCCTAACCCTAACCCTTCCCCGAAGCCTTCCCCTCACCCGTCCCCTAATCCTAACCCGTACGCTCAAACTAACCCGCGCCCTCACATGTACGCTCCCCCTAAACCGTTGTCGTAACCTCACCTGGGCCCTAAACCGTCCCCGTCCCCTAACCCTAACCCTAGCCCAAACCCTAACCCTAACCCTTCCCCGAAGCCTTCCCCTCACCCGTCCCCTAATCCTAACCCGTACGCTCACACTAACCCGCGCCCTCACACGTATGCTCCCCCTAAACCGTTGTCGTACCCTCACCTGGACCCTAAACCGTCCCCGTCCCCTAACCCTAACCCTAGCCCGAACCCTAACCCTAACCCTTCCCCAAAGCCTTCCCCTCACCCGTCCCCTAATCCTAACCCGTACGCTCACACTAACCTGCGCCCTCACACGTACGCTCCCCCTAAACCGTTGTCGTACCCTCACCTGGACCCTAAACCGTCCCCGTCCCCTAACCCTAACCCTAGCCCGAACCCTAACCCTAACCCTTCCCCGAAGCCTTCCCCTCACCCGTCCCCTAATCCTAACCCGTACGCTCACACTAACCCGCGCCCTCACAAGTACGCTCCGCCTAAACCGTAGTCATACCCTCACCTGGACCCTAAACCGTCCCCGTCCCCTAACTCTAACCCTAGCCCGAACCCTAACCCTAAATCTTCCCCGAAGCCTTCCCCTCACCCGTCCCCTAATCCTAACCCGTACGCTCACACTAACCCGCGCCCTCACTCGTACGCTCCCCCTAAACCGTTGTCGTACCCTCACCTGGACCCTAAACCGTCCCCGTCCCCTAACCCTAACCCTAGCCCGAACCCTAAACCTAACCCTTCCCCGAACCCTTCCCCTCACCCGTTCCCTAATACTAACCCGTACCCTCACACTAACCCGCGCCCTCACACGTGCGCTCCGCCTAAACCGTTGTCGTACCCTCACCTGGACCCTAAACCGTCCCCGTCCCCTAACACTAACCCTAGCCCGAACCCTAACCCTAACCCTTCCCCGAAGCCTTCCCCTCACCCGTCCCCTAACCCTAACCCTAACCGTTCCCCGAAGCCTTCCCCTCACCCGTCCCCTAATGCTAACCCGTACGCTCACACTAACCCGCGCCCTCACACGTACGCTCCTTCTAAACCGTTGTCGTACCCTCACCTGGACCCGAAACCGTCCCCATCCCCTAACCCTAACCCTAGCCCGAACCCTAACCCTAACCCTTCCCCGAAGCCTTCCCCTCACCCGTCCCCTAATCCTAACCCGTACGCTCACACTAACCCGCGCCCTCACACGTACGCTCCCCCTAAATCGTTGTCGTACCCTCACCTGGACCCTAAACCGTCCCCGTCCCCTAAACCTAACCCTAGCCCGAACACTAACCCTAACCCTTCCCCGAAGCCTTCCCCTCACCCGTCCCCTAATCCTAACCCGTACGCTCACACTAACCCGCGCCCTCACACGTACGCTCCCCCTAAACCGTTGTCGTACCCTCACCTGGACCCTAAACCGTCCCCGTCCCCTAACCCTAACCCTAGCCCGAACCCTAACCCTAACCCTTCCCCGAAGCCTTCCCCTCACCCGTCCCCTAATCCTAACCCGTACGCTCACACTAACCCGCGCCCTCACACGTGCGCTCTCCCTAAACCGTTGTAGTACCCTCACCTGGACCCTAAACCGTCCCCTTCCCTAACCCTAACCCTAGCCCGAACCCTAAACCTAACCCTTCCCCAAAGCCTTCCCCTCACCCGTCCCCTAATGCTAACCCGTACGCTCACACTAACCCGCGCCCTCACACGTACGCTCCTTCTAAACCGTTGTCGTACCCTCACCTGGACCCGAAACCGTCCCCATCCCCTAACCCTAACCCTAGCCCGAATCCTAACCCTAACCCTTCCCCGAAGCCTTCCCCTCACCCGTCCCCTAATCCTAACCCGTACGCTCAAACTAACCCGCGCCCTCACATGTACGCTCCCCCTAAACCGTTGTCGTAACCTCACCTGGGCCCTAAACCGTCCCCGTCCCCTAACCCTAACCCTAGCCCAAACCCTAACCCTAACCCTTCCCCGAAGCCTTCCCCTCACCCGTCCCCTAATCCTAACCCGTACGCTCACACTAACCCGCGCCCTCACACGTATGCTCCCCCTAAACCGTTGTCGTACCCTCACCTGGACCCTAAACCGTCCCCGTCCCCTAACCCTAACCCTAGCCCGAACCCTAACCCTAACCCTTCCCCAAAGCCTTCCCCTCACCCGTCCCCTAATCCTAACCCGTACGCTCACACTAACCTGCGCCCTCACACGTACGCTCCCCCTAAACCGTTGTCGTACCCTCACCTGGACCCTAAACCGTCCCCGTCCCCTAACCCTAACCCTAGCCCGAACCCTAACCCTAACCCTTCCCCGAAGCCTTCCCCTCACCCGTCCCCTAATCCTAACCCGTACGCTCACACTAACCCGCGCCCTCACAAGTACGCTCCGCCTAAACCGTAGTCATACCCTCACCTGGACCCTAAACCGTCCCCGTCCCCTAACTCTAACCCTAGCCCGAACCCTAACCCTAAATCTTCCCCGAAGCCTTCCCCTCACCCGTCCCCTAATCCTAACCCGTACGCTCACACTAACCCGCGCCCTCACTCGTACGCTCCCCCTAAACCGTTGTCGTACCCTCACCTGGACCCTAAACCGTCCCCGTCCCCTAACCCTAACCCTAGCCCGAACCCTAAACCTAACCCTTCCCCGAACCCTTCCCCTCACCCGTTCCCTAATACTAACCCGTACCCTCACACTAACCCGCGCCCTCACACGTGCGCTCCGCCTAAACCGTTGTCGTACCCTCACCTGGACCCTAAACCGTCCCCGTCCCCTAACACTAACCCTAGCCCGAACCCTAACCCTAACCCTTCCCCGAAGCCTTCCCCTCACCCGTCCCCTAACCCTAACCCTAACCGTTCCCCGAAGCCTTCCCCTCACCCGTCCCCTAATCCTAACCCGTACGCTCACACTAACCCGCGCCCTCACACGTACGTTCCCCCTAAACCGTTGTCGTACCCTCACCTGGACCCTAAACCGTCCCCGTCACCTAACCCTAACCCTAACCCTAGCCCGAACCCTAACCCTAACCCTTCCCCAAAGCCTGCCCCTCACCCGTCCCCTAATCCTAACCCGTACGCTCACACTAACCCGCAACCTCACACGTGCGCTCCGCTGAAACCGTTGTCGTACCCTCACCTGGACCCTAAACCGTCCCTGTCCCCTAACCCTAACCCTAGCCCGAACCCTAACCCTAACCGTTCCCCGAAGCCTTCCCCTCACCCGTCCCCTAATCCTAACCCGTACGCTCACACTAACCCGCGCCCTCACACGTACGCTCCCCCTAAACCGTTGTCGTACCCTCACCTGGACCCTAAACCGTCCCCGTCCCCTAACCCTAACCCTAGCCCGAACCCTAACCCTAAGCCTTCCCCGAAGCCTTCCCCTCACCCGTCCCCTAATCCTAAACTGTACGCTCACATTAACCCGCGCCCTCACACGTACGCTCCCCCTAAACCGTTGTCGTACCCTCACCTGGACCCTAAACCTTCCCCGTCCCCTAACCCTAACCCTAGACCGAACCCTAACCCTAACCCTTCCCCGAAGCCTTCGCCTCACCCGTCCCCTAATCCTAAACCGTATGCTCACACTAACCCGCGCCCTCACACGTACGCTCCCCCTAAACCGTTGTCGTACCCTCACCTGGACCCTAAACCGTCCCCGTCCCCTAAACCTAACCCTACCCCGAACCCTAACCCTAACCCTTCCCCGAAGCCTGCCCCTCACCCGTCCCCTAATCCTAACCCGTACGCTCACACTAACCCGCGCCCTCACACATACGCTCCCCCTAAACCGTTGTCGTACCCTCACCTGGACCCTAAACCGTCCCCGTCCCCTAACCCTAACCCTAGCCCGAACCCTAACCCTAACCCTTCCCCGAAGCCTTCCCCTCACCCGTCCCCTAATCCTAACCCGTACGCTCACACTAACCCGCGCCCTCACACGTACGCTCCCCCTAAACCGTTGTACCCTCACCTGGACCCTAAACCGTCCCCGTCCCCTAACCCTAACCCTAGCCCGAACCCTAACCCTAACACTTCCCCGAAGCCTTCCCCTCACCCGTCCCCTAATCCTAACCCGTACGCTCACACTAACCCGCGCCCTCACACGTGCTCTCCGCCTAAACCGTTGTCGTACCCTCACCTGGACCCTAAACCGTCCCCGTCCCCTAACCCTAACCCTAGCCCGAACCCTAACCCTAACCCTTCCCCGAAGCCTTCCACTCACCCGTCCCCTAATCCTAACCCGTACGCTCACACTAACCCGCGCCCTCACACGTACGCTCCCCCTAAACCGTTGTCGTACCCTCACCAGGACCCTAAACCGTCCCCGTCCCCTAACCCTAACCCTAGCCCGAACCCTAACCCTAACCCTTCCCCGAAGCCTTCCCCTCACCCGTCCCCTAATGCTAACACGTACGCTCACACTAACCCGCGCCCTCACACGTACGCTCCCCCTAAAGCGTTGTCGTACCCTCACCTGGACCCTAAACCGTCCCCGTCCCCTAACCCTAACGCTAGCCCGAACCCTAACCCTAACTCTTCCCCGAAGCCTTCCCCTCACCCGTCCCCTAATCCTAACCCGTACGCTCACACTAACCCGCGCCCTCACACGTGCGCTCCGCCTAAACCGTTGTCGTACCCTCACCTGGACCCTAAACCGTCCCCGTCCCCTAACCCTAACCCTACCCGAACCCTAACCCTAAACCTTCCCCGAAGCCTTCCCCTCACCCGTCCCCTAATCCTAACCCGTACGCTCACACTAACCCGCGCCCTCACACGTACGCTCCCCCTAAACCGTTGTACCCTCACCTGGACCCTAAACCGTCCCCGTCCCCTAACCCTAACCCTAGCCCGAACCCTAACCCTAACACTTCCCCGAAGCCTTCCCCTCACCCGTCCCCTAATCCTAACCCGTACGCTCACACTAACCCGCGCCCTCACACGTGCTCTCCGCCTAAACCGTTGTCGTACCCTCACCTGGACCCTAAACCGTCCCCGTCCCCTAACCCTAACCCTAGCCCGAACCCTAACCCTAACACTTCCCCGAAGCCTTCCCCTCACCCGTCCCCTAATCCTAACCCGTACGCTCACACTAACCCGCGCCCTCACACGTACGCTCCCCCTAAACCGTTGTCGTACCCTCACCAGGACCCTAAACCGTCCCCGTCCCCTAACCCTAACCCTAGCCCGAACCCTAACCCTAACCCTTCCCCGAAGCCTTCCCCTCACCCGTCCCCTACTGCTAACACGTACGCTCACACTAACCCGCGCCCTCACACGTACGCTTCCCCTAAACCGTTGTCGTACCCTCACCTGGACCCTAAACCGTCCCCGTCCCCTAACCCTAACCCTAGCGCGAACCCTAACCCTAACTCTTCCCCGAAGCCTTCCCCTCACCCGTCCCCTAATCCTAACCCGTACGCTCACACTAACCCGCGCCCTCACACGTGCGCTCCGCCTAAACCGTTGTCGTACCCTCACCTGGACCCTAAACCGTCCCCGTCCCCTAACCCTAACCCTAGCCCGAACCCTAACCCTAAACCTTCCCCGAAGCCTTCCCCTCACCCGTCCCCTAATCCTAACCCGTACGCTCACACTAACCCGCGCCCTCACACGTACGCTCCCCCTAAATCGTTGTCGTACCCTCACCTGGACCCTAAACCGTCCCCGTCCCCTAAACCTAACCCTAGCCCGAACACTAACCCTAACCCTTCCCCGAAGCCTTCCCCTCACCCGTCCCCTAATCCTAACCCGTACGCTCACACTAACCCGCGCCCTCACACGTACGCTCCCCCTAAACCGTTGTCGTACCCTCACCTGGACCCTAAACCATCCCCGTCCCCTAACCCTAACCCTAGCCCGAACCCTAACCCTAACCCTTCCCCGAAGCCTTCCCCTCACCCGTCCCCTAATCCTAACCCGTACGCTCACACTAACCCGCGCCCTCACACGTGCGCTCCCCCTAAACCGTTGTAGTACCCTCACCTGGACCCTAAACCGTCCCCTTCCCTAACCCTAACCCTAGCCCGAACCCTAAACCTAACCCTTCCCCAAAGCCTTCCCCTCACCCGTCCCCTAATGCTAACCCGTACGCTCACACTAACCCGCGCCCTCACACGTACGCTCCTTCTAAACCGTTGTCGTACCCTCACCTGGACCCGAAACCGTCCCCATCCCCTAACCCTAACCCTAGCCCGAACCCTAACCCTAACCCTTCCCCGAAGCCTTCCCCTCACCCGTCCCCTAATCCTAACCCGTACGCTCAAACTAACCCGCGCCCTCACATGTACGCTCCCCCTAAACCGTTGTCGTAACCTCACCTGGGCCCTAAACCGTCCCCGTCCCCTAACCCTAACCCTAGCCCGAACCCTAACCCTAACCCTTCCCCGAAGCCTTCCCCTCACCCGTCCCCTAATCCTAACCCGTACGCTCACACTAACCCGCGCCCTCACACGTATGCTCCCCCTAAACCGTTGTCGTACCCTCACCTGGAACCTAAACCGTCCCCGTCCCCTAACCCTAACCCTAGCCCGAACCCTAACCCTAACCCTTCCCCAAAGCCTTCCCCTCACCCGTCCCCTAATCCTAACCCGTACGCTCACACTAACCTGCGCCCTCACACGTACGCTCCCCCTAAACCGTTGTCGTACCCTCACCTGGACCCTAAACCGTCCCCGTCCCCTAACCCTAACCCTAGCCCGAACCCTAACCCTAACCCTTCCCCGAAGCCTTCCCCTCACCCGTCCCCTAATCCTAACCCGTACGCTCACACTAACCCGCGCCCTCACAAGTACGCTCCGCCTAAACCGTAGTCATACCCTCACCTGGACCCTAAACCGTCCCCGTCCCCTAACTCTAACCCTAGCCCGAACCCTAACCCTAAATCTTCCCCGAATCCTTCCCCTCACCCGTCCCCTAATCCTAACCCGTACGCTCACACTAACCCGCGCCCTCACTCGTACGCTCCCCCTAAACCGTTGTCGTACCCTCACCTGGACCCTAAACCGTCCCCGTCCCCTAACCCTAACCCTAGCCCGAACCCTAAACCTAACCCTTCCCCGAACCCTTCCCCTCACCCGTTCCCTAATACTAACCCGTACCCTCACACTAACCCGCGCCCTCACACGTGCGCTCCGCCTAAACCGTTGTCGTACCCTCACCTGGACCCTAAACCGTCCCCGTCCCCTAACACTAACCCTAGCCCGAACCCTAAACCTAACCCTTCCCCGAAGCCTTCCCCTCACCCGTCCCCTAATCCTAACCCGTACTCTCACACTAACCCCCGCCCTCACACGTACGCTCCCCCTAAACCGTTGTCGTACCCTCACCTGGACCCTAAACCGTCCCCGTCCCCTAACCCTAACCCTAGCCCGAACCCTAACCCTAACCCTTCCCCGAAGCCTCCCCTCACCCGTCCCCTAATCCTAACCCGTACGCTCACACTAACCCGAGCCCTCACACGTACGCTCCCCCTAAACTGTTGTCGTACCCTCACCTGGACCCTAAACCGTCCCCGTCCCCTAACCCTAACCCTAGCCCGAACCCTAACCCTAACACTTCCCCGAAGCCTTCCCCTCACCCGTCCCCTAATGCTAACCCGTACGCTCACACTAACCCGCGCCCTCACACGTACGCTCCCCCTAAACTGTTGTCGTACCCTCACCTGGACCCTAAACCGTCCCCGTCCCCTAACCCTAACCCTAGCCCGAACCCTAACCCTAACCCTTCCCCGAAGCCTTCCCCTCACCCGTCCCCTAATGCTAACCCGTACGCTCACACTAACCCGCGCCCTCACACGTACGCTCCCCCTAAACCGTTGTCGTACCCTCACCTGGACCCTAAACCGTCCCCGTCCCCTAACCCTAACCCTAGCCCGAACCCTAACCCTAACCCTTCCCCGAAGCCTTCCCCTCACCCGTCCCCTAATCCTAACCCGTACGCTCACACTAACCCGCGCCCTCACACGTACGCTCCCCCTAAACCGTTGTCGTACCCTCACCTGGACCCTAAACCGTCCCCGTCCCCTAACCCTAACCCTAGCCCGAACCCTAACCCTAACCCTTCCCCGAAGCCTTCCCCTCACCCGTCCCCTAATCCTAACCCGTACACTCAGACTAACCCGCGCCCTCACACGTGCGCTCCGCCTAAACCGTTGTCGTACCCTCACCTGGACCCTACACCGTCCCCGTCCCCTAACCCTAACCCTAGCCCTAACCCTAACCCTAACCCTTCCCCGAAGCCTTCCCCTCACCCGTCCCCTAATCCTAACCCGTACGCTCACAGTAACCCGCACCCTCACACGTACGCTCCCCCTAAACCGTTGTCGTACCCTCACCTGGACCCTAAACCGTCCCCGTCCCCTAACCCTAACCCTAGCCCGAACCCTAACCCTAACCCTTCCCCGATGCCTTCCCCTCACCCGTCCCCTAATCCTAACCCGTACCCTCACACTAACCCGCGCCCTCACACGTGCGCTCCGCCTAAACCGTTGTCGTACCCTCACCTGGACCCTAAACCGTCCCCGTCCCCTAACACTAACCCTAGCCCGAACCCTAACCCTAACCCTTCCCCGAAGCCTTCCCCTCACCCGTCCCCTAATCCTAACCCGTACTCTCACACTAACCCGCGCCCTCACACGTACGCTCCCCCTAAACCGTTGTCGTACCCTCACCTGGACCCTAAACCGTCCCCGTCCCCTAACCCTAACCCTAGCCCGAACCCTAACCCTAACCCTTCCCCGAAGCCTTCCCCTCACCCGTCCCCTAATCCTAACCCGTACGCTCACACTAACCCGAGCCCTCACACGTACGCTCCCCCTAAACTGTTGTCGTACCCTCACCTGGACCCTAAACCGTCCCCGTCCCCTAACCCTAACCCTAGCCCGAACCCTAACCCTAACACTTCCCCGAAGCCTTCCCCTCACCCGTCCCCTAATGCTAACCCGTACGCTCACACTAACCCGCGCCCTCACACGTACGCTCCCCCTAAACCGTTGTCGTACCCTCACCTGGACCCTAAACCGTCCCCGTCCCCTAACCCTAACCCTAGCCCGAACCCTAACCCTAACCCTTCCCCGAAGCCTTCCCCTCACCCGTCCCCTAATCCTAACCCGTACGCTCACACTAACCCGCGCCCTCACACGTACGCTCCCCCTAAACCGTTGTCGTACCCTCACCTGGACCCTAAACCGTCCCCGTCCCCTAACCCTAACCCTAGCCCGAACCCTAACCCTAACCCTTCCCCGAAGCCTTCCCCTCACCCGTCCCCTAATCCTAACCCGTACACTCAGACTAACCCGCGCCCTCACACGTGCGCTCCGCCTAAACCGTTGTCGTACCCTCACCTGGACCCTACACCGTCCCTGTCCCCTAACCCTAACCCTAGCCCGAACCCTAACCCTAACCCTTCCCCGAAGCCTTCCCCTCACCCGTCCCCTAATCCTAACCCGTACGCTCACAGTAACCCGCACCCTCACACGTACGCTCCCCCTAAACCGTTGTCGTACCCTCACCTGGACCCTAAACCGTCCCCGTCCCCTAACCCTAACCCTAGCCCGAACCCTAACCCTAACCCTTCCCCGAAGCCTTCCCCTCACCCGTCCCCTAATCCTAACCCGTACGCTCACATTAACCCGCGCCCTCACACGTGCGCTCCCCCTAAACCGTTGTCGTACCCTCACCTGGACCCTAAACCGTCCCCTTCCCTAACCCTAACCCTAGCCCGAACCCTAAACCTAACCCTTCCCCAAAGCCTTCCCCTCACCCGTCCCCTAATGCTAACCCGTACGCTCACACTGACCCGCGCCCTCACACGTGCGCTCCGCCTAAACCGTTGCCGTACCCTCACCTGGACCCTAAAGCGTCCCCATACCCTAAACCTAACCCTAGCCCGAACCCTAACCCTAACCCTTCCCCGAAGCCTTCCCCTCACCCGTCCCCTAATCCTAACCCGTACTCTCACACTAACCCACGCCCTCACACGTACGCTCCCCCTAAACCGTTGTCGTACCCTCACCTGGACCCTAAACCGTCCCCGTCCCCTAACCCTAACCCTAACCGTTCCCCGAAGCCTTCCCCTCACCCGTCCCCTAATCCTAACCCGTACGCTCACACTAACCCGCGCCCTCACACGTACGTTCCCCCTAAACCGTTGTCGTACCCTCACCTGGACCCTAAACCGTCCCCGGCACCTAACCCTAACCCTAACCCTAGCCCGAACCCTAACCCTAACCCTTCCCCAAAGCCTGCCCCTCACCCGTCCCCTAATCCTAACCCGTACGCTCACACTAACCCGCAACCTCACACGTGCGCTCCGCTGAAACCGTTGTCGTACCCTCACCTGGACCCTAAACCGTCCCTGTCCCCTAACCCTAACCCTAGCCCGAACCCTAACCCTAACCGTTCCCCGAAGCCTTCCCCTCACCCGTCCCCTAATCCTAACCCGTACGCCCACACTAACCCGCGCCCTCACACGTACGCTCCCCCTAAACCGTTGTCGTACCCTCACCTGGACCCTAAACCGTCCCCGTCCCCTAACCCTAACCCTAGCCCGAACCCTAACCCTAAGCCTTCCCCGAAGCCTTCCCCTCACCCGTCCCCTAATCCTAAACTGTACGCTCACACTAACCCGCGCCCTCACACGTACGCTCCCCCTAAACCGTTGTCGTACCCTCACCTGGACCCTAAACCTTCCCCGTCCCCTAACCCTAACCCTAGACCGAACCCTAACCCTAACCCTTCCCCGAAGCCTTCGCCTCACCCGTCCCCTAATCCTAAACCGTATGCTCACACTAACCCGCGCCCTCACACGTACGCTCCCCCTAAACCGTTGTCGTACCCTCACCTGGACCCTAAACCGTCCCCGTCCCCTAAACCTAACCCTACCCCGAACCCTAACCCTAACCCTTCCCCGAAGCCTGCCCCTCACCCGTCCCCTAATCCTAACCCGTACGCTCACACTAACCCGCGCCCTCACACATACGCTCCCCCTAAACCGTTGTCGTACCCTCACCTGGACCCTAAACCGTCCCCGTCCCCTAACCCTAACCCTAGCCCGAACCCTAACCCTAACCCTTCCCCGAAGCCTTCCCCTCACCCGTCCCCTAATCCTAACCCGTACGCTCACACTAACCCGCGCCCTCACACGTACGCTCCCCCTAAACCGTTGTACCCTCACCTGGACCCTAAACCGTCCCCGTCCCCTAACCCTAACCCTAGCCCGAACCCTAACCCTAACACTTCCCCGAAGCCTTCCCCTCACCCGTCCCCTAATCCTAACCCGTACGCTCACACTAACCCGCGCCCTCACACGTGCTCTCCGCCTAAACCGTTGTCGTACCCTCACCTGGACCCTAAACCGTCCCCGTCCCCTAACCCTAACCCTAGCCCGAACCCTAACCCTAACCCTTCCCCGAAGCCTTCCACTCACCCGTCCCCTAATCCTAACCCGTACGCTCACACTAACCCGCGCCCTCACACGTACGCTCCCCCTAAACCGTTGTCGTACCCTCACCAGGACCCTAAACCGTCCCCGTCCCCTAACCCTAACCCTAGCCCGAACCCTAACCCTAACCCTTCCCCGAAGCCTTCCCCTCACCCGTCCCCTAATGCTAACACGTACGCTCACACTAACCCGCGCCCTCACACGTACGCTCCCCCTAAAGCGTTGTCGTACCCTCACCTGGACCCTAAACCGTCCCCGTCCCCTAACCCTAACCCTACCCGAACCCTAACCCTAAACCTTCCCCGAAGCCTTCCCCTCACCCGTCCCCTAATCCTAACCCGTACGCTCACACTAACCCGCGCCCTCACACGTACGCTCCCCCTAAACCGTTGTACCCTCACCTGGACCCTAAACCGTCCCCGTCCCCTAACCCTAACCCTAGCCCGAACCCTAACCCTAACACTTCCCCGAAGCCTTCCCCTCACCCGTCCCCTAATCCTAACCCGTACGCTCACACTAACCCGCGCCCTCACACGTGCTCTCCGCCTAAACCGTTGTCGTACCCTCACCTGGACCCTAAACCGTCCCCGTCCCCTAACCCTAACCCTAGCCCGAACCCTAACCCTAACACTTCCCCGAAGCCTTCCCCTCACCCGTCCCCTAATCCTAACCCGTACGCTCACACTAACCCGCGCCCTCACACGTACGCTCCCCCTAAACCGTTGTCGTACCCTCACCAGGACCCTAAACCGTCCCCGTCCCCTAACCCTAACCCTAGCCCGAACCCTAACCCTAACCCTTCCCCGAAGCCTTCCCCTCACCCGTCCCCTACTGCTAACACGTACGCTCACACTAACCCGCGCCCTCACACGTACGCTCCCCCTAAACCGTTGTCGTACCCTCACCTGGACCCTAAACCGTCCCCGTCCCCTAACCCTAACCCTAGCGCGAACCCTAACCCTAACTCTTCCCCGAAGCCTTCCCCTCACCCGTCCCCTAATCCTAACCCGTACGCTCACACTAACCCGCGCCCTCACACGTGCGCTCCGCCTAAACCGTTGTCGTACCCTCACCTGGACCCTAAACCGTCCCCGTCCCCTAACCCTAACCCTAGCCCGAACCCTAACCCTAAACCTTCCCCGAAGCCTTCCCCTCACCCGTCCCCTAATCCTAACCCGTACGCTCACACTAACCCGCGCCCTCACACGTACGCTCCCCCTAAATCGTTGTCGTACCCTCACCTGGACCCTAAACCGTCCCCGTCCCCTAAACCTAACCCTAGCCCGAACACTAACCCTAACCCTTCCCCGAAGCCTTCCCCTCACCCGTCCCCTAATCCTAACCCGTACGCTCACACTAACCCGCGCCCTCACACGTACGCTCCCCCTAAACCGTTGTCGTACCCTCACCTGGACCCTAAACCATCCCCGTCCCCTAACCCTAACCCTAGCCCGAACCCTAACCCTAACCCTTCCCCGAAGCCTTCCCCTCACCCGTCCCCTAATCCTAACCCGTACGCTCACACTAACCCGCGCCCTCACACGTGCGCTCCCCCTAAACCGTTGTAGTACCCTCACCTGGACCCTAAACCGTCCCCTTCCCTAACCCTAACCCTAGCCCGAACCCTAAACCTAACCCTTCCCCAAAGCCTTATCCTCACCCGTCCCCTAATGCTAACCCGTACGCTCACACTAACCCGCGCCCTCACACGTACGCTCCTTCTAAACCGTTGTCGTACCCTCACCTGGACCCGAAACCGTCCCCATCCCCTAACCCTAACCCTAGCCCGAACCCTAACCCTAACCCTTCCCCGAAGCCTTCCCCTCACCCGTCCCCTAATCCTAACCCGTACGCTCAAACTAACCCGCGCCCTCACATGTACGCTCCCCCTAAACCGTTGTCGTAACCTCACCTGGGCCCTAAACCGTCCCCGTCCCCTAACCCTAACCCTAGCCCGAACCCTAACCCTAACCCTTCCCCGAAGCCTTCCCCTCACCCGTCCCCTAATCCTAACCCGTACGCTCACACTAACCCGCGCCCTCACACGTATGCTCCCCCTAAACCGTTGTCGTACCCTCACCTGGACCCTAAACCGTCCCCGTCCCCTAACCCTAACCCTAGCCCGAACCCTAACCCTAACCCTTCCCCAAAGCCTTCCCCTCACCCGTCCCCTAATCCTAACCCGTACGCTCACACTAACCTGCGCCCTCACACGTACGCTCCCCCTAAACCGTTGTCGTACCCTCACCTGGACCCTAAACCGTCCCCGTCCCCTAACCCTAACCCTAGCCCGAACCCTAACCCTAACCCTTCCCCGAAGCCTTCCCCTCACCCGTCCCCTAATCCTAACCCGTACGCTCACACTAACCCGCGCCCTCACAAGTACGCTCCGCCTAAACCGTAGTCATACCCTCACCTGGACCCTAAACCGTCCCCGTCCCCTAACTCTAACCCTAGCCCGAACCCTAACCCTAAATCTTCCCCGAAGCCTTCCCCTCACCCGTCCCCTAATCCTAACCCGTACGCTCACACTAACCCGCGCCCTCACTCGTACGCTCCCCCTAAACCGTTGTCGTACCCTCACCTGGACCCTAAACCGTCCCCGTCCCCTAACCCTAACCCTAGCCCGAACCCTAAACCTAACCCTTCCCCGAACCCTTCCCCTCACCCGTTCCCTAATACTAACCCGTACCCTCACACTAACCCGCGCCCTCACACGTGCGCTCCGCCTAAACCGTTGTCGTACCCTCACCTGGACCCTAAACCGTCCCCGTCCCCTAACACTAACCCTAGCCCGAACCCTAAACCTAACCCTTCCCCGAAGCCTTCCCCTCACCCGTCCCCTAATCCTAACCCGTACTCTCACACTAACCCGCGCCCTCACACGTACGCTCCCCCTAAACCGTTGTCGTACCCTCACCTGGACCCTAAACCGTCCCCGTCCCCTAACCCTAACCCTAGCCCGAACCCTAACCCTAACCCTTCCCCGAAGCCTCCCCTCACCCGTCCCCTAATCCTAACCCGTACGCTCACACTAACCCGAGCCCTCACACGTACGCTCCCCCTAAACTGTTGTCGTACCCTCACCTGGACCCTAAACCGTCCCCGTCCCCTAACCCTAACCCTAGCCCGAACCCTAACCCTAACACTTCCCCGAAGCCTTCCCCTCACCCGTCCCCTAATGCTAACCCGTACGCTCACACTAACCCGCGCCCTCACACGTACGCTCCCCCTAAACTGTTGTCGTACCCTCACCTGGACCCTAAACCGTCCCCGTCCCCTAACCCTAACCCTAGCCCGAACCCTAACCCTAACCCTTCCCCGAAGCCTTCCCCTCACCCGTCCCCTAATGCTAACCCGTACGCTCACACTAACCCGCGCCCTCACACGTACGCTCCCCCTAAACCGTTGTCGTACCCTCACCTGGACCCTAAACCGTCCCCGTCCCCTAACCCTAACCCTAGCCCGAACCCTAACCCTAACCCTTCCCCGAAGCCTTCCCCTCACCCGTCCCCTAATCCTAACCCGTACGCTCACACTAACCCGCGCCCTCACACGTACGCTCCCCCTAAACCGTTGTCGTACCCTCACCTGGACCCTAAACCGTCCCCGTCCCCTAACCCTAACCCTAGCCCGAACCCTAACCCTAACCCTTCCCCGAAGCCTTCCCCTCACCCGTCCCCTAATCCTAACCCGTACACTCAGACTAACCCGCGCCCTCACACGTGCGCTCCGCCTAAACCGTTGTCGTACCCTCACCTGGACCCTACACCGTCCCCGTCCCCTAACCCTAACCCTAGCCCGAACCCTAACCCTAACCCTTCCCCGAAGCCTTCCCCTCACCCGTCCCCTAATCCTAACCCGTACGCTCACAGTAACCCGCACCCTCACACGTACGCTCCCCCTAAACCGTTGTCGTACCCTCACCTGGACCCTAAACCGTCCCCGTCCCCTAACCCTAACCCTAGCCCGAACCCTAACCCTAACCCTTCCCCGATGCCTTCCCCTCACCCGTCCCCTAATCCTAACCCGTACGCTCACACTAACCCGCGCCCTCACACGTGCGCTCCCCCTAAACCGTTGTCGTACCCTCACCTGGACCCTAAACCGTCCCCTTCCCTAACCCTAACCCTAGCCCGAACCCTAAACCTAACCCTTCCCCAAAGCCTTCCCCTCACCCGTCCCCTAATGCTAACCCGTACGCTCACACTGACCCGCGCCCTCACACGTGCGCTCCGCCTAAACCGTTGCCGTACCCTCACCTGGACCCTAAAGCGTCCCCATACCCTAAACCTAACCCTAGCCCGAACCCTAACCCTAACCCTTCCCCGAAGCCTTCCCCTCACCCGTCCCCTAATCCTAACCCGTACTCTCACACTAACCCACGCCCTCACACGTACGCTCCCCCTAAACCGTTGTCGTACCCTCACCTGGACCCTAAACCGTCCCCGTCCCCTAACCCTAACCCTAACCGTTCCCCGAAGCCTTCCCCTCACCCTTCCCCTAATCCTAACCCGTACGCTCACACTAACCCGCGCCCTCACACGTACGTTCCCCCTAAACCGTAGTCGTACCCTCACCTGGACCCTAAACCGTCCCCGTCACCTAACCCTAACCCTAACCCTAGCCCGAACCCTAACCCTAACCGTTCCCCGAAGCCTTCCCCTCACCCGTCCCCTAATCCTAACCCGTACGCTCACACTAACCCGCAAACTCACACGTGCGCTCCGCTGAAACCGTTGTCGTACCCTCACCTGGACCCTAAACCGTCCCCGTCCCCTAACCCTAACCCTAGCCCGAACCCTAACCCTAAGCCTTCCCCGAAGCCTTCCCCTCACCCGTCCCCTAATCCTAAACTGTACGCTCACACTAACCCGCGCCCTCACACGTACCCTCCCCCTAAACCGTTGTCGTACCCTCACCTGGACCCTAAACCTTCCCCGTCCCCTAACCCTAACCCTAGCCCGAACCCTAACCCTAACCCTTCCCCGAAGCCTTCCCCTCACCCGTCCCCTAATCCTAAACCGTATGCTCACACTAACCCGCGCCCTCACACGTACGCTCCCCCTAAACCGTTGTCGTACCCTCACCTGGACCCTAAACCGTCCCCGTCCCCTAACCCTAACCCTACCCCGAACCCTAACCCTAACCCTTCCCCGAAGCCTTCCCCTCACCCGTCCCCTAATCCTAACCCGTACGCTCACACTAACCCGCGCCCTCACACATATGCTCCCCCTAAACCGTTGTCGTACCCTCACCTGGACCCTAAACCGTCCCCGTCCCCTAACCCTAACCCTAGCCCGAACCCTAACCCTAACCCTTCCCCGAAGCCTTCCCCTCACCCGTCCCCTAATCCTAACCCGTACGCTCACACTAACCCGCGCCCTCACACGTACGCTCCCCCTAAACCGTTGTACCCTCACCTGGACCCTAAACCGTCCCCGTCCCCTAACCCTAACCCTAGCCCGAACCCTAACCCTAACACTTCCCCGAAGCCTTCCCCTCACCCGTCCCCTAATCCTAACCCGTACGCTCACACTAACCCGCGCCCTCACACGTGCTCTCCGCCTAAACCGTTGTCGTACCCTCACCTGGACCCTAAACCGTCCCCGTCCCCTAACCCTAACCCTAGCCCGAACCCTAACCCTAACCCTTCCCCGAAGCCTTCCCCTCACCCGTCCCCTAATCCTAACCCGTACGCTCACACTAACCCGCGCCCTCACACGTACGCTCCCCCTAAACCGTTGTCGTACCCTCACCAGGACCCTAAACCGTCCCCATCCCCTAACCCTAACCCTAGCCCGAACCCTAACCCTAACCCTTCCCCGAAGCCTTCCCCTCACCCGTCCCCTAATGCTAACACGTACGCTCACACTAACCCACGCCCTCACACGTACGCTCCCCCTAAACCGTTGTCGTACCCTCACCTGGACCCTAAACCGTCCCCGTCCCCTAACCCTAACCCTAGCCCGAACCCTAACCCTAACTCTTCCCCGAAGCCCTCCCCTCACCCGTCCCCTAATCCTAACCCGTACGCTCACACTAACCCGCGCCCTCACACGTGCGCTCCGCCTAAACAGTTGTCGTACCCTCACCTGGACCCTAAACCGTCCCCGTCCCCTAACCCTAACCCTAGCCCGAACCCTAACCCTAAACCTTCCCCGAAGCCTTCCCCTCACCCGTCCCCTAATCCTAACCCGTACGCTCACACTAACCCGCGCCCTCACACGTACGCTCCCCCTAAACCGTTGTCGTACCCTCACCTGGACCCTAAACCGTCCCCGTCCCCTAACCCTAACCCTAGCCCGAACAATAACCCTAACCCTTCCCCGAAGCCTTCCCCTCACCCGTCCCCTAATCCTAACCCGTACGCTCACACTAACCCGCGCCCTCACACGTACGCTCCCCCTAAACCGTTGTCGTACCCTCACCTGGACCCTAAACCGTCCCCGTCCCCTAACCCTAACCCTAGCCCGAACCCTAACCCTAACCCTTCCCCGAAGCCTTCCCCTCACCCGTCCCCTAATCCTAACCCGTACGCTCACACTAACCCGCGCCCTCACACGTGCGCTCCCCCTAAACCGTTGTCGTACCCTCACCTGGACCCTAAACCGTCCCCTTCCCTAACCCTAACCCTAGCCCGAACCCTAAACCTAACCCTTCCCCGAACCCTTCCCCTCACCCGTTCCCTAATACTAACCCGTACGCTCACACTAACCCGCGCCGTCACACGTGCGCTCCGCCTAAACCGTTGTCGTACCCTCACCTGGACCCTAAACCGTCCCCATCCCCTAACACTAACCCTAGCCCGAACCCTAACCCTAACCCTTCCCCGAAGCCTTCCCCTCACCCGTCCCCTAATCCTAACCCGTACTCTCACACTAACCCGCGCCCTCACACGTACGCTCCCCCTAAACCGTTGTCGTACCCTCACCTGGACCCTAAACCGTCACCGTCCCCTAACCCTAACCCTAGCCCGAACCCTAACCCTAACCCTTCCCCGAAGCCTTCCCCTCACCCGTCCCCTAATCCTAACCCGTACGCTCACACTAACCCGAGCCCTCACACGTACGCTCCCCCTAAACCGTTGTCGTACCCTCACCTGGACCCTAAACCGTCCCCGTCCCCTAACCCTAACCCTAGCCCGAACCCTAACCCTAACACTTCCCCGAAGCCTTCCCCTCACCCGTCCCCTAATGCTAACCCGTAGGCTCACACTAACCCGCGCCCTCACACGTACGCTCCCCCTAAACTGTTGTCGTACCCTCACCTGGACCCTAAACCGTCCCCGTCCCCTAACCCTAACCCTAGCCCGAACCCTAACCCTAACCCTTCCCCGAAGCCTTCCCCTCACCCGTCCCCTAATGCTAACCCGTACGCTCACACTAACCCGCGCCCTCACACGTACGCTCCCCCTAAACCGTTGTCGTACCCTCACCTGGACCCTACACCGTCCCCGTCCCCTAACCCTAACCCTAGCCCGAACCCTAACCCTAACCCTTCCCCGAAGCCTTCCCCTCACCCGTCCCCTAATCCTAACCCGTACGCTCACCGTAACCCGCACCCTCACACGTACGCTCCCCCTAAACCGTTGTCGTACCCTCACCTGGACCCTAAACCGTCCCCGTCCCCTAACCCTAACCCTAGCCCGAACCCTAACCCTAACCCTTCCTCGAAGCCTTCCCCTCACCCGTCCCCTAATCCTAACCCGTACTCTCACACTAACCCGCGCCATCACACGTACGCTCCCCCTAAACCGTTGTCGTACCCTCACCTGGACGCTAAACCGTCCCCGTCCCCTAACCCTAACACTAGCCCGAACCCTAACCCTAACCCTTCCCCGAAGCCTTCCCCTCACCCGTCCCCTAATCCTAACCCGTACGCTCACACTAACCCGCGCCCTCACACGTGCGCTCCGCCTAAACCGTTGTCGTACCATCACCTGGACCCTAAATGTCCCCGTCACCTAACCCTAAACCTAACCCTAGCCCGAAACCTAAACCTAACCCTTCCCCGAAGCCTTCCCCTCACCCGTCCCCTAATCCTAACCCGTACGCTCACACTAACCCGCGCCCTCACACGTACGCTCCCCCTAAACCGTTGTCGTACCCTCACCTGGACCCTAAACCGTCCCCGACCCCTAACCCTAACCCTAGCCCGAACCCTAACCCTAACCCTTCCCCGAAGCCTTCCCCTCACCCGTCCCCTAATCCTAAACAGTACGCTCACACTAACCCGCGCCCTCACACGTACGCTCCCCCTAAACCGTTGTCGTACACTCACCTGGACCCTAAACCGTCCCCGTCCCCTAACCCTAACCCTAGCCCGAACCCTAACCCTAACACTTCCCCGAAGCCTTCCCCTCACCCGTCCCCTAATCCTAATCCGTACGCTCACACTAACCCGCGCACTCACACGTACGCTCCCACTAAACCGTTGTCATACCCTCATCTGGACCCTAAACCGTCCCCGTCCCCTAACCCTAACCCTAGCCCGAACCCTAAACCTAACCCTTCCCCGAAGCCTTCCCCTCACCCGTCCCCTAATCCTAACCCGTACGCTCACACTAACCCACGCCCTCACACGTGCGCTCTGCCTAAACCGTTGTCGTACCCTCACCTGGACCCTAAATGTCCTCGTCACCTAACCCTAACCCTAACCCTAGCCCGAACCCTAAACCTAACCCTTCCCCGAAGCCTTCCCCTCACCCGTCCCCTAATCCTAACCCGTACGCTCACACTAACCCGCGCCCTCACACGTACGCTCCCCCTAAACCGTTGTCGTACCCTCACCTGGACCCTAAACCGTCCCCGTCCCCTAACCCTAACCCTAGCCCGAACCCTAACCCTAACCCATCACCAAAGCCTTCCCCTCACCCGTCCCCTAATCCTAACGCGTACGCTCACACTAACCCGCGCCCTCACACGTACGCTCCCCCTAAACCGTTGTCGTACCCTCACCTGGACCCTAAATCGTCCCCGTCACCTAACCCTAACCCTAGCCCGAACCCTAACCCTAACCCTTCCCCGAAGCCTTCCCCTCACCCGTCCCCTAATTCTAACCCGTACGCTCACACTAACCCGCGCCCTCACAAGTACGCTCCGCCGAAACCGTTGTAGTACACTCACCTGGACCCTAAACCGTCCCCGTCCCCTAACCCTAACCCTAGCCCGAACCCTAACCCTAACCCTTCCCCGAAGCCTTCCCCTCACCCGTCCCCTAATCCTAACCCGTACGCTCACACTAACCCGCACCCTCACACGTACGCTCCCCCTAAACCGTTGTCGTACCCTCACCTGGACCCTAAACCGTCCCCATGCCCTAACCCTAACCCTAGCCCGAACCCTAACCCTAACCCTTCCCAGAAGCCTTCCCCTCACCAGTCCCCTAATCCTAACACGTACGCTCACACTAACCCACGCCCTCACACTTATGCTCCCCCTAAACCGTTGTCGTACCCTCACCTGGACCCTAAACCGTCCCCGTCACCTAACCCTAACCCTAACCCTAGCCCGAACCCTAACCCTAACCCTTCCCCAAAGCCTTCCCCTCACCCGTCCCCTAATCCTAACCCGTACGCTCACACTAACCCGCAACCTCACACGTGCGCTCCGCTGAAACCGTTGTCGTACCCTCACCTGGACCCTAAACCGTCCCTGTCCCCTAACCCTAACCCTAGCCTGAACCCTAACCCTAAACCTTCCCCGAAGCCTTCCCCTCACCCGTCCCCTAATCCTAACCCGTACGCTTACACTAACCCGCGCCCTCACACGTACGCTCCCCCTAAACCGTTGTCGTACCCTCACCTGGACCCTAAACCGTCCCCGTCCCCTAACCCTAACCCTAGCCCGAACCCTAACCCTAAGCCTTCCCCGAAGCCTTCCCCTCACCCGTCCCCTAATCCTAACCTGTACGCTCACACTAACCCGCGCCCTCACACGTACGCTCCCCCTAAACCGTTGTCGTACCCTCACCTGGACCCTAAACCGTCCCCGTCCCCTAACCCTAACCCTAGCCCGAACCCTAACCCTAACCCTTCCCCGAAGCCTTCCCCTCACCCGTCCCCTAATCCTAAACCGTATGCTCACACTAACCCGCGCCCTCACACGTATGCTCCCCCTAAACCGTTGTCGTACCCTCACCTGGACCCTAAACCGTCCCCGTCCCCTAAGCCTAACCCTACCCCGAACCCTAACCCTAACCCTTCCCCGAAGCCTTCCCCTCACCCGTCCCCTAATCCTAACCCGTACGCTCACACTAACCCGCGCCCTCACACATACGCTCCCCCTAAACCGTTGTCGTACCCTCACCTGGACCCTAAACCGTCCCCGTCCCCTAACCCTAACCCTAGCCCGAACCCTAACCCTAACCCTTCCCCGAAGCCTTCCCCTCACCCGTCCCCTAATCCTAACCCGTACGCTCACACTAACCCGCGCCCTCACACGTACGCTCCCCCTAAACCGTTGTACCCTCACCTGGACCCTAAACCGTCCCCGTCCCCTAACCCTAACCCTAGCCCGAACCCTAACCCTAACACTTCCCCGAAGCCTTCCCCTCACCCGTCCCCTAATCCTAACCCGTACGCTCACACTAACCCGCGCCCTCACACGTGCTCTCCGCCTAAACCGTTGTCGTACCCTCACCTGGACCCTAAACCGTCCCCGTCCCCTAACCCTAACCCTAGCCCGAACCCTAACCCTAACCCTTCCCCGAAGCCTTCCCCTCACCCGTCCCCTAATCCTAACCCGTACGCTCACACTAACCCGCGCCCTCACACGTACGCTCCCCCTAAACCGTTGTCGTACCCTCACCAGGACCCTAAACCGTCCCCGTCCCCTAACCCTAACCCTAGCCCGAACCCTAACCCTAACCCTTCCCCGAAGCCTTCCCCTCACCCGTCCCCTAATGCTAACACGTACGCTCACACTAACCCGCGCCCTCACACGTACGCTCCCCCTAAACCGTTGTCGTACCCTTACCTGGACCCGAAACCGTCCCCGTCCCCTAACCCTAACCCTAGCCCGAACCCTAACCCTAACCCTTCCCCGAAGCCTTCCCCTCACCCGTCCCCTAATCCTAACCCGTACGCTCAAACTAACCCGCGCCCTCACATGTACGCTCCCCCTAAACCGTTGTCGTAACCTCACCTGGACCCTAAACCGTCCCCGTCCCCTAACCCTAACCCTAGCCCGAACCCTAAACCTAACCCTTCCCCGAAGCCTTCCCCTCACCCGTCCCCTAATCCTAACCCGTACGCTCACACTAACCCACGCCCTCACACGTACGCTCCCCCTAAACCGTTGTCGTACCCTCACCTGGACCCTAAACCGTCCCCGTCCCCTAACCCTAACCCTAGCCCGAACCCTAACCCTAACCCTTCCCCAAAGCCTTCCCCTCACCCGTCCCCTAATCCTAACCCGTACGCTCACACTAACCCGCGCCCTCACAAGTACGCTCCGCCTAAACCGTAGTCATACCCTCACCTGAACCCTAAACCGTCCCCGTCCCCTAACTCTAACCCTAGCCCAAACCCTAACCCTAAATCTTCCCCGAAGCCTTCCCCTCACCCGTCCCCTAATCCTAACCCGTACGCTCACACTAACCCGCAACCTCACACGTGCACTCCGCCTAAACCTTTGTCGTACCCTCACCTGGACCCTAAACCGTCCCCGTCCCCTAACCCTAACCCTACCCCGAACCCTAACCCTAACCCTTCCCCGAAGCCTTCCCCTCACCCGTCCCCTAATCCTAACCCGTACGCTCACACTAACCCGCGCCCTCACACGTACGCTCCCCCTAAACCGTTGTCGTACCCTCACCTGGACCCTAAACCGTCCCCGTCCCCTAACCCTAACCCTAGCCCCAACCCTAACCCTAACCCTTCCGCGAAGCCTTCCCCTCACCCGTCCCCTAATCCTAACCCGTACGCTGACACTAACCCGCGCCCTCACACGTACGCTCCCCCTAAACCGTTGTCGTACCCTCACCTGGACCCTAAACCGTCCCTGTCCCCTAACCCTAACCCTAGCCCGAACCCTAAACCTAACCCTTCCCCGAAGCCTTCCCCTCACCCGTCCCCTAATCCTAACCCGTACGCTCACACTAACCCGCGCCCTCACACGTACGCTCCCCCTAAACCGTTGTCGTACCCTCACCTGGACCCTAAACCTTCCCCGTCCCCTAAGCCTAACCCTACACCGAACCGTAACCCTAACCCTTCCCCGAAGCCTTCCCCTCACCCGTCCCCTAATCCTAACCCGTACGCTCACACTAACCCGCGCCCTCACACATACGCTCCCCCTAAACCGTTGTCGTACCCTCACCTGGACCCTAAACCGTCCCCGTCCTCTAACCCTAACCCTAGCCCGAACCCTAACCCTAACCCTTCCCCGAAGCCTTCCCCTCACCCGTCCCCTAATCCTAACCCGTACGCTCACACTAACCCGCGCCCTCACTCGTACGCTCCCCCTAAACCGTTGTCGTACCCTCACCTGGACTCTAAACCGTCCCCGTCCCCTAACCCTAACCCTAGCCCGAACCCTAACCCTAACCCTTCCTCGAAGCCTTCCCCTCACCCGTCCCCTAATCCTAACCCGTACGCTCACACTAACCCGCGCCCTCACACGTGCGCTCCCCCTAAACCGTTGTCGTACCCTCACCTGGACCCTAAACCGTCCCCGTCCCGTAACCCTAACCCTAGCCCAAACCCTAACCCTAACCCTTCCCCGAAGCCTTCCCCTCACCCGTCCCCTAATCCTAACCCGTATGCTCACACTAACCCGCGCCCTCACACGTACGCTCCCCCTAAACCGTTGTCGTACCCTCACCTGGACCCTAAACCGTCCCCGTCCCCTAACCCTAACCCTAGCCCGAACCCTAACCCTAACTCTTCCCCGAAGCCTTCCCCTCACCCGTCCCCTAATCCTAACCCGTACGCTCACACTAACCCGCGCCCTCACACGTACGCTCCCCCTAAACCGTTGTCGTACCCTCACCTGGACCCTAAACCGTCCCCGTCCCCTAACCCGAACCCTAGCCCGAACCCTAACCCTAACCCTTCCCCGAAGCCTTCCCCTCACCCGTCCCCTAATCCTAACACATACGCTCACACTAACCCGGGCCGTCACACGTACGCTCCCCCTAAACCGTTGTCGTACCCTCACCTGGACCCTAAACCGTCCCCGTCCCCTAATCCTAACCCTAGCCCGAACTCTAACCCTAACCCTTCACCGAAGCCTTCCCCTCACCCGTCCCCTAATCCTAACCCGTACGCTCACACTAACCCGCCCCCTCACACGTACGCTCCCCGTAAACCGTTGTCGTACCCACACCTGGACCCTAAACCGTCCCCGTCCCCTAACCCTAACCCTAGCCCAAACCCTAACCCTAACCCTTCCCCGAAGCCTTCCCCTCACCCGTCCCCTAATCCTAACCCGTACGCTCACACTAACCCGCGCCCTCACACGTGCGCTCCGCCTAAACCGTTGTCGTACTCTCACCTGGACCCTAAACCGTCCCCGTCCCCTAACCCTAACCCTAGCCCAAATCCTAACCCTAACCCTTCCCCGAAGCCTTCCCCTCACCCGTCCCCTAATCCTAACCCGTACGCTCACACTAACCCGTGCCCTCACACGTACGCTCCCCCTAAACCGTTGTCGTACCCTCACCTGGACCCTAAACCGTCCCCGTCCCCTAACCCTAACCCTAGCCCGAACCCTAACCCTAACCCTTCCCCGAAGCCTTCCCCTCACCCGTCCCCTAATCCTAACCCGTACGCTCACACTAACCCGCGCCCTCACACGTACGGTCCCGCTAAACCGTTCTCTTACCCTCACCTGGACCCTAAACCGTCCCCGTCCCCTAACCCTAACCCTAGCCCGAACCCTAACCCTAACACTTCCCCGAAGCCTTCCCCTCACCCGTCCCCTAATCCTAAACCGTATGCTCACACTAACCCGCGCCCTCACACGTACGCTCCCCCTAAACCGTTGTCGTACCCTCACCTGGACCCTAAACCGTCCCCGTCCCCTAACCCTAACCCTACCCCGAACCCTAACCCTAACCCTTCCCCGAAGCCTTCCCCTCACCCGTCCCCTAATCCTAACCCGTACGCTCACACTAACCCGCGCCCTCACACATACGCTCCCCCTAAACCGTTGTCGTACCCTCACCTGGACCCTAAACCGTCCCCGTCCCCTAACCCTAACCCTAGCCCGAACCCTAACCCTAACCCTTCCCCGAAGCCTTCCCCTCACCCGTCCCCTAATCCTAACCCGTACGCTCACACTAACCCGCGCCCTCACACGTACGCTCCCCCTAAACCGTTGTACCCTCACCTGGACCCTAAACCGTCCCCGTCCCCTAACCCTAACCCTAGCCCGAACCCTAACCCTAACCCTTCCCCGAAGCCTTCCCCTCACCCGTCCCCTAATCCTTACCCGTACGCTCACACTAACCCGCGCCCTCACACGTGCGCTCCGCCTAAACCGTTGTCGTACCCTCACCTGGACCCTAAACCGTCCCCGTCCCCTAACCCTAACCCTAGCCCGAACCCTAACCCTAACCCTTCCCCGAAGCCTTCCCCTCACCCGTCCCCTAATCGTAACCCGTACGCTCACAATAACCCGCGCCCTCACACGTACGCTCCCCCTAAACCGTTGTCGTACCCTGACCAGGACCCTAAACCGTCCCCGTCCCCTAACCCTAGCCCTAGCCCGAACCCTAACCCTAACCCTTCCCCGAAGCCTTCCCCTCACCCGTCCCCTAATGCTAACACGTACGCTCACACTAACCCACGCCCTCACACGTACGCTCCCCCTAAACCGTTGTCGTACCCTCACCTGGACCCTAAACCGTCCCCGTCCCCTAACCCTAACCCTAGCCCGAACCCTAACCCTAACCCTTCCCCGAAGCCTTCCCCTCACCCGTCCCCTAATCCTAACCCGTACGCTCACACTAACCCGCGCCCTCACACGTACGCTCCCCCTAAACCGTTGTCGTACCCTCACCTGGACCCTAAACCGTCCCCGTCCCCTAACCCTAACCCTAGCCCGAACCCTAACCCTAACCCTTCCCCGAAGCCTTCCCCTCACCCGTCCCCTAATCCTAACCCGTACGCTCACACTAACCCGCGCCCTCACACGTACGCTCCCCCTAAACCGTTGTCGTACCCTCACCTGGACCCTAAACCGTCCCCGTCCCCTAACCCTAACCCTAGCCCGAACCCTAACCCTAACCCTTCCCCGAAGCCTTCCCCTCACCCGTCCCCTAATCCTAACCCGTACGCTCACACTAACCCGCGCCCTCACACGTGCGCTCCCCCTAAACCGTTGTCGTACCCTCACCTGGACCCTAAACCGTCCCCTTCCCTAACCCTAACCCTAGCCCGAACCCTAAACCTAACCCTTCCCCGAAGCCTTCCCCTCACCCGTCCCCTAATGCTAACCCGTACGCTCACACTAACCCGCGCCCTCACACGTACGCTCCCCCTAAACCGTTGTCGTACCCTCACCTGGACCCTAAACCGTCCCCGTCCCCTAACCCTAACCCTAGCCCGAACCCTAACCCTAACCCTTCCCCGAAGCCTTCCCCTCACCCGTCCCCTAATCCTAACCCGTACGCTGAAACTAACCCGCGCCCTCACATGTACGCTCCCCCTAAACCGTTGTCGTAACCTCACCTGGACCCTAAACTGTCCCCGTCCCCTAACACTAACCCTAGCCCAAACCCTAACCCTAAACCTTCCCCGAAGCCTTCCCCTCACCCGTCCCCTAATCCTAACCCGTACGCTCACACTAACCCGCAACCTCACACGTGCACTCCGCCTAAACCGTTGTCGTACCCTCACCTGGACCCTAAACCTTCCCCGTCCCCTAACCCTAACCCTAGCCCGAACCCTAACCCTAACTTTTCCCCGAAGCCTTCCCCTCACCCGTCCCCTAATCCTAACCCGTACGCTCACACTAACCCGCGCCCTCACACGTACGCTCCCCCTAAACCGTTGTCGTACCCTCACCTGGACCCTAAACCTTCCCCGTCCCCTAACCCTAACCCTAGCCCGAACCCTAACCCTAACCCTTCCCCGAAGCCTTCCCCTCACCCGTCCCCTAATCCTAACCCGTACGCTCACACTAACCCGCGCCCTCACACGTACGCTCCCCCTAAACCGTTGTCGTACCCTCACCTGGACCCTAAACCGTCCCCGTCCCCTAACCCTAACCCTAGCCCGAACCCTAACCCTAACCCTTCCCCGAAGCCTTCCCCTCACCCGTCCCCTAATCCTAACCCGTACGCTCACACTAACCCGCGCCCTCACACGTACGCTCCCCCTAAACCGTTGTCGTACCCTCACCTGGACCCTAAACCTTCCCCGTCCGCTAAGCCTAACCCAGCACAGAACCCTAACCCTAACCCTTCCCCGAAGCCTTCCCCTCACCCGTCCCCTAATCCTAACCCGTACGCTCACACTAACCCACGCCCTAAAACATACGCTCCCCCTAAACCGTTGTCGTACACTCACCTGGACCCTAAACCGTCCCCGTCCCCTAACCCTAACCCTAGCCCGAACCGTAACTCTAACCCTTCCCCGAAGCCTTCCCCTCACCCGTCCCCTAATCCTAACCCGTACGCTCACACTAACCCGCGCCCTCACACGTACGCTCCCCCTAAACCGTTGTCGTACCCTCACCTGGACCCTAAAACGTCCCCGTCCCCTGACCCTAACCCTAGCCCGAACCCTAACCCTAACCCTTCCCCGAAGCCTTCCCCTCACCCGTCCCCTAATCCTAACCCGTACGCTCACACTAACCCGCGCCCTCACACGTGCGCTCCGCCGAAACCGTTGTCGTACCCTCACCTGGACCCTAAACCGTCCCCGTCCCCTAAACCGAACCCTAGCCCGAACCCTAACCCTAACCCTTCCCCGAAGCCTTCCCCTCACCCGTCCCCTAATCCTAACCCGTACGCTCACACTAACCCGCGCCCTCACACGTGCGCTCCACCTAAACCGTTGTCATACACTCACCTGGACCCTAAACCGTCCCCGTCCCCTAACCCTAACCCTAGCCCGAACCCTAACCCTAACCCTTCCCCGAAGCCTTCCCCTCACCCGTCCCCTAATCCTAACCCGTACGCTCACACTAACCCGCGCCCTCACACGTACGCTCCCCCTAAACCGTTGTCGTACCCTCACCTGGACCCTAAACCTTCCCCATCCCCTAACCCTAACCCTAGCCCGAACCCTAACCCTAACCCTTCCCCGAAGCCTTCCCCTCACCCGTCCTCTAATGCTAACCCGTAGGCTCACACTAACCCGCGCCCTCACACGTACGCTCCCCCTAAACTGTTGTCGTACCCTCACCTGGACCCTAAACCGTCCCCGTCCCCTAACCCTAACCCTAGCCCGAACCCTAAACCTAACCCTTCCCCGAAGCCTTCCCCTCACCCGTCCCCTAATCCTAACCTGTACGCTCACACTAACCCGCGCCCTCACACGTACGCTCCCCCTAAACCGTTGTCGTACCCTCACCTGGACCCTAAACCGTCCCCGTCCCCTAACCCTAACCCTAGCCCGAACCCTAACCCTAACCCTTCCCCGAAGCCTTCCCCTCACCCGTCCCCTAATCCTAACCCGTACGCTCACACTAACCCGCGCCCTCACACGTGCGCTCCGCTTAAACCGTTGTCGTACCCTCACCTGGACCCTAAACCGTCCCCGTCCCCTAACCCTAACCCTAGCCCGAACCCTAACCCTAACCCTTCCCCGAAGCCTTCCCCTCACCCATCCCCTAATCCTAACCCGTACGCTCACACTAACCCGCGCCCTCACACGTGCGCTCCGCCTAAACCGTTGTCATACCCTCACCTGGACCCTAAACCGTCCCCGTCCCCTAACCCTAACCCTAGCCCGAACCCTGACCCTAACCCTTCCCCGAAGCCTTCCCCTCACCCGTCCCCTAATCCTAACCCGTACGCTCACACTAACCCGCGCCCTCACACATGCGCTCCGCCTAAACCGTTGTCGTACCCTCACCTGGACCCTAAACCGTCCCCGTCCCCTAACCCTAACCCTAGCCCGAACCCTAACCCTAACCCTTCCCCGAAGCCTTCCCCTCACCCGTCCCCTAATCCTAACCCGTACGCTCACACTAACCGGCGCCCTCACACGTACGCTCCCCCTAAACCGTTGTCGTACCCTCACCTGGACTCTAAACCGTCCCCGTCCCTTACCCCAAACCCTAGCCCGAACCCTAACCCTAACCCTTCCCCGAAGCCTTCCCCTCACCCGTCCCCTAATCCTAACCCGTACGCTCACACTAACCCGCGCCCTCACACGTACGCTCCCCCTAAACCGTTGTCGTACCCTCACCTGGACCCTAAACCGTCCCCGTCCCCTAAGCCTAACCCTAGCCCGAACCCTAACCCTAACCCTTCCCCGAAGCCTTCCCCTCACCCGTCCCCTAATCCTAACCCGTACGCTCACACTAACCCGCGCCCTCACACATACGCTCCCCCTAAACCGTTGTCGTACCCTCACCTGGACCCTAAACCGTCCCCGTCCCCTAACCCTAACCCTAGCCCGAACCCTAACCCTAACCCTTCCGCGAAGCCTTCCCCTCACCCGTCCCCTAATCCTAACCCGTACGCTGACACTAACCCGCGCCCTCACACGTACGCTCCCCCTAAACCGTTGTCGTACCCTCACCTGGACCCTAAACCGTCCCCGTCCCCTAACACTAACCCTAGCCCGAACCCTAACCCTAACCCTTCCCCGAAGCCTTGCCCTCACCCGTCCCCTAATGCTAACCCGTACGCTCACACTAACCCGCGCCCTCACACATAAGCTCCCCCTAAACCGTTGTCGTACCCTCACCTGGACCCTAAACCGTCACCGTCCCCTAAGCCTAACCCTAGCCCGAACCCTAACCCTAACCCTTCCCCGAAGCCTTCCCCTCACCCGTCCCCTAATCCTAACCCGTACGCTCACACTAACCCGCGCCCTCACACGTACGCTCCCCCTAAACCGTTGTCGTACCCTCACCTGGACCCTAAACCGTCCCCGTCCCCTAACCCTAACCCTAGCCCGAACCCTAACCCTAACCCTTCCCCGAAGCCTTCCCCTCACCCGTCCCCTAATCCTAACCCGTACGCTCACACTAACCCGCGCTCTCACACATACGCTCCCCCTAAACCGTTGTCGTACCCTCACCTGGACCCTAAACCGTCCCCGTCCCCTAACCCTAACCCTAGCTCGAACCCTAACCCTAACCCTTCCCCGAAGCCTTCCCCTCACCCGTCCCCTAATCCTAACCCGTACGCTGACACTAACCCGCGCCCTCACACGTACGCTCCCCCTAAACCGTTGTCGTACCCTCACCTGGACCCTAAACCATCCCCATCCCCTAACCCTAACCCTAGCCCGAACCCTAACCCTAACCCTTTCCCGAAGCCTTCCCCTCACCCGTCCCCTAATCCTAACTCGTACGCTCACACTAACCCACGCCCTCATACGTGCGCTCCGCCTAAACCGTTGTCGTACACTCACCTGGACCCTAAACCGTCCCCGTCCCCTAACCCTAACCCTAGCCCGAACCCTAACCCTAACCCTTCCCCGAAGCCTTCCCCTCACCCGTCCCCTAATCCTAACCCGTACGCTCACACTAACCCGCGCCCTCACACGTACGCTCCCCGTAAACCGTTGTCGTACCCTCACCTGGACCCTAAACCGTCCCCATCCCCTAACCCTAACCCTAGCCCGAACCCTAACCCTAACCCTTCCCCAAAGCCTTCCCCTCACCCGTCCCCTAATCCTAACCCGTACGCTCACACTAACCTGCGCCCTCACACGTACGCTCCCCCTAAACCGTTGTCGTACCCTCACCTGGACCCTAAACCGTCCCCGTCCCCTAACCCTAACCCTAGCCCGAACCCTAACCCTAATCCTTCCCCGAAGCCTTCCTCTCACCCGTCCCCTAATCCTAACCCGTACGCTCACACTAACCCGCGCCGTCACAAGTACGCTCCGCATAAACCGTAGTCGTACCCTCACCTAGACCCTAAACCGTCCCCGTCCCCTAACTCTAACCCTAGCCCGAACCCTAACCCTAAACCTTCCCCGAAGTCTTCCCCTCACCCGTCCCCTAATCCTAACCCGTACGCTCACACTAACCATCCCCCTCACACGTACGCTCCCCGTAAACCGTTGTTGTACCCTCACCTGGACCCTAAACCGTCCCCTAACCCTAACCCTAACCCTAGCCCAAACCCTAACCCTAACCCTTCCCCGAAGCCTTCCCCTCACCCGTCCCCTAATCCTAACCCGTACGCTCACACTAACCCGCGCCCTCACACGTACGCTCCCCCTAAACCGTTGTCGTACCCTCACTTGGACCCTAAACCGTCCCCGTCCCCTAACCCTAACCCTAGGTCGAACCCTAACCCTAACCCTTCCCCGAAGCCTTCCCCTCACACGTCCCCTAATGCTAACCCGTACGCTCACACTAACCCGCGCCCTCACACGTACGCTCCCCCTAAACCGTTATCGTACCCTCACCTGGACCCTAAACCGTCCCCGTCCCCTAACCCTAACCCTAGCCCGAACCCTAACCCTAACCCTTCCCCGAAGCCTTACCCTCACCCGTCCCCTAATCCTAACCCGTACGCTCACACTAACCCGCGCCCTCACACGTACGCTCCCCCTAAACCGTTGTCGTACCCTCACCTGGACCCTAAACCGTCCCCGTCCCCTAACCCTAACCCTAGCCCGAACCCTAACCCTAACCCTTCCCCGAAGCCTTCCCGTCACCCGTCCCCTAATCCTAACCCGTACACTCACACTAACCCGCGCCCTCACACGTGCGCTCCGCCTAAACCGTTGTCGTACCCTCACATGGACCCTACACCGTCCCCGTCCCCTAACCCTAACCCTAGCCCGAACCCTAACCCCAACCCTTCCCCGAAGCCTTCCCCTCACCCGTCCCCTAATCCTAAACCGTACGCTCACACTAACCCGCGCCCTCACACGTACGCTCCCCCTAAACCGTTGTCGTACCCTCACCTGGACCCTAAACCGTCCCCGTCCCCTAACCCTAACCCTAGCGCGAACCCTAACCCTAACCCTTCCCCGAAGCCTTCCCCTCACCCGTCCCCTAATCCTAACCCGTACGCTCACACTAACCCACGCCCTCACACGTACGCTCCCCCTAAACCGTTGTCGTACCCTCACCTGGACCCTAAACCGCCCCCGTCCCCTAACCCTAACCCTAGCCCGAACCCTAACCCTAACCCTTCCCCGAAGCCTTCCCCTCACCCGTGCCCTAATCCTAACCCGTACGCTCACACTAACCCGCGCCCTCACATGTGCGCTCCGCCTAAACCGTTGTAGTACCCTCACCTGGACCCTAAACCGTCCCCGTCCCCTAACCCTAACCCTAGCCCGAACCCTAACCCTAACCCTTCCCCGAAGCCTTCCCCTCACCCGTCCCCTAATCCTAACACGTACGCTCACACTAACCGGCGCCCTCACACGTACGCTCCCCCTAAACCGTTGTCGTACCCTCACCTGGACCCTAAACCGTCCCCGTCCCCTAACCCTAACCCTAGCCCGAACCCTAACCCTAACCCTTCCCCGAAGCCTTCCCCTCCCCCGTCCCCTAATCCTAACCCGTATGCTCACACTAACCCGCGCCCTCACACGTACGCTCCCCCTAAGCCGTTGTCGTACCCTCACCTGGACCCTAAACCGTCCCCGTCCCCTAACTCTAACCCTAGCCCGAACCCTAACCCTAACCCTTCCCCGAAGCCTTCCCCTCACCCGTCCCCTAATCCTAACCCGTACGCTCACACTAACCCGCGCCCTCACACGTACGCTCCACCTAAACCGTTGTCGTACCCTCACCTGGACCCTAAACCGTCCCCGTCCCCTAACCCTAACCCTAGCCCGAAACCTAACCCTAACCCTTCCCCGAAGCCTTCCCCTCACCCGTCCCCTAATCCTAACCCGTACGCTCACACTAACCCGCGCCCTCACACGTACGCTCCCTCTAAACCGTTGTCGTACCCTCACCTGGACCCTAAACCGTCCCCGTCCCCTAACCCTAACCCTAGCCCGAACCCTAACCCTAACCCTTCCCCGAAGCCTTCCCCTCACCCGTCCCCTAATCCTAACCCGTACGCTCACACTAACCCGCGCCCTCACACGTACGCTCGCCCTAAACCGTTGTCGTACCCTCACCTGGACCCTCAACCGTCCCCGTCCCCTAACCCTAACCCTAGCCCGAACCCGAAACCTAACCCTTCACCGAAGCCTTCCCCTGACCCGTCCCCTAATCCTAACCCGTACGCTCACACTAACCCGCGCCCTCACATGTACGCTCCCCCAAATCGTTGTCATACACTCACCTGGACCCTAAACCGTCCCAGTCCCCTAAACCAAGCCCTAGACCGAACCCTAACCCTAACCCTTTCCCGAAGCCTTCCCCTCACCCGTCCCCTAATCCTAACCCGTACGCTCATACTAACCTGCACCCTCACACGTACGATCCCCCTAAACCGTTGTCATACCCTCACCTGGACCCTAAACCGTCCCCGTCCCCTAACCCTAACCCTAGCCCGAACCCTAACCCTAACCCTTCCCCGAAGCCTTCCCCTCACCCGTCCCCTAATCCTAACCTGTACTCTAACACTAACCCGAGCCCTCACACGTACGCTCCCCCTAAACCGTTGTCGTACCCTCACCTGGACCCTAAACCGTCCCCGTCCCCTAACCCTAACCCTAGCCCGAACCCTAACCCTAACCCTTCCCCGAAGCCTTCCCCTCACCCGTCCCCTAATCCTAACCCGTACGCTCACACTAACCCGCGCCCTCACACGTACGCTCGCCCTAAACCGTTGTTGTACCCTCACCTGCACCCTAAACCATCCCCGTCCCCTAACCCTAACCCTAGCCTGAACCCTAACCCTAACCCTTCCCCGAAGCCTTCCACTCACCCGTCCCCTAATCCTAACCCGTACGCTCACACTAACCCGCGCCCTCACACGTACGCTCCCCCTAAACCGTTGTCGTACCCTCACCTGGACCTAAAACCGTCCCCATCCCCTAACCCTAACCCTAGCCCCAACCCTAACCCTAACGCTTCCCCGAAGCCTTCCCCTCACCCGTCCCCTAATCCTAACCCGTATGCTCACACTAACCAGCGCCCTCACACATACGCTCCCCCGAAACCGTTGTCGTACCCTCACCTGGACCCTAAACCGTCCCCGTCCCCTAACCCTAACCGTAGCCCGAACCCTAACCCTAACACTTCCCCGAAGCCTTCCCCTCACCCGTCCCCTAATCCTAACCCGTACGCTCACACTAACCCGCGCCCTCACACGTACGCTCGCCCTAAACCGTTGTTGTACCCTCACCTGCACCCTAAACCGTCCCCGTCCCCTAACCCTAACCCTAGCCCGAACCCTAACCCTAACCCTTCCCCGAAGCCTTCCACTCACCCGTCCCCTAATCCTAACCCGTACGCTCACACTAACCCGCGCCCTCACACGTACGCTCCCCCTAAACCGTTGTCGTACCCTCACCTGGACCTAAAACCGTCCCCATCCCCTAACCCTAACCCTAGCCCCAACCCTAACCCTAACGCTTCCCCGAAGCCTTCCCCTCACCCGTCCCCTAATCCTAACCCGTATGCTCACACTAACCAGCGCCCTCACACATACGCTCCCCCGAAACCGTTGTCGTACCCTCACCTGGACCCTAAACCGTCCCCGTCCCCTAACCCTAACCCTAGCCCGAACCCTAACCCTAACACATCCCCGAAGCCTACCCCTCACCCGTCCCCTAATCCTAACCCGTAAGCTCACACTAACCCACGCCCTCACATGTACGCTCTCCCTAAACCGTTGTCGTACCCTCACCTGGACCCTATACCATCCCCGTCCCCTAACCCTAACCCTAGCCCGAACCCTAACCCTAACCCTTCCCCGAAGCCTTCCCCTCACCCGTCCCCTAATCCTAACCCGTACGCTCACACTAACCCGCGCCCTCACACGTACGCTCGCCCTATACCGTTGTCGTACCCTCACCTGGACCCTAAACCGTCCCCGTCCCCTAACCCTAACCCTAGCCCGAACCCTAACCCTAACCCTTCCCCGAAGCCTTCCCCTCACCCGTCCCTAATCCTAACCCGTACGCTCACACTAACCCGCGCCCTCACACGTACGCTCCCCCTAAACAGTTGTCGTACCCTCACCTGGACCCTAAACCGTCCCCGTCCCCTAACCCTAACCCTAGCCCGAACCCTAACCCTAACCCTTCCCCGAAGCCTTCCCCTCACCCGTCCCCTAATCCTAACGCGTACGCCCACACTAACCCGCGCCCTCACACGTACGCTCCCCCTAAACCGTTGTCGTACTCTCACCTGGACACTAAACCGTCCCCGTCCCCTAACCCTAACCCTAGCCCGAACCCTAACCCTAACCCTTCCCCGAAGCCTTCCTCTCACCCGTCCCCTAATCCTAACCCGTACGCTCACACTAACCCGCGCCCTCACACGTACGCTCGCCCTAAACCGTTGTCGTACCCTCACCTGGACCCTAAACCGTCCCCGTCCCCTAACCCTAACCCTAGCCCGAACCCTAACCCTAACCCTTCCCCAAAGCCTTCCCCTCTCCCGTCCCCTAATCCTAACCCGTACGCTCACACTAACCCGCGCCCTCACACGTACGCTCCCCCAAATCGTTGTCATACCCTCACTTGGACCCTAAACCGTCCCAGTCCCCTAACCCAAACCCTAGCCCGAACCCTAACCCTAACCCTTTCCAGAAGCCTTCCCCTCACCCGTCCCCTAATCCTAACCCGTACGCTCATACTAACCTGCACCATCACACGTACGATCCCCCTAAACCGTTGTCGTACCCTCACCTGGACCCTAACCGTCCCCGTCCCCTAACCCTAACCCTAGCCCGAACCCTAACCCTAACCCTTCCCTGAAGCCTTCCCCTCATCCGTCCCCTAATCCTAACCTGTACGCTCACACTAACCCGCGCCCTCACACGTACACTACCCCTAAACCGTTGTCGTACCCTCACCTGGACCCTAAACCGTCCCCGTCCCCTAACCCTAACCCTAGCCCGAACCCTAACCCTAACCCTTCCCCGAAGCCTTCCCCTCACCCGTCCCCTAATCCTAACCCGTACGCTCACACTAAACCGCGCCCTCACACGTACGCTCGCCCTAAACCGTTGTCGTACCCTCACCTGGACCCTAAACCGTCCCCGTCCCCTAACCCTAACCCTAGCCCGAACCCTAACCCTAACCCTTCCCCGAAGCCTTCCCCTCACCCGTCCCCTAATCCTAACCCGTACGCTCACACTAACCCGCGCCCTCACACGTACGCTCCCCCTAAACCGTTGTCGTACCCTCACCTGGACCCTAAACCGTCCCCGTCCCCTAACCCTAACCCTAGCCCGAACCCTAACCCTAACCCTTCCCCGAAGCCTTCCCCTCACCCGTCCCCTAATCCTAACCCGTACGCTCACACTAACCCGCGCCCTCACACGTACGCTCCGCCTAAACCGTTGTCGTACCCTCACCTGGACCCTAAAACGTCCCCGTCCCCTAACCCTAACCCTAGCCCGAACCCTAACCCTAACCCTTCCCCGAAGCCTTCCCCTCACCCGTCCCCTAATCCTAACCCGTATGCTCACACTAACCCGCGCCCTCACACGTACGCTCCCCCTAAAACGTTGTAGTACCCTCAACTGGACCCTAACCCGTCCCCGTCCGCTAACCCTAACCCCAGGCCGAACCCTAACCCTAACCCTTCCCCGAAGCCTTCCACTCACCCGTCCCCTAATCCTAACCCGTACGCTCACACTAACCCGCGCCCTCACACGTACGCTCCCCCTAAACCGTTGTCGTACCCTCACCTGGACCTTAAACCGTCCCCGTCCCCGAACCCTAAACCTAGCCCCAACCCTAACCCTAACGCTTCCCCGAAGCCTTCCCCTCACCCGTCCCCTAATCCTAACCCGTACGCTCACACTAACCCACGCCCTCACATGTACGCTCCCCCTAAACCGTTGTCGTACCCTCACCTGGACCCTAAACCGTCCCCGTCCCCTAACCCTAACCCTAGCCCGAACCCTAACCCTAACCCTTCCCCGAAGCCTTCCCCTCACCCGTCCCCTAATCCTAAACCGTACGCTCACACTAACCCGCGCCCTCACACGTACGCTCGCCCTATACCGTTGTCGTACCCTCACCTGGACCCTAAACCGTCCCCGTCCCCTAACCCTAACCCTAGCCCGAACCCTAACCCTAACCCTTCCCCGAAGCCTTCCCCTCACCCGTCCCCTAATCCTAACCCGTATGCTCACACTAACCCGCGCCCTCACACGTACGCTCCCCCTAAACCGTTGTCGTACCCTCACCTGGACCCTAAACCGTCCCTGTCCCCTAACCCTAACCCTAGCCCGAACCCTAACCCTAACCCTTCCCCGAAGCCTTCCCCTCACCCGTCCCCTAATCCTAACCCGTACGCTCACACTAACCCGCGCCCTCACACGTACGCTCCCCCTAAGCCGTTGTCGTACCCTCACCTGGACCCTAAACCGTCCCCGTCCCCTAACTCTAACCCTAGCCCGAACCCTAACCCTAACCCTTCCCCGAAGCCTTCCCCTCACCCGTCCCCTAATCCTAACCCGTACGCTCACACTAACCCGCGCCCTCACACGTACGCTCCACCTAAACCGTTGTCGTACCCTCACCTGGACCCTAAACCGTCCCCGTCCCCTAACCCTAACCCTAGCCCGAACCCTAACCCTAACCCTTCCCCGAAGCCTTCCCCTCACCCGTCCCCTAATCCTAACCCGTACGCTCACACTAACCCGCGCCCTCACACGTACGCTCCCTCTAAACCGTTGTCGTACCCTCACCTGGACCCTAAACCGTCCCCGTCCCCTAACCCTAACCCTAGCCCGAACCCTAACCCTAACCCTTCCCCGAAGCCTTCCCCTCACCCGTCCCCTAATCCTAACCCGTACGCTCACACTAAACCGCGCCCTCACACGTACGCTCGCCCTATACCGTTGTCGTACCCTCACCTGGACCCTAAACCGTCCCCGTCCCCTAACCCTAACCCTAGCCCGAACCCTAACCCTAACCCTTCCCCGAAGCCTTCCCCTCACCCGTCCCCTAATCCTAACCCGTACGCTCACACTAACCCGCGCCCTCACACGTATGCTCCCCCTAAACCGTTGTCGTACCCTCACCTGGACCCTAAACCGTCCCCGTCCCCTAACCCTAACCCTAGCCCGAACCCTAACCCTAACCCTTCCCCGAAGCCTTCCCCTCACCCGTCCCCTAATTCTAACGCGTACGCCCACACTAACCCGCGCCCTCACACGTACGCTCACCCTAATCCGTTGTCGTACCCTCACCTGGACCCTAAACAGTCCCCGTCCCCTAACCCTAACCCTAGCCCGAACCCTAACCCTAACACTTCCCCGAAGCCTTCCCCTCACCCGTCCCCTAATCCTAACCCGTACGCTCACACTAACCCATGCCCTCACACGTACGCTCGCCCTAAAACGTTGTCGTACCCTCACCTGGACCTTAAACCATCCCCGTCCCCTAACCCTAACCCTAGCCCGAAGCCTAAACCTAACCCTTCCCCGAAGCCTTCCCCTCACCCGTCCCCTAATCCTAACCCGTACGCTCACACTAACCCGCGCCCTCACACGTACGCTCCCCCTAAACCGTTGTCGTACCCTCACCTGGACCCTAAACCGTCCCCGTCCCCTAACACTAACCCTAGCCCGAACCCTAACCCTAACCCTTCCCCGAAGCCTACCCCTCACCCGTCCCCTAATCCTAACCCGTAAGCTCACACTAACCCACGCCCTCACATGTACGCTCTCCCTAAACCGTTGTCGTACCCTCACCTGGACCCTATACCGTCCCCATCCCCTAACACTAACCCTAGCCCGAACCCTAACCCTAACCCTTCCCCGAAGCCTTCCCCTCACCCGTCCCCTAATCCTAAACCGTACGCTCACACTAACCCGCGCCCTCACACGTACGCTCGCCCTATACCGTTGTCGTACCCTCACCTGGACCCTAAACCGTCCCCGTCCCCTAACCCTAACCCTAGCCCGAACCCTAACCCTAACCCTTCCCCGAAGCCTTCCCCTCACCCGTCCCCTAATCCTAACCCGTATGCTCACACTAACCCGCGCCCTCACACGTACGCTCCCCCTAAACCGTTGTCGTACCCTCACCTGGACCCTAAACCGTCCCTGTCCCCTAACCCTAACCCTAGCCCGAACCCTAACCCTAACCCTTCCCCGAAGCCTTCCCCTCACCCGTCCCCTAATCCTAACCCGTACGCTCACACTAACCCGCGCCCTCACACGTACGCTCCCCCTAAGCCGTTGTCGTACCCTCACCTGGACCCTAAACCGTCCCCGTCCCCTAACTCTAACCCTAGCCCGAACCCTAACCCTAACCCTTCCCCGAAGCCTTCCCCTCACCCGTCCCCTAATCCTAACCCGTACGCTCACACTAACCCGCGCCCTCACACGTACGCTCCACCTAAACCGTTGTCGTACCCTCACCTGGACCCTAAACCGTCCCCGTCCCCTAACCCTAACCCTAGCCCGAACCCTAACCCTAACCCTTCCCCGAAGCCTTCCCCTCACCCGTCCCCTAATCCTAACCCGTACGCTCACACTAACCCGCGCCCTCACACGTACGCTCCCTCTAAACCGTTGTCGTACCCTCACCTGGACCCTAAACCGTCCCCGTCCCCTAACCCTAACCCTAGCCCGAACCCTAACCCTAACCCTTCCCCGAAGCCTTCCCCTCACCCGTCCCCTAATCCTAACCCGTACGCTCACACTAACCCGCGCCCTCACACGTACGCTCGCCCTAAACCGTTGTCGTACCCTCACCTGGACCCTCAACCCTCCCCGTCCCCTAACCCTAACCCTAGCCCGAACCCGAAACCTAACCCTTCCCCGAAGCCTTCCCCTGACCCGTCCCCTAATCCTAACCCGTACGCTCACACTAACCCGCGCCCTCACACGTACGCTCCCCCAAATCGTTGTCATACACTCACCTGGACCCTAAACCGTCCCAGTCCCCTAACCCAAACCCTAGACCGAACCCTAACCCTAACCCTTTCCCGAAGCCTTCCCCTCACCCGTCCCCTAATCCTAACCCGTACGCTCATACTAACCTGCACCCTCACACGTACGATCCCCCTAAACCATTGTCATACCCTCACCTGGACCCTAAACCGTCCCCGTCCCCTAACCCTAACCCTAGCCCGAACCCTAACCCTAACCCTTCCCCGAAGCCTTCCCCTCACCCGTCCCCTAATCCTAACCTGTACGCTAACACTAACCCGAGCCCTCACACGTACGCTCCCCCTAAACCGTTGTCGTACCCTCACCTGGACCTTAAACCGTCCCCGTCCCCTAACCCTAAACCTAGCCCCAACCCTAACCCTAACGCTTCCCCGAAGCCTTCCCCTCACCCGTCCCCTAATCCTAACCCGTACGCTCACACTAACCCGCGCCCTCACACGTACGCTCGCCCTATACCGTTGTCGTACCCTCACCTGGACCCTAAACCGTCCCCGTCCCCTAACCCTAACCCTAGCCCGAACCCTAACCCTAACCCTTCCCCGAAGCCTTCCCCTCACCCGTCCCCTAATCCTAACCCGTACGCTCACAATAACCCGCGCCCTCACACGTATGCTCCCCCTAAACCGTTGTCGTACCCTCACCTGGACCCTAAACCGTCCCCGTCCCCTAACCCTAACCCTAGCCCGAACCCTAACCCTAACCCTTCCCCGAAGCCTTCCCCTCACCCGTCCCCTAATTCTAACGCGTACGCCCACACTAACCCGCGCCCTCACACGTACGCTCACCCTAATCCGTTGTCGTACCCTCACCTGGACCCTAAACAGTCCCCGTCCCCTAACCCTAACCCTAGCCCGAACCTAACCCTAACACTTCCCCGAAGCCTTCCCCTCACCCGTCCCCTAATCCTAACCCGTACGCTCACACTAACCCATGCCCTCACACGTACGCTCGCCCTAAAACGTTGTCGTACCCTCACCTAGACCTTAAACCATCCCCGTCCCCTAACCCTAACCCTAGCCCGAAGCCTAAACCTAACCCTTCCCCGAAGCCTTCCCCTCACCCGTCCCCTAATCCTAACCCGTACGCTCACACTAACCCGCGCCCTCACACGTAAGCTCCCCCTAAACCGTTGTCGTACCCTCACCTGGACCCTAAACCGTCCCCGTCCCCTAACACTAACCCTAGCCTGAAACCTAACCCTAACCCTTCCCCGAAGCCTACCCCTCACCCGTCCCCTAATCCTAACCCGTAAGCTCACACTAACCCACGCCCTCACATGTACGCTCTCCCTAAACCGTTGTCGTACCCTCACCTGGACCCTATACCGTCCCCGTCCCCTAACACTAACCCTAGCCCGAACCCTAACCCTAACCCTTCCCCGAAGCCTTCCCCTCACCCGTCCCCTAATCCTAACCCGTACGCTCACACTAACCCGCGCCCTCACACGTACGCTCGCCCTATACCGTTGTCGTACCCTCACCTGGACCCTAAACCGTCCCCGTCCCCTAACCCTAACCCTAGCCCGAACCCTAACCCTAACCCTTCCCCGAAGCCTTCCCCTCACCCGTCCCCTAATCCTAACCCGTACGCTCACACTAACCCGCGCCCTCACACGTATGCTCCCCCTAAACAGTTGTCGTACCCTCACCTGGACCCTAAACCGTCCCCGTCCCCTAACCCTAACCCTAGCCCGAACCCTAACCCTAACCCTTCCCCGAAGCCTTCCCCTCACCCGTCCCCTAATCCTAACCCGTACGCTCACACTAACCCGCGCCCTCACACGTACGCTCCCCCAAATCGTTGTCATACCCTCACCTGGACCCTAAACCGTCCCAGTCCCCTAACCCAAACCCTAGCCCGAACCCTAACCCTAAACCTTCCCAGAAGCCTTCCCCTCACCCGTCCCCTAATCCTAACCCGTACGCTCACACTAAACCGCGCCCTCACACATACGCTCGCCCTAAACCGTTGTCGTACCCTCACCTGGACCCTAAACCGTCCCCGTCCCCTAACCCTAACCCTAGCCCGAACCCTAACCCTAACCCTTCCCCGAAGCCTTCCCCTCACCCGTCCCCTAATCCTAAACCGTACGCTCACACTAACCCGCGCCCTCACACGTACGCTCGCCCTATACCGTTGTCGTACCCTCACCTGGACCCTAAACCGTCCCCGTCCCCTAACCCTAACCCTAGCCCGAACCCTAACCCTAACCCTTCCCCGAAGCCTTCCCCTCACCCGTCCCCTAATCCTAACCCGTACGCTCACACTAACCCGCGCCCTCACACGTATGCTCCCCCTAAACCGTTGTCGTACCCTCACCTGGACCCTAAACCGTCCCCGTCCCCTAACCCTAACCCTAGCCCGAACCCTAACCCTAACCCTTCCCCGAAGCCTTCCCCTCACCCGTCCCCTAATTCTAACGCGTACGCCCACACTAACCCGCGCCCTCACACGTACGCTCACCCTAATCCGTTGTCGTACCCTCACCTGGACCCTAAACAGTCCCCGTCCCCTAACCCTAACCCTAGCCCGAACCCTAACCCTAACACTTCCCCGAAGCCTTCCCCTCACCCGTCCCCTAATCCTAACCCGTACGCTCACACTAACCCATGCCCTCACACGTACGCTCGCCCTAAAACGTTGTCGTACCCTCACCTGGACCTTAAACCGTCCCCGTCCCCTAACACTAACCCTAGCCCGAACCCTAACCCTAACCCTTCCCCGAAGCCTACCCCTCACCCGTCCCCTAATCCTAACCCGTAAGCTCACACTAACCCACGCCCTCACATGTACGCTCTCCCTAAACCGTTGTCGTACCCTCACCTGGACCCTATACCGTCCCCATCCCCTAACACTAACCCTAGCCCGAACCCTAACCCTAACCCTTCCCCGAAGCCTTCCCCTCACCCGTCCCCTAATCTTAACCCGTACGCTCACACTAACCCGCGCCCTCACACGTACGCTCGCCCTATACCGTTGTCGTACCCTCACCTGGACCCTAAACCGTCCCCGTCCCCTAACCCTAACCCTAGCCCGAACCCTAACCCTAACCCTTCCCCGAAGCCTTCCCCTCACCCGTCCCCTAATCCTAACCCGTACGCTCACACTAACCCGCGCCCTCACACGTATGCTCCCCCTAAACAGTTGTCGTACCCTCACCTGGACCCTAAACCGTCCCCGTCCCCTAACCCTAACCCTAGCCCGAACCCTAACCCTAACCCTTCCCCGAAGCCTTCCCCTCACCCGTCCCCTAATCCTAACCCGTACGCTCACACTAACCCGCGCCCTCACACGTACGCTCCCCCAAATCGTTGTCATACCCTCACCTGGACCCTAAACCGTCCCAGTCCCCTAACCCAAACCCTAGCCCGAACCCTAACCCTAAACCTTCCCAGAAGCCTTCCCCTCACCCGTCCCCTAATCCTAACCCGTACGCTCACACTAACCCGCGCCCTCACACGTACACTCCCCCTAAACCGTTGTCGTACCCTCACCTGGACCCTAAACCGTCCCCGTCCCCTAACCCTAACCCTAGCCCGAACCCTAACCCTAACCCTTCCCCGAAGCCTTCCCCTCACCCGTCCCCTAATCCTAACCCGTACGCTCACACTAAACCGCGCCCTCACACATACGCTCGCCCTAAACCGTTGTCGTACCCTCACCTGGACCCTAAACCGTCCCCGTCCCCTAACCCTAACCCTAGCCCGAACCCTAACCCTAACCCTTCCCCGAAGCCTTCCCCTCACCCGTCCCCTAATCCTAACCCGTACGCTCACACTAACCCGCGCCCTCACACGTACGCTCCGCCTAAACCGTTGTCGTACCCTCACCTGGACCCTAAAACGTCCCCGGCCCCTAACCCTAACCCTAGCCCGAACCCTAACCCTAACCCTTACCCGAAGCCTTCCCCTCACCCGTCCCCTAATCCTAACCCGTATGCTCACACTAACCCGCGCCCTCACACGTACGCTCCCCCTAAAACGTTGTAGTACCCTCACCTGGACCCTAACCCGTCCCCGTCCGCTAACCCTAACCCCAGGCCGAACCCTAACCCTAACCCTTCCCCGAAGCCTTCCACTCACCCGTCCCCTAATCCTAACCCGTACGCTCACACTAACCCGTGCCCTCACACGTACGCTCCCCCTAAACCGTTGTCGTACCCTCACCTGGACCTTAAACCGTCCCCGTCCCCTAACCCTAAACCTAGCCCCAACCCTAACCCTAACGCTTCCCCGAAGCCTTCCCCTCACCCGTCCCCTAATCCTAACCCGTACGCTCACACTAACCAGCGCCCTCACACGTACGCTCCCCCTAAACCGTTGTCGTACCCTCACCTGGACCCTAAACCGTCCCCGTCCCCTAACCCTAACCCTAGCCCGAACCCTAACCCTAACCCTTCCCCGAAGCCTTCCCCTCACCCGTCCCCTAATCCTAACCCATAAGCTCACACTAACCCACGCCCTCACATGTACGCTCCCCCCAAACCGTTATCGTACCCTCACCTGGACCCTAAACCGTCCCCGTCCCCTAACCCTAACCCTAGCCCGAACCCTAACCCTAACCCTTCCCCGAAGCCTTCCCCTCACCCGTCCCCTAATCCTAAACCGTACGCTCACACTAACCCGCGCCCTCACACGTACGCTCGCCCTATACCGTTGTCGTACCCTCACCTGGACCCTAAACCGTCCCCGTCCCCTAACCCTAACCCTAGCCCGAACCCTAACCCTAACCCTTCCCCGAAGCCTTCCCCTCACCCGTCCCCTAATCCTAACCCGTACGCTCACAATAACCCGCGCCCTCACACGTATGCTCCCCCTAAACCGTTGTCGTACCCTCACCTGGACCCTAAACCGTCCCCGTCCCCTAACCCTAACCCTAGCCCGAACCCTAACCCTAACCCTTCCCCGAAGCCTTCCCCTCACCCGTCCCCTAATTCTAACGCGTACGCCCACACTAACCCGCGCCCTCACACGTACGCTCACCCTAATCCGTTGTCGTACCCTCACCTGGACCCTAAACAGTCCCCATCCCCTAACCCTAACCCTAGCCCGAACCCTAACCCTAACACTTCCCCGAAGCCTTCCCCTCACCCGTCCCCTAATCCTAACCCGTACGCTCACACTAACCCATGCCCTCACACGTACGCTCGCCCTAAAACGTTGTTGTACCCTCACCTGGACCTTAAACCATCCCCGTCCCCTAACCCTAACCCTAGCCCGAAGCCTAAACCTAACCCTTCCCCGAAGCCTTCCCCTCACCCGTCCCCTAATCCTAACCCGTAAGCTCACACTAACCCGCGCCCTCACACGTACGCTCCCCCTAAACCGTTGTCGTACCCTCACCTGGACCCTAAACCGTCCCCGTCCCCTAACCCTAACCCTAGCCCGAACCCTAACCCTAACCCTTCCCCGAAGCCTACCCCTCACCCGTCCCCTAATCCTAACCCGTAAGCTCACACTAACCCACGCCCTCACATGTACGCTCTCCCTAAACCGTTGTCGTACCCTCACCTGGACCCTATACCGTCCCCGTCCCCTAACACTAACCCTAGCCCGAACCCTAACCCTAACCCTTCCCCGAAGCCTTCCCCTCACCCGTCCCCTAATCCTAACCCGTACGCTCACACTAACCCGCGCCCTCACACGTACGCTCGCCCTATACCGTTGTCGTACCCTCACCTGGACCCTAAACCGTCCCCGTCCCCTAACCCTAACCCTAGCCCGAACCCTAATCCTAACCCTTCCCCGAAGCCTTCCCCTCACCCGTCCCCTAATCCTAACCCGTACGCTCACACTAACCCGCGCCCTCACACGTACGCTCCCCCTAAACCGTTGTCGTACCCTCACCTGGACCCTAAACCGTCCCCGTCCCCTAACCCTAACCCTAGCCCGAACCCTAACCCTAACCCTTCCCCGAAGCCTTCCCCTCACCCGTCCCCTAATCCTAACCAGAACGCTCACACTAACCCGCGCCCTCACACGTACGCTCCGCCTAAACCGTTGTCGTACCCTCACCTGGACCCTAAAACGTCCCCGTCCCCTAACCCTAACCCTAGCCCGAACCCTAACCCTAACCCTTCCCCGAAGCCTTCCCCTCACCCGTCCCCTAATCCTAACCCGTATGCTCACACTAACCCGCGCCCTCACACGTACGCTCCCCCTAAAACGTTGTAGTACCCTCACCTGCACCCTAACCCGTCCCCGTCCGCTAACCCTAACCCCGGGCCGAACCCTAACCCTAACCCTTCCCCGAAGCCTTCCACTCACCCGTCCCCTAATCCTAACCCGTACGCTCACACTAACCCACGCCCTCACACGTACGCTCCCCCTAAACCGTTGTCGTACCCTCACCTGGACCTTAAACCGTCCCCGTCCCCTAACCCTAAACCTAGCCCCAACCCTAACCCTAACGCTTCCCCGAAGCCTTCCCCTCACCCGTCCCCTAATCCTAACCCGTAAGCTCACACTAACCAGCGCCCTCACATGTACGCTCCCCCTAAACCGTTGTCGTACCCTCACCTGGACCCTAAACCGTCCCCGTCCCCTAACCCTAACCCTAGCCCGAACCCTAACCCTAACCCTTCCCCGAAGCCTTCCCCTCACCCGTCCCCTAATCCTAACCCATAAGCTCACACTAACCCACGCCCTCACATGTACGCTCCCCCTAAACCGTTGTCGTACCCTCACCTGGACCCTAAACCGTCCCCGTCCCCTAACCCTAACCCTAGCCCGAACCCTAACCCTAACCCTTCCCCGAAGCCTTCCCCTCACCTGTCCCCTAATCCTAAACCGTACGCTCACACTAACCCGCGCCCTCACACGTACGCTCGCCCTATACCGTTGTCGTACCCTCACCTGGACCCTAAACCGTCCCCGTCCCCTAACCCTACCCCTAGCCCGAACCCTAACCCTAACCCTTCCCCAAAGCCTTCCCCTCTCCCGTCCCCTAATCCTAACCCGTACGCTCACACTAACCCGCGCCCTCACACGTACGCTCCCCCAAATCGTTGTCATACCCTCACCTGGACCCTAAACCGTCCCAGTCCCCTAACCCAAACCCTAGCCCGAACCCTTACCCTAACCCTTTCCAGAAGCCTTCCCCTCACCCGTCCCCTAATCCTAACCCGTACGCTCATACTAACCTGCACCATCACACGTACGATCCCCCTAAACCGTTGTCGTACCCTCACCTGGACCCTAACTGTCCCCGTCCCCTAACCCTAACCCAAGCCCGAACCCTAACCCTAACCCTTCCCTGAAGCCTTCCCCTCATCCGTCCCCTAATCCTAACCTGTACGCTCACACTAACCCGCGCCCTCACACGTACACTACCCCTAAACCGTTGTCGTACCCTCACCTGGACCCTAAACCGTCCCCGTCCCCTAACCCTAACCCTAGCCCGAACCCTAACCCTAACCCTTCCCCGAAGCCTTCCCGTCACCCGTCCCCTAATCCTAACCCGTACGCTCACACTAAACCGCGCCCTCACACGTACGCTCGCCCTAAACCGTTGTCGTACCCTCACCTGGACCCTAAACCGTCCCCGTCCCCTAACCCTAACCCTAGCCCGAACCCTAACCCTAACCCTTCCCCGAAGCCTTCCCCTCACCCGTCCCCTAATCCTAACCCGTACGCTCACACTAACCCGCGCCCTCACACGTACGCTCCCCCTAAACCGTTGTCGTACCCTCACCTGGACCCTAAACCGTCCCCGTCCCCTAACCCTAACCCTAGCCCGAACCCTAACCCTAACCCTTCCCCGAAGCCTTCCCCTCACCCGTCCCCTAATCCTAACCCGTACGCTCACACTAACCCGCGCCCTCACACGTACGCTCCGCCTAAACCGTTGTCGTACCCTCACCTGGACCCTAAAACGTCCCCGTCCCCTAACCCTAACCCTAGCCCGAACCCTAACCCTAACCCTTCCCCGAAGCCTTCCCCTCACCCGTCCCCTAATCCTAACCCGTATGCTCACACTAACCCGCGCCCTCACACGTACGCTCCCCCTAAAACGTTGTAGTACCCTCAACTGGACCCTAACCCGTCCCCGTCCGCTAACCCTAACCCCAGGCCGAACCCTAACCCTAACCCTTCCCCGAAGCCTTCCACTCACCCGTCCCCTAATCCTAACCCGTACGCTCACACTAACCCGCGCCCTCACACGTACGCTCCCCCTAAACCGTTGTCGTACCCTCACCTGGACCTTAAACCGTCCCCGTCCCCGAACCCTAAACCTAGCCCCAACCCTAACCCTAACGCTTCCCCGAAGCCTTCCCCTCACCCGTCCCCTAATCCTAACCCGTACGCTCACACTAACCCACGCCCTCACATGTACGCTCCCCCTAAACCGTTGTCGTACCCTCACCTGGACCCTAAACCGTCCCCGTCCCCTAACCCTAACCCTAGCCCGAACCCTAACCCTAACCCTTCCCCGAAGCCTTCCCCTCACCCGTCCCCTAATCCTAAACCGTACGCTCACACTAACCCGCGCCCTCACACGTACGCTCGCCCTATACCGTTGTCGTACCCTCACCTGGACCCTAAACCGTCCCCGTCCCCTAACCCTAACCCTAGCCCGAACCCTAACCCTAACCCTTCCCCGAAGCCTTCCCCTCACCCGTCCCCTAATCCTAACCCGTATGCTCACACTAACCCGCGCCCTCACACGTACGCTCCCCCTAAACCGTTGTCGTACCCTCACCTGGACCCTAAACCGTCCCTGTCCCCTAACCCTAACCCTAGCCCGAACCCTAACCCTAACCCTTCCCCGAAGCCTTCCCCTCACCCGTCCCCTAATCCTAACCCGTACGCTCACACTAACCCGCGCCCTCACACGTACGCTCCCCCTAAGCCGTTGTCGTACCCTCACCTGGACCCTAAACCGTCCCCGTCCCCTAACTCTAACCCTAGCCCAAACCCTAACCCTAACCCTTCCCCGAAGCCTTCCCCTCACCCGTCCCCTAATCCTAACCCGTACGCTCACACTAACCCGCGCCCTCACACGTACACTCCACCTAAACCGTTGTCGTACCCTCACCTGGACCCTAAACCGTCCCCGTCCCCTAACCCTAACCCTAGCCCGAACCCTAACCCTAACCCTTCCCCGAAGCCTTCCCCTCACCCGTCCCCTAATCCTAACCCGTACGCTCACACTAACCCGCGCCCTCACACGTACGCTCCCTCTAAACCGTTGTCGTACCCTCACCTGGACCCTAAACCGTCCCCGTCCCCTAACCCTAACCCTAGCCCGAACCCTAACCCTAACCCTTCCCCGAAGCCTTCCCCTCACCCGTCCCCTAATCCTAACCCGTACGCTCACACTAACCCGCGCCCTCACACGTACGCTCGCCCTAAACCGTTGTCGTACCCTCACCTGGACCCTCAACCCTCCCCGTCCCCTAACCCTAACCCTAGCCCGAACCCGAAACCTAACCCTTCCCCGAAGCCTTCCCCTGACCCGTCCCCTAATCCTAACCCGTACGCTCACACTAACCCGCGCCCTCACACGTACGCTCCCCCAAATCGTTGTCATACACTCACCTGGACCCTAAACCGTCCCAGTCCCCTAACCCAAACCCTAGACCGAACCCTAACCCTAACCCTTTCCCGAAGCCTTCCCCTCACCCGTCCCCTAATCCTAACCCGTACGCTCATACTAACCTGCACCCTCACACGTACGATCTCCCTAAACCATTGTCATACCCTCACCTGGACCCTAAACCGTCCCCGTCCCCTAACCCTAACCCTAGCCCGAACCCTAACCCTAATCCTTCCCTGAAGCCTTCCCCTCACCCGTCCCCTAATCCTAACCTGTACGCTAACACTAACCCGAGCCCTCACACGTACGCTCCCCCTAAACCGTTGTCGTACCCTCACCTGGACCCTAAACCGTCCCCGTCCCCTAACCCTAACCCTAGCCCGAACCCTAACCCTAACCCTTCCCCGAAGCCTTCCCCTCACCCGTTCCCTAATCCTAACCCGTACGCTCACACTAAACCGCGCCCTCACAAGTACGCTCGCCCTAAACCGTTGTCGTACCCTCACCTGGACCCTAAACCGTCCCCGTCCCCTAACCCTAACCCTAGCCCGAACCCTAACCCTAACCCTTCCCCGAAGCCTTCCCCTCACCCGTCCCCTAATCCTAACCCGTACGCTCACACTAACCCGCGCCCTCACACGTACGCTCGCCCTAAACCGTTGTTGTACCCTCACCTGCACCCTAAACCGTCCCCGTCCCCTAACCCTAACCCTAGCCCGAACCCTAACCCTAACCCTTCCCCGAAGCCTTCCACTCACCCGTCCCCTAATCCTAACCCGTATGCTCACACTAACCCACGCCCTCACACGTACGCTCCCCCTAAACCGTTGTCGTACCCACACCTGGACCTAAAACCGTCCCCATCCCCTAACCCTAACCCTAGCCCCAACCCTAACCCTAACGCTTCCCCGAAGCCTTCCCCTCACCCGTCCCCTAATCCTAACCCGTACGCTCACACTAACCAGCGCCCTCACACATACGCTCCCCCGAAACCGTTTTCGTACCCTCACCTGGACCCTAAACCGTCCCCGTCCCCTAACCCTAACCCTAGCCCGAACCCTAACCCTAACACTTCCCCGAAGCCTACCCCTCACCCGTCCCCTAATCCTAACCCGTAAGCTCACACTAACCCACGCCCTCACATGTACGCTCTCCCTAAACCGTTGTCGTACCCTCACCTGGACCCTATACCGTCCCCATCCCCTAACCCTAACCCTAGCCCGAACCCTAACCCTAACCCTTCCCCGAAGCCTTCCCCTCACCCGTCCCCTAATCCTAACGCGTACGCCCACACTAACCCGCGCCCTCACACGTACGCTCACCCTAAACCGTTGTCGTTCCCTCACCTGGACCCTAAACCGTCCCCGTCCCCTAACCCTAACCCTAGCCCGAACCCTAACCCTAACCCTTCCCCGAAGCCTTCCTCTCACCCGTCCCTTAATCCTAACCCGTACGCTCACACTAACCCGCGCCCTCACACGTACGCTCGCCCTAAACCGTTGTCGTACCCTCACCTGGACCCTAAACCGTCCCCGTCCCCTAACCCTAACCCTAGCCCGAACCCTAACCCTAACCCTTCCCCGAAGCCTTCCCCTGACCCGTCCCCTAATCCTAACCCGTACGCTCACACTAACCCGCGCCCTCACACGTACGCTCCCCCAAATCGTTGTCATACCCTCACCTGGACCCTAAACCGTCCCAGTCCCCTAACCCAAACCCTAGCCCGAACCCTAACCCTAACCCTTTCCAGAAGCCTTCCCCTCACCCGTCCCCTAATCCTAACCCGTACGCTCATACTAACCTGCACCATCACACGTACGATCCCCCTAAACCGTTGTCGTACCCTCACCTGGACCCTAACCGTCCCCGTCCCCTAACCCTAACCCTAGCCCGAACCCTAACCCTAACCCTTCCCTGAAGCCTTCCCCTCATCCGTCCCCTAATCCTAACCTGTACGCTCACACTAACCCGCGCCCTCACACGTACACTCCCCCTAAACCGTTGTCGTACCCTCACCTGGACCCTAAACCGTCCCCGTCCCCTAACCCTATCCCTAGCCCAAACCCTAACCCTAACCCTTCCCCGAAGCCTTCCCCTCACCCGTCCCCTAATCCTAACCCGTACGCTCACACTAAACCGCGCCCTCACACGTACGCTCGCCCTAAACCGTTGTCGTACCCTCACCTGGACCCTAAACCGTCCCCGTCCCCTAACCCTAACCCTAGCCCGAACCCTAACCCTAACCCTTCCCCGAAGCCTTCCCCTCACCCGTCCCCTAATCCTAACCCGTACGCTCACACTAACCCGCGCCCTCACACGTACGCTCCCCCTAAACCGTTGTCGTACCCTCACCTGGACCCTAAACCGTCCCCGTCCCCTAACCCTAACCCTAGCCCGAACCCTAACCCTAACCCTTCCCCGAAGCCTTCCCCTCACCCGTCCCCTAATCCTAACCCGTACGCTCACACTAACCCGCGCCCTCACACGTACGCTCCGCCTAAACCGTTGTCGTACCCTCACCTGGACCCTAAAACTTCCCCGTCCCCTAACCCTAACCCTAGCCCGAACCCTAACCCTAACCCTTCCCCGAAGCCTTCCCCTCACCCGTCCCCTAATCCTAACCCGTATGCTCACACTAACCCGCGCCCTCACACGTACGCTCCCCCTAAAACGTTGTAGTACCCTCACCTGGACCCTAACCCGTCCCCGTCCGCTAACCCTAACCCCAGGCCGAACCCTAACCCTAACCCTTCCCCGAAGCCTTCCACTCACCCGTCCCCTAATCCTAACCCGTACGCTCACACTAACCCGTGCCCTCACACGTACGCTCCCCCTAAACCGCTGTCGTACCCTCACCTGGACCTTAAACCGTCCCCGTCCCCTAACCCTAAACCTAGCCCCAACCCTAACCCTAACGCTTCCCCGAAGCCTTCCCCTCACCCGTCCCCTAATCCTAACCCGTACGCTCACACTAACCCGCGCCCTCACACGTACGCTCGCCCTATACCGTTGTCGTACCCTCACCTGGACCCTAAACCGTCCCCGTCCCCTAACCCTAACCCTAGCCCGAACCCTAACCCTAACCCTTCCCCGAAGCCTTCCCCTCACCCGTCCCCTAATCCTAACCCGTACGCTCACAATAACCCGCGCCCTCACACGTATGCTCCCCCTAAACCGTTGTCGTACCCTCACCTGGACCCTAAACCGTCCCCGTCCCCTAACCCTAACCCTAGCCCGAACCCTAACCCTAACCCTTCCCCGAAGCCTTCCCCTCACCCGTCCCCTAATTCTAACGCGTACGCCCACACTAACCCGCGCCCTCACACGTACGCTCACCCTAATCCGTTGTCGTACCCTCACCTGGACCCTAAACAGTCCCCGTCCCCTAACCCTAACCCTAGCCCGAACCCTAACCCTAACACTTCCCCGAAGCCTTCCCCTCACCCGTCCCCTAATCCTAACCCGTACGCTCACACTAACCCATGCCCTCACACGTACGCTCGCCCTAAAACGTTGTCGTACCCTCACCTAGACCTTAAACCATCCCCGTCCCCTAACCCTAACCCTAGCCCGAAGCCTAAACCTAACCCTTCCCCGAAGCCTTCCCCTCACCCGTCCCCTAATCCTAACCCGTACGCTCACACTAACCCGCGCCCTCACACGTACGCTCCCCCTAAACCGTTGTCGTACCCTCACCTGGACCCTAAACCGTCCCCGTCCCCTAACACTAACCCTAGCCCGAACCCTAACCCTAACCCTTCCCCGAAGCCTACCCCTCACCCGTCCCCTAATCCTAACCCGTAAGCTCACACTAACCCACGCCCTCACATGTACGCTCTCCCTAAACCGTTGTCGTACCCTCACCTGGACCCTATACCGTCCCCGTCCCCTAACACTAACCCTAGCCCGAACCCTAACCCTAACCCTTCCCCGAAGCCTTCCCCTCACCCGTCCCCTAATCCTAACCCGTACGCTCACACTAACCCGCGCCCTCACACGTACGCTCGCCCTATACCGTTGTCGTACCCTCACCTGGACCCTAAACCGTCCCCGTCCCCTAACCCTAACCCTAGCCCGAACCCTAACCCTAACCCTTCCCCGAAGCCTTCCCCTCACCCGTCCCCTAATCCTAACCCGTACGCTCACACTAACCCGCGCCCTCACACGTATGCTCCCCCTAAACAGTTGTCGTACCCTCACCTGGACCCTAAACCGTCCCCGTCCCCTAACCCTAACCCTAGCCCGAACCCTAACCCTAACCCTTCCCCGAAGCCTTCCCCTCACCCGTCCCCTAATCCTAACCCGTACGCTCACACTAACCCGCGCCCTCACACGTACGCTCCCCCAAATCGTTGTCATACCCTCACCTGGACCCTAAACCGTCCCAGTCCCCTAACCCAAACCCTAGCCCGAACCCTAACCCTAAACCTTCCCAGAAGCCTTCCCCTCACCCGTCCCCTAATCCTAACCCGTACGCTCACACTAAACCGCGCCCTCACACATACGCTCGCCCTAAACCGTTGTCGTACCCTCACCTGGACCCTAAACCGTCCCCGTCCCCTAACCCTAACCCTAGCCCGAACCCTAACCCTAACCCTTCCCCGAAGCCTTCCCCTCACCCGTCCCCTAATCCTAACCCGTACGCTCACACTAAACCGCGCCCTCACACATACGCTCGCCCTAAACCGTTGTCGTACCCTCACCTGGACCCTAAACCGTCCCCATCCCCTAACCCTAACCCTAGCCCGAACCCTAACCCTAACCCTTCCCCGAAGCCTTCCCCTCACCCGTCCCCTAATCCTAACCCGTACGCTCACACTAACCCGCGCCCTCACACGTACGCTCCGCCTAAACCGTTGTCGTACCCTCACCTGGACCCTAAAACGTCCCCGTCCCCTAACCCTAACCCTAGCCCGAACCCTAACCCTAACCCTTACCCGAAGCCTTCCCCTCACCCGTCCCCTAATCTTAACCCGTATGCTCACACTAACCCGCGCCCTCACACGTACGCTCCCCCTAAAACGTTGTAGTACCCTCACCTGGACCCTAACCCGTCCCCGTCCGCTAACCCTAACCCCAGGCCGAACCCTAACCCTAACCCTTCCCCGAAGCCTTCCACTCACCCGTCCCCTAATCCTAACCCGTACGCTCACACTAACCCGTGCCCTCACACGTACGCTCCCCCTAAACCGTTGTCGTACCCTCACCTGGACCTTAAACCGTCCCCGTCCCCTAACCCTAAACCTAGCCCCAACCCTAACCCTAACGCTTCCCCGAACCCTTCCCCTCACCCGTCCCCTAATCCTAACCCGTACGCTCACACTAACCAGCGCCCTCACACGTACGCTCCCCCTAAACCGTTGTCGTACCCTCACCTGGACCCTAAACCGTCCCCGTCCCCTAACCCGAACCCTAGCCCGAACCCTAACCCTAACCCTTCCCCGAAGCCTTCCCCTCACCCGTCCCCTAATCCTAACCCATAAGCTCACACTAACCCACGCCCTCACATGTACGCTCCCCCTAAACCGTTGTCGTACCCTCACCTGGACCCTAAATCGTCCCCGTCCCCTAACCCTAACCCTAGCCCGAACCCTAACCCTAACCCTTCCCCGAAGCCTTCCCCTCACCCGTCCCCTAATCCTAAACCGTACGCTCACACTAACCCGCGCCCTCACACGTACGCTCGCCCTATACCGTTGTCGTACCCTCACCTGGACCCTAAACCGTCCCCGTCCCCTAACCCTAACCCTAGCCCGAACCCTAACCCTAACCCTTCCCCGAAGCCTTCCCCTCACCCGTCCCCTAATCCTAACCCGTACGCTCACACTAACCCGTGCCCTCACACGTATGCTCCCCCTAAACCGTTGTCGTACCCTCACCTGGACCCTAAACCGTCCCCGTCCCCTAACCCTAACCCTAGCCCGAACCCTAACCCTAACCCTTCCCCGAAGCCTTCCCCTCACCCGTCCCCTAATTCTAACGCGTACGCCCACACTAACCCGCGCCCTCACACGTACGCTCACCCTAATCCGTTGTCGTACCCTCACTTGGACCCTAAACAGTCCCCGTCCCCTAACCCTAACCCTAGCCCGAACCCTAACCCTAACACTTCCCCGAAGCCTTCCCCTCACCCGTCCCCTAATCCTAACCCGTACGCTCACACTAACCCATGCCCTCACACGTACGCTCGCCCTAAAACGTTGTCGTACCCTCACCTGGACCTTAAACCATCCCCGTCCCCTAACCCTAACCCTAGCCCGAAGCCTAAACCTAACCCTTCCCCGAAGCCTTCCCCTCACCCGTCCCCTAATCCTAACCCGTACGCTCACACTAACCCGCGCCCTCACACGTACGCTCCCCCTAAACCGTTGTCGTACCCTCACCTGGACCCTAAACCGTCCCCGTCCCCTAACACTAACCCTAGCCCGAACCCTAACCCTAACCCTTCCCCGAAGCCTACCCCTCACCCGTCCCCTAATCCTAACCCGTAAGCTCACACTAACCCACGCCCTCACATGTACGCTCTCCCTAAACCGTTGTCGTACCCTCACCTGGACCCTATACCGTCCCCATCCCCTAACACTAACCCTAGCCCGAACCCTAACCCTAACCCTTCCCCGAAGCCTTCCCCTCACCCGTCCCCTAATCCTAACCCGTACGCTCACACTAACCCGCGCCCTCACACGTACGCTCGCCCTATACCGTTGTCGTACCCTCACCTGGACCCTAAACCGTCCCCGTCCCCTAACCCTAACCCTAGCCCGAACCCTAACCCTAACCCTTCCCCGAAGCCTTCCCCTCACCCGTCCCCTAATCCTAACCCGTACGCTCACACTAACCCGCGCCCTCACACGTATGCTCCCCCTAAACAGTTGTCGTACCCTCACCTGGACCCTAAACCGTCCCCGTCCCCTAACCCTAACCCTAGCCCGAACCCTAACCCTAACCCTTCCCCGAAGCCTTCCCCTCACCCGTCCCCTAATCCTAACCCGTACGCTCACACTAACCCGCGCCCTCACACGTACGCTCCCCCAAATCGTTGTCATACCCTCACCTGGACCCTAAACCGTCCCAGTCCCCTAACCCAAACCCTAGCCCGAACCCTAACCCTAAACCTTCCCAGAAGCCTTCCCCTCACCCGTCCCCTAATCCTAACCCGTACGCTCACACTAACCCGCGCCCTCACACGTACACTCCCCCTAAACCGTTGTCGTACCCTCACCTGGACCCTAAACCGTCCCCGTCCCCTAACCCTAACCCTAGCCCGAACCCTAACCCTAACCCTTCCCCGAAGCCTTCCCCTCACCCGTCCCCTAATCCTAACCCGTACGCTCACACTAAACCGCGCCCTCACACATACGCTCGCCCTAAACCGTTGTCGTACCCTCACCTGGACCCTAAACCGTCCCCGTCCCCTAACCCTAACCCTAGCCCGAACCCTAACCCTAACCCTTCCCCGAAGCCTTCCCCTCACCCGTCCCCTAATCCTAACCCGTACGCTCACACTAACCCGCGCCCTCACACGTACGCTCCGCCTAAACCGTTGTCGTACCCTCACCTGGACCCTAAAACGTCCCCGGCCCCTAACCCTAACCCTAGCCCGAACCCTAACCCTAACCCTTACCCGAAGCCTTCCCCTCACCCGTCCCCTAATCCTAACCCGTATGCTCACACTAACCCGCGCCCTCACACGTACGCTCCCCCTAAAACGTTGTAGTACCCTCACCTGGACCCTAACCCGTCCCCGTCCGCTAACCCTAACCCCAGGCCGAACCCTAACCCTAACCCTTCCCCGAAGCCTTCCACTCACCCGTCCCCTAATCCTAACCCGTACGCTCACACTAACCCGTGCCCTCACACGTACGCTCCCCCTAAACCGTTGTCGTACCCTCACCTGGACCTTAAACCGTCCCCGTCCCCTAACCCTAAACCTAGCCCCAACCCTAACCCTAACGCTTCCCCGAAGCCTTCCCCTCACCCGTCCCCTAATCCTAACCCGTACGCTCACACTAACCAGCGCCCTCACACGTACGCTCCCCCTAAACCGTTGTCGTACCCTCACCTGGACCCTAAACCGTCCCCGTCCCCTAACCCTAACCCTAGCCCGAACCCTAACCCTAACCCTTCCCCGAAGCCTTCCCCTCACCCGTCCCCTAATCCTAACCCATAAGCTCACACTAACCCACGCCCTCACATGTACGCTCCCCCCAAACCGTTATCGTACCCTCACCTGGACCCTAAACCGTCCCCGTCCCCTAACCCTAACCCTAGCCCGAACCCTAACCCTAACCCTTCCCCGAAGCCTTCCCCTCACCCGTCCCCTAATCCTAAACCGTACGCTCACACTAACCCGCGCCCTCACACGTACGCTCGCCCTATACCGTTGTCGTACCCTCACCTGGACCCTAAACCGTCCCCGTCCCCTAACCCTAACCCTAGCCCGAACCCTAACCCTAACCCTTCCCCGAAGCCTTCCCCTCACCCGTCCCCTAATCCTAACCCGTACGCTCACACTAACCCGCGCCCTCACACGTATGCTCCCCCTAAACAGTTGTCGTACCCTCACCTGGACCCTAAACCGTCCCCGTCCCCTAACCCTAACCCTAGCCCGAACCCTAACCCTAACCCTTCCCCGAAGCCTTCCCCTCACCCGTCCCCTAATCCTAACCCGTACGCTCACACTAACCCGCGCCCTCACACGTACGCTCCCCCAAATCGTTGTCATACCCTCACCTGGACCCTAAACCGTCCCAGTCCCCTAACCCAAACCCTAGCCCGAACCCTAACCCTAAACCTTCCCAGAAGCCTTCCCCTCACCCGTCCCCTAATCCTAACCCGTACGCTCACACTAACCCGCGCCCTCACACGTACACTCCCCCTAAACCGTTGTCGTACCCTCACCTGGACCCTAAACCGTCCCCGTCCCCTAACCCTAACCCTAGCCCGAACCCTAACCCTAACCCTTCCCCGAAGCCTTCCCCTCACCCGTCCCCTAATCCTAACCCGTACGCTCACACTAAACCGCGCCCTCACACATACGCTCGCCCTAAACCGTTGTCGTACCCTCACCTGGACCCTAAACCGTCCCCGTCCCCTAACCCTAACCCTAGCCCGAACCCTAACCCTAACCCTTCCCCGAAGCCTTCCCCTCACCCGTCCCCTAATCCTAACCCGTACGCTCACACTAACCCGCGCCCTCACACGTACGCTCCGCCTAAACCGTTGTCGTACCCTCACCTGGACCCTAAAACGTCCCCGGCCCCTAACCCTAACCCTAGCCCGAACCCTAACCCTAACCCTTACCCGAAGCCTTCCCCTCACCCGTCCCCTAATCCTAACCCGTATGCTCACACTAACCCGCGCCCTCACACGTACGCTCCCCCTAAAACGTTGTAGTACCCTCACCTGGACCCTAACCCGTCCCCGTCCGCTAACCCTAACCCCAGGCCGAACCCTAACCCTAACCCTTCCCCGAAGCCTTCCACTCACCCGTCCCCTAATCCTAACCCGTACGCTCACACTAACCCGTGCCCTCACACGTACGCTCCCCCTAAACCGTTGTCGTACCCTCACCTGGACCTTAAACCGTCCCCGTCCCCTAACCCTAAACCTAGCCCCAACCCTAACCCTAACGCTTCCCCGAAGCCTTCCCCTCACCCGTCCCCTAATCCTAACCCGTACGCTCACACTAACCAGCGCCCTCACACGTACGCTCCCCCTAAACCGTTGTCGTACCCTCACCTGGACCCTAAACCGTCCCCGTCCCCTAACCCTAACCCTAGCCCGAACCCTAACCCTAACCCTTCCCCGAAGCCTTCCCCTCACCCGTCCCCTAATGCTAACCCATAAGCTCACACTAACCCACGCCCTCACATGTACGCTCCCCCCAAACCGTTATCGTACCCTCACCTGGACCCTAAACCGTCCCCGTCCCCTAACCCTAACCCTAGCCCGAACCCTAACCCTAACCCTTCCCCGAAGCCTTCCCCTCACCCGTCCCCTAATCCTAAACCGTACGCTCACACTAACCCGCGCCCTCACACGTACGCTCGCCCTATACCGTTGTCGTACCCTCACCTGGACCCTAAACCGTCCCCGTCCCCTAACCCTAACCCTAGCCCGAACCCTAACCCTAACCCTTCCCCGAAGCCTTCCCCTCACCCGTCCCCTAATCCTAACCCGTACGCTCACAATAACCCGCGCCCTCACACGTATGCTCCCCCTAAACCGTTGTCGTACCCTCACCTGGACCCTAAACCGTCCCCGTCCCCTAACCCTAACCCTAGCCCGAACCCTAACCCTAAAACTTCCCCGAAGCCTTCCCCTCACCCGTCCCCTAATCCTAACCCGTACGCTCACACTAACCCATGCCCTCACACGTACGCTCGCCCTAAAACGTTGTCGTACCCTCACCTGGACCTTAAACCATCCCCGTCCCCTAACCCTAACCCTAGCCCGAAGCCTAAACCTAACCCTTCCCCGAAGCCTTCCCCTCACCCGTCCCCTAATCCTAACCCGTACGCTCACACTAACCCGCGCCCTCACACGTACGCTCCCCCTAAACCGTTGTCGTACCCTCACCTGGACCCTAAACCGTCCCCGTCCCCTAACCCTAACCCTAGCCCGAACCCTAACCCTAACCCTTCCCCGAAGCCTACCCCTCACCCGTCCCCTAATCCTAACCCGTAAGCTCACACTAACCCACGCCCTCACATGTACGCTCTCCCTAAACCGTTGTCGTACCCTCACCTGGACCCTATACCGTCCCCGTCCCCTAACACTAACCCTAGCCCGAACCCTAACCCTAACCCTTCCCCGAAGCCTTCCCCTCACCCGTCCCCTAATCCTAACCCGTACGCTCACACTAACCCGCGCCCTCACACGTACGCTCGCCCTATACCGTTGTCGTACCCTCACCTGGACCCTAAACCGTCCCCGTCCCCTAACCCTAACCCTAGCCCGAACCCTAATCCTAACCCTTCCCCGAAGCCTTCCCCTCACCCGTCCCCTAATCCTAACCCGTACGCTCACACTAACCCGCGCCCTCACACGTATGCTCCCCCTAAACAGTTGTCGTACCCTCACCTGGACCCTAAACCGTCCCCGTCCCCTAAACCTAACCCTAGCCCGAACCCTAACCCTAACCCTTCCCCGAAGCCTTCCCCTCACCCGTCCCCTAATCCTAACCCGTACGCTCACACTAACCCGCGCCCTCACACGTACGCTCCCCCAAATCGTTGTCATACCCTCACCTGGACCCTAAACCGTCCCAGTCCCCTAACCCAAACCCTAGCCCGAACCCTAACCCTAAACCTTCCCAGAAGCCTTCCCCTCACCCGTCCCCTAATCCTAACCCGTACGCTCACACTAACCCGCGCCCTCACACGTACGCTCCCCCTAAACCGTTGTCGTACCCTCACCTGGACCCTAAACCGTCCCCGTCCCCTAACCCTAACCCTAGCCCGAACCCTAACCCTAACCCTTCCCCGAAGCCTTCCCCTCACCCGTCCCCTAATCCTAACCCGTACGCTCACACTAAACCGCGCCCTCACACATACGCTCGCCCTAAACCGTTGTCGTACCCTCACCTGGACCCTAAACCGTCCCCGTCCCCTAACCCTAACCCTAGCCCGAACCCTAAGCCTAACCCTTCCCCGAAGCCTTCCCCTCACCCGTCCCCTAATCCTAACCCGTACGCTCACACTAACCCGCGCCCTCACACGTACGCTCGCCCTATACCGTTGTCGTACCCTCACCTGGACCCTAAACCGTCCCCGTCCCCTAACCCTAACCCTAGCCCGAACCCTAACCCTAACCCTTCCCCGAAGCCTTCCCCTCACCCGTCCCCTAATCCTAACCCGTACGCTCACACTAACCCGCGCCCTCACACGTATGCTCCCCCTAAACCGTTGTCGTACCCTCACCTGGACCCTAAACCGTCCCCGTCCCCTAACCCTAACCCTAGCCCGAACCCTAACCCTAACCCTTCCCCGAAGCCTTCCCCTCACCCGTCCCCTAATCCTAACGCGTACGCCCACACTAACCCGCGCCCTCACACGTACGCTCACCCTAATCCGTTGTCGTACCCTCACCTGGACCCTAAACAGTCCCCGTCCCCTAACCCTAACCCTAGCCCGAACCCTAACCCTAACACTTCCCCGAAGCCTTCCCCTCACCCGTCCCCTAATCCTAACCCGTACGCTCACACTTACCCGCGCCCTCACACGTACGCTCCCCCTAAACCGTTGTCGTACCCTCACCTGGACCCTAAACCGTCCCCGTCCCCTAACCCTAACCCTAGCCCGAACCCTAACCCTAAACCTTCCCAGAAGCCTTCCCCTCACCCGTCCCCTAATCCTAACCCGTACGCTCACACTAACCCGCGCCCTCACACGTACGCTCCCCCTAAACCGTTGTCGTACCCTCACCTGGACCCTAAACCTTCCCCGTCCGCTAACCCTAACCCTAGGCCGAACCCTAACCCTAACACTTCCCCGAAGCCTTCCACTCACCCATCCCCTAATCCTAACCCGTACGCTCACACTAACCCGCGCCCTCACACGTACGATCCCCCTAAACCGTTGTCGTACACTCACCTGGACCTTAAACCGTCCCCGTCCCCTAACCCTAACCCTAGCCCGAACCCTAACCCTAACGCTTCCCCGAAGCCTTCCCCTCACCCGTCCCCTAATCCTAAACCGTACGCTCACACTAACCAGCGCCCTCACACGTACGCTCCCCCTAAACCGTTGTCGTACCCTCACTTGGACCCTAAACCGTCCCCGTGCCCTAACCCTAACCCTAGCCCGAACCCTAACCCTAACCCTTCCCCGAAGCCTTCCCCTCACCCGTCCCCTAATCCTAACCCGTAAGCTCACACTAACCCACGCCCTCACATGTACACTCCCCCTAAACCGTTGTCGTACCCTCACCTGGACCCTAAACCGTCCCCGTCCCCTAACCCTAACCCTAGCCCGAACCCTAACCCTAACCCTTCCCCGAAGCCTTCCCCTCAGCCGTCCCCTAATCCTAACCCATACGCTCACACTAACCCGCGCCCTCACACGTACGCTCGCCCTATACCGTTGTCGTACCCTCACCTGGACCCTAAACCGTCCCCGTCCCCTAACCCTAACCCTAGCCCGAACCCTAACCCTAACACTTCCCCGAAGCCTTCCCCTCACCCGTCCCCTAATCCTAACCCGTACGCTCACACTAACCCGCGCCCTCACACGTACGCTCCCCCTAAACCGTTGTCGTACCCTCACCTGGACCCTAAACCATCCCCATCCCCTAACCCTAACCCTAGCCCGAACCCTAACCCTAAACCTTCCCCGAAGCCTTCCCCTCACCCGTCCCCTAATCCTAACCCGTACGCTCACACTAAACCGCGCCCTCACACGTACGCTCCCCCTAAACCGTTGTCGTACCCTCACCTGGACCCTAAACCGTCCCCGTCCGCTAACCCTAACCCTAGGCCGAACCCTAACCCTAACCCTTCCCCGAAGCCTTCCCCTCACCCGTCCCCTAATCCTAACCCGTACGCTCACACTAACCCGCGCCCTCACACGTACGCTCGCCCTATACCGTTGTCGTACCCTCACCTGGACCCTAAACCGTCCCCGTCCCCTAACCCTAACCCTAGCCCGAACCCTAACCCTAACCCTTCCCCGAAGCCTTCCCCTCACCCGTCCCCTAATCCTAACCCGTACGCTCACACTAACCCGCGCCCTCACACGTACGCTCCCCCTAAACCGTTGTCGTACCCTCACCTGGACCCTAAACCGTCCCCGTCCCCTAACCCTAACCCTAGCCCGAACCCTAAACCTAACCCTTCCCCGAAGCCTTCCCCTCACCCGTCCCCTAATCCTAACGCGTACGCCCACACTAACCCGCGCCCTCACACGTACCCTCACCCTAAACCGTTGTCATACCCTCACCTGGACCCTAAACCGTCCCCGTCACCTAACCCTAACCCTAGCCCGAACCCTAACCCTAACGCTTCCCCGAAGCCTTCCCCTCACCCGTCCCCTAATCCTAACCCTTACGCTCACACTAACCCGCGCCCTCACACGTACGCTCCCCCTAAACCGTTGTTGTACCCTCACCTGGACCCTAAACGGTCCCCGTCCCCTAACCCGAACCCTAGCCCGAAACCTAACCCTAACCCTTCCCCGAAGCCTTCCCCTCACCCGTCCCCTAATCCTAACCCGTACGCTCACACTAACCTGCGCCCTCACACGTGCGCTCCGCCTAAACCGTTGTCGTACCCTCACCTGGACCCTAAACCGTCCCCGTCACCTAACCCTAACCCTAGCCCGAACCCTAATCCTAACCCTACCCCGAAGCCTTCCCCTCACCCGTCCCCTAATCCTAACCCGTACGCTCACACTAACCCGCGCCCTCACACGTACGCTCCCACTAAACCATTGTCGTACCCTCATCTGGACCCTAAACCGTCCCCGTCCCCTAACCCTAACCCTAGCCCGAACCCTAACCCTAACCCTTCCCCGAAGCCTTCCCCTCACCCGTCCCCTAATCCTAACCCGTACGCTCACACTAACCCGCGCCCTCACACGTACGCTCCCCCTAAACCGTTGTCGTACCCTCACCTGGACCCTAAACCGTCCCCGTCCCCTAAGCCTAACCCTAGCCCGAACCCTAACCCTAACCCTTCCCCGAAGCCTTCCCCTCACCCGTCCCCTAATCCTAACCCGTACGCTCACACTAACCCGCGCCCTCACACGTACGCTCCCCCTAAACCGTTGTCGTACCCTCACATGGACCCTAAACCGTCCCAATGCCCTAACCCTAACCCTAGCCCGAACCCTAACCCTAACCCTTCCCCGAAGCCTTCCCCTCACCCGTCCCCTAATCCTAACCCGTACGCTCACACTAACCCGCGCCCTCACACGTACGCTCCCCCTAAACCGTTGTCGTACCCTCACCTGGACCCTAAACCGTCCCCATCCCCTAACCCTAACCCTAGCCCGAACCCTAACCCTAACCCTTCCCCGAAGCCTTCCCCTCACCCGTCCCCTAATCCTAACCCGTACGCTCACACTAACCCGCGCCCTCACACGTACGCTCCCCCTAAACCGTTGTCGTACCCTCACCTGGACCCTAAACCTTCCCCGTCCCCTAACCCTAACCCTAGCCCGAACCCTAACCCTAACCCTTCCCCGAAGCCTTCCCCTCACCCGTCCCCTAATCCTAACCCGTAGGCTCACACTAACCCGCGCCCTCACACGTACGCTCCCCCTAAACCTTTTTCGTACCCTCACCTGGACCCTAAACCGTCCCCGTCCCCTAACCCTAACCCTAGCCCGAACCCTAACCCTAACACTTCCCCGAAGCCTTCCCCTCACCCGTCCCCTAATCCTAACCCGTACGCTAACACTAACCCACGCCCTCACACGTACGCTCCCCCTAAACCGTTGTCGTACCCTCACCTGGACCCTAAACCGTCCCCGTCCCCTAAGCCTAACCTTAGCCCGAACCCTAACCCTAACCCTTCCCCGAAGCCTTCCCCTCACCCGTCCCCTAATCCTAACCCGTACGCTCACACTAACCCGCGCCCTCACACGTACGCTCCCCCTAAACCGTTGTCGTACCCTCACCTGGACCCTAAACCGTCCCCGTCCCCTAACCCTTACCCTAGCCCGAACCCTAACCCTAACCCTTCCCCGAAGCCTTCCCCTCACCCGTCCCCTAATCCTAACCCGTACGCTCACACTAACCCGCGCCCTCACACATACGCTCCCCCTAAACCGTTGTCGTACCCTCACCTGGACCCTAAACCGTCCCCGTCCCCTAACCCTAACCCTAGCCCGAACCCTAACCCTAACCCTTCCCCGAAGCCTTCCCCTCACCCGTCCCCTAATCCTCACCCGTACGCTCACACTAACCCGCGCCCTCACACGTACGCTCCCCCTAAACCGTTGTCGTACCCTCACCTGGACCCTAAACCGTCCCCGTCCCCTAAGCCTAACCCTACCCCGAACCCTAACCCTAACCCTTCCCCGAAGCCTTCCCCTCACCCGTCCCCTAATCCTAACCCGTACGCTCACACTAACCCGCGCCCTCACACATACGCTCCTCCTAAACCGTTGTCGTACCCTCACCTGGACCCTAAACCTTCCCCGTCCCCTAACCCTAACCCTAGCCCGAATCCTAACCCTAACCCTTCCCCGAAGCCTTCCCCTCACCCGTCCCCTAATCCTAACCCGTACGCTCACACTAACCCGCGCCCTCACACGTACGCTCCCCCTAAACCGTTGTCGTACCCTCACCTGGACCCTAAACCGTCCCCGTCCCCTAACCCTAACCCTAGCCCGAACCCTAACCCTAACCCTTCCCCGAAGCCTTCCCCTCACCCGTCCCCTAATCCTAACCCGTACGCTCACACTAACCCGCGCCCTCACACGTGCGCTCCGCCTAAACCGTTGTCGTACCCTCACCTGGACCCTAAACCGTCCCCGTCCCCTAACCCTAACCCTAGCCCGAACCCTAACCCTAACCCTTCCCCGAAGCCTTCCCCTCACCCGTCCCCTAATCCTAACCCGTACGCTCACACTAATCCGCGACCTCACACGTACGCTCCCCCTAAACCGTTGTCGTACCCTCACCTGGACCCTAAACCGTCCCCGTCCCCTAAACCTAACCCTAGCCCGAACCCTAAGCCTAACCCTTCCCCGAAGCCTTCCCCTCACCCGTCCCCTAATCCTAACCTGTACGCTCACAATAACCCGCGCACTCACACGTACGCTCCCCCTAAACCGTTGTCGTACCCTCACCTGGACCCTAAACCGTCCCCGTCCCCTAACCCTAACCCTAGCCCGAACCCTAACCCTAACCCTTCCCCGAAGCCTTCCCCTCACCCGTCCCCTAATCCTAACCTGTACGCTCACACTAACCCGCGCCCTCACACGTGCGCTCCGCCTAAACCGTTGTCGTACCCTCACCTAGACCCTAAACCGTCCCCGTCCCCTAACCCTAAGCCTAGCCCGAACCCTAACCCTAACCCTTCCCCGAAGCCTTCCCCTCACCCGTCCCCTAATCCTAAACCGTACGCTCACACTAACCCGCGCCCTCACATGTACGCTCCCCCTAAACAGTTGTCGTACCCTCACCTGGACCCTAAACCGTCCCCGTCCCCTAAACCTAACCCTAGCCCGAACCCTAGCCCTAACCCTTCCCCGAAGCCTTCCCCTCACCCGTCCCCTAATCCTAACCCGTACGCTCACACTAACCCGCGCCCTCACACGTACGCTCCCCCTAAACCGTTGTCGTACCCTCACCTGGACCCTAAACCGTCCCCGTCCCCTAACCCTAACCCTAGCCCGAACCCTAACCCTAACCCTTCCCCGAAGCCTTCCCCTCACCCGTCCCCTAATCCTAACCCGTACGCTCACACTAACCCGCGCGCTCACACGTACGCTCCCCCTAAACCGTTGTCGTACCCTCACCTGGACCCTAAACCGTCCCCGTCCCCTAAGCCTAACCCTAGCCCGAACCCTAACCCTAACCCTTCCCCGAAGCCTTCCCCTCACCCGTCCCCTAATCCTAACCCGTACGCTCACACTAACCCGCGCCCTCACACGTACGCTCCCCCTAAACCGTTGTCGTACCCTCACCTGGACCCTAAACCGTCCCCGTCCCCTAACCCTAACCCTAGCCCGAACCCTAACCCTAACCCTTCCCCGAAGCCTTCCCCTCACCCGACCCCTAATCCTAACCCGTACGCTCACACTAACCCGCGCCCTCACACGTACGCTCCCCCTAAACTGTTGTCGTACCCTCACCTGGACCCTAAACCGTCCCCGTCTCCTAACCCTAACCCTAGCCCGAACCATAACCCTAACCCTTCCCAGAAGCCTTCCCCTCACCCGTCCCCTAATCCTAACCCGTACACTCACACTAACCCGCGCACTCACACGTACGCTCCCCCTAAACCGTTCTCGTACCCTCAACTGGACCCTAAACCGTCCCCGTCCCCTAACCCTAACCCTAGCCCGAACCCTAAGCCTAACCCTTCCCCGAAGGCTTCCCCTCACCCGTCCCCTAATCCTAACCCGTACGCTCACAATAACCCGCGCCCTCACACGTACGCTCCCCCTAAACCGTTGTCGTACCCTCACCTGGACCCTAAACCGTCCCCGTCCCCTAACCCTAACCCTAGCCCGAACCCTAACCCTAACCCATCCACGAAGCCTTCCCCTCACCCGTCCCCTAATCCTAACGCGTACGCTCACACTAACCCGCGCCCTCACACGTACGCTCCCCCTGAACCGTAGTCGTACCCTCACCTGGACCCTAAACCGTCCCCGTCCCCTAACCCTAACCCTAGCCCGAACCCTAACCCTAACCCTTCCCCGAAGCCTTCCCCTCACCCGTCCCCTAATCCTAACCCGTACGCTCACACTAACCCGCAACCTCACACGTGCGCTCCGCCTAAACCGTTGTCGTACCCTCACCTGGACCCTAAACCGTCCCCGTCCCCTAACCCTAACCCTAGCCCGAACCCTAACCCTAACCCTTCCCCGAAGCCTTCCCCTCACCCGTCCCCTAATCCTATCCCGTACGCTCACACTAACCCGCGCCCTCACACGTACGCTCCCCCTAAACCTTTTTCGTACCCTCACCTGGACCCTAAACCGTCCCCGTCCCCTAACCCTAACCCTAGCCCGAACCCTAACCCTAACACTTCCCCGAAGCCTTCCCCTCACCCGTCCCCTAATCCTAACCCGTACGCTAACACTAACCCACGCCCTCACACGTACGCTCCCCCTAAACCGTTGTCGTACCCTCACCTGGACCCTAAACCGTCCCCGTCCCCTAAGCCTAACCTTAGCCCGAACCCTAACCCTAACCCTTCCCCGAAGCCTTCCCCTCACCCGTCCCCTAATCCTAACCCGTACGCTCACACTAACCCGCGCCCTCACACGTACGCTCCCCCTAAACCGTTGTCGTACCCTCACCTGGACCCTAAACCGTCCCCGTCCCCGTCCCCTAACCCTAGCCCGAACCCTAACCCTAACCCTTCCCCGAAGCCTTCCCCTCACCCGTCCCCTAATCCTAACCCGTACGCTCACACTAACCCGCGCCCTCACACGTACGCTCACCCTAAACCGTTTTCGTACCCTCACCTGGACCCTAAACCGTCCCCGTCCCCTAACCCTAACCCTAGCCCGAACCCTAACCCTAACCCTTCCCCGAAGCCTGCCCCTCACCCGTCCCCTAATCCTAACCCGTACGCTCACACTAACCCGCACCCTCACACGTACGCTCCCCCTAAACCGTTGTCGTACCCTCACCTGGACCCTAAACCGTCCCCGTCCCCTAACCCTAACCCTAGCCCGAACCCTAACCCTAACCCTTCCCCGAAGCCTTCCCCTCACCCGTCCCCTAATGCTAACCCGTACGCTCACACTAACCCATGCCCTCACACGTACGCTCCCCCTAAACCGTTGTCGTACCCTCACCTGGACCCTAAACCGTCCCCGTCCCCTAAGCCTAACCCTAGCCCGAACCCTAACCCTAACCATTCCCCGAAGCCTTCCCCTCACCCGTCCCCTAATCCTAACCCGTACGCTCACACTAACCCGCGCCCTCACACGTACGCTCCCCCTAAACCGTTGTTGTACCCTCACCTGGACCCTAAACCGTCCCCGTCCCCTAACCCTAACCCTAGCCCGAACCCTAACCCTAACCCTTCCCCGAAGCCTTCCACTCACCCGACCCCTAATCCTAACCCGTACGCTCACACTAACCCGCGCCCTCACACGTACGCTCCCCCTAAACCGTTGTCGTACCCTCACCTGGACCCTAAACCGTCCCCGTCCCCTAACCCTAACCCTAGCCCGAACCATAACCCTAACCCTTCCCAGAAGCCTTCCCCTCACCCGTCCCCTAATCCTAACCCGTACACTCACACTAACCCGCGCACTCACACGTACGCTCCCCCTAAACCGTTGTCGTACCCTCAACTGGACCCTAAACCGTCCCCGTCCCCTAACCCTAACCCTAGCCCGAACCCTAAGCCTAACCCTTCCCCGAAGCCTTCCCCTCACCCGTCCCCTAATCCTAACCCGTACGCTCACAATAACCCGCGCCCTCACACGTACGCTCCCCCTAAACCGTTGTCGTACCCTCACCTGGACCCTAAACCGTCCCCGTCCCCTAACCCTAACCCTAGCCCGAACCCTAACCCTAACCCATCCACGAAGCCTTCCCCTCACCCGTCCCCTAATCCTAACGCGTACGCTCACACTAACCCGCGCCCTCACACGTACGCTCCCCCTAAACCGTAGTCGTACCCTCACCTGGACCCTAAACCGTCCCCGTCCCCTAACCCTAACCCTAGCCCGAACCCTAACCCTAACCCTTCCCCGAAGCCTTCCCCTCACCCGTCCCCTAATCCTAACCCGTACGCTCACACTAACCCGCAACCTCACACGTGCGCTCCGCCTAAACCGTTGTCGTACCCTCACCTGGACCCTAAACCGTCCTCGTCCCCTAACCCTAACCCTAGCCCGAACCCTAACCCTAACCCTTCCCCGAAGCCTTCCCCTCACCCGTCCCCTAATCCTAACCCGTACACTCACACTAACCCGCGCCCTCACACGTACGCTCCCCCTAAACCGTTGTCGTACCCTCACCTGGACCCTAAACCGTCCCCGTCCCCTAACCCTAACCCTAGCCCGAACCCTAACCCTAACCCTTCCCCGAAGCCTTCCCCTCACCCGTCCCCTAATCCTAACCCGTACGCTCACACTAACCCGCGCCCTCACACGTACGCTCCCCCTAAACCGTTGTCGTACCCTCACCTGGACCCTAAACCGTCCCCGTCCCCTAACCCTAACCCTAGCCCGAACCCTAACCCTAACCCTTCCCCGAAGCCTTCCCCTCACCCGTCCCCTAATCCTAACCCGTACGCTCACACTAACCCGCGCCCTCACACGTATGCTCCCCCTAAACCGTTGTCGTACCCTCACCTAGACCCTAAACCGTCCCCGTCCCCTAACCCTAACCCTAGCCCGAACCCTAACCCTAACCCTTCCCCGAAGCCTTCCCCTCACCCGTCCCCTAATCCTAACCCGTACGCTCACACTAACCCGCGCCCTCACACGTGCGCTCCACCTAAACCGTTGTCGTACCCTCACCTGGACCCTAAACCGTCCCCGTCCCCTAACCCTAACCCTAGCCCGAACCCTAACCCTAACCCTTCCCCGAAGCCTTCCCCTCACCCGTCCCCTAATCCTAACCCGTACGCTCACACTAACCCGCGCCCTCACACGTGCGCTCCGCCTAAACCGTTGTCGTACCCTCACTTGGACCCTAAACCGTCCCCGTCCCCTAACCCTAACCCTAGCCCGAAACCTAACCCTAACCCTTCCCCGAAGCCTTCCCCTCACCCGTCCCCTAATCCTAACCCGTACGCTCACACTAACCCGCGCCCTCACACGTACGCTCCCCCTAAACCGTTGTCGTACCCTCACCTGGACCCTAAACCGTCCCCGTCCCCTAACCCTAACCCTAGCCCGAACCCTAACCCTAACCCTACCCCGAAGCCTTCCCCTCACCCGTCCCCTAATCCTAACCCGTACGCTCACACTAACCCGCGCCCTCACACGTACGCTCCCACTAAACCGTTGTCGTACCCTCATCTGGACCCTAAACCGTCCCCGTCCCCTAACCCTAACCCTAGCCCGAACCCTAACCCTAACCCTTCCCCGAAGCCTTCCCCTCACCCGTCCCCTAATCCTAACCCGTACGATCACACTAACCCGCGCCCTCACACGTACGCTCCCCCTAAACCGTTGTCGTACCCTCACCTGGACCCTAAACCGTCCCCGTCCCCTAAGCCTAACCCTAGCCCGAACCCTAACCCTAACCCTTCCCCGAAGCCTTCCCCTCACCCGTCCCCTAATCCTAACCCGTACGCTCACACTAACCTGCGCCCTCACACGTACGCTCGCCCTAAACTGTTGTCATACCCTCACCTGGACCCTAAACCGTCCCCGTCCCCTAACCCTAACCCTAGCCCGAACCCTAACCCTAACCCTTCCCCAAAGCCTTCCCCTCACCCGTCCCCTAATCCTAACCCGTACGCTCACACTAACCCGCGCCCTCACACGTACGCTCCCCCTAAACCGTTGTCGTACCCTCACCTGGACCCTGAACCGTCCCCTTCCCCTAACCCTAACCCTAGCCCGAACCCTAACCCTAACCCTTCCCCAAAGCCTTCCACTCACCCGTCCCCTAATCCTAACCCGTACGCTCACACTAACCCGCGCCCTCACACGTACGCTCCCCCTAAACCGTTGTCGTACCCTCACCTGGACCCTAAACCATCCCCGTCCCCTAACCCTAACCCTAGCCCGAACCCTAACCCTAACCCATCACCAAAGCCTTCCCCTCACCCGTCCCCTAATCCTAACGCGTACGCTCACACGAACCAGCGCCCTCACACGTACGCTCCCCCTAAACCATTGTCGTACCCTCACCTGGACCCTAAACCGACCCCGTCCCCTAACCCTAACCCTAGCCCGAACGCTAACACTAACCCTTCCCCGAAACCTTCCCCTCACCCGTCCCCTAATCCTAACCCGTACGCTCACACTAACCCGCGCCCTCACAAGTACGCTCCGCCGAAACCGTTGTCGTACACTCACCTGGACCCTAAACCGTCCCCGTCCCCTAACCCTAACCCTAGCCCGAACCCTAACCCTAACCCTTCCCCGAAGCCTTCCCCTCACCCGTCCCCTAATCCTAACCCGTACGCTCACACTAACCCGCGCCCTCACACGTACGCTCCCCCTAAACCGTTGTCGTACCCTCACCTGGACCCTAAACCGTCCCAATGCCCTAACCCTAACCCTAGCCCGAACCCTAACCCTAACCCTTCCCCGAAGCCTTCCCCTCACCCGTCCCCTAATCCTAAACCGTACTCTCACACTAACCCGCGCCCTCACACGTACGCTCCCCCTAAACCGTTGTCGTACCCTCACCTGGACCCTAAACCGTCCCCATCCCCTAACCCTAACCCTAGCCCGAACCCTAACCCTAACCCTTCCCCGAAGCCTTCCCCTCACCCGTCCCCTAATCCTAACCCGTACGCTCACACTAACCCGCGCCCTCACACGTACGCTCCCCCTAAACCGTTGTCGTACCCTCACCTGGACCCTAAACCGTCCCCGTCCCCTAACCCTAAGCCTAGCCCGAACCCTAACCCTAACCCTTCCCCGAAGCCTTCCCCTCACCCGTCCCCTAATCCTAACCCGTACGCTGACACTAACCCGCGCCCTCACACGTACGCTCCCCCTAAACCTTTTTCGTACCCTCACCTGGACCCTAAACCGTCCCCGTCCCCTAACCCTAACCCTAGCCCGAACCCTAACCCTAACACTTCCCCGAAGCCTTCCCCTCACCCGTCCCCTAATCCTAACCCGTACGCTAACACTAACCCACGCCCTCACACGTACGCTCCCCCTAAACCGTTGTCGTGCCCTCACCTGGACCCTAAACCGTCCCCGTCCCCTAAGCCTAACCTTAGCCCGAACCCTAACCCTAACCCTTCCCCGAAGCCTTCCCCTCACCCGTCCCCTAATCCTAACCCGTACGCTCACACTAACCCGCGCTCTCACACGTACGCTCCCCCTAAACCGTTGACGTACCCTCACCTGGACCCTAAACCATCCCCGTCCCCTAACCCTTACCCTAGCCCGAACCCTAACCCTAACCCTTCCCCGAAGCCTTCCCCTCACCCGTCCCCCAATCCTAACCCGTACGCTCACACTAACCCGCGCCCTCACACATACGCTCCCCCTAAACCGTTGTCGTACCCTCACCTGGACCCTAAACCGTCCCCGTCCCCTAACCCTAACCCTAGCCCGAACCCTAACCCTAACCCTTCCCCGAAGCCTTCCCCTCACCCGTCCCCTAATCCTCACCCGTACGCTCACACTAACCCGCGCCCTCACACGTACGCTCCCCCTAAACAGTTGTCGTACCCTCACCTGGACCCTAAACCGTCCCCGTCCCCTAAGCCTAACCCTACCCCGAACCCTAACCCTAACCCTTCCCCGAAGCCTTCCCCTCACCCGTCCCCTAATCCTAACCCGTACGCTCACACTAACCCGCGCCCTCACACATACGCTCCCCCTAAACCGTTGTCGTACCCTCACCTGGACCCTAAACCTTCCCCGTCCCCTAACCCTAACCCTAGCCCGAACCCTAACCATAACCCTTCCCCGAAGCCTTCCCCTCACCCGTCCCCTAATCCTAACCCGTACGCTCACACTAACCCGCGCCCTCACACGTACGCTCCCCCTAAACCGTTGTCGTACCCTCACCTGGACCCAAACCGTCCCCGTCCCCTAACCCTAACCCTAGCCCGAACCCTAACCCTAACCCTTCCCCGAAGCCTTCCCCTCACCCGTCCCCTAATCCTAACCCGTACGCTCACACTAACCCGCGCCCTCACACGTACGCTCCCCCTAAACCGTTGTCGTACCCTCACCTGGACCCTAAACCGTCCCCGTCCCCTTAACCTAACCCTAGCCCGAACCCTAGCCCTAACCCTTCCCCGAAGCCTTCCCCTCACCCGTCCCCTAATCCTAACCCGTACGCTCACACTAACCCGCGCCCTCACACGTACGCTCCCCCTAAACCGTTGTCGTACCCTCACCTGGACCGTAAACCGTCCCCGTCCCCTAACCCTAACCCTAGCCCGAACCCTAACCCTAACCCTTCCGCGAAGCCTTCCCCTCACCCGTCCCCTAATGCTAACCCGTACGCTCACACTAACCCGCGCCCTCACACGTACGCTCCCCCTAAACCGTTGTCGTACCCTCACCTGGACCCTAAACCGTCCCCGTCCCCTAAGCCTAACCCTAGCCCGAACCCTAACCCTAACCCTTCCCCGAAGCCTTCCCCTCACCCGTCCCCTAATCCTAACCCGTACGCTCACACTAACCCGCGCCCTCACACGTACGCTCCCCCTAAACCGTTGTCGTACCCTCACCTGGACCCTAAACCGTCCCCGTCCCCTAACCCTAACCCTAGCCCGAACCCTAACCCTAACCCTTCCCCGAAGCCTTCCCCTCACCCGACCCCTAATCCTAACCCGTACGCTCACACTAACCCGCGCCCTCACACGTACGCTCCCCCTAAACCGTTGTCGTACCCTCACCTGGACCCTAAACCTTCCCCGTCCCCTAACCCTAACCCTAGCCCGAACCCTAACCCTAACACTTCCCCGAAGCCTTCCCCTCACCCGTCCCTTAATCCTAACCCGTACGCTCACACTAACCCGCGCCCTCACACGTACGCTCCCCCTAAACCGTTGTCGTACCCTCACCTGGACCCTAAACCGTCCCTGTCCCCTAACCCTAACCCTAGCCCGAACCCTAACCCTAACCCTTCCCCGAAGCCTTCCCCTCACCCGTCCCCTAATCCTAACCCGTACGCTCACACTAACCCGCGCCCTCACACGTGCGCTCCGCCTAAACCGTTGTCGTACCCTCACCTGGACCCTAAACCGTCCCCGTCCCCTAACCCTAACCCTACCCCGAACCCTAACCCTAACGCTTCCCCGAAGCCTTCCCCTCACCCGTCCCCTAATCCTAACCCGTACGCTCACACTAACCCGCGCCCTCACACGTACGCTCCCCCTAAACCGTTGTCGTACCCTCACCTGACCCTAAACCGTCCCCGTCCCTTAAACCTAACCCTAGCCCGAACCCTAACCCTAACCCTTCCCCGAAGCCTTCCCCTCACCCGTCCCCTAATCCTAACCCGTACGCTCACACTAACCCGCGCCCTCACACGTACGCTCCGCCTAAACCGTTGTCGTACCCTCACCTGGACCCTAAACCGTCCCCGTCCCCAACACTAACCCTAGCCCGTACCTTAACCCTAACCCTTCCCCGAAGCCTTCCCCTCACCCGTCCCCTAATCCTAACCCGTACGCTCACACTAACCCGCGCCCTCACACGTACGCTACCCCTAAACCGTTGTCGTACCCTCACCTGGACCCTAAACCGTCCCCATCCCCTAACCCTAACCCTAGCGCGAACCCTAACCCTAACCCTTCCCCGAAGCCTTCCCCTCACCCGTCCCCTAATCCTAACCTGTACGCTCACACTAACCCGCGCCCTCACACGTACGCTCCCCCTAAACCGTAGTCGTACCCTCACCTGGACCCTAAACCGTCCCCGTCCCCTAACCCTAACCCTAGCCCGAACCCTAACCCTAACCCTTCCCCGAAGCCTTCCCCTCACCCGTCCCCTAATCCTAACCCGTACGCTTACACTAACCCGCAACCTCACACGTGCGCTCCGCCTAAACCGTTGTCGTACCCTCACCTGGACCCTAAACCGTCCCCGTCCCCTAACCCTAACCCTAGCCCGAACCCTAACCCTAACCCTTCCCCGAAGCCTTCCCCTCACCCGTCCCCTAATCCTAACCCGTACGCTCACACTAACCCGCGCCCTCACACGTACGCTCCCCCTAAACCGTTGTCGTACCCTCACCTGGACCCTAAACCGTCCCCGTCCCCTAACCCTAACCCTAGCCCGAACCCTAACCCTAACCCTTCCCCGAAGCCTTCCCCTCACCCGTCCCCTAATCCTAACCCGTACGCTCACACTAACCCGCGCCCTCACACGTACGCTCCCCCTAAACCGTTGTCGTACCCTCACCTGGACCCTAAACCGTCCCCGTCCCCTAACCCTAACCCTAGCCCGAACCCTAACCCTAACCCTTCCCCGAAGCCTTCCCCTCACCCGTCCCCTAATCCTAACTCGTACGCTCACACTAACCCGCGCCCTCACACGTATGCTCCCCCTAAACCGTTGTCGTACCCTCACCTGGACCCTAAACCGTCCCCGTCCCCTAACACTAACCCTAGCCCAAACCCTAACCCTAACCCTTCCCCGAAGCTTTCCCCTCACCCGTCCCCTAATCCTAACCCGTACGCTCACACTAACCCGCGCCCTCACACGTGCGCTCCGCCTAAACCGTTGTCGTACCCTCACCTGGACCCTAAACCGTCCCCGTCCCCTAACCCTAACCCTAGCCCGAACACTAACCCTAACCCTTCCCCGAAACCTTCCCCTCACCCGTCCCCTAATCCTAACCCGTACGCTCACACTAACCCGCGCCCTCACACGTACGTTCCCCCTAAACCGTTGTCGTACCCTCACCTGGACCCTAAACCGTCCCCGTCCCCTAACCCTAACCCTAGCCCGAACCCTAACCCTAACTCTTCCCCGAAGCCTTCCCCTCACCCGTCCCCTAATCCTAACCCGTACGCTCACACTAACCCGCGCCCTCACACGTACGTTCCCCCTAAACCGTTGTCGTACCCTCACGTGGACCCTAAACCGTCCCCGTCCCCTAACCCTAACCCTAGCCCGAACCCTAACCCTAACCCTTCCCCGAAGCCTTCCCCTCACCCGTCCCCTAATGCTAACCCGTACGCTCACACTAACCCGCGCCCTCACACGTACGCTCCCCCTAAACCGTTGTCATACCCTCACCTGGACCCTAAACCGTCCCCGTCCCCTAAGCCTAACCCTAGCCCGAACCCTAACCCTAACACTTCCCCGAAGCCTTCCCCTCACCCGTCCCCTAATCCTAAACCGTATGCTCACACTAACCCGCGCCCTCACACGTACGCTCCCCCTAAACCGTTGTCGTACCCTCAACTGGACCCTAAACCGTCCCCGTCCCCTAAGCCTAACCCTACCCCGAACCGTAACCCTAACCCTTCCCCGAAGCCTTCCCCTCACCCGTCCCCTAATCCTAACCCGTACGCTCACACTAACCCGCGACCTCACACATACGCTCCCCCTAAACCGTTGTCGTACCCTCACCTGGACCCTAAACCGTCCCCGTCCCCTAACCCTAACCCTAGCCCGAACCCTAACCCTAACCCTTCCCCGAAGCCTTCCCCTCACCCGTCCCCTAATCCTAACCCGTACGCTCACACTAACCCGCGCCCTCACACGTACGCTCCCCCTAAACCGTTCTCGTACCCTCACCTAGACCCTAAACCGTCCCCATCCCCTAAGCCTAACCCTAGCCCGAACCCTAACCCTAACCCTTCCCCGAAGCCTTCCCCTCACCCGTCCCCTAATCCTAACCCGTACGCTCACACTAACCCGCGCCCTCACACGTGCGCTCCGCCTAAACCGTTGTCATACCCTCACCTGGACCCTACACCGTCCCCGTCCCCTAACCCTAACCCTCGCCCGAACCCTAACCCTAACCCTTCCCCGAAGCCTTCCCCTCACCCGTCCCCTAATCCTAACCCGTACGCTCACACTAACCCGCGCCCTCACACGTACGCTCCCCCTAAACCGTTGTCGTAACCTCACCTGGACCCTAAACCGTCCCCGGCCCCTAACCCTAACCCTAGCCCGAACCCTAACCCTAACCCTTCCCCGAAGCCTTCCCCTCACTCGTCCCCTAATGCTAACCCGTACGCTCACACTAAACCGCGCCCTCACACGTACGCTCCCCCTAAACCGTTGTCGTACCCTCACCTGGACCCTAAACCGTCCCCGTCCCCTAACCCTAACCCTAGCCCGAACCCTAACCCTAACCCTTCCCCGAAGCCTTCCCCTCACCCGTCCCCTAATCCTAACCCGTACGTTCACACTAATCCGCGCACTCACACGTACGCTCCGCCTAAACCGTTGTCGTACCCTCACCTGGACCCTAAACCGTCCCCGTCCCCTAACCCTAACCCTAGCCCGAACCCTAACCCTAACCCTTCCCCGAAGCCTTCCCCTCACCCGTCCCCTAATCCTAACCCGTACGCTCACACTAACCCGCGCCCTCACAAGTACGCTCCGCCTAAACCGTAGTCGTACCCTCACCTGGACCCTAAACCGTCCCCGTCCCCTAATCCTAACCCTAGCCCGAACCCTAACCCTAACCCTTCCCCGAAGCCTTCCCCTCACCCGTCCCCTAATCCTAACCCGTACGCTCACACTAACCCGCAACCTCACACATGCACTCCGCCTAAACCGTTGTCCTACCCTCACCTGGACCCTAAACCGTCCCCGTCCCCTAACCCTAACCCTAGCCCGAACCCTAACCCTAACCCTTCCCCGAAGCCTTTCCCTCACCCGTCCCCTAATCCTAACCCGTACGCTCACACTAACCCGCGCCCTCACACGTACGCTCCCCCTAAACCGTTGTCGTACCCTCACCTGGACCCTAAACCGTCCCCATCCCCTAACCCTAACCCTAGCCCGAACCCTAACCCTAACCCTTCCCCGAAGCCTTCCCCTCACCCGTCCCCTAATCCTAACCCGTACGCTCACACTAACCCGCGCCCTCACACGTACGCTCCCCCTAAACCGTTGTCGTACCCTCACCTGGACCCTAAACCGTCCCCGTCCCCTAACCCTAACCCTAGCCCGAACCCTAACCCTAACCCTTCCCCGAAGCCTTCCCCTCACCCGTCCCCTAATCCTAACCCGTACGCTCACACTAACCCGCGCCCTCACACGTGCGCTCCACCTAAACCGTTGTCGTACCCTCACCTGGACCCTAAACCGTCCCCGTCCCCTAAGCCTAACCCTACCCCGAACCCTAACCCTAACCCTTCCCCGAAGCCTTCCCCTCACCCGTCCCCTAATCCTAACCCGTACGCTCACACTAACCCGCGCCCTCACACATACGCTCCCCCTAAACCGTTGTCGTACCCTCACCTGGACCCTAAACCGTCCCCGTCCCCTAACCCTAACCCTAGCCCGAACTCTAACCCTAACCCTTCCCCGAAGCCTTCCCCTCACCCGTCCCCTAATCCTAACCCGTACGCTCACACTAACCCGCGCCCTCACACGTGCGCTCCGCCTAAACCGTTGTCGTACCCTCACCTGGACCCTAAACCGTCCCCGTCCCCTAACCCTAACCCTAGCCCGAACCCTAACCCTAACCCTTCCCCGAAGCCTTCCCCTCACCCGTCCCCTAATCCTAACCCGTACGCTCACACTAACCCGCCCCCTCACACGTACGCTCCCCCTAAACCGTTGTCGTACCCTCACCTGGACCCTAAACCGTCCCCATCCCCTAACCCTAACCCTAGCCCGAACCCTAACCCAAACCCTTCCCCGAAGCCTTCCCCTCATCCGTCCCCTAATCCTAACCCGTACGCTCACACTAACCCGCGCCCTCACACGTACGCTCCCCCTAAACCGTTGTCGTACCCTCACCTGGACCCTAAACCGTCCCCGTCCCCTAACCCTAGCCCGAACCCTAACCCTAACCCTTCCCCGAAGCCTTCCCCTCACCCGTCCCCTAATCCTAACCCGTACGCTCACACTAACCCGCGCCCTCACACGTACGCTCCCCCTAAACCGTTGTCGTACCCTCACCTGGACCCTAAACCGTCCCCGTCCCCTAACCCTAACCCTACCCCGAACCCTAACCCTAACCCTTCCCCGAAGCCTTCCCCTCACCCGTCCCCTAATCCTAACCCGTACGCTCCCACTAACCCGCACCCTCACACATACGCTCCCCCTAAACCGTTGTCCTACCCTCACCTGGACCCTAAACCGTCCCCGTCCCCTAACCCTAACCCTAGTCCGAACCCTAACCCTAACCCTTCCCCGAAGCCTTCCCCTCACCCGTCCCCTAATCCTAACCCGTACGCTCACACTAACCCGCGCCCTCACATGTGCGCTCCGCCTAAACCGTTGTCGTACCCTCACCTGGACCCTAAACCGTCCCCATCCCCTAACCCTAACCCTAGCCCGAACCCTAACCCTAACCCTTCCCCGAAGCCTTCCCCTCACCCGTCCCCTAATCCTAACCCGTACGCTCACACTAACCTGCGCCCTCACACGTGCGCTCCGCCTAAACCGTTGTCGTACCCTCACCTGGACCCTAAACCGTCCCCGTCCCCTAACCCTAACCCTAGCCCGAACCCTAACCCTAACCCTTCCCCGAAGCCTTCCCCTCACCCGTCCCCTAATCCTAACCCGTACGCTCACACTAACCCGCGCCCTCACACGTACGCTCCCCCTAAACCGTTGTCGTACCCTCACGTGGACCCTAAACCGTCCCCGTCCCCTAACCCTAACCCTACCCCGAACCCTAACCCTAACCCTTCCCCGAAGCCTTCCCCTCACCCGTCCCCTAATCCTAACCCGTACGCTCACACTAACCCGCGCCCTCACACATACGCTCCCCCTAAACCGTTGTCGTACCCTCACCTGGACCCTAAACCGTCCCCGTCCCCTAACCCTAACCCTAGCCCGAACCCTAACCCTAACCCTTCCCCGAAGCCTTCCCCTCACCCGTCCCCTAATCCTAACCCGTACGCTCACACTAACCCGCGCCCTCACACGTGCGCTCCGCCTAAACCGTTGTCGTACCCTCACCTGGACCCTAAACCGTCCCCGTCCCCTAACCCTAACCCTAGCCCGAACCCTAACCCTAACCCTTCCCCGAAGCCTTCCCCTCACCCGTCCCCTAATCCTAACCCGTACGCTCACACTAACCCGCGCCCTCACACGTACGCTCCCCCTAAACCGTTGTCGTACCCTCACGTGGACCCTAAACCGTCCCCGTCCCCTAACCCTAACCCTACCCCGAACCCTAACCCTAACCCTTCCCCGAAGCCTTCCCCTGACCCGTCCCCTAATCCTAACCCGTACGCTCACACTAACCCGCGCCCTCACACATACGCTCCCCCTAAACCGTTGTCGTACCCTCACCTGGACCCTAAACCGTCCCCGTCCCCTAACCCTAACCCTAGCCCGAACCCTAACCCTAACCCTTCCCCGAAGCCTTCCCCTCACCCGTCCCCTAATCCTAACCCGTACGCTCACACTAACCCGCGCCCTCACATGTGCGCTCCGCCTAAACCGTTGTCGTACCCTCACCTGGACCCTAAACCGTCCCCGTCCCCTAACCCTAACCCTAGCCCGAACCCTAACCCTAACCCTTCCCCGAAGCCTTCCCCTCACCCGTCCCCTAATCCTAACCCGTACGCTCACACTAACCCGCGCCCTCACACGTACGCTCCCCCTAAACCGTTGTCGTACCCTCACTTGGACCCTAAACCGTCCCCGTCCCCTAACCCTAACCCTAGCCCGAACCCTAACCCTAACTCTTCCCCGAAGCCTTCCCTTCACCCGTCCCCTAATCCTAACCCGTACGCTCACACTAACCCGCGCCCTCACACGTACGCTCCCCCTAAACCGTTGTCGTACACTCACGTGGACCCTAAACCGTCCCCGTCCCCTAACCCTAACCCTAGCCCGAACCCTAACCCTAACCCTTCCCCGAAGCCTTCCCCTCACCCGTCCCCTAATCCTAACCCGTACGCTCACACTAACCCGCGCCCTCACACGTACGCTCCCCCTAAACCGTTGTCATACCCTCACCTGGACCCTAAACCGTCCCCGTCCCCTAAGCCTAACCCTAGCCCGAACCCTAACCCTAACCCTTCCCCGAAGCCTTCCCCTCACCCGTCCCCTAATCCTAAACCGTACGCTCACACTAACCCGCGCCCTCACACGTACGCTCCCCCTAAACCGTTGTCGTACCCTCAACTGGACCCTAAACCGTCCCCGTCCCCTAAGCCTAACCCTACCCCGAACCCTAACCCTAACCCTTCCCCGAAGCCTTCCCCTCACCCGTCCCCTAATCCTAACCCGTACGCTCACACTAACCCGCGACCTCACACATACGCTCCCCCTAAACCGTTGTCGTACCCTCACCTGGACCCTAAACCGTCCCCGTCACCTAACCCTAACCCTAGCCCGAACCCTAACCCTAACCCTTCCCCGAAGCCTTCCCCTCACCCGTCCCCTAATCCTAACCCGTACGCTCACACTAACCCGCGCCCTCCCACGTACGCTCCCCCTAAACCGTTGTCGTACCCTCACCTAGACCCTAAACCGTCCCCATCCCCTAAGCCTAACCCTAGCCCGAACCCTATCCCTAACCCTTCCCCGAAGCCTTCCCCTCACCCGTCCCCTAATCCTAACCCGTACGCTCACACTAACCCGCGCCCTCACACGTGCGCTCCGCCTAAACCGTTGTCGTACCCTCACCTGGACCCTACACCGTCCCCGTCCCCTAACCCTAACCCTAGCCCGAACCCTAACCCTAACATTTCCCCGAAGCCTTCCCCTCACCCGTCCCCTAATCCTAACCCGTACGCTCACACTAACCCGCGCCCTCACACGTACGCTCCCCCTAAACCGTTGTCGTAACCTCACCTGGACCCAAAACCGTCCCCATCCCCTAACCCTAACCCTAGCCCGAACCCTAACCCTAACACTTCCCCGAAGCCTTCCCCTCACTCGTCCCCTAATGCTAACCCGTACGCTCACACTAAACCGCGCCCTCACACGTACGCTCCCCCTAAACCGTTGTCGTACCCTCACCTGGACCCTAAACCGTCCCCGTCCCCTAACCCTAACCCTAGCCCGAACCCTAACCCTAACCCTTCCCCGAAGCCTTCCCCTCACCCGTCCCCTAATCCTAACCCGTACGCTCACACTAACCCGCGCCCTCACAAGTACGCTCCGCCTAAACCGTAGTCGTACCCTCACCTGGACCCTAAACCGTCCCCGTCCCCTAATCCTAACCCTAGCCCGAACCCTAACCCTAACCCTTCCCCGAAGCCTTCCCCTCACCCGTCCCCTAATCCTAACCCGTACGCTCACACTAACCCGCAACCTCACACATGCACTCCGCCTAAACCGTTGTCGTACCCTCACCTGGACCCTAAACCGTCCCCGTCCCCTAACCCTAACCCTAGCCCGAACCCTAACCCTAACCCTTCCCCGAAGCCTTCCCCTCACCCGTCCCCTAATCCTAACCCGTACGCTCACACTAACCCGCGCCCTCACACGTACGCTCCCCCTAAACCGTTGTCGTACCCTCACCTGGACCCTAAACCGTCCCCATCCCCTAACCCTAACCCTAGCCCGAACCCTAACCCTAACCCTTCCCCGAAGCCTTCCCCTCACCCGTCCCCTAATCCTAACCCGTACGCTCACACTAACCCGCGCCCTCACACGTACGCTCCCCCTAAACCGTTGTCGTACCCTCACCTGGACCCTAAACCGTCCCCGTCCCCTAACACTAACCCTAGCCCGAACCCTAACCCTAACCCTTCCCCGAAGCCTTCCCCTCACCCGTCCCCTAATCCTAACCCGTACGCTCACACTAACCCGCGCCCTCACACGTAGGCTCCCCCTAAACCGTTGTCGTACCCTCACCTGGACCCTAAACCGTCCCCGTCCCCTAAGCCTAACCCTACCCCGAACCCTAACCCTAACCCTTCCCCGAAGCCTTCCCCTCACCCGTCCCCTAATCCTAACCCGTACGCTCACACTAACCCGCGCCCTCACACATACGCTCCCCCTAAACCGTTGTCGTACCCTCACCTGGACCCTAAACCGTCCCCGTCCCCTAACCCTAACCCTAGCCCGAACCCTAACCCTAACCCTTCCCCGAAGCCTTCCCCTCACCCGTCCCCTAATCCTAACCCGTACGCTCACACTAACCCGCGCCCTCACACGTACGCTCCCCCTAAACCGTTGTCGTACCCTCACCTGGACCCTAAACCGTCCCCGTCCCCTAACCCTAACCCTAGCCCGAACCCTAACCCTAACCCTTCCCCGAAGCCTTCCCCTCACCCGTCCCCTAATCCTAAGCCGTACGCTCACACTAACCCGCGCCCTCACATGTGCGCTCCGCCTAAACCGTTGTCGTACCCTCACCTGGACCCTAAACCATCCCCGTCCCCTAACCCTAACCCTAGCCCGAACCCTAACCCTAACCCTTCCCCGAAGCCTTCCCCTCACCCGTCCCCTAATCCTAACCCGTACGCTCACACTAACCCGCGCCCTCACACGTGCGCTCCGCCTAAACCGTTGTCGTACCCTCACCTGGACCCTAAACCATCCCCGTCCCCTAACCCTAACCCTAGCCCGAACCCTAACCCTAACCCTTCCCCGAAGCCTTCCCCTCACCCGTCCCCTAATACTAACCCGTACGCTCACACTAACCAGCAACCTCACACATGCACTCCGCCTAAACCGTTGTCGTACCCTCACCTGGACCCTAAACCGTCCCCATCCCCTAACCCTAACCCTAGCCCGAACCCTAACCCTAACCCTTCCCCGAAGCCTTCCCCTCACCCGTCCCCTAATCCTAACCCGTACGCTCACACTAACCCGCCCCCTCACACGTACGCTCCCCCTAAACCGTTGTCGTACCCTCACCTGGACCCTAAACCGTCCCCATCCCGTAACCCTAACCCTAGTCCGAACCCTAACCCAAACCCTTCCCCGAAGCCTTCCCCTCACCCGTCCCCTAATCCTAACCCGTACGCTCACACTAACCCGCGCCCTCACACGTACGCTCCCCCTAAACCGTTGTCGTACCCTCACCTGGACCCTAAACCGTCCCCGTCCCCTAACCCTAGCCCGAACCCTAACCCTAACCCTTCCCCGAAGCCTTCCCCTCACCCGTCCCCTAATCCTAACCCGTACGCTCACACTAACCCGCGCCCTCACACGTACGCTCCCCCTAAACCGTTGTCGTACCCTCACCTGGACCCTAAACCGTCCCCGTCCCCTAACCCTAACCCTACCCCGAACCCTAACCCTAACCCTTCCCCGAAGCCTTCCCCTCACCCGTCCCCTAATCCTAACCCGTACGCTCCCACTAACCCGCGCCCTCACACATACGCTCCCCCTAAACCGTTGTCGTACCCTCACCTGGACCCTAAACCGTCCCCGTCCCCTAACCCTAACCCTAGCCCGAACCCTAACCCTAACCCTTCCCCGAAGCCTTCCCCTCACCCGTCCCCTAATCCTAACCCGTACGCTCACACTAACCCGCGCCCTCACATGTGCGCTCCGCCTAAACCGTTGTCGTACCCTCACCTGGACCCTAAACCGTCCCCGTCCCCTAACCCTAACCCTAGCCCGAACCCTAACCCTAACCCTTCCCCGAAGCCTTCCCCTCACCCGTCCCCTAATCCTAACCCGTACGCTCACACTAACCCGCGCCCTCACACGTACGCTCCCCCTAAACCGTTGTCGTACCCTCACCTGGACCCTAAACCGTCCCCGTCCCCTAACCCTAACCCTAGCCCGAACCCTAACCCTAACCCTTCCCCGAAGCCTTCCCCTCACCCGTCCCCTAATCCTAACCCGTACGCTCACACTAACCCGCGCCCTCACACGTGCGCTCCGCCTAAACCGTTGTCGTACCCTCACCTGGACCCTACACCGTCCCCGTCCCCTAACCCTAACCCTAGCCCGAACCCTAACCCTAACCCTTCCCCGAAGCCTTCCCCTCACCCGTCCCCTAATCCTAACCCGTACGCTCACACTAACCCGCGCCCTCACACGTACGCTCCCCCAAACCGTTGCCGTACCCTCACCTGGACCCTAAACCGTCCCCGTCCCCTAACCCTAACCCTAGCCCGAACCCTAACCCTAACCCTTCCCCGAAGCCTTCCCCTCACCCGTCCCCTAATCCTAACCCGTACGTTCACACTAACCCGCGCACTCACACGTACGCTCCGCCTAAACCGTTGTCGTACCCTCACCTGGACCCTAAAGCGTCCCCGTCCCCTAACCCTAACCCTAGCCCGAACCCTAAACCTAACCCTTCCCCGAAGCCTTCCCCTCACCCGTCCCCTAATCCTAACCCGTACGCTCACACTAACCCGCGCCCTCACAAGTACGCTCCGCCTAAACCGTAGTCGTACCCTCACCTGGACCCTAAACCGTCCCCGTCCCCTAATCCTAACCCTAGCCCGAACCCTAACCCTAACCCTTCCCCGAAGCCTTCCCCTCACCCGTCCCCTAATCCTAACCCGTACGCTCACACTAACCCGCAACCTCACACATGCACTCCGCCTAAACCGTTGTCGTACCCTCACCTGGACCCTAAACCGTCCCCGTCCCCTAACCCTAACCCTAGCCCGAACCCTAACCCTAACCCTTCCCCGAAGCCTTCCCCTCACCCGTCCCCTAATCCTAACCCGTACGCTCACACTAACCCGCGCCCTCACACGTACGCTCCCCCTAAACCGTTGTCGTACCCTCACCTGGACCCTAAACCGTCCCCATCCCCTAACCCTAACCCTAGCCCGAACCCTAACCCTAACCCTTCCCCGAAGCCTTCCCCTCACCCGTCCCCTAATCCTAACCCGTACGCTCACACTAACCCGCGCCCTCACACGTACGCTCCCCCTAAACCGTTGTCGTACCCTCACCTGGACCCTAAACCGTCCCCGTCCCCTAACCCTAACCCTAGCCCGAACCCTAACCCTAACCCTTCCCCGAAGCCTTCCCCTCACCCGTCCCCTAATCCTAACCCGTACGCTCACACTAACCCGCGCCCTCACACGTAGGCTCCCCCTAAACCGTTGTCGTACCCTCACCTGGACCCTAAACCGTCCCCGTCCCCTAAGCCTAACCCTACCCCGAACCCTAACCCTAACCCTTCCCCGAAGCCTTCCCCTCACCCGTCCCCTAATCCTAACCCGTACGCTCACACTAACCCGCGCCCTCACACATACGCTCCCCCTAAACCGTTGTCGTACCCTCACCTGGACCCTAAACCGTCCCCGTCCCCTAACCCTAACCCTAGCCCGAACCCTAACCCTAACCCTTCCCCGAAGCCTTCCCCTCACCCGTCCCCTAATCCTAACCCGTACGCTCACACTAACCCGCGCCCTCACACGTACGCTCCCCCTAAACCGTTGTCGTACCCTCACCTGGACCCTAAACCGTCCCCGTCCCCTAACCCTAACCCTAGCCCGAACCCTAACCCTAACCCTTCCCCGAAGCCTTCCCCTCACCCGTCCCCTAATCCTAAGCCGTACGCTCACACTAACCCGCGCCCTCACATGTGCGCTCCGCCTAAACCGTTGTCGTACCCTCACCTGGACCCTAAACCATCCCCGTCCCCTAACCCTAACCCTAGCCCGAACCCTAACCCTAACCCTTCCCCGAAGCCTTCCCCTCACCCGTCCCCTAATCCTAACCCGTACGCTCACACTAACCCGCGCCCTCACACGTGCGCTCCGCCTAAACCGTTGTCGTACCCTCACCTGGACCCTAAACCATCCCCGTCCCCTAACCCTAACCCTAGCCCGAACCCTAACCCTAACCCTTCCCCGAAGCCTTCCCCTCACCCGTCCCCTAATACTAACCCGTACGCTCACACTAAGCAGCAACCTCACACATGCACTCCGCCTAAACCGTTGTCGTACCCTCACCTGGACCCTAAACCGTCCCCGTCCCCTAACCCTAACCCTAGCCCGAACCCTAACCCTAACCCTTCCCCGAAGCCTTCCCCTCACCCGTCCCCTAATCCTAACCCGTACGCTCACACTAACCCGCGCCCTCACACGTGCGCTCCGCCTAAACCGTTGTCGTACCCTCACCTGGACCCTAAACCATCCCCGTCCCCTAACCCTAACCCTAGCCCGAACCCTAACCCTAACCCTTCCCCGAAGCCTTCCCCTCATCCGTCCCCTAATACTAACCCGTACGCTCACACTAACCAGCAACCTCACACATGCACTCCGCCTAAACCGTTGTCGTACCCTCACCTGGACCCTAAACCGTCCCCGTCCCCTAACCCTAACCCTAGCCCGAACCCTAACCCTAATCCTTCCCCGAAGCCTTCCCCTCACCCGTCCCCTAATCCTAACCCGTACGCTCACACTAACCCGCGCCCTCACACGTACGCTCCCCCTAAACCGTTGTCGTACCCTCACCTGGACCCTAAACCGTGCCCATCCCCTAACCCTAACCCTAGCCCGAACCCTAACCCTAACCCTTCCCCGAAGCCTTCCCCTCACCCGTCCCCTAATCCTAACCCGTACGCTCACACTAACCCGCGCCCTCACACGTACGCTCCCCCTAAACCGTTGTCGTACCCTCACCTGGACCCTAAACCGTCCCCGTCCCCTAACCCTAACCCTAGCCCGAACCCTAACCCTAACCCTTCCCCGAAGCCTTCCCCTCACCCGTCCCCTAATCCTAACCCGTACGCTCACACTAACCCGCGCCCTCACACGTAGGCTCCCCCTAAACCGTTGTCGTACCCTCACCTGGACCCTAAACCGTCCCCGTCCCCTAAGCCTAACCCTACCCCGAACCCTAACCCTAACCCTTCCCCGAAGCCTTCCCCTCACCCGTCCCCTAATCCTAACCCGTACGCTCACACTAACCCGCGCCCTCACACATACGCTCCCCCTAAACCGTTGTCGTACCCTCACCTGGACCCTAAACCGTCCCCGTCCCCTAACCCTAACCCTAGCCCGAACCCTAACCCTAACCCTTCCCCGAAGCCTTCCCCTCACCCGTCCCCTAATCCTAACCCGTACGCTCACACTAACCCGCGCCCTCACACGTACGCTCCCCCTAAACCGTTGTCGTACCCTCACCTGGACCCTAAACCGTCCCCGTCCCCTAACCCTAACCCTAGCCCGAACCCTAACCCTAACCCTTCCCCGAAGCCTTCCCCTCACCCGTCCCCTAATCCTAAGCCGTACGCTCACACTAACCCGCGCCCTCACATGTGCGCTCCGCCTAAACCGTTGTCGTACCCTCACCTGGACCCTAAACCATCCCCGTCCCCTAACCCTAACCCTAGCCCGAACCCTAACCCTAACCCTTCCCCGAAGCCTTCCCCTCACCCGTCCCCTAATCCTAACCCGTACGCTCACACTAACCCGCGCCCTCACACGTGCGCTCCGCCTAAACCGTTGTCGTACCCTCACCTGGACCCTAAACCATCCCCGTCCCCTAACCCTAACCCTAGCCCGAACCCTAACCCTAACCCTTCCCCGAAGCCTTCCCCTCACCCGTCCCCTAATACTAACCCGTACGCTCACACTAACCAGCAACCTCACACATGCACTCCGCCTAAACCGTTGTCGTACCCTCACCTGGACCCTAAACCGTCCCCATCCCCTAACCCTAACCCTAGCCCGAACCCTAACCCTAACCCTTCCCCGAAGCCTTCCCCTCACCCGTCCCCTAATCCTAACCCGTACGCTCACACTAACCCGCCCCCTCACACGTACGCTCCCCCTAAACCGTTGTCGTACCCTCACCTGGACCCTAAACCTTCCCCATCCCGTAACCCTAACCCTAGTCCGAACCCTAACCCAAACCCTTCCCCGAAGCCTTCCCCTCACCCGTCCCCTAATCCTAACCCGTACGCTCACACTAACCCGCGCCCTCACACGTACGCTCCCCCTAAACCGTTGTCGTACCCTCACCTGGACCCTAAACCGTCCCCATCCCCTAACCCTAGCCCGAACCCTAACCCTAACCCTTCCCCGAAGCCTTCCCCTCACCCGTCCCCTAATCCTAACCCGTACGCTCACACTAACCCGCGCCCTCACACGTACGCTCCCCCTAAACCGTTGTCGTACCCTCACCTGGACCCTAAACCGTCCCCGTCCCCTAACCCTAACCCTACCCCGAACCCTAACCCTAACCCTTCCCCGAAGCCTTCCCCTCACCCGTCCCCTAATCCTAACCCGTACGCTCCCACTAACCCGCGCCCTCACACATACGCTCCCCCTAAACCGTTGTCGTACCCTCACCTGGACCCTAAACCGTCCCCGTCCCCTAACCCTAACCCTAGCCCGAACCCTAACCCTAACCCTTCCCCGAAGCCTTCCCCTCACCCGTCCCCTAATCCTAACCCGTACGCTCACACTAACCCGCGCCCTCACATGTGCGCTCAGCCTAAACCGTTGTCGTACCCTCACCTGGACCCTAAACCGTCCCCGTCCCCTAACCCTAACCCTAGCCCGAACCCTAACCCTAACCCTTCCCCGAAGCCTTCCCCTCACCCGTCCCCTAATCCTAACCCGTACGCTCACACTAACCCGCGCCCTCACACGTGCGCTCCGCCTAAACCGTTGTCGTACCCTCACCTGGACCCTAAACCGTCCCCGTCCCCTAACCCTAACCCTAGCCCGAACCCTAACCCTAACCCTTCCCCGAAGCCTTCCCCTCACCCGTCCCCTAATCCTAACCCGTACGCTCACACTAACCCGCGCCCTCACACGTACGCTCCCCCTAAACCGTTGTCGTACCCTCACCTGGACCCTAAACCGTCCCCGTCCCCTAACCCTAACCCTAGCCCGAACACTAACCCTAACCCTTCCCCGAAGCCTTCCCCTCACCCGTCCCCTAATCCTAACCCGTACGCTCACACTAACCCGCGCCCTCACACGTACGCTCCCCCTAAACCGTTGTCGTACCCTCACGTGGACCCTAAACCGTCCCCGTCCCCTAACCCTAACCCTACCCCGAACCCTAACCCTAACCCTTCCCCGAAGCCTTCCCCTCACCCGTCCCCTAATCCTAACCCGTACGCTCACACTAACCCGCGCCCTCACACATACGCTCCCCCTAAACCGTTGTCGTACCCTCACCTGGACCCTAAACCGTCCCCGTCCCCTAACCCTAACCCTAGCCCGAACCCTAACCCTAACCCTTCCCCGAAGCCTTCCCCTCACCTGTCCCCTAATTCTAACACGTACGCTCACACTAACCCGCGCCCTCACACGTGCGCTCCGCCTAAACCGTTGTCGTACCCTCACCTGGACCCTAAACCGTCCCCGTCCCCTAACCCTAACCCTAGCCCGAACCCTAACCCTAACCCTTCCCCGAAGCCTTCCCCTCACCCGTCCCCTAATCCTAACCCGTACGCTCACACTAACCCGCGCCCTCACACGTACGCTCCCCCTAAACCGTTGTCGTACCCTCACCTGGACCCTAAACCGTCCCCGTCCCCTAACCCTAACCCTAGCCCGAACCCTAACCCTAACCCTTCCCCGAAGCCTTCCCCTCACCCGTCCTCTAATGCTAACCCGTACGCTCACACTAACCCGCGCCCTCACACGTACGCTCCCCCTAAACCGTTGTCGTACCCTCACCTGGACCCTAAACCGTCCCCATCCCCTAACCCTAACCCTAGCCCGAACCCTAACCCTAACCCTTCCCCGAAGCCTTCCCCTCACCCGTTCCCTAATCCTAACCCGTACGCTCACACTAACCCGCGCCCTCACACGTACGCTCCCCCTAAACCGTTGTCGTACCCTCACCTGGACCCTAAACCGTCCCCGTCCCCTAACCATAACCCTAGCCCGAACCCTAACCCTAACCCTTCCCCGAAGCCTTCCCCTCACCCGTCCCCTAATCCTAGCCCGTACGCTCACACTAACCCGCGCCCTCACACGTACGCTCCCCCTAAACCGTTGTCGTACCCTCACTTGGACCCTAAACCGTCCCCGTCCCCTAACCCTAACCCTACCCCGAACCCTAACCCTAACCCTTCCCCGAAGCCTTCCCCTCACCCGTCCCCTAATCCTAACACATACGCTCACACTAACCCGCGCCCTCACACATACGCTCCCCCTAAACCGTTGTCGTACCCTCACCTGGACCCTAAACCGTCCCTGTCCCCTAACCCTAACCCTAGCCCGAACACTAAACCTAACCCTTCCCCGAAGCCTTCCCCTCACCCGTCCCCTAATCCTAACCCGTACGCTCACACTAACCCGCGCCCTCACACGTACGCTCCCCCTAAACCGTTGTCGTACCCTCACCTGGACCCTAAACCGTCCCCGTCCCCTAACCCTAACCCTAGCCCGAACCCTAACCCTAACCCTTCCCCGAAGCCTTCCCCTCACCCGTCCCCTAATCCTAACCCGTACGCTCACACTAACCCGCGCCCTCACATGTGCGCTCCGCCTAAACCGTTGTCGTACCCTCACCTGGACCCTAAACCGTCCCTGTCCCCTAACCCTAACCCTAGCCCGAACCCTAACCCTAACCCTTCCCCGAAGCCTTCCCCTCACCCGTCCCCTAATCCTAACCCGTACGCTCACACTAACCCGCGCCCTCACACGTGCGCTCCACCTAAACCGTTGTCGTACCCTCACCTGGACCCTAAACCGTCCCCGTCCCCTAACCCTAACCCTAGCCCGAACCCTAACCCTAACACTTCCCCGAAGCCTTCCCCTCACCCGTCCCCTAATCCTAACCCGTACGCTCACACTAACCCGCGCCCTCACACGTACGCTCCCCCTAAACCGTTGTCGTACCCTCACCTGGACCCTAAACCGTCCCCGTCCCCTAACCCTAACCCTAGCCCGAACCCTAACCCTAACCCTTCCCCGAAGCCTTCCCCTCACCCGTCCTCTAATGCTAAACCGTACGCTCACACTAACCCGCGCCCTCACACGTACGCTCCCCCTAAACTGTTGTCGTACCCTCACCTGGACCCTAAACCGTCCCCGTCCCCTAACCCTAACCCTAGCCCGAACCCTAACCCTAACCCTTCCCCGAAGCCTTCCCCTCACCCGTCCCCTAATCCTAACCCGTACGCTCACACTAACCCGCGCCCTCACACGTACGCTCCCCCTAAACCGTTGTCGTACCCTCACCTGGACCCTAAACCGTCCCCGTCCCCTAACCCTAACCCTAGCCCGAACCCTAACCCTAACCCTTCCCCGAAGCCTTCCCCTCACCCGTCCCCTAATCCTAACCCGTACGCTCACACTAACCCGTGCCCTCACACGTGCGCTCCCCCTAAACCGTTGTCGTACCCTCACCTGGACCCTAAACCGTCCCCTTCCCTAACCCTAACCCTAGCCCGAACCCTAACCCTAACCCTTCCCCGAAGCCTTCCCCTCACCCGTCCCCTAATCCTAACCCGTACGCTCACACTAACCCGCGCCCTCACACGTACGCTCCGCCTAAACCGTTGTCGTACCCTCACCTGGACCCTATACCGTCCCCGTCCCCTAACCCTAACCCTAGTCCGAACCCTAACCCTAACCCTTCCCCGAAGCCTTCCCCTCACCCGTCCCCTAATCCTAACCCGTACGCTCACACTAACCCGCGCCCTCACACGTACACTCCCCCTAAATCGTTGTCGTATCCTCACCTGGACCCTAAACCGTCCCCGTCCCCTAACCCTAACCCTAGCCCGAACCCTAACCCTAACCCTTCCCCGAAGCTTTCCCCTCACCCGTCCCCTAATCCTAACCCGTACGCTCACACTAACCCGCGCCCTCACACGTACGCTCCCCCTAAACCGTTGTCGTACCCTCACCTGGACCCTAAACCGTCCCCGTCCCCTAACCCTAACCCTAGCCCGAACCCTAACCCTAACCCTTCCCCGAAGCCTTCCCCTCACCCGTCCCCTAATCCTAACCCGTACGCTCACACTAACCCGCGCCTTCACACGTACGCTCCCCCTAAACCGTTGTCGTACCCTCACCTGGACCCTAAACCGTCCCCGTCCCCTAACCGTAACCCTAGCCCGAACCCTAACCCTAACCCTTCCCCGAAGCCTTCCCCTCACCCGTCCCCTAATCCTAACCCGTACGCTCACACTAACCCGCGCCCTCACATGTGCGCTCCGCCTAAACCGTTGTTGTACCCTCACCTGGACCCTAAACCGTCCCCGTCCCCTAACCCTAACCCTAGCCCGAACCCTAACCCTAACCCTTCCCCGAAGCCTTCCCCTCACCCGTCCCCTAATCCTAACCCGTACGCTCACACTAACCCGCGCCCTCACACGTGCGCTCCACCTAAACCGTTGTCGTACCCTCACCTGGACCCTAAACCGTCCCCGTCCCCTAACCCTAACCCTAGCCCGAACCCTAACCCTAACACTTCCCCGAAGCGTTCCCCTCACCCGTCCCCTAATCCTAACCCGTACGCTCACACTAACCCGCGCCCTCACACGTACGCTCCCCCTAAACCGTTGTCGTACCCTCACCTGGACCCTAAACCGTCCCTGTCCCCTAACCCTAACCCTAGCCCGAACCCTAACCCTAACCCTTCCCCGAAGCCTTCCCCTCACCCGTCCTCTAATGCTAAACCGTACGCTCACACTAACCCGCGCCCTCACACGTACGCTCCCCCTAAACTGTTGTCGTACCCTCACCTGGACCCTAAACCGTCCCCGTCCCCTAACCCTAACCCTAGCCCGAACCCTAACCCTAACCCTTCCCCGAAGCCTTCCTCTCACCCGTCCCCTAATCCTAACCCGTACGCTCACACTAACCCGCGCCCTCACACGTACGCTCCCCCTAAACCGTTGTCGTACCCTCACCTGGACCCTAAACCGTCCCCGTCCCCTAACCCTAACCCGAACCCTAACCCTAACCCTTCCCCGAAGCCTTCCCGTCACCCGTCCCCTAATCCTAACCCGTACGCTCACACTAACCCGCGCCCTCACACGTGCGCTCCGCCTAAACCGTTGTCGTACCCTCACCTGGACCCTACACCGTCCCCGTCCGCTAACCCTAACCCTAGCCCGAACCCTAACCCTAACCCTTCCCCGAAGCCTTCCCCTCACCCGTCCCCTAATCCTAACCCGTACGCTCACACTAACCCACGCCCTCACACGTACGCTCCCCCTAAACCGTTGTCGTACCCTCACCTGGACCCTAAACCGTCCCCGTCCCCTAACCCTAACCCTAGCCCGAACCCTAACCCTAACCCTTCCCCGAAGCCTTCCCCTCACCCGTCCCCTAATCCTAACCCGTACGCTGACACTAACCCGCGCCCTCACACGTACGCTCCGCCTAAACCGTTGTCGTACCCTCACCTGGACCCTAAACCGTCCCCGTCCCCTAACCCTAACCCTAGCCCGAACCCTAACCCTAACCCTTCCCCAAAGCCTTCCCCTCACCCGTCCCCTAATCCTAACCCGTATGCTCACACTAACCTGCGCCCTCACACGTACGCTCCCCCTAAACCGTTGTCGTACCCTCACCAGGACCCTAAACAGTCCCCGACCCCTAACCCTAACCCTAGCCCGAACCCTAACCCTTACCCTTCCCCGAATCCTTCCCCTCACCCGTACCCTAATCCTAACCCGTACGCTCACACTAACCCGCGCCCTCACACGTACGCTCCCCCTAAACCGTTGTCGTACCCTCACCTGGACCCTAAAGCGTCCCCGTCCCCCAACCCTAACCCTAGCCCGAACCCTAACCCTAACCCTTCCCCGAAGCCTTCCCCTCACCCGTCCCCTAATCCTAAACCGTAAGCTCACACTAACCCGCGCCGTCACACGTACGCTCCCCCTAAGCCGTTGTCGTACCCTCACCTGGACCCTAAACCGTCCCCGTCCCCTAACCCTAAACCTAGCCCGAACCCTAACACTAACCCTTCCCCGAAGCCTTCCCCTCACCCGTCCCCTAATCCTAACCCGTACGCTCACACTAACCCGCGGCCTCACACGTACGCTCCGCCTAAACCGTTGTCGTACCCTAACCTGGACCCTAAACCGTCCCCGTCCCCTAACCCTAACCCTAGCCCGAACCCTAACCCTAACGCTTCCCCGAAGCCTTCCCCTCACCCGTCCCCTAATCCTAACCCGTACGCTCACACTAACCCGCGCCCTCACACGTACGCTCCCCCTAAACCGTTGTCGTGCCCTCACCTGGACTCTAAACCGTCCCCGTCCCCTAACCCTAACCCTAGCCCGAACCCTAACCCTAACCCTTCCCCGAAGCCTTCCCCTCACCCGTCCCCTAATCCTAACCCGTACGCTCACACTAAACCGCGCCCTCAAACGTACGCTCCCCCTAAACCGTTGTCGTACCCTCACCTGGACCCTAAACCGTCCCCGTCCCCTAACCCTAACCCTAGCCCGAACCCTAACCCTAACCCTTCCCCGAAGCCTTCCCCTCACCCGTCCCCTAATCCTAACCCGTACGCTCACACTAACCCGCGCCCTCACACGAACGCTCCCCCTAAACCGTTCTCGTACCCTCACCTGGACCCGAAACCGTCCCCATGCCCTAACCCTAACCCTAGCCCGAACCCTAACCCTAACCCTTCCCCGAAGCCTTCCCCTCACCCGTCCCCTAATCCTAACCCGTACGCTCACACTAACCCGCGCCCTCACATGTGCGCTCCGCCTAAACCGTTGTCGTACCCTCACCTGGACCCTAAACCGTCCCTGTCCCCTAACCCTAACCCTAGCCCGAACCCTAACCCTAACCCTTCCCCGAAGCCTTCCCCTCACCCGTCCCCTAATCCTAACCCGTACGCTCACACTAACCCGCGCCCTCACACGTGCGCTCCACCTAAACCGTTGTCGTACCCTCACCTGGACCCTAAACCGTCCCCGTCCCCTAACCCTAACCCTAGCCCGAACCCTAACCCTAACACTTCCCCGAAGCCTTCCCCTCACCCGTCCCCTAATCCTAACCCGTACGCTCACACTAACCCGCGCCCTCACACGTACGCTCCCCCTAAACCGTTGTCGTACCCTCACCTGGACCCTAAACCGTCCCCGTCCCCTAACCCTAACCCTAGCCCGAACCCTAACCCTAACCCTTCCCCGAAGCCTTCCCCTCACCCGTCCTCTAATGCTAAACCGTACGCTCACACTAACCCGCGCCCTCACACGTACGCTCCCCCTAAACTGTTGTCGTACCCTCACCTGGACCCTAAACCGTCCCCGTCCCCTAACCCTAACCCTAGCCCGAACCCTAACCCTAACCCTTCCCCGAAGCCTTCCCCTCACCCGTCCCCTAATCCTAACCCGTACGCTCACACTAACCCGCGCCCTCACACGTACGCTCCCCCTAAACCGTTGTCGTACCCTCACCTGGACCCTAAACCGTCCCCGTCCCCTAACCCTAACCCGAACCCTAACCCTAACCCTTCCCCGAAGCCTTCCCGTCACCCGTCCCCTAATCCTAACCCGTACGCTCACACTAACCCGCGCCCTCACACGTGCGCTCCGCCTAAACCGTTGTCGTACCCTCACCTGGACCCTACACCGTCCCCGTCCGCTAACCCTAACCCTAGCCCGAACCCTAACCCTAACCCTTCCCCGAAGCCTTCCCCTCACCCGTCCCCTAATCCTAACCCGTACGCTCACACTAACCCACGCCCTCACACGTACGCTCCCCCTAAACCGTTGTCGTACCCTCACCTGGACCCTAAACCGTCCCCGTCCCCTAACCCTAACCCTAGCCCGAACCCTAACCCTAACCCTTCCCCGAAGCCTTCCCCTCACCCGTCCCCTAATCCTAACCCGTACGCTCACACTAACCCGCGCCCTCACACGTACGCTCCCCCTAAACCGTTGTCGTACCCTCACCTGGACCCTAAACCGTCCCCGTCCCCTAACCCTAACCCTAGCCCGAACCCTAACCCTAACCCTTCCCCGAAGCCTTCCCCTCACCCGTCCCCTAATCCTAACACGTACGCTCACACTAACCCGGGCCCTCACACGTACGCTCCCCCTAAACCGTTGTCGTACCCTCACCTGGACCCTAAACCGTCCCCGTCCCCTAACCCTAACCCTAGCCCGAACCCTAACCCTAACCCTTCCCCGAAGCCTTCCCCTCACCCGTCCCCTAATCCTAACCCGTACGCTCACACTAACCCGCCCCCTCACACGTACGCTCCCCGTAAACCGTTGTCGTACCCTCAACTGGACCCTAAACCGTCCCCGTCCCCTAACCCTAACCCTAGCCCAAACCCTAACCTAACCCTTCCCCGAAGCCTTCCCCTCACCCGTCCCCTAATCCTAACCCGTACGCTCACACTAACCCGCACCCTCACACGTGCGCTCCGCCTAAACCGTTGTCGTACCCTCACCTGGACCCTAAACCGTCCCCGTCCCCTAACCCTAACCCTAGCCCAAACCCTAACCCTAACCCTTCCCCGAAGCCTTCCCCTCACCCGTCCCCTAATCCTAACCCGTACGCTCACACTAACCCGCGCCCTCACACGTGCGCTCCCCCTAAACCGTTGTAGTACCCTCACCTGGACCCTAAACCGTCCACGTCCCCTAACCCTAACCCTAGCCCGAACCCTAACCCTAACCCTTCCCCGAAGCCTTCCCCTCACCCGTCCCCTAATCCTAACCCGTACGCTCACACTAACCCGCGCCCTCACACGTACGCTCCCCCTAAACCGTTGTCGTACCCTCACCTGGACCCTAAACCGTCCCCGTCCCCTAACCCTAACCCTAGCCCGAACCCTAACCCTAACCCTTCCCCGAAGCCTTCCCCTCACCCGTCCCCTAATCCTAACCCGTACTCTCACACTAACCCGCGCCCTCACACGTACGCTCCCCCTAAACCGTTGTCGTACACTCACCTGGACCCTAAACCGTCCCCATCCGCTAACCCTAACCCTAGCCCGAACCCTAACCCTAACCCTTCCCCGAAGCCTTCCCCTCACCCGTCCCCTAATCCTAACCCGTACGCTCACACTAACCCGCGCCCTCACACGTACGCTCCCCCTAAACCGTTGTCGTACCCTCACCTGGACCCTAAACCGTCCCCGTCCCCTAACCCTAACCCTAGCCCGAACCCTAACCCTAACCCTTCCCCGAAGCCTTCCCCTCACCCGTCCCCTAATCCTAACCCGTACGCTCACACTAACCCGTGCCCTCACACGTGCGCTCCCCCTAAACCGTTGTCGTACCCTCACCTGGACCCTAAACCGTCCCCTTCCCTAACCCTAACCCTAGCCCGAACCCTAACCCTAACCCTTCCGCGAAGCCTTCCCCTCACCCGTCCCCTAATCCTAATCCGTACGCTCACACTAACCCGCGCCCTCACACGTACGCTCCGCCTAAACCGTTGTCGTACCCTCACCTAGACCCTACACCGTCCCCGTCCCCTAACCCTAACCCTAGTCCGAACCCTAACCCTAACCCTTCCCCAAAGCCTTCCCCTCACCCGTCCCCTAATCCTAACCCGTACGCTCACACTAACCCGCGCCCTCACACGTACACTCCCCCTAAACCGTTGTCGTATCCTCACCTGGACCCTAAACCGTCCCGGTCCCCTAACCCTAACCCTAGCCCGAACCCTAACCCTAACCCTTCCCCGAAGCTTTCCCCTCACCCGTCCCTTAATCCTAACCCGTACGCTCACACTAACCCGCGCCCTCACACGTACGCTCCCCCTAAACCGTTGTCGTACCCTCACCTGGACCCTAAACCGTCCCCGTCCCCTAACCCTAACCCTAGCCCGAACCCTAACCCTAACACTTCCCCGAAGCCTTCCCCTCACCCGTCCCCTAATCCTAACCCGTATGCTCACACTAACCCGCGCCCTCACACGTACGCTCCCCCTAAACCGTTGTCGTACCCTCACCTGGACCCTAAACCGTCCCCGTCCCCTAACCCTAACCCTAGCCCGAACCCTAACCCTAACCCTTCCCCGAAGCCTTCCCCTCACCCGTCCCCTAATCCTAACCCGTACGCTCACTCTAACCCGCGCCCTCACACATACGCTCCCCCTAAACCGTTGTCGTACCCTCACCTGGACCCTAAACCGTCCCCGTCCCCTAACCCTAACCCTAGCCCGAACCCTAACCCTAACCCTTCCCCGAAGCCTTCCCCTCACCCGTCCCCTAATCCTAACCCGTACGCTCACACTAACCCGCGCCTTCACACGTACGCTCCCCCTAAACCGTTGTCGTACCCTCACCTGGACCCTAAACCGTCCCCGTCCCCTAACCCTAACCCTAGCCCGAACCCTAACCCTAACCCTAACCCTTCCCCGAAGCCTTCCCCTCACCCGTCCCATAATCCTAACCCGTACGCTCACACTAACCCGCGCCCTCACACGTGCGCTCCGACTAAACCGTTGTCGTACCCTCACCTGGACCCTAAACCGTCCCCGTCCCCTAACCCTAACCCTAGCCTGAACCCTAACCCTAACCCTTCCCCGAAGCCTTCCCCTCACCCGTCCCCTAATCCTAACCCGTACGCTCACACTAACCCGCGCCCTCACACGTACGCTCCCCCTGAACCGTTGTCGTACCCTCACCTGGACCCTAAACCGTCCCCGTCCCCTAACCCTAACCCTAGCCCGAACCCTAACCCTAACCCTTCCCCGAAGCCTTCCCCTCACCCGTCCCCTAATCCTAACCCGTACGCTCACACTAACCCGCGCCCTCACACGTACGCTCCCCCTAAACCGTTGTCGTACCCTCACCTGGACCCTAAACCGTCCCCGTCCCCTAACCCTAACCCTAGCCCGAACCCTAACCCTAACCCTTCCCCGAAGCCTTCCCCTCACCCGTCCCCTAATCCTAACCCGTACTCTCACACTAACCCGCGCCCTCACACGTACGCTCCCCCTAAACCGTTGTCGTACACTCACCTGGACCCTAAACCGTCCCCATCCGCTAACCCTAACCCTAGCCCGAACCCTAACCCTAACCCTTCCCCGAAGCCTTCCCCTCACCCGTCCCCTAATCCTAACCCGTACGCTCACACTAACCCGCGCCCTCACACGTACGCTCCCCCTAAACCGTTGTCGTACCCTCACCTGGACCCTAAACCGTCCCCGTCCCCTAACCCTAACCCTAGCCCGAACCCTAACCCTAACCCTTCCCCGAAGCCTTCCCCTCACCCGTCCCCTAATCCTAACCCGTACGCTCACACTAACCCGTGCCCTCACACGTGCGCTCCCCCTAAACCGTTGTCGTACCCTCACCTGGACCCTAAACCGTCCCCTTCCCTAACCCTAACCCTAGCCCGAACCCTAACCCTAACCCTTCCCTGAAGCCTTCCCCTCACCCGTCCCCTAATCCTAACCCGTACGCTCACACTAACCCGCGCCCTCACACGTACGCTCCGCCTAAACCGTTGTCGTACCCTCACCTGGACCCTACACCGTCCCCGTCCCCTAACCCTAACCCTAGTCCGAACCCTAACCCTAACCCTTCCCCGAAGCCTTCCCCTCACCCGTCCCCTAATCCTAACCCGTACGCTCACACTAACCCGCGCCCTCACACGTACACTCCCCCTAAACCGTTGTCGTATCCTCACCTGGACCCTAAACCGTCCCCGTCCCCTAACCCTAACCCTAGCCCGAACCCTAACCCTAACCCTTCCCCGAAGCTTTCCCCTCACCCGTCCCCTAATCCTAACCCGTACGCTCACACTAACCCGCGCCCTCACACGTACGCTCCCCCTAAACCGTTGTCGTACCCTCACCTGGACCCTAAACCGTCCCCGTCCCCTAACCCTAACCCTAGCCCGAACCCTAACCCTAACCCTTCCCCGAAGCCTTCCCCTCACCCGTCCCCTAATCCTAACCCGTATGCTCACACTAACCCGCGCCCTCACACGTACGCTCCCCCTAAACCGTTGTCGTACCCTCACCTGGACCCTAAACCGTCCCCGTCCCCTAACCCTAACCCTAGCCCGAACCCTAACCCTAACCCTTCCCCGAAGCCTTCCCCTCACCCGTCCCCTAATCCTAACCCGTACGCTCACTCTAACCCGCGCCCTCACACATACGCTCCCCCTAAACCGTTGTCGTACCCTCACCTGGACCCTAAACCGTCCCCGTCCCCTAACCCTAACCCTAGCCCGAACCCTAACCCTAACCCTTCCCCGAAGCCTTCCCCTCACCCGTCCCCTAATCCTAACCCGTACGCTCACACTAACCCGCGCCTTCACACGTACGCTCCCCCTAAACCGTTGTCGTACCCTCACCTGGACCCTAAACCGTCCCCGTCCCCTAACCCTAACCCTAGCCCGAACCCTAACCCTAACCCTAACCCTTCCCCGAAGCCTTCCCCTCACCCGTCCCATAATCCTAACCCGTACGCTCACACTAACCCGCGCCCTCATACGTGCGCTCCGACTAAACCGTTGTCGTACCCTCACCTGGACCCTAAACCGTCCCCATCCCCTAACCCTAACCCTAGCCTGAACCCTAACCCTAACCCTTCCCCGAAGCCTTCCCCTCACCCGTACCCTAATCCTAACCCGTACGCTCACACTAACCCGCGCCCTCACACGTACGCTCCCCCTGAACCGTTGTCGTACCCTCACCTGGACCCTAAACCGTCCCCGTCCCCTAACCCTAACCCTAGCCCGAACCCTAACCCTAACCCTTCCCCGAAGCCTTCCCCTCACCCGTCCCCTAATGCTAACCCGTACGCTCACACTAACCCGCGCCCTCACACGTACTCTCCCCCTAAACCGTTGTCGTACCCTCACCTGGACCCTAAACCGTCCCCGTCCCCTAACCCTAACCCTAGCCCGAACCCTAAACCTAACCCTTCCCCGAAGCCTTCCCCTCACCCGTCCCCAAATCCTAACCCGTACGCTCACACTAACACGCGCCCTCACACGTACGCTCCCCCTAAACCGTTGTCGTACCCTCACCTGGACCCTAAACCGTCCCCGTCCCCTAACCCTAACCCTAGCCCGAACCCTAACCCTAACCCTTCCCCGAAGCCTTCCCGTCACCCGTCCCCTAATCCTAACCCGTACGCTCACACTAACCCGCGCCCTCACACGTACGCTCCCCCTAAACCGTTGTCGTACCCTCACCTGGACCCTAAACCGTCCTCGTCCCCTAACCCTAACCCTAGCCCGAACCCTAACCCTAACCCTTCCCCGAAGCCTTCCCCTCACCCGTCCCCTAATCCTAATCCGTACGCTCACACTAACCCGCGCCCTCACAAGTACGCTCCGCCTAAACCGTAGTCGTACCCTCACCTGGACCCTAAACCGTCCCCGTCCCGTAACCCTAACCCTAGCCCGAAACCTAACCCTAACCCTTCCCCGAAGCCTTCCCCTCACCCGTCCCCTAATCCTAACCCGTACGCTCACACTAACCCGCGCCCTCACACGTACGCTCCCCCTAAACCGTTGTCGTACCCTCACCTGGACCCTAAACCGTCCCCGTCCCCTAACCCTAACCCTAGCCCGAACCCTAAACCTAACCCTTCCCCGAAGCCTTCCCCTCACCCGTCCCCAAATCCTAACCCGTACGCTCACACTAACACGCGCCCTCACACGTACGCTCCCCCTAAACCGTTATCGTACCCTCACCTGGACCCTAAACCGTCCCCGTCCCCTAACCCTAACCCTAGCCCGAACCCTAACCCTAACCCTTCCCCGAAGCCTTCCCGTCACCCGTCCCCTAATCCTAACCCGTACGCTCACACTAACCCGCGCCCTCACACGTACGCTCCCCCTAAACCGTTGTCGTACCCTCACCTGGACCCTAAACCGTCCCCGTCCCCTAACCCTAACCCTAGCCCGAACCCTAACCCTAACCCTTCCCCGAAGCCTTCCCCTCACCCGTCCCCTAATCCTAACCCGTACGCTCACACTAACCCGCGCCCTCACAAGTACGCTCCGCCTAAACCGTAGTCGTACCCTCACCTGGACCCTAAACCGTCCCCGTCCCGTAACCCTAACCCTAGCCCGAAACCTAACCCTAACCCTTCCCCGAAGCCTTCCCCTCACCCGTCCCCTAATCCTAACCCGTACGCTCACACTAACTCGCAACCTCACACGTGCGCTCCGCCTAAACCGCTGTCGTACCCTCACCTGGACCCTAAACCGTCCCCGTCCCCTAACCCTAACCCTAGCCCGAACCCTAACCCTAACCCTTCCCCGAAGCCTTCCCCTCACCCGTCCCCTAATCCTAACCCGTACGCTCACACTAACCCGCGCCCTCACAAGTACGCTCCCCCTAAACCGTTGTCGTACCCTCACCTGGACCCTAAACCGTCCCCGTCCCCTAACCCTACCCCTAGCCCGAACCCTAACCCTAACCCTTCCCCGAAGCCTTCCCCTCACCCGTCCCCTAATGCTAACCCGTACGCTCACACTAACCCGCGCCCTCACACGTACGCTCCCCCTAAACCGTTGTCGTACCCTCACCTGGACCCTAAACCGTCCCCGTCCCCTAACCCTAACCCTAGCCCGAACCCTAACCCTAACCCTTCCCCGAAGCCTTCCCCTCACCCGTCCCCTAATGCTAACCTGTACGCTCACACTAACCCGCGCCCTCACACGTACGCTCCCCCTAAACCGTTGTCGTACCCTCACCTGGACCCTAAACCGTCCCCGTCCCCTAACCCTAACCCTAGTCCGAACCCTAAACCTAACCCTTCCCCGAAGCCTTCCCCTCACCCGTCCCCTAATCCTAACCCGTACGCTCACACTAACCCGCGCCCTCACACGTACGCTCCCCCTAAACCGTTGTCGTACCCTCACCTGGACCCTAAACCGTCCCCGTCCCCTAACCCTAACCCTAGCCCGAACCCTAACCCTAACCCTAACCCTTCCCCGAAGCCTTCCCCTCACCCGTCCCCTAATCCTAACCCGTACGCTCACACTAACCCGCGCCCTCACACGTACGCTCCCCCTAAACCGTTGTCGTACCTTCACCTGGACCCTAAACCGTCCCCGTCCCCTAACCCTAACCCTAGCCCGAACCCTAACCCTAACCCTTCCCCGAAACCTTCCCCTCACCCGTCCCCTAATCCTAACCCGTACGCTCACACTAACCCGCGCCCTCACACGTACGCTCCCCCTGAACCGTTGTCGTACCCTCACCTGGACCCTAAACCGTCCCCGTCCCCTAACCCTAACCCTAGCCCGAACCCTAACCCTAACCCTAACCCTTCCCCGAAGCCTTCCCCTCACCCGTCCCCGAATCCTAACCCGTACGCTCACACTAACCCGCGCCCTCACACGTACGCTCCCCCTAAACAGTTGTCGTACCCTCACCTGGACCCTAAACCGTCCCCGTCCCCTAACCCTAACCCTAGCCCGAACCCTAACCCTAACCCTTCCCCGAAGCCTTCCCCTCAACCGTCCCCTAATCCTAACCCGTACGCTCACACTAACCCGCGCCCTCACACGTACGCTCCCCCTGAACCGTTGTCGTACCCTCACCTGGACCCTAAACCGTCCCCGTCCCCTAACCCTAACCCTAGCCCGAACCCTAACCCTAACCCTTCCCCGAAGCCTTCCCCTCACCCGTCCCCTAATGCTAACCCGTACGCTCACACTAACCCGCGCCCTCACACGTACTCTCCCCCTAAACCGTTGTCGTACCCTCACCTGGACCCTAAACCGTCCCCGTCCCCTAACCCTAACCCTAGCCCGAACCCTAAACCTAACCCTTCCCCGAAGCCTTCCCCTCACCCGTCCCCAAATCCTAACCCGTACGCTCACACTAACACGCGCCCTCACACGTACGCTCCCCCTAAACCGTTGTCGTACCCTCACCTGGACCCTAAACCGTCCCCTAACCCTAACCCTAGCCCGAACCCTAACCTTAACCCTTCCCCGAAGCCTTCCCGTCACCCGTCACCTAATCCTAACCCGTACGCTCACACTAACCCGCGCCCTCACACGTACGCTCCCCCTAAACCGTTGTCGTACCCTCACCTGGACCCTAAACCGTCCCCGTCCCCTAACCCTAACCCTAGCCCGAACCCTAACCCTAACCCTTCCCCGAAGCCTTCCCCTCACCCGTCCCCTAATCCTAATCCGTACGCTCACACTAACCCGCGCCCTCACAAGTACGCTCCGCCTAAACCGTAGTCGTACCCTCACCTGGACCCTAAACCGTCCCCGTCCCGTAACCCTAACCCTAGCCCGAAACCTAACCCTAACCCTTCCCCGAAGCCTTCCCCTCACCCGTCCCCTAATCCTAACCCGTACGCTCACACTAACCCGCGCCCTCACACGTACGCTCCCCCTAAACCGTTGTCGTACCCTCACCTGGACCCTAAACCGTCCCCGTCCCCTAACCCTAACCCTAGCCCGAACCCTAAACCTAACCCTTCCCCGAAGCCTTCCCCTCACCCGTCCCCAAATCCTAACCCGTACGGTCACACTAACACGCGCCCTCACACGTACGCTCCCCCTAAACCGTTGTCGTACCCTCACCTGGACCCTAAACCGTCCCCGTCCCCTAACCCTAACCCTAGCCCGAACCCTAACCCTAACCCTTCCCCGAAGCCTTCCCGTCACCCGTCCCCTAATCCTAACCCGTACGCTCACACTAACCCGCGCCCTCACACGTACGCTCCCCCTAAACCGTTGTCGTACCCTCACCTGGACCCTAAACCGTCCCCGTCCCCTAACCCTAACCCTAGCCCGAACCCTAACCCTAACCCTTCCCCGAAGCCTTCCCCTCACCCATCCCCTAATCCTAACCCGTACGCTCACACTAACCCGCGCCCTCACAAGTACGCTCCGCCTAAACCGTAGTCGTACCCTCACCTGGACCCTAAACCGTCCCCGTCCCGTAACCCTAACCCTAGCCCGAAACCTAACCCTAATCCTTCCCCGAAGCCTTCCCCTCACCCGTCCCCTAATCCTAACCCGTACGCTCACACTAACTCGCAACCTCACACGTGCGCTCCGCCTAAACCGCTGTCGTACCCTCACCTGGACCCTAAACCGTCCCCGTCCCCTAACCCTAACCCTAGCCCGAACCCTAACCCTAACCCTTCCCCGAAGCCTTCCCCTCACCCGTCCCCTAATCCTAACCCGTACGCTCACACTAACCCGCGCCCTCACAAGTATGCTCCCCCTAAACCGTTGTCGTACCCTCACCTGGACCCTAAACCGTCCCCGTCCCCTAACCCTAACCCTAGCCCGAACCCTAACCCTAACCCTTCCCCGAAGCCTTCCCCTCACCCGTCCCCTAATGCTAACCCGTACGCTCACACTAACCCGCGCCCTCACACGTACGCTCCCCCTAAACCGTTGTCGTACCCTCACCTGGACCCTAAACCGTCCCCGTCCCCTAACCCTAACCCTAGCCCGAACCCTAACCCTAACCCTTCCCCGAAGCCTTCCCCTCACCCGTCCCCTAATGCTAACCTGTACGCTCACACTAACCCGCGCCCTCACACGTACGCTCCCCCTAAACCGTTGTCGTACCCTCACCTGGACCCTAAACCGTCCCCGTCCCCTAAGCCTAACCCTACCCCGAACCCTAACCCTAACCCTTCCCCGAAGCCTTCCCCTCACCCGTCCCCTAATCCTAACCCGTACGCTCACACTAACCCGCGCCCTCACACGTACGCTCCCCCTAAACCGTTGTCGTACCCTCACCTGGACCCTAAACCGTCCCCGTCCCCTAACCCTAACCGTAGCCCGAACCCTAACCCTAACCCTAACCCTTCCCCGAAGCCTTCCCCTCACCCGTCCCCTAATCCTAACCCGTACGCTCACACTAACCCGCGCCCTCACACGTACGCTCCCCCTAAACCGTTGTCGTACACTCACCTGGACCCTAAACCGTCCCCGTCCCCTAACCCTAACCCTAGCCCGAACCCTAACCCTAACCCTTCCCCGAAACCTTCCCCTCACCCGTCCCCTAATCCTAACCCGTACGCTCACACTAACCTGCGCCCTCACACGTACGCTCCCCCTGAACCGTTGTCGTACCCTCACCTGGACCCTAAACCGTCCCCGTCCCCTAACCCTAACCCTAGACCGAACCCTAACCCTAACCCTTCCCCGAAGCCTTCCCCTCACCCGTCCCCTAATCCTAACCCGTACGCTCACACTAACCCGCGCCCTCACACGTACGCTCCCCCTAAACCGTTGTCGTACCCTCACCTGGAACCTAAACCGTCCCCGTCCCCTAACCCTAACCCTAGCCCGAACCCTAACCCTAACCCTTCCCAGAAGCCTTCCCCTCACCCGTCCCCTAATCCTAACCCGTACGCTCACACTAACCCACGCCCTCACACATACGCTCCCCCTAAACCGTTGTCGTACCCTCAACTGGACCCTAAACCGTCCCCGTCCCCTAACCCTAACCCTAGCCCGAACCCTAACCCTAACACTTCCCCGAAGCCTTCCCCTCACCCGTCCCCTAATCCTAACCCGTACGCTCACATTAACCCGCGCCCTCACACGTGCGCTCCCCCTAAACCGTTGTCGTACCCTCACCTGGACCCTAAATCGTCCCCGTCCCCTAACCCTAACCCTAGCCCGAACCCTAACCGTAACCCTTCCCCGAAGCCATCCCCTCACCCGTTCCCTAATCCTAACCCGTACGCTCACACTAACCCGCGCCCTCACACATACGCTCCCCCTAAACCGTTGTCGTACCCTCACCTGGACCCTAAACCGTCCCCGTCCCCTAACCCTAACCCTAGCCCGAACCCTAACCCTAACCCTTCCCCGAAGCCTTCCCCTCACCCGTCCCCTAATCCTAACCCGTACACTCACACTAACCCGCGCCCTCACACGTACGCTCCCCCTAAACCGTTGTCGTACCCTCACCTGGACCCTAAACCGTCCCCGTCTCCTAACCCTAACCCTAGCCCGAATCCTAACCCTAACCCTTCCCCGAAGCCTTCCCCTCACCCGTCCCCTAATCCTAACCCGTACGCTCACACTAACCCGCGCCCTCACACGTGCGCTCCACCTAAACCGTTGTCGTACCCTCACCTGGACCCTAAACCGTCCCCTTCCCTAACCCTAACCCTAGCCCGAACCCTAAACCTAACCCTTCCCCGAAGCCTTCCCCTCACCCGTCCCCTATTGCTAACCCGTACGCTCACAGTAACCCGCGCCCTCACACGTACACTCCCCCTAAACCGTTGTCGTACCCTCACGTGGACCCTAAACCGTCCCCGTCCCCTAACCCTAACCCTAGCCCAAACAATAACCCTAACCCTTCCCCGAAGCCTTCCCCTCACCCGTCCCCTAATCCTAAACCGTACGCTCACACTAACCCGCGCCCTTACATGTACGCTCCCCCTAAACCGTTGTCGTAACCTCACCTGGACCCTAAACCGTCCCCGTCCCCTAACCCTAACCCTAGCCCGAACCCTAACCCTAACCCTTCCCCGAAGCCTTCCCCTCACCCGTCCCCTAATCCTAACCCGTACGCTCACACTAACCCGCGCCCTCAAACGTACGCTCCCCCTAAACGGTTGTCGTACCCTCACCTGGACCCTAAACCGTCCCCGTCCCCTAACCCTAACCCTAGCCCAAACCCTAACCCTAACCCTTCCCCAAAGCCTTCCCCTCACCCGTCCCCTAATCCTAACCCGTACGCTCACACTAACCTGCGCCCTCACACGTACGCTCTCCCTAAACAGTTGTCGTACCCTCACGTGCACCCTAAACCGTCCCCTAACCCTAACCCTAACCCTAGCCCGAACCCTAACCCTAATCCTTCCCCGAAGCCTTTCCCTCACCCGTCCCCTAATCCTAACCCGTACGCTCACACTAACCCGCGCCCTCACATGTACGCTCCGCCTAAACCGTAGTCGTACCCTCACCTGGACACTAAACCGTCCCCGTCCCCTAACCCTAACCCTAGCCCGAACCCTAACCCTAACCCTTCCCCGAAGCCTTCCCCTCACCCGTCCCCTAACCCTAACCCTAGCCCGAACCCTAACCCTAACCCTTCTCCGAAGCCTTCCCCTCACCCGTCCCCTATTCCTAACCCGTACGCTCACACTAACCCGCGCCCTCACACGTGCGCTCCGCCTAAACCGTTGTCGTACCCTCACCTGGACCCTAAACCGTCCCCGTCCCCTAACCCTAACCCTAGCCCGAACCCTAACCCTAACCCTTCCCCGAAGCCTTCCCCTCACCCATCCCCTAATCCTAACCCGTACGCTCACACTAACCCGCGCCCTCACAAGTACGCTCCCCCTAAACCGTTGTCGTACCCTCACCTGGACCCTAAACCGTCCCCGTCCCCTAACCCTAACCCTAGCCCGAACCCTAACCCTAACCCTTCCCCGATGCCTTCCCCTCACCCGTCCCCTAATGCTAACCTGTACGCTCACACTAACCCGCGCCCTCACACGTACGCTCCCCCTAAACCGTTGTCGTACCCTCACCTGGACCCTAAACCGTCCCCGTCCCCTAACCCTAACCCTAGTCCGAACCCTAACCCTAACCATTCCCCGAAGCCTTCCCCTCACCCGTCCCCTAATCCTAACCCGTACGCTCACACTAACCCGCGCCCTCACACGTACGCTCCCCCTAAACCGTTGTCGTACCCTCACCTGGACCCTAAACCGTCCCCGTCCCCTAACCCTAACCCTAGCCCGAACCCTAACCCTAATCCTAACCCTTCCCCGAAGCCTTCCCCTCACCCGTCCCATAATCCTAACCCGTACGCTCACACTAACCCGCGCCCTCACACGTACGCTCCCCCTAAACCGTTGTCGTACCCTCACCTGGACCCTAAACCGTCCCCGTCCCCTAACCCTAACCCTAGCCCGAACCCTAACCCTAACCCTTCCCCGAAACCTTCCCCTCACCCGTCCCCTAATCCTAACCCGTACGCTCACACTAACCCGCGCCCTCACACGTACGCTCCCCCTGAACCGTTGTCGTACCCTCACCTGGACCCTAAACCGTCCCCGTCCCCTAACCCTAACCCTAGACCGAACCCTAACCCTAACCCTTCCCCGAAGCCTTCCCCTCACCCGTCCCCTAATCCTAACCCATACGCTCACACTAACCCGCGCCCTCACACGTACGCTCCCCCTAAACCGTTGTCGTACCCTCACCTGGAACCTAAACCGTCCCCGTCCCCTAACCCTAACCCTAGCCCGAACCCTAACCCTAGCCCTTCCCAGAAGCCTTCCCCTCACCCGTCCCCTAATCCTAACCCGTACGCTCACACTAACCCACGCCCTCACACATACGCTCCCCCTAAACCGTTGTCGTACCCTCACCTGGACCCTAAACCGTCCCCGTCTCCTAACCCTAACCCTAGCCCGAATCCTAACCCTAACCCTTCCCCGAAGCCTTCCCCTCACCCGTCCCCTAATCCTAACCCGTACGCTCACACTAACCCGCGCCCTCACACGTGCGCTCCACCTAAACCGTTGTCGTACCCTCACCTGGACCCTAAACCGTCCCCTTCCCTAACCCTAACCCTAGCCCGAACCCTAAACCTAACCCTTCCCCGAAGCCTTCCCCTCACCCGTTCCCTATTGCTAACCCGTACGCTCACAGTAACCCGCGCCCTCACACGTACACTCCCCCTAAACCGTTGTCGTACCCTCACCTGGACCCTAAACCGTCCCCGTCCCCTAACCCTAACCCTAGCCCAAACAATAACCCTAACCCTTCCCCGAAGCCTTCCCCTCACCCGTCCCCTAATCCTAAACCGTACGCTCACACTAACCCGCGCCCTTACATGTACGCTCCCCCTAAACCGTTGTCGTAACCTCACCTGGACCCTAAACCGTCCCCGTCCCCTAACCCTAACCCTAGCCCGAACCCTAACCCTAACCCTTCCCCGAAGCCTTCCCCTCACCCGTCCCCTAATCCTAACCCGTACGCTCACACTAACCCGCGCCCTCAAACGTACGCTCCCCCTAAACGGTTGTCGTACCCTCACCTGGACCCTAAACCGTCCCCGTCCCCTAACCCTAACCCTAGCCCAAACCCTAACCCTAACCCTTCCCCAAAGCCTTCCCCTCACCCGTCCCCTAATCCTAACCCGTACGCTCACACTAACCTGCGCCCTCACACGTACGCTCTCCCTAAACAGTTGTCGTACCCTCACGTGCACCCTAAACCGTCCCCTAACCCTAACCCTAACCCTAGCCCGAACCCTAACCCTAATCCTTCCCCGAAGCCTTTCCCTCACCCGTCCCCTAATCCTAACCCGTACGCTCACACTAACCCGCGCCCTCACATGTACGCTCCGCCTAAACCGTAGTCGTACCCTCACCTGGACACTAAACCGTCCCCGTCCCCTAACCCTAACCCTAGCCCGAACCCTAACCCTAACCCTTCCCCGAAGCCTTCCCCTCACCCGTCCCCTAACCCTAACCCTAGCCCGAACCCTAACCCTAACCCTTCCCCGAAGCCTTCCCCTCACCCGTCCCCTATTCCTAACCCGTACGCTCACACTAACCCGCGCCCTCACACGTGCGCTCCGCCTAAACCGTTGTCGTACCCTCACCTGGACCCTAAACCGTCCCCGTCCCCTAACCCTAACCCTAGCCCGAACCCTAACCCTAACCCTTCCCCGAAGCCTTCCCCTCACCCATCCCCTAATCCTAACCCGTACGCTCACACTAACCCGCGCCCTCACAAGTACGCTCCCCCTAAACCGTTGTCGTACCCTCACCTGGACCCTAAACCGTCCCCGTCCCCTAACCCTAACCCTAGCCCGAACCCTAACCCTAACCCTTCCCCGATGCCTTCCCCTCACCCGTCCCCTAATGCTAACCTGTACGCTCACACTAACCCGCGCCCTCACACGTACGCTCCCCCTAAACCGTTGTCGTACCCTCACCTGGACCCTAAACCGTCCCCGTCCCCTAACCCTAACCCTAGTCCGAACCCTAACCCTAACCATTCCCCGAAGCCTTCCCCTCACCCGTCCCCTAATCCTAACCCGTACGCTCACACTAACCCGCGCCCTCACACGTACGCTCCCCCTAAACCGTTGTCGTACCCTCACCTGGACCCTAAACCGTCCCCGTCCCCTAACCCTAACCCTAGCCCGAACCCTAACCCTAATCCTAACCCTTCCCCGAAGCCTTCCCCTCACCCGTCCCCTAATCCTAACCCGTACGCTCACACTAACCCGCGCCCTCACACGTACGCTCCCCCTAAACCGTTGTCGTACCCTCACCTGGACCCTAAACCGTCCCCGTCCCCTAACCCTAACCCTAGCCCGAACCCTAACCCTAACCCTTCCCCGAAACCTTCCCCTCACCCGTCCCCTAATCCTAACCCGTACGCTCACACTAACCCGCGCCCTCACACGTACGCTCCCCCTGAACCGTTGTCGTACCCTCACCTGGACCCTAAACCGTCCCCGTCCCCTAACCCTAACCCTAGCCCGAACCCTAACCCTAACCCTTCCCCGAAGCCTTCCCCTCACCCGTCCCATAATCCTAACCCGTACGCTCACACTAACCCGCGCCCTCACACGTACGCTCCCCCTAAACCGTTGTCGTACCCTCACCTGGACCCTAAACCGTCCCCGTCCCCTAACCCTAACCCTAGCCCGCACCCTAACCCTAACCCTTCCCAGAAGCCTTCCCCTCACCCGTCCCCTAATCCTAAACCGTACGCTCACACTAACACGCGCCCTCACACGTACGCTCCCCCTAAACCGTTGTCGTACCCTCACCTGGACCCTAAACTGTCCCCGTCCCCTAAGCCTAACCCTACCCCGAACCCTAACCCTAACACTTCCCCGAAGCCTTCCCCTCACCCGTCCCCTAATCCTAACCCGTACGCTCACACTAACCCACGCCCTCACACATACGCTCCCCCTAAACCGTTGTCGTACCCTCAGCTGGACCCTAAACCGTCCCCGTCCCCTAACCCTAACCCTAGCCCGAACCCTAACCCTAACCCTTCCCAGAAGCCTTCCCCTCACCCGTCCCCTAATCCTAACCCGTACGCTCACACTAACCCGCGCCCTCACACGTACGCTCCCCCTAAACCATTGTCGTACCCTCACCTGGACCCTAAACCGTCCCCGTCCCCTAACCCTAACCCTAGCCCGAACCCTAACCCTAAACCTTCCCCGAAGCCTTCCCCTCACCCGTCCCCTAATCCTAACCCGTACGCTCACACTAACCCGCGCCCTCACACGTACGCTCCCCCTAAACCGTTTTCGTACCCTCACCTGGACCATAAACCGTCCCCGTCCCCTAACCCTAACCCTAGCCCGAACCCTAACCCTAACCCTTCCCCGAAGCCTTCCCCTCACCCGTCCCCTAATCCTAACCCGTACGCTCACACTAACCCGCGCCCTCACACGTGCGCTCCGCCTAAACCGTTGTCATACCCTCACCTGGACCCTAAACCGTCCCCGTCCCCTAACCCTAACCCTAGCCCGAACCCTAACCCTAACCCTTCCCCGAAGCCTTCCCCTCACCCGTCCCCTAATCCTAACCCGTACGCTCACACTAACCCGCGCCCTCACACGTACGCTCCCCCTAAACCGTTGTCGTACCCTCACCTGGACCCTAAACCGTCCCCGTCCCCTAAAGCTAACCCTAGCCCGAACCCTAACCCTAACCCTTCCCCGAAGCCTTCCCCTCACCCGTCCCTTAATCCTAACCCGTACGCTCACACTAACCCGCGCCCTCACACGTACGCTCCCCCTAAACCGTTGTTGTACCCTCACCTGGACCCTAAACCGTCCCCGTCTCCTAACCCTAACCCTAGCCCGAACCCTAACCCTAACCCTTCCCCGAAGCCTTCCCCTCACCCGTCCCCTAATCCTAACCCGTACGCTCACACTAACCCGCGCCCTCACACGTGCGCTCCCCCTAAACCGTTGTCGTACCCACACCTGGACCCTAAACCGTCCCCTTCCCTAACCCTAACCCTAGCCCGAACCCTAAACCTAACACTTCCCCGAAGCCTTCCCCTCACCCGTCCCATAATGCTAACCTGTACGCTCACAGTAACCCGCGCCCTCACACGTACACTCCCCCTAAACCGTTGTCGTACCCTCACCTGGACCCTAAACCGTCCCCGTCCCCTAACCCTAACCCTAGCCCAAACCCTAACCCTAACCCTTCCCCAAAGCCTTCCCCTCACCCGTCCCCTAATCCTAACCCGTACGCTCACACTAACCTGCGCCCTCACACGTACGCTCTCCCTAAACAGTTGTCGTACCCTCACGTGCACCCTAAACCGTCCCCTAACCCTAACCCTAACCCTAGCCCGAACCCTAACCCTAATCCTTCCCCGAAGCCTTTCCCTCACCCGTCCCCTAATCCTAACCCGTACGCTCACACTAACCCGCGCCCTCACATGTACGCTCCGCCTAAACCGTAGTCGTACCCTCACCTGGACCCTAAACCGTCCCCGTCCCCTAACCCTAACCCTAGCCCGAACCCTAACCCTAACCCTTCCCCGAAGCCTTCCCCTCACCCGTCCCCTAACCCTAACCCTAGCCCGAACCCTAACCCTAACCCTTCCCCGAAGCCTTCCCCTCACCCGTCCCCTAATCCTAACCCGTACGCTCACACTAACCCGCGCCCTCACACGTACGCTCCCCCTAAACCATTGTCGTACCCTCACCTGGACCCTAAACCGTCCCCGTCCCCTAACCCTAACCAGAACACTAACCCTAAACCTTCCCCGAAGCCTTCCCATCACCCGACCCCTAATCCTAACCCGTACGCTCACACTAACCCGTGCCCTCACACGTGCGCTCCGCCTAAACCGTTGTCGTACCCTCACCTGGACCCTACACCGTCCCCGTCCCCTAACCCTAACCCTAGCCCGAACCCTAACCCTAACCCTTCCCCGAAGCCTTCCCCTCACCCGTCCCCTAATCCTAACCCGTACGCTCACACTAACCCGCGCCCTCACACGTGCGCTCCGCCTAAACCGTTGTCGTACACTCACCTGGACCCTAAACTGTCCCCGTCCCCTAACCCTAACCCTAGCCCGAACCCTAACCCTAACCCTTCCCCGAAGCCTTCCCCTCACCCGTCCTCTAATGCTAAACCGTACGCTCACACTAACCCGCGCCCTCACACGTACGCTCCCCCTAAACTGTTGTCGTACCCTCACCTGGACCCTAAACCGTCCCCGTCCCCTAACCCTAACCCTAGCCCGAACCCTAACCCTAACCCTTCCCCGAAGCCTTCCCCTCACCCGTCCCCTAATCCTAACCCGTACGCTCACACTAAACCGCGCCCTCACACGTACGCTCCCCCCCTAAACCGTTGTCGTACCCTCACCTGAACCCTAAACCGGCCCCGTCCCCTAACCCTAACCCGAACCCTAACCCTAACCCTTCCCCGAAGCCTTCCCCTCACCCGTCCCCTAATCCTAAACCGTACGCTCACACTAACCCGCGCCCTCACACGTGCGCTCCGCCTAAACCGTTGTCGTACCCTCACCTGGACCCTACACCGTCCCCGTCCCCTAACCCTAACCCTAGCCCGAACCCTAACCCTAACCCTTCCCCGAAGCCTTCCCCTCACCCGTCCCCTAATCCTAACCCGTACGCTCACACTAACCCGCGCCCTCACACGTACGCTCCCCCTAAACCGTTGTCGTACCCTCACCTGGACCCTAAACCGTCCCCGTCCCCTAAGCCTAACCCTAGCCCGAACCCTAACCCTAACCCTTCCCCGAAGCCTTCCCCTCACCCGTCCCCTAATCCTAACCCGTACACTCACACTAACCCGCGCCCTCACACGTACGCTCCCCCTAAACCGTTGTCGTACCCTCACCTGGACCCTAAACCGTCCCCGTCCCCTAATCCTAACCCTAGCCCGAACCCTAACCCTAACCCTTCCCCGAAGCCTTCCCCTCACCCGTCCCCTAATCCTAAACCGTACGCTCACACTAACCCGCGCCCTAACACGTGCGCTCCGCCTAAACCGTTGTCGTACCCTCACCTGAACCCTACACCCTCCCCGTCCCCTAACCCTAACCCTAGCCCGAACCCTAACCCTAAACCTTCCCCGAAGCCTTACCCTCACCCGTCCCCTAATCCTAACCCGTACGCTCACACTAACCCGCGCCCTCACACATACACTCCCCCTAAACCGTTGTCGTACCCTCACCTGGACCCTAAACCGTCCCCGTCCCCTAACCCTAACCCTAGCCAGAACCTTAACCCTAACCCTTCCCCGAAGCCTTCCCCTCACCCGTCCCCTAATCCTAACCCGTACACTCACACTAACCCGCGCCCTCACACGTACGCTCCCCCTAAACCGTTGTCGTACCCTCACCTGGACCCTAAACCGTCCCCGTCCCCTAACCCTAACCCTAGCCCGAACCCTAACCCTAACCCTTCCCCGAAGCCTTCCTCTCACCCGTCCCCTAATCCTAACACGTACACTCACACTAACCCGCGCCCTCACACGTGCGCTCCCCCTAAACCGTTGTCGTACCCTAACCTGGACCCTAAACCGTCCCCGTCCCCTAACGCTAACCCTAGCCCAAACCCTAACCCTAACCCTTCCCCGAAGCCTTCCCCTCACCCGTCCCCTAATCCTAACCCATACGCTCACACTAACCCGCGCCCTCACACGTACGCTCCCCCTAAACCGTTGTCGTACCCTCACCTGGACCCTAAACCGTCCCCGTCCCCTAACCCTAACCCTAGCCCGAACCCTAACCCTAACCCTTCCCCGAAGCCTTCCCCTCACCCGTCCCCTAATCCTAACCCGTACGCTCACACTAACCCGCGCCCTCACACGTACGCTCCCCCTAAACCGTTGTCGTACCCTCACCTGGACCCTAAACCTTCCCCGTCCCCTAACCCTAACCCTAGCCCAAACCCTAACCCTAACCCTTCCCCGAAGCCTTCCCCTCACCCGTCGCCTAATCCTAACCCGTACGCTCACACTAACCCGCACCCTCACACGTGCGCTCCGCCTAAACCGTTGTCGTACCCTCACCTGGACCCTAAACCGTCCCCGTCCCCTAACCCTAACCCTAGCCCAAACCCTAACCCTAACCCTTCCCCGAAGCCTTCCCCTCACCCGTCCCCTAATCCTAACCCGTACGCTCACACTAACCCGCGCCCTCACACGTACGCTCCCCCTAAACCGTTGTCGTACCCTCACCTGGACCTTAAACCGTCCCCGTCCCCTAACCCTAACCCTACCCCGAACCCTAATCCTAACCCTTCCCCAGAGCCTTCCCCTCACCCGTCCCCTAATCCTAACACGTACGCTCACACTAACCCGCGCCCTCACACGTACGCTCCCCCTAAACCGTTGTCGTACCCTCACCTGGACCCTAAACCGTCCCCGTCCCCTAACCCTAACCCTAGCCCGAACCCTAACCCTAACCCTTCCCCGAAGCCTTCCCCTCACCCGTCCCCTAATGCTAACCCATACGCTCACACTAACCCGCGCCCTCACACGTACGCTCCCCCTAAACCGTTGTCGTACCCTCACCTGGACCCTAAACCGTCCCCGTCCCCTAACCCTAACCCTAGCCCGAACCCTAACCCTAACCCTTCCCCGAAGCCTTCCCCTCACCCGTCCCCTAATCCTAACTCGTACGCTCACACTAACCCGCGCCCTCACACATACGCTCCCCCTAAACCGTTGTCGTACCCTCACCTGGACCCTAAACCGTCCCCGTCCCCTAACCCTAACCCTAGCCCGAACCCTAACCCTAACCCTTCCCCGAAGCCTTCCCCTCACCCGTCCCCTAATCCTAACCCGTACGCTCACACTAACCCGCACCCTCACACGTGCGCTCCGCCTAAACCGTTGTCGTACCCTCACCTGGACCCTAAACGGTCCCCGTCCCCTAACCCTAACCCTAGCCCAAACCCTAACCCTAACCCTTCCCCGAAGCCTTCCTCTCACCCGTCCCCTAATCCTAACCCGTACGCTCACACTAACCCGCGCCCTCACACGTACGCTCCCCCTAAACCGTTGTCGTACCCTCACCTGGACCTTAAACCGTCCCCGTCCCCTAACCCTAACCCTACCCCGAACCCTAATCCTAACCCTTCCCCGAAGCCTTCCCCTCACCCGTCCCCTAATCCTAACACGTACGCTCACACTAACCCGCGCCCTCACACGTACGCTCCCCCTAAACCGTTGTCGTACCCTCACCTGGACCCTAAACCGTCCCCGTCCCCTAACCCTAACCCTAGCCCGAACCCTAACCCTAACCCTTCCCCGAAGCCTTCCCCTCACCCGTCCCCTAATGCTAACCCGTACGCTCACACTAACCCGCGCCCTCACACGTACGCTCCCCCTAAACCGTTGTCGTACCCTCACCTGGACCCTAAACCGTCCCCGTCCCCTAACCCTAACCCTAGCCCGAACCCTAACCCTAACCCTTCCCCGAAGCCTTCCCCTCACCCGTCCCCTAATGCTAACCCGTACGCTCACACTAACCCGCGCCCTCACACATACGCTCCCCCTAAACCGTTGTCGTACCCTCACCTGGACCCTAAACCGTCCCCGTCCCCTAACCCTAACCCTAGCCCGAACCCTAACCCTAACCCTTCCCCGAAGCCTTCCCCTCACCCGTCCCCTAATCCTAACCCGTACGCTCACACTAACCCACGCCCTCACACGTACGCTCCCCCTAAACCGTTGTCATACACTCACCTGGACCCTAAACCGTCCCCGTCCCCTAAACCTAACCCTAGCCCGAACCCTAACCCTAACCCTTCCCCGAAGCCTTCCCCTCACCCTTCCCCTAATCCTAACCCGTACGCTCACACTAACCCGCGCCCTCACACGTGCGCTCCCCCTAAACCGTTGTCGTACCCTCACCTGGACCCTAAACCGTCCCCGTCCCCTAACCCTAACCCTAGCCCGAACCCTAACCCTATCGCTTCCCCGAAGCCTTCCCCTCAACCGTCCCCTAATCCTAACCCGTACGCTCACACTAACCCGCGCCCTCACACGTACGCTCCCCCTAAACCGTTGTCGTACCCTCACCTGGACCCTAAACCGTCCCCGTCCCCTAACCCTAACCCTAGCCCGAACCCTAACCCTAACCCTTCCCCGAAGCCTTCCCCTCACCAGTCCTCTAATGCTAACCCGTACGCTCACACTAACCCGCGCCCTCACACGTACGCTCCCCCTAAACTGTTGTCGTACCCTCACCTGGACCCTAAACCGTCCCCGTCCCCTAACCCTAACCCTAGCCCGAACCCTAACCCTAACCCTTCCCCGAAGCCTTCCCCTCACCCGTCCCCTAATCCTAACCCGTACGCTCACACTAACCCGCGCCCTCACACGTACGCTCCCCCTAAACCGTTGTCGTACCCTCACCTGGACCCTAAACCGTCCCCGTCCCCTAACCCTAACCCTAGCCCGAACCCTAACCCTAACCCTTCCCCGAAGCCTTCCCCTCACCCGTCCCCTAATTCTAACACGTACGGTCACACTAACCCGCGCCCTCACACGTGCGCTCCGCCTAAACCGTTGTCGTACCCTCACCTGGACCCTAAACCGTCCCCGTCCCCTAACCCTAACCCTAGCCCGAACCCTAACCCTAACCCTTCCCCGAAGCCTTCCCCTCACCCGTCCCCTAATCCTAACCCGTACGCTCACACTAACCCGCGCCCACACACGTACGCGCCCCCTAAACCGTTGTCGTACCCTTACCTGGACCCTAAACCGTCCCCGTCCCCTAACCCTAACCCTAGCCCGAACCCTAACCCTAACCCTTCCCCGAAGCCTTCCCCTCACCCGTCCTCTAATGCTAACCCGTACGCTCACACTAACCCGCGCCCTCACACGTACGCTCCCCCTAAACCGTTGTCGTACCCTCACCTGGACCCTAAACCGTCCCCATCCCCTAACCCTAACCCTAGCCCGAACCCTAACCCTAACCCTTCCCCGAAGCCTTCCCCTCACCCGTCCCCTAATCCTAACCCGTACGCTCACACTAACCCGCGCCCTCACACGTACGCTCCCCCTAAACCGTTGTCGTACCCTCACCTGGACCCTAAACCGTCCCCGTCCCCTAACCCTAACCCTAGCCCGAACCCTAACCCTAACCCTTCCCCGAAGCCTTCCCCTCACCCGTCCCCGAATCCTAACCCGTACGCTCACACTAACCCGCGCCCTCACACGTACGCTCCCCCTAAACCGTTGTCGTACCCTCACTTGGACCCTAAACCGTCCCCGTCCCCTAACCCTAAACCTACCCCGAACCCTAACCCTAACCCTTCCCCGAAGCCTTCCCCTCACCCGTCTCCTAATCCTAACCCGTACGCTCACACTAACCCGCGCCCTCACACATACGCTCCCCCTAAACCGTTGTCGTACCCTCACCTGGACCCTAAACCTTCCCTGTCCCCTAACCCTAACCCTAGCCCGAACCCTAACCCTAACCCTTCCCCGAAGCCTTCCCCTCACCCGTCCCCTAATCCTAACCCGTACGCTCACACTAACTCGCGCCCTCACACGTACGCTCCCCCTAAACCGTTGTCGTACCCTCACCTGGACCCTAAACCGTCCCCGTCCCCTAACCCTAACCCTAGCCCGAACCCTAACCCTAACCCTTCCCCGAAGCCTTCCCCTCACCCGTCCCCTAATCCTAACCCGTACGCTCACACTAACCCGCGCCCTCACACGTACGCTCCCCCTAAACCGTTGTCGTACCCTCACCTGGACCCTAAACCGTCCCCGTCCCCTAACCCTAACCCTAGCCCGAACCCTAACCCTAACCCTTCCCCGAAGCCTTCCCCTCACCCGTCCTCTAATGCTAACCCGTACGCTCACACTAACCCGCGCCCTCACACGTACGCTCCCCCTAAACTGTTGTCGTACCCTCACCTGGACCCTAAACCGTCCCTGTCCCCTAACCCTAACCCTAGCCCGAACCCTAACCCTAACACTTCCCCGAAGCCTTCCCCTCACACGTCCCCTAATCCTAACCCGTACGCTCACACTAACCCGCGCCCTCACACGTACGCTCCCCCTAAACCGTTGTCGTACCCTCACCTGGACCCTAAACCGTCCCCGTCCCCTAACCCTAACCCGAACCCTAACCCTAACCCTTCCCCGAAGCCTTCCCGTCACCCGTCCCCTAATCCTAACCCGTACGCTCACACTAACCCGCGCCCTCACACGTGCGCTCCGCCTAAACCGTTGTCGTACCCTCACCTGGACCCTACACCGTCCCCGTCCGCTAACCCTAACCCTAGCCCGAACCCTAACCCTAACACTTCCCCGAAGCCTTCCCCTCACTCGTCCCCTAATCCTAACCCGTACGCTCACACTAACCCGCGCCCTCACACGTACGCTCCCCCTAAACCGTTGTCGTACCCTCACCTGGACCCTAAACCGTCCCCGTACCCTAACCCTAACCCTAGCCCGAACCCTAACCCTAACCCTTCCCCGAAGCCTTCCCCTCACCCGTCCCCTAATCCTAACCCGTACGCTCACACTAACCCGCGCCCTCACACGTACGCTCCCCCTAAACCGTTGTCGTACCCTCACCTGGACCCTAAACCGTCCCCGTCCCCTAACCCTAACCCTAGCCCAAACCCTAACCCTAACCCTTCCCCGAAGCCTTCCCCTCACCCGTCCCCTAATCCTAACACGTACGCTCACACTAACCCGGGCCCTCACACGTACGCTCCCCCTAAACCGTTGTCGTACCCTCACCTGGACCCTAAACCGTCCCCATCCCCTAACCCTAACCCTAGCCCGAACCCTAACCCTAACCCTTCCCCGAAGCCTTCCCCTCACCCGTCCCCTAATCCTAACCCGTACGCTCACACTAACCCGCCCCCTCACACGTACGCTCCCCGTAAACCGTTGTCGTACCCTCAACTGGACCCTAAACCGTCCCCGTCCCCTAACCCTAACCCTAGCCCAAACCCTAACCTAACCCTTCCCCGAAGCCTTCCCCTCACCCGTCCCCTAATCCTAACCCGTACGCTCACACTAACCCGCACCCTCACACGTGCGCTCCGCCTAAACCGTTGTCGTACCCTCACCTGGACCCTAAACCGTCCCCGTCCCCTAACCCTAACCCTAGCCCAAACCCTAACCCTAACCCTTCCCCGAAGCCTTCCCCTCACCCGTCCCCTAATCCTAACCCGTACGCTCACACTAACCCGCGCCCTCACACGTGCGCTCCCCCTAAACCGTTGTCGTACCCTCACCTGGACCCTAAACCGTCCCCGTCCCCTAACCCTAACCCTAGCCCGAACCCTAACCCTAACCCTTCCCCGAAGCCTTCCCCTCACCCGTCCCCTAATCCTAACCCGTACGCTCACACTAACCCGCGCCCTCACACGTACGCTCCCCCTAAACCGTTGTCGTACCCTCACCTGGACCCTAAACCGTCCCCGTCCCCTAACCCTAACCCTAGCCCGAACCCTAACCCTAACCCTTCCCCGAAGCCTTCCCCTCACCCGTCCCCTAATCCTAACCAGTACGCTCACACTAACCCGCGCCCTCACACGTACGCTCCCCCTAAACCGTTGTCGTACCCTCACCTGGACCCTAAACCGTCCCCGTCCCCTAACCCTAACCCGAACCCTAACCCTACCCCTTCCCCGAAGCCTTCCCCTCACCCGTCCCCTAATCCTAACCCGTACGCTCACACTAACCCGTGCCCTCACACGTGCGCTCCGCCTAAACCGTTGTCGTACCCTCACCTGGACCCTACACCGTCCCCGTCCCCTAACCCTAACCCTAGCCCGAACCCTAACCCTAACCCTTCCCCGAAGCCTTCCCCTCACCCGTCCCCTAATCCTAACCCGTACTCTCACACTAACCCGCGCCCTCACACGTACGCTCCCCCTAAACCGTTGTCGTACCCTCACCTGGACCTTAAACCGTCCCCATCCGCTAACCCTAACCCTAGCCCGAACCCTAACCCTAACCCTTCCCCGAAGCCTTCCCCTCACCCGTCCCCTAATCCTAACCCGTACGCTCACACTAACCCGCGCCCTCACACGTACGCTCCCCCTAAACCGTTGTCGTACCCTCACCTGGACCCTAAACCGTCCCCGTCCCCTAACCCTAACCCTAGCCCGAACCCTAACCCTTCCCCGAAGCCTTCCCCTCACCCGTCCCCTAATCCTAACCCGTACGCTCACACTAACCCGTGCCCTCACACGTGCGCTCCCCCTAAACCGTTGTCGTACCCTCACCTGGACCCTAAACCGTCCCCTTCCCTAACCCTAACCCTAGCCCGAACCCTAACCCTAACCCTTCCCCGAAGCCTTCCCCTCACCCGTCCCCTAATCCTAACCCGTACGCTCACACTAACCTGCGCCCTCACACGTACGCTCCGCCTAAACCGTTGTCGTACCCTCACCTGGACCCTACACCGTCCCCGTCCCCTAACCCTAACCCTAGTCCGAACCCTAACCCTAACCCTTCCCCGAAGCCTTCCCCTCACCCGTCCCCTAATCCTAACCCGTACGCTCACACTAACCCGCGCCCTCACACGTACGCTCCCCCTAAACAGTTGTCGTACCCTCACCTGGACCCTAAACCGTCCCCGTCCCCTAACCCTAACCCTAGCCCGAACCCTAACCCTAACCCTTCCCCGAAGCCTTCCCCTCACCCGTCCCCTAATCCTAACCCGTACGCTCACACTAACCCGCGCCCTCACACGTACGCTCCCCCAAAACCGTTGTCGTACCCTCACCTGGACCCTAAACCGTCCCCGTCCCCTAACCCTAACCCTAGCCCGAACCCTAACCCTAACCCTTCCCCGAAGCCATCCCCTCACCCGTCCCCTAATCCTAACCCGTATGCTCACACTAACCCGCGCCCTCACACGTACGCTCCCCCTAAACCGTTGTCGTACCCTCACCTGGACCCTAAACCGTCCCCGTCCCCTAACCCTAACCCTAGCCCGAACCCTAACCCTAACCCTTCCCCGAAGCCTTCCCCTCACCCGTCCCCTAATCCTACCCCGTACGCTCACACTAACCCGCGCCCTCACAAGTACGCTCCCCCTAAACCGTAGTCGTACCCTCACCTGGACCCTAAACCGTCCCCGTCCCGTAACCCTAACCCTAGCCCGAAACCTAACCCTAACCCTTCCCCGAAGCCTTCCCCTCACCCGTCCCCTAATCCTAACCCGTACGCTCACACTAACTCGCAACCTCACACGTGCGCTCCGCCTAAACCGCTGTCGTACCCTCACCTGGACCCTAAACCGTCCCCGTCCCCTAACCCTAACCCTAGCCCGAACCCTAACCCTAACCCTTCCCCGAAGCCTTCCACTCACCCGTCCCCTAATCCTAACCCGTACGCTCACACTAACCCGCGCCCTCACCCGTACGCTCCCCCTAAACCGTTGTCGTACCCTCACCTGGACCCTAAACCGTCCCCGTCCCCTAACCCTAACCCTAGCCCGAACCCTAACCCTAACCCTTCCCCGAAGCCTTCCCCTCACCCGTCCCCCAATGGTAACCTGTACGCTCACACTAACCCGCGCCCTCACACGTACGCTCCCCCTAAACCGTTGTCGTACCCTCACCTGCACCCTAAACCGTCCCCGTCCCCTAACCCTAACCCTAGCCCGAACCCTAACCCTAACCCTTCCCCGAAACCTTCCCCTCACCCGTCCCCTAATCCTAACCCGTACGCTCACACTAACCCGCGCCCTCACACGTACGCTCCCCCTAAACAGTTGTCGTACCCTCACCTGGACCCTAAACCGTCCCCGTCCCCTAACCCTAACCCTAGCCCGAACCCTAACCCTAACCCTTCCCCGAAGCCTTCCCCTCACCCGTCCCCTAATCCTAACCCGTACGCTCACACTAACCCGCGCCCTCACACGTACGCTCCCCCAAAACCGTTGTCGTACCCTCACCTGGACCCTAAACCGTCCCCGTCCCCTAACCCTAACCCTAGCCCGAACCCTAACCCTAACCCTTCCCCGAAGCCATCCCCTCACCCGTCCCCTAATCCTAACCCGTATGCTCACACTAACCCGCGCCCTCACACGTACGCTCCCCCTAAACCGTTGTCGTACCCTCACCTGGACCCTAAACCGTCCCCGTCCCCTAACCCTAACCCTAGCCCGAACCCTAACCCTAACCCTTCCCCGAAGCCTTCCCCTCACCCGTCCCCTAATCCTACCCCGTACGCTCACACTAACCCGCGCCCTCACAAGTACGCTCCCCCTAAACCGTAGTCGTACCCTCACCTGGACCCTAAACCGTCCCCGTCCCGTAACCCTAACCCTAGCCCGAAACCTAACCCTAACCCTTCCCCGAAGCCTTCCCCTCACCCGTCCCCTAATCCTAACCCGTACGCTCACACTAACTCGCAACCTCACACGTGCGCTCCGCCTAAACCGCTGTCGTACCCTCACCTGGACCCTAAACCGTCCCCGTCCCCTAACCCTAACCCTAGCCCGAACCCTAACCCTAACCCTTCCCCGAAGCCTTCCACTCACCCGTCCCCTAATCCTAACCCGTACGCTCACACTAACCCGCGCCCTCACCCGTACGCTCCCCCTAAACCGTTGTCGTACCCTCACCTGGACCCTAAACCGTCCCCGTCCCCTAACCCTAACCCTAGCCCGAACCCTAACCCTAACCCTTCCCCGAAGCCTTCCCCTCACCCGTCCCCCAATGGTAACCTGTACGCTCACACTAACCCGCGCCCTCACACGTACGCTCCCCCTAAACCGTTGTCGTACCCTCACCTGGACCCTAAACCGTCCCCGTCCCCTAACCCTAACCCTAGTCCGAACCCTAACCCTAACCCTTCCCCGAAGCCTTCCCCTCACCCGTCCCCTAATCCTAACCCGTACGCTCACACTAACCCGCGCCCTCACACGTACGCTCCCCCTAAACCGTTGTCGTACCCTCACCTGGACCCTAAACCGTCCCCGTCCCCTAAACCTAACCCTAGCCCGAACCCTAACCCTAACCCTAACCCTTCCCCGAAGCCTTCCCCTCACCCGTCCCCTAATCCTAACCCGTACGCTCACACTAACCCGCGCCCTCACACGTACGCTCCCCCTAAACCGTTGTCGTACCCTCACCTGCACCCTAAACCGTCCCCGTCCCCTAACCGTAACCCTAGCCCGAACCCTAACCCTAACCCTTCCCCGAAACCTTCCCCTCACCCGTCCCCTAATCCTAACCCGTACGCTCACACTAACCCGCGCCCTCACACGTACGCTCCCCCTGAACCGTTGTCGTACACTCACCTGGACCCTAAACCGTCCCCGTCCCCTAACCCTAACCCTAGCCCGAACCCTAACCCTAACCCTTCCCCGAAGCCTTCCCCTCACCCGTCCCCTAATGCTAACCCGTACGCTCACACTAACCCGCGCCCTCACACGTACGCTCCCCCTAAATCGTTGTCGTACCCTCACCCGGACCCTAAACCGTCCCCGTCCCCTAACCCTAACCCTAGCCCGAACCCTAAACCTAACCCTTCCCCGAAGCCTTCCCCTCACCCGTCCCCAAATCCTAACCCGTACGCTCACACTAACCCGCGCCCTCACAAGTACGCTCCGCCTAAACGGTTGTCGTACCCTCACCTGGACCCTAAACCGTCCCCGTCCCGTAACCCTAACCCTAGCCCGAAACCTAACCCTAACCCTTCCCCGAAGCCTTCCCCTCACCCGTCCCCTAATCCTAACCCGTACGCTCACACTAACCCGCAACCTCACACGTGCGCTCCGCCTAAACCGTTGTCGTACCCTCACCTGGACCCTAAACCGTCCCCGTCCCCTAACCCTAACCCTAGCCCGAACCCTAACCCTAACCCTTCCCCGACGCCTTCCCCTCACACGTCCCCTAATCCTAACCCGTACGCTCACACTAACCCGCGCCCTCACACGTACGCTCCCCCTAAATCGTTGTCGTACCCTCACCTGGACCCTAAACCGTCCCCGTCCCCTAACCCTAACCCTAGCCCGAACCCTAACCCTAACCCTTCCCCGAAGCCTTCCCCTCACCCGTCCCCTAATCCTAACCCGTACGCTCACACTAACCCGCGCCCTCACACGTACGCTCCCCCTAAACCGTTGTCGTACCCTCACCTGGACCCTAAACCGTCCCCGTCCCCTAACCCTAACCCTAGCCCGAACCCTAACCCTAACCCTTCCCCGAAGCCTTCCCCTCACCCGTCCCCTAATCCTAAACCGTACGCTCACACTAACCCGCGCCCTCACACGTACGCTCCCCCTAAACCGTTGTCGTACCCTCACCTGGACCCTAAACTGTCCCCGTCCCCTAAGCCTAACCCTACCCCGAACCCTAACCCTAACCCTTCCCCGAAGCCTTCCCCTCACCCGTCCCCTAATCCTAACCCGTACGCTCCCACTAACCCGCGCCCTCACACGTGCGCTCCGCCTAAACCGTTGTCGTACCCTCACCTGGACCCTAAACCGTCCCCGTCCCCTAACCCTAACCCTAGCCCGAACCCTAACCCTAACCCTTCCCCGAAGCCTTCCCCTCACCCGTCCCCTAATCCTAACCCGTACGCTCACACTAACCCGCGCCCTCACACGTACGCTCCCCCTAAACCGTTGTTGTACCCTCACCTGGACCCTAAACCGTCCCCGTCCCCTAACCCTAACCCTAGACCGAACCCTAACCCTAACCCTTCACCGAAGCCTTCACCTCACCCGTCCCCAAATGCTAACCCGTACGCTCACACTAACCCGCGCCCTCACACGTACGCTCCCCCTAAACCGTTGTCGTACCCTCACCTGGACCCTAAACCGTCCCCGTCCCCTAACCCTAAACCTAGCCCGAACCCTAACCCTAACCCTTCCCCGAAGCCTTACCCTCACCCGTCCCCTAATGCTAACACGTACGCTCACACTAACCCGCGCCCTCACACGTACGCTCCCCCTAAACCGTTGTCATACCCTCACCTGGACCCTAAACCGTCCCCGTCCCCTAAGCCTAACCCTAGCCCGAACCCTAACCCTAACCCTTCCCCGAAGCCTTCCCCTCACCCGTCCCCTAATCCTAACCCGTACGCTCACACTAACCCGCGCCCTCACACGTACGCTCCCCCTAAACCGTTGTCGTACCCTCACCTGGACCCTAAACCGTCCCCGTCCCCTAACCCTAACCCTAGCCCGAACCCTAACCCTAACCCTTCCCCGAAGCCTTCCCCTCACCCGTCCCCTAATCCTAACCCGTACGCTCACAGTAACCCGCGCCCTCACACGTACGCTCCCCCTAAACCGTTGTCGTACCCTCACCTGGACCCTAAACCGTCCCCGTCCCCTAACCCTAACCCTAGCCCGAACCCTAACCCTAACCCATCCACGAAGCCTTCCCCACACCCGTCCCCTAATCCTAACCCGTACGCTCACACTAACCCGCAACCTCACACGTGCGCTCCGCCTAAACCGTTGTCGTACCCTCACCTGGACCCTAAACCGTCCCCGTCCCCTAACCCTAACCCTAGCCCGAACCCTAACCCTAACCCTTCCCCGAAGCCTTCCCCTCACCCGTCCCCTAATCCTAACCCGTACGCTCACACTAACCCGCGCCCTCACACGTACGCTCCCCCTAAACCGTTGTCGTACCCTCACCTGGACCCTAAACCGTCCCCGTCCCCTAACCCTAACCCTAGCCCGAACCCTAACCCTAACCCTTCCCCGAAGCCTTCCCCTCACCCGTCCCCTAATCCTAACCCGTACGCTCACACTAACCCACGCCCTCACACGTACGCTCCCCCTAAACCGTTGTCGTACCCTCATCTGGACCCTAAACCGTCCCCGTCCCCTAACCCTAACCCTAGCCCGAACCCTAACCCTAACCCTTCCCCGAAGCCTTCCCCTCACCCGTCCCCTAATCCTAACCCGTACGCTCACACTAATCCGCGCCCTCACACATACGCTCCCCCTAAACCGTTGTCGTACCCTCACCTGGACCCTAAACCGTCCCCGTCCCCTAACCCTAACCCTAACCCTTCCCCGAAGCCTTCCCCTCACCCGTCCCCTAATCCTAACCCGTACGCTCACACTAACCCGCGCCCTCACACGTACGCTCCCCCTAAACCGTTGTCGTACCCTCACCTGGACCCTAAACCGTCCCCGTCTCCTAACCCTAAACCTAGCCCGAACCCTAACCCTAACCCTTCCCCGAAGCCTTCCCCTCACCCGTCCCCTAATCCTAACCCGTACGCTCACACTAACCCGCGCCCTCACACGTGCGCTCCCCCTAAACCGTTGTCGTACCCTCACCTGGACCCTAAACCGTCCCCTTCCCTAACCCTAACCCTAGCCCGAACCCTAAACCTAACCCTTCCCCGAAGCCTTCCCCTCACCCGTCCCCTAATGCTAACCCGTACGCTCACAGTAACCCGCGCCCTCACACGTACACTCCCCCTAAACCGTTGTCGTACCCTCACCTGGACCCTAAACCGTCCCCGTCCCCTAACCCTAACCCTAGCCCAAACAATAACACTAACCCTTCCCCGAAGCCTTCCCCTCACCCGTCCCCTATTCCTAAACCGTACGCTCAAACTAACCCGCGCCCTCACATGTACGCTCCCCCTAAACCGTTGTCGTAACCTCACCTGGACCCTAAACCGTCCCCGTCCCCTAACCCTAACCCTAGCCCGAACCCTAACCCTAACCCTTCCCCGAAGCCTTCCCCTCACCCGTCCCCTAATCCTAACGCGTACACTCACACTAACCCGCGCCCTCAAACGTACGCTCCCCCTAAACCGTTGTCGTACCCTCACCTGGACCCTAAACCGTCCCCATCCCCTAACCCTAACCCTAGCCCAAACCCTAACCCTAACCCTTCCCCAAAGCCTTCCCCTCACCCGTCCCCTAATCCTAACCCGTACGCTCACACTAACCTGCGCCCTCACACGTACGCTCTCCCTAAACAGTTGTCGTACCCTCACGTGCACCCTAAACCGTCCCCTAACCCTAACCCTAACCCTAGCCCGAACCCTAACCCTAATCCTTCCCCGAAGCCTTTCCCTCACCCGTCCCCTAATCCTAACCCGTACGCTCACACTAACCCGCGCCCTCACATGTACGCTCTGCCTAAACCGTAGTCGTACCCTCACCTGGACCCTAAACCGTCCCCGTCCCCTAACCCTAACCCTAGCCCGAACCCTAACCCTAACCCTTCCCCGAAGCCTTCCCCTCACCCGTCCCCTAACCCTAACCCTAGCCCGAACCCTAACCCTAACCCTTCCCCGAAGCCTTCCCCTCACCCGTCCCCTAATCCTAACCCGTACGCTCAAACTAACCAGCGCCCTCACACGTACGCTCCCCCTAAACCATTGTCGTACCCTCACCTGGACCCTACACCGTCCCCGTCCCCTAACCCTAACCCTAGCCCGAACCCTAACCCTAACCCTTCCCCGAAGCCTTCCCCTCACCCGTCCCCTAATCCTAACCCGTAAGCTCACACTAACCCGCGCCCTCACACGTGCGCTCCGCCTAAACCGTTGTCGTACCCTCACCTGGACCCTAAACCGTCCCCGTCCCCTAACCCTAACCCTAGCCCGAACCCTAACCCTAACCCTTCCCCGAAGCCTTCCCCTCACCCGTCCCCTAATCCTAACCCGTACGCTCACACTAACCTGCGCCCTCACACGTACGCTCCCCCTAAACCGTTGTCGTACCCTCACCTGGACCCTAAACCGTCCCCGTCCCCTAACCCTAACCCTAGCCCGAACCCTAACCCTAACCCTTCCCCGAAGCCTTTCCGTCACCCGTCCTCTAATGCTAACCCGTACGCTCACACTAACCCGCGCCCTCACACGTACGCTCCCCCTAAACTGTTGTCGTACCCTCACCTGGACCCTAAACCGTCCCCGTCCCCTAACCCTAACCCTAGCCCGAACCCTAACCCTAACCCTTCCCCGAGGCCTTCCCCTCACCCGTCCCCTAATCCTAACCCATACGCTCACACTAACCCGCGCCCTCACACGTACGCTCCACCCCTAAACCGTTGTCGTACCCTCAGCTGGACCCTAAACCGGCCCCGTCCCCTAACCCTAACCCGAACCCTAACCCTAACCCTTCCCCGAAGCCTTCCCCTCACCCGTCCCCTAATCCTAACCCGTACGCTCACACTAACCCACGCCCTCACACGTACGCTCCCCCTAAACCGTTGTCGTACCCTCATCTGGACCCTAAACCGTCCCCGTCCCCTAACCCTAACCCTAGCCCGAACCCTAACCCTAACCCTTCCCCGAAGCCTTCCCCTCACCCGTCCCCTAATCCTAACCCGTACGCTCACACTAATCCGCGCCCTCACACATACGCTCCCCCTAAACCGTTGTCGTACCCTCACCTGGACCCTAAACCGTCCCCGTCCCCTAACCCTAACCCTAACCCTTCCCCGAAGCCTTCCCCTCACCCGTCCCCTAATCCTAACCCGTACGCTCACACTAACCCGCGCCCTCACACGTACGCTCCCCCTAAACCGTTGTCGTACCCTCACCTGGACCCTAAACCGTCCCCGTCTCCTAACCCTAAACCTAGCCCGAACCCTAACCCTAACCCTTCCCCGAAGCCTTCCCCTCACCCGTCCCCTAATCCTAACCCGTACGCTCACACTAACCCGCGCCCTCACACGTGCGCTCCCCCTAAACCGTTGTCGTACCCTCACCTGGACCCTAAACCGTCCCCTTCCCTAACCCTAACCCTAGCCCGAACCCTAAACCTAACCCTTCCCCGAAGCCTTCCCCTCACCCGTCCCCTAATGCTAACCCGTACGCTCACAGTAACCCGCGCCCTCACACGTACACTCCCCCTAAACCGTTGTCGTACCCTCACCTGGACCCTAAACCGTCCCCGTCCCCTAACCCTAACCCTAGCCCAAACAATAACACTAACCCTTCCCCGAAGCCTTCCCCTCACCCGTCCCCTATTCCTAAACCGTACGCTCAAACTAACCCGCGCCCTCACATGTACGCTCCCCCTAAACCGTTGTCGTAACCTCACCTGGACCCTAAACCGTCCCCGTCCCCTAACCCTAACCCTAGCCCGAACCCTAACCCTAACCCTTCCCCGAAGCCTTCCCCTCACCCGTCCCCTAATCCTAACGCGTACACTCACACTAACCCGCGCCCTCAAACGTACGCTCCCCCTAAACCGTTGTCGTACCCTCACCTGGACCCTAAACCGTCCCCGTCCCCTAACCCTAACCCTAGCCCAAACCCTAACCCTAACCCTTCCCCAAAGCCTTCCCCTCACCCGTCCCCTAATCCTAACCCGTACGCTCACACTAACCTGCGCCCTCACACGTACGCTCTCCCTAAACAGTTGTCGTACCCTCACGTGCACCCTAAACCGTCCCCTAACCCTAACCCTAACCCTAGCCCGAACCCTAACCCTAACCCTTCCCCGAAGCCTTTCCGTCACCCGTCCTCTAATGCTAACCCGTACGCTCACACTAACCCGCGCCCTCACACGTACGCTCCCCCTAAACTGTTGTCGTACCCTCACCTGGACCCTAAACCGTCCCCGTCCCCTAACCCTAACCCTAGCCCGAACCCTAACCCTAACCCTTCCCCGAGGCCTTCCCCTCACCCGTCCCCTAATCCTAACCCATACGCTCACACTAACCCGCGCCCTCACACGTACGCTCCACCCCTAAACCGTTGTCGTACCCTCAGCTGGACCCTAAACCGGCCCCGTCCCCTAACCCTAACCCGAACCCTAACCCTAACCCTTCCCCGAAGCCTTCCCCTCACCCGTCCCCTAATCCTAACCCGTACGCTCACACTAACCCGCGCCCTCACACGTGCGCTCCGCCTAAACCGTTGTCGTACCCTCACCTGGACCCTACACCGTCCCCGTCCCCTAACCCTAACCCTAGCCCGAACCCTAACCCTAACCCTTCCCCGAAGCCTTCCCCTCACCCGTCCCCTAATCCTAACCCGTACGCTCACACTAACCCGCGCCCTCACACGTACGCTCCCCCTAAACCGTTGTCGTACCCTCACCTGGACTCTAAACCGTCCCCGTCCCCTAAGCCTAACCCTAGCCCGAACCCTAACCCTAACCCTTCCCCGAAGCCTTCCCCTCACCCGTCCCCTAATCCTAACCCGTACGCTCACACTAACCCGCGCCCTCACACGTACGCTCCCCCTAAACCGTTGTCGTACCCTCACCTGGACCCTAAACCGTCCCCGTCCCCTAACCCTAACCCTAGCCCGAACCCTAACCCTAACCCTTCCCCGAAGCCTTCCCCTCACCCGTCCCCGAATCCTAACCCGTACGCTCACACTAACCCGCGCCCTCACACGTACGCTCCCCCTAAACCGTTGTCGTACCCTCACCTGGACCCTAAACCGTCCCCGTACCCTAACCCTAACCCTAGCCCGAACACTAACCCTAACCCTTCCCCGAAGCCTTCCCCTCACCCGTCCCCTAATCCTAAACCGTACGCTCACACTAACCCGCGCCCTAACACGTGCGCTCCGCCTAAACCGTTGTCGTACCCTCACCTGAACCCTACACCCTCCCCGTGCCCTAACCCTAACCCTAGCCCGAACCCTAACCCTAACCCTTCCCCGAAGCCTTACCCTCACCCGTCCCGTAATCCTAACCCGTACGCTCACACTAACCCGCGCCCTCACACGTACACTCCCCCTAAACCGTTGTCGTACCCTCACCTGGACCCTAAACCGTCCCCGTCCCCTAACCCTAACCCTAGCCCGAACCCTAACCCTAACCCTTCCCCGAAGCCTTCCCCTCACCCGTCCCCTAATCCTAACCCGTACGCTCACACTAACCCGCGCCCTCACACGTGCGCTCCCGCTAAACCGTTGTCGTACCCTCACCTGGACCCTAAACCGTCCCCGTCCCCTAACCCTAACCCTAGCCCGAACCCTAAACCTAACCCTTCCCTGAAGCCTTCCCCTCACCCGTCCCATAATCCTAACCCGTACGCTCACACTAACCCGCGCCCTCACACGTACGCTCCCCCTAAACCGTTGTCGTACCCTCACCTGGACCCTAAACCTTCCCCGTCCCCTAACCCTAACCCTAGCCCAAACCCTAACCCTAACCCTTCCCCGAAGCCTTCCCCTCACCCGTCGCCTAATCCTAACCCGTACGCTCACACTAACCCGCACCCTCACACGTGCGCTCCGCCTAAACCGTTGTCGTACCCTCACCTGGACCCTAAACCGTCCCCGTCCCCTAACCCTAACCCTAGCCCAAACCCTAACCCTAACCCTTCCCCGAAGCCTTCCCCTCACCCGTCCCCTAATCCTAACCCGTACGCTCACACTAACCCGTGCCCTCACACGTACGCTCCCCCTAAACCATTGTCGTACCCTCACCTGGACCCTAAACCGTCCCTGTCCCCTAACCCTAACCCTAGCCCGAACCCTAACCCTAACCCTTCCCCGAAGCCTTCCCCTCACCCGTCCCCTAATCCTAACACGTACGCTCACACTAACCCGCGCCCTCACACGTACGCTCCCCCTAAACCGTTGTCGTACCCTCACCTGGACCCTAAACCGTCCCCGTCCCCTAACCCTAACCCTAGCCCGAACCCTAACCCTAACCCTTCCCCGAAGCCTTCCCCTCACCCGTCCCCTAATGCTAACCCATACGCTCACCCTAACCCGCGCCCTCACACGTACGCTCCCCCTAAACCGTTGTCGTACCCTCACCTGTACCCTAAACCGTCCCTGTCCCCTAACCCTAACCCTAGCCCGAACCCTAACCCTAACCCTTCCCCGAAGCCTTCCCCTCACTCGTCCCCTAATCCTAACCCGTACGCTCACACTAACCCGCGCCCTCACACATACGCTCCCCCTAAACCGTTGTCGTACCCTCACCTGGACCCTAAACCGTCCCCGTCCCCTAACCGTAACCCTAGCCCGAACCCTAACCCTAACCCTTCCCCGAAGCCTTCCCCTCACCCGTCCCCTAATCCTAACCAGTACGCTCACACTAACCCGCGCCCTCACTCGTACGCTCCCCCTAAACCGTTGTCATACCCTCACCTGGACCCTAAACCGTCCCCGTCCCCTAAACCTAACCCTAGCCCGAACCCTAACCCTAACCCTTCCCCGAAGCCTTCCCCTCACCCTTCCCCTAATCCTAACCCGTACGCTCACACTAACCCGCGCCCTCACACGTGCGCTCCCCCTAAACCGTTGTCGTACCCTCACCTGGACCCTAAACCGTCCCCGTCCCCTAACCCTAACCCTAGCCCGAACCCTAACCCTAACGCTTCCCCGAAGCCTTCCCCTCACCCGTCCCCTAATCCTAACCCGTACGCTCACACTAACCCGCGCCCTCACACGTACGCTCCCCCTAAACCGTTGTCGTACCGTCACCTGGACCCTAAACCGTCCCCGTCCCCTAACCCTAACCCTAGCCCGAACCCTAACCCTAACACTTCCCCGAAGCCTTCCCCTCACTCGTCCCCTAATCCTAACCCGTACGCTCACACTAACCCGCGCCCTCACACGTACACTCCGCCTAAACCGTTGTCGTACCCTCACCTGGACCCTAAACCGTCCCCGTCCCCTAACCCTAACCCTAGCCCGAACCCTAACCCTAACCCTTCCCCGAAGCCTTCCCCTCACCCATCGCCTAATCCTAACCCGTACGCTCACACTAACCCGCGCCCTCACACGTACGCTCCCCCTAAACCTTTGTCGTACCCTCACCTGGACCCTAAACCGTCCCCGTCCCCTAACCCTAACCCTAGCCTGAACCCTAACCCTAACCCTTCCCCGAAGCCTTCCCCTCACCCGTCCCCTAATCCTAACCCGTACGGTCACACTAACCCGGGCCCTCACACGTACGCTCCCCCTAAACCGTTGTCGTACCCTCACCTGGACCCTAAACCGTCCCCGTCCACTAACCCTAGCCCGAACCCTAACCCTAACCCTTCCCCGAAGCCTTCCCCTCACCCGTCCCCTAAACCTAACCCGTACGCTCACACTAACCCATGCCCTCACACATACGCTCCGCCTAAACCGTTGTCGTACCCTCACCTGGACCCTAAACCGTCCCCGTCCCCTAACCCTAACCCTAGCCCGAACCCTAACCCTAACGCTTCCCCGAAGCCTTCCCCTCAACCGTCCCCTAATCCTAACCCGTACGCTCACACTAACCCGCGCCCTCACACGTACGCTCCACCTAAACCGTTGTCGTACCCTCACCTGGACCCTAAACCGTCCCCGTCCCCTAACCCTAACCCTAGCCCGAACCCTAACCCTAACCCTTCCCCGAAGCCTTACCCTCACCCGTCCCCTAATCCTAACACGTACGCTCACACTAACCCGCGCCCTCACACGTACGCTCCCCCTAAACCGTTGTCGTACCCTCACCTGGACCCTAAACCGTCCCCGTCCCCTAACCCTAACCCTAGCCCGAACCCTAACCCTAACCCTTCCCCGAAGCCTTCCCCTCACCCGTCCCCTAATCCTAACCCGTACGCTCACACTAACCCGCGCCCTCACACGTGCGCTCCGCCTAAACCGTTGTCGTACCCTCACCTGGACCCTAAACCGTCCCCGTCCCCTAACCCTAACCCTAGCCCGAACCTTAACCCTAAACCTTCCCCGAAGCCTTCCCCTCACCCGTCCCCTAATCCTAACCCGTACGCTCACACTAACCCGCGCCCTCACACATACGCTCCCCCTAAACCATTGTCGTACCCTCACCTGGACCATAAACCGTCCCCATCCCCTAACCCTAACCCTAGCCCGAACCCTAACCCTAACACTTCCCCGAAGCCTTCCCCGCACCCGTCCCCTAATCCTAACCCGTACGCTCACACTAACCCGCGCCCTCACACGTACGCTCCCCCTAAACCGTTGTCGTACCCTCACCTGGACCCTAAACCATCCCCGTCCCCTAACCTTAACCCTAGCCCGAACCCTAACCCTAACCCTTCCCCGAAGCCTTCCCCTCACCCGTCCCCTAATCCTAACCCGTACGCTCACACTAACCCGCGCCCTCACACGTACGCTCCCCCTAAACCGTTGTCGTACCCTCACCTGGACCCTAAACCGTCCCCGTCCCCTAACCCTAACCCTAGCCCGAACCCTAACCCTAACCCTTCCCGGAAGCCTTCCCTTCACCCGTCCCCTAATCCTAACCCGTACGCTCACACTAACCCGCGCCCTCACACGTACGCTCCCCCTAAACCGTTGTCGTACCCTCACCTGGACCCTAAACCGTCCCCGTCCCCTAAACCTAACCCTAGCACGAACCCTAACCCTAACCCTTCCCCGAAGCCTTCCCCTCACCCGTCCCCTAATCCTAACCCGTACGCTCACACTAACCCGTGCCCTCACACGTACGCTCCCCCTAAACCGTTGTCGTACCCTCACCTGGACCCTAAACCGTCCCCGTCCCCTAACCCTAACCCTAGCCCGAACCCTAACCCTAACCCTTCCCCGAAGCCTTCCCCTCACCCGTCCCCTAATCCTAACCCGTACGCTCACACTAACCCGCGCCCTCACACGTACGCTCCCCCTAAACCGTTGTCGTACCCTCACCTGGACCCTAAACCATCCCCGTCCCCTAACCCTAACCCTAGCCCGAACCCTAATCCTAACCCTTTCCCGAAGCCTTCCTCTCACCCGGCTCCTAATCCTAACCCGTACGCTCAAACTAACCCGCGCCCTCAAACGTACGCTCCCCATAAACCGTTGTCGTACCCTCACCTGGACCCTAAACCGTCCCCGTCCCCTAACCCTAACCCTAGCCCGAACCCTAACCCTAATCCTTACCCGAAGCCTTCCCCTCACCCGTCCCCTAATCCTAACCCGTACGCTCACACTAAACTGCGCCCTCACACGTACGCTCCCCCTAAACCGTTGTCGTACACTCACCTGGACCCTAAACCGTCCCCGTCCCCTAACCCTAACCCTAGCCCGAACCCTAACCCTAACCCTTCCCCGAAGCCTTCCCCTCACCCGTCCCCTAATCCTAATCCGTACGCTCACCCTAACCCGCGCCCTCACACGTACGCTCCCCCTAAACCGTTGTCGTACCCTCACCTGGACCCTAAACCGTCCCCGTCCCCTAACCCTAACCCTAGCCCGAACCCTAACCCTAACCCTTCCCCGAAGCCTTCCCCTCACCCGTCCCCTAATCCTAACCCGTACGCTCACACTAACCTGCGCCTTCACACGTACGCTCCCCCTAAACCATTGTTATACCCTCACCTGGACCCTCAACCGTCCCCGTCCCCTAAACCTAACCCTAGCCCGAACCCTAACCCTAACCCTTCCCCGAAGCCTTCCCCTCACCCGTCCCCTAATCCTAACCCGTACGCTCACCCTAACCCGCGCCCTCACACGTACGCTCCCCCTAAACCGTTGTCGTACCCTCACCTGGACCCTAAACCGTCCCCGTCCCCTAACCCTAAACCTAGCCCGAACCCTAACCCTAACCCTTCCCCGAAGCCTTCCCCTCACCCGTCCCCTAATCCTAACCTGTACGCTCACACTAACCCGCGCCCTCACACGTACGCTCCCCCTAAACCGTTGTCGTACCCTCACCTGGACCCTAAAACGTCCCCGTCCCCTAACCCTAACCCTAGCCCGAACCCTAATCCTAACCCTTCCCCGAGGCCTTCCCCTCACCCGGCTCCTAATCCTAACCCGTACGCTCAAACTAACCCGCGCCCTCAAACGTACGCTCCCCATAAACCATTGTCGTACCCTCACATGGACCCTAAACCGTCCCCGTCCCCTTACCCTAACCCTAGCCCGAACCCTAACCCTAACCCTTCCCCGAAGCCTTCCCCTCTCCCATCCCCTAATCCTAACCCGTACGCTCACACTAACCCGCGCCCTCACACGTACGCTCCCCCTAAACCGTTGTCGTACCCTCACCTGGACCCTAAACCATCCCCGTCCCCTAACCCTAACCCTAGCCCGAACCCTAACCCTAACTCTTCCCCAAAGCCTTCCCCTCACCCGTCCCCTAATCCTAACCCGTACGCTCACACTAACCCGCGCCCTCACACGTACGCTCCCCCTAAACCGTTGTCGTACCCTCACCTGGACCCTAAACCGTCCCCGTCCCCTAAACCTAACCCTAGCCCGAACCCTAACCCTAACCCTTCCCCGAAGCCTTCCCCTCACCCGTCCCCTAATCCTAACCCGTACGCTCACACTAACCCGCGCCCTCACACGTACGCTCGCCCTAAACCGTTGTCGTACCCTCACCTGGACCCTAAACCGTCCCCGTCCCCTAACCCTAACCCTAGCCCGAACCCTAACCCTAACCCTTCCCCGAAGCCTTCCCCTCACCCGTCCCCTAATCCTAACCCGTACGCTCACACTAACCCGCGCCCTCACACGTGCGCTCCCCCTAAACCGTTGTCGTACCCTCACCTGGACCCTAAACCGTCCCCGTCCCCTAACCCTAACCCTAGCCCGAACCCTAACCCTAACCCTTCCCTGAAGCCTTCCCCTAACCCGTCCCATAATCCTAACCCGTACGCTCACACTAACCCGCGCCCTCACACGTACGCTCCCCCTAAACCGTTGTCGTACCCTCACCTGGACCCTAAACCTTCCCCGTCCCCTAACCCTAACCCTAGCCCAAACCCTAACCCTAACCCTTCCCCGAAGCCTTCCCCTCACCCGTCGCCTAATCCTAACCCGTACGCTCACACTAACCCGCACCCTCACACGTGCGCTCCGCCTAAACCGTTGTCGTACCCTCACCTGGACCCTAAACCGTCCCCGTCCCCTAACCCTAACCCTAGCCCAAACCCTAACCCTAACCCTTCCCCGAAGCCTTCCCCTCACCCGTCCCCTAATCCTAACCCGTACGCTCACACTAACCCGTGCCCTCACACGTACGCTCCCCCTAAACCATTGTCGTACCCTCACCTGGACCCTAAACCGTCCCTGTCCCCTAACCCTAACCCTAGACCGAACCCTAACCCTAACCCTTCCCCGAAGCCTTCCCCTCACCCGTCACCTAATCCTAACACGTACGCTCACACTAACCCGCGCCCTCACACGTACGCTCCCCCTAAACCGTTGTCGTACCCTCACCTGGACCCTAAACCGTCCCCGTCCCCTAACCCTAACCCTAGCCCGAACCCTAACCCTAACCCTTCCCCGAAGCCTTCCCCTCACCCGTCCCCTAATGCTAACCCATACGCTCACACTAACCCGCGCCCTCACACGTACGCTCCCCCTAAACCGTTGTCGTACCCTCACCTGGACCCTAAACCGTCCCTGTCCCCTAACCCTAACCCTAGCCCGAACCCTAACCCTAACCCTTCCCCGAAGCCTTCCCCTCACTCGTCCCCTAATCCTAACCCGTACGCTCACACTAACCCGCGCCCTCACACATACGCTCCCCCTAAACCGTTGTCGTACCCTCACCTGGACCCTAAACCGTCCCCGTCCCCTAACCGTAACCCTAGCCCGAACCCTAACCCTAACCCTTCCCCGAAGCCTTCCCCTCACCCTTCCCCTAATCCTAACCCGTACGCTCACACTAACCCGCGCCCTCACACGTGCGCTCCCCCTAAACCGTTGTCGTACCCTCACCTGGACCCTAAACCGTCCCCGTCCCCTAACCCTAACCCTAGCCCGAACCCTAACCCTAACGCTTCCCCGAAGCCTTCCCCTCACCCGTCCCCTAATCCTAACCCGTACGCTCACACTAACCCGCGCCCTCACACGTACGCTCCCCCTAAACCGTTGTCGTACCCTCACCTGGACCCTAAACCGTCCCCGTCCCCTAACCCTAACCCTAGCCCGAACCCTAACCCTAACACTTCCCCGAAGCCTTCCCCTCACTCGTCCCCTAATCCTAACCCGTACGCTCACACTAACCCGCGCCCTCACACGTACACTCCGCCTAAACCGTTGTCGTACCCTCACATGGACCCTAAACCGTCCCCGTCCCCTAACCCTAACCCTAGCCCGAACCCTAACCCTAACCCTTCCCCGAAGCCTTCCCCTCACCCATCGCCTAATCGTAACCCGTACGCTCACACTAACCCGCGCCCTCACACGTACGCTCCCCCTAAACCTTTGTCGTACCCTCACCTGGACCCTAAACCGTCCCCGTCCCCTAACCCTAACCCTAGCCTGAACCCTAACCCTAACCCTTCCCCGAAGCCTTCCCCTCACCCGTCCCCTAATCCTAACCCGTACGCTCACACTAACCCGGGCCCTCACACGTACGCTCCCCCTAAACCGTTGTCGTACCCTCACCTGGACCCTAAACCGTCCCCGTCCCCTAACCCTAGCCCGAACCCTAACCCTAACCCTTCCCCGAAGCCTTCCCCTCACCCGTCCCCTAATCCTAACCCGTACGCTCACACTAACCCATGCCCTCACACATACGCTCCGCCTAAACCATTGTCGTACCCTCACCTGGACCCTAAACCGTCCCCGTCCCCTAACCCTAACCCTAGCCCGAACACTAACCCTAACGCTTCCCCGAAGCCTTCCCCTCAACCGTCCCCTAATCCTAACCCGTACGCTCACACTAACCCGCGCCCTCACACGTACGCTCCACCTAAACCGTTGTCGTACCCTCACCTGGACCCTAAACCGTCCCCGTCCCCTAACCCTAACCCTAGCCCGAACCCTAACCCTAACCCTTCCCCGAAGCCTTCCCCTCACCCGTCCCCTAATCCTAATCCGTACGCTCACCCTAACCCGCGCCCTCACACGTACGCTCCCCCTAAACCGTTGTCGTACCCTCACCTGGACCCTAAACCGTCCCCGTCCCCTATCCCTAACCCTAGCCCGAACCCTAACCCTAACCCTTCCCCGAAGCCTTCCCCTCACCCGTCCCCTAATCCTAACCCGTACGCTCACACTAACCCGCGCCCTCACACGTACGCTCCCCCTAAACCGCTGTCGTACCCTCACCTGGACCCTAAACCGTCCCTGTCCCCTAACCCTAACCCTAGCCCGAACCCTAATCCTAACCCTTCCCCGAAGCCTTCCCCTCACCCGGCTCCTAATCCTAACCCGTACGCTCAAACTAACCCGCGCCTTCACACGTACGCTCCCCATAAACCGTTGTCGTACCCTCACCTGGACCCTAAACCGTCCCCGTCCCCTAACCCTAACCCTAGCCCGAACCCTAACCCTAACCCTTCCCCGAAGCCTTCCCCTCACACGTCCCCTAATCCTAACCCGTACGCTCACACTAACCTGCGCCTTCACACGTACGCTCCCCCTAAACCATTGTTATACCCTCACCTGGACCCTCAACCGTCCCCGTCCCCTAAACCTAACCCTAGCCCGAACCCTAACCCTAACCCTTCCCCGAAGCCTTCCCCTCACCCGTCCCCTAATCCTAACCCGTACGCTCACCCTAACCCGCGCCCTCACACGTACGCTCCCCCTAAACCGTTGTCGTACCCTCACCTGGACCCTAAACCGTCCCCGTCCCCTAACCCTAACCCTAGCCCGAACCCTAACCCTAACCATTCCCCGAAGCCTTCCCCTCACCCGTCCCCTAATCCTAACCCATACGCTCACACTAACCCGCGCCCTCACACGTACGCTCCCCCTAAACCGTTGTCGTACCCTCACCTGGACCCTAAACCGTCCCCGTCCCCTAACCCTAACCCTAGCCCGAACCCTAATCCTAACCCTTCCCCGAAGCCTTCCCCTCACCCGGCTCCTAATCCTAACCCGTACGCTCAAACTAACCCGCGCCCTCAAACGTACGCTCCCCATAAACCATTGTCGTACCCTCACATGGACCCTAAACCGTCCCCGTCCCCTAACCCTAACCCTAGCCCGAACCCTAACCCTAACCCTTCCCCGAAGCCTTCCCCTCTCCCATCCCCTAATCCTAACCCGTACGCTCACACTAACCCGCGCCCTCACACGTACGCTCCCCCTAAACCGTTGTCGTACCCTCACCTGGACCCTAAACCATCCCCGTCCCCTAACCCTAACCCTAGCCCGAACCCTAACCCTAACCCTTCCCCAAAGCCTTCCCCTCACCCGTCCCCTAATCCTAACCCGTACGCTCACACTAACCCGCGCCCTCACACGTACGCTCCCCCTAAACCGTTGTCGTACCCTCACCTGGCCCCTAAACCGTCCCCGTCCCCTAACCCTAACCCTAGCCCAAACCCTAACCATAACCCTTCCCCGAGGCCTTAACCTCACCCGTCCCCTCATCCTAACCCGTACGCTCACACTAACCAGCACCCTCACACGTACGCTCCCCCTAAACCGTTGTCGTACCCTCACTCGGACCCTAAACCGTCCCCGTCCCCTAACCCTAACCCTAGCCCGAACCCTAACCCTAACCTTTCCCCGAGGCCTTACCTCATCCATCCCCTAATCCTAGCACGTACGCTCACACTAACCCGCACCCTCACACGTACGGTCCCCGTAAACCGTTGTCGTACCCTCAACTGGACTCGAAACCGACCCCGTCCCCTAACCCTAAGCCTAGCCCTAACCCTAACCCTAACACTTCCCCGAAGCCTTACCCTCACCCGTCCCTTAATCCTAACCCGTACGCTCACACTAACCCACGCCCTCACACGTACACTCCCCCTAAACTGTTGTCGTACCCTCTCCCGAACCCTAAACCGTCCCCGTCCCTTAACCCTAACCCTAGCCCGAACCGTAGCCCTAACCTTTCCCCGAGACCTTACCTCATCCGTCCCCTAATCCTAGCACGTACGCTCACACTAACCCGCGCCCTCACACGTACACTCCCCCTAACCATTGTCGTACCCTCAATCGGACCTGAAACCGTCCCCGTCCCCTAACTCTAATCCTAGCCCTAAACATAATCCTAAACCTTCCCCGAAACCTTACCCTCACACGTCCCCTAATCCTAACCCGTACGCTCACACTAACCCACGCCCTCACACGTACGCTCCCCATAATCCGTTGTCGTACCCTCACCCGGACCCTTAACCGTTCCCGTCACCTAACCCTAACCCTAGCCCGAACCCTAAACCTAACCCTTCCCCGAAGCCTTACCCTCACCCGTCCCCTAATCCTAACCCGTACGCTCACACTAACCCGCGCCCTCACACGTACGCTCCCCCTAAACCGTTGTCGTACCCTCACCTGGACCCTAAACCGTCCCCGTCCCCTAACCCTAACCCTAGCCCGAACCCTAACCCTAACCCTTCCCGGAAGCCTTCCCCTCACCCATCCCCTAATCCTAACCCGTACGCTCACACTAACCCACGCCCTCACACGTACGCTCCCCCTAAACCGTTGTCGTACCCTCACCTGGACCCTAAACCGTCCCCGTCCCCTAACCCTAACCCTAGCCCGAACCCTAACCCTAACCCTTCCCCGAAGCCTTCCCCTCACCCGTCCACTAATCCTAACCCGTACGCTCACACTAACCCGCGCCCTCACACGTACGCTCCCTCTAAACCGTTGTCGTACCCTCACCTGGACCCTAAACCGTCCCCGTTCCCTAACCCTAACCCTAGCCCGAACCCTAACCATAACACTTCCCCGAGGCCTTAACCTCACCCGTCCCCTCGTCCTAACCCGTACGCTCACACTAACCAGCACCCTCACACGTACGCTCCCCCTAAACCGTTGTCGTACCCTCAATCGGACCCTAAATCGTCCCCGTCCCCTAATCTTAACCCTAGCCCGAACCCTAACCCTAACCCTTCCCCGAGGCCTTACACTCACCCATCCCCTAATCCTTATCCATACGCTCACACTAACCCGTGTCCTCACACGTACGCTCCCCCTAAACGGTTGTCGTACCCTCACCCAGACCGTAAACCGTACCCGTCCCCTAACCCTATCCCTATCCCGAACCCTAACCCTAACCCTTCCCCGAAGCCTTCCCCTCACCCGTCCCCTAATCCTAACCCGTACGCTCACACTAACCCGCGCCCTCACACGTACGCTCCCCCTCAACCGTTGTCGTACCCTCACCTGGACCCTAAACTGTCCCCGTTCCCTAACCCTAACCATAGCCCGAACCCTAACCCTAACCCTTCCCCGAAGCCTTCCCCTCACCCGTCCCCTAATCCTAACCCGTAGGCTCACACTCACCCGCGCCCTCACACGTACGCTCCCCCTAAACCGTTGTCGTATCCTCACGTGGACCCTAAACCGTCCCCGTCCCCTAACCCTAAACCTAGCCCGAACCCTAACCCTAACCCTTCCCTGAAGCCTTCCCCTCACCCGTCCCCTAATACTAACCCGTACGCTCACACTAACCCGCGCCCTCACACGTACTCTCCCCCTCAACCGTTGTCGTACCCTCAACTGGACCCTAAACTGTCCCCGTCCCCTAAACCTAACACTATCCCGCACTCTAACCCTAACCCTTCCCCGAAGCCTTCCCCTCACCCGTCCCCTAATCCTAACTCGTACGCTCACACTAACCCGCGCCCTCACACGTACCCTCCCCCTAATCCGTTGTCATACCCTCACCTGGACCCTAAACCGTCCCCGTCCCCGTCCCCTAACGCTAAACCTAGCCCGAACCCTAACCCTAACCCTTCCCCGAAGCCTTCCCCTCACCCATCCCCTAATCCTAACCCGTAAGCTCACACTAACCCATGCCCTCACACGTACGCTACCCCTAAACCGTTGTCGTACCCTCAACTGGACTCTAAACCGTCCCCGTGCCCTAACCCTAACCCTAGCGCGAACCCTAACCCTAACCCTTCCACGAAGCCTTCCCCTCACCCGTCCCCTAATCCTAACCCGTACGCTCACACTAACCTGCACCCTCACACGTACGCTCCCCCTAAACCGTTGTCGTACCCTCACCTGGACCCTAAACCGTCCCCGTCCCCTAACACTAACCCTAGCCCGAACCCTAACCCTAAGCCTTCCCCGAAGCCTTCCACTTACCCGTTCCCTAATCGTAACCCGTACGCTCACACTAACCCGCGCCCTCAACCGTTGTCGTACCCTCACCTGGACCCTAAACCGTCCCCGTCCCCTAACCCTAACCCTAGCCCGAACCGTAACCCTAACCCTTCCCCGAAGCCTTCCCCTCACCCATCCTCTAATCCTAACCCGTACGCTCACACTATCCCGCGCCCTCACACGTACGCTCCCCCTCAACCGTTGTCGTACCCTCACCTGGACCCTAAACCGTCCCCGTCCCCTAACCCTAACCCTAGCCCAAACATTAACCCTAACCCTTCCCCGAAGCCTTCCCCTCACCGTGCCTAATCCTAACCCGTACGCTCACATTAACCCGCGCCCTCACACGTACGCTCCCCCTCAACCGTTGTCGTACCCTCACCTGGACCCTAAACCGTCCCCGTCCCCTAACCCTAACCCTAGCCCGAACCCTAACCCTAACCCTTCCCCGAAGCCTTCCCCTCACACGTCCCCTAAACCTAACCGTACGCTCACACTAACCCGCGCCCTCACACGTACGCTCCCCGTAAACCGTTGTCGTACCCTCACCTGGACCCTAAACCTTCCCCGTCCCCTAACGCTAACCCTAGCCCGAACCCTAACCCTAACCCTTCCCCGAAGCCTTACCCTCACCCGTCCCCTTATCCTAACCCGTACGCTCACACTAACACGCGCCCTCACACGTACGCTCCCCCTCAACCGTTGTCGTACCCTCACCTGGACCCTAAACCGTCCCCATCCCCTAACCCTAACCCTAGCCCGAACCCTAACCCTAACCCTTACCCGAAGCCTTCCCCTCACCCGTCACCTAATCCTAACCCGTACGCTCACACTAACCCGCGCCCTCACACGTACGCTCCCCCTCAACCGTTGTCGTACCCTCACCTAGACCCTAAACCGTCCCCGTCCCCTAACCCTAACCCTACCCCGAACCCTAATCCTAACCCTTCCCCGAAGCCTTCCCCTCACCCGTCCCCTAATCCTAACCCGTACGCTCACACTAACCCGCGCCCTCACACGTACGCGCCCCCTCAACCGTTGTCGTACCCTCACCTGGACCATAAACCGTCCCCATCCCCTAACCCTAACCCTAGCCCGAACCCTAACCCTAACACTTCCCCAAAGCCTTCCCTTCACCCATCCCCTAATCCTAACCCGAACTCTCACACTAACCTGAGCCCTCACACGTACGCTCCCCCTAAACCGTTGTCGTACCCTCACCTGGACCCTAAACCGTCCCCGTCCCCTAACCCTAACCCTAGCCCGTACCCTAACCCTAACCCTTCCCTGAAGACTTCCCCTCACCCGTCCCCTAATCCTAACCCGTACGCTCACACTAACCCGCGCCCTCACACGTACGCTCCCCCTAAACCGTTGTCGTACCCTCACCTGGACCCTAAACCGTCCCCGTCCCCTAACCCTAACCCTAGCCCGAAACCTAACCCTAACCCTTCCCCGAAGCCTTCCCCTCACCCGTCCCCTAATCCTAACCCGTACACTCACACTAACCCGCGCCCTCACACGTACGCTCCCCCTAAACCGTTGTCGTACCCTCACCTGGACTCTAAACAGTCCCGATCCCCTAACCCTAACCCTAGCCCGAAACCTAACCCTAACCCTTACCCGAAGCCTTCCCCTCACCCGTCCCATAATCCTAACCCGTACGCTCACACTAACCCGCGCCCTCACACGTACGCTCCCCCTAAACCGTTGTCGTACACTCACGTGGATCCTAAACCATCCCCGTCCCCTAACACTAACCCTTACCCGAAGCCTTCCCCTCACCCGTCCCCTAATCCTAACCAGTTCGCTCACACTAACCCGTGCCCTCACACGTACGCTCTCCCTAAACCGTTGTCGTACCCTCACCTGGACCCTAAACCGTCCCCGTCCCCTAACCCTAACCCTAGCCCAAACCCTAACCCTAATCCTTCCCCGAAGCCTTCCCCTCCCCCATCCCCTTATCCTAACCCGTACGCTCACACTAACCCGCGCCCTCACACGTATGCTCCCCCTCAACCGTTGTCGTAACCTCACCTGGACCCTAAACCTTCCCCGTCCCCTAACTCTAACCCTAGCCCGAACCCTAACCCTAACCCTTCCCCGAAGCCTTCCCCTCACCCGTCCCCTAATCCTAACCCGTACGCTCACACTAACCCGCACCCTCACACGTACGCTCCCCCTCAACCGTTGTCGTACCCTCACCTGGACCCTAAACCGTCGCCATCCCCTAACCCTAACCCTAGCCCGAACACTAACCCTAACCCTTCCCCGAAGCCTTCCCCTCACCGTGCCTAATCCTAACCCGTACGCTCACATTAACCCGCGCCCTCACACGTACGCTCCCCCTCAACCGTTGTCGTACCCTCACCTGGACCCTAAACCGTCCCCGTCCCCTAACCCTAACCCTAGCCCGAACCCTAACCCTAACCCTTCCCCGAAGCCTTCCCCTCACACGTCCCCTAAACCTAACCGTACGCTCACACTAACCCGCGCCCTCACACGTACGCTCCCCGTAAACCGTTGTCGTACCCTCACCTGGACCCTAAACCGTCCCCGTCCCCTAACGCTAACCCTAGCCCGAACCCTAACCCTAACCCTTCCCCGAAGCCTTACCCTCACCCGTCCCCTTATCCTAACCCGTACGCTCACACTAACACGCGCCCTCACACGTACGCTCCCCCTCAACCGTTGTAGTACCCTCACCTGGACCCTAAACCGTCCCCATCCCCTAACCCTAACCCTAGCCCGAACCCTAACCCTATCCCTTCCCCGAAGCCTTCCCCTCACCCGTCCCCTAATCCTAACCCGTACGCTCACACTAACCCGCGCCCTCACACGTACGCTCCCCCTCAACCGTTGTCGTACCTCACCTAGACCCTAAACCGTCCCCGTACCCTAACCCTAACCCTAGCCCGAACCCTAAACCTAACCCTTCCCCGAAGCCTTCCCCTCACCCGTCCCCTAATCCTAAACCGTACGCTCACACTAACCCGCGCCCTCACACGTACGCTCCCCCTCAACCGTTGTCGTACCCTCACCTGGACCCTAAACCGTCCCCATCCCCTAACCCTAACCCTAGCCCGAACCCTAACCCTAACACTTCCCCAAAGCCTTCCCCTCACCCATCCCCTAATCCTAACCCGAACTCTCACACTAACCTGAGCCCTCACACGTACGCTCCCCCTAAACCGTTGTCGTACCCTCACCTGGACCCTAAACCGTCCCCGTCCCCTAACCCTAACCCTAGCCCGTACCCTAACCCTAACCCTTCCCCGAAGACTTCCCCTCACCCGTCCCCTAATCCTAACCCGTACGCTCACACTAACCCATGCCCTCACACGTACGCTCCCCCTAAACCGCTGTCGTACCCTCACCTGGACCCTAAACCGTCCCCGTCCCCTAACCCTAACCCTAGCCCGAAACCTAACCCTAACCCTTCCCCGAAGCCTTCCCCTCACCCGTCCCCTAATCCTAACCCGTACGCTCACACTAACCCGCGCCCTCACACGTACGCTCCCCCTCAACCGTTGTCGTACCCTCACCTGGACCCTAAACCGTCCCCGTCCCCTAACCCTAACCCTAGCCCGAACCCTAAACCTAACCCTTCCCCGAAGCCTTCCCCTCACCCGTCCCCTAATCCTAACCCGTACGCTCACACTAACCCGCGCCCTCACACGTACGCTCGCCCTAAACCGTTGTCGTTGCCTCACCTGGACCCTAAACAGTCCCCATCCCCTAACCCTAACCCTAGCCCGAACCCTAACCCTAACACTTCCCCGAAGCCTTCCCCTCACCCGTCCCCTAATCCTAACCCGTACGCTCACACTACCCCGCGCCCTCACACGTACGCTCCCCCTAAACCGCTGTCGTATCCTCACCTGGACCCTAAACCGTCCCCTTCCCCTAACCCTAACCCTAGCCTGAACCCTAACCCTAACCCTTCCCCGAAGCCTTCCCCTCACCCGTTCCCTAATCCTAACCCGTACGCTCACACTAACCCGCGCCCTCACACGTACGCTCCCCGTAAACCGTTGTCGTACCCTCACGTGGACCCTAAACCGTCCCTGTCCCCTAACCCTAGCCCGAACCGTAACCCTAACACTTCCCCGAAGCCTTCCCCTCACCCGTCCCCTAATCCTAACCCGTACGCTCACACTAACCCGCGCCCTCACACGTACGCTCCCCCTAAACCGTTGTCGTACACTCACGTGGACCCTAAACTGTCCCCGTCCCCTAACCCTAACCCTAGCCGAACCCTAAACCTAACCCTTCCCCGAAGCCTGCCCCTCACCTGTCCCCTAATCCTAACCCGTACGCTCACACTAACCCACGCCTTCACAAGTACGCTCACACTCAACCGTTGTCGTACCCTCACCTGGACCCTAAACCGTCCCCGTCCCCTAACCCTAACCCTAGCCCGAACCCTAACCCTAACCCTTCCCCGAAGCCTTCCCCTCACCCGTCCCCTAATCCTAACCCGTACGCTCACACTAACCCGCGCCCTCACACGTACCCTCCCCCTCAACTGTTGTCGTATCCTCACGTGGACCCTAAACCGACCCCGTCCCCTAACCCTAACCCTAGCCCGAACCCTAACCCTAACCCTTTCCTGAAGCCTTCCCCTCACCCGTCCCCTAATCCTAACCCGTACGCTCACACTAACCCGCGCCCTCACACGTACGCTCCCCCTCAACCGTTGTCGTACCCTCAACTGGACCCTAAACCGTCCCCGTCCCTTAACCCTAACCCTATCCCGCACTCTAACCCTAACCCTTCCCCGAAGCCTTCCCATCACCCGTCCCCTAATCCTAACCCGTACGCTCACACTAACCCGCGCCCTCACACGTACGCTCCCCCTAAACCGTTGTCGTACCCTCACCTGGACCCTAAACCATCCCCGTCCCCTAATGCTAACCCTAGCCCGAACCCTAACCCTAAACCTTCCCCGAAGCCTTCCCCTCACCCATCCCTAAATCCTAACCCGTACGCTCACACTAACCCGCGCCCTCACACGTACGCTCCCCCTAAACCGTTGTCGTACCCTCACCTGGACCCTAAACCGTCCCCGTCCAATTACCCTAACCCTAGCCCGAACCCTAACCCTAACTCTTCCCCGAAGCCTTCCCCTCACCCGTCACCTAATCCTAAACCGTACGCTCACACTAACACGCACCCTCACAGGTATGCTCCACCTCAACCGTTGTCGTACCTTCACCTGGACCGTAAACCGTCCCCATCTCCTAACCCTAACCCTAGCCCGAACCCTAACCCTAACCCTTCACCGAAGCCTTCCCCTCACCCATCCCCGAATCCTAACACATTCGCTCACACTAAACAGCGCCCTCACACGTACGCTCCCCCTAAACCGTTGTGGAACCCTCACCTGGACCCTAAACCGTCCCCGTCCCCTAACCCTAACCCTAGCCCGAAGCCTGACCCTAACCCTTCCCCGAAGCCTTCCCCTCACCCGTCCCCTAATCCTAACCGTACGCTCACACTAACCCGTGCCCTCACACGTACGCTCCCCATAAACCGTTGTCGTACCCTCACCTGGACCCTAAACCGTCCCCGTCCCCTAACCCTAACCCCAGCCAGAACCCTAACCCTAACCCTTCCCCGAAGCCCTCCACTCACCCGTCCCCTAATCCTAACCCGTACGCTCACACTAACCCACGCCCTCACACATACGCTCCCCCTCAACCGTTGTCGTACCCTCACCTGGACCCTAAACCGTCCCGATCCCCTAACCCTAACCCTAGCCCGAAACCTAAACCTAACACTTCCCCGAAGCCTTCCCCTCACCCGTCCCCTAATCCTAACCCGTATGCTCACAATAACCCGCGCCCTCACACGTACGCTCCCCCTAAACCGTTGTCGTACACTCACGTGGACCCTAAACCATCCCCGTCCCCTAACCCTAACACTTACCCGAAGCCTTCCCCTCAACCGTCCCCTAATCCTAACCAGTTCGCTCACACTAACCCGCGCCCTCACACGTACGCTCTCCCTAAACCGTTGTCGTACCCTCAACTGGACCCTAAACCGTCCCCGTCCCCTAACCCTAACCCTAGCCCAAACCCTAACCCTAACCCTTCCCCGAAGCCTTCCCCTCACCCGTCCCCTAATCCTAACCCGTACGCTCACACTAACCCGCGCCCTCACACGTATGCTCCCCCTCAACCGTTGTCGTAACCTCACCTGGACCCTAAACCGTCCCCGTCCCCTAACTCTAACCCTAGCCCGAACCCTAACCCTAACCCTTCCCCGAAGCCTTCCCCTCACCCGTCCCCTAATCCTAACCCGTACGCTCACACTAACCCGCACCCTCACACGTACGCTCCCCCTAAACCGTTGTCGTACCCTCACCTGGACCCTAAACCGTCCCCGTCCCCTAACCCTAACCCTAGCCCGAACCCTAACCCTAACCCTTCCCCGAAGCCTTCCCCTCACCCTTCCCCTATTCCTAACCCGTACGCTCACACTAACCTACGCCCTCACACGTACGCTCCCCCTAAACTGTTGTCGTACCCTCACCTGGACCCTAAACCGCCCCGTCCCCTAACACTAACCGTAGCCCGAACCCTAACCCTAAGCCTTCCCCGAAGCCTTCCCCTCACCCGTCACCTAATCCTAATCCGTACGGTCACACTAACCCGCACCCTCACACGTACGCTCCCCCTCAAACGTTCTCGTACGCTCACCTGGACCCTAAACCGTCCCCGTCCCCTAACCCTAACCCTAGCCCGAACCCTAACCCTAACCCTTCCCCGAAGCCTTCCCCTCACCCATCCCCTAATCCTAACCCGTACGCAAACACTAACCCGCGCCCTCACACATACGCTCCCCCTAAACCGTTGTCGTACCCTCACCTGTACCCAAAACCGCCCCGTCCCCTAACCCTAACCCTAGTCCGAACCCTATCCCTAACACTTCCCCGAAGCCTTCCCCTCTCCCGTCCCCTAATCCTAACCCGTACGCTCACACTAACCCGTGCCCTCACACGTACGCTCCCACTAAACCGTTGTCGTACCCTCACCTGGACCCTATACGGTCCCCGTCCCCTAACCCTAACCCTAGCCCGAACCCTAACCCTAACCCTTCCCCGAAGCCTTCCCCTCACCTGTCCCCTAATCCTAACCCGTACGCTCACACTAACCCGCGCCCTCACACGTAGGCTCCCCCTAAACCGTTGTCGTACACTCATGTGGACCCTAAACCGTCATCGTCCCCTAACCCTAACCCTAGCCCGAACCCTAACCCTAACCCTTCCCCGAAGCCTTCCCCTCACCCGTCCCCTAATCCTAACCCGTACGCTCACACTAACCCGCGCCCTCACACGTACGCTCCCCCTAAACCGTTGTCGTACCCTCACCTGGACCCTAAACCGTCCCCGTCCCCTAACCCTAACCCTAGCCCGAACCCTAACCCTAACCCTTCCCCGAAGCCTTCCCCTCACCCTTCCCCTATTCCTAACCCGTACGCTCACACTAACCTACGCCCTCACACGTACGCTCCCCCTAAACTGTTATCGTACCCTCACCTGGACCCTAAACCGCCCCGTCCCCTAACACTAACCCTAGCCCGAACCCTAACCCTAACCCTTCCCCGAAGCCTTCCTCTCACCCGTCCCCTAATCCTAACCGTACGCTCACACTAACCCGCGCCCCCACACGTACGCTCCCCGTAAACCGTTGTCGTACCCTCACCTGGACCCTAAACCGTCCCTGTCCCCTAACCCTAACCCTAGCCCGAACCCAAACCCTAACCCTTCCCCGAAGCCTTAAACTCACCCGTCCCCTAATCCTAACCCGTACGGTCACACTAACCCGCGCCCTCACACGTACGCTCCCCCTCAAACGTTCTCGTACGCTCACCTGGACCCTAAACCGTCCCCGTCCCCTAACCCTAACCCTAGCCCGAACCCTAACCCTAACCCTTCCCCGAAGCCTTCCCCTCACCCGTCCCCTAATCCTAACCCGTACGCTCACACTAACCCGCGCGCTCACACGTACGCTCCCCCTAAACCGTTGTCGTACCCTCACCTGGACCCTAAACCGTCCCCGTCCCCTAACCCTAAGCCTAGCCCGAACCCTAACCCTAACCCTTCCCCGAAGCCTTCCCCTCACCCGTCCCCTAATCCTAACCCGTACGCTCACACTAACCTGCGCCCTCACACGTACGCTCCCCCTAAACCGTTGTCGTACCCTCACCTGTACCCTAAACCGCCCCGTCCCCTAACCCTAACCCTAGCCCGAACCCTATCCCTAACACTTCCCCGAAGCCTTCCCCTCTCCCGTCCCCTAATCCTAACCCGTACGCTCACACTAACCCGTGCCCTCACACGTATGCTCCCCCTAAACCGTTGACGTACCCTCACCTGGACCCTATACGGTCCCCGTCCCCTAACCCTAACCCTAGCCCGAACCCTAAACCTAACCCTTCCCCGAAGCCTTCCCCTCACCCGTCCCCTAATCCTAACCCGTACGCTCACACTAACCTGCGCCCTCACACGTACACTCCCCCTAAACCGTTGTCGTACCCTCACCTGTACCCTAAGCCGCCCCGTCCCCTAACCCTAACCCTAGCCCGAACCCTAACCCTAACCCTTCCCCAAAGCCTTCCCCTCACCCTAATCCTAACCCGTACGCTCACACTAACCCGCGCCCTCACACGTACGCTCCCCCTCAAACGTTCTCGTACGCTCAACTGGACCCTAAACCGTCCCCGTTCCCGTCCCCTAGCCCTAGCCCGAACCCTAACCCTTACCCTTCCCCGAAGCCTTCCCGTCACCAGTCCCCTAATCCTAACCCGTAGGCTCACACTAACCCGCGCCCTCACACGTACGCTCCCCCTCAACCGTTGTCATACCCTCAACTGGACCCTAAACCGTCCCCGTCCCCTAACCCTAACCCTATCCTGCACTCTAACCCTAACCCTTCCCCGAAGCCTTCCCCTCACCCGTCCCCTAATCCTAACCCGTACGCTCACACTAACCCGCGCCCTCACACGTACGCTCCCCCTAAACCGTTGTCGTACACTCATGTGGACCCTAAACCGTCCCCGTACCCTAACCCTAACCCTAGCCCAAACCCTAACCCTAACCCTTCCCCGAAGCCTTCCCCTCACCCGTCCCCTAATCCTAACCCGTACGCTCACACTAACCCGCGCCCTCACACGTACGCTCCCCCTCAAACGTTCTCGTACGGTCACCTGGACCCTAAACCGTCCCCGTCCCCTAACCCTAACCCTAGCCCGAACCCTAACCCTAACCCTTCCCCGAAGCCTTCCCCTCTCCCGTCCCCTAATCCTAACCCGTACGACCACACTAACCCGTGCCCTCACACGTACGCTCCCCCTAAACCGTTGTCCTATCCTCACCTGGACCCTAAACCGTCCCCGTCCCCTAACCCTAACCCTAGCCCGAACCCTAACCCTCACCCTTCCCGGAAGCCTTCCCCTCACCCGTCCCATAATCCTAACCCGTACGCTCACACTAACCTGCGCCCTCACACGTACGCTCCCGCTAAACCGTTGTCGTACCCTCACCTGTACCCTAAACCGCCCCGTCCCCTAACCCTAACCCTAGCCCGAACCCTAATCCTAACCCTTCCCCGAAGCCTTCCCCTCACCCGTACCCTAATCCTAACCCGTAGGCTCACACTAACCCGCGCCCTCACATGTACCCTCCCCCTAAACCATTGTCGTACCCTCACCTGGACCCTAAACCGTCCCCGTCCCCTAACTCTAACCCTAGCCCGAACCCTAACCCTAACACTTCTCCGAAGCCTTCCCCTCACCCGTCCCCTAATCCTAACCCGTACACTCACACTAACCTGCGCCCTCACACGTACACTCCCCCTAAACCGTTGTCGTACCCTCACCTATACCCTGAACCACCCCGTCCCCTAACCCTAACCCTAGCCCAAACCCTAACCCTAACCCTTCCCCGAAGCCTTCCCCTCACCCGTCCCTTAATCCTAACCCGTACGCTCACACTAACCCGCGCCCTCACACGTACGATCCCCCTCAAACGTTCTCGTACGCTCACCTGAACCCTAAACCGTCCCCGTCCCCGTCCCCTAACCCTAGCCCAAACCCTAACCCTTCCCCAAAGCCTTCCCCTCACACGTCCCCTAATCCTAACCCGTACGCTGACACTAACCCGCGCCCTCACACGTACCTTCCCCCTAAATCGCTGTCGTACCCTCACCCAGACCCTAAACCGTCCCCGTCCTCTAACCCTAACCCTAGCACGAAACCTAACACTAACCCTAACCCTTCCCCGAAGCCTTCCCCTCACCCTAATCCTAACCCGTACGCTCCCACTAACCCGCGCCCTCACATATACGCTCCCCTAAAGCGTAGTCATACCCTCACCTGGACCCTAAACCGTCCCCATCCCCTAACCCTAACCCTAGCCCGAACCCTAACCCTAACCCTTCCCCGAAGCCTTCCCCTCACCCATCCCCGAATTCTAACCCGTACGCTCACACTTTACTGCGCCCTCACACGTACGCTCCCCCTAAACCATTGTCGTACCCTCACCTGGACCCTAAACTGTCCCCGTCCCCTAAACCTAACCCTAGCCCGAACCCTAACCCTAACCCTTCCCCGAAGCCTTCCCCTCACCCTAATCCTAACCCGTACGCTCCCACTAACCCGCGCCCTCACATGTACGCTCCCCCTAAAGCGTAGTCATACCCTCACCTGGACCCTAAACCGTCCCCATCCCCTAACCCTAACCCTAGCCCGAACCCTAACCCTAACCCTTCCACGAAGCCTTCCCCACACCCGTCCCCGAATTCTAACCCGTACGCTCACACTTTGCCGCGCCCTCACACGTACGCTCCCCCTAAACCGTTGTCGTACCCTCACTTGGACCCTAAACCGTCCCCGTCCCCTAACCCTAACCCTAGCACGAACCCTAACCCTAACCCTTCCCCGAAGCCTTCCCCTCACACGTCCCCTAATCCTAACCCGTACGCTCACACTATCCCCCGCCCTCACACGTACCTTTCCCCTAAACCGTTGTCGTACCGTCACCCAGACCCTAAACCGTCCCCGTCCTCTAACCCTAACCCTAGCCCGAAACCTAACCCTAACCCTAACCCTTCCCCGAAGCCTTCCCCTCACCCGTCCCCTAATCCTAACCCGTACGCTCACACTAAATGGCACTCTCACACGTACGCTTCCCCTAAACCGTTGTCGTACACTCACCCGGACCCTAAACCGTCCCCGTTCCCTAAACCTAACCTTAGCCCGAACCCTAACCCTAACCCTTCCCCGAAGCCTTCCCCTCACCCGTCCCCTAATCCTAACCCGTACGCTCACACTAACCCGCGTCCTCACACGTACGCTCCTGCTAAACCATTGTCGTACCCTCACGCGGACCCTAAACTCTTCCCGTACCATAACCATAACCCTAGCCCGAACCCTAACCCTAACCCTTCCCCAAAGGCTTCCCCTCACCCGTCCCCTAATCCTACCCGTATGCTCACACTAACCCGCGACCTCACACATACACTCCCTTAAAACGTTGTCGTATCCTCACCTGGACCCTAAACCGTCCCCGTCCCCTAACCCTAACCCTAGCCCGAACCCTAACCCTGACCTTTCCCCGAAGCCTTCCCTTCACCCGTCCCCTAATCCTAACCCGTACGCTCAACTAACCCGCGCCCTCACACGTACGCTCCACCTAAACCGTTGTCGTACCCTCACCCGGACCCTAAACCGTCCCCGTCCCCTAACCCTAAACCTAGCCCGAACCCTAACCCTAACCCTTCCCCGAAGCCTTCCACTCTCCCGTCCCCTAATCCTAACTGGTACGCTCACACTGACCCGCGCCCTCACACGTACTCTCCCCCTAAACAGTTCTCGTACCCTCACCCGGTCCCTAAACCGTCCCCGTCCCCTAATCTTAACCCTAGCCCTAACCCTAACCCTTCCCCGAGGCCTTACACTCACCCATCCCCTAATCTTATCCATACGCTCACACTAACCCGTGTCCTCACACGTACGCTCCCCCTAAACGGTTGTCGTACCCTCACCCAGACCGTAAACTGTACCCGTCCCCTAACCCTATCCCTATCCCGAACCCGAACCCTAACCCTTCCCCGAGGCCTTACCCTCACCCGTCCCCTAATCCTAACCCGTATGCTTACACTAACCCGTGCCCTCACACATACTCTCCCCCTAAACCGTTCTCGTACCCTGAAGCGGACCCTAAACCGTCCCCGTTCCCTAACCCTAACTCTATCCCGAACCCTAACACTAACACTTCCCCGATGCCTTACCCTCACCCATCTCCTCATCCTAACTCGTACGCTCACACTAACCCGCGCCCTCACACCTACGCTCCCCCTAAACCGTTGTCGTACCCTGACCCGTAACCTAAACATTCCCCGTCCTCTAACCCTAACCCTAGCCCGAAACCTAACCCTAACCCTTCCCCGAAGCCCTACCCTCACCCGTCCCCTACTCCTGACCCGTACGCTCACACTAACCCGCGCCCTCACACGTCCGCTCCCCCTAAACCGTTGTCGTCCTCTCAGCCGGGCCCTAAACCGTCCCCGTCCCCTAACCCTAACCCTAGCCCGAACCCTAACCCTAACCTTTCCCCGAGGCCTTACCTCATCCATCCCCTAATCCTAGCACGTACGCTCACACTAACCCGCACCCTCACACGTACGCTCCCCGTAAACCGTTGTCGTACCCTCAACTGGACCCGAAACCGTCCCCGTCCCCTAACCCTAAGCCTAGCCCTAACCCTAACCCTAACCCTTCCCCGAACCCTTACCCTCACCCGTCCCTTAATCCTAACCCGTACGCTCACACTAACCCGTGCCCTCACACGTACACTCCCCCTAAACAGTTGTCGTACCCTCTCTCGAACCCTAAACCGTCCCCGTCACCTAACCCTAACCCTAGCCCGAACCGTAGCCCTAACCTTTCCCCGAGACCTTACCTCATCCGTCCCCTAATCCTAGCACGGACGCTCACACTAACCCGCGCCCTCACACGTACGCTCCCCCTAAACCGTTGTCATAACATGAACCGGACCCTAAACCGTCCACATGCCCTAACCGTAACCGTAGCCCGAACCCTAACACTAAACCTTCCCCGAGGCCTTACCCTCACCCGTCCCCTAATCCTAACCCGTACGCTCACACTAACCCGCGCCCTCACACGTATGCTCCCCCTAAACCGTTGTCGTACCCTCACCCGGACCCTAAACCGTCCCGGTCCCCTAGCCCTAACCCAAGCCCAAACCCTAACCAAAACACTTCCCCGAAGCCTTACCGTCGTCCGTCCCCTAATCCTAACCCTTACGCTCACACTAACCCACGCCCTCACACGTACGCTCCCCCTAAACCATTGTCGTACCCTCACCTGGGCCGTAAACCGTCCCCGTCCCCTAACCCTAACCCTAGCCCGAACCCTAACCCTAACCCTTCCCCGAAGCCTTCCCCTCACCCGTCCCCTAATCCTAACCCGTACGCTCACACTAACCCGCGCCCTCACACGTACGCTCCCCCTAAACCGTTGTCGTACCCTCACCTGGACCCTAAACCGTCCCCGTCCCCTAACCCTAACCCTAGCCCGAACCCTAACCCTATCCCTTCCCCGAAGTGTTACCCTCAACCGTCCGCTAATCCTAACCTGTACGCTCACACTAACCCGCGCCCTCACACGTACGCTCTCCCTAAACTGTTGTCGTACCCTCACCCAGACCCTAAACCGTACCCGTCCCCTAACCCTATCCCTAGCCCAAACCCTAACCCTAACACTTCCCCGAGGCCTTACCCTCACCCGTCCCCTAATCCTAACCCGTATGCTTACACTAACCCGTGCCCTCACACATACGCTCCCCCTAAACCGTTGTCATACCCTGAAGCGGACCCTAAACCGTCCCCGTTCCCTAACCCTAACTCTATCCCGAACCCTAACACTAACACTTCCCCGATGCCTTACTCTCATCCATCTCCTCATCCTAACTCGTACGCTCACACTAACCCGCGCCCTCACACTTACGCTCCCCCTAAACCGTTGTCGTACCCTGACCCGTACCCTAAACATTCCCCGTCCCCTAACCCTAACCCTAGCCCGAACCCTAACCCTACCCCTTCCCCGAAGCCGTACCCTCACCCGTCCCCTAATCCTAACCCGTATGCTCACACTAACCAGCGCCCTCACACGTCCGCTCCCCCTAAACCGTTGTCGTCCACTCACCGGGACCCTAAACCGTCCCCGTCCCCTAACCCTAACCCTAGCCTGAACCCTAACCCTAACCTTTCCCCGAGGCCTTACCTCATCCATCCCCTAATCCTAGCACGTACGCTCACACTAACCCGCACCCTCAGACATACACTCCCCCTAAACAGTTGTCGTACCCTCCCCCGGACCCTAAACCGTCCCCTTCCCCTAATGCTAACCCTAGCCCGAACCCTAACCCTAACCCTTCCCCGAAGCCTTATCCTCACCCGTCCCCTAATGCTAACACGTACGCTCACACTAACCCGCGTCCTCACACGTACGCTCCTCCTAAACCGTTGTCGTACCCTCTCCCGAACCCTAAACCGTCCCCATCCCCTAACTCTAATCCTAGCCCTAAACATAACCCTAACCCTTCCCCGAAGCCTTACCCTCACACGTCCCCTAATCCTAACCCGTACGCTCACACTAACCCGCGCCCTCACACGTACGCTCCCCATAATCCGTTGTCGTACCCTAACCCGGACCCTAAACCGTGCCCGTCCCCAAACCCTAACCCTAGCCCGAACGCTAACCCTAACCCTTCCCCGAAGCCTTACCCTCACCCATCCCGTAATCCTAACCCGTACTCTCACATTAACCAGCGCCCTGACACGTACACTCACCCTAAACCATTGTCGTACCCTCACACGGACCCTAAACCGTGCCCGTCCCCTAACCCTTACCCTAGCCCGAACCGAAACCCTAACCCTTCCCCGAGGACTTACCCTCAACCGTCCCCTAATCCTAATCCGTACGCTCACACTAACCCACGCCCTCACACGTACGCTCCCCCTAAACCGTTGTCGTACCCTCACCCGGACCCTAAACAGTCCCCATCCCCTAACCCTAACCCTAGCCCGAAACCTAACCCTAACCTTCCCCGAGGCCTTACCCTCAACCGTCCCCTAATACTAAGCCGTACGCTCACACTAACCCGCTCCCTCACACGTACGCTCCCCATAAACCGTTGTCGTACACTCAACCGGACCCTGAACCATCCTCATCCCCTAACCCTAACCCTAGCCCGAACCCTAACCCTAACGCTTCCCCGAGTCCTTACCCTCACCCGTCCCCTAATCCTAATACTTATGCTCACACTAACACACGCCCTCACACGTATGCTCCCCCTAAACCGTTGTCGTACCCTCAACCGGACCCTAAACCGTCCCCGTCCCCTAACCCTAACCCTAGCCCAAACCTAACCCTAACCCTTCCCCGAAGCCTTACCCTCACCCGTCCCCTAATCCTAACCCGTACGCTCAGACTAACCCACGCCCTCACAGGTACGCTCCCCCTAAACCATTGTCATACTCTCACCCGGACCCTAAACCGTCCACATCCCCTAACCCTAACCCTAGCCCGAACCCTAACCCTAACCCTTCCCCGAGGCCTTACCCTCACCTGTCCCCTAATCCTAACCCGCACGCTCATACTAACCCGCGCCCTCACACGTACGCTCCCCCTAAACCGCTGTCGTACCCTTACCCGGACCCTAAACCGTCCCCGTCCCCTAACCCTAGCCCGAACCCTAACCCTACCCCTTCCCCGAAGCCTTACCCTCAACCGTCCCTTAATCCTAACCTGTACGTTAACACTAACCCGTGCCCTCACACGTCCGCTCCCCCTAAACCTTTTTCATACCCTAATCTGTCCCCTAAACCGTCCCCTAACCCTAACCCTAACCCTAACCCTAACCTGTCCCCTAAACCGTCCCCGTCCCCTAACCCTAACCCTTACCTGAAGCCTTACCCTAACCCGTCCCCTAATCCTAACATGTTCGCTAACACTAACTCGTGTCCTCACACGTACGCTCACCCTAAACCGTTGTCGTACCCTAACCTGTCCCCTAAACCATCCCCGTACCCTAACCCTAAACCTAACCCTTACCCGAAGCCTTACCCAAACCCATCCCCTGATCCTAACCCGTACGCTAACACTAACCCGTGCCCTCACACGTGCGTTCACCCTAAAGCGGTGTAATTCCCTAGTCTGTACCCTAAACCGTCCCTGTCCCCTAACCCTAACCCTTACTCGAAGCCTTTCCCTAACCCGTCCCTAATCCTAACCCGTACGCTAACACTAATCCATGCCCTCACACCTAAGCTCACCCTAAACCATTGTCGTACCCTAACCTGTCCCCTAAACCGTCCCTGTCCCCTATCCGTAACCCTAACCCTAACCCTTACCCGAAGCCTTACCCTAACCCGTCCCCTAATCCTAACCCGTACGCTAACACTAACCCATGACCTCACACGTACGCTCCCCTAAACCATTGTCGTACCCTCACCCGGACCCTAAACCGTCCCCGTCCCCTAAACCTAACCCTAGCCGAACCCTAACCCTAACCCTTCCCTGAGTCCTTACACTCACCCGGCCCCTAATCCTAACACGTACGCTCACACTAACCCACGCCCTCACACGTACGCTCCCCCTAAACCGTTGTCGTACACTCACCCGTACCCTAAACCGTCCCCGTCCCCTAACCCTAACCCTAGCCCGAACCCTAGCCCTAACCCTTCCCCGAGGCCTTACCCTCACCCGTCTCCTAATCCTAATCCGTATGCTCACACTAACCCTTGCCCTCACACGTACGCTCCCCCTAAACCGTTGTCGTAACCTCACCCGGACCCTAAACCGTCCCCATCCCCTAACCCTAACCGTAGCCCGAACCCTAACCCTAACCCTTCCCGGAGGCCTTACCCTCACCCGTCCCCTATTCCTAACCCGTACGATCACACTAACACGCGCCCTCACACGTACGCTCCCCCTGAACCGTTGTTGTACACTCACCCGAACCCTAAACCTTCCCCGTCCCTTAACCCCAACCCTAGCCCGAACCATAACCCTAACCCTTCCCCGAGGCCTTACCCTCACCCGTCCCCTAATCCTAATCCATACGCTCACACTAACCCGTGCCCTCACACGTACGCTCGCCCTAAACCGTTGTCGTACCCTCACCCAGACCCTAAACCGTCCCCGTCCCCTAACCCTAACCCTAACCCTAACACTTACCCAAAGCATTACCCTAACCCATCCCCTGATCCTGACCCGTACGCTAACACTAAACCATGCCCTCACACGTACGCTCACCCTAAACCGTTGTCATACCCTAACCTGTCCACTAAACCGTCCCTGTCCCCTAACCCTAACCCTTACCTGAAGCCTTTCCCTAACCCGTCCCCTAATCCTAACCTGTACGCTAACACTAACCCATGCCCTCACACGTACGCTCACCCTAAACCGTTGTCGTACCCTCACCTGAACCCTAAACCGTCCCCGTCCCCTAACCCTAACCCTACCCCGAACCCTAACCCTAACCCTTCCCCGAAGCCTTACCCTCACCCTTCCCCTAATTCTAACCCGTACGCTAACACTAACCCCTGCCCTCACAGGTACGCTCCCCCTAAAGCTTTGTCATACCTTAACCTGTCCCCTAAACCGTCCCCTAACCCTAACCCTAACCCTAACCTGTCCCCTAAACCGTCCCCTTCCCCTAACCCTAACCCTTACCCGAAGCCTTACCCTAACCCATCCCCTAATCCTAACCCATACGCTAACACTAACCCATGCCCTCACATGTACGCTCACCGTAAACCGTTGTCGTACCCTAACCTGTCCCCTAAACCGTCCCCGTCCCCGTCCCCTAACCCTAACCCTTACCCGAAGCCGTACCCTAACCCGTCCCCTAATCCTAACACGTACGCTAACACTAACCCGTGTCCTCACACTTACGCTCACCCTAAACTGTTGTCGTACCCTAACCTGTCCCCTAAAGCGTCCCTGTCCCCTAACCCTAACCCTTACCCGAAGCCATTCCCTAACCCGTCCCCTAATCCTAACCCGTACGCTAACACTAATCCATGCTCTCACACCTAAACTCACCCTAAACCGTTTTCGTACCCTAACCTGTCCCCTAAACCGTCCCCATCCCCTAACCCTAACCCTAACCCTTACCCGAAGCCTTACCCTCATCCGTCCCCTAATCCTAACCCGTACGGTAACACTAACCCATGCCCTCACACGTATGTTCACCCTAAACCGTTGTCGTACCCTCACCTGGACCCTAAACCGTCCCCGTCCCCTAACCCTAACCCTTACCCGTAGCCTTACCCTAACCCGTCCCCTAATCCTAACCCGTCCACTAACACTAATGCGTGCCCTCACACTTACGTCACCCTAAACCGTTGTCGTACCCTAACCTGTCCCCTAAACCGTCCCTGTCCCCTAACCCTAACCCTAACCTGTTCCCTAAACCATCCCCGTCCCCTAACCCTAACCCTAACCCTAAACCTTCCCCTAACCTGTCCCCTAACCCGTCCCCTAATCCTAACCCGTACACTAACACTAACCCGTGCCCTCACACGTACACTCACCCTAAACCGTTGTCTTACCCTAACCTGTATCCTAAACCGTCCCCGTCCCCTAACCCTAACCCTAACCCTATCCCTTACCTGAAGCCTTACCTTAACCCGTCCCCTAATTTTAACCCGTATGCTAACACTAACCTGTGCCCTCACACGTACGCTCACCCTATACCATTGTCGTACCCTAACCTGTACCCTAAATCGTCCCCTAACCCTAACCCTAACCCTTACCCTTACCCGACGCCTTTCCCTAGCCCGTCCCCTAATCCTAAGCCGTACGCTAACACTAACCCATGCCCTCACACGTATGCTCACCCTAAACCGTTGTCGTACCCTAACATGTACCCTAAACTGTCCCTGTCCCTTAACCCTAACCCTAACCCTTACCCAAAGCCTTACCCTAACCCGTCTCCTAATCCTAACCCGTACGCTAACACTAAACCTTACCCTTACATGTACGCTATCCCTAAACCGTTGTCGTACCCTAACCTGTACCCTAAACCGTCCCCGTTCCCTAACCGTAACCCTAACCCGAAGCATTACCCTAACACTTACCCTAATCCTAAATGGTACACTTACACTGACCTGTACCCTAACACTTTCGCTCACCCTAAACCATTGTCGCATCCTAAACCATACCCGTTTCCTAACCCTAAACTTAACCCTAACCCTAAACCCACTTATAGCACTATAGCTCAGGAAAATTAAAATAACAAGAAACAACCACCGCAATGTTTAGGGCTGCTCTGTTTACAAGAGCCTCGACTATGGTACAAATTAAATATCCTTGAAAGAGAGAAATGGATAAAGAAGTTTTCGTACTTACGTACAATGGAATATCACTCAACAATGAAATCAATGTCGTCAGGCCCGTACAAGCATAATGAATGGATTTAGGTACGATGATTCAAAGGAAATAAGTCACACAGAAAAAGAAACTTATCATAAGATATCACTTATAGAGGGAATGTAAACTGGGCTACACATGAACTGAATTACAAAACAGAACAGAGTCTCACATTTAGAAAACAAACTTATGCTTTCTTAAGGGGAATGGTGAGTTGGGGTGCTGCGTAAAACCAGAGATTGAAATTAGCACAGATACTATTCCATAAGCCAAATATGTAATAGACGAGATATACTCCTTGCTCAACGAATTAGACTCAACACCGCCTATTCACCGCAGAGGAATATATCTGACAATAAGAATATTAAAACATATGTATTTATATGTCTCCGTAAGAGAATCAAGTGTGTGTAGAGCAGTATACACAGCCATGAAAATTAACTAAACCCCATTATTAAAATAAATTTCAAAAACAAAGACAGTGAAGGAGAGAAAGTTCTTATATAATTCGTTCAGGGCTTGTGATGAAACTTGGATTTACCACATCTACACCCACAGCTGGGTGAGACATAAGGCAGGACATTTGGGGCTGAGAGGATTGGTGAGGTTCGGTGAGCAAATGCAGACCCTTTGAAGTAATACTGTACGCTACCCATTCCATGGGTCCCAACTCTCCTGGTTTAAGGCATTCTTCCTACAGCTAAAACATGCATGGGAAACCCAGAGGATTGTACACCATGTGATCGGGCAACGTTTCTAAAACCCATCTCATTTTTTGTCCCTTGGTACACGGGTTCGCCATTCCAGACGCTTTACTAAAAATCTCCCCACGTGGAGAGTCAGTGCCTTAAAACTCCTGTTTGGCACAGTTAGCAATTTCTGCGGAGGTTGAACGGGAATAGGGAGAACCAATGAGAGACTAGCTGTAGGTGTTTGGACGGTCACATTTCACTCTAATTTCCCACCAGGAAGAGGAATTAACAAAAGGCTCAGCGTGCCGTGATGAAACAAGATTAGGGCCTGAAGCAATCCTGCAGTTCTGCGGCCAGCTCACAAGAAAGCGAGTTGAAGAAAGGACCTCAGGGGCACTGTAATTCATAAACCTGCAGAGTTATAAATGACAGCTATCGTCCAAAAATATATTGAGGTAAGGCTGCGAAGAGGACTTGAAAGCATGGCACAATTGCAGGAAATATATTTCAGGAGGTAGATGGAAACTGCATTTAAAGCATATGAAAAGCGGCAGAACTTCGACAATGATGCACTTGGCCAAAAAGGGCGTATGCGTTTTTTTCCTGAATACATGCAGGAAAAAACGCATACGCTCTTTTTGTCCAAATAAGCAAGCCTGCAACGGAGATCTGCACTACAATGAAGTCTCACTTCCCACTGGTCAAAAGGGCCATCTGAAAAAAGTGTAAAAACCAGTATGGCAGGACAGGCCATGGAGAACTGGGAGCCTTGTTATGCTGATGGGCGGGATGTAAATGGCCAACAGCCACTCTGGAGAAGTGTATGGTGTTTCCTGAAACATCTAAAAAACAAAGCTACAGAGCCTAGGGCACTTCCACCTATGGCCCTATAGCTTAGGAAAATTAAAATCAACAAGACACAGCCACCCCAAAGTTTAGGGCTGCTGTGTTTACAAGAACCTCGACTATGATACAATTTAAATATCCCAGAAAGAGGAAAATGGATAAAGAAGTTGTGGTACTTATGTACAATGGAATATCACTCAGCAATGAAATCAATATCACCAGGCCCGTAGGAGCATAATGAGTGGATTTAGGTACAATGATTCTGAGTGAAATAAGTCACACAGAAAAAGAAACTTATCATAAGATATCACTTATAGAGGGAATGTAAACTTGGCTACACATGAACTGAATTACAAAACAGAACAGAGTCTCACATTTAGAAAACAAACATGTTTGCTTAAGGGGAAAGGTGAGTTGGGGTGCTGCATAAATCCAGAGATTGAAATTAGCACAGATACCGTTTCCATAAGCCAAATATGTAATAGACAAGACCTACTCCTTGCTCAACGAAGTGGACTCAACACCCCCTATTCACCGCAGAGGAATATATCTGACTAGTAAGAATCTTAAAATCTATGTATTTATATGTCTCCGTAAGAGAATCAAGTGTGTGTACAGACGCATAAACACAGCAGTGAAAATCAGCTCAACCCCATTATAAAAATAACTTCAAAAACAAAACAGAAAGACAGTGAGAGAGAAATTCTTAAATAATTCATTCAGGCTTGTGATGAAACCTGGATTTACCACATCTACAACCACAGCTGGGTGAGACGTAAGGCTGGACACTTGGGGCTGAGAGAATTGGTGAGGTTCGGTGAGCAAATGCAGACCCTTTGAAGTAATCCTGCATGTTACCCATTCCATGGGTCCCACCTCTGCAGGTTTAAGGGATTCTTCCTACAGCTAAAACATGCGTGGGAAACCCAGAGGATGGTCCACAGTGTGATCGGGCAAGGTTTCTAAAACGCATCTCATTATTCGTCCTCTGGTACTCGGGTTCGCCATTCCAGACGCTTTACTAACAATCTCCCCACTTGGAGAGCCAGTGCTTGTAACCTCCTGTTTGGCACACTCTGCAATTTCTGCGGAGGATGAACGGGAATAGGGAGAACCAATGAGAGACTAGCTGTAGGTGTTTGGACGGGCACATTTCACTCTAATTTCCCACCAAGAAGAAGAATTAACCAAAGACTCAGCGTGCCACGCCGGAACCAGATTAGGGCCTGAAGCAATCCTGCCGTTTTGCGTCCAGCTCACAAAAAAGCGAGTTGAAAAAAGGAGCTCAGGGTCACTGCAATTCACAAACCTGCAGAGTTATAAAGGACAACTATCGTCCAAAAATATATTGAGGTAAGGCTGCGAAGAGGACTTGAAAGCAAGGCACAATTGCAGGAAACAGATTTCAGGAAGTAGATTGGAATTGCATTTAAAGCATATGAAAAGCGGCAGAACTTCGACAATGATGCACTTGGCCAAAAAATGCATATGCGATTTTTCCTGAATATATCCAGGAAAAAACGCATACGGCCTTTTTTTGCCAACCAAGGAAGCGTGCAATGGAAATCCGCACTACAATGAAGTCTCACTTCCCACCAGTCAAATGGGCCATCTGAAAAAAGTGTAAAATCCAGAAAGGCAGGACAGGCCATGGAGAACTGGGAGCCTTGTTATGCTGATGGGCGGGATGTAAATGGCCAACAGCCACTCTGGAGAAGTGTATGGTGTTTCCTGAAACATCTAAAAAACAAAGCTACAGAGACTCGGGCACATCCACCTATGGCCCTATAGCTTAGGAAAATTAAAATCAACAAGACACAGCCACCCCAAAGTTTAGGGCTGCTGTGTTTACAAGAACCTCGACTACCGTACAATTTAAATATCCCAGAAAGAGGAAAATGGATAAAGAAGTTGTGGTACTTACATACAATGGAATATCACTCCACAATGAAATCAATGTCATCAGGCCCGCAGCAGCATAATGAGTGGATTTAGGTACAATGATTCTGAGTGAAATAAGTCACACAGAAAAAGAAACTAGTCATAAGATAACACTTATAGAGGGAATGTAAACTTGGTTACACATGAACTGAATTACAAAACAGAACAGAGTCTCACATTTAGAAAACAAACTTTTGCTTGCTTAAGGGGAAAGGTGAGTTGGGGTGCTGCATAAAACCAGAGATTGAAATTAGCACAGATACCGTTCCATAAGCCAGTAATAGACAAGATATACTCCTTGTTCAACGAAGTGGACTCAACACCCCCTATTCACCGCAGAGGAATATATCTGACTAGTAAGAATCTTAAAACCTATGTATTTATAGGTCTCCGTAAGAGGATCAAGTGTGCATCGAGCGGCATAAACACAGCAGTGAAAATCAGCTCAACCCCATTATAAAAATAAATTTCAAAATCAAAACACAAAGACAGTGAAAGAGAGAGAAATTCTTAAATAATTCGTTCAGGGCTTGTGATGAAACCTGGATTTACCACATCTACAACCACAGCTGGGTGAGACATAAGGCTGGACACTTGGGGCTGTGAGGATTGGTGAGGTTCGGTGAGCAAATGCAGACCCTTTGAAGTAGTACTGCGTGCTACCCATTCCATGGGTCCCAACTCTCCAGGTTTAAGCGATTCTTCCTACAGCTAAAACATGCGTGGGAAACCCAGAGGATGGTCCACAGTGTGATCGGGCAAGGTTTCTAAAACGCATCTCATTATTCGTCCTCTGGTACTCGGGTTCGCCATTCCAGACGCTTTACTAACAATCTCCCCACTTGGAGAGCCAGTGCTTGTAACCTCCTGTTTGGCACACTCTGCAATTTCTGCGGAGGATGAACGGGAATAGGGAGAACTAATGAGAGACTAGCTGTAGGTGTTTGGACGGGCACATTTCACTCTAATTTCCCACCAGGATGTAGAATTAACCAAAGACTCAGCGTGCCACGCCGGAACCAGATTAGGGCCTGAAGCAATCCTGTTGATTTGCGGCCAGCTCATAGAAAGCGAGTTGAAAAAAGGAGCTCAGGGTCACTGCAATTCACAAACCTGCAGAGTTATAAAGGACAACTATCGTCCAAAAATATATTGAGGTAAGGCTGTGAAGAGGACTTGAAAGCAAGGCACAATTGCAGGAAACAGATTTCAGGAGGTAGATTGGAATTGCATTTAAAGCATATGAAAAGCGGCAGATCTTCGGCAACGATGCACTTGGCCAAAAAGGGCCTGAATATCCTGAATATATTCAGGATAAAACGCATACGCACTTTTTGGCCAACCAAGCAAGCGGGAAATTCAAATCTGCACTACAAAGAAGTCTCATCCTAACACGTACCCTAACCCTATCCCGCTACCGTACCCTAACCTGTACCTGAGACCGTACCCGTTCCCCAACCCTAACCCTTACCCTAAGCTGTACACGAACACTAACCCGTACGCTAACATGTACCCTAACAGTAACACATAGCCATACACTAAACTTTATCCTAACCCTACCCTGTATCCTAACCCTTTCCCTAAACCGTACCATAACCCGTACCCTAATCCTAACCTATCCCCTAACACTAACCCATAACCTAACCCATACCCTAATCCTAACCCATACACTAACACGTACCCTAACCCTAACCTGTTGTCATACCCTTACCTGTAACCTAATCCGTACCCATTCCCTAACCCTAACCCTAACCCTTACACTATCCCGTACCATAATCCTAACCTGTACACTAACACTAAACCGTACCCTAACACTTACCCTACTCCTAACCCATGGTCATACCCTAAACTGTACCCCAAACCATACCCGTTCCCTAACCCTAACCCTAAACCTTACCCTAAACCGTACCCTAATCCTAACCCGTACACTAAACTGTACCCTAACACGTACCCTAACCCTAACCCTTTGTTGTTCCCTATCCTGTACCCTAAACTGTACGCCTTCCTTAACACTAAACCTAACCCTAACCCTTACCCTTACCCTAACCCGTACCTAACACTAACCCATACACTAAACCTAACCATAACCCTGAACGTAAACCGTACCCTAATCCTAACCCATACCCTAACACTAACCCATACCTTAACCCGTACCCTAACACTAAACCATAGCCATACCCTAAACTGTACCCTAACACTAACCCGTACCATAACCATAACCCTAAACCATATTCTAAGCCGTACAATAATCCTAACCTGTATCCTAACCCTAAACCTTACCCTAAACCCTAATCCTTACCCCTAGCTTAATTTTGTTTTTTTGTATTTAAAAAAATATTTTCTTGGGTTAAAACAAACTAGCAGAACAACAAAATAGGGGGCTTCGCTGGTGGTGCAGTGGTTAGAATCTGCCTGCTAATGCAGGGGACACAGGTTCGAGCCCTAGTCTGGGAGGATCCCACATGCCATGGAGCAACTAGGCCCATAAGCCACAACCAGTGAGCCCTCGCATCTGGAGCCTGTGCTCCGCAACAAGAGAGGCCGCGATAGTGAGAGGCCCGCACACCGAGATGAAGAGTGGCTCCCCACTTGCCACAACTAGAGAAAGCCCTCACACGGAAACTCAGACCCAACACAACAAAAATAAATAAATAAATAATAAACTCCTACCCCCCCCAAAAAAGAACAACAAAATAAAACAGAAAGTAACCTGAGTGTCCCTCAAAAAGCTAAGTCTGAAATAGTTGGTACTTCTGTTCTATGGACTGTTATGTAGCCTATAAAAAGTGTGAGAGCTAAATCTGTTTTTCTACAGTGAGAAGCATGATATTCCAGATGTATAGAACACCTGGATAAAATGAGAAATCTACACAATATGCTGGTCGTTTCAGTAAATGGGAAAGGATGGCAAGTGGTAAAATGTTATCTTTTCCTTTAATTTTTTAAATTTCACTTGTTACAAAGAACTTCAATTATAATTGTACTTTAAAAAAGTAACAATGCAAATTTAAAAGAAAAAATATATATTGTGTGTTCAGTTACGTTTCATAGAATTATGAAATGCTCCACCCTCTGGCCATTACCTGAAAAAGCAGCTTTAAAACCTATGCTAATTGTCACTTCATATGAACAAGTCCTGCAGGGCTGTAAAGGAAACCTGCCCTCATCATGTCTTGCGGGAGGTAAAGGCCAAAGTATTTCAAAATGTGGCACATATTTCAAGAAAACCATTTGAAGAACTAAGCTGTAATAACCGTTTGAAAAATAAAAGGACATGCCTGAAAGCTCAGTTTCAAAGGATTATGAGACACATGCAAATCCAACCACACAGAGGTATCAGCTCACACCATTCAGAATAACCATCAGGAAAGAAACTACAAACGATCAATGCTGAAGAGGTTGTGGAGAAATGCATACCCTTAATTTGAAGTGGGACGTAACCTGGTAAGAGTCACTAATGGGAACAGGGTGGAGGTGCCTTTAAAAGGTAAACATTGAGCTACTATATGATCCAGCAGGCCCACTCCTGGGCCTATACCATAAGAAGACATAATTGGAAAGACACAGGCAGGCAAATCTGCACTGCAGCAGTATTACAATAGCCAAGACATGGAAGCAACCAAAAGTCCATCAACAGATGAGTGGACAAAGAGGAACTGTTACATGTAGAGATGGAATATTAGCTCGGGAAAAAAATGAAACAATGCCATTTGCAGCACCATAGATGAGTCTAGAGGTAACCATGCAACTTGTAGTAAGTGAGAAAGTGAAAGACACCTAACGTATATCACTTATAGGTGTTACCCGAAAATTGGTAACAATGAAGATATTTCCACAGAGAAAGGCAGTCACAGATTCATTGAACAAACTTATGGTTCCCCAAATCGAAAGGTGTGAGGATTGGATACATTACGATATTGGGGTTAACATAGATATAGAAACACATGTGAAATATATAATCACCAAGGACCTACGGAATACCAAGAGAAGACTACTCAACATTGTGTCATAACCTACCTGGGAAAAGGTTCCGAAGAAGAATAGATATATGTATGTGTGTGAAAGAACCACATCTTGCACACCTAGAACAAAAATAAGACATTGTAATCAAATTTGCTGCGATAAAAAATAAAAATTAAATTAAAAATATGAACAAGAAATAATGAGACATAAACTGAAAGGAATTTTTCCTGGCACATCCCATTCTAATTTTCAACCTAGAACAGGACTTCCATTAAGGCTCTGTTGCCCTGGTAACCAGATTTGGTAAAGGAGAAATGCTGCCGCCTTGTGGCTGTTTCACACAACAGCAGCTTTAAACCAAGAGGTAATGGTCACTTAATATTCAAAATATGTGCAGCACTGTAAAGGACACCGGGCCTCAAAAAATGTCCTGGGGTCATAATCGACCAGAAAATTCAAAAGAAGTCAACATTTCAAGAAGACAATGTCAAGAGGCATATTTTACGCACATTTTGTCTTTTCTTTTTTTTCTCTTTAAAATAAAAGGGAATTGAAAAATGCGCAACATCAGCAATGAATAAAGCCATGCAAATCCAATTACGGAAATGTTCACCTCACAGCCGTCAGAATGTTCTTCAGCAAAAAGTCTACAAAGAATAAATGCTGAAGGGGTTTCAGAGAACTGTGTACGCTCCAGCTGCTGGAGGGATGTAAACTGGTAACAGCCAGTAGTGAGAACATAATGGAGGTGCGTTTAAGGGTAAAAATTGAGCTGCCATGTGATCTGGTAGGTCCTTTGATGCGCCTATCACCTGAGCAGAGCAGAATGGAAAAGACACAGGCTGGCAATCCTGCACTGCAGGAATATTTAACATAGCCAAGACTTGGAAGAAACCAAAATGTCCATCAACAGAAAAATGCACAAAGAGGAAGTGGTCCATGTAAACAATGGAATATTAGCCACGGAAAACAATGAAACAGTGCCGTTTGCACCACCATATAAGGACCTAGAGATAATCACTCAAATTAAAGAAAGAAAGTGAAAGACAGATATCCTATGACATCACTTCTAGGTGTTACCTAAAAGTTGATACTCATGAACTTATTTCCAAGAGAAGGAAAAGCATGGATTAAGAAAAAAAAATTATGTTTAACCAATGGAAAAGTGTAAGGAATGTGTGAATTAGGATATGAGAGTTAACAGACATGTACTAATACATATGAAATATATAATCACAAAATACCTATGGAATACCAAGAGAGGTCTAGGCAACACTCTGTAATAAACTACACGGTAAAGAATGCAAAGATAAATGACAGATACATTGATATAATGAACCAGATTCTGTACACCTAAGAGAAACAAAATATTTTTATCAAGTTTGCTCTGATAATTAATAAAAATTAACCTTATAAAACAAACAAGAAGTAAGGAGATATAAGCTCTTGGGGATGTGCTCTGGCACATTCCACTCTAATTTGCAGCCTACTAACACGATTTCCAGGAAGGCTTTGCTGCCCAAAAACTCAGAGTTGGAAATGTAGAAATTCTGCTGCCTTGTGGCCGTTTTCCGCAAGAGCGGCGTTAAGCCCACAGCTAATGTTCTCTTAACATTCACAAGGACTCAGGGCTGCAAAGGACATCTGCCCTAAACAACTGTGCTTAGGTAGGGAATGGACAATAAAATTCAAAACGGGCAAATTTTTCAAGACGATAGTATGAAGAGGTAAGTTTGACTCACTCTCTTGTTTAAAAAAAGGAAAATGGGTGAAAGCTCAACCTCAGGAATTATTAGACTCATGCAAATCTAATGTACAAAAAGGTTTCAACTCACACCAGTCGACTGACCATCAGCAAAAGGTCTACAAACAATAAATTCTGAAGGGGTTTTAGAGAACTGTGTCCCCTCTAGCTGCTGGTGAGATGTAACGTGGTAAGAGCCAATAATGAGAACAGAAAGGAGCTACGATTAAAAGTAAAGTTGAGGTACCATTCGATGCAGCAGTCACACCACTGGACCTCTCACCTGAGAAGACCAGAATCGAGAAGACGCGGGCTGCAAAAGCTGCACTGCAGCCTTATTCACAATAGCCAAGACAGTGAAGCCACCAAAATGTCCATCAACAGATGTATGGATGAAGAAGAAGTGGTCCACGTTCACAATAGAATATTAGCCATGGAAAACAATGAAACACTGCTATTTGAGGCGCCATGGATGAGCTTGGAGATAATCACAGAATATGAGGTGAGTCAGAAAGCAAAAGACCTATATCCTATGATATCACTTATAGGCGTTATCTAATAACTAACACAAATGAACATATTTCTACAGAGAAAGACACTCACAGACTTAGAAATTAAGTATGCTTATCTAAAAGGAAAGGTGGGCAGAATGGATAAATTAAGATTAACGTTACCATACGTATACAAATACATATAATAAACATATATCAAAAAGACGGACCATATAGCAAGGGAGGTCTACGGAACACTGTAATATTTTACATGGGAAGAGGATCTGAACATGAATAGACATATATATTGTACAAATGAACCAGATTGTGTACATCTGGACAAACAATATCTAATCATTACCCCGATTAAATAAATTTTAAAAACCGTGATGTAATGAGACATAAACTTATGGGCGTTCCTCCTGGCACATTCCATTCTAACTTAAAAGCTAGGACCACGACTTCCAGAAAGGCTCTGCTGCCCTAGTACCCAGATTTGGGAAAGGACAAATGCTGCCTCCTTGTGGCCGTTTCCCACAACAGCAGCTTTAAACCCAGTGCTAATGGTCACTAAATATTCACCAAACTTGCAGTTCTGTAATGACATCTGCCCTCCAAAAAAATCCTGGGGTCGAATATCCACCAAAAATTCAAAAGAGGGCAACCTTCCAAGAAGACAGCTTCAAGATATATATTGTACTCACACTTGATTTTTAACAGAAAGGAAAAAGGCGTGGAAAATGATGAATTTTAGGAATTTTTAAAGTCATGCAAACCCAAATTACAAAAACCTATCAGGTCATAGCAGTCAGATTGGCCATTAGCAAAAATGCTGCAAACTATAAATGCTGAAGGGATTGTGGAGAAGTTCGTACCCTCGGTTCTAAGGGAGACATGGTAAGAGCCACTAATGAAAACACAATGGAGGTGCTTTGAAAAGGTAAACATTGAGCTACTAGTCAATCAGTCACACCACTGCTGGGCCTATCACCTGAGAAAACGAGAATCAAAAAGTCACAGGCTGGCAATCTTGCACTCCAGCAATATTTAATATAGCCAACACTTGGAAGCAACGAAAATGTCCCTCAACAGAGCAATGCACCAAGAAGTGGTCCATATACACAATGGAATATTACTCCGATAAAAATATAAATTAAATTAAAAAAACAAACAAAAGTAAGGAGACATCAGCCTTTGGGGGTTTATCCGGGCACATTCCACTCTAATTTATAACCGAGGAAGACCACTGGCCGGAAGCTCTGTTTCCCTAGTACCAGCATGGGGAACAAAGAAAGGCTGCCGCAATCTGGCCGTTACCTGCAAAAGCAGCTTTAAAGCCTGTGCTAATGGTCACTTCATGTGAACAAGTACTGCAGGGCTGTAAATGAAACCTGCCCTCAAAATGTTTTGAGGGAGGTAATGGCCAATAAATTTCAAAATGTAACACATACTTTAGAAAACACTTTGAAGAGCTAAGCTGTAATCACAGTTTGAAAAATAAAAAGAACATGCCTTAAAGCTCAATTTCAAAGGATTATGAGTCATATGCAAATTCAACCACAAAGAGGTATCAGCTCACACCAGTCAGAATATCCATCAGCAAGAAAACTACAAACAATAAATGCTGAAGCCATAAAAAGGAACGAAATTGAGCTATTTGTAATGAGGTGGATAGACCTAGAGTCTGTCATACACAGTGAAGTAAGTCAGAAAGAGAGAGACAAATACCGTATGCTAACACATATACCTGGAATTTAAGGAAAAAAGTGTCATGAAGAACCTAGGGGTAAAACAGGAATAAAGACAGAGACCTACTAGAGAATGGACTTGAGGATATGGGGAGGGGGAAGGGTAAGCTGTGACAAAGGGAGAGAGAGGCATGGACATATATACACTACCAAACGTAAGGTAGATAGCTAGTGGGAAGCAGCAGCATGGCACAGGGAGATCAGCTAGGTGCTTTGTGACCGCCTTTAGGGGTGGGCTAGGGAGGGTGGGAGGGAGGGAGCCGCAAGAGGGAAGTGATATGGAAACATAAGTATATGTATAACTGATTCATTTTGTTGTAAAGCACAAGCTAGCACACCATTGTAAAACAATTATACTCCAATAAAGATGTTAAAAATAAATAAATAAATAAATGCTGAAGGTGTTGTGGAGAAATGCATACCCTCAACTTTAAGTGGGATGTAACCTGGAAAGAGCCACTAATGAGCACAGAATCGTGGTGCATTTAAACGGTAAACCCCGAGATACCATATGATACAGGAGGCCCACTCCTGGGCCTATAACATAAGAAGACAGAATTGTAAAGACACAGGCAGGCAAATGTGCAGTGCAGCAGTATTACAATAGCCAAGACATGGAGGCAACCAAAAAGTCCATCAAGAGGTGAGTGGACAAAGAAGAACTGGTACATGTACAGATGGAATGTTAGCTAGGGAAAAAAATGAAACAATGCCATTTGCAGCACCGTAGATGATTCTAGAGGTAATCAGGCAAATTGTACTAAGTCAGACAGCAAAAGACACATATCCTATAATATCACTTATAGGTGTTAGCTAAAAATTGATACCAATGAAGATATTTCCACAGAGAAAGGCAATCACAGATTCATTAAACAAACTTATGGTTCACCAAATCGAAAGGTGTGAGGACTGGATACATTAGGATATTGGGGTTAACATAGATATAGAAACACATGTGAAATATATAATCACCAAAGACCTACGGAATACCAAGAGAAGACTACTCAACATTGTGTCATAACTTACATGAGAAAACGATCTGAAGAAGTATAGATACATGTATATGTGTAAAAGAACCACATCTTACACACCTAGAACAAACAAAACATTTTAATCAAATTTGCTCTGATAAAAAATAAAAATTAAAAAAAGAACAAGAAAAAAAAGAGAGAGAAAAAGGAAAAAAAAGAACAAGAAGTAATGAGACATACACTTAAGGGGCTTTTTGCTGGCACATTGCATTCTAGTTTACAACCAGAACACGACTTCCATTAAAGCTCTGTCATCACTAATAAAGCAGCTTTATAAGCAATGTTGAAGGTAGCTTAAAAGAATTCTCACTAATTATTGACAATAACAAGAAAACAAACAAAAGTAAAAATCTCACGGCAAAAAGTATACATAGAGTAAGGGTAGTAGATCAAACACTTATTAAACTTCTGTAAAGAATAAAAGACAACAGTAGTGGTTTTTTTTTAAAGAGAGGGCCCAAATAAATCAGAACTGAAAGAGATGATGTTACAAGAGCCACCACAGAAATACAAAGTATCCTAAGATACACACAGGGTAACTCAGGGCTCAGACTGGACAGAGCCCACTCTCCATTCCCCTGTACATGACTTACAGGAGCCTCAGGAACTGAGGAGGGGGTCCTTGAGGAGAGGCACAAGATAGAAGATGTTAGGCATTAACATGACTGCATTCATTTTAAACGTGCCTGAACTACATTCACATGAGATGATTTTGTCCTGTTTGTACATCAGCACCTCTAGTCAGAACTGCAGATCTTTGGTTTCACCACCTCTATGACAGCATTAGCTTCACCTGCTGTGGACCGTCTCCTATAGGATTTCTAGAACCACAAAACATCGAAGCTTCACAGGACCCAGAGTCTGTGCGACTCCACTCAGAGTCTCAACTGAACTCAAAGACTCAGAGTCTCAACAGAGACTCCACTCTTGGAGGACACACACAAAGTAGTGTGCACATCAGGACCCAGGGGAAGGAGCAGTCACCCCGTAGGTGAATGATCATACCTAGCTGCTAGTTTTAGAGGGTCTCCTGCAGAGGTGGGGTGTGGCTGCGGCTCACCATGGGGACAATGACACTGACAGCAGAAGTTCTGGGAAATACTCCTTGGCGTGAACTCTCCCAGAGTCCACCATTAGCCCCACCAAGAGCAAGGTAGGCTCCAGTGCTGGGTCGCTTCAGTCCAAACAACCAACAGGGAGGGAACCCAGCCCCATGCATCAGCAGACAAGCGGATTAAACTTTTTATTAAACTTTTATTTAATCCACAGACAAGCAGATTAAAGCTCTGCCCACCAGAGCAACACCCAGCTCTACCCACCACCAGTCCCTCGCATAAGGAAGCTTGCACAAGCCTCTCAGATAGACTCAATCACTGGAGAGCAGATAGCAGAAGCAAGAAGAACTGCAATTCTGCAGCCTGTGGAAGGAAAACCACATTCACAGAAAGATAGAGAAAATGAAAAGGCAGAGGACTTGATACCAGATCAAGGAACAAGATAAATCCTCAGAAAAACAACGAAATGAAGTGGGGATAGGTAACCTTCCAGTAAAAGAATTCAGAATAATGATAGTGAAGATGATCCAAGACCTTAGAAAAATAATGGAGGCAAAGATCGAGAAGATGCAAGAAATGCTTAACAAAGACCTAGAAGAATTAAGGAACAAACACCTAGAAGAATTAAAGAACAAACAAACAGAGATGAACAATACAATAACTGAAGTGAAAAATACACTAGAAGGAATCAGTAGCAAAATAACTGTGGCAGAAGAACGGATAAGTGACCTGGAAGACAGAAAGGTGGAAATCACTGCCATGGAACAGAATAAAGAAAAAGAATGAAAATAAATGAAGACAACCTAAGAGACTTCTGGGACAATATTAAATGCAACAACATTCGCATTATAGGGGTCCCAGATGGAGAACAGAGAGAGAAAGGACTCGAGAAAATATCTGAAGAGATTATAGTTGAAAACTTCCCTAGCATGGGAAAAGAAATAGCCACCGAAGTCCACGAAGCGCAGAGAGTCCCAGGCAGGATAAACCAAAGGAGAAAAATGCCGAGACACACAGTAATCAAATTGAAAAAATTAAAGACAAAGAAAAATTATTGAAAGCAACAAGGGAAAAATGACAACATACAACGGAACTCCCATAAGGTTAACAGCTGATTTCTCAGCAGAAAATCTACAAGCCAGAAGGGAGTGGCATGATAAATTTAACGTGATGAAAGGGAAGAACCTACCACCAAGAGTACTCCACCCAGCAAGTATCTCATTCAGATTTGATGGAGAAATCAAAAGCTTTACAGACAAGCAAAAGCTAAGAGAATTCAGCACCACCAAACCAGCTCTACAACAAATGCTAAAGGAACTTCTCTAAGTGGGAAACACAAGAGAAGAAAAAGACCCACTAAGACAAACCCATAACAATTAAGAAAATAATAATAGGAACATACATATTGATAATTACCTTAAATGTGAATGGATTAAATGTTCCAACCAAATGACACAGGCTCACTGAATGGATACAAAAACAAGACCCATATATATGCTGTCTACAAGAGACCCATTTCAGACCTAGGGACACATACAGACTGAAAGTGAGGGGATGGAAAAATATATTCCATGCAAATGAAAATCAAAAGAAAGCTGGAGTAGCAATACTCATATCAGATAAAATAGATTTTAAAATAAAGAATGTTACAAGAGACAAGGAAGGACACTACATAATGATCAAGGGATCAATCCAAGATATAACAATTATAAATATATATGTACCCAACACAGGAACACCTCAATATATAAGGCAACTGCTAACAGCTATAAAAGAGGAAATCGACAGTAACACAATAATAGTGGGGGACTTTAACACCTCACTTACACCAATGGAGATCATCCAGACAGAAAATTAATAAGGAAACACAAGCTTTAAATGACACAATAGACCAGATAGATTTAATGGATATTTATAGGACATTCCATCCAAAAACAGCAGACTACAAGTTCTTCTCAATGGCACACGGAACATTCTCCGGGATAGATCACATCTTGGGTCACAAATAAAGCCTCAGTAAATTTAAGAAAACTGAAATCATATCAAGCAGCTGTTCCGACCACAATGCTATGAGATTAGAAATCAATTACAGGGAAAATAACGTAAAAAACAAACACATGGAGGCTAAACAATACGTTTCTAAATAACCAAGAGATCACTGAAGAAATAAAAGAGGAAATCAAAAACTACCTAGAGACAAATGACAACAAAAACACGATGATCCAAAACCTATGGGATGCAGCAAAAACAGTTCTAAGAGGGAAGTTTATAGCAATAAAAGCCTACCTCAAGAAACCAGAAAAATCTCAAATAAACAATCTAACCCTACACCTAAAGGAACTAGAGAACGAAGAACAAAACCCAAAGTTAATAGAAGGAAAGAAATCATAAAGATCAGAGCAGAAATAAATGAAATAAAAACAATAGCAAAGATCAATAAAACTAAAAGCTGGTTCTTTGAGAAGATAAACAAAAATGATAAACCTTTAGCCAGACTCAAGTAAAAGAGGGAGAGGGCTCAAATCAATAAAATTAGAAATGAAAAAGGAGAAGTTGTAACAGACACCACAGAAATACAAAGCATCCTAAGAGACCTCTACAAGCAACTCTATGCCAATAAAATGGACAACCTGGAAGAAATGGACAAATTCTTAGAAAGGTATAACCTTCCAAGACTGAACCGGGAAGAAATAGAAAACATGAACAGACCAATCACAAGTAACAAAATTGAAAGTGTGATTAAAAATCTTCCAACAAACAAAAGTCCAGAACTAGATGGCATCAGAGGTGAATTCTATCAAACATTTAGACAAGAGCTAACACCCAATCTTCTCAAACTCTTCAGAACTTTTCAGGGGAAGGAACACTCCCAAACTCATTATATGAGGCCACCATCACCCTGATACCAAAACCAGACAAAGATACTACAGAAAAAGAAAACTAGAGACCAATATCACTGATAAATATAGATGTAAAAATCCTCAACAAAATACTAGGAAACAGAATTGAACAACACATTAAAAGGATCATGTACCATGATCAGGTGGGGTTTATCCCAGGGATGCAAGAATTCTTCAATATACACAAATCAATCAATGTGATACACCATATTAACAAATTGTAGAATAAAAATATGATCATCCCAATAGATGCAGGAAAAGCTTTCGACAAAATTCAACACCCATTTATGATTAAAAGTCTCCAAAAAGTGGGCATAGAGGGAATCTACCTCAACATAATAAAGGCAGTATATGACAAACCCACAGCAAACATCATTCTCAATAGTGAAAAACTAAAAGCATTTCCTCTAAGATCAGGAACAAGACAAGGATGTCCACTCTCACCACTATTACTCAACATAGTTTTGGAAGTCCTAGACACAGTAATCAGAGAAGAAAAAGAAATAAAAGGAATACAAATTGGAAAAGAAGAAGTAAAATTGTCACTGTTTGCAAATGACACGATACTACACATAGTGAATCCTAAAGATGCCACCAGAAAACTACTAGAGCTAATCAATGAATTTGATAAAGTTGCAGGATACAAAATTAATGCACAGAAATCTCTTGCATTCCTATACACTAACAATGAAAGATCAGAAAGAGAAATTAAGGAAACAATCTCATTCACCATTGCAACAAAAAGAATAAAATACATAAGAATGAACCTACATAAGGAGGTAAAAGACCTGCACTCAGAAAACTATAAGACACTGCTGAAAGAAATCAAAGATGATATAAACAGATGGAGAGATATACCATGTTCTTGGGTTGGAAGAATCAATATTGTGAAAATGACTATAGTACCCAAAGCAAGCTACAGATTCAATGCAATCCCTATCAAATTACCACTGGCATTTTCTACAGAACTAGAACAAAAAAATCTTAAAATCTGTATGGAGACACAAAAGACCCCGAATAGCCAAAGCAGTCTTGAGGGAAATTAAAAGAGCTGGAGGAATCAGACTTCCTGACTTCAGACTATACTACAAAGCTACATTAATCAAGACTATATGGTACTGGCACAAAAACAGAAATATAGATCAATTGAACAAGATAGAAAGCCCAGAGATAAACCTACGTACCTATGCTAACTCATCTATGACAAAGGAGGCAAAGATATACAATGAAGAAAAGACAGTCTCTTCAGTAAGTGGTGCTGGGAAAACTGGACAACTACACGTAAAAGAATGAAATTAGAACACTCCATAACATCATACACAAAAATAAACTCAAAATGGATTAGAGATCTAAATGTTAGACCAGACACTATAAAATTATTAGAGGAAAACAGGCAGAACACTCTATGACATAAATCACAGCAAGATCCTTTTTGACCCACCTCCTAGAGAAGTGGAAATAAAAACAAAAACTAAACAAATGGGACCTAATGAAACTTCAAAGCTTTTGCACAGCAAAGGAAAACATAAACAAGATGAAAAGACAACCCTCAGAATGGGAGAAAATGTTTTCAAATGAAGCAAATGACAAAAGATTAATCTCCAAAATTTACAAGCAGCTCGTGTAGCTCAATATCACAAAAACAAACAACACAATCCAAAAATGGGCAGAAGACCTAAATAGACATTTCTCCAAAGAAGATATACAGATTGCCAACAAAGACATGAAAGGATGCTGAACATCACTAATCATTAGAGAAATGCAAATCAAAACTACAGTGAGGTATCACCTCCCAGCAGTCAGAATGGCAATCATCAAAACATCTACAAACAATAAATGCTGGAGAGGCATTTACTGGAGAAAAGGGAACGCTCTTGCACTGTTGCTGGGAATGTAAATTGCTATAGCCACTAGGGATAACAGTATAGAGGTTCCTTAAAAAACTAAAAATAGAAGTACCATACGACCCAGCAATCCAACTACTGGGCATTTGCCCTGAGAAAACCATAATTCAAAAAGAGTTATATACAACAATGTTCATTGCAGTTCTACTTACAATAGCCAGGACATGGAAGCAACCTAAGTATCCATCGACAGATGAATGGATAAAGAATATCTGGCACATATATACAATGGAATATTACTCAGCCATAAAAAGAAACAAAACTGAGTTATTTGTAGTGAGGGGGATGGACTTAGAGTCTGTCCTACACAGTGAAGTAAGTCAGAAAGAGAAAAATAAATACCGTGTGCTAACAGAGATATATGGAATCTAAAGAAAAAAGTTTATGAAGAACCTAGGGGCAGGACAGGATTAAGGACACAGACGTAGAGAAAGGACTTGAGGACACGGGGAGGGGGAAGGGTAAGCTGGGACGAAGTGAGAGAGTGCCATGGACATATATACATTACCAAATGTAACATCGATAGCTACTGGGAAGCAGCCACATAGCACAGGGAGATCAGCTCGGTGCTTTGCGACCACCTAAAGGGGTGGGATATGGAGGGTGGGAGGGAGATGCAAGAGGGAGGGGATATGGTGATAGATGTATATGTATAATTGATTCACTTTGTTATACAGCAGAAACTAACGCTCCATTGTAAAGCAATTATACTCCAATAAAGGTGTAAAAGGAAAAAAAAGAAAGAAAGCCCAGAGATAAACCTATACACCTATGGTCAACTAATCTATGACAAAGTAGGCAAGACTATACAATGGAGAAAAGACAGTGTCTTCAATCAGTGGTGCTGGGAAAAATGGACAGCTACATGTAAAAGAATGAAATTAGAACACCCCCTAACACCATACACAAAAATAAATTCAAAATGGATTAGAGACCTTAATGTAAGACCGGACAGTATAAAACTCTTAGAGGAAAACATAGGAAGAATACTCTAACATAAATCACAGCAAGATCTTTTTTGATCCACCTCCTAGAGTAATGCCATAAAAAAGAAAACTAAACAAATGGGACCTAATGAAACGTAAAAGCTTTTGCAAAGCAAAGCAAACTACAAACAAGACGAAAAGACAACCCTCAGAATGGGAGAATATATTTGCAAACGAATCAATGGACAAAGGATTAATCTCCAATATATATAAACAGCTCATGCAGCTCAATATTAAAAAAACAAACAACCCAATACAAAAATAGGCAGAAGATCTAAATAGACATTTCTTCCAAGAAGACGTAGAGATGGCCAAGACGCACATGAAAAGCTGCTCCACATCACTAATTATTAGAGCAATGCAAATCAAAACTACAATGAGGTATCACCTCACACCTGTTAGAATGGGCATCATCAGAAAATCTACAAACAACAAATGCTGGAGAGGGTGTGGAGAAAAGGAACCCTCTTCCACGATTGGTGGGAATGTAAATTGATACAGTCACTATGGAGAACAGTATGGAGGTTCCTTAAAGAACTAAAAATAGAATTACCATATGATCCAGCAACCCACTGCTGGGCATATACCCAGAGAAAACCATAAATCAAAAAGACACATTCACCACAATGTTCATTGCAGCACTATTTACAATAGCCAGGTCATGGAAGCAACCTAAATGCCCACAGACAGACGAATGGATAAAGATGTGGTACATAAATAAAATGGAATATTACTCAGCCATAAAAAGGAATGAAATTGGGTCATTTGTAGAGATGTCGATGGATCTTGAGACTGTCATACAGAGTGAAGTAAGTCAGAAAGAGAAAAACAAATATTGTATATTAACGCATATATGTGGAACCTAGAAAAATGGTACAGATGAACCGGTTTGAAGGGCAGAAATAGAGACACAGATGTAGAGAACAAATGTATGGACACCAAGAGGGGAAAGCCGTGGGGGGGGTGGCGGTGGGAGGAGTTGGGAGATTGGGATTGACATGTATACATTTATATGTATAAAATAGATAACCAATAAGAACCTGCTGTATAAAAAATAAATAAAATAAAATGAAAAATAAATTTTTTTTAAAAATGGAAAAAAGTTATTCCCTTCACATACATGTATTTATATGAATGAATTATTTCCATGCTTATATCTATAAGTACAAAAAAGAGGAATAAAACCTACCTTGAACCAAAAAAGAAAAAAAAAACAGAACCCACCAGTTATACAGATGAAAACCCTATCAGGGCACTTGCTCCAGTGGTAGACAATTCTGAAGTTGGTCAGAGGTGGGGAATCGTCTCCCATGCAGCCAGCAGCCCCCCCCCGCAAGGAGCGTCCTCATTGCAAAGCTGGGGGACCGTGCCGAGGCGTCTGTGAGTAAACGTGAGCTGAGCCCCAGGCCAGCTGCTGCTGAACTGTTCCCACCCTTCCCAGGTAAAACACCTGAATATGTACAAGGACTTGAAAGCCTACAGGAAGGGCCGTGGAGCCACACCAGCGACAGCACGCCGTCCGACTTGGTGCCTGCAGGCCAGCCAGGATTGTCCTGGCCCCGGGCGCTCTTCTGGAAGCTTTCCATTTCCCTGCCTGAGATACCCCTCCTGTCCAGGCCCCCACTGCTTTTCTCCTTCCTCACCTCTGCCCGGGGAGAAATTCCAGCGGCAGTTACGGGTGACACATCCTCTTCTTTAGCAGGTAGCAGCTTGGCAACTCCTGCAGAAAGTCCAGCAGAGCCCACTCACACCAGGCCACCCACAAAGCCGTGGCCCCTCACTCCCACCCACCAGCCCAGCCCCGACACTGCTGACGGGGCAGAGAATATGGCGTCAGGCCCAGCTGCAGGGGCTCTTGCTGCCTGGAGCGGTGTTTATATTGATCTCAACCCAGGCACACCTGGGGAGGGCTGGCCGGCACGGTAAGGCTGCCCAGGCCAGCCAATCATCACCCCTCAGGGGCTCACAGTTGCAGAAAATGGACCTTGCTGAACCGGCCAGGTCCAAGGAACAGGTGTGGGCTCCTGAGTCAGGATAGACAAGGGGCTGCGGCTCTGGCTTGTTTTCTAATCATTTTATCTGGCCCGTGAGTGGGAGACAACTTCAAGAAGACCCTCTCCTAATGAGAGGAACCCAGGAGTCAGGGAGAGGAGGGGTGGTGGGTGGAGACAGAGGCCTGGTGCCCCGGCTGCAGTGGAAGCCTCTGGAAGACCAGGCGGAAGGAGACCACACAGAGTGAAGAGGGTCACAGACGTGTCCCGGAGCTGCTGTTTGTTAGTTCAGGTCCTGCTCTGAGGTGCTCTGTGTCAGCTCTGACCGACAGGTGGGCTGGGGGTGCTCTGCAATGAGGGCTACGTGCACAGTTCCTGTGTGTCCAGCGCTGCCAGGGTACCTGCCCAGGGGAGCTCCGTATCCTGGGAGGGGCCGGACCACGAGAGCCCCATGGGCTGCTGGGTGCCGGCCCAGGTGAGCTCCATATCCTGGGAGGGGCCTGACCACGAGGGCCCTGGGGGGGGGGGGCTGCTGGGGGACCTGCTCAGGTGAGCTCCATATCCTGGGAGGGGCCTGACCACGAGAGCCCCGTGGGCTGCTGGGTTCCTGCCCAGGTGAGCTCCATACCCGGGGAGGGGCCTGACCACGAGGGCCCTGTGTGCTGGGGGGGGGGGGGGGGGGCGTGGCGTGTGTATGAGCGTCCTCTCTGTGCAGCCGGCACAGAGTTGCTTAGCAACTTCCCTGTGGACAGTGCTGGGATGAAATGAGAACCGGGAGATGCCACGGGCCCCCTGAACCCCTGTCCATCTAGAGTGATGAGGTCAGTAGGCAGGTGCTGGCCACTGTGCTGCATGAGGGAGGCCCCACGGGTACCTCTTGTGTCTTCCACCTGACACCACGGAGGCTTCCCTAGGACAGAGCAGACAGCCTGTCTGGGGCAGGTGGGAGCTCCTGGTGACGCTGCAGGGGACATGAGAGGGACGGACCAGGCAGGAGGGGTTGGGAGCCCAGGCAGAGCCATGGGGCTCGGGGCCGAGGGGGCCTTTCTGGGTCTGAGCTGGGAGTGGACGTGCAGGTGGTGAGTGTGATCCAGGAAAGCTGCCCTGGTGACGTGAGGCTGATCGTGCTTCAGTGACAAGCTTCCGGGTGATCCCAGAACAGGATAGTGAGACGGATCCTGTTAGAAGAAGGTAAGTGAGTCCCCCCAGGAGGAGGCTCTGTGAGCTGGCCCCGGGAGGGGGTGAAGGGAGCAGGCGTGGAAGCTGTGGGGAGTGGGCAGTCCCCCTGGGCGGGCGGCGGGTGCAGACCCCACTCCGTGGTCCCACAGCTGTGCTTCCGGCTGGATTACTTGGCTTCTGGGAGCCTCAGCTTCCTGGTCTGCTCCTGGGGTGATGGTAGCATGGACTGACTAGTAATTCACTCAGAACAGGGTAGGAAGGGGTCTAGTGGAAATTCAACAGAACACCGTCAGTATGGGAATCGCAGGCCCTGTTTCCCGCAGGTCTGTCTTCAGGATGGGGAGAGCAAAGCCGAGCAGACTTGCAGCAGAGCCTGGGGACGGGCTCCGTTTGGTGGGTCCCCCTGTTTCCTGCGTCTCGGAAGGAGCAGCTCCAGCGGGCAGTGGCCGGTTCACCGCACACCTGGGAGCATCCAGACCTCAAGGCCCAGCAGCCCCGAGCCCCGTGTCTGGGCCCCCGGGAGGCAGGTGGGACAGGCCGGCGTCCTCCTCGGCCCTCTTCCTGCCCAGAACATTTGGGGTCCGGGCCGTCATTAGGGAGAAGCAGGGATGGGGGTGTCCCATGTGGGAACAGGACACGGAGCACCTTGTGCACGTGGACATCCACACTGGGAATGGGGGTCGGTGGGACGCAGGCACCGGGAGGGGCAGGCGGTGGGCCTGAGGAAGCAGGGCGGGGCCGGGGTTGCTGGGGGGGGGGGCGTGCAAGCTTCGCCTGTGCCGGGCCTCAGACTCCACGGGGCTTCCCTCCCCTGGTCACTGGGCAGGAGGGGCCGAGCAGCGTTGGTGGAGGGACCCCTCGCATTCCCAGGCTCTGCCAGCATCAGCCCTCCAGGTTATGGGTCGGGAAGCCTGAGGGGCGCAGGCCCAGCTGTGCCCACAGGGAGGCCTGGAGGGGTCGGGCGGGAAGCACGGGTGTGGTCTCGCCTGTGCGGAAGCTCCCGAGCCAGTGTCCAGTGGGAGCCCTCACCTCGCACGTGGGTTTCAAGTCCACGGCTCAGATCACCTTCTAGCCGCTTGGTTTGTTTTCTAGACACAAAGTCCTAATATCTCCTATGTCCCCTGCCCGTGAAAAGGCACGTCTCACCTGGCACCAGGTGCTGCCTCTGGTCCCGCCTGACTGGACGCCCAGCAGCCAGTGTCACCACGTCACGACTGTCAGGGGTGTCAGGCATGGGGGGACGAGAGCACACGGTCCAGGCCCACGAGGGGCCGTGCCGTCCACGGAGCCGGTGCTGTGGCTGTAGGTGTGCCCTCCCCACCCCGCGGGCAGAGACCACCGTCCCCTTACAGACTGTTACCAGGTGAAGTCATGTGGACCCTGCTCGGGCCCCAGCCTGCGAGGCGCTCTGCCCCAGCGGGGAAGGTTTCCTTTTTCCATGTGGGTTCAAGTAGGCAAATAACAGAACCAAAGCCGAGACCAACACAGTACAGGCTCTACCCAGTGGCCAAAGAGTGGAGAAGCGGGAACTGAGTTCACAGATCGCCTTCTCGCCTTCCTGGAGAGAGAGGTTTAATTTTAAAGAATAAAGACAAAGGGAGGAGGAGGGAGGCTAGTGATGGGATGAAGAGGCCTTCCGGGGGAAGGGGCGGGGCTTCTTCCAAGGGGCTGGGGTACCACTTCCTTTTACCCGTTTCTGGTCCTTCATGTCCAGCCATGGCCGCCGGTGGGTGTGTCACCTAATATGCCGATATAGTAAATTCAACACGTGATGAGACTCGGGGTCTGTTGGAGGTCACATTCGTTGCCATCCTGGTCCCAGCTGGGTCCATCTGTTTGTTTCTGGCTTCCTTTCTTACCTCTGGACCCCTTCACTTAAATACTTAGGTGAACTGCTGCTGAAGGTGGGGGTGCAGGACAGCCCTGTGAAAGGTGGGTGCACGGGGCTTGAGCAGGGCCTGGAGCAGCTCTGACAACAAGAGGAGGCTGAGATGGGCGGTCAGTCTGACGCCCGCACTGGGACCTGTGGTCGGCGTGCGGAGGTGGTCACCCGGGGGCATGTGTCAGGGAAGGTTCTCGGTGTTCACACAGAAGATGTGGACGTGGGCCCAGATGCAGAGCTGCCTGCAGACGCTGCTACAGAAACCCCCGATTCTTTCCTGAGAAAACTGGTGGGCGGTCATTCAGGCAACAGGGCAAACTGCTTGCTCTGGAGGCTCTTGTGGGGAAGTGGGGACTTAGCAGGGGCTCAGCCTGCATAACCCCAGAAGCCCTCCCAGGACAGCTCCAGAGCCACTTCTGGAATGGCAAGGAGAAGTGGGTCTTCCACCTACTAGACGTGGAGGAGAGGGCTGGGGTCTGCAGGGCCGCCCTCACCTTCAGGTACCGACTGGGAGGCTCACAGGAGCCGGCACATGCTTGTGACTTGTGTCCTCACAGCTGACATGGGTCACAGCACACAGTACGGATGCCCGGGGGGGAGGGCCCCTGCTCCGGTCACCTCGTGACCCGTCATGCCCCCTCCTTCCCTCGAGGGTCTCTAGGGTGTCTCTTCCCCCAGCGACAAGGGCAGAACCATTACAGTTACCCGCACCCCCGTGACCCCAGGGAAGCTCACTAGAGACTTGGCACCCGGCTGGGGGCTGGTCACGTGGTGTGCTCTTCCCTCACCCTCCAAAATGCCGGTGCCCAGAAGGGGAGCCGGGGTTCAGCATGAACCACATGGTTTGTGCACACAGCACAGGCGCAGGGGGCTGCCCCTAACGGGAGGCGGGAGGGTTTAGATCAGCCAGGGAGCTGCTCACCAGCTGCATTAGCTTCCCGAGGCAGCTGTGACAAACGACCACAGAGGCTCAGAGCAACAGAAACCTGTCCTCTCTCAGTCCCGGAGACCAGACGTCTGAGGTCAAGGTGTCCCAGGCCCGCGCTCCCTCCGGAGGCTCCAGAGGAGGGTCCTGCCTGCCTCTTCCAGCTTCTGGGGGCTCCACGCGTCCCTGGGCTTGTGGCCGCATCCCTCCTGTCTCTGCCTCCATCTTCACATGGTGTCTCCTGTGTGTCTATGTCTCTCCTCTAGTCCCTTAGAAGGACACTGTCACTGATTCAGGGCCACCTGGATCCAGGATGACCTCATCTCCAGATCCGTAACTAACTGTACCTGCAGAGACCCTACTTCCAAATAAGGTTCTTTTCTCAGATTCTGGGAGCCATGACGTGGACATAACTTTTGGGGGGACCCCCCCATTCAACCCACCATAGCACCCAGTTCCCAGATGCTAGCCGACCTTCCTCAGGACAGCATCAGGCTGGTGATGTTCTGTCTTTCTGCACGGAGTTGTCTCTTGTTTCTTGTGGTAACAGTGAGGTTGGGTGGGGGCGCTTCTGGCTGACCTCCCGGTCATTCCAGGGACCACGCTGACGTGTCCTTCCCGGGAGGGTGCGAGCACGGCCAGGGCTCCCTGGGAATACTCCACACAGACCGCTCGGTGGTCAGACACCTGCATGGGCTGGACCAGTCCCTGGCACCTTCTACCACATCCACAGCCTGGTGGACTCTGTGCGGGCCTATGACCAGGAGGTGTGGACCGGCAGGATCGGTGGGAGCCCTCCTGCCTGCCATGTGGCCTCCAGCCCACCACAGACCCTCCAGTCCTGCCATGGACACCCCCATCGCATTAACCCCCAAGAGGCCTTCTGGGAGGGGTGAGAACTTGGCCATGAAGAAGACAGGGCAGGCCCTAACTGCAGCAGGTGGAGGCAAGGACTGGGGGTGCTTGGCTATTTGTCCCCCAAAGACCCAGGATGTGGGCTCTGACTTGATGGGTCCACCTCCACCTGGGCTCACCTGGGGGGTCGCTGCAGGGAGAGCGTGTCCTTGGGTGATTTTCCAACTCTCCCCACCCCCAGCTTCACCCTCTGGGCCCCCCTGGCCCCATTAATAGTCTTTAAATAGTGTCTCTCACCCATCAGGCCTGCGTGGGAGATTTTAATATTGTGCGGGAGTCCAGCGACCAGCGCCCATGTGTCCTGTGTGTCCTGGGAGGGGAGGGAGCCTCGCTCTCACATTCCTGCCCCAGTGCACCTGGGGTCGGGGGCAGCAGACCCAGGCTCTGTTCCGGCAGAAGCTCCCTTTCTGTGAACAGGTCTTCCCCCACTCCCGTTATCCTCACTGGAGACTCAGGAGGCCACAGCATCGGGGCACCTCCAGCACCAGGACCCCACCCTAGGGAATCTCTCAAGAGCAGGGACCAGGCCTGCAGGCGGAGGGGAGGAGGGAGCCGGCCGCTTCAGGATCCCCAGGGCTAGGAAGCCTCCTACGCAGGAGGGCCTTGGACTCAGCTTAACTACCACCCGGGGTCTCCCACCCCTCCCCTGGTAGGGGGGCCCTTCAGATGCCAGGGCCCCAAGATCCTCCCCACCGACTTCTGCCCCCAACTGCAAAGTCGGGGACCCAGAGACCCCGGCTTCTTTTTTCTTGCTCCCAGAATTCCCTGAAGCTGTTACACCCAGGGTTTATTATGGTGAAGGATGCAAGTTAAAATCAGCGAGGACAGGGGGACGAGCGGGGTCCAGCCTCCTCGGCTGTGGCAGCCCAGGGAAGCCCACCTGAGTCCTGAAGTGCAGGGTTTATTGGGGTCTATCACGTCAGTGTGGGGACCACCATGTGCCTGACCTTGGCCTCCAGCCCCCGGGAGACCCAGGAAGCCCCACTGTGTATCACGCCGTCAGCACAGACCAGCCTGGAGCGAGACCCACGGTGCACGGAGACTCCCATCAGACTCAAGGTGACCTCTGGAGCCAGGACAGAAGCCTGGCCTGTCTGTGCGCAGGTGAACCCACACTGCACATGCCCTGGTGCAGTGCCCATTCCGTGGGGTCAGCATGGGAGCACGCGGGTCAGCCAGTGTCTGTGTCTCTCAGCCTGTGACCACAGACCACACTGCCCTGCTCTGCTCACAAGAGCGAGGCCAATGGAGGGACAACAGGGGTGGGAACAAAGCCGGGTCACGGTCCGGCTGGGCGAGAAAGGGTCCAAGGAGCGAGAACCCGGCTGCCCTCGCCTGGTGAGCCGAGAGCTGACGTCCACCCTGTGGGCAGCCCCTCTCCCCACGTCCCGAGGGAAGGCTGCCTTTCCTGCACCCTGGGCCAGGGTCATGCCTGTGTATACAGCAGGACGCACAGCAGTGCACGCAGCAGGCCTGACGCCTGCCCTTGCCATGGACTTGGGGGCTTGGTGAGGGTGGAACATCCCGACAGGACACGGGCCGACCCCGGGGAGGAGGTAGGGGTGAAGCGTTTGGGAGTCTGGAGGGGATCCTCACCTGTCTGCACAGGTGGACTGAGGACACAGACCAAGGGTGGGCAGGCGGGGAGCCCACGAAGGGTCCTGGGTCATCCCTGAGCCTGGAGGAGGGGTGTGGAGCTGGGGGTGACGGCGGTGGGGACGAGGGGCTGATCACAGGACAGTGCGGAGACAGAGCATCCGAGGCAGCGGGGAAGGTGAAGACTGTGCCCGACGGCAGGACGGAGAGACCAGCAGGCGGCGCTGCAGGCGCGGGGAGCAGGGCTGCTCCCTGCAGGGCAGCGCCAGAGCCCCGCACCGCTGGAAACCACGCAGTGTCCAGACAGAACCCCAGAGGATGGGGGGCCATATGGGCAGGAAGAGTTTGGAAAAGTCACCTTATCTCCACATGTCCTGGGGGAGGGGTCCCCGCTCCAGCCTCGTTCCTTAGAGTCTCCCCACCTGGGGAAGTCAGCACACTCAACAGCCGGTCGTGCACGGCTTGGAATTTGTCCGGAGGATGAAGGGGAAGGGGGGAGAGAATGAGAAACAAGCTCTATGTGTTTGGACGGCACATGCCACTCTAATTTCCCATCAGGAAGAGGAATTTCCCAAAGGCTCAGGCCGCCCCCGTAACCAGAATGGGGCTTGAAGCGATCCTGCCACCTTGTGGCCGGTTCCAGAAACATGTTGAAGACAGGTGCTCAGGGGCACTGCAATCCACAACGCCTGCAGGGCTGTAAATGACAACTATGGTGGGAAAATGTCTTGGGGTAAGTAATTGAAAAGAACTTGAAAACAAGGCAGAATTGCAGGAACCGGATTGCAAGACGTAGACTGGACTCGCCGTTAAAGCACATGAAAGGTGCTCAACATTGCCTACGGGTCAGTTGGCCAAAAAGTCCGTAAAGGTGTAAATCCATACGCCCTTGTGCCAACCAAACATGCGGGAAATACAAATCAACACTACAAAGATGCATCGCTTTTCCCCAGTCAGAATGGCCGTCCTCACAAAGTGTAAAAACCAGAAATGGAGGAGAGGACGTGGAGAAAAGGGAACCCTGCTGCGCTGATGGTGGGAATGTCAACTGCTAACAGCCACCCTGGAGAAGGGTATGATGTTTCCTAAAAATTCTAAAAAACAGAGCTATAGGGACTTCCCTGGTGGCGCAGTGGTTAAGAATCCAACTGCCAATGCAGAGGACACGGGTTCGAGCCCTGGTGCGGAAAGATAACACATGCCGCGGAGCAACTAAGCCCGTGTGCCACGACTACTGAGCCTGTGCTCTAGAGCCCATGAGCCACAACTACTGAGCCCATGTGCCACAAGTACTGAAGTCCAACGCCTAGAGCCTGTGCTCCGCAAGAAGAGAAGCCAGTGCAATGAGAAGCCCAGGCACTTCAACGAAGAGTAGCCCCAACTTGCTGCAACTAGAGGAAGCCCACGTGCAATAACAAAGACCCAACACAGGCAAAAAAAAAGAATTAATTTAAAAAAATAGAGCTACAGAGCATACGGCACCTCCAGTCCTGGGTGTATATCTCGGGATAACCATAAATCCATAGGACACAGGAACTTCAACTATTAGTGCAGCCCTTTTGCAGGAGCCTTGACTTGGAAACAATGTAAATGTCCTTGGAAGGAAAAAATGGATAAAGAAGATGTGGTACTTCTGTACAATGGAATATTACTCAGCCATGAAATCAATGAAATAAGGCCAGTTGCAGCAACTCAGGCGGACTTAGGTACGATCGTTCTAAGTGACATAAGTCAGACACAAAAAGACACTTAGCATAAGATATCACTTATAGGTGGAATCTAAAAATGGCTACACATGAACTAAATTACAAAACAAACAGTCACACATTTAGAAAACAAACTTATGGCTGCTAAAGGGGAAAGGTGGGGTGGGGTGAGGCATAAACCAGAGGGTTGAAATTAGCACAGATACCGTTCCAAAGACCAAATAGGTAATCGACAAGACCTCCTCTATAGCTCAAGGAACTGGACTGGGCACACTCTAGTCACCAGAAAAGAATATGTACGACTGGTAAGAATGTGAAAAAGAATTTATGGATGTCTCTCTGTAAGTGAATCAAGTGGATGTGCAGCAGCAAGAAAGACAGCATGGAAAATCAGCTACACCTCGTTATAAAAATAAATTACCAAAAAAAACAAACCACAGGGAGAAACCGTTACAAAATTCGTTCAGGGGCTGTGATGAAACCTGCATTGACCCCATCTAGATCCACAGCTAGACGGGACAAGAGCAGAGGGCTCAGTCTCTGTCTCTAGGTTTACAGTCTAATGCTAGCTCAAGTCATTGTACCTCTGTTCATACACTGCTGATTATTTTCAACAAACCACAAAGATATCGGCGTTTTATATTTACTATTTGGTGCTTGAAGTGGAGTACCAGGCAGCATCTTGAGTATATTAATCCAGGCTGAGCTATGCTAACCTGGAGAGCTACTTGCAGATGCCCAAATCTTTAACGTAGTCATAACAGTCCTTGCACTTGTAATAATATTCTCTACAGTTGTACCCATTATGATTGCAGGGTTTGAAAACAGACTTGGGCCACTAATAACTGGGGCACCTGAGGTAACATTTCCCCAAATAAAGCATATAAACTTTTGACTATTTCCCCCATCATTCTTACTCCTACTCATATCACCAATAGAAGCTGGTTCTGGCACAGGTGGAACCGTGTATTCAGCTCTAGCCTGCAGTGTGGCCCACGCAGGAGCCTCTGTCGACCTAACCATTTCCTCCTTACATTTAGCAGGTGTCTCTTCAATTCTTCCTGCTATTTCTTGTATCACTATAGTCTTTAATCCAAAACCAGCAGTCGTATCCCAATACCAAACACCATTATTAGTTTAATCTTCCCCAGCTATAGCCATATTACTATAATTACCACGCTCAGTCCGAGCAGCCAGGATTGCCATACTGTTAAGAGACAGAAATCTCAACACTACCTTCTTTGACGCTGCAGGGGGAGAGCGAATCCTATACCAGCACCTATTCTGATTCTTTGGTCACCCTGAAGACTGTGTTCATGGCCTACCAGGCTTTGTTATAAACTCACATATCATTACATACTATTTAGGACGAAAAGTGCCTTTCAGCTCTTTGGGGATAATATGAGTCATGTCCACCGGCTTTTTAGGATTTCTCTTGTGGGCCCATCTTATATTTACCATAGGGACAGCTGTCGACTCAGTAGCATACTGTGTATCAGCTACCGTAATTACTTCTATCCCTACAGGAGTAAAAGTATCTAGCCGATTAGCAACTCTTCTTTTAATTTTTTTTTTTTTTTTGCAGTACACGGGCCTCTCACTGTTGTGGCCTCCTCCCGTTGCAGAGCACAGGCTCCGGACGCGCAGGCCCAGCGGCCACGGCCCACGAGCCCAGCTGCTCCGCGGCATGTGGGATCCCCCCGGACCAGGGCACGAACCCACGCCCCCCGCATCGGCAGGCGGACTCTCAACCACTGCGCCACCGGGGAAGCCCCTTTTTTTTTTTTTTTTTTTGGCTGCGTTGGGTCTTCGTTAATGCACGCCGGCTTTCTCTGGTTGCGGTGAGCGGGAGCTACTCTCTGTCGCTGTGCACGGGCTTCTCATGGCAGTGGCTTCTCTTGCTGCAGAGCACAGGCTCTAGGTGCGTGGGCTTCAGTAGTTGTGGCTCACGGGCTCTAGAGCGCAGGCTCAGTAGTTGCGGCGCACGGGCTTTTTGCTCTGCAGCATGTGGGATCTTCCTGGACCGGGGATCGAACCCGTGTCCCATGCATTGGCAGGCCTATTCTTAACCACTTCGTCACCAGGGAAGTCCCTGATCAGCAACTCTTCACGGAGGTAATATTATATGAGCTCCCACTCTATTATGAGTTTTAGGCTTTATTTTCCTTTTTACAGTAGGTGGTTTGACAGGAATCATCTTAGCCAACTCATCCCCGGACATTGTCCTCCAGGATACACACTATGTAGTAGCACACTTCCATGACGCAGTGTCCATGGGAGCAGTCTTCACTATTATAGGAGGCTTCCTACACTGATTCCCACAATTCTCAGGTTATACACTTAACTCAGCATGAGCAAACAGTCACGTCACAGGTATATTTGTCGTAGTAAATACGACTTCCTGCAGCACTTCCTTGGCCTCTCAGGGATGTCACTACGTTAGTCTGAGTACCCTGAGACACACACAACATGAAATATTTTGTCTTTAGGCTCATTCATCTCAGTAGCAGCAGTAATGCTAATAATCTTCATACTTTGAAAAGCATTTGCATCTAAACAAGAAGTCTCAGCAGTGGAAACTGCTACTACTAACCTAGAATGGTTACACGGATGCCCTCCACCATATCCTATGTTTGAAGATCCTACCTATGTAAATGTAAAATAAGGAAGGACTCAAGTCCTTTTCAACCAGTTTCAAGCCAACACCATGACAATTATGTCTTTCTCAATAAATGAGACAGAAGTTAAAAGTGCTGTAACTTTGTCAAAGTTAAATCCTAGGCTGAATTCCTATATATCAAAAGGCACATCAATTTCTTCTAGGCTCTCAAGATGCAACATCACCCATTATGGAAGAACTTTTACATGTTCATCATCACACATTAATAGTTATTTTTAAAATAAGTTCTCTAGTCCTCTATATTACTTCACTAATATTAACAACTAAACTACCTCATATACATACAATAGATGCACAGGTAGAGAAAATGTGAACAATTTACCAGCCATTATTGTCATCTTAGCTGCTCTATCATCATTGTGAACCCTTTACATGATACATGAAAGCAATAACTCTTCCCAAACCATACAAACTATGGGTCAGTAATGATACTGAAGCTGCAAATACACAGATTATGAAGATTTTAACGTTGACTCCTCTGTAATCCCCACATCAGAGCTAAAACCAGGAGAATAATGACTAATAGAAGTCAACAACCCAGCAGTATAGAGATAGTCACTGAATATTAGTTAGTTTCATCTGAAATTGTTGTACACCACTGAGCTGTTCCTTCTCAGGCCGAAAAAGAGCTGCTATCCCAGGACGCCTAAATTAAAGAATCCTAATTCCGACAGGACCAGGCCAATGTTGTGGACAAGAGAGCTCATTTTCCTGAGTTCAAAGACAGCACAGAGGGATATGGCTGAGATATGGGGTGAGTCTGGAGCCCATGGGGATGCACTGTCCAAGCTCCAGGATAGGAATGGGGCCTCTGGGGTCCCAGGCCACCCACCATGCCCGCCCGAGCAGCATCTTGGCAACGTTCCCTGTCAGTGATGAGGCAGCCCTAGCACTTGTCACGCCCCAATGCTGTGTCCTATGTGGGCCCCATGCTCTTGGGACCACACCCACACTCTGCAGGTCCATGCTGCAGGGTCCTTCATGCCTCAGGAGTAGAGACCACACAGCAAGCAGCTCGCTCCGCAACCAGCAGGAGGAGGGGAGGAGAGCAGGGGCACCAGGGGAATCTCACTCAGACAACACCCCAGGGGTGCCAGCGGGGCCAGTGATGATGCAGATGAGGCCCAGGACAAGAGGTGGAACCAGAGGGCCCAAAAGGCAGCTGGTCAGGTCCTGGGTCACCTGCACGCCGGACACCTTTGTCCCTCATACACCCCCTTCCTCATACACCCTCTCCTTAAATACAGATGCTTCAGATGCAAACAGGTAGAACTTCAGACTGAAAGTCAGCTCTTCCAAAGTGACCCGTCAGCAAACACTGCAGGATTCCACTCCAGTGGGTGCCCTGGAGTCGACAACTCAGGAACTGAAGTGGATATCGGTGCCAGGGGCAGTGGGAGGGAATGGGGAGTGAGACTTTCATGGTTGTGGAATTTTGGTTTTGCAAGATGAAAAGTTCTAGGAATGGTGGTGATGGCTCCACGAGAAAGTGAATAGATCTGATGCCTCAGAAACGTGCACTTAAAATGGTGACGATGGTAAAGGGATGTGACGTGTGTTTTACTTCACTTCAAATAAATTCCTAAAATACTGTCTTGTTAATTGAGATTCCATTTCGACTCCCCTTCACAAATGTCGGAGGCCCAGACACAGTCCCCCACCTGAGGGACCACCATGGTACCCTCACATGGCACATGGGGTCCATTCTTAGGGGGGCCTAGTCTGTGCTCACCTGACCTCTGTCCAGGGGGACCCAGGCAGTGGTGACCCCCATAGATTAGATATATGATATGCTATGATATTAATATTATACCATCAAGCATTGTCTCTCACCAGAACACAGAGCAGCAACCCACTCAAACATGCCTGACCTCATATGAATGTGACAAGATTAAGAGAAGAAAAGGAAGCACTGGTTAATCAGGGCAACACCCTTAATTCAGATGTTGGAAATCTCAAAGGGGACAAGACACACTGCAGGCAAAGAGCACATATGTGGTCTCCCCGTACATGTGATCCTGACCCATGCAGATATGGTGAGACTCACACAATCCCCACACCCTTTACCTGGGGTCGCACATCCACATTCACCACGGTGACCCCACCTCCTCAGACCCTGCACCTAAAGTCACACGTTCTCTCTCAACAGGTGACCCCCTCCTCCCCAGACTCCCCCACCTGGGTTCACACATGTATAGTCTCCAGGGTGACCTCACCTCCCCAGACACCCCCAACTGGGGTCAAACGTGCACATCCCCAGGGTGACCCCACCTTCCCAGACCCTGCACCTGGGGTCACATGTCCCCTTGGTCAGGATACCCTGGCTCTGCTGGTGGCTCCCCTAATATGGAAACAATCTGGGTTCCTGGGACCTTCTGGGATTGGAAAAAGTGGCAGATGGGTCTCCTCTCCCCACGCTTGTCCCAGAGAAGTCCTCCTCTTTTCACTTTGGTTCTGTTGATTTTACCTGTGTTTAAAGCTTTCATGCTAGAGATGAACACACTACTTGGTTCTGGCAGGCTCAGTCCTTTCTTGTCTCACATACTTGTTGAGAAAACTCACAGGACAGCAGGGCTGAAAGCCGAGGGGCAGCTCTGGACGCTGCTGAGTAGGGACGGTAGACTGGAAGGAGAGCTCAGCAGCAGCCTCACCTGTTGCCCATCAGCCTTTTGCCCAATCTGCTTGCCCTGCAATCAGTTCACCAGGTAAACCTGCCTCCCTATGCACCATGCACGTGCTGGTGAATTGGAATAATTTCCAGGTAGCCCTCCTGAGGATTCTCCACGAGCCCCAGGGAAGGTGAACCTTGCAGGGATAAATACTAAGGCCCCGACCATAGCACTGACCCTTGGGAGGGCCAGGTAACCACACTCAGAGGAGTGGCTGTTACCTAGACAAGCCCACCTCAGCTCCAGACCCCAGACATCTAAGCACTGACCTTCAGATGCAGGCACGGAGCTTCCCAGTACTGAGGCCAGGCCGGGTTTCTACCCAGGTTCCCATAGTCCTAGCATACACAGAACATGGTTAGGTCTCAATCTTCTTATTATAGACAATACATGGTCAGCTCTAAGAATAATCAGTAGACAGGACATGCAGAGGTCTAAATCTTCCATGTAGACAGAACTTGACCATGTTTAAACTAGCTTAGGGTAACTCATAGGAGGTACAGGTCACATACATGGGTCTCTCATCTTTGGACACCCACATCAGGAAACTGATCAAGATCTTTGTCATTAAACATTTCAACAGGCAAAAAAAAATGTTACCAATATCTCTGGTCAGGGTCCACGGGTGAGCCATGAACTTCTTGTAGAGCAGCCCAGTCTCCTGCAAGGACAGACAAGAAGTGGACTGATTCCAGCCTCCGAGGCTTCCAGAAGGAGGTGGCTGCACTGGAAGCCCAGGCAGGACAGTCCTGCATGGTCCGGGCCGGGAGATCCGGTCTGTCCATTCTACTGGCCGATTCTGGGTGGGGCGGGAGATCCGGTCTGTCCATTCTACTGGCCGATTCTGGGTGGGGCGTTCAGGGCCACTGAGAACCCTGCACTCAGGTCCTGCTTCCCTGCAGTGTGTGTGTGTGTGTGTGTGTGTGTGTGTGTGTGTTTGTAGAAGGGGCGGTGGCTGACGGCTCCTATGGCTCCCAGTCAGGTGACCTCATGCCCTGGGGCTGACACCCAGCACGGGCACCAAGCTGTCTTCAAGGGGAGACACGGGGAGAGGTTGGGGCACAGAAGCCGTTGGAGAGGAGAACCCACTGTGGAACTCCTTGCACATTGGCTCATCCCCACCCAGGGAACCGCCTGCCCATCGTGGGCCCCATGTCACCCCCCAGCCCCCCACCCCCGAGGGCAGGGTGCCTGCTCTTTCAAAAGCACAGGGTCTCACATGAAGAAGACCCAGTGGGGGCTGTCACCCCCCCCACTCCTGATGCTGAGTTCGGGAGAATGCACCCCCTTGACTGGGCAATGGGACCCTGTGAGGAATGGCGGCCCCATCCAAGTTGGGGCCTGGTTGAGAGATGGGAACACAGGAGCCAAGTTCAGGGCCTGGAGGCCAGGTCAACAGGAGGGACACCCCAGGCCCTGGTCGGGCTTTTCCACTGTGACATTGTAGCTTATAGGGACCTGGGACAGGTGACTGAATGTAATCGAGGCCTCAGCTGGACCCTGAATGGGGCTGAAATAAGGTGTGAAGGATGTTACTAAGACAGTGACAGTCATTGGAAGACAGGCTCTGTGTCAGGACATCCTGTTCCATCCATTTAAATCCCTGAGATCTGTGATACATTAAACAAGATGGACTTAACTGATATTTATAGGACATTCCATCCAGAAACAACAGAATACACTTTCTTCTCAAGTGCTCATGGAACATTCTCCAGGATAGATCATATCTTGGGTCACAAATCAAGCCTTGGTAAATTTAAGAAAATTGAAATCATATCAAGCATCTTTTCCAACCACAACACTATGAGATTAGAAATAAATTACAAGGCAAAAAAGGCAAAAACACAAAGACATGGAGGCTAAAAATACGTTACTAAATAACCAAGAGATCACTGAAGAAATCAAAGAAGAAATTTAAAAATACATAGAAACAAATGACAATGAAAACATGACGACCCAAAACCTATGGGACGCAGCAAAAGCAGTTCTAAGAGGAAAGTTTATAGCAATTCAAGCTCACCTCAAGAAACAAGAAAGATCTCAAATAAACAATCTTACCCTACACATAAAACAACTAGAGAAAGAAGAACAAAGAAAACCCAAAGTCAGTAGAAGGAAAGTAATCATAAATATCAGAGCAGAAATAAATGAAATAGAAATGAAGAAAACAATAACAAAGATCAATAAAACTAAAAGCTGGTTCTTTGAGAAGATAAACAAAATTGATAAACCCTTAGCCAGACTCATCAAGAAAAAAAGGGAGAGGATACAAATCAATAAAATTAGAAATGAAAAAGAAGAAATCACAAGTGACACTGCAAAAATACAAAGGATTATAAGAGACTACTACGAACAACTATATGCCAATAAAATAGACAACCATGAAGAAATGGACAAATTCTCGGAAAGGTACAATTTTCCAAGACTGAACCAGGAAGAATTAGAAAATATAAACAGACCTATCACAAGTAATGAAATTGAAACCGTAATTAAAAATCTTCCAACAAACAAAAGTCCAGGACCAGATGGCTTCACAGGCGAATTCTATCAAACATTTAGAGAAGAGTTAATACCAATCCTTCTCAAACTCTTCCAAAAAAATTTCAGAGGGAGAAACACTCCCAAATTCATTCTATGAAGCCACCATCACCCTGATACCAAAATCAGAAAAATATATCACCAAAACAAAGAATATTATAGACCAATATCACTGAGGAACATAGATGCAAAAATCCTGAACAAAATACTAGCAAACAGAATCCAACAGCACATTAAAAGGATCATACACCATGATCAAGTGGGATTTATTCCAGGGATGCAAGGATTCTTCAATATACACAAATCAATCAATGTTATACACCACATTAACAAATTAAGGAATAAAAACCATATGATCATCTCAATAGATGCAGAAAAAGCTTTTGATAAAATTCAACACTGATTTATGATAAAACCTCTCCAGAAAATGGGCATAGAGGGAACTTATCTCAATGTAATAAAGGCCATATATGACAAACCCACAGCAAGCATCACACTCAACAGTGAAAAACTGAAAGCATTTCCACTAAGATCAGGAACAACACAAGGACGTCCACTCTCGCCACTCTTATTCAACATAGTTTTGGAAGTCCTAGCCACAGCAATCAGAGAAGAAAAAAATAAAAGGAATACAAATTGGAAAAGAAGAAGTAAAACTCTCACTGTTTGCAGATGACATGATGCTATACATAGAAAATCCTAAAGCTGCCACCAGAAAACTACTAGAACTAATCAATGAATTTGGTAAGGTTTCAGGATACAAAATTAACGCACAGAAATCCCTGGCATTCCTATACACCAACAACGAAAAATCAGAAAGAGAAATTAAGGAAACACTCCCATTTACCATTGCAACAAAAAGAATAAAATACCTAGGAATAAACCTGCCTAAGAAGGCGAAAGACTTGTACTCAGAAAACTATAAAACACTAATGAAAGAAATCAAAGAAGACATAAACAGATGGAGAAATATAGCATGTTCTTGGATTGGAAGAATCAATATTGTGAAAATGACTGTACTACCCAAAGCAATCTACAGATTCAGTTCAATCACTATCAAACTACCAATGGCATTCTTCACCATTGAATTAGAACAAAAAATTTTACAGTTTGTATGGAAACACAAAAGACCCCAAACAGCCAAAGCAATCTTGAGAAAGAAAAACGGAGTTGGAGCAATCAGGCTCCCTGACTTCAAACTATACCCACAAAGCTACCGTAATTAAGACAGTATGGTACTGGCACAAAAAAAGAACTATAGATCAATGGAACAGGATATAAAGCCCAGAGATAAACCCATGCACATATGGTCACCTTATCTTTGATCAAGGAGGCAAGAATACGCAATGGAGAAAAGACCACCTCTTCAATAAGTGGTGCTGGGAAAACTGGACAGCTACATGTAAAAGAATGAAATTAGAAAACTCCCTAACACCATACACAAAAATAAACTCCAAATAGATTAAAGACTTAAATGTCAGACCAGACACTATAAAACTCTTACAGGAAAACATAGGAAAAACAGTCTTTGACATAAACCACAGCAAGATCTTTTTTGACCCACCTCCTAGAGTAACAGAAACAAAAACAAAAATAAACAAATGGGACTTAATTAAACTTAAAAGCTTTTGAATAGCAAAGGAAACCATAAACAAGACAAAAAGACAACCCTCAGAATGGGAGAAAATATTTGCAAATGAAACAACAAAGGATTAATCTCCAAAATATACAAACAGCTCATGGAGCTCAATAATCAAAAAAACAAATAACCCAATCCAAAAACAGGCAGAAGACCTAAATAAACATTTCTCCAAGGAAGACATACAGATGGCCAAGAGGCACATGAAAAGATACTCAACATCACTAATTATTAGAGAAATACAAATCAAAACTACAATGAACACCGATTAGAATGCCCATTATTTAAAAATCTAGAAACAGTAAATGCTGGAGACGGTGTGGAGAAAAGGGAACCCTCCTGCACTGTGGGTGGGAATGTAAATTGATACAGCCACTATGGAGAACACTATGGAGGTTCCTTAAAACACTACAAATAGAACTACCATACAACCCAGCAATCCCACTACTGGGCATATACCCTGAGAAAACCATAATTCAAAAAGAGTCATGTATCACAATGTTCACTACAGCTCTACTTACAATAGCCAGGACATGAAAACAACCTAAGTGTCCATCGACAGACAAATGGGTAAAGAAGATGTGGCACATATATACAATGGAATATTACTCAGCCATAAAAAGAAACAAAAATGACTTATTTGTAGTGAGGTGGATGGACCTAGAATCCGTCCTACAGAGTGAAGTAAGTCAGAAAGAGAAAAACAAATACCATATGCTAACACATATATATGGAATCTAAAAAAAAGGGCTTCCCTGGTGGCACAATGGTTGAGAGTCCACCTGCCGGTGCAGGGGACACGGGTTCGTGCCCCGGTCCGGGAAGATCCCACGTGCCGCGGAGCAGCTGGGCCCGTGAGCCATGGCCGCTGAGCCTGCATGTCCAGAGCCTGTGCTCTGCAACGGGAGAGGCCACAACAGTGAGAGGCCCGCATACCACAAAAAAAAAAAAAAAAAAAAAAGGAAAAGAAAAACAAATGGTTCTGAAGAACCTAGGGGCAGGACAGGAATAAAGACACAGACATAGAGAATGGACTTGAGGACACAGGGTGGGAGGGAGAAGCTGGGGTGAAGTGAGAGTAGCATCGACCTATACACACTACCGAATGTAAAATAGCTAGCTAGTGGGAAGCAGCCGCATGGCACAGGGAGGTCGGCTCGGTGCTTTGGGATGACCTAGAGCGGTGGGAAGCGGAAGGTGGGATAGGGAGCGTGGGAGGGAGGCTCCAGAGGGAGGCTGTATGGGGGCATGTGTGTGCATATGGCTGATTCACTTTGGTGTATGACAGAAACTAACACAGTACAGTGAAGCAATTATAGTCCAATAAAGATGCATCAAAGAAAAATTAACCAAGGATGTGAAAGCACACTGAAAAATGTAAAACACTGAAGAAAGGAACTGAACAGACACAAATAAATGGAAAGCTATCATTTAGTGGATGCAAAGAATACCGTTTAAATGTCCGTTCTACCCAAAACAATGTTCAAATTCGAAGCAAGCCTGCTCAAAACTCCAATGGCATTTTTCACAGAAACGGAACAAACATTCCTAACATTTGTGTGGAAACACAAATGACCCTGAATAGCCAAAGGGATTCTGAGAAAGCAGAACAGGCTGGAGGCGTCTCCCTGCCTGATTTCACTCTACATTATGAAGCTGCAGTCCCCAAAAAGTGTGGAACTGGCACAAAAACAGGCGCACGGACCAGAGGAACAGAGCAGAGAGCCCAGGAATCAACCTACAGGTATGTGGTCGGTTAATTCACAAGAAAGGAGCCAAGAACACACACCAGGGCAAGGACAGTCCCCTCAATAAACGGTGCTGGGAAAACCAGACGCCACGCGCCAAAGAACACCACTGCGCTCTGTCTACACCACACACCGAAGGGGCCAAAACCCAGTTTTCCACATCAAGCCCTTCCTCTCCTGGGTCCTCTGAAGACAGACACCCGCAGCAGCCAGCCACGCACAGGAACCTTCGGCCCGCTTTTCCTCACCTTCTCCCTCAGCGGCATCACCTCCCGGCGGGTCCTGAGGAGACCAGGCTCCTGTCTGCATGAACTGGACCCCACGGTGTCCCAAAGCTGAAGCCCCAGCGGGTCCTGAGGAGAGCCGGCTTCTGTTAGTGTGGACTCGACCCCGGCTTGTCCCGAAGCCCGGCCATCAGCGTGGCCTCAGCCCCACGTGTCCCAGAAGCCAAAGCCCCAGCGGGTCCTGAGGTGGCAGGGCTCCCATCATTTGCGCATGGCGCCAAGTCCGCAGGCAGAACGGGCCTTCCCGCGGTGGGCCAGGGAGGCGGGCTCGCGTTCCCTGCCAGCCAATGGGAACGTGCAGACCAAGCCACCTCCCAGTTCAGCGGAGGCTCCGCCCCTGAGGGCACTTCCGCTGCATCCACTAAACTGTGGAAATTCAGACTGAAATACAGTCAAGTATCCCATGACTTCTCCAAAATAGTTAAGGAACAATTAACTGGAAACTGTATGAAATGAAATGACTGTAGACACAAACTTTAAAACTTACACCAAATTCATGCAAATTTATTATCAGACATTTAAAATGCAAAGCTATCAAAATTACGTAGAAACACAGAAGAAAATCTACATGACATTGGGTTTGGTCTGTAGACACACAAACAGCCAATCCACAAAAGAAAAAAATGTCGTGGACTTTATAAAAACTAAAGATTTCTGCTCTGAAACACCTTATTCAGAAAGTCAAAAGACAAGCCACAAACTGGGAGAAAAATATTTGTAAACCACATATCCGATAAAGAATTTGGACTAAAAACAGGCAAAGAGTTCTAAAACAATCCCATTTTTAAAAAATGGGTTAGGATTTGAACAAGACACCTGGCCGAAAAAGATATACAGATAGTAAAAATCATACAAAAATATCATATACTATTAGGGAATTACAAATTAAAATCATGAGATATCACAGCACACCTATTAGGATTGCTAAACTCCAAAAATATGACAATATCAATTGCTGGAGGGTGAAGAACAACAGAAACTCTCCCTCATAGCTGGGGGGATGCACGTGCAGCCACTTTGTAAGACACTTTGGCAGTTTTTTTTTCCAAAGCTAAACAAGTCTCACCTTAGGATCCAACAATCATGCTTCCAGTATTTAGGCAACTGCTTTGAAAATCTATGTCCAAATGCAAACAAGGATGCAATTATACACAACAGCACTATTCATAATGGCTAAAAACGTGAAGAAATCAAGATATCCTTCAATAGATGAATGCATAAGCAAAGTGGAGTACATCCATGTCAATGTGAGTAGAATATGCCACCCCAAACTGTGCTTCTCTATCATAAGGATTATTTCAGTCTGATTGAAAAAAAGAAAGAAAAAAAACTGAGTAGAGATTGTCCTTTTGTGAAGGACATTTACAATAGAGCAGTCTCCATTTATAAGGGTATGTCCCTCTTTGCACCAGAAATAGAAGGATAATGAAATCTCAAGTAACTTTTGTCAACGGAGAAGTCCTGACTTAAATCTGCAAACAACCATACCCTTGTTTACTGTGCTTTGCATGATAACCTGCCATAACTGGCTTCTCCCCTTCCCCAGCATCTTTCTTCTGTTTTTAGCTGAAGATGATGGTATTTAAGGGGATGGTTTTGGTCATTTCAGGGAGTGACTCAGTTTTCCGTGGTATCCCCCCTGTATTCAGAAGGTATACATGTTATTAAACTTCTGCTTTTCTCCTGGTAATCTGTCTTTTATTACAGGGGCGGGGGGGTGCTCAACCAAGAACCTAGAAAAACAGAGCGAAAATTGTTTTTCCTCCCATACACATGCAGTGGAATACTCAGCAATAAAAAGGAATGAACCATCGACCCATGGAAAGACATGGATAAATCTTCAGTATATACTGTTAAGTGAAAGAATCCAGTCTGAGGAGGCAGCACACAGTATGATCCCATTTATGACATTTTGGGAAAGGCAAAGCTACAAAGATGATAAGCAGATCATGGGTTGGGGGGTTTGAAGTGATACTTTATGATGGATACCTGTCACTATGCATTTGTCTAAGCCCATAGATTTGTATAGCCCAAGGGGTCAATCAAAATTTATTCAAATTTAGTTATTTAGGGTGTAGGAATATTGCAGGATGAAATACTCAATGTGACAGAATCTAACTGTATTAGAAATGCATGGAAAAATCTCACTGTAGAGGATGGGGTAAGAGGTGCTGACCTAAGTTAACTTTGGAAATGAACAGGATCTGTAGACTAAAGGCAAAATGGACCGTATATAAACAGTGGGCTTTATTTTATGGAGTTTTTTCCAGGGTGTAGTAGCTAACAATTCTGAAACCTCTGCACATGTAACGTGGAGAGGAGCAATGCACAGATAAATGGCAGATGGTGGGAGCCAGGGAGCCAGCCACAGCCTTGCCATGGGAGTGGGAAGTTACAGATAAGCAAGGGGAGAGCCTCTGCCCTCGTAATCCTGGATCTGGGCTTCCTGGGAGGATGTTGACTGGCCGGGGGAAACACACAGATCTTCATGCTGGGAAGACCCTGCAGACATAGGAACCTCACACCCCATCTTTCCACCATAACTGCTGGAAACACTCATCCCTCCATAATCAGTCAATTGCAGCTTTTTAGACATTCTCACCCCCAGGCGGATAAAGGAACATGAGGGTCTTGCTTACCCCTAAGCTGTCCCAGAATCCAGGCCCTGGGTGTGGAGCCAGGTTGGGGGTTCCTGGGCCTCTGACCAGCAGGTGAGAGGAGGGAGGAAGACTGGTCCTGAGGACAGAGGTTCCCTCAAGTCTGTGATCCCCGGTGCCCTGATGGGGTTCATTCCCAGTAAGGACATGGGCGGGGCCTGCAGTGGTTCTCTGTTCCCCCTGGGCCCTTCGATGAAGCCATGGCAGCACTGGGCCCAGACGTCTCCTGGCGGTGTCTCAAACTGACAGAGCGGTTTTACAAAGGAACAAGAGAATGGAGCTGAGCCCCTGATGGCCACTCCTTTGTGGCTCTGAGTTGCTTCCACCAGGACCGCAGTCACCTGCACGTAGTCTGCTGTGACCTACCTGCCCCCACTGGCCTTTCCTCTCCCTCCCTGGGATGATTCCCGTGACATTTCCAGCCCGGACCCCTCTCCCAGGCCAGACGCCTCTGTCCAGCCGCTGCATCCCCATCTCACCTTGGGGGCTAACAGGCCCCTCAGAGGACTAGGCCCGCAGCTCCCCACACCCAGGAGCAACCCCACCTTCCCAGGTTTCTGATCCCAGACACCGGGTGTAACTGAGCAGGACCCTGCGGGGCCTTCCCAGGACAGACCCCTCCCCCACATCCTCTGCTGTAGCTCCTCTCTGAAGTACCTGGATAACAGTGTCTGATGCACGCTTCCTCCACAACCAAGTGGAAGAAATTAAGTACTTGATGATCATGAACAGGTAGCCCCAGAGCTTCTGGGGCCTAAGAATTTATAATGTTAACCGCCTGTTACCTCACCATCAGCCAGAGAGTTGTGCACCAGCTGATCACATACCCTGCGACCCCCCTCCTTCACCCGGCCTTTAAAATTGCTTTGCTGAATACTTTCAGGGAATTCGGGGTTTTAGAGCACAAGCCACCTGGCCTCCTTGTATTGGCACTTTTACTATTAAAGCTGCACTTTCCTTCACCACACCCGGTGTCAGTAGACTGGCTTTACTGCACTCGGGAGAGCCGACCCAAGTTTGGTTCGCTAACACTGGGGTCTCCCAGTCTCCCACTCTCCTTGTGCCCCAGTGACTGTCAGCTCCTCCTCCGGAGTCTGTGGCCAGTTCCCCCACTAATTCCCCTCTACGCCCACAGCCCTGGCCCAAGCCCGATCTGGTGCCTGGTTCCTCCATCAGGCCTGACAAAGCTCCCTGCCCCATGGTGCGTCTCACATCCCACCCCAACCTGGTCTTTCTGAAGCATAAACGAGACTGACTCTCTCCCGCCTGTAATCCCCCAAATGTTTCCCCACTTTCGCTAGGGTATCTGCCGGGAGAGACATCGGCCAAGGCCCTGAGAGTTCCCGGCATCCCCACTACGCTGCTGGCTCCTGAGTTCCCTGACAATGAGCATGTCAGCAGGCCAGGAGACACGGCAGGAAAGCCCAGAACTGCTCACCTCTGGACGGGGCCGGCACTGCCACGGCCTGATCAGAGACAGCAGAGAGGGGTTCCCCGGCTGGGACACAAACTCTGCACGAGTGGCCTCTCCTTGAGCCATTACATCACCTCATGTGACTTGAGGGAAGGAAGGACTGAAGCACACTTGGTTCCTAAGGAGGATGGTATAGGCTCAGTTACGTCCCTCCAAATTCACATGCTGAATCCCTAACCCCCAGGACCCCAGGATGTGGCTGTATCTGGAGATGGGATTTTTAAAGAGGTGATCAAGGTAAAAATGAGGTCACTAGGGTGGATCCTAATCCAATAGGATTGATGTCCTACAAGAAGAGATTAGGACACAGATAGGCACAGGGGGAGACCATGTGAGGACATGGGGAGAAGACGGCTGTCTAAGCACCAAGGAGAGAGGCCTCAGGAGAAGCCAGCGTGCACACACCTTGATCTCCGACAGCATCCAGGGCTGGGAGATAGGTCTGTTACCCAAGCTGCCCTGTCTGTGCTATTCGTTACGGCGGTCCTGAGCAGACTCACATGCAGGGTAACTCAGGGCTCAGACTGGACAGAGCCCACTCTCCATCCCCCTGTACATGAGTTACAGGAGCCCCAGGAACTGAGGAGGGGGTCCCTGAGGGGAGGCACAAGATAGAAGATGCTAGGCATTAACATGGCTGCATTCACGTTAAACGTGCCTGAAGTCCAATCACACGAGATGGTTTTGTCCTGTATGTACATCGGCACCTTCAGTCTCAACTGCAGATCTCTGGCTTCACCAGCTCCACTGAGAGCATTAGCTTCACCTGCTGTGGACCGTCTCCTATAGGATTTCCAGAACCACAAAGCATCGAAGCTTCACAGGCCCCAGAGTCTGTGCACTACCGTCCAGGTGACCTTCACAGCAGGGCCGCACAGCTGCCCATCAGAACCCATTTCCCTTTTTCCTGTTCACAGCTACCCTGCACCTCCCAGCTTTCCCACCCCTTGCAACTGGGACCCAGTGTCTCGTGTTACCAAGGGGAAATGGTGGAGGTGGTGAGGACCTTGACAAGCCTGCATCCTAGGACGGAGGACATCATGCCCACGTGGTCACCCCACCCTGCTGGTTGGAGCCCTCACCTGGAAGCAGGGAGGAGAAACCAGGGGGGCAGAGCCTGGGCCCTGACACCCACCTGCCCTGGACTCTTACATGAAGCAGACAGAGACATCTTGAGCTTCAACCCATTTCTGGGGGGATACTTTGTTCTAGTAACAAACCTTTGCCTTAAAAGCCAAGGTGCTTTACAAACCCCTCCCCAGCTTTAACAGAAAGTAAGGCTTAATTTCATCACACAATAAACTTATGAAGAATTTACAAGGCAAAGAAACTTAGGTTTTGGATATTCAATTCGTGAAGAATCTAAACAGAGTTTGGGCTTGGGGCGGTAAATTAAAGAAGTACCAAAGGTTGTTTATATAGGCTTCTGCACCTTTCACATGAAAGACTTATTTCCTTCTTTCAGGGAGATAGAGAGAGTGTCCCTCTTGCATCAGCCATTTATTAAGTAACTTTATTTCAAAATAATCAGTACGCCATTGTAAAGCAGCCCTCTCTGAGACCCAACAATGCACAGAGATGGGGATACATGCATATTTCCTTGCATTATCAGCTGAGCACTTTTACCTCCTATATGTAACTTTTGTGTGTGTGTGTGGTATGCGGGCCTCCCACTGCCGTGGCCCCCCCCACCCCGGACCACGGCACGAACCCGCATCCCCCACATTGGCAGACGGACCCTCAACCACTGCGCCACCAGGGAAGCCCCTATATGTAACTTTTTCATACCATTCTCTAGTAAAAGGAACCAGAGCTCTTTGGGAAAATGGCTGACACTAAGACTGACACAGTAAATGTATGAGCCGGGAGAATCTTGAATCTTCTATCAGAATGTAAGGAAGTACCAAGAAAAAAAAATCCACAGGATGGATTTATGTCAAAGGAAAAGAGGAGCCAATGGAAAGGGCTCTCAGTAGCCAAAGTGGGAATAACTTAGCAACCAACTCTGTACTGCTGGATTATAACACAAATTCTAAACAAACAAACAAAAAAACTAGCCACAGGTGTCCACGCTGGTAAAAATAAGTAACTGCATAGAGTTTTTGTTTCTTTTTATTTGTATGTTTGTTTGTTTGTTTGTTTTGTGAATGGGGTTGAATACAAGTCTCCTATGTAGAAGAATGCCAAAAAATTGATGTAGACACTCAGCCATCCATGGAGTGTGGAGGTGGAGCTAACTCCTGTCTCCATAGGTGCTGGTTCCCAAAGCGACTTCCTCCTAAAGAACGCACACAGTATGGAAATGGGAGAAAAATTAACTTCATTATGGGGAAATGTGACAAACACTACCTAGCCAGGCGACCAAAGTTAATATTAACAGTGATAAGTTGGCCTTGAGAACCTGTTGCCTTGATATAAAGTGATGAGAAAGCACTTTACCGGGCTTCCCTGGTGGCGCAGTGGTTAAGAATCTGCCTGCCAATGCCTGGGACATGGGTTCGAGCCCAGGTCTGGGAAGATCCCACATGCAGCGTAGCAACTAAGCCCGTGTGCCACAACTACTGAGCCCGCGTGACTAGAGCCCGTGCTCCACTACAAGAGAAGCCACCACAATGAGAAGCCCGCACGCAGCAACGAAGACCCAACACAGCCAAAAATAAATAAAATTAAAAAAAAAAAGAAAGCACTTTACCTCTGTGATCTGCTTACTCAAAACCCATAACTCATACCTAACCATTAGAAAAACACCAAGTAAATCCCAATGCGGGACAGTCTACAAAATACTGACCAGTCCCCCTCACCAATGTCAAGGTCATAGAAACAAGCAGAGTCTGAGAAACTGCTGAAGCCCAGAAGAGCCTAAACAGACATGATGACTAAATGTCACATGATACCCTGGATGGCTTCCTGGAAGAGAAAAAGTTAGAATGAAGGAAACCCAAGTGAAATATGGATGTCAGTTAATAATAAGGTATCGATATTTGTTCATTAATTGTGACAATTCTGTAAAAAAACCAGAATGAGAGGAAAAAATGAAAGTGAAATAGGAGAAACCTATTGCATCGCACTAGAAATCTAGAGCAAATGGGCAACTTCCTAGTAAAAACACATTAACAAAATGGAACGTAACTATGGAAAATACAAACAGAACAATTAGCCATCAAAGGACCTCTTCCCCACGCTGCTTCTCCTCTCATTGTTCTGAGACTTCACGCTCCTGAGACAGGGAAGGAACAGAGACAGAGCAATCGGCAGCTCCCCTAAGATCTGACTACATTCAGTGTCTTCATCTCCCCCAGCCATGCCCCACCCAGTAGGACACCCAAAGGAGTCTCAGGGATTATTGGTTCTGATGTGTCAGCTCTGAAGTTTTGATTCCAAGGGACCGGACACACTTACTAAAGTAAAATAAATCAATATTTTTTAAACGATTTATTTATTATTTATTTATTTTTGGCTGTGTTGGGTCTTTGTTGCGGCACGCGGGCTTCGCTCTAGTTGTGGCAGCGGGTTTTCTCTTCTCTAGTTGTGACGTGCAGGCTCCAGAGTGCGTGGGCTCTGTAGTTCATGGCAAGCAGACTCTAGTTGAGGCAGGTGAGCTCAGTAGTTGTGGCACATAGGCTTAGTTGCCCCGCGGCATGTGGGATCTTAGTTCCCTGACCAGGGATCGAACCTGCGTCTCCCGCATTGTAAGGCGGATTCTTTACCACTGGACCACCAGGGAAGTCCCCAATATTTTTAAATGATAGAAATAAATTAATAATGGTAAGAGACTGGTTTAAGAGTGGATTTGGACTTGGCAGTTCTGGTGGCTCACTCTCTTGCAGTGTGGTCTGGTCTCTCTCCAATCCTTTGTCCTGTAAATGCCTTTGGGTGGCCCCATTCACAGGAACAGTCTCTCTCACTCCATCCAGGGCTTCCTGGAGCAACTCCAGGCTGACACCCACTCAATGTCCATTTTACCAGAAAGGAAGAGGTTCAATTAAGGTCAGGGGCTGTGGTCACCCATCCAGGGCTCTTGCTGTCCTCCCTTGATGGCAGGAAGCTCTTCCACTTGCTAAAATAGCAACCTTGCTGTTGGTGGTAAACTCAAGACTCTTGCTTTGGGCATCACATCCGAGGCTGGCCCTGATTGCCTGTGTACCTCAAAAGGCACACAGACTTCATTTGAGTCCCTGGCAGGTGGGAGCCCAGGAGTCACTCCTGCCCTCTGACTATATTAATCACCCATCTCCACAGAACACATCTGCTCATTTTCCTGTCTCTGCTCTCTCCTTTACAGAGAACAGAAACCAAATGGTAGGTGGTAAGGAAACAGTTACTCAATGGAGCAGCGTCTCAAGGATTATTCTATACCGTGGAAGCCACAGTAGGCTGGCTTTCCGGAGAACACAGGGACTGGGTCCAGGATGCACATGGCTCCTGGAGACCACGTAGCCTCAGTGGGAAAACAACAGTTGGGAAGCCACTTGCTCCCATACCTTTGATTTTTCACGAGTATGAATGTCAAAGGTTTGCAACAACCCGAAGGCCAGGGGATTGCAGGGCCACGGTCTGCTGTATGCTGAGGGTGGCCAGGGCCACACTCAATGTCTGGAGGGTTATTTCCTCTCAGAAGGCTGGGAGGCTATGAGGGCTATGAGGCCCTTTTCTCAATCACGTGGATGTAGGGAACTGAAACATCCCAAGGGACCGTCTACGCTGCCCAGGTAGCTGTTCAATTGCCCAGCAGCAAGGTCAGCTCAGTGATTGGCCACAGGGGCTTGACAGGGCCCAGGCAGGCCTGAGCGGGAGGACCACAGATGCCTGCCTGGGTGGTCAGAGGTCAAGGGATATTCTGAGGTTTTATTATGTGCTACTGCCCACTCAAATGGGACGAAGGATGCAGCCAGTCCTGAAGGGCACCGCCAGCCCTCAAGAAGGCAGCATACGGGGGCTGGCAGCGCTACAGCCTTGCATGCATGCCAACACGTCCAACTGAGCACACTGCATGTCAGAGCTGGGCTGGAACCTGGGTCTAGCCCCACACTCCCCATGTTGGCGGCGGGGACCTTCCCGACTTCTGAGGCCCTCCACAACCACAGACTGAGGTTAAGGTGGAGATGAAACAATCAGCAACCAGAGCAGACATTTCTTTCATTTCTTTAGAGTCCAGAATGCAGAGAGGACGCAGAGGTTGGGCAGAAAACCAACAGTCCAGCTTGACCCCACGTCACTTGCACCAGGAGAGTCCTGTCCATCGTGGAGTCTCAGAAAGACGAGAGAGGGGAAGGCGAAGCAGGCCCATTAGATCGTGAACACTAGGTGTGTAAAGTATGAGTACTTTCTGGTTTTCTTTTTATTTACAGGAATGTCTATCTTTCAATCATTAAGATGTATTATTAGTAAAATAAAAAGATTAAAATTGTGTACACCTTTTCAAACGCCCCTCACTAAATGTGAATTCTGTAGAAGGTACACATCTTCAGACATCTATTCTTACAAGAGTCACGGATTTACTTACTAAAAGCTGGCTGGAATCAACACAGGTGACTTTGCAGTTTTAGGATTCCCTGGGTCCGTGGCTTGCTGGGCTGCAGTTCCTACTTTCCACCTCTGTAAGATGCAGGTGGAGAAGCAACGGTGAGACCTGTCTCTCTATTAGCTGTTCAGCTAGGACTTTGAGGTACTTACCCTGTGCAGGATGTGGTAGCAGAAGCACGGGTCACAGCAGGAACACAGTACTTGGTCTCGGCCCTTACATGACCCACAGTGGACATTAGATACTCAGCCAACAACCAGAAAAGAGAGTCCACACATCTTACCTCCCTTCTACGAACACGTGCCGCTCAGGAACACAGGACACAGAAACTGGGCAGATATAGAGTTTAAATGCAGAATCTCTGGGACTTCCCTGGTGGTCCAGCGGTGAAAACTCAGGGCTTCCACTGCAGGGGGGCAGGTTCAACCCTTGGTGGGGGAACTAAAATCCCGCATGCTGCATGGCCCGGCCTAAATAAATAAATACATAAAAGCAGAATTTCTGTTCTCAAGGTGCTGGCTGATGGGGGAGGCAGAGAATAATTCCTGTGCCCCTCCCCAGAGTGGAAGTGTCAGAGCCAGCCACAGTCGAGGATCCCTACGGGGGATGCGGGGTGGGAGGGGCAGCCGCAGGAGGAGGAGGAGGGTTGGTGAGGAATGGAAGGGACCCAGGGCTCCAGCCAGTGAAGCTGCCTCACAAGGCAGGCCCGGGAGACACTATGTGGACAGGACCACAGGCCCCTGAGGATGGGGGCTGAGCTGCTGGTGGGAACAGGGGGGCGGCCCTGATAGAGGGCTGGGAGGCTCCAGGGTTTAGAGCGAGCCCTGGGCCCCTGTGAGGACGATGCAGGGGAGCGGGGCCCTGCAGAGAGCAGCTAGGAAAGGCTGCAGGCATCCAAGCAGACGCCAGAACAAGATCGCGCCAGGGGACCATGTGCAGGCGGTAGATGAGATTGGGTGACTGCTGGGCAGGTGGGGTGGGATGGCAGACAGGGGGCACATCACGGGGAGCGTCTAGGAGCAGCAATCTGGGGAGAGAGGAGCGAGGGCAGAAACGATGAGATTCGCTGCATAGGTCAAGCCATAGTGACAAGTGTCCAGACGGTCTGCCTGAGTGCATGATTTAGATCTTGCGAAATATGAGTAGGAAGGAAGGAGGAAAGAGGAGCCCAAGTTCTGCTACTTGCTTACCACGCTGAGGATTGGAGGAATGTGAAGATTCCCCAGTGAGTGAAAGTCTGAGCAGTTATTCTCCCAGTAAAATGGGGAGATCCAGGACTAATCAAGGAGAAGAAGACACCAGAAGGGGATGCAGACATGTGGATAAGGGGAAATGAACAGGACCAGAGATCAGAAGAGGATAGTCCGAGGGAACCCAGTGGGCTTCCAGTTTATCCTTGGGGTTTTTCGTAGGACACGCTAGAACAGCTAGAGTGGGTGCATATTGAGGACAGAGGGCCTCTGGTTAAAGGACTGGATGTCAAACTGGGTGTTGCCTGAATCCAAACCTTGTCTTCCTTAGGCTAAGGAAGTTCCTTGTTCACTTTCTTCATGCGCTACTGTGAGTTTTATAATCGCGTACTGGAGCACCACCTTCCAGGAAGATTTCCACCCAGTTCTAAGAGTGCTGGGTTAACCCGTAACAATCTAGAATGAATAAACTGTATCCAGACAAGGACAGACAGAGAGACAGAAATGACAGTATGGTGTGACGAGTGCTATGACAGGGAACATTCAGGGGAACAACGAAGCCAGCAGGAGGACCAAGGGGCTGTGCTGGGCCGGCCAGACCGGGGTGTGGGGTGGAGAGCCTCCGCGAGGAAGGACGCAGTTGTTTCCTTGAACAGCTACTGGTGTTGGTTTGGCGGGAGGTCACCGGACCAGAAAATGACCAGCAGGGGACGCTGAGGGGAAGACCAGGCACCAGGAAAAGGCAACTGCTACCCCAGCTCAAGACATTCAGCCAGCACCTCGGGTTCACCCAGGCCTGCTCTGGCCTTCTGTTCCTCTAACACAGGCCACCAAGACAGCTCTGGGCAAAACTGTGCCCTCGCTCACCTCCCACCCAGCCCCCTCCTCACCCACTTTGGGTCTTGATGAACCCAGAGCAGCAGGGATGCGTACCATCCTCCCAGTCGGGGGTCAAAGTCTATAAGCTCATCCCAGCGAGCCAGGCCTCTGGGTCCTTCCAGCACACTCCCAAGTGCAGTGATGGAGATGCAGCTGGAATCCAAATTGCACAGCCTGCTCACTTCACCTTCCGTCGTTAAGAAAAAGGTCTTTACCCGTGGAACATACTTTGCATTTACACATTCACCCCATTTTTGGTCCCTTAAAAAATACATTTTCTTAGGGACTTTTATACCGAAGTGTCTTCTGGAAAGCAAACGTTCAGTAATACGATTTATGTTCAGTACAGTTTCGTTTTATGTGCATACACGTGTACTCAAAGAGGGCCGCGTATAAAGTGATGTGCTTAGCGTGCCATTTCCTTGAAGTCTGAGACATCTGACGGTGAGCGTGCCTGATGTTTACGATTGCTGCTTTCATAGAGCACTGTTTTCCTGCGTTTATCTCCAGACCCAAGGATGGGGAACAAAGGCAAAACAGGTCTGCACACTGCAAAATGTCTTCAGGAATCTGCAAATCCCGCTTCTTACAGAGCTAAAGGTTAAGGACCAGGACAGTGAAAGGGTGTGCAGGGCAGGGAATAGTAAGTAACCAAAGCAAGGTGTCTGCGACCAGCCCGCCTCCTCCGTCAGGAGCTGCACCTGGAGCTGGTCTCTGTGTTTGCGCAGCCCTTGTGCTTCACAGAAGCGGTGCTGAGCCAGGGTGGAGCAGCTGGCCACAGACACCACCTGCCAAGCACCCACTCTCAGTCCTGAACTAAGGTTAAACCATAATTACATTTATTTGCTTATTTACTGTGACAGGAAATGTGCTCAGTACTTGGAGTGACTATATTCTCCCCTATTTTATTTTTTTAAGCCACTTTATTAAGGTATCATTGACATCCAGAAAGCTGTACATAATTAATATATATGCAACTTCGTGAGTATGGAGACAGATTACACCCATGAAACCATCACCACAACCTACACTGTAAACATATCTGTCACTCCAAAGGTTTGCTCCTGACCTGTTCATTCCTTTATTTATTATTATTCCTATTATCATCATTTGTGTGTATGGCAAGAACACTTAAGAAAGGAACCATCCTCTTAGTAAATTTTAAGCACACAATACAGTATTGTTAACTACAGGCACCATATTATACAGCAGAACTCCAGAACTTGTTCATCTGGCATAACTGAAACTTTGTGCCCTTGGACTATAGCAGCTCCCAATTTCTCAGGGACTCAGAAGGAGTAACCTATGGCCTCGGGCCTTGACAGCTGGGAGGAAGCATAGCCTTGGTGTCTTCCTGCTCTGTCCAGACCTGTGCGCGTCGGTAAACGCTCTGCTCCTAGCTGCAGCCCCTTGCTCACATGCCCTGGTATAAAACCCCAAGTTTGGACCCCGGGCCACCCATGCATGAGTGGTAGAAACCCTTCCCAGGGACCTCCCTCTGCCAAGTTTCCTTAGCCTTCTCCCTCCCTCCCTCCCATGCCTCTCCTTGCTTCCCCTGAAGAAGGAGTTAGTGGAGAAAAGCGAAGCCCGGTGGCTACAATCACACACACACACACACACACACACACACACACGCACTGCTCCCTGCTGTGAGGGCTGTTCTGAGTGGTCAGTGCATTCACACATTAAGCCTCATAACAACCTTGGGAGGGGAGTCCTCACTGTATCCCCATTTCACAGATGAGGGTCCGAGGCAGAGAAGAGCAGTAGCACATCCACCTCACACAGGATGAGGCCCAGACGCCCCTAACCTGTGGCTCACCTGGCTCCAGCCCCAGCCACCTCGGGTTCTAGGAGACTCTGCTGGGTCTTTTCCACAAATCCCTTCGAGACCTACAGGCTCTTAACTAATCTACAAGGGCAAGTTACTCAAGTTCATCTGAAAAACACCCCTGGCAGGTTTCTAGCCAGCTATGAGCACATGAAAAACTGAAGACAGATGGGAGAGCCCAGGTTACAGAAGAGGACGAAGCAGCTGCTTTGCTGGCAAAGTAGGAGAAGGGAGAGCTTCTACAAGCTTTCTTCAAGGAAAAGAAGGTGTGTGGCTGGGAAGGAGGGGCGTGTGTACCCTCTCAAAGCCCCGTCCTGAAGAAGGCGTACAACCTGGACCAAGGCCAAGTGCCAGCCAATGTCTTCAGAAGGGAAGAAAAGTATAAAATAAGTAGCTCTGCTTGGAGTGTTTGAGATCGAGCTGTGAGGGGCAGACGCCAGCATCACTGCACTCCAGCACATGTTCATGCCCAGAGGCACATTCTCCACGGGGAACTGTGGACATTTGTAGAACATATCTGCCCTTTTTCTGCACAGATGAAGAACCTGAGAATCACAGAACTGAAGTCTCCCGTGGAGGAGCACGCACCGTTTACAGGCTGTAAATAGTTTCGGGAGGTCACCGCTGCCGACCAAGCCCCCAACTTCACGTGCATTTAGGCATACAGGTGGGTCAGGAGTCAGGCAGGATCCTTTTGCAAAGCTGCTCCACTAAGCTTCCCCTCTAGTAAGGTTTTGATTGCAGAAATGCACACCTACGGCAGAAGATAACTGAGAAGAAGTCAAAGCTCCCTGTGATTCCCTCCCAAGAGATACGCGCCACTAACCTACCGATCCCCCCGTCTCCTTGCAGCCTCAGGCTGAGCCCCTCGGGCCTGGACTTCAGTCTGGCATGGACACCACACCCCGCACTACCCCAGATGTCCAGTGTAGAGTCGGCAGCGTGCTGGGGCTTGGGGAGGGGGCTGTTGGTGCCTGGAGAGCCTTCTGAAGGTCAACTCTGAAAGGCCCAGGCTGTGCAGTAGGGTGTGAGGCTGTGTCTTCGTCACCCCTCTGCTACTTATCAGTTGCCCCTGGAGTGTCGCGACTCAAGGGTGCTCCACAGAGCAGCCGCCACCTCACTACTCATTGGCCTAATTTGTCTCTTTCTACCCCAAATATACATTGTACATTACCAGTGAGACCAAGACCAAGTCTGCTAGTGCCAAATCCAGCAGCCACTCCCTCTGGCTTTTCAGACCCTGCTCCACAACAGAGGGGAGGGTGGGGTAAGGTGCACTCTGAGTCCATGGAATTCGGAGAGCTAACAAGGCCCTCAGTTCCCAGATCCTAAGGCCAGGGCAGTGGGTCACTCACCAAGAGTGGACAGCAAAAGGTCCTTGAATTTGACCAAGCTACAGGAGAGGATCATCACCCCCTTGTGGGCAGGAAGAGGGTTGGCTGTCTCCTGAGCTCCTCCTGGAGGCCAGCATTACCACATACATAGGTTTCTCATCCTCAGCACTGCTGACATTCTGGGCTGAATCATTCTCTGTGGTGGGGTTCGTCCTGGGCATTATGGTGTGTTTAGCAGCGTCCCTGGCCACCTGCCACTAGCCCACCCTCCAGACATTGCCAGGTGTCCCTGAGGAGGGAGGGTAAAACTGTTCTGTTCAGGAACCCCTGCACTTACCCTGCTGCTCTGGCCAGCCCAGGGGCCACCATGCATGCAGGACTCACCTCCTAACCAGGCATACCGGGGAGGGTGGGCAGGGAGGGTACAGGCTGGAGTCTCTTCTCCACCAGAGTTGACATCCGAAAATCCTAACTGCTGATTCTGCCACTCCCATGAGGTTGACATTTCTCTTCTCTCTTTTCAGGGTTTGAAAACAACTTACCTCTCTGCGTTTTCATTATTAAATCCCTTTCTTTCTGATGAAAGTGCCTTTGGTCCCCGAGTACCTAGAAGTTTAAGATTTTAAGCCTACGGCTACTTCCATCTTAGATACTGATGACTGTGAGAGCAAATCTAGGCCTTTTGGGAAACAGATTTTCGGGGTCTATAGCATGTTTCCTTTTTGATACTGGGGGGCTCGGGTACCAGTTTGGGATGTATTGTTTGAAGCCAAAGATTTGAGGAGGACTGCACCCTTACACCTGCCTATTTTCCGGTCTCCATCTGAAACTAGCCTGTGTACATGGAAAGTGTGAACCTCTGCAGCCCAGGCCTCAGTGAAGGAACACCTCTGGCTGGGCTGTGTTCGTTCATCTCAAGGACAGTGTGCTCACTCCTGACACCCTCTCCACCCCAGACCAGGTGAGGCATTGCTGGGAAGGTGCAACCTCCAGCCGCTTTTATTGGCAGACCGCTTTAAAGACTTCAAAGTGGGCCCACATGGTGTCCTCTTGTTGCCAGGATATCGCCTTGAAGTAGGCGAGGGAAGCACGGCGGTGCCTACCTTACGAAGGAAGAACGCTGAAGCTCAGTTAAGTGACTTGTCCAAGTTGACCTAGATCCAGGTCCTTCATAAGATGCCTGCAGGCTGCACAATGGAAATATGAGGCCTCCACACACTCCCAACACTTCTGCTGAGAGACCCCAAATTTAACTTCATTTAAATCTCTGGATACCTGACTAGGCAGCTAGCTCAGAGACAACTAACGGAACAGCAATCAACATCTTGTATCTGGCCTGTGGGGCAAGCATGCACCTTCCAGCCATAGAGAGCCTCCCAACGAGGCCTCCCAGGGCTCTGTGACCCCACGGTGTGTGTCAGGCCAGGACCTGTGGAGAGCTTTTCAATTATGCTTCTGAACTTTGAAGAGATTTTTCCACCTGAAGGCTCCACTAGGCAAGTTGGTTTGTCTACACCCAACCCACCCACAGCCTTGAAGCCCTAAAGGATCCTGTTCAAGTCTCAGCTGGACACTCAGGCCCCACATGCAGACAGGCAGCTTTCCCAGCCTTCCCTCCTGCTGACCACGCCGACCAACAAGTGACCGGCAACAGAAGAGAGAAGAGAAGAGAGATGGGTGAGAAAGGGTGCAGATGTTCAGGTGCAGATCGCGCTGCAGCGGGCCTGGGGGATCCCTAACAAGAGCCACGGGAACACGTGTTATGGGGCCTCGGACCACACGGGCCACAAACGTGGCAGAGGCGATCTTTCCTCCGCCAAGCCTGGAATCCTGTGGCTTCCAGCCTTTCCTCTCTTCTGCCCCAAGGGCACTGTTCATCCTCCCTCTGCCTCTAGCCCTCCTTCTTAAAACATCTGGGTGGGAGCTCGCCGTGAGCATGCCCGGAGCCTCTCCTACCCACACCAGACGAAGGTGCCCACTGTCAGCCATAACCTGTGACTCTCCTCGGAGCCAAAGACCTGCATTCAGATTAGGAAATTTCCCTTTGAGAGAAAGTCAGCATCTCTGTACACAGGTTACTCTCCCACTTGCCCACTGTGTATCTCTCTGACATTTTTTTGTTCTACCTGGAATTTATTAAGTTTTGCATAGATGGCAAACTAATATACCAGGTCTTTTGTAGCTTTCAGACAAGCAGACATCCTCAGCCTGCTGTCTGGAACAGTTTTCTCCTGGCTCTCTGTGGAAATTTCTCAGCATTTTGTCTGCCTGCTTACTTCACTTTTTGCCTTGTTGTGGAACTCTGTCTACATGTCTGGACCACTGGCCACCCTTCTCTTTTTTTTTTTTTTTTTTTTTTTTTGCGGTACACGGGTGTCTCACTGCTGTGGCCTCTCCCGCTGCGGAGCACAGGCTCCGGACGCGCAGGCTCAGCGGCCATGGCTCACGGGCCCAGCCGCTCCGCGGCATGTGGGATCTTCCCAGACCGGGGCACGAGCCCGTGTCCCCTGCATCGGCAGGCGGACTCTCAACCACTGCGCCACCAGGGAAGCCCTGGCCACCCTTCTCTTAAGGGCAGGGACCGTGAATCGCTGCCTCTCTGATTGTAGTCCCTGGCATGTAACAGCATATGTAGTAAAAGGAAATGAAAAGTAAATTGTGCCTACTGCAGTTTGTCAATCTATATTGAAGGGTTTAGGGATAGGTGTGCTTTATGGCCTAGTAATTCCATTTTTAGGAGTTAAAATGAAATCAGAAATAAGAGAATTCAATAAACACAGCATTATATAAAACCTAAACATTGGAAGCATTCTAAATATTCAATAATGGAATGATTAAAAATTATACCTGTATTCATATATGCAGTTCTTAAAAACTATATTTTCTAAGAACATTTAATGAAAATGTTTTTTATATAACATGAGGTTAAAAAAAAAGCAGGTTGCGAAGCTGGTTAAACAGCATGATCAAAATTTTGTGAAATATATAAATATAAATGCAGAAAAATGAAATACAGGTAAAATATACCAAAAAATGAAATACAGGTAAAATATACCAAAAAGGTTTGCTGGATTGCTGAGTAGTTTGATTATGGGTGATTTTAACTTCTTTCTATTATGTGTTTGTATTCTCCATATTTCTTTTACAATGAACTTATGGTACATTTATAATTACATAACTTATAAATTATAGTCATTTATGGTATATTTGATAATAATGTTTTAATTGGTTAGGTTACCTAATATTTATTTGTTTTCTTCAAAAAGCCACCTCCTGCATTTATTTATTGATTCTATTATTCTTTTCCTAATTCAATCTTTCTACTTCCCATCCTACAATTTTATTTTATTGTTATTGTTTTAAATTTTTACATTTGATCTTTTATTCATTTATTTTCATTCTCACTTATTTATTAGTATAATTACTTACTATAACATTTTCCTCTGCGCACTACTGGAACTATATCATATACACTCCAATCTATGGTTTTTCATTATTACTTTAGATATTTTAATCTGATTTTTATTTACTCATTTATTCAAGGTGTGTGTATTTTCATAACAGTTTGAGTTCATAAAATTAGCTTCCAGACAGTAAGGATTTTTGTTGTGGTGTTTATTTTCTAATTTTTTCTTTCATTCCTATTTTTAAAACATTGTGACCACATATACATATCAATATCTATCTATATATTGATACATATATATTAATACTCTTTTTATACTTTGGAATGATTAGTGTTTACAAACTAATTTAGGGATCAGCAAACTTTTTGTATAATGGGCAAGACTGCAAGAGTTTTTGAGTTTGTGACCCATGCAATCTCCCTCTCAGCTATTCAGCTTTGCACCTGGAGCACAAAGCCAGCCACAGACATGAAAGAATGAGCATCCCTGTGCTCCAATAAAACCTTACTTACAAAATCAAGCAGCAGAGCAGATTTGGCACATGGGCCGTAGCGTGTGGCCCTGTCCTAACATATGTCCTGATACACAGTTATTTTGTGGATGTTCTATGAAAACTGCAAAAGGACCATTGTCTGTATTTAGGCAGAATTCAACAGTTATATAAGTTCAATGACTAAGTTTACTATTCTTTACCTATTACTGTGCATTTTAACAAAGGTACATTAGTTAACTTCTCATTCTATTTCCTGCCATTTTATTTTATGAATGCTGAGCCGTGTAGTGTTCATATATATTAGACCTTCATGTTGGCATACCATTTTTCATTATGAAGGACCATTTTCATTATGAAGGATCATTTCCTTTTGTGTGTGTGTCCAAAATATAGAGCCTTTTATTTAAATATCATGTAAGAGATGTCTAAAGTCTGTACAATGACTGAGTAAGCTTAATATAACAGGAGTAAGGAATAACTATTCCTAAAGAAAAATTTTGCCCATATGACTTGTTTTCCTTAAAAAAAAAACTCCTGTCGTCTGTGGTATCTGAAGGCTCATTTTCATTAAATGAGGTAATGCCTTTGTCCCTAAAGCAACATAATCTTAAATTAAGAACCCCCATTTTCTCTCTTTTACTGATATTTTAAATTTCATCCTTTCTATGTCACTTTGTTGTAGTTATGTCTCTTGTTTACCGTTTTTTAAAAAAATATTTATTTGGCTGCGTCGGGTCTTAGTTGCTGCACGCGGGGATCTTCGTTGCCCCTTGGGGATCTTCGTTGCGGCGTGCGGGATCCAGTGCCCTGACCAGGGATCAAACATGGGCCCCCTGCATTGGGAGCGTGGAGTCTGAGTCACTGGACCGTCAGGGAGGGCCCCTCTTGTTTGCTGTTTTTGACTGGGTATTACTTAGTGAACAAATCTGAAAGTCTTAAAATAGGTGAATTTTATCTCACTCACATTTATAGGCATGACAGATGTATATATATATATATATATATATATATATATACACTCACAGTTCCTATTTACTGTGTTATTTTTTCTGTCTATAGAATTTAATAAGTATTTCACAACGTGTTTGCATTCGTTTCACACCCCTCTCTCTCTCTCTCTATATATATATATGTATATATACATAAACTGTTCTGAAAATTTGAGGGGTTATATTGTTTTCTAAATTTGTTCTTGATTACATTTATTTTTTTTAACGTAGTTTAATTTTTTTTTTAGAAATTTATTTTTTTTTTATTTATTTTTGGCTGCGTTGGGTCTTCGTTGCTGCACGTGGGCTTTCTCTAGTTGCAGCGAGCCGGGGCTACTCTTCGTTGCGGTGCGTAGGCTTCTCATTGCCGTGGCTTCTCTTGTCGTGGAGCACTGGCTCTAGGCGCACAGGCTTCAGTAGTCGTGGCACGCGGGCTCAGTAGTTGTGGCTCACGGGCTCTAGAGCGCAGGCTCAGTAGTTGTGGGGCATGGGCTTAGTTGCTTCGTGGCATGTGGGATCTTACCGGACCAGGGATGGAACCGGTGTCCCCTGCATTGGCAGGCGAATTCTTAACCACTGCGCTACCAGGGAAGTCCTTGATTACATATAAAACCAGAGATTTAACTAACACACCCTTCTGTATGTATAATAATTAAATTAGCATGTTTGTATTTCCTCTTCCTTTTCCTCCTATGAATTTACACTAAGAAAAGTTATATAATAAACTAAAATTGGATTGTAAACTCGTATACTTTATAATAATTTTGAAACACCTATTTGCCCTGTGTTCTTAACTTCATTACAAGGATGTTGGTTTTGGCAGCGAGGATGTTGGTTTTGGCAGCCCCACTTCCCCAGCTCTCTAGATAATAAGTACTCATGTCATTGCTAACGACTGACGACCTCTTTCTCCTAACATGTTCTTTTTTCTACCAGCCTTGGCAGAAGTCCTCCTTCTCATCAGACAGGCCTATACGATGCTTCTGACCATTCCCTATCCCTTTACTTCGGCCTATGCTAGACTATGCCTTAGGAGTTTGCCTCCGGCAGAACCTTCGCCCAGACCATCTACCACCTGGCAGCTCCTACGGACACGTGGACCCAAGGGCGTCACGCCTCCGATGATTCCCCTATTATCCAAGACAACGTTAAAGATCACCCCAGATCAGTCCCCTTCCCTGGCCGACGGGTGGAGGCAAACAAAATCTTGGCGGGAGCGAGCAAGGGAGAAAAAGCGTGGGCGCCGAGGTGGGAATGAGGCGCCCCGCGTGGGTCAGCGCGGCGTCTCTTCCCCGCTCTTGATTTTGCGGACTGGAGCACGCACCTACCCGGTCGCGGCGTCTTTGGGGGCGGGCCCGCGGGGCGGGGCTGGGGGAGGGTCTTCGCGGCACAGGGCGGGGATTGACGGCGGGTTCGGGGGGCCGGGTTGGCGAGCCCTGGGCGGGGCGTTGGGTGAGTCCTCGGGGGCAGGGGGCGTGTCCTCCAGACTCGGGAGGTGGATCCTCAGGGCGCGAGTCTGGGCCTTGAGGCTCGTGGGGCGGGTCCTCGGGAACGTGAGCCGGTTTTCTCGGCGTGGGGCGGGTCCTCGGGGAACAGGTCCTCGGGACGCGGGGCGGGAACAGGCGACTGATCCACGGGGCGCGGAGCAGGACGTGGGCCCTTGGGGCTCGTGAGGGCGTGCCCTCCGAGCTCCGGGCGTGTCCTCGGGGTACGAGTGCTGGCGACGCGGGGCAGGTCTTCGGCGCGCGGGGCGGGGCGTGGGGCCGGGTTCTCTGGGTACGGGGCGGGGATTGGCGGCGGATGCTCTGGGCGCGGGGCGGGGATTGGTGGCGGATACTCTGGGCTCGGGGCGGGACGTAGGTTCTAGGGGCTCGGGGGGCGGGTCCTCGGGGCGGCGCGCGCCGGCTTCCCCTGCTCCTCCCGCGCGCGGCCCCTGGAGTGCCCAAGGCGCGCGGCCAGCCCAGCTCGGGCCGCTGCACTCGAGCTGCCCCGCGGCCGAGCGAGCGCGGGCCGGGGTCGGGGCCGCGGCGGTGGGTATTGCACCCAGGGTCCTTCTGCAGCCCCCGTAGCGAGGAGCGAGGGCGAAGACGAGGCTAAGCGGGGCCGGAACCATGAACCGGAGTTTCCACAAGTCTCAGACCCTGCGCTTCTACGACTGCAGCGCGGTGGAAGTCAAGAGCAAGGTGAGCCGGGGGCCGGCGGTCTGCGCCCCCCACCCCCGCGAATGAATGGGCACCCCGAAGGGGACTGGGAGGTGCGAGACGGGCCGGCGCCAACTTTGGAACGCGGCGCCGTCCGTGGGATGTGCAGGGGTCCCGCAATCCTTCCCGCCCCTGCGCGCGCACAAAGCCCGGCAGCCCGATAGGGTTCAGCTGGAGCCCCGGCGCTCGGAGGGCCGCGCGGCCGCCTGACCCTTCGCGAGAGCGGCTCTTTTGTTCCAAAAGCTGGCGGCGACCCGGCGCGCCGCACGGTGGAGGGGCGACATTTCCGGGGCGACCCAGGGGCTGCTCGGATTCGGGGCCGTGGAGGGGCCTCGGGGGCCCGGGCCAGGGGAGGGCCCTGGCCGCGCCGCCTCCTTCATTGCGGAGGAGTCTCGGAATCGGTGAGGGGAGACGGGCAGCCGGTCCCCGATCCCCGGACCGGACCCCCAGCCCCCGGCCCGGCCCTCTGTACCAGTCCCTCAGCCTCCCGGCGCGCCCCAGGCCCAGATTGCCCGGGCGCGCCGGGCCGGCGGCCCCTCCCGCTGCCCGCGCCCCGGCCCCAGCGTGCCCGAACTTGCGGGTTGCTGTGCGCGTTTGGGTAATTGGCTGATAGGATCTGGCGCTTCTGCCCTTTGCGGGGGCGGCTACTTCGCGGCAGACGCTTTTGTTTCCGAGGGTCTCAGTGGTGGACCCCGCGGCGGAGGAGGAGTTGCAGTTGTTCAGGGTCCTGGAGGGAGGGGGCCCAGCTTACCGCTGCCTGGGATCCGGCTCTCGCCCGTTCTCTGCGCGCCCCCCGCCTCGGTCAAGCAAGGCAGAGGCAACTGAGTGGTTGGTGGGAGGGGGCCGGACCCGAGGGTGGGCTCTGACCTCCAACTCTGCGCACGCTTGGGTCGCGGGGCGTCTGTGCCCCGGTCCGGTCTCTGGGAAGACGAACCCGGCGGCCCCCTGCCTGGGTTGCCCCTACCGGGCAAGGGGGGTGCTTTGGCGTAGGAGTTCCAGGGCTTCCTCCGAGGACGAGGGATTCTCTGCGGGAACCCCACTGCAGTGAGTTGCGGCATTTCATCACCATCTTGTTGGACAGTCTTTTTAGGAACCCCTCATCTCTAACTACCCCGTGTGCTAATTCTGGGACCCTCGCCCTGCACTCCTCCCCGCTTTTAGCCCCAGAGTGCCCACACCCCGGAATCAGAAGTGCCCGCTGTGAGTTGCGTGGGGGAGAAGAACTGACAGGCGTGAGTGGGAGCCCCAAATAATTGACATTTCTTCAACTCAGTGGGAAGGTGGCTTTGTGGAGCTCATTGTCGCCTGCAGTAGCCACTGAGCCCGTGTGGTGTTTCGTTTTAACTGTTTATTCTGAGATCATCATAGATTAACAGGCAGTTGTGGAAAAGAATACAGAGACTTCCCCAAAGGTAACATCTTGTATCACAGTGTCACATCCAGGACCTTATCAGACTTGTTCATGGGGTGTTTTTGGGTCACACACTTTTGTCCTGTGCTCATTCTTGAGACCCAGCACGGTCACAACACAGACCACTTCGAATGCAAGGGTACCTCCTGCTGCCCTTTCACAGTGGCAGTTTGGTTCTAAGTGATTAACATCACATGCTGTTCCTGAGTCTCACTGGCCACATCCCCTGTGCTCAGTAGCCACGGGCGGCTTGCAGCTGCCTGACCAGATTCAACTCCAGAGGGTCCGTCCAGAGGGACAGCCCTGGAGGAAATGCCCTCACCAGGCCTTATCTTGCAGTTCTGCAGTGTGGACACTGTGAGGACCCCTGGGGACTGGAGAGTAGGCATCTGCCTTTGCCTCTCCTGGGGAACTGGGGGCTGTGGGCGTTCGGGTGGCCCAGCGGGTTGCCTGAGGCTGCCCCACCTTCTTGACTGCCCAGTGAAGAAGGGGCACTGCCCCATGGCCCAAGCCTGGGTTCAAGTGCAGATGCATTGAATGCTCCACCGGGGGTGAGTGGCAGAGCGAGAGTTTTGGTTGAATTTGGGAGCACCCCTGGCAGGCCACACCAGCCTGGGCCCTGCTGGGCTGGCTGGTTATACACACAGCACCACGACTGACCCCCGCCCTTTTGGAAGAGGGGGCTTGCCTTACTGTTTGTCCAGAGGGTCCACGCGGCTCGTGCGTCTGTACACGCCCTCCCACCCACCCACTTGGTAGTGAATACTTGCACGCATGGAGTCCATCTGTGCAGGGAGCGTTAGTCCAGCTGCTGATGTCAAAATATGGGAGGCCAGACGTTACGACAGTGATGTCTTTCCACCATCTAAAGGTAGCACCGTAACACCTGGGTTTGTATGTGGAGAAAGTGGTGCCCGGGAGCTGAGTCCGGCCGGTTCTGCCACCTACCCTTTGGAGTTTTCAGGCAAGTTATTTAACTGTTCTGAGCCTTAGTTATTTCATCTGTAAAATGGTCATTGTACCTATTCCGCTAGCCCCCCAGGATCAAATGAGGTAATGAATGTGAAGTACTTTTAAACCGCAGAGCACCCACAATTGTAAGAGTTAAGCACTGCAGGTCAGGATTCTGTGGCATTTCAGGATATCAGGTCTGAAAATCTGATCCTCTCAGAATTTTTGGCATTAGCCATCTGCCACAGCTGGTCAGTTCCCAAAGCGTCGGAGGCAGAGACATTATCTTGACCTGGTGGGTCTTCCCCATCGTATAGCCCCTGGCTCTCCCCCAGCATTTCTGTTTTAATACCTTGATGCATCTATTTCTCTCCCCACCAGCTGCATTTCTCTGCACTTTGGAGTATAATTGCTTTACAATGGTGTGTTAGTTTCTGCCTTATAACAAAGTGAATCAGCTGTATGTATGCATATATCCCCATATCCCTCCCTCTGTGTCTCCCTCCCACCTTCCCTATCCCACCCCTCTAGGTGCACGCACTTCTGACTCCCCAGTTCTGGTTCATGGGGCCGCCATTTCACACTCACTCTTTTTCCTCTCTCCCTGTAAGACCTGCAGTGGGGAGGGGCTGTGCAGCTGTCTGCAGGAGCATGTTTCAGGCCGAGGGGAGCAAGTCTTGGCCCATCAGAGGGGCAGCAGGAAGGCCAGTACTGGGGGAGGGGTCTGCAGGGGCAGAGTAATTGGGGATGACTTGTTTGAGGAGAAGGCAGAAGGCCGCCCGGGGCCATTGCGAGCCACAGGCCTGAAAAGCCTAGAGGAGCACAGCTACCCATGTCCGCAAGCTGCTGTTCACTGAGCCCTCACCCTCTGGCTGGAGGCCCCTGTGTTAAATGAGGCCCGTGTTGTCCCGGTTTCCTTACCCCTCAGGCATCATCCGTGTTCTCTTCAGCCTCTGGGTCCCGTTTATGTGGCTTTCCCCCCACCTGAAATGTTTTCTCGAAGAATCTGCCCTATCCTGACCACCGTCTCCTACAAGGCCCATCTGATGTCTTCACCAGGCCAAGCCTTCTGCATCCTCTGACCCCTTCCCCGTGTTTCTCTCATCTTATGGCCTTTGTCACGGTGCTGGTGACAGGAACCCAGGACTGTGTTTACACCCCCATGGCTTGTTGTGTTCATTGTGTGAGGGGAGAGTAACACCTCTAAAGGTTTTAATCCAGTTTTGGCTGCTTGGTTTAGATAATGTTGGAGACTTTTCTGCATTCTAAACAAATACATTATCATTGTAGAAAATGTAGAAACCATAACAGGCACAAGGGGGTAATTCTCACATCCAAAGTGTGGTCGCATGTCCTTCTGACCCTTTATATATGCATGTATACATGCAGATGTCTTTGTTTTACAGAATCAGAGGCATATTTTATAGGTATATTATTCTGTAGCCTTCAAGTTTCCACCTTGAACTTAACAGTGAAGTGTTTTCTCATGTCATTAATAATTTTAGAAAACATATTTTCGAAATGACTATGTAGTATTCCATCTTATGTGTAAACCATAATTAATCTAACTAATATCCTTTGGGTTATTTCCAGTTTTGTCCTAGAATAAACAATGCTGTGAATAACAACTTTGCATTTAAATCTTTATATAAAGAGTACATATAGAACGTATATCATAAAAAGTATACAAAGAATACTGATTCCCTTAATTCAATGCAGAACTTTTATTATGTCTTTAGGACAGATTCCTAGAAGTGAAATTACTAAGTGAAAAGTCTGCACATTTTTAAGGCTTTGAGTACATATTGCTGAATTTCCTTCCAGAAAGTCTCTTCTATACATGTGTACCTTGTTGCATATCTAGCCCTCTCCCTCCCTCCAGTCCTGGGTATTTTCTTATTCTATCCCATTTAGATAAGTGAAACACCACCCCATTTAATTTGTTTTCTTGGGTTATTAGTGAATAGAAAATTCTTATATTTGTTAGCTATTTTATGTCTATTTTTAGCTGCCTGTCTCCTTCCACCCTTCTTTTTTTTGATTAGTGTTCTTATTTTCCACTGAGTGATGGAGCTGCTCGTCCCAGGAGATTTTCCAGTCAGTGCAGATGGTGCTAGGTGACAGTGTTCCCTGTGGTCCCGGATCTTGTCTCTGCTGAGGTTGTCGGCTGCCTGGCCATGCCCTTCCATCTGGGGGCTGGAGCCTGGGCCAGGCCCTCCCCGTGGGGTGGCTGGGCACTTGCCTCCTGTGGGCCAGTTGAGAACCGCCTGACAGTTTGACTCACCTCTGTGTTTGGCTACACCCTTTTAAGATTCCGGTTTTGTTGTATCCGTGCATGTCTGCGTTTAAACAGGTTCGGTAACTTGATTTGGGGAGTTGCATCTAGAGGAGACTCTCATCAGGGACCCAGGTGGGGAGTGTCGGTCTGGTGGGCATGGATGGTGTTGCGGCCCACCTCCTGTGGGTCTGTGACCCGTGAGCAGCAGAAAGCCCTATGGGCGTTCCTAGGGGCACCCCAGTTAGCAGGGGTTCAAGCCCTTTCCTAGGACCCATGACATTTCAGATAGAGGGCTCTTCCAATTTTAGGGAAGGAAAGGAGTGTCAGGGCCTGGGAGATGCAACCATTCAAGGTTGCTTCTAGGTGTCAGAAGCTCTAATGTTTGTGAATCACATCCTGAATCGGCGAAAATAGAGAGGCATCCTGCCCCTTTCCCATGAAGGGGCCTCCTGGACTTTTAGAGACAAGCAAGGAAGGAGCTTGGAATGACGATGGCAGAGGCGTCTGTGAAAGGGGCCTCAGGGGTCTGGGAGTTGCATTTGGTCAACTAGCTGTTTCCATGTTTATAGGCTCCCTACTTCCTCTCGGCAGATTTCTCCTCAGCTGTGAACCTGGGGAGCAGTGTGAGGTGCTGTGCCCCTTTCTAGCCCCAACACACACCTGGTAGCCCTCCTCTGAGGCTGCCCTGAACACACTAGGGGTAGAGAGATGGTCCAGGCTGGGTGCTGCCCTCTGTGTATAGGTTGCATTCAAAGTATTTCTTAGTATTTGGTTAACCACATACATATATATTCTAAATACATTACAAATAATAATTCATTAATCCCCATCACAGCCTTGCCGGATGGGTTCTGTTATAACCTCCCTTACGCGAGAGAACACTGAAACGTCAAGGTGGCTCCACTAACCTGGCCCAGGTCAGGGAGCTCAGGCCGTTCGGCTCCAGACCCCATGCTCTTTACCATGAACGGTCTGTGGCCCTGTTGGAGGAGGACTGCTGCCCCTCTCCCTCTGACAAGCCCTCAAGTCCAGGTCCGGATACTGACGCAAGTGTTCACAGCTCACCCCGTGTAGAATGAGGCAGTCCCTCTCGGGCTGTCTGGATCTGGAGTTTGGAAGGGTTAGGCCTAGTGCTTTGTGGGGAGGAAGCTCTACTTTTCTTCCATCCGGGAGCAGTTTCTAGCCGTGTGGCCTTGAGGGAAGTCCAGTGTTCAGTAGTCATTCTTAAAAGCCTGTCATCCATTGATGTATTCATTTACTGAGCAACTACAGTGTGACAGGTGTGGGGTTCGTGCTGCGGTACAAAGGTAACCAAGACAGCCAGTATCCTCACCTTAAAAACGTATGATCCAATGAAGGATCAGTCACTGATGGGCATATCGGAGTGGGTGGATGCGGGGGTCCTTCATTCTGATATCCGAAGTATCACCAAATCCACAGTTTCACATCTTGAGACCAGAGGTTTCCGGTGCATCCTGGCTGTCTTGCCCACATAGCAAGAGCAGTCGGTGCTCGGGCATCCAGGAGCTGCTCTTATCTTCTCTGGCGTCAGCAACAGCGGTGCCCCCACGGGTTGCTTTGAGATGAGTCAGATCATCTTCTCCCCTCCTTGCTTCCAGAAGCAGCTGGGCTCTGGTCCCCACTTGTGCGCATCTGGGGACTCTAGCTCTCTCCCTGTGCTGCCTTTCTCAGTAGCACGCTCCAGGGAAAACATTCAGTGGCTAAAATGTGACAAGCAGTGCTTTGCATGCAGTAGGTACCCAATAAATGTTAGTTGAGTTGAAATCAGATGATTTTCCTGATAGCTGCTAGTTCAGAAGTGGTCTGTCAGGGTACTTTCAAAAAGAACTGCTTTTTGGGGCAGGTGACCAAAGCTGGATTCACCAATTGACTTATTCCCAGGGCATCTCTGAGAGGGGTCAGGGGCCTTGTCATCTGCCTGCTAGTGCCCCGGAGGGGAAGGGAGAGAACGGGGTAGCAGATGAGCTGAACAAAGAAGAGAAAATTTGGAAGTTCAAAGGAAGCTGATTTAAAAGTCCACGTGGACACCGCTGCTGTTGTTAGTGTCTCCTTATTTCCTTAGTGCTAAATTGTAGGCTGAGAGCTGCAGGGGCCCAGCTCGGGGCATGTCGTCAGAACCAGCTCCTGTGCATCTCCACGAGCGCTGCCCACCCCTCTTCCCTGTAAACCCCATTGGCCCTACCTGCTTCCTCTGCCAGAGCTGCCTGGGCAGCCCTGTGTTACCCATAGGATAGGGGAAGCAGGACAGGGCTCTCACTGTTACAGCTGGGACAGCAGTTACCTTCGATGCCTCCTTTCCCTGTCCCCTAAGTTCAGTGCTTCCCAGGTTCCTGGGGGCCAGGGACATGTGTCCCGCACCCCACCATCCGTCTCTCCGACTCGCCAAGACTGTGTTCCTCTGGGGCTCTGCAAAGATGCTTGCTGGCAGAGGAGACCAAGCGGGTGGGCTCCTCTCACCATCCCCAGCCAGAGCATGCGCTCTGTATTTTGGGGTATATGTGTAGCTTTTTACTTGAGGGAAGTAAAAAAAAAGCTTTTGCCGCTTAAGGAGTGTGGAAAGCACCCAGAGCCTCCTGCATGGCCCATCCCTGTTAAGTTCTTAGCTTGTCACCCTCCCCAGGTCCACGGGCTTGTCACCCTCCCCAGGTCCACGGGCTGACCGGCTGCAACCCGATCCTCTCCTGCACTTATGCAGGAAGCTCTGCCATGCCTCAAGGCTGAAACAGCTGCCTTTTCAGGAAACTGTTCCAGCGCCGCCTCACACCAGGGAATCTCTCCTGTGTGGAGTGCGGTGTGTGTGACAGTGAAGTACACTAACCTCAGGCGTGTGGCTTGATGAAATTTTACATGTTTGCACACCCAGTGAGCACTGTGCACACAGTGTGGGACATTTCGGCTTTCAGGAAGTGCCTTCGTGCGCTGTATAGTCAGCCCGCATCCCCAGTGTAACCGCCAGCAGGGTCTCTGTCACCAGAGATGAGCCTGCTGGTCGTCAGGCGCGATGTCACAATGCAGTCTGTGTCCGCAGGGTCCATCCGTGTTGTGTGCCTCCAGAGATCTGTTTTTTATGGATTCAAAGTATTCCTTTGTGCAGAAGATGTGGCACATACATACAATGGAATTTTACTCAGCCATAAAAAGAAACGAAATTAAGTTATTTGTATTGAGGTGGATGGACCTAGAGACATACAGAGTGAAGTAAGTCAGAAAGAGAAAAACAAATACCGTATGCTAACACATATATATGGAATCTAAGAAAAAATGGTTCTGAAGAACCTAGGGGCAGGACAGGAATAAAGACGCAGACGTAGAGAATGGACTTGAGGACACGGGGAGGGGGAAGGGTAAGCTGGGACGGAGTGAGAGAGTGGCATGGACATATATACACTACCAAACGTAAAATAGATAGCTAGTGGGAAGCAGCCGCATAGCACAGGGAGATCAGCTCGGTGCTTTGTGACCACCTAGAGGGGTGGGATAGGGAGGGTGGGAGGGAGGGAGACGCAAGAGGGAGGGGATATGGGAACATATGTATATGTATAACTGATTCACTTTGTTATACAGCAGAAACTAACACACCATTGTAAAGCAATTATACTCCAATAAAGATGCTAAAAAAAAAGTATTCTTATGCATCCGTCTGTGTCGCTGGAGGTCCAGGCGGCCAAAGCCTCCTGTGAGCTCCCCTTCAGCGTGCTTGTGAGTTTCACGAGCCGTTCTCGATGCTGCTGGGGGCCGGCTGGCGGAGGCCCTGGTCAGGCTAGCGCACAGCCCACTGTGGCTCTTCTGGAGCGTCAGGTGTGCGGGCTCTGACCCTGGACTTGGGTGGATTTGGGTGGAGCAGCTGTTGTAGGGTTCTGAGGGTTAAGGAGTTCCCGAAGGCCTTGAGCCACAGCTTATTAATAGGTTGTTGATTACTGAATCCAAACAAATGAGGAATTTGTCTTACAGAATTGAAGGGCCTTCCTAGTCCTTCCTTTATTTATTTTAAAAAATATTTATGTATTTATTTATTTGGGTTGTGCCAGGTCTTAGTTGCAGCGCGCGGGATCTTTAGTTGCAGCACGCAGACTCTGAGATGCAGCATGCAGACTGTCAGTTGTGGCACGCAGGCTCTGAGATGCGACACGCAGACTGTCAGTTGTGGCACGCAGGCTCTGAGATGCAGCACGCAGACTCTGAGTTGTGGCACGCAGGCTCTGAGATGCGGCACGCACGCGGGATCTAGTTCCCCGACCAGGGATGGAACCCGGGCCCCCTGCATCGGGAGTGTGGAGTCCTACCCACTGGCCTGCCAGGGAAGCCCCCCCTCCCCTGCCCCGGTCTTTCATTTAATTCTGCAGTTTGAGTTGCTGCTGTCCTGCCTTCCTCTGCCCCGCTTTACCCCGTACTACCTTGCGTGGGCCCTTCTGGTGGGCCAGGTGCTCGGGGAGAAACTGAGACATGACACGAACCAGGACGGGCCTGGTGCTGCTTGACGGGTCCAGGACAGCTCGTGTCGCGGTCTCTTTCTTTTTTTGAATTTTATTTATTTTTTATACAGCAGGTTCTTCTTAGTCATCTGTTTCATACCCATCAGTGTGTACATGTCAATCCCAATCTCCCAGTTCAGCCCACCACCCCCCCCCCCGCCACTTCCCCCCTTGGTGTCCGTACGCTTGTTCTCTACCTCTGCCACAGTCTCTTTGGTGACGGTGCACAGTTGTCCTTTTGAAAACTGTCTGAGTTTCCCACGCGGAACGAAGACCCCCACGGCGGCCTTGACCGTGGCGGGCTGTGGAGCCAGGAGCTTCACGTGGCCTTCACCTAGGGGTGTCCCTGTGTCGCCCTGCAGCTCACCACTCACACACCTGAGGATGTTGGTGAGCTGCACCCTTTGCCTTCGGGAATTACTTCGCTCTCCCTGAAAGTCCTGCCTAGTGATCCGGCATGTTTATTTTCCGTTTCACGGCGTGAGTGTGCCTGTCGAAAGCTGGATTTTATGTCCGTCAGTCTACAGAGCAGATCTCTCTGTGCCTTTGCTTCCGAGACAGGACGTGGGGCACTGATGCACAGGGGCAGAAAGCGCCCCCGACGGCCTCCTTTCGGGGTGCGTGTTGCCGTGGAAGGACCCTAGGGTCCCTGGTTAAGGGCTGTGGAAAAGACCTGTGAGGACCATTAAGCGGCTGTCTTTCCATGGTCAGCTATGCTAGAGGAACTGGGAGACTAAAGGAATGTTCACATCCTGTTTTCCACGCTTGGGGGCCTGAGCGACTGCTTCCCCACCCACAAGCCCTGCCCTTACTTCCCTCGCTGGCCTGGCATAATGACGGGCTGCTGCTGTGGGGCAAAATACTCTGCCTGCACGAAGGTCCTTCACACAGAGGAGGAGGCGGCCCCTGGCTCCTGGTAGCAGCTGCAGGTGCAGGACGTGCGGGGCACCCGGATTGCACAAGGACGTGCTCCTTTGGCCTGGAAGGGGATGCAGAAGCCCGTACGTCTGGACGCTCTTGTGGGCAGCAGTGTGTCGGGTTCTCCGGAGAGGAGCTGCCCTGGAGCAGCTTTGTCCCTGCTCGTCTCGAGCTCGGAGTCGCCGGTCCTGTGCGCCGCCGCCCCGAACTGGGAGCAGTTTCCCAGGAATGCGACCGCCCTGCTGATCAGTGGTGCCTCCTCTCAGCCCACCCGGTGGGGGGCCGCAGACTCTGGTCGCCGCCAGGCCGAGGATCCGCAGGGACCACCCTTGAGCGTGAGCGAGCATGTGCTACCGGGGTTGCCCTGCAGCCCTCCCTGGAGTGAGGTTCTGGGGGACGCACAGTCTCTGGGCTCCCTCCCCGCCCTAGGAGCTAGGTCCAGACTGGTGGGAGCGGTTGCCACCCAGGCCACCTCACCTGGGGGACAGTCCGGGCAGGTGTGACCTCTCGTCAGTTTCAGGGGCGTCTCATGGTTGCAGCTTCCCTTCTTGGAGCATCGGCTGTGTACCAGCTTCCTGCCGGCCCTTCTGCCGGGTGCTCGTCACAGATGTTTCCTTGACGCTCCTGACACCTTATACATGGGCTGTAGAGGGGAGGACCTGGGGTCTTGACCAGGCTGTTAGCTCACCCAGCCAAGGCCCCAGCCAAGTGGCAGAATCAGATCTTAAACCCTCACTTGCTGTGCCGTCCTGCTTCCCATCTAGTTAGTATCCCCTGGCTCCACCTCATGGAGGACAGACAACACCTACCTGGTCCAGACGTGCTCTGAAGTCACAGCACGTGTCTCTCCACCTTCCTCCCCAGCACCTCCTGGACACCAGCTCAGGGCTGTGCTGCTTCTTAAATATCCCTCCTGCATCCTGTGAAATCCCCTCTCCTCGGCAGCCCCATGAGCTCTGGCCTGTGTACAGTCGGACTGGAGGGAGATGGGGAGGGTACAGGGAGAGCCTTTTCCTCTGTAGCACTGCAGAGGCTCTTTGCAACTGTGGTCAGTGTTAGCGGTGACCTCCCAGGTCCCTAGCGCACTGGACATGTGACTCAGTGGAGGCCCCTTGGATTGCAAGGCTGGGGTGGGCAGCGCCAGCTCAGCTTAGCGCTGAGTCCCCATGCAGAGATTGGGGTTAGGGCCACACTCCTGAGCACAGCTTTTCTCTCACAGAGTTATAAAAAGGTGGTTTCGTTGTGAAAAATGCCCTGAACAGCAGCTGCCTGCCAGTGGCGGAAGGGACAGGGCCTATGGAAGCCGTGACTCGCGTTCAGAAATCAGGAAGGTGGCTCAGCTGAAGGAGGGAACGCTGCTGTTGGGGCCCGCGAGCTTCCTGCTCTGTCATTTATAAACCCACACCGGCAAAAGGCCTCACTTTATGATGCTGGCAAGTCTGACTCTTTGAGGAGGGCTCAGTACAGCCCTGGGAATGCGTGTGGCAAGTCTAGCTCAGTGCAAAACTTCTCCATGCGTGCTTGGCCAAGAAGAGCAAAAACTCCGGGAGCAAAGCTGATCGAGGGCGAGCTGGTGACCAGCTGCTGTTTGCTGGAATCTCACTCCGAGCAGCACATGGATGTGTATCCAGTTCTCACAACAACCCTACGAGGAATATGCTTTGTCCCTCTTTCACAAAGGAGGAGATAGTCTTGGAGAAGTTGAAATTATCGAGTCACCCAGCCAGTCAAGGTGAGTCAGGACTTTGAACCTAGTACACTGGTCCAGAGCCTTCGCTCTCCGTGACTCTGCCTTTTGTGTGATAAGCTACCACTGGCCCAGGCAGCGTCCCGCCTCAGCCCATCCCCTCCCTGGACACTGACGGTTTTCCATGCACCCTGAGCTCATGTCTGAACGTGACCTTGCCTCCCCACTCAGGCTGGGGCTCCAGTCCTCTGCCTGAGCGGATTTCTGTTCCAGGAAAGTTCTGTGAAGGCAAAGACAGATGAGCACCCTGGCATTTGCCTCCACACTCTGGCCCAGGTGGACCTTCCAGTCCGCCAGCCCCACCTCAACACCAGGGTCTCCCTGCATGTTTACCCCCAGCTTCTAGAGCAGCCCGTCTCTGGTTCATCCTGCTAACCCCACCATGGCCCCCCTTTGTCCACGCTGTCAGCTGGTCTGGGTGCCGTCCCTTCCCACGTAGGGCGTCCCTGTCCCTTGGAATTCTCACCCACACCATGGGTGCTCTTTAGGTCTTGTCTAAATTCTCCCCTGTATTAGCCTCAGTGCCTTCATTTACTAGCCTTGTACCCGTGCACTGTTATGGAATCCTTCCAGGCCTCAGTCTCCTGGTCTGTAAAATGGGAACAGTGACACCTCAGGGTCGCCGTCAAGGTCACGTAGAGCATGCACGCAAAGCTTGGCACCCACCACACCTCCTCTACCACAGTGGAAACCCCTGCCAGGCAGGGACCACAGGCCATATTCCTAAATCTCTCCTCCATTCTCAACCCTGCCCCACCGCTACATTTAGCAGTACTGGGTCCATGGGTGCCGGTCACGCATTCGTGAGCAGAGGAGTGTGTGCCCACCTGTCTGGAGCACACGTGGGGCTCGTAGAGGTGACCACAAGTGCAGTGGGTTCTCAGTCCCCAGCAGCTGTCTGGCAGCCTCATGCAGGAATTGGTGCTTGTCTGAGCAGTTGTGCAGGTGCTGACAGCTGTACCACCATTGCTGTGAATTGAGGTGGGTGGACGGGGCACAGCAAGGGGCCAGGCTCCGCGCCATCTGTCTCACAGGTCTGTGGCCCGATTGTAAACTGTCCCAGCGTGTCAGCCCAGGAGGTCGTCCCATGGCAGGTCCCACGCTCTGACAGATGCCTCGTTAGGACGACAGCCTGTGCTACCTGATCATCCCATAAATGGAGGTCTCTCCACAGTTTTCCACGTGGCATGCTTTGTACACATGTTCCTTGGCCCCGTCCTGAAATGGTCCCAAGGTGCTGGCGTTTACCCTTTGAATGTACACTCCTGAGATCTTTTATGGTTGGAATGTCGTGTTGATTGTGACTCCAGGACCCACCCCGATGAAGAGCAGGCCATAGGACACAGCCCACAGGGCTGCCCCAGCAGCCTCGTGGTGCACAGTGAGGTCCTGCCCCCCGGTGCCTGGGCTGTTGGGACCTCCTTCGGGCCACACGTGGGTGATGTGCTGCAGCCCCTTCTCCATCTGTTTGTTGCTTTCCTCGTGCGCACAGTTTAAACCAGGGCCTGTGTCATGCCGCTTCTTCGTTTACGTTTCTCAGTTTGTCATTACACATTTGCATATGTGATTACTGTTCAGCGTCTCAGTGTTGGGCTCTCAAGCTAAACCATCAGCCTCACGAAGACGCTCATCACTGGCACAGGGCCTGGCCCGTATTGGGCATTCAGTGAAATCTTGTTGAATGAATGAATGAGTACTTAAAAGTAGCCCAGGGCTTCCCTGGTGGCGCAGTGGTTGGGAGTCCACCTGCCGATGCAGGGGACACGGGTTCGTGCCCCGGTCTGGGAGGATCCCACATGCCGCGGAGCGGCTGGGCCCGTGAGCCATAGCCGCTGAGCCTGCGCGTCCAGAGCCTGTGTTCTGCAACGGGAGAGACCACAGCAGTGAGAGGCCCGCGTACCGCAAAAAAATAAAAAGTAGCCCATAGTGGTTACTGGCAAGATGCTTACTGGGATGTTTATGACACTGCTTTTGAGACTTTAGTGTGCACCTGGGTCACTGGGAATCTTGTTAGAATGCAGATTCTGATTCCCTGTGCCTGGGCCCAGCCCAGAGAGCCTGGTTTCACTGGCCAAAGGTGGGCCGGGTGTACACCGCTCCCTGGGCTCTTGGCCTAGGCAGGAGTCCCAGGCCCGGGGGGGGCCTTGCTGCTTCGTTCTGTGCTGCACCCAAGTAATTTTCAACCTGATTGGGATCACACTGTGGATTTACCGTTGGGTGTGTTTTCTTTCACTGTCCATACTGTAAAGGCTTCCTTGAGCGCTAAAGCAGCACCTCTGCTGGCTTCATCGTGTTTCATCCTGCGCGTGTTGGCTTCATCGTGTTTCATCCTGCGCGCGTGCTTCGTCTGTTTGACGAGCTTTTACAGTTTCCGTTTTTCACCGTATTTTGATGAAGATTTTCTATCAGAATCTACCTGTGCTTCTCTTCCTGTGATTGCTCTCACCTGAGAGGCCAGGGGTGGTGGCCTTGGTATGGGGTGGTGCCCCGGGGTGGGGTCGCCTGGGGGCGGAGCCTCTACCGCAGGATCCAGGGTGCTGGGCCAGGTCGCTTCCTGCAGTGAGAAGGCTGGGTAACGTGTGTGCGTCGTTTGAAGTCTGCGTTGTAAGACAGCCTTTACTTATAAGGGGTCGTTCGTGTGTGGAAGAACATAGTAGCCCCCTGGATAACCCTCGGGTATCTTCAAGAGAAACACATTTTACAATAGGAAGATGAGCAGAGGAATCCTGGGTGCTTCAGCCCCAGGCCGCTGCCAGGGAGCAGTCAGTGGGGATTGGAATGAGCAGATTTAGCATCTAGCATCCTCCTTGGTCCCTCAAGGTTAGGGCAGAGTCTCAGGATCACTGGGAAGAGTCTAGCCCTGAAGATTTTGGAAGGAAAGTACTGATTTCACAGTAATGGTTAAATTGTTACAGTGGTCAGAAGCAGCTAACCTGCTCTGTGTGCATAAAACCTTAAGGTAGCCCCACCCTACAGATGGGATAACTGAAGCCCAGAGAGCTGTAGCGCCGGGGCGACCTGTCCAGGCCCTGTGGGAGGGATCCAGCAGGCCTTTGAGCTGCCATGGTCTGTGCTCCTGTGTAGCGTCCGGCAGGTTATGGAAAACGCGTGGCTTCCATCAGCCCATCTCCTTACATTCTCTCCTTCTCCCCGTGGCACCTACCACTTTCCTACACGCTATAGGCTCTGCTTATTCACTATTTTTACTGTTTGCTGTCTGTCCTCCCCACTAGTATGTAAGTCTCATGAGGGCAGACATTTTTTCTGTTTTGTTCACTCACGTGCCCCAGTGTGAGGGGTCGTACCTGCTTCTTGGAACCTCTCCATGGATATTCTCTGCGTGAGTGAGAGCAGGGGCCATACCTCATTACTAGCTGTCCACTCAGCAGATGTACTTTGAGTGCCTGCTCTATGCCAGGGTCAGTGGGGATAAAATGGAGACCATAGTTTTCTTTTTGAAGCTATAAAGTCCAGCTCATGAAAATATTTTTTCAATGAATAAGTTCCTCCTTGGGGTACTTCCCTGGCGGTCCAGTGGTTAAGGCTTCGCCTTGCAGTGCAGGGGGTGCGGGTTCTATCCCTGGTCGGGGAGCTAAGATCCACATGCTTCGAGGTCAGAAAAACCAAAACATAAGACCGAAACAACATTGTAACAAATTCAATAAAGACTTTAAAAATGGTCCACATCAAAAAAAAAAAGTTCCTACTTGGTAGTTTGGAGGAGTGAGTTCACATGAATGAAGAGACACATGTCACGTGCAACGACACTTTTGTGGAAGTGTCCTGGTGGTTCTTGGGGCCTCTCTTGTGAGAGGGCGGCAAAAGCAAACGATGCTTCTCGGATGTTCTCCTCTTTCTAGGGTCAGTTCTGCTGCAGGGAGGGTGTGGGGCGGGCAGTGGTGGGAGCGGCCTAGAGGCTCGGGGTCTACCTTCCTGCCGCAAACGCAGGGTGCCCACCGCGTGGTCTCCAGCGGAGGGCACACCTTCAGGCAGCCACTGGGTCTGACTGAGACCCCCTGAGCCTCTGTGTCCTAAAGCTGGTACTTGATGTTGAGCTGTGCCCTCGGAAGCAGAGGCACAGCCAGAGTGTGTTACACCTGCCGGGTCACGCCCCTTTGCAAATATTCATTGGAACAGTGCCTTTGCTGGTGAAGGTGTCTTCACTTTCGTGCTGACACGTGGCGGGCAGGGGCGGCTGGCGTTCAGCTTCAGGTTGCTGGGATGTGGCAGGGCTGGCCTGAGGCGCGGGGCCTGCTTGCTGACTCCGTGCTCACATCTGCCGCATTCCTGTTTTGTCCGGTAATGTCAGCTTATAGACTTTTATTTTGACGCTGGTTAACACAGGTTTATTTCATTAATTCAATAAAGATTTGAGTGCCTACGGTCTAGCAGGGACCGTGCTAGGCTGCAGCAGACAGACCCTGCCCTCACGGGCTTGTGGTCTGGTGGCAGGTTCCTGCTTTCGCTCATGCGGTAATTGAAAGTCTGTGGCTGCTTGGGGTTTGGGGGTAGCTTATAAGTGACTCAGTCACTAAGCAGATTTCAACAGGTAAAGACTCCTCCTTGATGCCTGGCTCCTCTGGCCTTGCCTGGTGAGTCTGACAATACCTCATCACGCCCCTGTGGGCACCTTGTGGGCACCTTACAAGCCAGGAGCCAGATGACGTGCAAGTTTGAGATACCTACCTCATAGGACCACAAGCGTTCAGTAAAAGAATGTTTTCAAGTACAGCAGATAAGTGGAAAATGCATAGAGTAGACCAGTGCATACAGTATCCTCCTGTTTAAAGAAGAGGGAATATGGATACAAGCCACAGATACTGCTCTTACATGCAGGAGATGCCTTTTGAAGGCACTGCAACTGAAATCATTGGTTCCTGTGCAGGGGACACTGGGTGGCTGGGATTCCTTCTGAATTTTGAGCTGTATGGTTCTATCCCATTCAAACCATAAAGATAAATGTACCAAACTGTGTGATCCTAATTGTTTAAAAAGCACACATGTTGGAGAAGCCTGGAGGAGCGTCCTCTCCCGAGCGCAGAGCTCTCTCAGTCAGCTGTCCCTCCCGGCCCAGGCAGGACTGGAATGGCCGCAGGACAGTGAGCCCTGGGCTCCAGTGGCACCTCAAGTGTCATACCAGACACCAGCCCTTGGCGTTTCCGCCCCTTTTTCGGTCCAGCATGAATCTTGCTGGTTTCTCCAGAGTGACTGTGTTCACAGGCACATGCGGTCGGCTTTTCTGACTGCCTCTGAGGCGAAGATTACCGTGAGTTGCATGCAGGAGAGGAAAGGATGCTTTTTTAAAAACAGCAGAGTATCTTAAGGAAATGATGAAGGAGGATAGAAATTCAGAGTTACAGACCTTTGTCCTTAAAGTTCAATTCCCCTTTTTTGTGAAAGGCAACCTGAAAGGGGAGGTGAGCTGGGGCTTGGGGGTGGTTGACTCAGACGCTGTGGCAAAGAGTGACCAAGTGCCCCTTTGCCTCTGGGTTTTAGCTGCCTACATCTAGGAGGGGGCAGCTTGAAAGTAACAGTAGTGTGGTGCGTTTCCTGCCCCCATATAGCTGTTAGAGACACAGCCAAGGGTGCACCTTTACCTCCCACAGCCTTCCCCCAACTGATGGAAATGGTGATTGGTTGCCCCCCACCGGGGGCCGTGGAGGGACATCACGTGGGGTTCAGGCCCTAGGAGCCCTCCCTAGTTAGAAAGATGACAGTGGGAAAGGACCTAGGTGGGAAGACAATACCATTTATCATTCTCCTACCCTTGCCTTTGGTGTTAGACCACAGGAGGACAGCAGCTGCTTGACTCACTCAGTTTCTCTGGGAATGGTATTAAGCCAGAGCTGCATCTTAATTATCAAAAATGTGCCATGTTAGAGTGTTTAAGCAAAGAGTAGCTAAGTGAGTTTAAGATGAAACCTGGGACCATGATTTCCGTCGTGAAAAGAATGAATTTTTTGGTCGGCTTGAAGTGGCAGCAGCTCACTGCTGCAGATGGAACGCAGGAGCAGAGTCAGAAAATGGCCTTTATTTCCAGCCTGGAGTCAAGTAGCTCTATGGCCTTGGGCAAATCTCTCTCTCTGAGACCCTCAGCATAGGAGCTTGGAAGTGCACTTCCACTGGGGAAGCTTATGATTTAATTGTGGGCGTGAAGACAGCTAACAAGACTTGCAGTGCACACCAAATGAGCCTTTCACGCTCTGAATTAAATATGTTTCCATACAAAAAGGATTTGTTTAAACACGTGGATAACTGTAGAGAGAACTCCTTAGGTATCAAGAAAAAGAAAATTTTACATTTTTAATATTTTTAACCTGGAAAGTAAGAGATAATTATGGTAATGGTAATGAACGAACCTTGGAGTCATGTGACATTGAATGATGGAAATACATTTGTATTGCCAGAGCCTTGTGGCTCCAAAAACGTCATTCATATGGAGTTTTAGCTTCTAAATTGGATGAGAGGGACTGAGGGCCTTTTGCAGTTTGGGGTCAGGGTGGAGATGGGCGTGTGAAGGAGGCAAGTTCTGCCCTGTTCAGAGTGCCTGCCCTCTGTCTTCCCTACCAGCTCTACGCTGTTGGACCAATTCGAACTGGAAAAGCTTGCCCTACCAGCTTGGACGAAGTCTCACATCCCGTTCTCCTCTGCAAGGGCCAGCAGCAATGGCGGCGGGGCGGGGGGTGGGCTTCCCTGAGTTCTTTGTAAGTCTTCGTCTTCCAAACTGAGGTGCGCTGGCAGCCAATGCTTGGATCCTTGGTCTCTTGGGATTTCCTGGGGCAAAAGCCGAGCCTCCGTGTGCACCAGCCAGTCCACCACCGTCTTCCGGGGTTTCCATATTTCTCAACGCAACCGCCAATAAGCCTTCAATTGGCGGTTTAAAAAACTTATTCTTTGAAGTGAAAGTTACAAAAACAGCTCTATAAGCTGTAATTTATATGAAATAAAATTCATACCTTTCAAGTGTAAATTCAGTAGTTTTTGGTATTTTCACAGAGTTGTGCAATCATTACCATTATTTAATTTTAGAACATTTTCTTCACCCCAAAAAGAAACCCCATACCGATTAGCAGCCATTCTCAATTCCTTTCTAGTCCCTAGAAACCACTAGCCTACTTTCTTTATGAATTTGCTTATTCTGTACATTTCATATAAATAGAATCATACAGTATATGGTCTTACGTGTCTGACGTCTTTCATTAACCATAATGTTTTCAAGGTTCAAATTTGTCGCGGCGTGTGTCATACTTCATTCCTTATTATGGCTGAGTAATATTCACTAATAGGGTATATACCACTTTTTGTTTATCCGTTCATCAGTTGATGGACATGGGGATACTTTTCACTCTTTGGCTATTGTGAACAATGCTGCTGTGAACATTCGTGTGCAAGTTTTTATGTGTTCATTAATCTTGGGTACATACCTGGGGTGACATTTCTGGGCCACATGGCAACTCTTTGTTCAACATTTTTAGGAGCCAAACTGATTACCAAAACAGACACATATTTTATATTCCTACCAGAAATGTATGAGAAAGTTCAGACTCCTTCACATTCTTACCAACACATTGTCATCTATCTCTCTTTTTTTTTCTGGCTGCACCTCATGGCATGTGGGATCTTAGTTCCCTGACCAGGGATCTAACACATGCCCCCTGCAGTGGAAACGTGGAATCTTAACCACTGGACCGCCAGGGAAGTCCCTGTCATCTGTGTCTTTGATTGTAGTCATCACAGTGGATGAAATGGTGGCTTATTACAGTTTTGATTTGCATTTTCCTAATGACTTATGATGTTGAGCTCTTTTCATGTGTTTATTGGCTATGTGTATATCTTCTTTGGAGAAATGTCTGTTCAAGTCCTTTGCCCATTTTAATAGGGTTGTTTGTCTTTTCATTGTTGAGTTTTAAGGGGTCTTTATATATTTTTGCAGCATTTTCCTCCCGGTCTGTAGATTATCTTTTCGCTTTGTTGGTGCACAGCACTTTCAGTGTTGATGAAGGCCAGTTTATCTAATTTATTCTTTTGTTGCTTATGCTTTTAGTATGATAGCGAAGAAATCATTGCCTAAGTGAAGTAATAAATTTAATCCTATGTATTCTTCTAAGAGTTTTATAATTTTAGCTCTCACATTTACGTCTGTGATCCAATTTTAGTTTAGCTGTATATGATATGAGGTAGGAGTCCAACTTCATTGTTTTGCCTGTGAGTATCAGATTGCCTCAGCACCATTTATTGAAAAGACTATTCTCTTCCACTACTGAATTGCCTTAGCATTCTTGTCAAAACTCAATTGATCACAAATATAAGGGTTACTTTCCTGGACTCCCAATTCTATAATGTTGATTATATGTCTACTTCTTTGCCAGCATTAGTCTGTAAGTTTTGAAATTAAGAAGTGTGAGTCCTCCCTGTTCTTCTTTTTCAAGGATCTTTTGGATTTTCTGGGTCCCTTGCATTTCCACATAAGTTTTAGGAACAGCTTGCCAGTTACTGCAAAAGGGTGGCTAGGATTTTCATAGGGCTTGAAATGAATTTGCAGTCAAGTTGGGGATTGTTGCCATCTTAACAGTCTTAAGTCTTGCACTTCATAAGCATTGAATATCTTTTTTCCTTCCTCCGCCCCCCTTCCTTTCATGCCATAGGTAGCCATCTGCTCCCTGGAGACACCTGCCAGTAACTTTGAGAAAAATATTTGACAAAATGGGAACTCATCAGGGAATTGTTGTTAATGTATTAGTCGTCTTACTTTATGAATTAAGAGCTGTTTTGTTTTGTCCTTTTTAGATGTCCATATATGTGCTCACACTATTTAGGTCTTCTTTAATTTTTAAACAGTATTCTGTACACTATTCTGTAGTTTTCAGTGTACCAGTCTTTCACTTCTTTTATTAGATTTATTCCTAAATACTTTAATCCTTTTTGATGCTATTGTAAGTGAAATTTTCTTAATTTCATTTTCAGATTGTTCATTGCTAGTGTACAGAAATAAATTTATATTTGTGTATTGATACTGTATCCTGCAACCATGCTGAACTCATCTATTAGGTCTAATAATTAATTCTTCCAGATTCCTTAGGACTTTCTACATGTAAGGACCTATCAGATGGGGACAGACGTATTTTTAATTCTTCCTTTCCAATCTGGATGTCCTTTATTGTCTTCTCTAAGTGCCCTTGGTAGAACCTGTAGAACAGTGTTAAATAGTAGATGTGAAAGTGGAAATTCTTTTCTTGTTCCTCATCTCAGGGTGAAATCATTCTGTCTTTAACCGTTAAGTGTGAGGTGTTAACCTAAAACAAGCAGTTACTTTACCAACAAATAGGGTTTGTTTGGGAACAGCAAAAAAATTGCAATTTGAGACATGCAGTCTATGGCAAACCACAGGCATGTCCAGAGAACAAAGGGAGTCTGCTTTTATGGGGAAAATGGAGGAGCTGCAGGGGTTGTTCTAAATGAAAGTTCATTGGAGGAAGGTAGAAGTTCAGGATGGTGATGGCTTCTCCTTGGTCGAGCTGTGATGTTTCTCATTGGCTGAACTGTTGCTGAGCAAGGAGAAATTCTTCCTTTGGGATAGTAATGTAGTCACTTCCTGTCTGGGAGTGCAAGGTATGCTTCTTCCTGTGGGCATACGCATGAAATTCAGGGCATGCAAATGATGGTGAGTGAGAATGCGTGAGAGCTCCCTCTACAGGTCATTCCTGACTCTAATTTTAGTTGAGGTCTCCTTTATTAATTTCCAGAGGTTACATGTGAGTTTTCTTAGATGCCCTCCATCAGGGTGGAGAAGTCCCCTTATATTCCTAATTCATTGAGTATTTTAGATCATTAAAAGGTGTTAGATTTTGTCAAATGCTCTTTCTGCATCTTTTGAGATGATCACGTGGCTTTGCTCTTTATTACTATTATATACTACATTGATTTTTAGGTGTTAAACTGACCTTGTGTTCCTGTGATAAATCTCACTGGTCATGATGTATTGTCCTTTCTATATAGTCCTTTGCTGGATATAGCTTGCTAGTATTTTGTTGAGAATTTCTGTGTTTCTCTTCACAGTGGATATTGATTTGTTGTTTTCCTGTAATGTCTTTTTCTGGCTTTGCCAGGATAATACTGACTTCATAGAATAAGTTGGAAAATGTTCCTTCCTCTTTTACTTTTTAGAAGATTTGTGAAGGATTGGTATTATTTTTGTAAATGTTTACTAGAATTCTCCAGTGAAGCCATATGGGCATCGGCTTTTCTTTGTGGGCAGTTTGAAAATTAAATAAATACCTTGCAGTAAGTTTAATCAGATTGTCTATTTATTCTTGAGTCACTTTTGGTAATCTGTGTATTTCTAGCAGTTTGTCCTTTTCATCTCGGTTATCAAATTTGTTGACACACAGTTATTAGTAGTATTCCCTTGTCATACTTTTAAAAAATAAACTTTTAATTTTAGGACAGCTTTAGATTTACAGAGAAGTTGCAAAGATAGCACAGAGAGTTTCCATGTATGTGCCACATCTAGTTTCCTCTGTTATTAACGTCTAATGTTAATAAAATCAAATCTAATGGTACATTTGTTATAGTCTGTAAATATTGATACATTTAAATGAAATACATACTTTATTTTTCCTTAGTTCTCACCTAGTATTCTTTTTAGCCTCATGTTTCAAAATCCTGTACAGGATACCACACCATATTTGTGTGATGTCTCCTTAGGCTCCTCTTGACCATGACAATTTCTCTGACTTTGATTGTTTTTTATTACCTCTATGAATTGAATGTTGAATTCAGTTCATATGTTGAAGCCCTAATCCCCAATTTGACTGTAGGTATTTGGAGGTATGAGGCCTTTGGGAGGTAATTAGGGTTAGATTAGGTTATCAGGGTAGAAGCCTCATGATGGAATTAATGTCCTTATAAAAAGAGGAAAAGATGCATGAGCTCTCCATCATGTGAGGACACACAGTAAGAAGGCGGCCATCAGCAAATGAGGAAGAGAGCTCTCACCAGATACTGAATCTGCCAGCACCTTGATTCTGGACTTCCCAGCCTCCAGAACTGTGAGGAAGAAATATTTGTCGTTTAAACTACCCAGTCTACGGTATTTTGTTGTAGCAGCTCAAGCAGCGACCTCAGCACTTTGAAGGAGTAATGGTCAGATCCTTTGTGGATTATCCTTCCGTTGGGATTGGCCTGCTGTGTTTCTCGTGATTATACTGGGGTTATAGGAAGTGTCATTTTCATCACACCACATCAAGGGCACATGCCGTCAACATGGCTTATCACTGCCGATGTTGACCTTGATGACCTGGCTGAGAATGTTTGCCAGATTGCTCCACTTAAAGTTACTCTTTCTCTCCCTTTCCATACTGTATTCTGTGGAGTGAACTCTGTGTGCAGCCTACACTTAAGGAGTTATGTTCTACCTCCTTGAAGTTGGTGTATCTACGTAAATTATTTGGTGTTCTTCTGCATGGGAGATCTGTCTCTTCTCTCCCATTTATTTATTCACCATTTATTATGTCATTATGGTCACATGGACATTTATTTTGCATGCTGCGTTATAGTCCAGTATACTTTGTTGATCTTGTTGCTCATATGGTTCCAGCTTCAGCAATTGGGAGCTTTTTCAGTTGGTTCCTGTTTCCTTTGACATACCCCCATGATGATGTGTTTTGTTTCTGTTTTCAGCACTTTCTTACTTTCTGGTGTTATAAAATTTCCTAGGCTCATCTTATGTATTTTGTGTACCAGTTCTAGAACCAGTCGATTCTTCAAGGAGTTTCTTGGGTGTTAGGTGTGATTGTTACTACTGGGATGCCTATGTTCCTTCTTAATTCCTTAAGCTCAATAGTAATGTTTCCTCTTTCACTCCTGATTTTAGTAGTTTGAATCTTCTTTTTTTCTTGGTCCACCTACTTAAAGATTTGTCACTTTTGTTGATCTTTGATCTTTTCAAAGAACCAAGTTTTGGTTTTGTTATTTTCTATATTTTTTTCTATTCTCTATCACATTCATTCTGTTCTAATCTCTATAATTTCTTACTTTCTGCTTGCATTGGGTTCTTTTTGTAGTTTTTTAGTTTCTAATGGTGGTAGTTTAGGTTATTGTTTTGATATCTTTCTTCTTCTATTACTATGGGTGTTTATAGCTGTGAATTTCCTCTAAGCACTGCTTTAGCTGATTCCCATAAATTTTGCTATGGTATGTTTTCATTTTCTTTAATCTCTCTGTATTTGCTAATATCCCTTGTGATTTCTTCTTTAACCCATTGGTTATTTAGGAGTGTGTTGTTTAATTTCCACATATTTGTGAATTTCCCCAATTTCCTTCTATTATTGATTTCTAATTTCATTCCATTTTGGTTGGAAGACATATTTTTGTATAATTTCAATCCTTTTAAATTTATTAAGACTTGTTTTAGGGCCTAAAATGTGGTCCATCCTGGAGAATGTTCTATGTTCACTTGAGAAGAATGTGCATTCCATAGTTGTTTGGTGTCATATTGTATAGACTGTTAGGTCTAGTATTGTCCTCTATTTCCTTTTTGATCTTCTGTCTAGTTCTATTTTGTAATGAAAGTGGAATATTGAAGTTTCCAACATTCATCGTTTTTTTTTATGTTTCAAATTTTTTATTTTTTACATCTTTATTGGAGTATAATTGCTTTACAATGGTGTGTTAGTTTCTGCTGTATAACAAAGTGAATCAGTTATACATATACATATGTTCCCATATCTCTTCCCTCTTGCGTCTCCCTCCCACCCTCCCTATCCCACCCCTCTAGGTGGTCACAAATCACCGAGCTGACCTCCCTGTGCTATGTGGCTGCTTCCCACTAGCTATGTTTTACGTTTGGTAGTGTATATATGTCCATGCCACTCTCTGACTTAGTCACAGCTTACCCTTCCCCCTGCCCGTATCCTCAAGTCCATTCTCTAGTAGGTCTGTGTCTTTATTCCTGTCTTACCCCTAGGCTCTTCATGACATTTTTTTCCCTTAGATTCCATATATATGTGTTAGCATACGGTATTTGTCTTTCTCTTTCTGACTTACTTCACTCTGTATGACAGACTCTAGGTCCATCCACCTCACTACAAATAACTCAATTTACTTTCTTTTTATGGCTGAGTAACATTCCATTGTATACATGTGCCACATCTTCTTTATCCATTCATCCGATGATGGACACTTAGGTTGTTTCCTTCTCCTGGCTATTGTAAATAGAGCTGCAATGAACATTTTGGTACATGACTCTTTGAATTATGGTTTTCTCAGGGTATATGCCCAGTAGTGGGATTGCTGGGTCATATGGTACTTCTATTTGTAGTTTATTAAGGAACCTCCATACTGTTCTCCATAGTGGCTGTACCAATTCACATTCCCATCAGCAGTGTAAGAGTGTTCCCTTTTCTCCACACCCTCTCCAGCATTTATTGTTTCTAGATTTTTTGATGATGGCCATTCTGACTGGTGTGAGGTGATACCTCATTGTAGTTTTGATTTGCATTTCTCTAGTGATTAATGATGTTGAGCATCCTTTCATGTGGTTGTTGCCAATCTGTATATCTTCTTTGAAGAAATGTCTGTTTAGGTCTTCTGCCCATTTTTGGATTGGGTTGTTTGTTTTTTTTGTTACTGAGCTGCTTGCAAAGTTTGGAGATTAATCCTTTGTCAGTTGCTTCATTTGCAAATATTTTCTCCCATTCTGAGGGTTGTCTTTTGGTCTTGTTTATGGTTTCCTTTGCTGTGCAAAAGCTTTGAAGTTTCATTAGGTCCCATTTGTTTATTTTTGTTTTTATTTCCATTTCTCTGGGAGGTGGGTCAAAAAGGATCTTGCTGTAATTTATGTCATAGAGTGTTCTGCCTATGTTTTCCTCTAAGAGTTTCATAGTTTCTGGCCTTACATTTAAGTCTTTAATCCATTTTGAGCTTATTTTTGTGTATGGTGCTAGGGAGTGTTCTAATCTCATTCTTTTACATGTAGCTGTCCAGTTTTCCCAGCACCACTTATTGAAGAGGCTGGCAGGCGGATTCTTAACCACTGCGCCACCAGGGAAGTCCTTGCACTTGTCTTTTAATCAGAGAGAAGAAAAAGTTACAAGCAAACAACAACACATTTGTACATACCTATGTAGTTATTGTTTTTCCTATGTAGTTACTTTTAACAGTGCTCTTTATTTCATCATGTGAATTTAAGTTAATGTAGAGTGTCCTTTCATGTCAGCCTAAAGGATGGCTTTAGTATTTTGTAAGGCAGTTCTGCTAGTGACAAATTCTCCCAGTTTTTGTTTATTTAAGAATGTCTCATTTCTCCTTCATTTTGAAGGATAGTTTTGCTGGATATAGAATTCTTGGTTGACATTCTTTTTTCCACCCACAAGTTGGAACATGTCATTCTGCAGCATTTTAGCCTCCGTGGTTTCTGATGAGAAGTCAGTTGTTAATTTATTGAGGATCATTTGGACATGACAAATTGTTATTCTCTTGCTGCTTTCAAGATTCTCTGTTTGGTTTTGAGTTTGGTAGTTTGACTATGATGCTTCTAGATGTGGGTCTCACTGAGTTTATTCTACTTGTAATTTGTTGAACTTTTGGATATGTAGATTAAACTTTTTCATCAGATTTGGGAAGTTTGGGGCCACTATCTCTTCAGATATCCTTTAGCCTTTTTCTCTCTCTCTCTTCTCCTCTAGGATTTCTCCAAGATGTGTTTCTTGGTATGCTTGATAGTATGGCACAGATCGTATGTCTCTGAGACTCTGTTCATTTTCCTTCATTCCTTTTTCTTTTGCTTCTCAGACTGGATACTCTAAATTGACCTATCTTCAAGTTTGCTGATTCTTTCTGTGCCACCTCTAATCTACTACTGAGTCCCTCTAGGGAATTTTTCATTTCAGTTATTATAATTTTCAACTCTAGAATTTCTGTTTGGTTCTTTTTTAAAAAATGATTTTAGTCTCTATTATTTTCTAGTGGTGAGACATTGTTATATGGTTTCCTTTAGTCTTTATACATGGTTTCCTTTAATTTGAACATATTTATAGTAGCTTATCTAAAAATCTTTGTCTAGTAAGTACAACTTCTGGGCACCCTCAGGGACAGTTTGCATTGACTGTTTTATTTAACTCTGGCCATTTTTTCCTATTTCTTTGTATATCTCATAATTTTGTTGAAAACTAAACATTTTAAATAACATGACATGATAACTCTGAAAGCCAGACTCTTCCCTCAGGGGTTTGTGGTTGTTGCTGCTGTTGGTTTGTTGAGTGACTTTTCCTGGACTAATGCTGTAAAAAAGTGTATTCCTTCTCTTATGTGACCACTGAAGCTCTGCTTAGTTAGCTTCATGGTCATCTGATGATTGGACACAGATTTCCTCAAGTGATTTTAACCAGTAAGTCTCCAGTCCTTTTGGTTATACGTACCAAAAGGGGCACGTATTGGGGCACACAGTCAACACTTCAGTAGTTTACAACTTTGCTTTAGCCTTCACTTCCTGATTGCACAGAATCTCAAAGTCAGCCAGATATGAGAGATTACAACCTTCTCACGTCTTTCCTGACCATGCACACAGTCCTGCACATGAATGCGCCCTTATATTTCCAGGAATATATCAGAGCTTATCAAAGCCTTCTATGGAAACCTCATTCCCCAGCATTTTAAAAATTTTCCTCCATTTTTCTATTGTAGTAAAATACACATAACATAAAATTTACCATCTTAGCCATTTTTAGGTGTACAGTTTAATGGTATTAGATGCATTCACATTGTTGCGCAACCATGCCAGTATTTATCCTCGTAACTCTTTTCATCTTGTTAAACTGAAACTTTATACCTGTTAAACAATAACTTCTGGGAATTCCCTGGCGGTCCAGTGATTAGGGCAGGGGGCACGGGCTCAATCCCTGCTTGGGAAACTAAGATCCTGCATGACGCATGGCGCAGCCAAAAGACAACAACAACAACAAAAGAAGGTGTACTAAGTGACCTCCCTTCAAAAAAAGAAAAAGCCAGTAACTTCCAGTTTCCCCCTCCCCCAACCCCTGGCATTACCGTTCTACTTTCTGTCTCTGTGCTTGTGATAACTCTAAGTACATCATGTAAGTGGAGTCATACAGTGTTAGTCTTCCTGTGACTGGCTCATTTCACTGAGCATACTGTCTCCCAGGTTCGTCCATGTTGTAGCATATGCCAGAATTGCCTGCCTTTTTTAAGGCTGAATAACATTCCATCGCATGGATAAAGCACATTTTGCTTATTCATTCATCTGTTGATAGAAACTTGGGTTGGTTCTACATTTAACCTGTTGTGAATAATGCTGCTATGAACGTGAGTGTACAAATATCTCTTTGAGAACCTGCTTTCAGTTATTTTGGAGGTGTACTCAGAATTTGAATTGCTGGGCCGTATGGTAATTCTTAATTTTTTGAGGAACCTCCATACTATTTTCTACAGTGGATGTATCGTTTTACATTGCTAACAACAGTGCACAAGGGTTCCACTTTCCCCATATCCTCACGACTACTTGTTTTCTGTTTCTTGACAGTAGTCATCCTAACAGGTGGGAATCCCCAGCATTTCTTTTTATTGTGTTTGTCCCAGCTGGTACTTGACTCAGGTACTTTTGTAGAGATTCCTATACCCTAATGCAGTAACCTTCATATGTTACAACCCCCTAAAAGAATTTTGAGAATTACCTCTATAGAACAGATAACATATTTTGAAGTTTACATCTAAGTTTTCTTGTAATAAATATAGTTAGAAAGAATATAATTTCCTTCATGTTGTAAAAATTCCATTTAAAAATGGAACTTTTATTGTATAATCTTTAATCATTAAACAGTTGCTGCTGGTTGTTCTCAACAAATGTCCTGAGGAAAGGGCTTTTCGCAATGAGTGATCTCTGACTCAGGTCACATAGAGACAAACCCTGTGAACAGGGCTTTTCCAGGGACTTGTGAGACACGTTTAAAGATGACAGTTCTCTAAGTATGGGGCTTTGGGGTGAGCTCCAAGCCGGTTCTGCCCCCTGTAAAGCTATTTGGCTGCTTGTTTTCAAAGCTGAGGAACGGGGGAAGTTCAAGCACTGTAAAACTTACTGTTCCTAGATTCAGCTGCTTTTCTGGAATAAATGCGCCGTGGATTATTGCTTGCAAGCCTTTGGTTAATTTCCAGAATTCTCAAGAAGTTGACTTTTCACGACCTTTGCCAGGGTTCTCATTGCTTTTATGGAGGAACAGAGTTTTGCAGATCATGACCCCGCTGCTCCAGAAGTACTTCAAGATTCATTTAGAACAACAAACAACTCGTACTTCCCCAGCTCTTAGCTATCTTGGGTTTCTACCACTCTTTTTTGTCTCCTTGCTTCTTGACCAAGGAAAAGCTTCTTGTTGACAAAGGACTTTATCAGTAACATAGTGTACTCAATAGCATATTACTTTTGTAGCAACTAAGTTCTAGGTATTATTCATTCAACAAGCATTTGTCAGAAGGATCCCTTCTTCCTGAAGGGAAAGAGGGTCAAAATAGATGTGTAGGTAAATCTTTGTTTTCTAATTATAATGATCATTTTATTACTTATGTAATATTTTTAAAGGAAATAAAAGTACATTTCATTTAGAGGCCGATTCATTTTTGATTACTGACTTAATTATTTCATATTTGCGATAACTAAAAAATTTAAAGAGGTGAACCCCCTCCCCCATTTTTACTGTCCTATTGTGGGAATAACAGGTGGGGTCAGCTGTAAAATTCAATAAATATTATCAAGATAATAATGGAATGACAGTTTATTTATCTGCAAGCTTTGGGAAATAAGGAGTTGTTACATCTGTTAATTTCCCAATAATTAATGTTGTTTCTTTGGGGAAAGTGCTTGATTCTTTCCTTTTATTTACTTATTTCAAAGTAGTAGGTTGGTTCCCTGGCACCCTCCAAAAAGTAAAAAATAAAATTTTGGTTCTCATTATAAACAAATAAACAAAATTTTGGTTCTCATTATAAACAAAATAGTAGGTTGGTTCCCTGGCATCCTCCAAAAAGTAAAAAATAAAATTTTGGTTCTCATTATAAACAAATATGCATTATTTATGCATATTGGATGTGTTCCAATCCATAGCAGTTATTATCCTTATAGATGATAAATGCACAAATGTCCCATCTTCAGCTGTTGGGAGATCATTCAAACTAGTTCCTGAGTCCTTTTCATATGACCCTAACAGTCTTTGATAATTTCTTGCTTCTTAGAAGGATGAGATTCACGGGGTCATATAAAGTTCTTGACTCATATCTAGAATTAGCCATTTTCACAAGGAACCCTAGATCTTTTTTTTTTTTAATTTGTGTTAAAATGCACAGAACAGGGACTTCCCTGGTGGCGCAGTGGTTGAGTCTCTGCCTGCCAATGCAGGGGACACGGGTTTGAGCCCTGGTCCGGGAAGATCCCACATGCCACGGAGCAACTAAGCCCATGAGCCCGGGTGCCACAACTACTGAAGCCCGCACGCCTAGAGCCCATGCTCTGCAGCAAGAGAAGCAACCGCAATGAGAAGTCCTCGCACCACGATGAAGCGTCTCCCCCCCACTCGCCGCAGCTAGAGAAAGCCTGCGTGCAGCAATGAAGACCCAACGCAGCCAAAACTAACTAAATAAATAAACAAATAAATAAATAAATTTTAAAAATACACAGAATATAAAATTTGCCATCTTAATCATTTTTAAATTTAGTGATATTAAATACATTCACATTATTGTGCAGCCATCACCATTCATCCCCATAACTCTTTTTATCTTATAAAATTGAAACTCTATACCCATTAAACAATAACTAACCATTTCCCCCTCCTCCTAAGCGCATGGCTACCACCATGGGACTTTCTATGATTCTGACGACTCTGAGTACCTCATATATTGGAGTCCTACAGTATCGTCCTTTATGGCTGACTTATTTCATCGAGCATAGTGTCCTCAAGGCCCCATGCTGTAGCAGATGCCAGAATTTTCCTCTCTAAGGCTGAATAACATTTTGCTTAGGAATTCTGTATATATTCTGAATACAGTGGACCCTCAGTGTCCACAGGTTCTGCATCCGTGGATTCAACCAACTGTGGATAGAAAATATTCAGAATAAAAGTTACAGAAATGTTCAAGAAGTAAAACTTGAATTTGGCGTGCACTGGCCACTATTTACATTGTATTAACAACTATTTACCTAGTGTTTACATTGTATTAGGTATTATATGTCATCTAGAGTTGATTTAAAGTGTGGGGGTGGGGCATGTGCGTAGGTTATATGCATACAGTGTGGCATTTTATAAGGGACTTGGGCTTCTTAGGATTCTGCTGATACAGAGGTACGACTGTATTTATCACTGTTTAAAGCCTTTTTACTCTGTGGATGCTGTCCTTTGATGCACAGAATTTAGTTTTTAAGAAGTCCAATGTCTATTTTTTTAATTCTGTTAGCTGTGCCTTTGGTGTCATATCGAGAACTCATTATCAAACCTCATGGACTGAAACTTTTGCCCTATGTTTTTGTCTAAGAATTTTATAGTTTTAGGCCTTACATTTAGGTCATGGATCCATTTCGAGTTAATCTTTGTAATGATGTTAGGTAAGGGTCCAACTTTATTATGACAGAACTATTTTATTTTTTAAAAATATTGGCATGTGGTACTAATTTTATATTTTTACTTCCCTGTTCTATCAGATCAGACAGGTTGCCTCTAAATGAAGGAATTAGCCGGCACAATTCGTTGTCGTATAATTCTTGGTATAGTTACCAGAAATTGAAAAAGTGAATGGCTCTAATGACTGGGCAATAAATCTTCCAAGTCAAGTATTTTCCAATTCTTTGTTTTCAAAACACTTGAAAGTGCTCCTAATTGAATTGTCAGTGAATAGTTTGTCTGAAATAATTCTAATGATAGGCTGCTCTGTGGTTACTTCTGGCCCAAGACTTGGGCCAGGGCTGAGCATCTTTGTGCCTATCTCCTGCTTCATGTGAAAAGGCTTCTCAGTGCCAACACCACAACAACAAGAAACAGCAGAAGAATCGATGCTACCCTTGCCTCATTTAGCAATAAATACTTTCTGTTAAAAGATTTTTTAAATGTTTACTTTGGAAGGCTAATAATTATTTGTCAAGTTTTATAAATGTGTTCCAACTTGATTTAATAATTGTAATGACTCAATCTAGAAACTTTTTTACTGTAAAAATCTATTTTTGTTTATTTTATATTACTTGATTTATAAATGTGGTAAAATACACATACATAAAATTTACCGTCTCAGCCATTTTTTATTGTACACTTTAGTAGTGTTAATTACATTCACATTGTTGTGCATCCACTCCAGAATATTTTCCATTTTTCAAAACTAAAACTCTACACCCATTAGAAACAACTTGGAAATATTTTTCACAAAGAGAGCCTTATGGCCTTGGGGAAAATGTTTAATTTCAATTTATCTAACTTTGTTGTAGAGAAGACTGATAGGGTAATCAAGCATAAATTATTAGGATAAAATATCGGGGTTAAATTCTCTTGGAGCAGTGTAATGGAAACGAGATCAAAGAGAAAAAGGAACCTTGCTGAATTTCTTTCTTTTTTTTTTTTTTGGCTGCGTTGGGTCTTCGTTGCGGTGCATGGGCTTCCTTTTCTCTAGTTGTGGCGAGCAGGGGTTTCTCATCCTTGTTGAATTTCTGATTGTTATAAAAGAGCTTGTTCATTCTATTTTAAAATGCGTGACAGTAGTATCAAATCACTATGGCATTTAGAGTTCACTGACTATATTTAAAAGATCATATGATAAAATATTTTTAAATGAAATATTTACAGCATGCTGGAAATTATATCCTTTGCAACTATTTATTTTTTTTATGAAGAATTTAGATGCCAACTTAAAAGTATATTATCCTCTTCATAGTGGTAGGTTTTCCAGAATTCTTGAGGGGATATGTGACATTTGGAGACCACTGCATTAGGGTAGAGGGATCCCTATGAAATGCCTGAACCAACAGTGAATTTCACTGGAGACTCACCACCCCTTTAAGGTGTTCAGCATCTCACTGGACTGTGTTCCCACGGCAGGACTCACGAAAGGGTGACCGCAGAGCTTCACTCCTTCACCTATTATCCGATAATCAGACCCATAAAATGGCTCACTCCATTACCAATTTCAAATGAAGTTCAATACTTACTAAGGAAAGTTTTAAGAAAAACTTGCCTTAAATGTGCCTGACCTAGGTTAGGAAGTAAGTTACAGAACTGTATCAAAAGTCCAGCTTTAAAAAAAAAAAAAAAAAGTCCAGCTTTCCCTCCCAGGACCCTGGTTACTTAAAGGACCCAGATCCACAGAGTAAAAGACAGAATGGGAGAAAATGTTTACAAAGCATGTATCTAATAAAGAATTATATGCATATATATATATATGTGTGTGTGTGTGTGTATATATATATATATATATATATATATAGAGAGAGAGAGAGAGAGAGAGAGAGAGAGAGAGAGGGAGAGGGAGGGAGGGAGAGAGGGAGGGAGGGAGGGAGGGAGGGAGGGAGAGAGGGAGCACAGTGGAAGCACAGTGGTGGTTGCCAGGGTCTGGGGGGCAGGGAGATGTGTAGTTATTGCTTGACGGGTATAGGCTTTCAGCTTTACAAGATAAAGAGTTAAGGCGGATGGATGGTGGTGATGATTGTACAACAGTGTGAACGTACTTAATGCCACGGAACTGTACACTTAAGAATGGTTAAGATGGTGAATTTTATGTATATTTTGCCACAATAAAAAAAAGCTTGAAAAAAATGCTTTTATCATATCACATTTCACACCTCTCTTTGCCCAACTGTGGAACTCATTCAGCATATAAAGCATATTCAACATATAGTTGGATTGACAAAGCCAGCCTCTTTATCCAACAGAAATCAGACTTTCTGTCAGGAAAAAGCCAGAACTCATTTGCACTTCAAATTAACATGTACTTTGAGGAAAATTATTACAAGAACTGAGAAACAAATGAAACTTCATCTGAAATTAATTACCAAGTGCAGTTAGGACTAAAACATTGCAGAACTGACTTATTTAATGCATGCTGTTCCTCATTACTTAAGTTGCAGGATGCGGCATAAGTCTAGCGTGAGGGAGAAGAATGAGAGTTCCCTGGTGTCCTTTGGATGAAAGTGAGTGTGTTGTGTCCAGTTTGGGGGAATATTCAACTGGGAATTATATATAAAAGTCAAAAATACCCGGTTTCATTAGACATGATGAAGCTCTTCTTGTGTATTTAGTGAATAAGGCATAGACTGATGAAAACTAATTGCTCTGGAAGTCAGCATGTGTGAGATATATGAGACTGGAAGGATGGTGGTTGACTGCTGTTGAAATAAACATTCGTGATGTGACTGGATAACTGATGATGAAGAATCCCATTAACCTTGTGTTGTCTGCTCGTCTCTTGTGTCTGGAAGTTTTGCCGGCCGGGGTGTCTCCCCTGTGTGTAAGGCGTGGGGTGCGCCCTGCTCACTGTGAGCCTGCTCTTGTGAACGCTTGGAGAAAATACTGAGAAGGAGAATGGGGCTTGTCTTTTAAGTAAAGGGGAGAGGGACCCGTCTCAAGGGGAGGCATCTCTGGCAGCAGCAGGGGACGAAGGAGAGTGCTCCCCTGGGCACTGGCTTGCGGAGCCAGGCTTTAGTTTCGATTAGCCATTGAAGGTGGTTTTCCCAAACTTGAAGTTTTTCGTTCCTGGGGCAGTGCAGGATGGGTGTTGTCCTTTGCTTTTTAAAAGGGAAATGGGATCTGAGGCTCTGTTTCTAAAAGATCTGTGGAGGTTGAGGTCTGAAGACTAACCCTTTAAACCTGTGGTTTTGTCTGTGTGCTTTGCAGACCAGCACCATCAGCTTCTCCTGGGAACTTGTTAAAATGCACATTCCTGGGCTGCATTCCAAATCAGGCAATTCCAGAACTCTGGGGTCCTCCAGGTGATTCTGATGTCTCCCCAAAGTTCAGAACCACTCACACCTGTATGGTTTGAGTCACATTGCCCTTGAGTAGTTGACGTAATGTCTAGATGATGTAACTATTAGTTTGTGTAAACATTAGACATTTCATTTTTGTGTATTTTGGAACCAATATAGTTAGTTGTCAATTATGTACAAGGGCACAGAATCTGTCCTGCCTGATGAATAAAGGTCCCTTTGGCAAGTGCGGGACAACAGCATGTCCTAAGCCAGCAGCCTCAGGCCGAACAAACAGGCGGTGTCCTGAGATCGCGGGACAGTCGGCCCATGGGAGCTGACCCAGGGTCCTCTCCTGAGATTACGGGACAGTCGGCCATGGGAGCTGACCCAGGGTCCTCTCCTGAGATCGCGGGACAGTTGGCCCATGGGAGCTGACCCAGGGTCCTCTCCTGAGATCGCGGGACAGTCGGCCATGGGAGCTGACCCAGGGTCCTCTCCTGAGATCGCGGGACAGTCGGCCCGTGGGAGCTGACCCAGGGTCCTCTCCTGAGATCGCGGGACAGTCGGCCCGTGGGAGCTGACCCAGGGTCCTCTCCTGAGATCGCGGGACAGTCGGCCATGGGAGCTGACCCAGGATCCTCTCCTGAGATCGCAGGAGAGTCGGCCCATGGGAGCTGACCCAGGGACCTCCCCTGGCAGGTGGCCTGGAGGTCTGCAGGCAACTCTGTGGGCATCTGAGCCAGAGCCAGGGGCTGACAGGAAGGAGGTGGGCCCTGCATGTTTCCTACAACAGGAGAGTGAATAGCATCTCTTTTGAAAAGACCTGCTCTGTCCTTTTGGCCAGTCCAGAACCCATGCTCCTGCCCCAGAGATTTGTGAAGCATCTGATCCTTTTGAAGTGCAGCCGTTTGGTCTTTTTAAAAATGCAAATCATATCAAGTCGTTTCCTTCCTTAATATTACAATTGTTCCAGAACTTCCCATTGCCCTTAGGAAAGAGTGCAGAAGTTGCAGCTGGCCTTTGCTTCCCTCCCACCTTTGAGTGTCTAAGGCTGCCCCGGGCTTGTGCTGTTGCCTGGGCCTGGAGATGCGCCCCAGTGTCCTCAGAGGAGGTGAGGGTCCCCCACAAACTGAGCTCCAGCGCCTGTCCTGCACTCAAGCAAGCCGGTCCCTCCCCTCAGGGCTCGCATAGCCCCGAGGACTGGGGTGCCGTTTGCAGCTGTGTCCCAGGCCTCCTGGAGGCCCTGTAAGTGCTCCTTTGTCAGGCGAACGAGCCACAGCGCTGCTGCCCTTTCCCTGCTGTCCGCGGACCCGCTGTCTATTTCGTTGTAGTTTGGAGCCGAGTTCCGAAGGTTCTCCTTGGACCGACAAAAGCCTGGAAAGTTCGAAGACTTCTACAAGCTGGTTGTGCACACCCATCACATCTCCAACACCGAGGTGACCATCGGCTACGCGGACGTGCATGGCGACCTGCTGCCCATCAACAACGATGACAACTTCTGCAAAGCGGTCTCCAGCGCAAACCCCCTGCTCAGGGTCTTCATCCAGAAACGAGGTACCGAGGAGGCTGAGCTCGTGCTCTTGCTTGGCACTCGTTTAAGAAATAAATACAGTTTTCTATTTTGTCTGTAATTTCAGAACCATGTTATTCTGCTTTCTAGCCTTTGGTGGGAGACTAAAGAAATTAACATCTGTTTGGTCGACGTTAATTTCTTAGAAAGGCTTAACAATATTTAAGCTGCATTTTCCACCTGAAATCGTGTTGACTTATGATTTGTAAATACCGAGGAAAAATAATCTCGATATTTTCAGTATTTTAACTGGATGCATTAGCCAGTAACCCAAGAGTGAAACTTAAGGTTGTTAGTATATGTTTTCCACTGTCTTCTTAGGGTTGAAAAAAATGTTAGCTTTAGATTATAACTTTAGTTAACTTTTAGCTCTGAAGGCCTAGCTTTGCTGTAAGTAAGAACAATATCATTTTATGTGAGAATAAGTCACTAACACAGATTAACGGCTGAAAGGTGGGGCACCCTGCTGTGGAGTCACTTCTCAGAGCTGCCTGTTAGATTTGTTTCATCGTCTCTGAACTTGGGAGAACCCTAACATTCTACATAACGTCCTGAAGAAAAGAGCCACCTGCAGGCGAGGCCTGAGGTTAAAGAAAGAGGCACCTTATGATTGCCCTGGTCACCACCGTCCCTCCTTCCCTGAGCAGGCCTCTGTGCCCGCAGCAAGTGCTGACCACCCCGGGGGAGCAGCGTGGCGGTGGGGACACCGTACTCGCCGTTGTGGACTTCCGGCGTAGCGCAGGAGAGAGAACGGTCTTAGCCTCTGGGGCAGTGGGGCAGCTTCACGGACACTAGAAGCCGCAGCACAGCGTGCTGGGCAGGGCGCCCTCCAGGCTGCGGGAGCCGGAGCCAGGCTTGGTAAGCGTGAGACTGCAGGAGGCCGAAGTGCGGGCCCAGGTGCCTGGCTCTCTCTCCTCCGCCCGAGTCCCGCCCTTTGCATGACGGCGTTCGAAGCGTGCTCGCCCGCCAAGCCGTCCCGAGGTTGGGAGGCCGCACATGCCGAGTGCTCAAAGCGTGCTGGCCGGCAGCCCGTGCTCTGAACACTGGCTGCTGCTGTCCTCTCGTCTGTGGTGTTGGAAGGGAGTGTGTAGCAAGGGAACGGCAGGGGATCTGCTGACCTCACTTCGGGCTGGTTCCCTGGCACTAGATCAGAAAGCTGTGCATCTGCAGCCCTGGTTTAGCCTGGGTGTCCTGCTGATGGTACCGAAAGTCAACACAGCTGTCACTTCCTCACGGTGGCCTGGGGGAACTGGCTTTCGCTCTCCTGTGGAGCTGCTGGGGCCGCGGGGAGCCTGCCGCTCCTCACGTCGTTTGGGTGCCTCTTCTCGTCCGTCCACCCTCTCGGCGAGGCCTGGTCTCGATTGTCCTGTGTCCCCCCCCGCCCCCATCCCCTTGTCTCTATTCTGCTCTCTCTGTGTTGTATCATCAGTTGCTCCCAGGGCTGGCGCGTGGTCCAGATCCCACGTCCACAGCTCTGCCCTGGCCATCCCAGGTCGCGGCGTTGTCTCACAGGGTGCGGAAGGGTGAGTAGTGGGTGTGAAGCCCTGTGAGTGACGGATGTGCACACGGGCTCTGCCACCTGTGTAGGCAGCAGGCGTCTCTGTACTGCTGCGTTGGGAGCACCACCGCAGGCACTCGTGCCCTTTGTGAGGGCAGCCCTAGGGACACTTGGCGGCCTGTGCTGTCGAGTCACCGAAGCTCAGGTGAGGCGGGAAGCCGCAGGCGGGGATGTACCAGCTTCCGCGGGTCGCTCGGATGGCTTTGCTGCTCGGCTTGCTGGCTCAGGCCCTGCCTCCTGTCTTTATTATTTTCTTTTTCTCTTTCCCTTGGCCTCAGAGGAACAGCCCAGAGTTTAACTAGCTGCCTTAGGGTTTCTAACCGTCCTGTGTTGTAAGGGTGCAGGCTTCACCTCCAGCCCCTGCCTTTCTCTGTTAGGTGACGGCAGGGAGCCGCATTCATACCCTGCCCCCAGCACTTTCTCGCTGGCTCTACGACCCCCCACCCTAATGTTCTCATCTGTACAGTGGGAGAACCTACCTCAGGTTATTGTCAGGCTTCGAGAGGAAAATGTTCCTGATGGTCCCAAAGCCTGGCCCCTCGCTCCATCACTGGCGAGACTGGGGCTCTCCTCTCACTCTCCTCAATGGAGTCCAACTGTAAAGACTGCATCCCAGGGGGAGAGGCGAGGGCAGTTGTGTTTCCGTGGACGGCGGCAAGCAGGAGCCATCCCGGTGCCCTGCGTGTTCAGGAAGGACTCGCTAACCGTGTGAGAGGGGCTGTCCGTCACGGGTGGGGCAGAGATGAGGTTCCTCTGGAGGTGACACTCAAGTCCCATGTCCTTTCCCTACAGCGTGGGTCCTGAGATTTGGGTCACAGTAATGCCATTCTCATGATCTTACTGTAACCACACCTGGTCTGTAGTTTACTTAATAACTTTCTGTACATTGATGTGTATTGTAAGAGGAAATTGTTTGACCATCACAAATGAAGAGTCATTCTTCTAATAGATGTTGAAATAGACCCACAGTGATGTTTAGGAAAATGAATTTGTTTGCCACTTACTAATCCCCTCCCCAAACCACACAAAGACACCACAGTAAAACTACAGACCAACACCCCTTATGAGTATAGATGTAAAAACCCCTCAGCAAAATACTAGGATATGGAGAACATGTTTCCGTGGTGGATGAATAGATAAACAGAATGTGGTATATACATCCAGTGAGATATTATTCAGCCATAAAAAGGAACAAAGTACTAAAGAGTCCAGACTGCAGTATGGATGGGAAAGAATGCCAAGTGGATGAAACAGCCATGGGTTATAGGATTCCATTTATGATCTGTCCTCACCCTGTGCAGATTCTGTGTTTGTGAACTCAGTCCAGTTTGTTTGTAACCCAACATCAGTACGCAGGGCCCTTTCACAATCGTTTGCAGACGTGCACAGGTTGCCAACGCATGTTCCAGACGAGTCTAAGTAGGCACTGCTCTGCCTGCTTGTTTCAGCTCACGCTGTGAACAAGCGTCCTTTTCATGGTCTATTTAATGCCACATTTTCCACATTTTTGTACTGCTTTGTTTTGTGAAATTGTATTAAAATACATACAACATAAAATTTAGCATCATAACCATTCTTAAGTGTTCAGCTCAGTGGCATTAAATACATTCACAGCGCTGTGCAGCCGCCACCATCCGTCCCCTTTTCATCTTGTAAAACTGAATCACTCTGACTTTTAAACAGTAACTCCCCATTTCCCCTCCCCCAAACCTGGCAACCACTACTCCACTTTCTGTCTCTAGGATTTTGACAACTCTGAGTACCTCCTATAAGTGAAGTCATACAAGATTTGTCCTTTTGTGCCAGCTCATCTCACTGAGCATCACGTCCTTCAGGTTCATCCATGTTGTAGCCTGTGTCACAATTTAGTCCTCCTTCCATTCTATGACGATACCACATTGTGCTTATCCACTCATCCGTTGATGAACACGTTTCATCCACATTTAAGCTATCGTGAATAATGCTGCTGTGAGCATGAGTGACAGATATCTCTTTGAGACCCTCTTTGAGTATAAACCCAGAAGTGGAATTTCTGGGTCACGTGGTAATTCTATTTTTGATTTTTTTTGAGGAACCCGCACACTGTTTCCCACAGTGGCTGTTCCATTTTACGTCCCCACCAACAGTGTGTAACGGTTCCAGTTTCCCCACATCCACACCAGCACTCATTGCTTTCTGGTTTTTGGATAATAGCCATCCTGATGGGTGTGAGGTGGTAGCTCATTGTAGTTTTGATTAGTGTTTCCCTGATTACTAGTGGTGTTCAGCATCTTTTCACTTGCTTAATGGCCATTCGTATGTATTCTGTGGAGAAATGTCTATTCAAGTCTTTTGCCCATTTTGTACTAGGTTGTTTGTTTTTGGTTGTTGAGTTTTAGGAGTTCTGTATTTATCTGGATATTGATCCCTCATCAGATATATTATTTGCAAACATTTTCTCCCATTCTGTGGGTTGCCTTTTACTCTGTGGATTGTGCCTTTTGATGTACAAAATTTTAAATTTTTCCCAAGGTCCAATTTGTCTAATTTTTCTTTTGTTACCTGTGCCTGTGGTCTCACATCCAAGAAATCATTGCCAAATCCAAAGTCATAAGACATTTGTCCTACGTATTCTTGTAAGAGTTTTATAGTTTTAGGTCTTCAGTGTAGGTTCTTGATCCATTTTGAGTTAATTTTTGTGTACGATGTTAGGTAAGGGTGCAACTTTATGCTTTTGCATGTGGATATCCTATTTCCCAACACCATTTGTTGAAAAGAGTGTCCTTTAAACATTTAGTGGTCCTGTCACCCTTGTAAAAAATCATTTGACTATATGTGAGAGTCTATTTCCAGGCTCTGTATTCTATCCCATCAGTCTCTATGTCTGTCTTTATCTCAGTATCACACTGTTTTGATTACTGTAGCTTTGTAATAAGTTTTAGAATCAGGAAGTGTGAGTCCTCCAGTTTTAGTCTCTTTTTCAAGATTGTTTTGGCTACTCAGAGTCCTTTGAGATTTCATAGGAATTTTAGGATGGTTTTTCTATTCCTGCAAAAAAAAAATAGCATTGGGATTTTGATAGGGATCACTTTGAATCTGTAAGATTGTTTTGGGTAATCTTGGCATTATAACAATATTAAGTCGTACAATCCATGAACATAGGATATATTTCCATTTATTTATGTCTTTAATTTTTTTCAGTAGTGTTTTAAGGTTTCATTGTATAAGACTTTCATCTCCTTGGTTGTTAATTTCTAAATATTTTATAAATTTTGATGCTCTTATAACTGGAATTGTTTTTGTAATATCCTTTTCAGATTGTTCCTCGCTTATAAATAGAAATACCACTGATTTTATGTGTTGACTTTGAATCTTGCTACTTTGATGAATTCATTTATTAGATCTAACAGCTTCTCTGTGGAGTCTTTAGGATTTTCTGCATATAAGGTCATATCATCTGTAAACAGAGATTATTTTACTTCTTCCTTTTCAGTTTGGATGCCTTTTATTTCTTTCTGTTGCCTAATTGCTATGGCTAGACTTCCTGTGCTTTGTTGAATAGAAGTGGTGAAAGCAGGCATCTATGCCTTCTTCCTGATTTTAGAGGAAAAGCTTTCAGTCTTTCACCATTGAGTATATGTCTGCTGTGGGTTTTTCACATATAGTTTATTATCTGGAGGTAGTTTCCTTCTATTTCTAATTTTGTGAAGTGTTTTTATAATGAAAGGATGTTGAATTTTGTCAGATGCTTTTTCTGCATCATTTGAGATGATCATGTGATTTTTTTCTCCCTTCATGTTGTTGATTGATTGATTTTTGTGTTTAACCATCCTTGAATTGCAGAAAAAAATCCCACTAGGTCATGGTGTACAATCCTTTTACTTTGCTGCTGAATTCCGTATCCTAGTATTTTGTTGAGTATTTTTGCATCAATGCTCATAAGGAATGTTGGTCTGTAATTTTCTTCTCTTGTGGTATCTTTGTCTGGCTTTGGCATCAGAGTTATGCTGGCCTCCTAGAATGAGGTGGGAAGTGGTCACTCCTCTTCAGTTTTGGGGAAAGTTTGAGAAGGACTGGTATTAGTTCTTCTTTAAATGTTTGGTAGAATTCACCACTGAAGCCATCAGGTCCAGAGCTTTTTTTGTTGGGAGATTTTTGGTTACTTATTCAATCTCATTACTAGTTATAGGTCTATTTAGATTTTCTGTTTCTTCTTGACTTAGTCTTGGTAGGTTTTCTATTTCTAGGAATTTGTCCATTTCATCAGGGTTATCCAATTTGTTGGTGTAAAATTGTTTATAGTACTCTCTTATAATCTTTATTTCTGTAGAAATGGTAGTAATGTCTCCACTGTCATTTCTCATTTTAGTAATTTGAGTCTTCACTCTTTTTTCTTAGTTTATCTAGCTAAAGATTTGCTGATTTTCTTGATCTTTTTGAAGAACCAACATTTAGTTTCAATGATGTGTTCTACTGTTTTTCTATACTCCATTTCTTTTATTTTTGCTCTACTCTTTCCTTCCTTCTGCTAGCTTTCAGTTTAGTTTGTTCTTATTTTTCTAGTTCCTTAAGTTGTAAGTTAGGTTGTTGATTTGAGGCTTTTCTTGGTTTTTAATGCAAACATTATAGCCATAAATTTACCCTTAGCACTACTTTTGCTGCATCCCATAAGTTTTGGTATGTTTATTTTCATTTTCATTTGTCTTTAAGTATTTTCTTTCTTCCCATGTGAGTTCCTCTTTGACCCATTGGTTGTTTAAAGGTGTGTTGTTTACTTTCCACAGTTTTGTGAATTTTCCAGTTTTCTGTTTGGTTTGTAACTTCATCCCATTGTAAACAGAGAAGATTCTTTGTATGATGTCTTTTTTAAATCTTCTGTGACTTACATTGTGGCCTAACATATGGTCTGTCCTGGAAAATGTCCCATGTGCACTTGAGAAGACTGTGTATGTGGTCGTTGTTTGGTGGAGTGTTCCGTGTGTGTCAGATCTATTTGGTTTATTGTATTAAGTCCTCTATTTCCTTTGTTATCTTCTGTCTGGCTTTTGTATCCATTATTGTGAGACGGGTATTTCAGTCTCCAACTATTCTTGTAGAACTGTCTGTTTCTTCAGTTCTGTCAGGCTTTGCTTCATATATTTTGATGATCTGTCATTTGGTTTATAAATGTTTATAATTGTTATATCTTCTTGCTGTATGAACCTTTTATTAGTATACAGTGTTATACTTTGTCTCTTGTAATATTTTCTGATTTAACATCCATTTTATTTGATGTAAGTATAGCTACCCCTGCTCTATTTTGATTACTCTTTGCATAGAATATCATTTTTCATCTTTTCACTTTCAACCTGTTTGTGTCCTTGGGTCTGAGGTGAGTCTCTTGCAGACAGCCTATGGGTGGAACATATGTTTTTATCCATTCTGCCAATCTCTGTCTTTTGATTGAAGAGTTTAATCTGTTTTCATATAAGGTGATTACTGATAAGAGGGGCTTACTTCTGCCATCGTGCTATTTGTTTAGTATATGTCTTATAGTAACATATAAGACTGTCTTTTATGTTACTCATTTTCTGTAATCCTGTCTTCTTTTGTGGGTTTTATTGGTTGTGAAATGTTTAACTTCACTTCTCATTTCCTTTTGTGTATATTATACAGCTATTTTCTTTTTGGCTACCATGACAATTACATTTAACATCCTAAAGTTATAACACTGTAATTTGAATTCATACCATCTTACCTTTAGTAACATACAGAAACTCTCTTCTTTTACAGCTCTATCCCTACTCCTTTTGTTGTTGATGTCACAAAATTACATCTTTTTACATTGTGTGCCCCCAGACGTAAATTAATAATTCTTTTAAGTGCATTAGACTCCTAAATTATGTAGCAAAGAAGATTTGGAGTTACAAATTAAAGTTACCTTAATATTGGCTTTACACTTATAATTGTTTTCTTTTTTTAAAGATGTGTTAATGTTTTGAACCATGTAGAAAGCAAAAAGTCCAGTCTGGGGCTTCCCTGGTGGCACAGTGGTTGAGAGTCTGCCTGCCGTTGCAGGGGACACGGGTTCATGCCCCAGTCTGGGAGGATCCCACATGCCGCAGAGCGGCTGGGCCCGTGAGCCATGGCCGCTGGACCTGCACGTCTGGAGCCTGTGCTCTGCAATGGGAGGGGCCGCAGCAGTGAGAGGCCCGCGTATAGCCACAAAAAAAAAAAAAAAAAAAAAAAAGTCCAGTCTAAAACGTTGTTACAATACTATAGCATTTATAATTACCCATATATTTAATTTTATAGAGATCTTTATATCCCAGTTGGCTTTGAAATTCTGTCTACTGTCCTCTCATTTCATCAGCAGGACTCCCTTGAGCATTTTTTGCAGGGCAGGTCTAGTGGTAATGAACTCCCTCAGCTTTTGTATATGTTGGAATGTCTTGATTTCTCCCTCACTTTTGAAGAACAGCTTTACCGGGTATAGGATTATTCATTGACAGGTTTTTTTCTTTCCACGTTTTCAATACATTGCCCTTTGTCTACTTGCCTCCAAAGTTTCTGATGAGAAATGTGCAGATAATCTTATTGAGGATAGCCTGCACGTGATGATTTTGCTTCTCTCTTGCTGCTTTCAAGATTCTCTATTTGTTCTTGGCTTTTGAAAGTTTGATTAAAATTTGTCTCAATGTGGGTCTTTTTGAGTTCATCTTATTTGGAATTTGCTGTGCTTCTTGAATTTTATATTCATGTCTTTATTCAAATTTGCAAAGTTTTCAGCCATTCTTCTTCAGATAGTCTGCTCTTTTCTCTCTCTCTTCCTCTTCTGGGACTCCCATAATACATATGTCGGTCCTCTTGATGGTGTACCACAGGCCCCTTAGGGTATTTTCTCCCCCCCCCCCAATCTTTTGCCTCTAGTCCTCTGCCTTGATGATTTACATTTCCCCGTCTCCAAGTTCACTGATTCTTTCTTCTGCCTGCTCAGATCTGCCTTTGAATCCCTCGAGGGCATCTTTCAGTTCAGTTATTGTACTTTTCAGCTCCAGGATTTCTTTTTGGTTTATTCTTAGGTTTTCTGTGTATTTATTGATATTTCCATTTTGTTCATATTTTTTCTTTACTTTCTCCACATATTCCTAAAGTTCTTTGAGCATTTTTAGGACTGTTGTTTTAAAGTCTTTGTCTAATATATCTGCCATTAAGTCTTTTCAGGGACATATTCGGTTGAATTATTTTCTCCTGTGAATGGGCCATACTCTCTTATTTCTTTGTATGCCTTGTGATTTTTTGTTGAACACTGGACATTTTAATCTAATAACATGGCAACTCTGGAAATCAGATTCTACCCCTCCCCCAGGATTTGCTGGGGTTTTTTCTTCTGTTTTTGTTTTTTTCGTTTTTTAAAATTATTGTTGTAGGCTTTCTCTGCTAAGCCATCAGCATGAGGTGTAAAATTAATAACTTCTGAGGTCTTTTCTGAGACTTCCTTGGGCACGCACAGTCACTTTCTGGTTTTCGCAGTTGTTTTTCAATGTCCTAGTCTTTAATGTCTGGTTCATGAAAGGGGAAAAGAGAAAAAGGGGGGATAAAAGGGCACTCACTTTTGAAATCCCCTTCAGGTCACTTCAGCTTCTTGGGGAGGGGTTTGCAACAGTGGGGGAAAGTGTAACAACAATGGCCGCCTGCCTCTGGCTGCACCTTTGCGATCAGACGCAGCAGTCAGCATCAGAGCACAGATTCCTGGTATTTGCAGGGCAGAGTCCTCTTTGCCCACCCTGGCTCCTGCAAGCTGCTCTAGACATACATGCAGAGCTGCCTGCTGTGTGGCTGGGGGTGCGATGGGTGGGTGCTAAGACCTGAATGAACCAGAGTTGAGGGCAGTAACCTTCTAGTTCTTCCCCTTGAAGTCGTGAGCCTTCAACAGGCCTCAGATTTCCAAATTAGTTACCCCAGACAGGTCCTGCCATTGTTATCCAGGTGGGGGGTGTCCCTGGTGCTCCCTTCTCTACCGTCATCCCAGAATTCTCCTGTGTGTGCATGTGTGTGCATGTGATTTCACTGTTTAAAATTGCCCCAAGCGTAGTGCCAGAGTGCTGTAGGGCTTCTCTGAGCCCAGGGTGCGTGGGATGTGCTTTACTTAGAAAACGCTCTTGGCCATGTGTTTGGTGTTAATGAATCAATAGTGTATATGAAATCAGGCGTCTCAACCAGAAACACACTAATGCAAGTTTATTGCTCGGTGGATGAAAATGTTGTGATCGGAGGCTCACAGGACCCTGTATTTCCTGGCAGCCATGGTTCAGTGTTCAGTAATGCAGTGTTCATGGAGACTCTGTGAGACGTAACTACTGTGAATAACGAGAATCAACTGTATATGAAAAGTCTGGAATGGGCAGCCTGTAGAGACAGAAGGCACATTCATGAGGGTGGGAGGTACAGGGTTTCTTTGCTGGATCATGGAAATATTCTGAAATTCGATAGCGGTGCTGGTTGCACAGCTCTGTAGATATACTAATAACCATTGAATTATACTCTTTAAATGGGTGAACTTTATGGGATGTAAATTATATCCCAGTAAAGTTGTTAAAAATTAGAAGTATGAGATTCAAACCAGACTCTCCTGGATCTGAGTCTCGGCCCTGAGTGAAGTCATCTGGGCTCGTCTCCAGCCTTTATTTCCAAACTTCAGCCATCCTCAATCCGTGTGAATACTTTGACTTTTTAACTCATTTATTTGTACAGGTTTTTTTTTTTTTAAATCGTCTTTTCCCCTGGTAATAGGGACTTTTTGTTCTTCGCTGTGGCCTCAGCTGTAAGCACCACCTGCTGTCCTGACGCACGGGCTTTGGGACTCAAGACAGCGCTCAGGACACCCAAGTGGCTCCCAAGGGGCTTCCCTGGCTGCCATCCTTGAACTCATTGGGAATGTCAGTGGCAGGCACAGTAAAATTAGCAGGACCTGCAACATTGTTACCAGTAGAAATCACAGATAGCATTTTCATATCATGTGATCATATCAGCCAGAGATCTTGAATATCATTTACAGTAATCATTATTTTTAAATAGTGCAGATTGTTATTGAATGCATTGGCGAGAAAGCATATGTAGTGTTGTATCCCACACTTGCTTTGATCATTGCCTTCAAAGTAATTTCTTTCTTTTGTCATCCCCTGTCTCTTAGTTTATGCATTGAAGAACATTATTCTGAGGAGGAGTTCCCAGGCCTTATCAGATTGCTGAGGGTTCTTGGGACGCAGAGTTAAGAACCCAGCTGTAGATAGTCTGCATTTGGGCGCTCAGACAACAGGCCAGCGATGACTGGGATTTCGCCCTCCTGGGACCCAGTCAGGGGCATTTGTGTCCACAGGGGGCAGAGAACCACGCCTTTGGCCTTCACATCTGCAGACTTCTTTCCTTCTGCGTTTAGTAGACTTTGTCAGTCCTCTGTCCTGGGCTGGCTACTGTTACCAGCTGTGGGGTTTTTCCCTTGGGTGAATAAAAGATGTCATTATGCCTTTCACTTTAATGCTTTGCCCATTTAAGGGAAGAAGAAGAGCCCTTACCAGGATGAAGTAGTCACAGTGGGGAACCTGGACCACAGATCCTCTCCATCCCCTGCATACTCCTGTCCTCCCCGAGCTTGCAGGAACACTGGGGAAACCGACCCAAGTCAGAGGGAATGCAGGACGAGACCAGCAAAGGAGCTGGGAGTCTATTTTTAGCAGAATAAACAGGAAGTGCAGACACTCACTTGTCACCACTTACCCATCAAATAAACCCTCCCAATACTAGCAACCCCTGTGTTCTCATCACTTAAGAGATGCCCTTTACCCCCAGGTCCCAGCCCAGGACCAGGGGAGGAACCCTGATGGAATTTCAGTTGCTTTCTGTTCCTGGGGTAAGGGGCCTCCCAGGGTGTCGAGGAGGCTTGTTGAAGACAATTATACCAAAAGATTTCCAGCACAATTAGAGCGCTCTCAACTATTTACTTGTAAAATAAGCGTAAATATTGCTCATTTACATGTGTCTGTTAACTGCTCTTGGCATTCTAGCATTCTTTGGGGTTTCTAGAATGAGGAAGACACATTTTAAAACTTTTGACTTATCAGAAAGTTGCATGACTCGGGGCAGGGTGGGGAGGTAGGGGTATTTGCTTGTGATGTCACTTAAGCGTGTTGCCGGAAAAAGTAATTAAGGGAAGTTCTTCAAAGTAAAACGTATAGAATCATTGAAAATTTGGTTATAGACACTGGCAGACTCTTAAAAGTATCAGGCCTGCAAATTCTGCTTATAAACGCTTTCCTTGGATTCGTCATTAATTAGCAGGAGGCGTGTTTGGCTCTTACGTTGGTGGCTTACTGCTTAGCAGGAAGCGCTCAGCGGGTCTAACAGTTTAGCTGCCGCAGCTGAATCTCTCTGTTTCTCTCCCCGTTTTACTCTCTTTCCTCAGATGCTGCCTAAGGTTTTGAGGCTGTGTGTTGAGGGCAGGGTAAAGATGTAGTTTGGCTGGATTAGCTTCATCTATGCGCCCTCACATATAGGAACAAGTGTGTGAGGAGAACCTGCAGTTAAACACCCCTCTGCTCTGGGGTCTTTTTCACGAGACACATTTGCTGTTTTAATTGTCACTGATTCCTGGAAGTTCGTGTGTTTGGAGAATTTCCTTTTTTTTTTTTCCAACTGTGAAAAAGGGCAAAAACTCTGCCACTGCTCTACCGTGGGAACATGCAGAAAACAAAATGCCTGAAGCCGGTGTTCACCCCTGGAGTGGGAGTGGACGGGGGGGAGAGAATGTGCTGATGTAGCTCATTAAAAAGCAAACAAAGCCAGAGCCGCCCACCGTCCAGAAAGAGCTTGTCCTGGAAAAGCTGGCCACTCTGTGCAGGCACTGCCGGGCAGCCCGGGCCTCGCCGTGTCCTGGACGTGGCTCACTCCACCCATGTCGCTGGGTCTGCAACTTCCCCTCCAGCTGGGCCTCTGGGAGGGAGGGGAGAACATCAGATGGTGGTTTTATTCTCTCACTGTCCCACAGAACACCTTGCGTATAAACAGTGAGAGTTTACACGGATGGAATTTTGCATTCTCCTCTTCCCTTATTTATTTGAGAGTCATGTGTACTTTTTATGTATTCAAGCCCATAGTATACTAACAATTTGGATTCTTTTTGAAATCCTTACATATCATAAACATATCCTATGTCATTAAACCCTTTGTGAAACTTTTGTTTTAAAAGATGTTTTTTCTGTTTATAACGTATTTGTAAAAGAAAATTCAAACAACATGGAAATAACTTCACCGCCCTGAGGTGACCATTGTTAGCAGTTTGGTGAGCCCCCTCCACACCCCTTGCTGTAGATACAACTAGTTGGATATAGTTTCACATAAACAGGGTCATAATACACATACTGTAGAGATTATTTTAGCCTAGCATCATTTTTTTTTTTTTTTTTTTTTTGCGGTACGCGGGCCTCTCGCTGTCGTGGCCTCTCCCGTTGCGGAGCACAGGCTCCGGACGTGCAGACTCAGCGGCCATGGCTCACGGGCCCAGCCGCTCCACGGCATGTGGGATCTTCCCGGACCGGGGCACGAACCCATGTCCCCTGCATCGGCAGGCGGACTCTCAACCACTGCGCCACCAGGGAAGCCCCTAACATCATATTTTTGACTCCTTGTAGATACATAGATATACACCATCTTTCTAACAGACATAGCAGTTGTATGAATTTAACAAAATGTAGCCAATCCCGTAATAATTTATATTTAAACTGTTCCAATTTTTCATTATAATAAACTGTTGTACCTTTTTATGTGCATGTCAGATTCAGGATTAATTGGTAGAAATGTTCTTGCTGGATTAAAAGGCATGCGTATCTTTAACTAAAGTATATTTTTGCCAGTGGACCTCTCTTTAGCAGGGCATTAGAATGACCTTTGAATTGTGTCTTTTTAAAACACATCTTTGAAGGCCGTTCTTGTGTGGCATGGAAGCTCGTGAGCTTTGGATTTACCGTCTTGAACGCTGCAGCAAAGGCCAGTGAGGGGCTGGCGAGTGGCGTGGGGGGAGGGCTGCCCTCCTGCTAGGATGGCAGCCGCCGTGGACTCCTGAGTCCGGTGCCTTGCAGGTCCCAGCCTGCCCCCACGAGCTGATTATCCTGCTCCGGGCTCCTGAGCTCAGGGAGCCCCTCGCAACCTGGCCTCCCTGGGTGGGAGCTGAAGACCCGCAGGACGTGAGCTCCTGGGGGGAAGCCGCCCAGGGGGGCGGACGGTACCAGCTGAAGCCGTTTGCTTCCACGGAGGCCAAAGGACCGTGTGGCTGAACGTGGGCGTCGTATCGTTTCTTTCCTGTCTTCGATATCAGAGTGGCTCGTTTGTGACGATGAACACGTGTATTTAAGCCAGTTCTCAGTGAGGACGAGCTCAAGGAGTTCTGCTTTGATGGGAAATAAGGCCAGGAACGGAGGCACCGTTTGGGACTTTCTTTTCATGTTTCAGCTGATAATCCTGGTTGTCAGGCTGCCTGTGTTAGTAGGATTTCTTTTTTTTTTTTTTTAGCATCTTTATTGGAGTATAATTGCATTACAATGGTGTGTTAGTTTCTGCTTTATAACAAAGTGAATCAGTTATACATATACATATGTTCCCATATCTCTTCCCTCTTGCGTCTCCCTCCCTCCCACCGTCCCTATCCCACCCCTCCGGGCGGTCACAAGGCACCGAGCTGATCTCCCTGTGCCATGTGGCTGCTTTCCACTAGCTAGCTATTTTACGTTTGGTAGTGTATATATGTCCATGCCAGTCTCTCACTTTGTCACAGCTCACCCTTCCCCCTCCCCGTATCCTCAAGTCCATGCTCTAGTAGTTCTGTGTCTTTATTCCCTTCTTGCCCCTAGGTTCTTCGTGACCTTTTTTTTTTTCCTTAGATTCCATATATATGCCTTACCATACGGTATTTGTCTTTCTCTTTCTGACTTACTTCACTTTGTATGACAGACTCTAGGTCCATCCATCTCACTACAAATAACTCAGTTTCGTTTCTTTTTATGGCTGAGTAACATTCCATTGTATATATGTGCCACATCTTCTTCATCCATTCATCTGTCGATGGACACTTAGTTTGCTTCCATGTCCTGACTATTGTAAATGGAGCTGCAATGAACATTGTGGTACATGACCCTTTTGAATTACGGTTTTCTCAGGGTTTATGCCCAGTAGTGGGATTGCTGGGTCGTATGGTAGTTCTATTTTTAGTTTTTTAAGGCACCTCCATGCTGTTCTCCATAGTATTTCTCTTTGAAAACTCTTTTTAAACGTAAAGCAACATACTCCTCAGGTAATGTAACAGGGCTGTGTTTCTGTTTCCAGAGCGGGTGAGGGTTATGTGGTGTCACCTGCTTTTAGAAGGGAGGGATTCTTTGGCCTTCTGAAGCATCCCAGCCCGTAAACTCTGCACCCGCGCCCCAGCCTCCCATGTGTGCCTGAGGCCTTGGAGGCGCTCAGAGCCTGGCACTCAGGCACCTCCCGTGGGGCCCACCTGCGTTCAGGCCGGCAAGTGGTCATTCCTTCTTGGGCTCGCTGAACCTCACGCCCCCCCCCCCCCCAGTGCTGCGGCATGCACGTTGGGTCGTGTTCCTGCTCTCTGGGTGCAGGTTCTACTGGGAGGCATGTTGCAGGGAGGCACTGTAGCCCCAGGGTTGGGCCCGCTGCTGCAGGGCCGTGCGGGTTGCTCCAAGGCTGATGGAGAGCCGTGGGGAGGTTGAAGCAGACGCCCTGTGAAGGGGCCGAGGTGCCCTGTGGGTGGTGCCTTGCCCACCGCACCTGCTTCCCCTCGGCCCGAGGGAACCCGTGCCCGCTGCGTGTCCTGGGCCACACTGTCCGTGAGCTGGGGCCCCGCTCCTTTCCGTCCGGAAGGCCTGCTTTGCCGAGCAGGCTGCAGTGTCCCCGCAGCAGGTGTGCAGCTTTGGGGGAGGGCCCTGTGCCTGGAGTTAAAACCGGGTTTTGCCGAGTGTTTCTGAAGGCCAGCAGATCGAGAAGCGCCAGCCCCCGTGGACCTTTGTAAGCAAGGGGTTAAGGCTGAGCTTTCCTGGCCCTTGTTGGGGATGGGTGCCCACAGGTGTCAGCACAGGGATCTTGGAGAGGTGACCTGGCCTCGGGCAGCTTCCAAAAGTCAGGTCCTTGCTTCATTCCCCTTTGATCCGGGTAATGGTTCCTAGGTCAGCCAGCCCTAACTCTGCACTGGAAAATGCAGAGCCCCTACTAAAGATGTGGCTTCTCGGCCATCATTCATAATGGTCACAGAACTGCCAGCTCTTTGCTGACTTACTCATTCGGCTAACATGATCTACTGACAGGCTCACCTCGCTGATGGGCACCTGCTCTGTGCTCAGCACTGCCAAGTCCTGGGGCACAAGGTCAGGTCATGGCTCCTGCGCTAACAAGGGACCTGCAGCCCCACAGTCTGCTGTGAAAACAGCGACCACTCAGGGGATTGTGCTTCGGGAACTGGGAAGAGCTGCGTTAGGTGGAGAGACCAGGAGGGCTTTGTGAAGAGGCGGTGCCAGAGCTGAGTGTCGACTAAAAAGCGTGTGCGGGGCCACGGGAGAAGCAGGAAGTTGCGGGGGGGGGGGGGGGCTCTGTTTCGCAGCGCCAGGCTGAAGTCTGTGACGGGAGGAAATGGTGGGAGGTGACCAGGGGTCTCTGAGCTCCAGGAGAGCCTGGGGATTGCGTATCCCCACCTGCAAACAGGAGGAGCTCACTCGTGAGCTGGTGGCTACGTTAGTGAGCTTCTGGCCAAGGATGCGGTCAGATGACAGATCCCCCTCAGAGCTTGCAGATGAGAGGAGGGGGCACATAGGAGAAGCCCTTCAAGGTCTTGATAAGATCTGGGGACCAATTGCACATCCCTTGGGAGATCTATATTCCAGTTGCCTTCAGTCGAGACCTTTCTTTTTAGCGTGTTTACAAAGTGGCTGGCTAAAACATCTTTTGCGTAGGTGAGAAGTAGTTGATCGGTATTAATCTTTTTTTATTTTTATTTTATTTTTGGCTGCAGTGGGTCTTTGGTGCTGTGCGCAGGCTTTCTCTAGTTGCGGCGAACGGGAGCCACTGTTTGTTGCGGTGTGCGGGCCCCTCACGGCAGCGGCTTCTCTTGTTGTGGCTCACAGGCTCCAGGCGCGCGGGCCTCAGTAGCTGTGGCGCACGGGCTTAGTTGCTCCACGGCATGTGGGATCTTCCCGGACCAGGGCTCGAACCCGTGTCACCTGCCTTGGCAGGCGGATTCTCAACCACTGCGCCACCAGGGAAGCCCGGTATTAATCGTAAATTGTGTTCTTTTAAGCATTTTGCATTTGACACGTTTTTGCTAGAAAAAAGCTCCAGGTTACTCAAAACAGTGACGTCTTCCCTCTTAGCTAAAGGCTAGCCCATCTAACCTACACCTACCTGTGTGCTTAGGGCCGCTGGGCTGGGAAGCTGTTTATGTTCCCGTTAGTAGTCATTTTCAGTCCAATTAAATGCCACTCCATTTGGAAGAAATTCTTTTGGGGAGAGAATGAAGATGGCTGGAGGAGAGCCTGCAGTTGGTGTGGGCCCCATGGAAGCCCCAGGGAGGAGACTGGACCCCGGGTGCAGGTCCCATGAAAGCACAGCCCATGGAGAAGCTCAAGGACACTCTTGTGACAGGTTCCGCTAGTTCTGCGTGGCCATTTCTGTTTAAAAGGGCTTCTCATTGCACAGGACGGCTGTGGAGACCGGAAGCTGGTGGCAGTCCGGGTGGGCTCGTCTGAAGCCCACCCATCCGCTGTGATCTGTCCTCAGTGGAATTCACCAGTGAAGAGGAGGGAATCGTTCTAAACAGGCGGCTGGGGGGGAAGAGGACGCTCTGTTTTAGAAGAATGGTTCCAAAGCCCTGAGTGAAATTGCTTCGGTGCCACCTTCGTCCAAGGCCCTTAAACTCACAGCTCTGGAGACGTTTGCTTGCCGGTTTGTTCCTTTTTAACTTTCTTCCCAAACTCTGGCCTGTCTTCCAGCTCTGCTGACTACTTCTCCATGTTCTGCCTGCCTGACCCCTCCTCTTGGCAGCCTGTGGCACCCCCGGTGGGCTGAGCTGGCCTCCTGCCTGTCACTCCCTCCTTCTGCCCAGACACCTGGTTCAGCAGCTTAGAGGCTGGACTGGCCCCTGACGTACAGCTCACGCCCCACAGCAGCTGCGAGCATCCTCATCACATTTTTCGTTACCGCGCATCATGGCTTCTCACGCCAGCATCTCGCATGTTGGCTTCTGTGTTTATGTCATTCCCCGGCTCAGTCATAGCCCGCTTGTTTCCCTTTAACATCCATTCCTTCCTAAGTTCCACCGCTGTTACCATCTTACTTGAGGAGTCCTTAAAAGTAATTCCCGTGTGGCCTGGGGACCACCTTCATCAGAACCCCAGGGAGGGGAGGAAGCTTGTGAGACGCAGATTCTGGAGCTCGTCCCAACCCAGGAACCAGAACCTCTGGGGTGAAGGTCAGAGTTGGCTTCTCCAGTGACTCACGCACACAGCCTCAGAACACATATATCCCTTCTACTCTCAAGACGAATGCTCATTTAGCAGTTTACTGTTGACTAAGGGCTTTGAAGCTATCATGTGACTGTCACAACAAACCAAGTTGTATAATTGTTCTCGTTTTGAAACTGAAGCTTCAGGAAAGGTTAAACATTCCAAATATAGTTCTCAACTGAAGTTGTTTGGAATTTATTTAAAATACCCCCTGGGGAGGGCTTATCTGGCACCTTTCAACAAAGGATGTAGAGCCGGTGACATCCAACCATTTCACTGTAATGGGTGTGACATGCGACGGTCCGCAGCTCAGAACAAGCAGTCAGCCTTGGGAACTGGAATTAAGGCCACATTAAAGACCGTACTGTCTTCCCATAGCCAGGAGAATCGTTATTTAGAATACAGTAAACTTCAGTGGTACCTTAGTGCCAAGTAGTTTACTGTACAAATGATTTACCTGTACTAGTTTGGAGTCCAGAGATTAAAATTTCCATCATGAACTCTTTTCTTTTCCAGAAGCGTAAGCAAGATTTGGATTTCCTCTTGCATAGTGATTTGTCTTCCTGTTTTTGCCCTGTATCTCTGTAGTTTCCATCCTCTCCTGTGGGAAAGTGATTCAGCACAGAGGCCACCATCTCTAGCGGACTCCACCTGCACCCGGACCCTCGTAAAGCCCCGAGCCACTTTGTAGCATTTAACAAATGCAGGCGGAGAGTTAGGATTAGACTGACAGTTGGATTTGGGGCTGTTTACTCCTGTGCTGTTTTCTATGGGGACGTGAATGCAGCAGGATACGCCCTCTAGGCCCTGCCCCCCGGCCCCCGTATTCCAACAGCCCGCTAGAACCACGGACGGGGAGAGGCTGCGGCTGGGAGTTCTGTACCTTGTTAAACTGTAAAGGAGAGAGTTGATACAGTACATACCAACTAAGAAAGGCTGTTTTTATTGTGGTAAAACATATGTACCATAACATTTACCATTTTAACCGTTTATGAGTATGCAGTGCAGGGGTGTTCAGTACGTTCACATGGCTGCGCAGCCACCGTCCACCTCCTGAACTTTTTCATCTCCCAGCTGAAACTGTACCCACTAAAACATGTGTTTTGGTGAGTTAAAGTCAAACGCCAAGAAGTACCTCCATCCGTGTAAGTATGAATTCCTATAAAACGCCCATGGGGCACATTTATAACTGATAGTGTCTGTGGTCTTCTTAGAATTTCAGATCCAAGGGTGAGGGATTATACTTTTGCAAAGAGCAAATCGCTTAGGAAATAATTGTCACTTACTAGTGGCGTCATCGTGTCCCTGCAGAGACCCCAGGCCTTCCCTGGGGGCTGTGTCTGCGGCCCACCCTCACCCCTCTGGTTCCCGTGCGCTGACCACGCCTGCACCGGAGGCTGGCAGTGAGGGCCGGGCTTCTTGGACTTCAGGTCGCACGTGGAGAGTCTCAGGTTAAATTAATCCAGCTCCTCTGGACACGTCAGGGCATCGGCAGTGACTCAGAAGGGTCAGCCAGCCTCACTTGTCCTCCTCCTCTTGGGACCCCTCTGAGCGGGGAAGTGCAGCATGCAGCGTGACGGGTATCTGTGTGTTGGGGGCGGGATGCCCTCTGCCAGGGCGGCTGCGGCAGTGTGGCAAATCTGCTTGCCTGCAGACCTTTCTCCCCGCGCCTCCCAGACTCCGGTGAGGGGAGCCTGGAGATGGCTGGGCCCCCGTGGCTCCTCCTGTGGCTAACAGGCCTGGGACTCTCTTCTGGCGGACAGAATAGCAGGAGAATGGGGAGGCTGAGGCTGGCGGCCCTCCTTGCCCAGGCCGGTGTGCTGGTCGCGTCTTCCAGCCTGTCCTGGCGGTGGTGGACGCCGGGCGGTGTGCGAGCACGTCCTCACTCCCAGCCCCAAGAGCCACTGTCCGCAGCCGTGGGCGTGCTCCCAGCCCTGGCCTTGGCTCGCTCTCGGGTGGGCCTCGGGTGGGGTGGACGTTTGGTTGAGGCCCCTCGGGGGGAGGGGGGCTCCAACACAGATCTGCCCCACGTGGCCCCTGCCCATCTCCTGCCAGCTTCAGACACCACGAAAAAGTGTGCTGGCCTTCGGGAGCAGGCGCCAGGCAGAGGGCGCCTCGTCTCCTGATGTCGCCTTTGGCCTCGGAACCATCCCAGTCTTTCTGAGCATCATTTCGCGGACGGAAGTTCTTCGTGCGGCTGGCGCTGGAAGCACGGTTCTGACGCTCAGGCTCATCAGAGGCAGAGCCTGAGACCGGCCCACGTGTAATTTGGGGTGTGTCCGCCCGAGGACCTGACCCTCCTCCACCCTCCCTCCAGCAGCTCTTTCTGGCGGCCCTCACTGTCGAGCGTGGGGGCGCACTTAGCTAGTGAACCCTGGCGGGCCTCCTGCGCTCCCGGCGTCCATCAGAGCAGTTGCCAAAGCTTGGCGAGCTCTCTGGCGCAGGCGCCCACGGACAGGCGAGGAGGACCGCGTACCTCGTGCTGCAGGCTCCAGGCTTCACACGAGGAGGTTTCCGACCCTTTAGCTGTGGACCCTCCTCGAGTTCCCGGGGAATGCCTGCTGACCGCAAACTATGGCCAGGTGCTTCTGAAATGAAAATGCATCCTTCTTACCCTGTGTGCCTTTTAAACCCTCATCCACCTGGCACCCCCGACCCAGCTGGTCCTCTTGTGCTGTGTGCCGCCTGCGTTGCTCTGCCGGCCCCCTCGTAACGGGCAGGCGTTCCCAGGACAGTGAGTGAAGGGAGCTGCAGAAGTGGTGTGTGTTTCACAGGGGCTTGGGAGTACGGCGTCAGGGTCTGTTGTTACAGCGGGAACTTAACGAGCCCTGTGTTCTGCGTCAAGATGGCGGTGTGGCGCGTGGGCCGCTGGCACCAGTGAAGACTCCGAGGGCTGCGGAGCGCTCATGGTCGAGGCAGGCGTCCTCAAGTCCATGGTCTCCCCGAGTGGGGTGACCTGTCCCTTTTACAGAGGACGAACCTGAGTCCCAGAGAGGTCCACACGGCTGTGCAGGTTTCTCTGGTTTCCTCCCGTGGCTGAAGTGGGGAGGGAAGGAGGAGGCCGCAGCGCTCCCGAGCGGTCAGCAGAGGACCGAGGCGCTGGTACAAACCCAGCCCGCAGGCTGCAGTTTCCACTGGCCTGAGGTGGGGGGGCATCAGGAAGTGCCCCCCGGACGGACCACAGATTCCTCTGGACGGGAGAAAGACACGCACTGTGGTTCCTGGTCGCCGTGGTTTGCCCATCTTGGACAATCCTGCCGGTCAGGACCCTCTCCTGACCCAGACTGTCGCCGGTGGACTGGGCAGCTCCGTAGAAACAGCAGGAAGATGACTTGTTCAGCTCTTAAAATCCAGGGCCTTCAAGATGTATTAAGTGGAAAACCTAGGTGCAAAGTTGTGTGTATAATTCGTTACCCCTGAAACAAAATGAGGGAGTACGAATCTTTGTTCATATTTGCTTGTAGTTGCATAAACAGACCTGGAGTGACTGATAAACTAGCAAAAGTCACAACCTCGAGTACGGGGTGGGGAGTGACTGCTGACGTGTCTGGGGGTTCCTTTCGGGGTGATGCAAGTGTTCTGGAATTAGGCAGTGGCGATGGTTGCCCAGCCGAGTGCGCCGAACCCGATGAACTGTACCCCTTAACGAGGGGCACTGTGGAAGCCAGTCACGTGGCGTGTAGCTCAGTCCTGCGGTTAAAGCCTCTTCCTGAAGCGGGCATCTCGCTCGGCTCCGAGCCTCATTGAGCCAAGTGTTTAATGCTAGCGGAGCTGCACTGGTCTTCGCCCCGTCTCTGGATTCGTGGACTGAGGGCCCGTGAGGCTGTGTCTCTCGCAGCGTCTTCGGGGTGAAGCAGGCAGAGGACCCAGGGCAGGGCTGGCCCCCGGGTGCTCTGTCGTAGGGTCCCGGGAACTGCTCCCTGGGATTCACGCTCAGGAGCTGTTGGTGAGAGGGGCAGCTGGAGCCGGCGGCCTTGGCTGTGGGCTCACGGAACAGAGACCTCTCCCCGTCATCGCCACTGCCCAGCAGCCTCTGCTGCGGAGGCGCAGCTGCCGTGGGTGGGACTCAGCTGACGGGGTGCTGTGAGGCTTGTAGTGCCGGGTGGCGCAGAGACCTGGCCGCTGAGGGCAGGGGTGGGGACCTGTGACCCTCCTCCAGGCTCCCGTGGAGCTTCCGTGACACCCTGTGCTGTGCTGGCCTGGCCTGCAGCGTGGAGGGCTGGCCATGGGAACTGCTGGAGGAGGTCTGCTCTAAGTACAGGCTTTCCTGCCAGCAGTTATTTTCGGCTGTTTCAATTACAGTTGTCCCCTCTGGTAACCGCTGTAGCATCCCGTAAATACAGGCCGAATCACAACCCCTGGCTGTGGAGCCAGCGGGGGAGGGTGGACACGTGGATGGCCCCGCTCCTCCTGGAGGGGACGGCGACCCCGTGGGGCTTTTAAGTGACCGCTCGGAGGAAGGGGAGCCAGTGAACGGCGCCCCTTCTCTCTGATTCGATCGTGCTATTCTTCCCACACCCTCTGCTCAGCACCTGAAATCACCTTGTGTTCAGGAACCCGCTGTGAGCTGGGGGCAGAGCCACCGACTCTGATGGGCATCGGAGAGCTGGCTTTTCGGAAATGCCTGACCCAGTTCTGCCCCCGGCGATCCAACCCTGCTCCTGAGACAGGCTGTGAGAGGCCCAGTGTTTTCCTTGGAACTTGGGGGTTCATATTTCCTTGCTTTTTATCTGATCTCCTTTCTCCTACGTCATAACAAAGGTTAAGTATGAGAGGGCGGGGAACGGGGAGAGCTCTTCCTCGGGCCGACCTCCGCGAGGCAGAGGGACTGGGAAGGACTACCCGCCGGGGGCCCGAGCCGGGCTTAGCCGCCAGCGCGCCGCCCTGGGGCTGGTGAGGCCAGGCCGTTACTGCTGATCGTGTCTGGGCCGCGGGTCAGCACCGCGGCCCCGCTTGGAGGTGAGGGTGGACTTGAGGGTGGAGCCTCAGAACGGCTGGCATCAGTGCCCCTCGATTCTAGGTTTCTGAAGGTGTTCTGCTTGGGAGAGACACCAGCTCTGTCCCCTGGATGTCCAGAGATGCGGTGGGTCTCCAGGAGGGCCTGCTCACGGCCCACTTCTCAGTGGTTACTGAGTCTGGACCTTAATTACACTGCACTGCAGACTCGGGAGGGGCAGAAGTCCTGCAAAGTGAGTGGGACTGACCGAGTCCAAGCCGTCTCACTGCTGGCGCCGAGGTCTTTCCGTTAAGCTTCTTGTCTGAGATCAGCCCCCAGAACTTGGAGTTTCTTCAGTCTGGCTCCCTTAGGACCACCAGCGTGCTCTCCCTCCTGGGTCAGTCGTGCTCCTCGGACATGGCAGTGATGATAGTGAGGACCCGTTCCTCACCCCACCAGCCACGTGGCCTCGGGCAAATCACTTCATCCCTCTTGTGCCTCAGTTTCCTCATCTGTGAAACCTCAGTTTGGGAGGATTAAATCTTCAGAACTGTGCCTGACCCCTTAGGGCGTTTTGTGAGGGTTAGCTGTTACCACCCTCCCCTTTCCCATGGCACCTGGCTGAGGTGTGAGTGACGACGGGGTGTGTGTGACGGGGTGTGGGCCCAGGGGTCCCGGTCCTTGAGCATCGGGGGCGGGGCTGGGTGTCCTTCAGACCCACAGTAGCCCAGCCGCTGCCCAGCACCTCCCTGAGTGCAGGGCAGCAGTGAGCCTCCCCCTCGAGAAACTGGTCGTTCGGCCCGAGGGGTACGTGGCTCTCACACCACCCGTCTTCCGTGTCCTGCCCACGGGACACAGTTCCCTCCACTCTGGGGCACAAGTTAAGAGTGGTCAGGGCCGGTGTTGCACACCCAGGGCTCTCTAGGAAGGGGCCCATTGAGCAGAACGCACCCGTGTGTTGCCGGTTCCTCCCAGAAGCCAGGTTGGAGCCAGGGGCAGTCCTGCGTCCTGAGCTGTCAGCCAGCAACCCCACCATGGGACGCGTTCTAATTGGGCTTCAGGGGCATTAGAGTGACTCCTGTTGGATTCTTCCCCCATTACTTAAGCTGGTTCTGAAGACCAGAAAAGATGAAAAGCCACTGGGCACGAAACAGACTTTAGGGATGGAGGATAACATTTTACACGTTAACTTCTGAAACAGTTGGAAGACGAGCGGCCACAGAAGAAATGCTTATTAGCGCTTGATCACAGCCAGCGGTTGGTGTGTGCCTGCGTGTGCACGTGCCCGTGTGTGTGTGTCCTGTTGTGTCCCAAGGTCTTTGGTTGTGTGCCTGGAATGATTTTGCACCCCGGTGGTGTGACACTTAGGTACCTTTGGGCCCAAGTGTAGCTAGATAGGAAAGACAGTGAAAGTTAATTTACCTTCATTAAAATTAGTTTTAAAATCAGTTATTCCTAACACACTGAACCTTGAATCACCTTCTGAGGATATAATTGGCCATGCAAAATGGATTTGTAAGTAGAGACTTTGCCACCTATGTGCTCAAGGGAACTGATTACTGACGTCAGCAAAGCGAAGCAGCATTGACTAGACTTCTGTTCATCAAGATCAGTTGCTGGAAAAGACCCTGAAGAGGGCGGGACCTTCCAATTCAGTGACGACCTGATCTTCCGATAATACACCCGAAAGAACAGTCTCCTTGGGCCCCAAGCAGGACCTGGGAGGACGAGACGCCCTGGTTAAGACACGCGCACCGTCTCACGTCAGATCCTGAGCTCGACCCGGACCCGCCGTGCACTTCCAGGCCGCCCAGCACAGGCGACGTGAGGAAGTAGCCCGACAGCAAGCCTGGCCCCGGTCCCCCGGGAGTGCCTCCCTGGCGTTTGCCTGTTTTCCCACCGCGCCGGCAGGTCAGTCGCTGTCTGATCGGCTCTGCTCATTCTCAGCTTCCCAGAGGGCTGTGCCAAGGGGCAGCAGGGGTGCCAGCTCAGACCTGCCCCTGTGGGGGGCAAGGCCGAGTGCAGGCTGCTTTCCAAGGCGCGAAGAGTGGGCTCGGGCTCTCGGGGCTGCCCAAGGGGGCAGGACTTCACTGAAGCGGGGAATTCAGAGTGAAGGAGGCACTGGCCACTTGTTTGCCGATCATCGTCTGGCCTCTGTCAAGTCTTAATTTCTGTCTTCAACAGAATGAGGATTATTTTACTTGTCAGTTGCTCATCTGATAAAGGTGGTGTTAGAGTTAATGAAATAACTGGCAAATTACGGCAAGCTTCTGAGCGGTGAGGCTCTGTGTCCGCGTGAAGCGTCCCTGAAGCTGCAGTAGGGAGCAGGTTCCTTTCACCCGCCTCTCTTCCCGGGGACTGCAAACAAAGGCAGACGTTTGGGGCCACCCCTCAAATTGCTGCTCCTTCCTTCTGCAAAGCCTGCGGTCCTTACCGTTGCCTCCTCAGAGCCCTGCACAGAAGCCAGAAGGACCCAAAGCTCCAGGTTTGTAGCGCAAATGGAACCAGTCCAGATTAGTCAGGAGGAAAAAGCCTTCAGCGGAAATGAACGGCCGCCATGTTCACGGGCGTTGCAGAGCCGTCCAGTTGTGGCGCGTGGAGCCTCCCCAGCGGTCTCCTGGCCCTGCCCTCGCAAGGCCCCGTCCTGGGACACGGGTGCAGGTGAGCCTGTTTGGAAGCGGAGAATGTGGACAAGGAAGGTGTGGACCCGATAAAATGCAAAACCAGTTAAAGGCAAATATGTTCAGGTTTTAATTCGTTAGTGTTGATTGTAGTCTAACTGGGGGAAGGAGAGTCGATTAAAAGTAGGGAGAAGATGAGAGTGTCTCACAAATGTCTTCTTCTTGAAAGGCATTCTGAGGATGCAACAACTAGGAAGCGCTGGGCTGTATCTAGTATTTCTTTTTCTTCCCCCAGAGCTGGAAGGAACAATTTTATTTCTTTGTTTTAATAAAAACTTTACTACTGAGATGTAATTCCTGTATCATATAATTCACCCATTTAAAGTGTGCAATTCACTGGCTTTTAGGGTGTTCACAGAATTGTGCAGCCATCACAGCGATTGTAGAACATTTCCATCACCCCAAAAAGAGCCCTGAACCCAGAAAACGGCTTCTTCCCAGCCCCTGACAACCCCTGATCTGCTTTCTGTCCCCCCAGATTTGCCATCCTGGGCGTCTCGCATCACGTGTGGTCTTTTGTGACTGGCTTCCTTCACTTGACATCGTGTTCTTGAGACACATCCGTGCTGTGTCCTGTGTCGGTACTTCGGTCCTTCCTTATGGCTGAATAATATTCCATGTATGCGTGCATCCATCCCTCAGTGGACGGACACTGGGGTCGTTTCCCCCGTTTGGCTGCTGTAAACATTCCTGTGCAAGTGTCTGTGTAGACGTATGTATTCAGTTCTGTTCGGTGCCTCCTCAAAAGGTTTAGCGTGGCATTACCACGGGACCCAGCGGTCCTACTTCTAATGATGGTTGTACTTCACGTTTTCCCACCTGAATGAATGCCTGTTATTTCTTCTTCTTGCCTAATCCCCCGGCTAGAACCTCCAGGTGCTGCATTGAGTAAAGAGTAGACACTCTTGCGCCTGAGGTTAGAGACAAGCACCCAGCCTGTCACCTGAGTGTGAGGTTGTGGTGGCTTTTTCATGAATGCCCTTTATCAGGCTGAAGACCTAGTGTTTCCTTTTATATCGGGGCAAATGCATCTGGGAGTGGGTTCTTAATTTCATCTTCTTCATAAAAACGACCAAAGAGAATAGAGCTACTTGACTACTAACATATTTATAAGAAGAAAACCCATAAAAACGAGAGGTAAAGCACTTTTATCAGCGTCAGCATTCACGGCACACACGTCGTCAGAGTTACAGTTCAGTGTGTATCTGTACTTGTGGTTTCATTGTGTGCCACGGGCTCTCAGCTCAGCCTAGGAAAACTGAGTTGATTTCCTGAGTTAGGGCATTGAAACTTTACACCGCAGCTCCATTTAGAGGATTCATTTTGTTGTATTTTCCATTCGCTTTTATTTAAACGTTGTGTGAAAGGTCGTTCGGGCTGGGTTTGATATGGAAAGGTCATTATGCCTGGCTTGGCTAAATGCGTATCTTTGTGGTCTCGGGAACGTGCTGTGCTCAAGCCTAGGAATGTCTGCAGAAACAAATGCGGGGTTTCTCCCAGCACAGAGCTGGAGGGGAGAGACGGCCCTGCCCTGCCGTTGCATCCTGCAAGTGGGCTCAGCTGGGGCCGCCCTCACCTCGGGAGCCTGCGCTGCCTCTCTGACCAGCGTGTGCCCTCGGGGCCGGTGAGGCTTGTCTGACTGCAAAGGAAGGAGAATGGTGCTGGGGATTTTGTCTTCTGGGTGGCTTTGTTTTCGTTTTTAGAAGAACCCGTGGGAGGAGCGGCGTGCTTCTCCACTCTGCCCGTGAGCGGCTTTCCCCGAGCCCTTTGTGCTGTTTCACGGCATCGTCCCCCAGCCTGTGTCTCTCTGTCGTCCTCAGCTCCCGCTCCTTCCTCAGTTTCCCCGCAGGTGCTCCTTCAGACGGAGCTCACGAGGGTGGGCTGGGTGCAACCCTTGAGCGCATCCTGCCACCGCCAGGGGAGGACGCCTGTGACCCCCACCAGACCCCTGCCAACTGCCCCCCGGCCAGCCCGTCCGGGAGGTCCAGCCGCACGCGGCAGGGGCACGTGGCAGGAGGGCCTTCGGCTTCTGGGCGCGTGCCACCTTCAGCCGAGTGTCTAGCCCTGCCCCAGAGCTAAAGCATACAGCTGTCTTCTTGGAAGTTTGTCCTGCCCAAACAATAAGTGTGCGTTTTTAAAGAGTTAGCACGAGCTTTGTAAGCGCTGAGAACGTGCTTTGTCTGAGGCACTGCTGATGTGGAATCGGCTTCGGGCTGTACCTCCCAGGTGATTTCCAGGGAATTGGAGAAAGTGTTGGATTAGCACCTTTTTTTCCCTGTGAAAGCTATCTTTATGCAGTGTCCGTTTGCTCTCAGAACACATTGGCCAAAATCATGACCTTAAAGTGTGAATTAATTTTTAGTGTGTATTTTCAGGTATCGTTGGAAATAAATTCAGAGTTGAGGTGTCTAAACATGGAAGATTGATTCCTCAGCCATGAACGAAGACAAAGACGTTTAGAAAAGCTAATAGCTTTCTAAGTGCAGTTCCAGAGTCTGCACAGCCACTACTTTGCAAGTAGAAGGAGGGGAGAGGGGGAGACGAGCCACTGCAGACCCACCACAAAGCCGCCACCACCTTCAGGGACAAGGGCACGACCAGGGAGTCCGCCAAGCTGTGAGGACCGGTGACCACCGAGCCAACGGCAGGCCCCCGCTGCTGACTCCCCGGGGTGCCACCCATGGGCGAGCTGGAGCCGCGGCTAGCTCAGCTTAGCGGGAGGGAGCCCAGGTCCCTCGCTCAGCCTCACAGCCACCCTAGCCTCTACCCACACTGCCTGCCCTTGACCTCAACACACACCCTCGCCAGCTTCTGCTGGCTACAGTAAAAGAAACACATAGAATTAGACACAGAACCTGTCCTTTGGCCACCTTCCCTTGCCTGGCGTACGTCTGCTCGTGGGGACATCGGGGTACCGAAGGGAAGGCGGGGCTGCCGTTTCTCCGAGGCCCTCAGCAGAGGCGGCCTGGGCGTTTCAGGAGAGGGACGCAGTGGCTCGAGGTCCAGGGCAGCTGTCAAGTTGCAGACACAGGAGGGCTGTAAGTGCTCTGGGTGCCCGCTTCCAGCCTCAGGTTCCCCCTGACGAGGGGCAGAGGGGGCGGAGCCAGGCGCCAGGCTTCCCACGGCCACGCGTGTGTGCTCCCGGGTCCGGTTAAATGCGGGTTCCGCCGGGCGGGGCCTGGTCTGATCTCTGGGGCAGCTCCACGGCCCAGCCTGCTCGGCAGACCCAGGGCCTGCTTCCCGCGTTCATTCCGCACGAGGAGGGTGCCGGACCAGGCCCCCGCCAGGAAGGGGGCGACTCCCGGCAGGCAAAAGGCCAGGCGCTCCTGTCTCAGCCTGCCACGGCCCCAGGCTGTGGCGAGCAGCTCTGACACTGGGTGGGGCACCGGGCTGGGAGGTCGCCCCTGTGTCCCCAGTCACGACCCAGCACAGCTGGGGCGCAGGTCCTCAGAGGGTGGCCCGGGCTCACAGGCACCCGAGCGCTGCCCCCGTGTGTCCCATGTGTGCCGCCAGGTGGAGAGCGGACTGGGCAGAGGACGGCCACGTGCTGGTCGCCCGTCTGTGCCAGCTTGTCCACCGCAGACGGCTTCCAGGTTTGCCCCCAAGCCCCCTTGGCCTCAGGTCCCGCCAGCAGGGTCACCCGCTGGCCCACAGTCTTCTCCATCACATGGATACGGTGCCCCCGGTTCCCAGCGCTAACGGCAGCCTGGGGGCCCCCCGGCCCTCTCGCTGTTTGGGGTCCTGGCGGCAGGGAGCTGTGAGCGGACACGGCAAGATCTACCCTTCAGGGAGTGTGCAGAGGAGAAGGGGTCTCCGGACGCAGTTTTGGTGAGACTGCTAAATCTGGGGAGGGGGCGGGAGCAAAGGCCTGCGGACCCCCTGGGTGCTTACGGCCCCATTCCGGCCAGTTCCTGGTGCCCGAGTGTGTGTAACGCGCACGTGCGCCCCAGGCCTGACGTCCATCTCGGGCATGTGCAGGCCATGCCAGTCGGGGGCACTGAGGCCACAGCACCGGGAAACCAGGGGCCAGTGCAGAGCCCCAGTGGGGATGCCTCCCTGTGCCTGGCCTGGGATGCTCGGCCTGCCCTGCAGGCCCCGGTGGCAGCACCAGGGCTGGTCCTCACAGCGTCCTGACCACAGATGGACCCTCTAGGCTGCACCTGCCCCCCGCCCGCCCAGGCCGGCTGTCTCCTGTGACCCACGTTTCCACGTCGCGACCACTCGTGTGTTGCCACGCGCCTTAGACGGCCTGACTCTGCGGGGGCCCCTCCCACCTGCTGGAGATGTGTGCGTGGCGGGTGTTCTCCCCTGCGGCACTGCTGACGCTTGGGCCAGATAACCCTTTGCTGCAGGGTGTCTGTGCTTTGCGGGCACGTGGCGGCGCTCCTGGCCCTCACCTGCACGGCGCCAGTAGCACCCGGCTGATGACAACCACAGGCGTCTCCACCGTCGCCACACGTCCCCTGGGGGTCGGGACCCTCGTGGCCGTTCCCTGCGTTGGGTGTCACTTTCTGTGCTGCGGTCATGAGGAAGGCGCTGTGCTCTCAGGCTGAGGGTCTGGCCTCCCCAGGAAAGGCTGGCCCTTGGGGTCTGGGGCGTGTGGAGTGTGTACTGAAGTGCTAGGGGCTGGGCCAGGCCTGCTTCCTACAGAGGTGGAGCGGCCCCATCACACTGGGCGCCCCGTCAGTGTGGTGTGACAGAGACAAGCAAGCTTAACGTGAGACGGTCCTGCTGGAAACTTCTGGGGGCAGCTGCCTGCCCGGCTACGGGCGGCTCCCAGCTGAGCTGCAGGTGAACGTGACCAGGGAGCTTGGAGGGAAGTGAGCTCTGGTCCCCACTCGGGGACTGGTCCGAGGAGAGCCTGGAGCCCATGTTTCCGAAGACGTGGGCACAGACGTGGGCAGGGGTCCCTCCCCCTCGCAGGGCTGCCGGGGAGCCCGTGTGGGCCGAGCGTCCCACCCTCCCAGGGTGAGAGCCGAGCGCTGTACCACGGGCCCTGCTGCGAACTCCCCCAGCAGGAGCTCAGGCCGTTAGGGCTGCCAGGACCGTACCTTCAGGCAAAGTGAGCTCCAAGCCCTGAATCCGGGGCTGCCAGACCAGGCCTTCCGGTCACTTACGCACGGGGCACCTCAGTCTCCTTTCTGCGTCTCTCGGGAGGGCGCTGGACTTTGTTACCTCTGCCTCTGTCCGCAGCTCTGCCAGCCAGGCACACGCCTACTGCTGCCGCCGCCTTGTCACCCCTTCGCAGAGGCCCCCGCAGCCTGCCTTCTCCTTGTCTCTTGGAGCCTCGGGGCAGCTTCCTTGGCCCTCAGACCACAGGAGCATCTGTGTCAGCTGTGTTCCGAGCCAGCACGCAGGCAGTGGAGGCTCGTTCTGAAATTTGCGTTACCCAGGCCATTTGCTCTAATGAGACAGTGTCGGGGCGCCACGTATTCCGAACACTCAGGTAGCCCACGGCATTGGTGTTTGTCGCCGTGCTCATGTACCCAATGAGAAAACGCGGCCTTGGGGCTGGAGTGGCTCCCAGGGTGCCATGGTCGGTGCAGTGCCTCAGGCGCAGAGGCAGGAGACCTCAGACGAGACCTGCCTGGGGAGCTGGGGATGGGGGAGCGGGGCATTCACTGGGGGCTCCCACCCCGTCAGCCCTTTCGCAGTGGCCTGCGGAGGGCAGGACGCAGTCCTGGCGAGGAAAGGGGTACTCCCCTGCGACGGCCAAGGAGCCGGGGGGCGCGCTGCTGCAGTTGGGGGCACGCGAGCCTGCTTGCAGAGGGGCGACGTCGTCCTGCCCCGGCCTCGACGTGCGTCTGAGGCTGCTTCACCGAGACACACCTGAGTGACTTCAGTTCCCGGGATTTCCGAGTGAAAATGTTCCCCTCTAGTTAAAACCATGACTGCAGTCCTCCTCCCGGCCCCTCCCGCGGGGGCCGGGCCACGGCACGAGGCCGGGAGGTTTGGCGAGACGTCCCCCCACGTGGGCTTGAGGCGGGGACGCCGGGTTCCGATTGGTGCTTTGTGATCAGCCCCCCTTCGTGGCTTCTGCAAAAATGTAAGGATTCGGGAGTTTGGCTGTGTCTCCGCTTGACTCGGCGTGTTCTTCATTAGCTGTCTGCCCAGGTTGGGTGCGTCCTCCCCCGCTCCTTCCCGAGGAGACATGGTCCCGTAGGTGGCAGGAAGGGACTGGGGCCGAGGAAGGGGAGAGAGGACGCCTGATTCTCAGCATTTGCAGGCTTGGCTCGGGCAGAGACATTCAAGGAAACCATGCTGGATGCCCCCAAACGCTGTTCCTCACCCCTTCTGCCTTAGATCCGCGTCCTCTCCAAGCAACGCAGGGCAGTCAGCCGCAGCCCCTCCCACGTACCCCTCCCCGGGGCTGGGTCTCCACTCACCCAGATTTGTTGACGTTTGCTTCCTGCCCTGTGTTATGTACATAAAGACTGGTTTCCCACAAGGGCTGGATAAGCGGGTTGTGCTGAAGGTGACGCTCCGTCACACTCTGAGGGCCTCCACCCCGCTCCAGTGAGCAGGGCAGCCCTAGAGCAGAGATGACCTGAGAGTCTGGCGAGAGCCTGTGTGTGTGTGTGTGTTGGCCCGGGTGCGGGGTGGGGGGAGCTGGGAGCTGGCCAGCAGGACACGTTAGGAATTCTCCAGGAACATCCCTGTGGGCTCTGGGCGTCTCTGCTCATCTTTGCATTGCAGAGAGAGCAGAAGGTTTGGGAGAAGTTTTCCTGCCGTGAATGCAGCCAGGAGTGCGGTGCTGGGGCCTTGCAGTGGGGGCCCAGGGGCCCTCATGGCAGCACCCGACTCTCCCGAAGACACTGAGTTTGCAGAGCCTCAGCCGGAGTGGGGGGCTGGGCGTGCGGGACCCTCCCCCCGCTGGCATGGGGTTTTTATTGAGATGGTTGCAATTTTCAGAAATAATACAGAGATCCCAGTGTACTTTGCCCAGTTCCCCCCCGTGGTGGTAGTTTACGAAACTGTCACAAGTGTCACACGTGACACACCCGCGCCTTGTTCAGGTTTGCCTAACTTTACTTGGCACCCAGTTGTGGGTGCTGGCATGATTTTTAAGAGCAAATCACAGCAGTGTCTGGTAAGACTGAACACACAAAGACGAGCCACTTCCCATCTGTGGCAGGACGTTCTGCCCCATCAGATGGCGATTGACGAGTGCTTCCTACCTCGTAGGGCTCGGTCACGGGCTACTCACATCAGCAGTGTTTGTCTGTGGGCCATGCCTGACACCTGTCAGCCCTCGCGGCCACGGCCTCCCAAGAGTGCTTTCCTCCCCCGTGGAGCTGTCCTGGGGCCTGCGTCCCACAGCAAGCTGCAGAAGCAGCCCTCCGAAAGCAGGCAGGCGGCAGCTGTAAGGCCGAGTGTGCTTCACTCCTTCCCGTTCTCCCTGCCGACCCCTCACCCCCGTCACACAACCACCGCCCCTTACCCTGCTCCCCAGCCCGGGTTACCTGCTGTGCCCGCTCTCAGGCGAGGCCCGCGTGGGCGCTGAGATCCCAGAGCAGGTGCTGGGTTTTTTCTCTGGGGTTTGGGGGTATTTTTTCAGCTTTGAAGGAAGTGGGAAATACACATTATAAGTAGGATAACTGGTTCTGAAAAACACTTCACGTGTTCGAAGTTTAAACGTAACTTACAGGTATATCATCAGTCTTTTCTCAGGGCATGAAGTTTTCTGGGTAGAGACACTAGGAAAGACTTCACTAAAAAGCAGGTATGCTCATGCAGCTCAATATTAAAAAAACAAACCACCCAATCCAAAAATGGGCAGAAGACCTAAATAGACATTTCTCCACAGAAGACATACAGCTGGCCAAGAAGCACATGAAAAGCTGCTCTGCATCACTCATTATTAGAGAAATGCAAATCAAAACTACAATGAGGTATCACCTCACACCAGATAGAATGGGCATCGTCAGAAAATCTGCAAACTACAAATGCTGGAGAGGGTGTGGAGAAAAGGGAACCCTCTCGCACTGTTGATGGGAATGTAAATTGATACAGCCACTATGGAGAACAATACGGAGGTTCCTTAAAAAACTAAAATTAGAATTACCATAGGACCCAGCAATCCCACTACTGGCCATATACCCAGAGAAAACCATAATTCAAAAAGACACACGCACCCCAATGTGCATTGCAGCACTATTTACAATAGCCAGGTCATGGAAGCAACCTAAATGCCCATCGACAGGCAAATGGATAAAGAAGATGTGGTACCTGTGTACAATGGAATATTACTCAGCCATAAAAAGGAACGAAATTGGGTCGTTTGTAGAGACGTGGATGGACCTAGAGACAGTCATACAGAGTGAAGTAAGTCAGAAAGAGAAAAACAAATACCGTATATTAACGCATATATGTGGAACCTAGAAAAACGGTACAGGTGAACCGGTGGTTTGCAGGGCAGAAATAGAGACACCGATATAGAGAACAAACGTACGGACACCAAGTGGGGAAAGCAGGTTGGGGGTGGTGGTGATGGTGGGATGAATTGGGAGATTGGGATTGACATGTAGACACTAATATGTATAAAACAGGTAACTAATGAGAACCTGATGTGTAAAAATATAAATACAATTCAAAATGGAGAAATAAATAAAAAGCAGGTGTCAGCTACTTTAAGAGTGGTCGGGTATCTGCTCTGATTTCTGTTTCTCACCTGTCCCTTTAAGCCGATATTCCCTCCTCTTCTACACACTTGCTTCTGTCACCAATCCTTTCCAGGTAAAATGTGAACTCCACCCCCTCACCGCTTTCTCTCTTCATCATGACCGTAGCTCTTCTCTCCTCGTCCACCTTCAAGGCTGGTCCTCATAAACCACAAACCTCTCCTCTCCTTGCAAAGCTCCTCCTCCAGGAAGCCTCTCAGGATTTACTGTCCTCTGACCGGAAAGCCGTCACAGTGTCGCTGGCGCTGGTGGACCGTTGGGGTCATCGGATTAGAGGCGCTGCCTGCGGCGGCGTCACAGCAGCAGGCCCGGCGTGGCTCATCGTGCACGTTGACCCAAAGCTCGCAGCCCCGCTTCCGGGAAGAGCCCACTTGCAGGCACAGTGACGGTCTTAGGGTCATCGTAGAGTGGTTCGAGCATCCAGGTGGGCACGCGGAGGCCTGTCCCTGCAGTGTGCACCTGATAACTATGACAGAGAGAGACCTGTCCTACCTGGAGAGCGCCCAGGGTACGGTAAATGGAGCCAGCTGTGAACCGGGCACCCAGCAACACGGACCGAGCTATGTCCCGAAGCCACACGCCGGAGCCCTCACCCCAACGCGAGGGTCTTCAGGAGGCGATTAAGGTTAAATGAGGTCATGGGAGGGGGCCTGTGTCCTTCTAAGAAGAGGAGAGGACACCAGAGCTCCCCCTCCACCACGAAGAGGCCTCATTAGAACCCACCACGCGGCGCCCCGAGGGTGGACTCCAGTCCCCAGGACTGTGCGAAGTAAACGTCTTCCGTTTAAACCACCCAGCTCGAGCTAGCGTAGGAAGTTCCCAGTTACTAAAGTGCTGTTTTATGTATTTTCTGTTTGTGGTATCATGATGGTTAATTTCATGTGTCAACCTGATTGGCGTAAGGGATGCCCGGAGAGCGGATAAAACATTATTTCCGGTGTGTCTGTCAGGGTGTTTGCAGGAGAGATGAGCATTTCCATCAGTGGACTGAGTAAAGCAGGTCACCCCTGGCCCCCCGCAGTCGGTTAGGGGCCCAAATGGGACCAAAGGTGAAGGAAGGGCAAATTCTCTCTCCTGGAGCTGGGGCATCTCCCTGTCTTTGCCCTCGGACATGGCGCTCCTGGGTCCCCAGCTCGCCTAGGGCTGGGGGCTGCCTTGGCGCCCGTAACCGCCGGAGCCGCTTCCCGTGAGAAGTCTCCTCCTACGTCTGTGTCTGTATGTGTCCTGTCAGCTCCATGCCGCTGAGGCCCCCAAGAGTACAGATACGTTTTAGTCGCGCTAAACAGCCTGGGAAAGTGTGCGCGAGACAGTTATTAGGAAGGAGGGCCATCGGGGCATTTTCTTTCTGTTTTGTGTATTTAATCCGTGATCCAGTCTGGGCTGTTCTGCCCCCAGCGCGTGCCGAGCGCTTTCTCTGCACGCTGTTTAAATGAATGCGCCAGCAGAAGGTAGCGACTTTTCACGATGCCACCTTTACCCCTGCTGAGGGGCTCACACTCCTCCCGGCCACCGGCGCAGTGCCGCAGGCGAGCACCTGGGTCCCGTGCCTAGTGGCGTCTGCCTCTAGCCTCAGTTTCCCCATCTGTCAAAGGAAGGTACCCTGGGCCTCAGGAGCCATGAGGACCGAGGAGGATGGGCTGGGAAGCTTAGTCGGCTCGGCCTCCAGGAAGGTTTGTTCCCGGCTGAGCCGGCCTCTCCAGGCCTCAGGAAAGCCGCCCGAGTGGCTCCCGTGTCTGTGGGCCTGAAGGGTGGGCTCTGAGCACCCACAGAGAGTTGGAGAGGACGGCTTCTGCTTCCTGGCTGCAGGCGTCTTCGCGTTCTTCCTCTGGAGCCCTGGGGGAGGTCGAGTGTGGCCCAGAAACGGCAAACAGCTCTCAGGGCTGCCCGGGCTGAGCCTCAGCTGGGGCTTCTCCCGTGTCCTGACGACATAAAGCTTCACCTGTCACTGACCTCAGTGGTTCTGCCAGCAGCCTGGACCCTGAATCTCGGTGGAGAATTTCGAGTGCTGCCCAGAACTGGCCACACAGGACCCAGCACTCTTCACTGTGGGCTTTGAAAGCATCTCAGCAGACCCTTCGGGGAGTGGTCCAGACACCTCCCAACTCGGGCATGGCTTCCTTTGGCAGAGAAAGGTATTTCAGAGCTGACTTTATTTTTACTTTGAGGTGGCTCTCAAGACCCGATCCACTGTTTGCGGCAGCTTTTAACAGAAAACACCAAGTGTTGGTCTGAGTCTTGTTTTCCTGGTAAACTTGTTCAGGCTCCCGGTGTTCACCACCCTCACATGAGGCTGGGAAACGGGGAGCTGAGCGCCACACGTAGCCTCTCAAATTAGGACTTTCTACATCGTGTGGTTGGCTTGTTCATGTTTACATCATGCTGGTTCCAGACAGCTTCTATTAACGCCTGGTATTTTGTGTTGGGCCTCTTCTCCGGGGAAGCCAGAAAAGAGCTCCTAAGACCAGACCCCACACACAGGGTGTTACTTATGCTTCTGTTTTTTAAAACCAGGGCCACAGCTACTTTTGTTTGCTGCTCTACTTAGAAATGCACAGGGACATGACTATGGGTTAGGCAATGGTTTCCTAAATATAATATTAAAAGTACAAGCAACAGGGGCTTCCCTGGTGGTGCGGCGGTTGGGAGTCCGCCTGCCGATGCAGGGGACACGGGTTCGTGCTCCGGTCCGGGAGGATCCCACATGCCGCGGAGCGGCTGGGCCCGTGAGCCATGGCCACTGAGCCTGCGCGTCCGGAGCCTGTGCTCCGCAACGAGAGAGGCCGCAGCAGTGAGAGGCCCGCGTACCGCAAAAAAAAAAAAAAAGCACAAGCAACAAAAGAAAAAATAGATAAATTGGACTTCATGAAAATTTAAAACTTCTCTGTGTCAATATCAAGAAAATGAAAAGATAACCCACAGAACAGAATATTTTAAAGTCTTGTATCTTATTAAGAGATTCGTGTCTAGAATATAAAGAACATTCTCATCAATGATAAAAAGACAAATTGAAACCTGAATGTGTCAGATTTGGCAAAGGATCTGAAAAGATGTTTCTCCAGAGAACATATTCAGATGGCCAATAAGCACGGGAAACGATGAAAGACAGATAAAAACACATATGGAGAAACTAGAACTTTCGGGCACTGCTGATGGAAATAAAAAATAGTGCAGCCGCTGTGGAAAACCATTCGGCGAGTCCTCAAAAAGGTGAAAGTATAGTTAGCATACGACCCAGCGATTTCACTCCTAGCCACCTACCCAAGAGAAATGAACATATATGTCCACACAAAAACATACGTAGCCGCGTTATTCACAATAGCCAGAAAGTGGAAACAACCCAAGTGTCCATCAAGGAGGCATGGATTTTTAAAGTGTGGTCCATCCACACAGTGGTATATTTCTCAGCCATAGAAAGAAATGAAGCACTGATAAATGCTACAGTGTAGATGAACTTGAAAATATTATGCTCCGTGAAAGAAGTCAGACACAAAAAGCCACATACGGTATTATTCCACTTATAGGAAGTGTCCGGAATTGGCAAATCTATAGAGCTAGAAGGCAGGTTAGTATTTGCTCGGGGTTGGAGGGAGGGAGCCATTTTGAAGGGCGGTGTTTCTTTCTGGGGTGATGAAAATGCTCCAGAATTAGGCAGTGGTGATGTTTCCACAACACTGTGAATTTACCAAAAACTTCTGGACTGTACAGTTTTTTTTTTTTTTTCGGTATGCGGGCCTCTCACTGTTGTTTGGAAATATCTTAAAGGAAAAGATTTTTTTTTTTTTTTTTTTTTTTTTTTTTGCGGTACACGGGCCTCTCACCGTTGTGGCCTCTCCCGCTGTGGAGCACAGGCTCCGGACGCGCAGGCTCAGCGGCCATGGCTCACGGGCCCAGACGCTCCGCGGCATGTGGGATCTTCCCGGACCGGGGCACGAACCCGAGTCCCCTGCATCGGCAGGCGGACTCTCAACCACTGCGCCACCAGGGAAGCCCCGGACTGTACATTTTTAAATGATCTAAATGGTGAATTTTATGTTACATGAATTTTATCTCAATTTTTTTAAAAAAACACCTTTCCTTGAGCCAGATGCACAGGGAGCAAACGTGGGCTGGTGAAGTGAACAGCTGGGCGGTGCCTGCTGCATGGACCACTTGGTGCTCGCTGCTGACCCCGCCTCCATGGACTGGGGCAGAGGTGGGAGCCTGGAAGCTCCTCTGTCTTAGAGGTTTTCTTGGGTGGGGGGTCGGGGGGCTGGGGGGCGGCGTGTGGAAACACCCACCTGGGATGACGATGCCCTCTAGCTGTGTCCATGGTCACCTGCTGGAGGTTCACAGAGGAGCAGGTGGGCGGCCTGAGTCCTTTCTGAGACAGTTCTAGTGGGGACGCTGACGCTGGTGACCTAGGAGTGGGGCTACAGCTCTGGGGGTTTTCTGATTATTCTTTGCTTCCATTTTTCCTATAATGAATATGGATGAATTGTGTTAATTTTTTAATAGAATGAGATACTAGACGCCCAGAAGCAAAAGAAAACATAAACTCTCTTCCTTTCCTTGCCCTGGACTTGGGGTGGGGGACCTTCCAGAAACAGCACCCTAAGTAAGTTAAGAATTCCATGCCCTAGTTACAGAAGACACTACCCAGGGGAAAACTAGTACAGTTGACCCTGTGTATCCACGGGTTTCACATCCATGGATTGAACCAGCCGAGGATCGAAGGGGATACAGATGCAGAACCCACGGATACGGAGGGCCGACCACACTGGGCCATTTTACGTAAGGGGCTTGAACATCGCAGATTTTGGTGTCCACGGGGGGCCCTGGGAGCAGTGCCCCTCGGATACTGAGGAATGACTGTACTGTGTTTTGTTTTTTGGTTTTTTGTCAAAAGAAAGCTTGTTGTCAAGCACCCAGGCTCTCTGAAGCTCATGTGAGGAGAGTTTATTTTGAAAGAATGTGTTTTAAAGTGAGAGGGAAGGAGGGCTGGAGGACTGGCCGTGTTACTAGGGAGGTTTTCTCCCCAAGGGGTCCCTGGCTGCGTGCTCTTGTCTGTTTCCCTTCCTCCGTCTGTGGCGAGTCCGAGGTGCCCCTCTTCCCCCACCTTCCAGCTCTCAGTGGCACCGGAGTCCCTGCCTGTTTTCAGCGTTCTTAGGCTCTCTGTGCACACCTAGCAGACAGGTGTGTCTCAGCCCACCTGCTGGGAGCTCGTCCTTACCTGAGTACCGCATGGCATCCTTCTATACAGGACCCAGGGTCCTAGTCTACGTTGAGCTGGGTTACAAATAAGTTAGTACTGCTAAGAACAAAGCACTGAAGATGTTTAGAGTTTACCAGAAAGGGTGGGCCCACAGATATGATTCTAAGGAAACTGCGTCGGTCAGTCAGCTCTTGGGGGAGGCTTATAGCCCTCCCAGACCTGACCCAGGTGGGGACGGAGGTGCTGGGAGCTGCTCAGGGTCACCGGCCTGTCTCCCAGTGCCAGCGGCTCCCAGGCTGGGGTGCCCTGCCGACCACCGTCTGCAGCTCGGCCAAGCCACAGCCAGCCTCTGCGTGAGATGCACAGCAGAGCTCGTCCCGGTGAAGCTGGGGCAGGAGGGTGGGAGCTCTGCTGTGGACAGAGGCAAAAACCCAAGAGGAAACAAGCGCCTGGGAACAGAAGACAGGCACAGGAGACACCGCTATGCCCCGTTGAAAGAGATCTCATCACCTGAGCACAGGGCCCAGAAGCCGACTCTAGTTCATGGACACACCCTGCCCTGGGGTGTCGGGGAGCTCACAGCCACCGAGAAGGCTCCACCCCAGGAGCCCTGTGAGTGATGCCCAGGCCCCGCCGCTGGGTGCCCTCCCTCCAAGCCTCCTGACACTGGCCTGGGGGTCACCGCGGCCGGGGCCGTCTGTGGTGTCGCAGCAAGGATCTGCCGCTCCTCGTCCCCTAGATGGGCCTCGGTGACCCAGACCTACCCGAATTCCTCTGCTGGGTGAGTAGCAGACGCTCAAGACTCGTGCGAGTGGCCGTGCCGAGCCCCCCAGAGCCTGCGTGCAGCCCCTGGAGGACAGGTCTGTGTCTGCTGTCGGCAGGGCTCCTAGGACCACGACTCCGAGAGGAGCCCCGAAGCTGTCAGGAGGCGTCTTGCCCTGAAGCAGGGCCTCACAGCCTCTTCCCGAGAAGGACTGAAACGCATGTTTACCTTTGGGGAGGGGTCCTCGCACCGCAGCTCCAGGGGGCCCTGATTGGCCTGAGCCCAGCCCAGCCCCGCCCAAGTCCTTGTTTCCAGAAGGGCACAGACTGACACACTGACGGGTGACGGGCTAGAGTTTTCCGCTCCCAAGCCACGCATTCCTCGATCCCCGATCCTCGGAGCTGTTTACCGCCAGAGGCCTTAAAGGGCTCACCGCCCTAGGCCTGATTCTGCATCCATTTCGAGTCATTTCTCAGAAATGCTCTTTAAACTTCCTTTGAAGCTGGAACCAGCCCCGATCGAAGCAACCGTGATGCCAGGACCGACGCTCAGAGCACGTTCAGCCGGTTCCTGAGCTGTGGGCCCCCGGGTGCCCTGTGGAGCCGTCCCAAACCCAGAGGACTGCACTCCTGGGGAAGATGGGGGACCAACCGGGATGGCGTCCTTTGAGGAAAACTCAGGGGGGTGGGGGGCATCCGGGAGTGGCCCAACTGAGTCCCTCAGCGCAGCAAATCGGATGAGCCGGGAGTGGCGAGAGAGCTGGGTGCGTGGCGGGGGCTCCAGGGAGTTCCGCTCCGCGAGTTCATCTGGGGGCGCCGGGGGGAAATAGAACAAGGAGACAGGTCCCAAGTCTGCACGACAGAGTTTGTGGGGAGGGAGAAAACTGCGGGGCTTCCGGCTTCCTTTGTGATATGTGGCATATTTTGTTCTTCAGCGTATGTGGCAGACTTTTAAAATGTTGACATTTCCAGTGTCTCTAGGAATAACATCTTGCTCTGACTTGGGTTTTGATCCAGTGGTGCGGTTCTTCCGGGATGTTTTCTGTATGTGTCTGCAGTGTTTGCTTAATTGTGGGAAGGGGAGCTGTTTGGCCTTAACCACCCTTGGACAAGCCAAGCCTGGAGGAGGTGTTTCCGTGCAGCCAGGCTGACGGCTGATTAAAGTCCCCCGTGTGAGCCTCCCGTCCCGTGTGGTACGTCACCGCAAGGGCCTCCAGCTCTCTGCGGCCTGTTCTCCGGCCTCCTCCCGCCTCCCCCCTCCCCTCCATCCCTCTCCCTCCTCTCACTTTTTGTTTCTAGAATCCTTTTACACAGAAGCCAGCAGCCGTCTGCTGGCCCCGCTTCCTGCACCGCGGGGCCCAGGATGCTCCTCTGGTGGCCACGCAGCCGACTCGCAGCAGCTCTTGTGATCCTGGTGGCAAATCGGGCTCGTTGGGGAGCTGTTCCTTCTTCTCCTCGAGGTGCTTTAAAGTCGGGTAACTGTCCTGGGAGGGAAGGAGGCCTCCTCAGCTTGTGTCTCGAGAAGCTGAGTCAGCAGCAGCAGGATGGAGGACAGTGGGGACAGCTTATTGGACAGAAGGCAGGGCGCCTGCAGAGGCCTTCCCCTCCCCGCAGGCCTAGTCTGTCTGATGCGGGAGGAAGAGCGCCACTGAGCGCCCGATGGGGCACAGGGTTTCTGCCAGAGGTTTCTGCATCTGTCTGGTGCGTCCCCCCTTGAGCAGTTACAGGAACGTAAGGGACCTGTGGGTGGAGCGTGGCCTGCAGGCTCGAGGCGTCCGGGCGCTGAGGTCCTGCACAGCCTGGCCGAGGCCGCGCCCCCGGCCTCCTGCCCTCGGCCCGCCCAGCTTGCCTTCTCCGGACACAGCCCGGCTCTGCGGAAAGTGCACCCCGAGCTGTTTCCTTGTGCCACCTGCAGACACGCAAAACCATTCCTGGAACTGCAAATTAGAGCGGCATGGGTGGTGTTTTCTCACGTTTGTGCTTCCATTGTGATGCCCTGGTTGAGTGCATTCAGACTGGGAGTCCTGGTGATGCGCTGGCCAGCTGGCCTGGCGACTCACGTCCCGGCATCTGCCTTAAGGAAACGGAGGAATGTACGGCCACCTCGTTGTTATTTGTAGGACTGCAAAGTGATGTCAAACCAAATATCCAGTTGTGAGGGGTAGGTTAGACAGCTGCGGGCAAATCCATGTCCTGGTGTCTTATGTAGTCTTTAAAAGCAGAACAGTTACTGAACAGACTCCTAACGCACCGCATTAATGGGGAAAGCATCACACACAGGGAGGCAGCAGCCAAAGGGCACAGAGAGCATCCCAACACCGGCGGCCACGCGATTATGATGCCGCGTGTGTGCAGCCTGGGAAGTGTAGCAGTGAGCATGTATTGCTTCTGAAATCAGATGAAAACGTGTTATTTAAAGCACAGCCAACACCCAGAAGAGCAGTGGTAGGGAAAACGGGTGTCCTTCCAGACAGGGATCCCCCAGACTCGGCCTGGGGTGGGACCGCACGCCTGGCCTCTGCTGGCTGCCTCTGGGGGCCACGCAGCCGGCTCGCAGCAGCTCGCACCTGGACCGGGCTGCAAGGGGCAGCCGTGGCAGTGGTGGTAGTTCACCGCCGCCCCCCGTCCAGTCTCGGTCAGTGGGGCCCCTGGGCATGGACAAGGCATGACCGCTCGGCACCGTGATCCGGCAGGTTGTGGTTCGCCTCAAGCTGTGTCCAGGGTGCTGGGCAGTGTGGACTGAGGATGGGCTGCAGCTTCTCGGGGCCACCGTGGACTGACCTCGAGGGCCCACACGAGGCAGCAGGAGGACACACAGACCCAGGGAGGTGGAGCAGACCCGGGGGCGCCCTGTGCTTCCCAGAGGGGACGGGGTTCCGGGCGCCGAGTGCCGGCCCCCCACGCACAGGCCCCTTCTCCAGGTCAAGAGTGTTATCAAGCGGCCTGCAAAGCCAGACCCAGGGAGGGGGGAGGTTGGGTGGGAACACTTTGTGGGAGAGGGGACGGAGAAGGGTGTGTGTGCTGACTCGTGGACTCCCACCCAGGTTCCGTCTGTCTCTTGGGGGTCCCCTGCCCACCTGCCGTGCGTTACTTTAAAGGGAAAGCAGGCCTTTAACTGTGCCACTGCTTACAGCACAGTGACTTGCAGCCTTCTGGCACTGCCTAGGCTGCCGGCCTGTCCCGCCCGTCACAGAGGGCTGCTCCGGACCCTCTCCCGGGCCTGTTTTCTTCCTGGCACAGTTGCTGGACGTTGCTGCCGGCTGCGTGTTCTCCTGACTCCGACGCTGGACTGGGGCTCTGTGACACAGAGGTTCTGTCTGTCTGTCCTGTGCTCACAGGTGCGGGCAGGTGGCGGGGAGTGAGGTACCATCCCCCGGCCTCTGGGGCAACCCGAGGTCTCCTCAACCTGCCAGGCTGAGCCCCCATCTGAGCTCTGTGTCTGGGGTGCTCGCCCGGCCAGCTGGCCAGGGCTGGCCCTCGAGTCGGGGCTGCGAGGGCCAAGGGGAGATGGTTCCAGGCAGTTCTAGCTGCTTTGATGGCTTTTCGACCACTACTACCTAGTTTACTTTTAAAGAAAACGGTCAGTGCTACTGAGGGAGTAGTTTGTTTTGTGTAAGAACCATAGACTGATTTCTAGCCTTTTATGCTTTAAGGCATTTTTAAAAATGAACAGACTTTATTTTTTAGAGCAGCTTTAGATTTATAGAAAAATGCAGCAGGAAGTAGAGAATTCCCATCGCCCTCTCTCCCTGCTGACAGCATCCCACATTAACGCGTTACACTTTTACAGCCGATGAGCAGTATTGATATGTTACTGTTAATTAAAGTCCGTAGTTTACATCAGGGCCCCCTCTTGGTGCTGTGGTGTTCAGTGAGTTTGCCTCGTGCACAGTGACCCGTGTCCATCACAACAGTATCATGCAGAGTATTTTCACTGTGCTGAAGATCTGTGCTCTGTTTCTCCCCCGCCCCCCCTCGCCCACTCCATCCTGGGCAGCCACGGGTCTGTCTCTTCAGTGTCTCCACAGTTCTGTCTTTTTCCGAGTGTCATCTAGTGGGAATCACACAGTGCGCAGCCTTTTCGGATTGGTTTCTTTCACGTAGTTATAGACCTTTTTAAAGTTCCTTCTGCTCTTTTCATGGCTCGATAGGTCGTTTCGTTTTATTGCTGGATGATTCTCCATTGTCTGGCTTTACCACGGGTGATCTCCTCACAGTTCGGTTGCTTCCAAGTTTCGGCAATTACGAATAAAGCTGCTGTAAACATCACGGGTCAGTTTTTGTGAGGACATAAGTTTTCGGTTCATTTGGGCAAATGCCAAGGAGTGCGATTGCTGGATCATATAGTTAGATTATGTTTAACTTCGTTAGAAACCACTGAACTGTCGTCTTGCGATGGCTGCACCATTTTGCGTTCCCACCAACGGCGCATGAGCGTTCCTGTTGCCCCGCGTCCTCATGGGCACTTGGTGTTGTCAGTGTTCTGGAGTTTGGCTCTTCTGTTAGAATGGCCGAACTAATAGGGGTGTGGTGGTATCTCGTTGTTTTACCTTCTGTCTCCCCGATGATGTGACGTGGAGCATTTTTCAGTGCTTGTCATTTGTGTATTGGGCGAGGTATCTGTTCACACTTTTTGCCCATTTTTTTAATTGGGTTGTTTGTTTTCTTATTGTTGAGTTTTGAGAGCTCTTTGTGTTTTTTAGAAACAAGTCCTTTATCAGATGTGTGTTTTGAAAATATTTTCTCCCAGTGTGCGGCTCCTCTCTTTTTTTTTTTTTTCCATTCTCTCTGTCTTTCACAGAACAGTTTTTATTTCAATAAGGTCCCATTTATGCATTCTTCCTCTCCTGGATCATGTTCTGGTGTTGTATTTAAAAACTTGCTGCCAGCCCAGAGTCACCTAGATTTTCTGCGCTGTCAGCTTCTAGGGGTTTTACAGTTTCACATTTACATTTAGGTCTGTGGCCCCTTTTTAGTTTTTTGAGGGTTGTGAGGTCTGGGTCTGAATTCACCTTCTGCGTGTGGACATCCAGCTGTTCCGTCTGTTGAACAGACTGTCCTTTCTCCGTTGAATCACCTTTGCCCCTTTGTCAGAAAAATCGGTTGAGTGTCTTTATGCGGGTCTGTTCTGAGCGCTCTATTCTGTTCAGTTGCTGTGTCTCTGTCCCTTCACCACAACCTTACAGTGAGTCTTAAAGTCGGGGGCGTCGGTCCTCCGACCCTGTTCTCCTCCTTCAGTATTTCACGGGCTATTCAGGGTCCTTTTGCTTTTCTGTGTAAACTTTAAATCGGTTTGTTGACATCCACACAGTAAAATGTTTACTTACACTAAGGGAATAACTTGGTTTGACGTATGCACCACATGAAGATTTAGCCTTTTACATACACTTCAGGACATTGTTTCCTGTTCTTCAGAATCAGAGGGTTTGGGGCTTTGGCAGGGGGAGCCGCTAATCTTTATGAACTCCGGGATTGTTTTTTAAGCATTTTTACTGGTCATCTGGATTTAAAAAATTCTCAGTGAATTTTTAAAATAAAATTTCAATTCAATGTCCAGTTTCTAGTGAATTGCCAAAAAACAATTTGCTTGAAAGGAAGTACTATTCGTCCACAAGTTCCCGTGTTTATAACATGGAAAATACCATGGACACCCTACGTGATTCTGCGTTTTCCAAATTTAAAAGTTTCAAGTTTAAAAGTTTTAAAGTTCCTTTCATGTAACTTGGTCGATTTTCCAGAGTAGACCTGAGCCAGCGGAGCGGCCCACGACACGGTGCCTTCCCCAGCTGCGGGCGCCTTGCCGCTTCCCTCCCTCCGCCCGGCCCCCCTTCCTCCTACTGACCCTGCCCCGGGGGGCGCGCAGCCCTCCGCCTGGGCCCCCGTCAGCCCCTGCCCAGCCTCCCCTCAGCTGGCCTGCATCCCCGCGTCTCCTGGACACGGCTCCCTCCTCGCGGGGGAGGGCCGGTCCCTAACCCAGCGCCCAGAGGCACTTCAGGTCACGGCTCTCCCTCGCCCTGCCCGTCTCCTCTCCGCCGCCTGACGAGTGCTCCCGACGGGGCCCGCGCCCACCTACCCGTGTCCTCGCATCCGCCAGGCCCTCGGGGCCTGAGCGCGCTCCACATGGGCAGAAGTGGAGCACGTGCAGGTGGCGGCCCTCCGGCGCCCGTTTGCTGGCAAAGAGGCCGGTTTGCGGCCCGTCAGCCGGCCCTCGGACCCAGGACGGCCCCAAGGAGCCCCCTCGCGCCACGAACGTGTGCCACGCGCGGCGCGCTGAGCGGCCTTGTCGCCCGTGAGGAAGGACTGCGGAGCGGTCGGCCTGCCCTCCCCCGGCTGGACCTGGGCCGAGGAGGGAGCCGCGCTCGGGAAGCGGGCAGGCCTGTCTCCCCTCCTGCCGAGGGCGTCTGGAAGCAGAGGTGGGGAAGGGAACATAGTTTCACGTGAGTGGAAAGGTGAAACGGGAGAGGGCGGTGGCCATGCGCCCAGAAAACGGGGGCCTCCCTTCATGCTTGACTTCGTGGAAAACAAGATCGAACACGTTGCGGGATAAAGAAGCCGTGACCGTGCTGCTCTTGCGGAAAGGAATTCCAGGAACCAAAGCCGGGATCTTAGGAGTGGGACATTCTAGACACCAAGTTTCGTTTTTGAGGTCCTGGTCCCCGTGCGACGGCTTCTGTGTGAAACGACCTGAGCCGCAGGGCTGCCCCGCCGGTGTCGGCACCGGGCGTCTGGCCGGAGCTTTGCCGCGCTGCTTAGGACGTGGGAGGACGGAGGGAAGACGCCTGGGACCCGGGCGCGGGGCCGCTGGCCTCGGGACTCGCGGTGAAGCCTGGGCGCCCCGCCTCCTCGTGAGGGCGTCGGCTCTTTCCCCCTTGAGCCGCCTGCTCTGATGCCGCCGCCGCCACCGAGACTCGTTTGCCTTTCCGTTCAAACCGCTGTTTGCCGGCCTGGCGCCAGCCCCCTCGTCGTTCAGAAGCAGCCGTGAACCGCGTGCATCACCTGAGGCTCTCGGGCTGCGTCCCAGGCCAGGGACAGAACCTGCCTGGCACAAGTCCCAGCGTCAACCTGCCTGAAAAGCAGGTCCCCAGGACCCCGAACGCGCTCACCCGGGGTCGGGTCCGGACCACCTCACCTCTCGCTGCAAGTCCCCGCCAGCCACACCTGAGAAAGGAGGACAGGGGTCCCCGAGCCTGGAGGAAACGTCGACGGCTGGCTGCATGTGCCAGCCTGGCCAGGCCACGGGGCCCAGAGGGTGGGCATTTCGGAGCGTTTCCGGAAAAGGTGAGCATTCGAGTCAATAGACTGAGTGAAGTAGGCTGGGCTGCATTCAGTCCCCGGAGGCCTGGATGGAACAAAACGGTGGAGGAGGGAGAATTCTCCCTCTTTCTGCTGGGCTGGGGCATCGTCCTCTTTGCCCTTTGACATCAGTGCTCCTGGGTCACTGCTGGCTCACCTGGGCCTCCAGCTTGCAGACAGCAGATGGTGCGACTTCTCGGTCTCCATAATTGCCTGAGCCACTATAGTTTCAGGGATCTGAGACGCCTCCCTTCCAGAGAGGGGATCTGTGCTGGACAAAGCAAAGGACAGGGTCACTCCTACCCGATTCTCACCAGCATCCTCTCCCAGCCCCCGGGAATGTGGTGAAGGCTCCACTCAGGACCCGCCTCCCCCAGGCCTTTCTGGACCCCGTCCCACCCTCCAGGGGGCACTTCTCAGGGCCCCTGGACCCAGGCTTACTGCCCTGCCCCCAGGTCCCCGTGTCTTCGTGCTTCCATGCGTGTTCATACGTGTTTCCTGGTAGACAGGGCACTCCCAGGATGGGAACCACACAACAGAATGTCCTCTGCTCCTTGACACCCACAGGGCCCATGAGGTCCCCAGATGTAGCTGCTCACTTTGGACAGGGTCTTCGCTGGAAGGACTGAGCACCCGGTATGGTGCCTTGGTCCCCTTTGGATTTGCTGACACTCCTTTGGAGGCACTGCTAAATAAACCAGGCAGCTGGGCACACAGGGTAGGGTCAGCATGGAGTGTCAGCTCTCAGCCAGCATGATCAGGGTCAGATGCTGGGCCTTCCAGTGTCTGTGTTCAGAGGCTCCTCAAAGGAAGGAGGCCAAGTGGTAGAGAGGGGACCGGGTCAGCCTCCAGGCTCCAGCCCCACCAGCTAACCCCCTTCCCGCTTCCCCTGCCATCCCCAGAGGTGAGCAGGCCTCCTCGCCAGCAGATGGAGAAAGGCAAGAAGGTGCTGCAGCCGGGACCCGGTCTGGCTAACAGTGTGATCAGGACCCACAAGGCAGCCGCCCCCTCTGGCCGTGGGCCTGCAGCCCTCACCTCACACTCCTGGTCGCTTCTCCAAGGTCACCAAGAAGATGGGAACAGGCTTGTAAATCATCACATGTGGCTGCAAGAAGCAGGAATGGGCTGAAATAAGCAAGTTTCCTCCCACTTGTCTGACGATCTCTACTGAGGACATTTAGCAGAAAATGGAAAATACTGTTTTGTTTGTAAATAATAAGCGGCCACTGAGCAGCTGTGTTTTCTCATCTGGCAGCTAATTAAACCTCACGGTGGAAGCGTGGTTCCAGGCCCTGCCCTGACCAGGGAGATTGTAATTAATTGCTTACGATAAACGTATTGAACTCTTTGGATTCTGAAGGAGGGGGTGGTATGTGTAGCTATGTGCCTTCAGTTTGATAACACCGAGATTCAGTTTCAAACATTCATCTGGTTCAGCGTGAGAATTTTATCATTTGAAACAGACTGACAACCTTAATGTTGAAAAACTAGTGTATAACAATAACATGTTCACGGGAAGGTGTCAAAACAAAAACTGTGTCCAAAATGTCAGGGTCATTAAGGAAGTAACCGTACCCGGCTGATACGCTTCCCGGATGGAATTACCAGCGATTTGAACAAAAAACCTGTGGCGTATTATTTGGAAGTAAGGGCTGCTTTTTCTTACAGGAACTTTCTGACTTATGGTTAGGCAAATATGAGAAATACTTAACAACAAATGGGAAAATCTCGCATTTCCTGAACTACGTTTTCATCAGTGACTGAGCGCGCCAGCTACGACTTCCAGCCCTGAACACACTAATAGTTCACCCATGCCGAGAGGGTGCAGCTCTGAGGCCTTCCTGCCAGCGCTCCGCCCTTCTCAAAAAATATCTAATTCCAGAACATTCCACCAAGCTGAGGAGTCCTCCTCATGCCTGCAGGCTGGGGGGGCAGGTCAGATCAGCAGGGGCGTCCGTCCGCACACAGGTGGCCCAGGCTGTGTTGCCTCCTTGGGTTATCCAGGGCACGGGGCCAGGACTGCTGCGGAAAGACCTCGCAGTCGCGCTCCTGGGCTTGTTTCGTTTGGGGTGGGCGCCCCTGGGTGGAGGGGCACAGCGGTGATGCTTGGGCGGCGTGTGGCCTAGTGCCCCCCTGGCCGTACAGCCTCAGGTAGCGAGGCTGTGTTGTGTGGGCAGCATTGCAGGCGGGCCTGCCTTCATTTCAGAAGGAAAAATACAAGCGGAAGCGTCACAGCATTTGTTTCCACGTCCAGATGGTGACAGGGGTAGCTTTTTCACTCAGGAAGTAAGTAGCAATGATAAATGATGGTTTCTGGCAACTTCCTAGAGGTTAGTCATTCAACACCATTAAAAACATTTATCAACGTGAAGTTGGCTGGGATTTTTATATTGTTGTCTGTGGGCCAGCGAGGCCCCCTAATACCTGTCCTCTCTGTTAGGGTCTGGGGAGGCCCAGGACCAGTGGTTCTGTGCTCTGACGCTGAACAACACTCACACACGACACTAGTGGGGACAGTACGGACCCTTCAAAAAACACTCGGACAGGAAAGTGGAAAGCTGGAGCCCTCTAGACCAGAAGGGAACACGTCATGGAGGGGATGCCCTTGGAGTCTGAAGGGTTTGGGTTCCAAAGGAGGGGGGACGTGCGGTTGCTGTAGTTTGGACTTGGCATGACGGTGGGGTGAACGTGTCAAGAGCATGTAAGGCAGGTAGGGAGGAGAGCTGTGGAGGACCCGCTCAGGCAGCTGAGCGCGGGGTCAGGGGGGGCGCGATGGTGCGTGAGCCCCAGCAGGCCTGGAGCGCACATGGGGACGCAGCCCAGGGCAAGGGCCCAGGACCACAGGGTGACAGCGCCCCCATCAGACTGTGACGGACTCGGCTCCTAGCGTCATGGATTTTCTCTGTTGTTTTCAGGCTTGTTGAGTCACTTCTTCTCTTTATCCCTTCCTTCCTTCCTTCCGGTGTGGGCCCTGACTGCTGACCAGAGGCTGCTCCCCTTGTCTGACGTGTTCTGGGTGCCTCTCCCGTCCCTGCACCCCGCACTCCTCTCCCCCCAGGCCATCCCAGCCGCCCCGTCTCATGTGCTTGGACGGCTGTGTTTCCTTTCCACTCCAGCCAGTGCCGGGTTTTCTCCTTAGAGACCGCCGGTTTACCTTGGATTATCTCCCCAGCGTTTGGAGACCCTCCCGTGGCCTCCCCAGTGCTGATCTCTGCTTTGATCGCACACTCGGTGTGACTCCAGGTGTGAAGAGTTTGTTGAGGTCGGGGCGCGGCCGTCCCGGCACGGAGCTCTTGGGCGCTTGGAAGAGTGGGTGTCCCCCCCGTGGGCTGTCCCCAGAGGCTGTCCTGCTGGGTCCTGTGCTGGGTCAGGAGGGTTGAGGGCGAGTCTCCAGCTGTGACGGGACTTGTCGGTTTCTCCTGCAGCTCTTCTAGGGCGTTTTGCTCGGTTTTCGTTCTGTTGGTTTGCTCCGCCCCGCTGCGGCCCCGCTGGGGCACTTGGGGCTTCCCGGGTGGACTGTCTTGCGTGTGGCCCGTCTGTCCCTCTGCCCGAGGTATATGTTACCTATCAGCGCAGCTTCTGCTTTCCTCTGATTTATGTCTGAGTGGCTCCTCCGTCCTTTTAACCCGCCTACATTAGGACATTGGATTGGACTTGCAGCTGACCCTGGGCGGGTCCTGTTCTGACGCCCCCGCCCAGGGTGGACATCCAGCCTCTGGGCTCGGCCTTCACCGACCTGCAGGGGCTTCTCCGGCCTGGGGGCGGGGGGGGGGCTCCTCCCTCCGCCTTTGCTGTCGGATGCGGGTAAAGCGGCGTTTTTCGCTGTTGGACTTGGACTGGGAAGAGATTCCTAAAAGTGCTGTCTCTTCAGGCTGCCCCTTCGTGGTGCTTCGGGTGGAAAGAGCGGTTTTGCTGGGCTTCGGGGTCTGTGCACACTGGCATCTCAGGCTGCGGCCTTGGAAACAGAAAACCCAGGCACTGGACAGCAAGTGGTCCCTGGGGCCACGGTCCTGGGGCCGCCTTCCGCTCACCACCCTCAGGGTGGTCCTGCGGTTTGTGTGACGTCGGTGAACCCGGAGTAGGGTGGGCAGGTGGGCATTCCCCCCGCCTCGGGAAGCAGAAGCCCACTCCGTCTCGTGCGGGGGCCTCGTCCACCTGTGTATGTGGGGAGCCCTGCTGTCCTCTGTCCCCCGAGTCCTGGGTGGACGCACAGGGACGCAGCCCTCGGGCCTCCGTCCGGTGACCGCGCCTGGAGTGCCCACTGCCCTGGGGCCACCCAGCCTGGGGACGCGGGGAAGGGAGCCTGGGGGAATGGGGGGGCTGGAAGGCCAGCGGCTCTGATGGAATCACAGCGCAGGTCCTGAGTCCGGGGAGAGGATGCTCTGGGCGGGGGCAGAGCCTGTGGAGGACCGGATGCTGCCACTCAGACCATCCGCCCGCCCCCTCACTCCACCCCAAATCCTTCACACTTGGAATTGCCCAGGATGTTCATGAAGGATATTGGTCTGTAGTTTTCTTTCCTCTTAGTGTGTTTGTCTGGCTTTGTCAGGGTTATGCAGTCCTCATAGAATGAGGTGGAAAGGTTCCCTCCTCTTGAATTTTGGGAGAAGTTTGAGAAGGATTGGGTATTAGTTCTTCTTTAAATGTTTAGTAGAATTCACCAGTGAACACATCAAGTCCAGGGCCTTTCCTTGTGGGAAGAAATTGGACTACTGGTATAATCTCCTTACTAGTTATAGGACTATTCAGATTTTCCATCTCTTCATAATTTAGTCTGGGTAGGTTTTGTGTTTCTAGGAATTTGTCCATTTCATCTAGGTTTTCCAATTTGTTGGTGTGCAGTTATAATACTCTCTTAAAATCCTTTTTTTTTCCCTGTAGAAATGGTTGTAATGCCCCACAGTCGTTTCTGATTTTAATAATTTGAATCTTCTGTCTTTTTTCCTAGTTCACCTAGCTAAGGGTTTGTCAATTTCGTTAATCTTTTTGAAGAACAAATTTTTTGTTGTATTGATTTTTCTCTATTGTTTTTCTGTTCTCTATTTCATTTATCTCTGCTCTAATCTTTATTATTTCCTTCCTTCTGCTAGCTTTGGGTTTATTTTCTCCTTATTCTTCTAGTTCCTAGTTGTAAAATTAGGTTGTAGATTTGAGATCTCTTGGTTTTTAATGCAAGCATATAACTATAAATTTTCCCCTTAGCACTGCCTTTGCTGTGACCCTTAAGTTTTGGTATGTTGTGTTTTCATTTTTATTCATCTCTAAGTATTTTCTAATTTCCCATGTAATTTCTTCTTTGATCCATTTCTTGTTTAAAACTGTGTTTAGGTACACATTTTTGTGAATTTTTCAGTTTTCTTTATGTTACTGATTTCTAACTTCATCCTCTTGTTATCAGAGAAGATAATTTCTGTGATATCTGTCTTATTCAATCTACTGAGAATTAATTTGTGGCCTAGTATATGGTCTACCCTGGAAAAAGTCCCGTGTGTACTTGAAAAGACTCTCTATGCTGTTGGGTGGAGTGCTCTGTGTGTGTCTGTTAGATCTCATTGGTTTATTGTGTTACGTCCTCTATTTCCTTACTTCTGTCCAGTCACTGTATCCACTTTTAGGAGTGGGGTACTGAAGTCCAACTACTCCTAAGAACTGTCTCTTTCTCCCTTGAATTCTGTCAGCTTTTGCTTCATGTATATGTAAATATATTTTTTACATGGTTGATTTACAAAATTATATTAGTTTCAGGTATACAACATAGTGATTCAAAATTTTTATAGGTTATACTCCATTTAAAGTTATTATCAAATACCGGATATTTTCCCTGTGTTTTACAATATATCCTTGTAGTTTATTTCATGCATAGTCATTTGCGCCTCTTAATCCCCTCTCCCATCTTGCCCCTCTTCCTCCTCACTGGTAACGACTATTTTGTTCTCTACTCTGTAAGTCTGTTTCTGTTTTGTTATATACATTAGTTTGTTTCATTCTTTAGATTCCACATAAAGTGAGAACATACAGTATTTGTCTTTCTCTGTCTGACTTATTTCACTAAGCATAATATTCTCTACATCCATTCATGTGGTTGCAAATGGCAAATTTTCATTCTTTTTGTGGCTGAGTAATATTCCATTGAATATATATACCACATCTTGTTTATCCATTCATCTGTTGATGGACACTTAGGTTGCTTCCATATTGTGACTATTGTAAATAATGCTGCAATGAACATTGGGATGCACGTATCTTTTCAAGTTAATATTTTTGTTTTCTTCGGATATATGCCCGGGAGTTGAATTGCTGGATCACATGGTAGTTCTATTTTTAGTTTATTGAGGAAAATCCATAGTGTTTTGCTCAGTGGCTGCACCAATATACATTCCCACCAACAGTGAACACTGGTTCCCTTTTCTCCACATCCTCACCAACATTTGTTATTTGCGATTTTTTTGACGATAGCCATTCTGACAAGTGTGAGGTGCTCTCTTATCGTGGTTTTGATTTGCATTTCTCTGATGATAAGTGATGTTGAGCATCTATTCACGTGCCTGTTGGCCATCGGTATGTCTTCTTTGGAAAAGTGCCTATGCAGGTCTGATGCCCATTTTTTAAAAGGTTGTTTGTTTTTTATTGAGTTGTGTGAGCTGTTTATATATTTTGGATATTAACCCCTTATTAATCATATCATTTGCAAATATTTTCTCCTGTTCAGTCGGCTGTCTTTTTATTTTGTCAATGGTTTTCTTTGCGGTGCAAAACCCTTGTAGTTTAATGGTGTCCCATTTCTTTGTTTTTGCTTTTCTTTCCTTTGCCTTAGGGGACAGATCCAAAAAATTATTGCTACAATTTATGTCAAGGAGTGTTCTACCTATGTTTTCTTCCAAGATTTTTATGGTTTCTGGTCTTACATCTGGGTCTTTAATCCATTTTGAGTTTATTTTTTTATATAGTGTGAGAAAATGTTCTACTTTCGTTCTTTTACACGTGTAGCTGTCCAGGTTTCCCAGCACTGCTTACTGAAGAGACTGTCTTTTCCCCATTGTGTATTCTTGCCTCCTTTGTTATAGATAAATTGACCATAAGCATATGGGTTTATTTCTGAGCTTTTTATTCTGTTTCACTGCTCTATGTGTCTGTTTTTGTGCCACTACCATACTGTTTTGATGACTGTAGGTTATAACAGTCTGAAGTCAGGAGCCTGATTCCTCCAGCTCTGTTCTTCCTCAAGATTGTTTTGGCTGTTCAGGGTCTTTCGTGTTTATACACACACACACACACACACACACACACACACACACACACACACAAATACACATACATACATATGTATTTGGCTGCACCAGGTCTTAGTTGCGGCACATGGGATCTTTAGTTGCAGCACGTGGGATCTTTAGTCGTGGCAGGCAGGATCTTAGTTGCAGCATGCATGTGGGATCTAGTTCCCTGACCAGGGATCAAACCCAGGCCCCCTGCATTGGGAGTGCAGAGTCTTGCCCACTGGACCACCGGGGAAGTCCCTCCATATATAGTTTTAAATTATTTGTTCTAGTTCTGTGAAAAGTCTCATGGGTATTTTGGTAGGGATTGCATTAAATCCGTAGATTGCCTTGAGCAGTATGGTCATTTTAATAATACTAATCTAATCCAGAGCACAGTGTATCTTTCCTTCTCTTTGTGTCATCTTCAGTTTCTTTCATTAGTGTCTTCTAATTTTCCAAGCACGGGTCTTTTACCTCCTTAGTTAGATTTATTCCTATGTAGTTTATTCTTTTTTCATATGATTATAAATGGGATTGTTTGCTTAACTTCTCTTTCTGGTAGTTCATTGTTAGTGTATAGACATGCAACAGATTTCTGTCTATTAACTGTATCCTACACCTTTACTGAATTAGTTGATGAGCTCTAGTAGTCTTTTGGTGGCATCTGTAGGATTTTCTATGTATAGTATCATGTCATCTGTAAGTAGTGACAGTTTTATTTCTTCTCCAATTTGGATTCCTTTTCTTCCTTTTTCTGGTCTGATTGATGTGGGCAGGACATCCAGTACTGTGCTGAACATAAGCGGTGAGAATTGGCGATGGTGTCTTGCACCTAATCTTAGTGAAAATGCTTTGAGCTTTTCACCGTTGAGTATGATGTTAGCAGTGGGCTTATCCTATATGACCTTGCTTATGTTGAGGTAGGTTCTCTTTATACCCACTGTAGAGAGTTTTTATCATAAATGGCTGTTGAATTTTGTCAAAAGCTTTTTCTGCATCTATTGAGACGATCATGAGATTTTTATTCTTCAATCTGTGAAAGTGGTATATCATCACACTGATTGATTTGTGGGTGTTGAACCACCCTATGTACCCCATTTAATCATGGTGTATGATCCTTTTAATACATTGTTGGATTTGGTTTGCTAATAATTTGTTGAGAATTTTTGTGTCTATGTTCATCCGTGATATTGGCCTATAAATTTCTTTTTGTTTGATAGCTCTGTCTGGTTTTGATTTTGGTATCAGGGTGATGCTGCCCTTATAGGACAAATTTGAAAGTGTTCCTTCCTCTGCAATTTTTTGGAACAGTTTGAGAATGATAGGTGTTAACTCTCCTCTAAAGGTTTGGTAGAATTCACCTGTGAAGCCATCTGGTCCTGGACTTTTGTTTGAATTAGTAATCAAAAAGCCTCCAACAATTCCATTACTGGTAATTGGTCTGTTCATATTTTCTGTTTCTTCCTGGTTCAGTCTTTGCAGATTGTACACTTCTAGGAATTTGTCCATTTATTCTTGGCTGTCCATTTTCTTTGCACACAGCTGTTCATAGTAATCTCTTTATGATCCTTTGTTTTTCTCTGGTGTCAGTTGTACCTTCTTCATTTCTGCTATCATTGATTTGGGTCCTCTCTGTTTCCTGATGAGTCTTGCTGAAGGTTTTACCAATTTTGTTTGTCTTTTCAGAGAAGCAGCTCCTAGTTTGATTGATCTTTTCTATTTTTTTAAGTCTCTATTTCGCTTATTTCTTCTGATCTTTATTATTTCTTCTACTAACTTTGGGTTTTGTTTGTTCTTATTCTAGTTCCTTTAGATGTACGGTTAGGCTGTTTGAGATTTTTCTTGTTTCCTGAGGTAGGCTTGTATCACTGTAAACGTCCCTCTTAGACCTGTGTTTGCCACGTCCCATAGATTTTGGGTCGTTGTTTTTTCGTTTCCATTTATCTCCAGATATGTTTTAATTTCTTCTTTGATTTTTTTCAGTGATCCATTTGTTGTTTAGTATTGTTTAGCCTCCACATGGTTTTGTTTTTTGCACTTTTTTTCTTGTAGTTGATTTTCTCGTCTCACAGCATCATGGTTGGAAAAGATGCTTGATATGATTTCTTAAACTTACCGAGACTTCTTTGTGGCCCAGCATGTGATCTATCCTGAAGAATGTTCCACGTGCACTTGAAAAGCATGTATATTCCGATGCTTTTGGATGGAATATATATATATATATATATATATATATATGTCCATCTGGTTTAATGTGTCATTTAAGACCAGTTTCCTTATTGATTTTCTGTCTGGATGATCTGTTTGTTGATGGTAGTGGGATGTTCAAGTCCCTCACTATTACTGTGCTACTGTCAATTTCTCCCTTTATATCTGTTAATATTTGCTTTATGTATTGAGGTGCTGCTCTGTTGGGTACATATATATCTACAGTTGTTATATCTTTTTCTTGGGTGATCTCTTGATCAATATGTAAAGTCCTTTGTTACTTGTTACAGTCTTCGTTTTAAAGTCTGTTTTGTCTGATGTAAGTATTGTTACCCTGGCTTTATTTTCATTTCCATTTGCATGGAATAACTTTTGTCCATCCCCTGACTTTCAATCTGTGTGTCTCTTTAGATCTGAAGTGAGTCTCTTGTAGGCAGCATATACGTGGCTCTTGTTTTTGTATCCATATACAGCCATTCTGTATCTTTTGATTGGAGCATTTAGTCCATTTACATTGAGAGTAATTATTGATAGGTACATACTTATTGCCATTTTAGTTGTTTGAGTTGTTTTGTAGTTCTTTTTTGATACTTTCTTCTTTTGTTCTCTTGTCTTGTGATTTGATGACTATCTTTAGTGTTATGTTTAGAAACTTCTCTCTTTTGTGTGTATCTATTATAGATTTTTGGTTTGTTGTTACCATGAGGGATGGTAAGTTGCTGATCTCGTAATTTCAAACACATTTAAACAACCCTGCATTTTTACTCCCCTCCCCTCACAATTAACTGTTTTGATATTATATTTTACATTTTGTTTTGTTTTTGTAGCCCTTAACTACTTATTGCAGATATAGGTGATTTACTACTTTTGTCTTGTAACCTTCTTACTACCTCTGTACATGGTAGGTTTGCTACCTTTACTGTGTACTTGCTTTTACTGATGAGCTTTTTCCTTTCATAGTTTCCATGTTTCCAGTTGTGGCCTTTTCTTCTTTGCTTAAAGAAGTCCCTTTAACATTTTTTTTTTTTTTTTTTTTGCGGTACGCGGGCCTCTCACTGTTGTGGCCTCTCCCGTTGCGGAGCACAGGCTCCAGACACGCAGGCCCAGCGGCCATGGCTCACGGGCCCAGCTGCTCCATGGCATGTGGGATCTTCCCGGACCGGGGCACGAACCCACGCCCCCCGCATCGGCAGGAGGACTCTCGACCACTGCGCCACCAAGGAGGCCCCCCCTTTAACATTTCTTGTAAGGCTGGTTTCATGGTGCTGAACTCTTAGCTTTTGCTTAGCTGTAAAACTTCTGACCTCTGCATCAGATCTGAACGAGAGCCTTGCCAAACAGAGTATTCTTGGTTGTAGGTTTTTGCCTTTCATCACCTTAAATATATGGTGCCACTCCCTTCTGGTTTGCAGAGTTTCTGCTGAAAAGTGAGCTGTTAGCCTTACTGGAGTTCCCTTGTATGTAACTTGTTGCTTTTCCCTTGCTGCAGTTAATATTCTCTCTTTATCTTAATTTCTGCCATTTTAATTACAATGTATCTTGGTGTGGTCCTATCTGCATTGATCCTGCTTAGGACTCTCTACCTCCTGGACCTGGACGTCTGTTTCCTTTCCTAGGTTACGGAAGTTTTCAGCTAGTATGTCTTCAGATATGTTCTCTGCCCCTTTCTCTCTCTCTCCTCTTTCTGGGACCCCTATAATGAGAAAGCTAGTATACTTGATGTTGTCCCAGAGGTCTCTTAAACTGTCCTCATTTCTTTTCATTCTTTTTTTCTGTTCAGCTTCAGTGGTTTCCACTACTCTATCTTCCAGCTAGCTGATCCATTCTTCTGCATCGTTTAATCTGCTATTGATTCCTTCTAGTGTATTTTTCATTTTAGATATCGTATTCTTTGTCTCTGGTCCTTCTGTTTTTTTACTCTTTGTTAAAAACTTCTAACTTTTTACTCTGCTCATCCATTCTTATCCCAAGTTCTTTGATTATCTTTATGATCATTACCTTGATCTATTTATTGGGTAGATTGCTTATCTCCACTTCTCTTAGTTCTTCGGGGGTTTTTCATTTGGAACATGTTCCTCTGTTGCCTCATTTTACCTAATTTGCTGTTTTTATTTCTGTGTGTCTCATATGTTGGTTGCATTTCCTGATCTTAGAGAAGTAGTCTTTTTTAGGAGATGTCCTATGTTCCCTGCGGCACACTGCCCTCTAGTCACCAGAGCTGTTTGCTCTAGGGCTATATGAGGGCTGCGCTGGTCCTTCTGTTGTGGCAGGATGACTTTTGTGGGCAGTCTGGTAGGTGCAGCTGGCCCCGTCTGGTTGTTTGCCAGGCCCTGCCTTGTGCGGAGGCTGCTGGCCTCTGGTTGGCAGGACAAGGTCACAAGGTGGCTGGCTGCAGAACCCAGGGTGGTCCCAGATCTGGTGCTCACCGTTGGGCAGAGCCTGGTTCTGGCACAGATGGCTGCGGAACTGGGGTTCCTGGATCTAGTGTTGGCCTGTTGGTGGGTGGGTCCTGCTCCTGACATGGGTGGGTCCTGCTCCTGACATGGCTGGCTGTGGGTTCTACAGTACCCCAAGGCTGGTGCTGGCCCACTGTATCCCTGGGCAGCTAGCTGAGGATTCTAAGGTTATCTCAGAGCTGGTCTGGCTTTCTGGTGGGTGATTCTGGGGACTGGGGGGTCCATGGGCTAGTTCCAGCTCACTGCTTGGTGAAGCCAGGTCCCGAGGCCTCTGGCTGAAGGGTCCTTGGGGTCCTACAGCTGGTGTCGTCCCACTGGTGGGCGGGGCTGAGTCCTGGGGTGTCCTGATACTGTTGCCAGCCTGCTGACATGTCGCCTGACACCTGAAAAGGCAAGCGGCAGGGATCCTCGGGTCAGCGACCACCCACTGGTGGGTGAAGCTTGGTCCTGGAGTCTCTGGCTGCAGTGGTCCTGGGGCTGGTGTCTGCCTGCTTCTGGTCAGGGCTGGGGGCCCAGGGGGTTCTGGGGCTGGTACTTACCCACTGGTAGGCAGAGCTGGGTCCTGCAGTCTCTGGCTGTGGATCTAGTCTCTAGTCTCTGGCTAGATCCAAGACCCCCTCTGGCAAGGCCGTGGGGGTCTTGCATCTAGTTCCAGGGTGTGGTGCCAGGGCCTAGGCCCCTCTGGTGGGCGGGGCTGTCGGCAGGAGTGGCTGGGGGCTGGGGGGGGTCTTAAGGCAGCCTGCCTGCTGGTGGGGGTGGGGCTGTGTCCCTGCCTGGCTAGTCGCTTATCCTGAGGCCTCCCAGTACTGGTGCCTGCAGGCTGCTGGGCAGGACAGGGCTGGGTCCTGAAGCTGATAAGCTATAGGGAGAATTCAAAAACAGCACTTTCCATCACGGGTGTCCATGTGGTAGGATGAGTTCCCCAAGGTGGCTGCCACCAGCGTCTGTGTCCCCAGGGTGAGCTGCAGATGCCTCCTGCCACTCCAGGGGGCGCTCTGAGATCAGCAGGTGGGTGTGACCCAGCCTCCTTTCAAATTACTGCTCCTGCCCTGTGTCCTGGAGCATGTAAGATTATACTGAGTCTAGTATTTTTTTTTTGATACATCTTTATTGGAGTATAATTGCGTCACAATGGTGTGGACTTTGTGTTGTACACCAAAGCAAATCAGCCATATGCATACACATGTCCCCATATCCCCTCCCTCTGGAGCCTCCCTCCCACCCCTCTAGGTGGTCACAAAGCACCGAGCTGATCTCCCTGTGCTATGTGGCTGCTTCCCACTAGCTAGCTGTTTTACATTCGGTAGTGTTTTTATGTCCATGCCACTCTCTAACTTCGTCCCAGCTTACCCTTCCCCCTCCCCGTGTCCTCAAGTCCATTTTCTACGTCTACATCCTTATTCCTGCCCTGCAGCTAGGTTCATCAGTACCATTTTTTTTTCTTTTTTTTTTAGATTCCATATATATGCGTTACCATACGGTATTTGTTTTTCTCTTTCCGACTTACTTCACTCTGTATGACAGACTCTGAGTCCATCCACCTCACTACAAATAACTCAGTTTCGTTTCTTTTTATGGCTGAGTAACATTCCATTGTATATATGTGCCACATCTTCTTCATCCATTCATCTGTTTATGGACACTTAGGTTGGTTCCATGTCCTGGCTATTGTAAACAGTACTTCAATGAACATTGTGGTACATGACCCTTTTGAATTATGGTTTTCTCAGGGTATATGCCCAGTAGTGGGATTGCTGGGTCATATGGTAGTTCTATTCTTAGTTTTCTAAGGAACCTCCATACTGTTCTCCATAGTGGCTGTATCAATTTACATTCCCACCAACAGTGCAGGAGGGTTCCCTTTTCTCCACACCCTCTCCAGCATTTGTTGTTTGAAGACTTTTTGATGATGGCCATTCTGACTGGTGTGAGGTGATACCTCATAGCAGTTTTGATTTGCATTCCTCTAATGATTAGTAATGTTGAGCACCCTTTCATGTGTTTGTTGGCAATCTGTATATCTTCCTTGGAGAAATGTTTATTTAGGTCTTCTGCCTGTTTTTGGATTGGGTTGTTTGTTTTTTTGATATTGAGCTGCATGAGCTGCTTGTATATTTTAGAGATTAATCCTTTGTCAGTTGCTTCATTTGCAAATATTTTCTCCCATTCTGAGGGTTGTCTTTTCGTCTTGTTTAAGGTTTCCCTTGCTGTGCAAAAGCTTTTAAGTTTCATTAAGTCCCATTTGTTTGTTTTTATTTCCGTTACTCTAGGAGGTGGGTCAAAAAAAATCTTGCTGTGGTTTATGTCAAAGAGTGTTTTTCCTATGTTCTCCTGTAAGAGTTTTATAGTGTCTGGTCTGACATTTAAGTCTTTAATCCATTTGGAGTTTATTTTTGTGTATGGTGTTAGTGAGTGTTCTAATTTCATTCTTTTACATGTAGCTGTCCAGTTTTCCCAGCACCACTTATTGAAGAGGCGGTCTTTTCTCCATTGTGTATTCTTGCCTCCTTTATCAAAGATAAGGTGACCATATGTGCATGGGTTTATCTCTGGGCTTTCTATACTGTTCCATTGATCTATAGTTCTGTTTTTGTGCCAGTACCATACTGTCTTGATTATGGTAGCTTTGTGGTATAGCTTGAAGTCGGGGAGCCTGATTGCGCCAACTCCATTTTTCTTTCTCAAGATTGCTTTGGCTGTTTGGGGTCTTTTGTGTTTCCATACAAACTGTAAAATTTTTTGTTCTAATTCAATGGTGAAGAATGCCATTGGTAGTTTGATAGTGATTGAACTGAATGTGTAGATTGCTTTGGGTAGTACAGTCGTTTTCACAATATTGATTCTTCCAATCCAAGAACATGGTATATTTCTCCATCTGTTTATGTCATCTTTGATTTCTTTCATCAGTGTTTTATAGTCTTCTGAGTACAAGTCTTCTACCTCCTTAGGGAGGTTTATTCCTAAGTATTTTATTCTTTTTGTTGCAATGGTAAATGGGAGTGTTTCCTTAATTTCTCTTTCTGAGTTTTTGTTGTTGGTGTATAGGTATGCCAGAGATTTCTGTGCGTTAATTTTGTATCCTGCAACCTTACCAAATTCACTGATTGATTAGTTCTAGTAGTTTCTGGTGGCATCTTTAGGATTTTCTATGTATAGTATCATGACATCTGCAAACAGTGAGAGTTTTACTTCTTCTTTTCCAATTTGCATTCCTTTTATTTTTCTTCTCTGATTGCCATGGAATAAGAGTAGCAAGAGTGGACATCCTTATTCCTGATCTTAGTGGAAATGCTTTCAGTTTTTCACCATTGAGTATGATGCTTGAATGGGTTTGTCATATATGGCCTTTATTATGTTGAGGTAGGTTCCCTCCATGCCCGTTTTCTGGAGAGTTTTTAATCATAAATTGGTGTTGAATTTTGTTGAAAGCTTTTTCTGCATCTATTTCAATGATCATATGGTGTATCTCATTGATCGACTTGCGTATATTGAAGAATCCTTGCATCCCTGGGATAAATCCCACTTGATCGTGGTGTATGATCCTTTTAATGTGCTGTTGGATTCTGTTTGCTAGTATTTGGTTGAGGATTTTTGCATCTATGTTCATCAGTGATATTGGTCTATAATTTTTTTGTGGTATCTTTTTCTGGTTTTGGTATCAGGGTGATGGTGGTTTCGTAGAATGAATTTGGGAGTGTTTTTCCCTCTGCAATTTTTTGGAAGAGTTTGAGAAGGATTGGTGTTAGCTCTCCTCTAAATATTTGAGAGAATTTGCCTGTGAAGCTGTCTGGTCCTGGACTTTTGTTTGTTGGAAGATTTTTAATTACGGTTTCAATTTCATTACTTGTGATAGGTCTGTTTATATTTTCTAATTCTTCCTTGTTCAGTCTTGGAATATTGTACCTTTCTAAGAATTTGTCGATTTCTTCCAGGTTGTCCATTTTATTGGCATATAGTTGTTTGTAGTACTCTCTTATTATCCTCTGTATTTCTGCAGTGTCAGTTGTGATTTCTCCTTTTTCATTTCTAATTTTATTGATTTGCATCCTCTCCCTTTTTTCTTGATGAGTCTGGCTAAGGGTTTATCAATTTTGTTCATCTTCTCAAAGAACCAGCTTTTAGTTTTATTGATCTTTGTTATTGTTTTCTTCATTTCTATTTCATTTATTTCTGCTCTGATCTTTATGATTACTTTGCTTCTACTGATTTTGGGTTATCTTTGTTCTTCTTTCTCTAGTTGTTCTAAGTGTAGGGTTAGATTGTTTATTTGAGATTTTTCTTGTTTGTTGAGGTGAGACTGAATTGCTGTAAACTTCCCTCTTAGAACTGCTTTTGCTGTGTCCCATAGGTTTTGGGTCGTCATGTTTTCGTTGTCATTTGTTTCTATGTATTTTTTAATTTCTTCTTTGATTTCTTCAATCATCTCTTGGTTATTTAGTAGCTCACTGATTAGCCTCCACATACTTGTGTTTATTTACAGTTTTTTTTTTCCTGTAAGTGATTTTCAATCTCATAGCGTTGTGGTCAGAAAAGATGCTTGATATGATTTCAATTTTCTTAAATTTTCTGAGGCTTGATTTGTGACCCAAGATGGGATCTGTCCTGGAGAATGTTCCGTGTGCACTTGAAAAGAAAGTGTATTCTGCCACTTTTGGGTGGAGTGTTCTATAAATAATCAGTTAAGTCCATCTCATCTATTGTGTCATGTAAAGCTTGTGTTTCCTTATCTATTTCATTTTGGATGATCTGTCCACTGGTGTAAGTGGGGTGTTAGAGTCCCCTACTGTTACTGTGTTACTGTCGATTTCTCCTTTCATGGTTGTTAGCATTTGCCTTATGTATTGAGGTGCTCCTATGTTGGATGCATAAACATTTATAATTGTTATATCTTCTTGGATTGATCCTTTGATCATTATGTAGCGTCCCTCCTTATCTCTTATAACAGTTTTTATTTTAAAGTCTATTTTATCTGATACGAGTATTGCTACTCAACTTCTTTTGGTTTCCATTTGTATGGAATATCTTTTTTCCATCCCTTCACTTTCAGTCTGTATATGTCCGCAGGTCTGAAATGGGTGTCTTGTAGACAGCATATATATGGGTCTTGTTTTTGTATCCATTCAGCCAGTCTGTGTCTTTTGGTTGGGGCATTTAATCCATTTACATTCAAGGTTATTATCGATATGTATGTTCCTATTACCATTCTTTTAATTGTTTTGGGTTTGTTTTTGTGGGTATTTTTCTTCTCTTGTGTTTCCCACCTAGAGAAGTTTCTTTAGCATTTGTTGTAAAGCTGGTTTGGTGGTGCTGAATTCTCTACGCTTTTGCTTGTCTGGAAAGCTTTTGACTTCTCCATCGAATCTGAATGAGATCCTCGCTGGGTAGAGTAATCTTGGTTGTAGGTTTTACTCCTTCATCACTTTAAGTATATCCTGCCACTCCCTTCTGGCCTGCAGAGTTTCTGCTAAAAAATCAGCTGATAACCTTATGGGGATTCCTTTGTATGTTATTTTTTGTTTTTCCCTTGCTGCTTTTAATGTTTTTTCTTTGAATTTAATTTTTGTTAGTTTGATTAGTATGTGCCTTGGTGTGTTTTTCCTAGGGTTTATCCTGTATGGGAGACTCTGTGCTTTCTAGACTTGGGTGATTATTTCCTTTCCCATGTTAGGGAAGTTTTCAACTATAATCTCTTCACATATTTTCTCAGACCCTTTCTTTTTCTCTTCTTCTTCTGGGACCCCTGTAATTCGAATGTTGGTGTGTTTAATGTTGTCCCAGGGGTCTCTGAGACTGTCCTCAATTCTTCTCATTCTTTTTTCTTTATTCTGCTCCTCGGCAGTTATTTCCACCATTTTATCTTCCAGGTCACTTATTTGTTCTTCTGCCTCAGTTATTCTGTTATTGATTCCTTCTAGTGTATTCTTCATTTCAGTTATAGTGTTGCTCATCTCTGTTTGTTTGCTCTTTAGTTCTTCTAGATCTTTGTTAAACATTTCTTGTATTTTCTCAATCTGTGCCTCCATTCTATTTCCGAGATTCCGGATCATCTTTATTATCATTACTCTGAATTCTTTTTCAGGTAGACTGCCTATTTCCTCTTCATTTATTTGGTCTTGTAGGTTTTTACCTTGCTCCTTCATCTGGAAATATTTTTTTGCTGTCCCATGTTTTTTGTTGTTGTTGTTGTTTTTATGAGTGGGATTGTGTTCCTTTCTTACTGGTTGTTTGGCCTGAGGCTTCCAACACTGGAGTTTGTAGGCTGTTGGGTAGAGCTGGGTCTTGGTGCTGAGATGAGGAACTCTGAGACCTCACTCCGATGAATATTCCCTGGGGTCTGAGGTTCTCTGTTAGTCCAGTGGTTCAGACTTGGAGCTCCCACTGCAGGAGCTTCGGCCCGACCCCCAGCTCAAGAACCAAGAGCCTGCAAGCCATGTGGGGTGGCAAAACAAAAACAGAGGACAATATCAAAGCCCAAAATAGAATTAGACTAGGAACCTAGCAGATATGTTAGAAATAACATGAGTAAAAATATCGATGGATCAACAACCAAAGGGTACAACAGTACCACAATAGTAAAAAAAAAGAGGAGGAAAAAAGGGGGGAAAAGGCCCCGGCTGTGGAGGGCGGGGCCTAAGCAAGAGCGAGGTTTGGGTGGTGGGCGGGGCCTATGCTTAGGACCCACAGGGCTGGAAAAGGCCCTGGGGGCTGTGCAGGGTGGGGCTTAGGCTCAACGGAACAGAAGGGGCCAAGGCGTGCCCCCCACTCCTGGTCTCAGAGGGCGGGGGACTTCACCTTGGAGCACAGCAAGCTTCCTGGGCTTGAGTGGGCGGGGCAAACACCCTCCCCTCCTCTCCTGCTCCTCCCACAGGGCCCCTCCCACCTGCCTCTCCTGTTCTCCTCTCGGCCTCCTTCCTATGCCTCCAGGACGAATGCTGCCGGTGGGGGGGTTGTCCTGGAGGGCGGGGATCAGCCTGGGAGCCCAGCAGGCTCCCCGGGCCTGAGTGGGCGGGCACTCGCCCTCCACTCCTCTCCTGCTCCTCTCACAGGGCCCCTCCCCCTGCCTCTCCTGATCTCCCCGGCCTCAGGGGCCCCATCCTGTCTGGCTTCCACTTCTCCTCCCCCCCAGTCCCCCCACATCCTACCGGTTTACTTGAGGATTCCTCCCATCTCCTTGGGCATCACGGTCCCCCATCAGTGGCAGGCAGGAGCCCTAGTTGTGGGGAGATGCTAACTTGGCGTCTTCTCATGCCACCATCTTGACTCTGCCCCCTATATTGTGTCTTTATTAAGTTTGATTATTTTGTAATCTTGTGTCTCTTTGACTTCATCTTACATAGAGATTGTTGAGCTTGGATGTTTGCATTTGCACACTTCCTCAAGTCTGGGAGTTTTCAGCCATTATTTCTTCCCATATTCCCTCCACCCCTTTCTCTTCTCCTTTTCAGACTCTCACAAGGCATATATCAGTTTGCTTAATGGTGTCCCAGTGATTGTTTACACTCTGTTCTCTTTTCTTTAACCTTTTGTTTTTGTTGTTCCTCAGATATGATCATTTCTCTGTCCTGTCTTCAAGTTCACTGATTCCTTCTTCTGCCTGCTCAGATCTGCCTTTAAGTCCCCTGTTCAATAATTTCCATTATTGTACTTTTCATCTCCAAAATTTCTGTTTAGTTTCCTTTTAGGTTTTCTGTCTGTTGATGTTTCCATTTTGTTCATACATTGTTTTCTTGACTTTACCCACATCTCTTTTTTTTTTTTTAGTTTTTTGACCATGTCTTAGGCCATTGTTTTAAAGTCTTTGTCTAGTAAATCTGCCGTCAGGTTGTTTCAGGGACAGTTTCTATTACTGTTTTCCTTTGGGGCACACTCTCGTTTCTTTGTATGTCTTGTGACTTTTTTTGTTGTTGTTGAACACTGGAGATTAAGCTAATAACATGGTAGCTCTGGAAATCAGATTCTACCCCTTCCCCAGGGTTTGCTGGGTTTTTGTTACTGTTTTGGGGTGTTTTTTTTTTAATTGTTGGAGGCTCTTTGCTGAGTATCAACATTAAGGTGTGAACTTAAGGTTTTCTAAGGTCCTTTCTGAGTCTTTCCTTGAGCATGCACAGTCACTTCTAACTTTCCCCATATATGCAGTTGTTTTTACTGTCCTAGACTTTAAGGTCTGGCTCCCAAAATGAAAAAAGGTGAAAAATGAAGGGAGAGAAAGGGTGCCAGTCCTTTAACTCTCCTGGACGTTCCTTCAGGTAGAAGGAGAGGGGCTTGCAACAATGCAGGGAGGTACAATAGCCACCTACCTCTATCTACACCTTTGTGATCAGAAGTAGCAGTCCGTAATCAGGGCACAGATGCCTGATGTTTGGAGAGCAGGGTCCTTTTTGCCCACCCTGGCCCACATACTCTCCAGGAACAGTGCACAGCTGCCTCCCAGGGTGCTGGGGCGTGGGCTAGGCAGCTGCTACTGTGCTGAGAGTTGAAACTGAGCAAAATTGACTGCAATTACCGTCCAGTTCTTCCCCTGGAAGTTGAGCCTTCAACAGACTCTCAAGTTCCAAATTAGTTACATCAGACAGATTCTGCCCCTGCAGTTGTGGTCCAGGTTGGAAGACGTTCCTGGTGCTTCCCGCTCCACTGTCATTGCAGAATCCAGTCAGGCACTTTTAAACCTTTCATCTATTGTTAATTCTCTTAACCTTTCAACCATTCTGTTGGTTGCCCGGAGAGCTAATGTTAAGGAGGTGATTGTGCTTGAACTCGGCATCAAACCTTTGCCTGGTGAATACTGTTGGGCCAGCTCACCTGAGGCCAGGATTGCTGTGGGCTCAGCAAAACAACCCATAAAGTTACTGCATTGTGTTTGCATATCATCCAGGAGGTTGGGACTTTCCCCAAAACTGAAGTGTGACAAAATGAATCGATCATTCAGCTCCTGGGCATGTGTGGGAGACTTGTGTTTCAGTCAGTTCTCTATACGGTTTGATTTGCCCATTGCCTCAGACTTCCCTGGGGTCACACCACAAGTCAGAGAAGTGGTGGGAAGGGAGCTGCAGGAGGCCAGGCCTTACCTGGACGGCCAGCCTCAGGCTCTGGGTGTTCGATGCTGTTCGACTTGTGCTTCCCCATTGCCCGCGGGTCTCTCCTCTGACTGACTCCTCTGTGCTCTTCCAGAAGAGGCCGAGCGCTGCAGCTTCGGGGTGGGTTCACTGTCCAGGCGGCGGCGCCCCCTGGCCCTGCGGGAGGACGGCCCTCGCCGGCGCACACACCTGCACATTGGCCTGCCCCATGACTTCCGCCCCGTGTCCTCCATCATCGACGTGGACATCCTCCCCGAGACACACCGCCGTGTGAGGCTGTACCGGCATGGCTGCCAGAAGCCACTGGGCTTCTACATCCGCGACGGCACGAGCGTGCGCGTGGCCCCACAGGGGCTGGAGAAGGTGCCCGGCATCTTCATCTCCCGTATGGTGCCTGGCGGCCTGGCCGAGAGCACTGGGCTGCTGGCCGTGGACGATGAGGTCTTGGAGGTGAACGGGATTGAGGTGGCCGGGAAGACACTGGACCAGGTCACGGACATGATGATCGCCAACAGCCACAACCTCATCGTCACGGTCAAGCCGGCCAACCAGAGGAACAACGTGGTGCGTGGCAGCCGTGCGTTGGGCAGCTCCAGCCGCTCCTCGGACAGCACGGCCAGCCGCCACAGCCTGCCTACAGCCCACGTCCTGCAGAACTTGCCCCCTGACGAGATGGAGAGCGACGAAGAGGCCGACGTGGTCCTCGAGGGCGTCCTGGAGCCCCGGCTGGTACCCAGGCCGCCACCAGGCAGCCTCGCTCGGGTCAACGGCGCTGGCCTGGCGCCTGGCCTGCACAGCCCTGGGCGGGAGGGCAGTGTCCAGAGGCTGCTCAGCTCCCTCCGGTCTGACCCCCGCCACAGCCTGGCCCTGCCCCCCGGAGGGGTGGAAGAGCACGGGCCGGCAGTCACCCTGTAGGGCCAGGCGTCAGACAGGTCAGTTTCCCGAGGGGAAATACTTCTTCAAGTTTTATTCCAGTCTTAAAATAAGAAAACATTGTATACTGCACGCCTCCTTTTTGTTGTTTTTACTTATCCCTCCCTTTTCTCCCACCACCCTACTCTTTATTCCAACTTATGGAGAGAAAAGCACATTGTATTTTTGTAGAATTTCTCCACAGAACATGAAATACCTGCACCGTCTGTACGAGGCTGGGTGAGGGTCTAGCACCTTTGTCAAGTGGTAGAAAGAATCCGACCAAGTGCAGAAAATACTTGGTTTTTAAATTTTAAAAATACACGTTTTAAAATGAAGCTTTAAAATTACTTTTTTAAAATAGTCGAATTCATGTTTTCACTGTGCTTCCTGCCGACTTGCACTGATTCTGCTGACGGGCCAGAGGCTATGAAGATGGGACGTGGCAGGAAGGTAGAGGCTGGTTTTCAAGAGCAAATGCACCCACACCTGGAATAATAAGCATGGCGGTAGAGGATGAATTTCAGAACGTTGCACTGTTTGCAGTCCTGTCTCACATAGCGTGACGTGGTCGTGGTGGCCGCAGCGGTGGACTCGCCCCGACAGGCAGTTTTGTGAGGCCGTCAGAGGTGCCCTGTTTAGCCTTTGAGGTGAATTCAATTTTGGGAAGACAGTGGAAGGCACAGCTCACCAGTACCGTCTGTGATCAAAAGCCAGCATTTACTCTGAGGTAAAAGCCAGTCTTTTCCTGTGGATTGTGACTCTGAGGGCAGTTTCTGAAGTGTTTCCAACACTTCACACAGGCCTTTGAAAGGTCAGTCATTTGGATGTATGGGTTCTGTTATCTTTGATTTTAAATAACAAGTCACATGGAATGTAAAGATTTCTAACACAGATTAAATTCATTGTCACTTCCTTTGGTATTCTAGCAATATTCACATATTTAGTAATTTTAAAGGTTTATTCATGTTTCAGCCAATCAAACTTTATATGACCTGTATTTTCTACTTGAATCCAGTGTCGAGGAGAAAATGTTACACTTGTACTTTGAAAACTAAACTTTCACCCAAAGAAGTTTTCATGTAAATACAGGTAAACGTATTTTTGTAGGTTGCCTTTTGGGAAACTATGTGGCTGTTTCTCCTGTGGTCAGGCACCCCCTGCTGGTAGTGGCAGAACTGACTTTATGGATGGCAGGTTGATAACAGGTGGAAAACAGTGTATCTCAATGTGTTCATTTCTCCTGAATTCATTCAGTGAAAAGCAAATTATTTTTCTTTTGGAAACTATTTATTGGGCATAAATAGCTTTTATTGAGTAGTTGTGGTCTCCTGCACCTTTGTTTTTGTTATTTGTATGCCAGGATCACTGTCTGTTTTGGTCCTAAGTACAGGGAAGACCAAAGATGCTCCCCTTTGAGGTCTAGGACCCCCAAATTTATGGGCTCCAATGAACTGTATGAGCATTTTTGGGCACCAGGAGTCAGAAGTGTTTTTTTACTATGACAAGTATTGTAGAACCAAAACTCTTACTATCACAAAGGAAATGTTCTTTTATTAAGTTATTGCTGGTTATTGAATATCTTGTCAAATAACTAGGCGTGTTTTTAAGTAAATGTGAATACTTTTTTAAAGGAAAAAAAGGCTTACGCTGAGATTTGTGTGCGATTGTTCATTATTTTAGGAGTTATGAATTGTCTTGAGCAGCTGCTTGAGTGTATTTTTCTATCCAGGTCTATATTTCTGCAATTTTCTTTTTTTAAAAAAAAAAGGACAAAAAAAACTATGTTGTATACACATTAAAGTTTTCTTTTATATCAAAGAATAAAACTTTTTCTTTGCTGCTTTCAGCTGTGTTCTAAATACTGGAGAGAATGTCAGTTAACGATCAGCAGAGAGAAACTCAGCCTCAGGATGAAATACCTAATATTTACCAAGTGCCTCTTGTGTGCCTTATTTTTTTTTTTCACGTAATCCTCACACTTCCTCCACAGGCAAGTAGTAGTAGCCCCATTTTACAGATGGGAAAAATGGGCTCAAACTCAAGCAGGTAGTAAGGCATTTCAGGTAACCAAATTATACTCGTACTTGATAGGAGATAGATAGATGTGTTGTAGGTCCAGAACCTTCTTTTGAAGTCCTTTTGAAAAAGCTTTTCTGAAATACTTACTATACAGCTTTTTCAAAATATACCCTGGTTTGCAAAACCTCCATTAACACTTTATCATCATGGACATTACTAAATGTGTAATACATCAAGATCTCATTCAGTAAATTACAAATGTCAAGGTGACAGCAGCAAACACCAATAACTCCTGGAAGAAAGAGGCGCAACTATCTCAGCTTTACCAGTGTGCACCACCTCGCTGAATCCCCTCACTGACGCTGAGCTGCAGGCAGCCCTTTTCCATTTAGAGTTGGGGGGACTCGAGCATTGGGACAGTCACCCCCGCAGCCTGTGAGGTGGAGCTGAGGCAGGCAGGTACTGAAGCTGGATACATGCTCTGAGTTAGCTCCTGTGATGGAGTCGGAGATGCAGGGGCAGATACCTGGCTAACCAGCCAGGGAGCGCAGGTCACTTGACCTCGTAGTAATGCACGTTGCCAGCCCCAGAGCCTGTGACATCTCAGGAGGGCCAACCTTTCAGCTGATTGATAGGGAGACCCTGTCCACGAATCAGTGAGGTTATATAGTATCTCACAGTTTTACACAAAGTAGCCAGAGACAGGGAGCGGGGCCTTGTTGCAAGTCGCAAAGATACCTGGATAATGCTGGTACTGAGACCCTAATATCAGGTAGCCTGCAAAAAGTATTTCCTGATGGGCAGAAATACTGTTCTGTGGTTTACTTTTTATTCCAGCTACACCTGTTCCTCCTGTCTGCCTCTGGCATCAGTCTGCTAAGTATTTCGTATCCCAAACACATCCCAAGTCAACATACAAATTCTTTTACCCTCTTACGTTTCCTCACTTATTTTGTTTTCTTCTTTACCTTCACAAAAAGATAACTTTCAGGGATTGAGAACACTGCGTTACTGAACAACATTTCCAAGGAGTGGCATCAACTGTTCCTATGCTACTAAAAAGCAAACAGAATGATTCACCATTGGTGTCCCCAGCCCAGGAAACCAGTGCCATTTTCCACGCTCCCTCCCCAGGGAGCTTTGACAGGAAACACATTTCTTAACCTGAACCCTCTTGACCCCAAGCCAGCGTGCCGGGGGAAGAGCTCTTTGCACACAAGTTTTACTTCTAGTAGGGACCCCAGTGATCTGTTGAGCGAGACTACAGGTGTTTCACGGCAAACTGAGTCGTCTGCCTGATTGCTCCAGGACCAAGTTACTTTTTTTTTTTGCGGTACGCGGGCCTCTCACTGCTGTGGCTTCTCCCGCTGCGGAGCACAGGCTCCGGACACGCAGGCTCAGCGGCCATGGCTCACGGGCCCAGACGCTCCGCGGCACGCGGGATCCTCCCGGACCGGGGCACGAACCCGTGTCCCCTGCATCGGCAGGCGGACTCTCAACCACTGCGCCACCAGGGAAGCCCCCCGAGTTACATTTTTCATATGAACCCCACCCGAAGCCCAGAGCACAGGTGAGAAGCAGCTTCCATAGACCAGCTTCCAGGGACTCAGGGAAGCACTGCAAACCCTACTCAATGTCCTCAGGTTGCTGTTTTGGTTTTATGTGTTTTGTCTCCTAAACCAGCATAAGCTCTTTGTTCAGAGGTTGTTATATTCTCTTATTTTTTTTATTTAGTGAGTGGGAGCATACAGATGTTTCCATGGACCCTGTACTTTAGAAACAGATAATAAAAAATGAGTATAAGACGTAATATTTTGTTTGCCAGTAACTGCTATGAATAAAAACAAAACCAGAAGGAGGATATTGTAAATTTTTACCATTACTTTATAAAACGAAGAAGTAAAGGTAGACTGATATTTCCGGGATCACATGGTAATTTGCAGAGCCATAATTCACACCCATATTTTTTGACAGTACTTTTCCCGCCCCATCTATCTGCTTCCAGAAATGCAACATTCGGGGCTTCCCTGGTGATGCAGTGGTTGAGAATCCACCTGCCAATTCAGGGGACATGGGTTCGAGCCCTGGCCCGGGAAGATCCCACATGCCGCAGAGCAGCTAAGCCCGTGCACCACAACTACTGAGCCTGCGCTCTAGAGCCTGTGAGCCACAACTACTGAGCCTGCGCTCTAGAGCCCGCGAGCCACAACTACTGAAGCCCACGCACCTAGAGCCCGTGCTCCGCAACAAGAGAAGCCACCGCAGTGAGAAGCCCGTGCACCACAACCAAGAGTCGCCCCCGCTCAACGCAACTAGAAAAAGCCCGAGCACAGCAACGAAGACCCAATGCAGCCAAAAAATAAATAAATAAATTTATAAAAAAAGAAATGCAACATTCATCCACACAGTTCCCACTAAGGAAAAACACCAGTCTCCTCCTTGAATTATTCTGGACTGAGCCATAAACCTCCAGTCCATCTAACAATAGTGGTTCCAGGATTTGTCATCCAGCATAAGTGACATCAAGAATATACACTGGGGCTTCCCTGGTGGCGCAGTGGTTGGGAGTCCGCCTGCCGACGCAGGGGACGCAGGTTCGTGTCCCACATGCCGCGGAGCGGCTGGGCCCGTGAGCCATGGCCGCTGAGCCTGCGCGTCTGGATGACTGTGCTCTGCAACTAAAGAGGCCACAACAGTGAAAGGCCCGCATACCGCAAAAAAAAAAAAAAAAAAAAAAAAAAAAGAATATACACTGAAGGGCTGCTCATACCAGGATCACTCAGGTAGAAAATATCAAAGGGAAACTTCCCTGTTCTGGGCCACTGACCCTAAACATCCTTTCTCTTCCCTTCTTCAGAATCATGATTTCTGTGTTTAAAAGCACCTTAGAGAACTGAATGCTGCTAGAATGGTAGCCTATTTGGGAGACCCAGCCGTGCTCAGCAGCAGCCAGCTTACCCTAACCACAGCCCGTTTTCCTCTGGCTCACTCACCCCGGCTCCTCCTCATGCCCCAGGGTCAGGGGTCAGGGGTCAGGCTCCCCGGCATGGGACAGGTGTGTTTATTAGTGAGAACTTTCTTAGACAGGAACAAAGTGCACTCCCTGGACTCCTGTACGTTGTTCCTAATTTGTGTGCTCATATTCTCTTTGCTCCCTCAGGGGCTGCATGGTTTCCACTCCCACCATCCCGGCCCCTTGTCAGTATCCCAGGTTGAACTCGGGTTCAAAACGCAGAAAAGGCTACGTTCGTGGTCAGGATATTTAGTGCTGATGAAACATCATCCCACTGCGGCCGCAGCTCGGGGCTGGGATCAGTCTGACCTTGCGGGTGAACCACGGAGAGCCCGATTTTCCCAGCCCCGCCCTTGTGCAACGTGAAAGTTCTCAGACTATAAATCCAGGTTCAGGTACAAATTAAGATCAAAGAACACATATGCATTAAATAAACACAGTAAATGAGAACGCATATGTGGGGTCGGCAGTACCTTACTGCTCCTGACTTAGGACACTCACCCGCCAGGACTGGCGACACCTCACTAGACGTGAGAAAAGGCCAGCTCTGTCCACACGGGTAGATAGTGGAGCTCCAGGCCACGTGACGCTCCAAATCCAGCACTAGCCAGGACAGTGGGCGTGGACCCTGGATGTGGAGCCCATCTTCACCACGATGGGAGGAATGGCCACCCAGACAAAACTGGAGCTTTGGCAGTGAAGAGGGACGTATCACACCGGCTGCCTGGCAGCGGTGCCACAATCTGAGGTGAGCTGACAACACCTTAAGTTGCTAGTGGCTCACCTTCCGCTCTTTGGATGCAGGCCCGCCCTCCCATGCTCTGTGGTGCCGAGGGAGAAGTGTGCCAGCCACAGCGCTGGGCCCCGAGACACCGGCCTCCAAGCGGTCTCTGGCAGGTGGGAGGAAGGGCAGCCTCTCCGGCATTCCCGGTCTCGTCACCTGGCTTCCTGCCTCTATAGCCAAACTGGTCATCACCCCTGTTCTATTCCACCAGCCCCGGCTGGCGGTGGGTTGGGGGGCAGCTGTAATCAGTTCCCCACGTGAAATCTCCTCTGTCTGAAATGCCTGGCAGAGTGAAGACACTTTGGCAGGGAACCTGGAGGTCCCTGTGGACCCTCAGGCTGGCGGTGGGGTGGAGGTGACGGAAACAGTGCCTCCCGGGGCTGCTGGCAACGAGTTAGACCCCCGTGGATGATGCCGTGCTGGGAGCGCGGAAATGGTGCTGCTGGGACTGCACTGCCAGCGCCGCTCCACTGAGAAACACTGTGGCCCCGGGACAAGCCTCCGCCTGCCCACTGCAGCTGCTCCGTCCGTGCAGACGCTTCATCCCCACTCCCCTTAGCACCTTCACAGCCGACAGCGGCACCCCTCGCGGCCCTCACACGCCTCCCTCACTGCCCGGCTGAGCGAGGCCAGTCGCTGGCTGTGCAAGGCCAACCGAGACTAAGTCGAGGCTTCCGGCTCAACGTCCATATTCCTGCCCCTGCACAGACCTGGTGCTATCGGAAGCCTCTGCTGCACCTGTTTCCACTCGGGCTCTTTGGGTGTTCAGGCGGGAGCCCTGAAACGCCACAAGTATCTGAGCCCATTCAGAAGTGCACATCAGACACCTTCAAATACTGAACCTAGATTTCTACCCACAGAGCCATTTCCTTCCGCCTTGTCTTCACGTGTACCAACCCAAACTATCCACAAGGTGCTTCACAGAGTGTGACTCTCAAAAATATAACCCCTGAAGAAAGATGGCCCCGTAGGCGTCTAGACAGTTCAGCACTGAAGTAACAAAGTGTAGACAAACGAAAAGCACAAAGGCCCTGAGATACTGGGTTATTTACAGTGTTTATATTACAAAAAGTGTGGAAGCTTTATACATCAATCGTGGCTTAGATTTCTGATTATTTCTCTAGGATAGATTCCTAGATGAAATCACTGAATCAAAGGGTATGAACATTTTTGAAGTTCTCTTTCTCTTTGGAAACAATCTCACGGAAAAGTTGCAAGCACAGCAGAAAAAAGAAAGCTGAAACGCTGCCAAACTGATGCCCCAAACTGCAGCCATCGGGACCCAAGTGGGGTGACTCAGGAAGACCCTGAGCTCCCCTCCTCCAGACACGCGTCTACAGCTGCAGGTGCGGCCATCTCCTCTGAAAAAGACCTTCAACTCGCCGAGCAGCTACCTCACGTTGACAAACGAGACAAGAGCCACGTGGAAGCGGGTAGGAGAGGCTGACTCAGTCTCCCCATAAACCCACCCCTGGCACAGCTGCCCAACACAAGGAGGGAATCACAAACCTGGAGCTTCTCCCTGAGGAGCCAGAGGTTGCACCCCACAAAGGGCGCCCCGGCGAGAGACGAGCCCCCAAAACATCTGGCTTGCAGCCCACCCAGCCCCGCATCCCCAAGACCCAGCGGGCTTCAGGAGGCCCAGAGGCGCCCTGACACGCAGGCTCACTCAGCCCAGGGCCCAGACTTGACGGCAGAGGCTCACTGGCTGATCTCAGAGCCTCGGCCCGAGGAGCCCGGCCTGGTGGGACACTCTCCAGGGACAGGGCGCTGGCGCTGCCACTGTGCTCCCTCTTGCTAAAGCTGGGGGAGGCCTGTTGGTTAACTGAGACCTTTCTCCTTTTGTCTCTGTGGAGCCATCCTGGCGCTCTCTCTGCCTCGTGAGGGCCGGCAAGCCCCATCATTTTTCCTGTCTCCTGGGAGGGTGCATGTCTTCACCGCTCTCTCTGCCACGCCCACAGCACCGGCACCTCTGGGAGGGGAGCTCTTACACACACCAGTGCCCCGGTTCTTACGTCAGGTGCCTGGTTTTTGAGGCTTCGGCCCAGGGGATGCCCCTTGATCACCTGGCTCTGAACACCGAGGGCTTGCGTTTCTGGGTCCCCTGGGACTGTAACATTGGAGAAAGTTCTTGGCAGGCTACAACCCAGGGCGCTGCACAGATAACAGACCAAAACATTCGCCCATCTTTGTGAGATAGAGGCCTATTTGCTGTCCAGGGGCTTTGGCCTGAGGGGCAGGCCTCTGAAATGGCAGGCTTGCAGGGGCCCAAGAGGTGCTCCAGGGAATGGAGGCGGGTGGATGCAATCTTCCTGCCCACCCCCTGCCTTGCTGCACCTCACTGGTATCTCCCAGAGAGGAGTTTATACCCTCTGGCGCCCTGATTTTTGCAGCTGCTGCCAGGCGACACCTCCACGTCACCCGGCTCCAGTTGCCAGTGGGCCTTACACGAAAAGGTCCCAGAGCACCATAACCAGTGGAGGCGGAGTCTCAGACAGCTACCACCCTCAGGGCACAACAAGAGGCGGCAGGCCCAGGAGCTCAGCCTTCCTGTGAAAGAGGCTCTGCTGGCTCACCAGCGAGGCAGAAGCCTGAGGAGCAGGCTGACACACAACATCTAACGGCTGAGCGCAAACCTTTCCAGAGACCTCGAGAGCTGGGTGTTTGCATCCTCGCTCCAGCATGTCCAGAGCCCACGGCTCGGGGGGAGCTCCTACATGCCGCTGGTGTCCCACTGCCCACTGGTGTTGCTGCCCCGGGATGCCCGTGAACACCCGGCTCTGGCGGCCAGTGGGCTTGTGCTCCTGGGCCCACAGGACTGTGACGGTCAGAGACAGCTCTTGGCAGGGTCCCACCCCAGGACACCGCACAGACACCACACCAGAACACACCCCGACTCTCTCCGTGAAAGAGGCCTACTTCCTGTCCCGGAGCTTCGGCCTGAGGGTCAGGCTCCAGGTGTGGCTCAGCCCGAGGCCCTGGAACAGAGGTGCTCTGAGGGAACGCGGGCTGGGACACCATCCTATGCGCCCCCTCTGCCTCACTCCCGCTCAGCGGCATCTTCCAGAAAGGAGCTTATAAACTCGTCTAGAGCCCCAGTTTTTGCAACTATTGCCCAGGGGACACCTCAGATCGCCCGTCTGGTGGCCAGCAAGGCCTCCACAGCAGTCCCACAGGACTACATATTTCTATACTGTAAAAGCTACTGCCACAGATACACAACAAGGTCCTACTGTAGAGCACAGGGAACTATATTCAAAATCCCATGTCAAACCATAATGGAAAAGAACTGAAAAACAATATATATATGTATAACTGAGTTACTTTGCTGTACAGCAGAAATTAAACACAACATTGTAAATTAACTATACCTCAATACAATTTTTTAAAAAGGCTTTTTCCAGAGGACATCAAGATGGAAGAGGAAGAGGACACGGGGCTCACCTACCCCTACAAACACATCAAAATATATCTACATGTGGAGCAATTCTCACTGGAAACTGGCAGAGGGATTCCTCTATAACCAAGGCTGTAAGACAGAGCCCTACAGGGCTGAGTAGGAAGGGGGGAGAAGCGATCAGGTCGGGACCTGCGCCCCTGGGAGGGGTCACAAAGGAGGAGGGGGATGACACTGACTCGGGAGACCCTCCCTGGGGAGTGAGCAGTTGGAACCACCTCTGGGCACCCCGGCCCTGGGGTCCAACACGAGGAGGCCAAGTCCCCTTAGCTGGTTTGAAAACCAGTGGAACCAGCAGTGGGGATGTGACAAACCCAGACTCTACTCGTGAAGAGTGGGCACATGCCTGCTCACTCCCGGGCCAAGTGGAGGAAGCAGACAGAAACTGCCCGGGCTCTGGTCAGTTTCCACACCAACCCGGGCCACGGCCCGGCCCACACTGAGCACCCTCTGCGGCCCCTCTCGCTCTGTGGTGCAGCCCGCACCGCACTCAGGAGGGTGAAGGCCGCTGCAGCTGAGGAGAGTGCTTGGTTGAGGAGCCAGAGCTGACTCAACCCAGCACGGCACCTGAACAGGGCGAGGATGGCTATTACTGGCATTCACAGCAGGTCAGGATTGGCTGCAACTGTGACTGGTGCCTGTGCTGCTCAGGCACCCCCCAGCAAGCCCTGGGCGCCCGCTCCAGTGCGCTCCCCTCTGGAGCAAACGTGCTGACGCTCGGAGGGGAGGGCACACACCTACAGGGAACGAACCAGCTCAGACTGACCCTCAGGGTCTGCGAACCCAGCTCACACCTGACTCTGCCTCCTCCACGTCCAGCCCCACCTCCTACCAAGGTGGTAGGTGCCAGCGCACCCTGGGGGAAGATGTGACTCATGCCCACGTCAGATCCAGCTCTCCCAGCAAAGCAGCTGGCACACGCAGACTGTGTCGGGACATCCCCACACAAGGCCACCCCTCCAAGACTGGGATCGGTAACTGCTTCATCTAGTTTCACAGAGACAGAGAAAGATAAGCAAAATGAGAAGACAGGAATTTGTTTCAAATGAAAGAACACAAAAACCCTTGTGAGAACAACTAATGTAACACAGATAAACAATTTACCAGATGAAGAGTTCACAGCATTGGGAATAAGAATACTGACTGAAAAAAAAGAGATGAACACATGACAGATTTAACAAGGAACTAGAAAATATTAAAAGAACCCCTCAGAACTGAAGAATACAATAACTGAAATGAAAAATACACAAGAGGAATTAACAGCAGACTAGGTGATACAGAAGAATACTAAGTGATCTGGAAGATAGAGTAATGGAAATCACTCATTCAGAACAGCTAAAAGAGAAACATAAAAAAGAAAACAGTTTAAGGAACCTTTGGGACAACATCAAGCATACCAACATTTGAATTATAGGGGTCCCAGAAGGAGAAGAGAGAAACAGGAGTCAAAATGTATTTGATGAAATTATGGCTGAAAACTTCCCAAACTGCAGAAGGAAACAGATATTCAGGTACAGGAAGAACAGTCCCAAACAAGATGAACCCAAAGACACCCACACAAAGACATGTCATAATGAAAACAGCAGAAGTTAAAGAGAGAATTCTAATGGCAGCAAGAGAAAAACCAAGAGTCGCATACAAGGGAACTCCCAAAAGGCTAGCAGCTGATTTTCCTGCAGAAACTTTGCAGGCCAGAATGGAAGGGCATGATATAAAGTGCTGAAAGGGAAGAATCTACAAACTAGGATACTCTACCCAGCAAAATAACCAGTCAGAATTGAGGGAGAGATCAAGAATTTCTCAGATAAGCAAAAACAAAAAGAGTTCATCAATACTAAACTGACCCTAAAAGAAATGCTGAAGCGGAAAACAAAAGGCTACAAGAACAAAGAATCCATAGGAAAGGAAAAATCCCACTAGTAAAGTCAAATGTATATTAAAGGCTGTGATTGACCATTTCAGTAAGCTAGTACAAAAATTAAAAGGCAAAAAATTGTAAAATGAACTATAATAAACAGTTAAGGGATAAACATGAAGATGTAAAATATGACATCAAAAACTCGTAACATGTGAAAGTAAGAAAAATGTAGCTCTTTTAGAAGAATCTTTTAGATCTTTTTGAACTTAAATGACTACAAGTTTAAAACAGGTAAAAAAAAAACAGGTAGATATAGTTATAGGTCGAAATATATGAACCCCATGGTAACCACAAATCAAAAACCTACAATAGATACAGAAAAACTAGAGAGAAAGGAACACTAAAGCAAATCATCAAACCACAAGAGAAGAAACTAAAGGAAGACAGAGAAGAACTACAAAAACAATCAGCAAACAAGTAACAAAATGGCAATAAGTACATTCCTATCAGTAATCACTTTAAATGGCAATAGACTAAACGCACCAATCAAAAGTCATATGTTCGCTAGGGACTTCCTGGCAGTCCAGTGGTTAAGACTCCACGCTTCCATTGCAGGGGGCATAGGTTTGATCCCTGGTCTGGGAACTAAGATACCACATGCCACACAGCACAGCCAAAAAAACAAAGACCCATATGTATGCTGCTTACAAAAGACTCATTTCAGAGCTAAAGACACACACAGACTGAAAGTAAGGGATAGAAAAAGATACTGCATGCAAATGGAAATGTCAAGAAAGCTGGGGTAACAATACTCATATCAGGCAAAACAGACTTTAAAACAATGTCTATACAAAAGACAAAGAAGGGCATTTTATAATGATAAAGGAATCAACACAGGAAGAGGATATAGGGACTTCCCTGGTGGCACAGTGGTTAAGAATCCGCCTGCCAATGCAGGGGACATGGGTTCGAGCCCTGGTCTGGGAAGATCCCACATGCCGCGGAACAACTAAGCCTGTGCACCACAACTACTGAGCCTGCGCTCTAGAGCCTGCGAGCCACAACTACTGAGCCCGACTGCCACAACTACTGAAGCCCGCGCGCCTAGAGCCTGTGCTCCACAACAAGAGAAACCACTGCAATGAGAAGCCCACGCATCACAACGAAGAGTAGCCCACGCTCGCCGCAACTAGAGAAAGCCTGTACGCAGCAACGAAGACCCAACTCAGCCAAAAATAAAATAAATAAATTTATAAAAAAAGAAGAGGATATAACATTTGTTAACATAAATGCACCTAATATAGGAGCTTCTAGATATATAAAGCAAATACTGAAATACATAGAAGGAGAAACTGACAATAATAAAATAATAATAGTGTACTTTAACACCCCACTTACATCAATGAATATTTCATCCAAACAGAGAATCAATAAGGAAACAGTGGTTATATGACACAATAGACCAGTTGAACTTAATAGATATCTACAGGACATTCCATCCAAAAACAGAAAAATACACATTGTTTTCAAGTGCATATGGAACGTTTTTGAGGACAGATCACATGCTAGGCCACAAAAAAGCCTCACAAATTTAAAAGGATAGAAATTATATCAACATTTTTTTTTGGACCACAACAGTATAAAACTAGAAATCAATCACAGGACAAAAAATAGGAAAAGCACAAACATGTGGAGATTAAACAACATGCTACTAAAAAAACATTGGGTCAATGAGGAAATCAAAGAGGAATTCAGAAAATACCTCAAGACAAATGGAAATAAAAACACAACTTTCCAAAATCTATGGGATGCAGCAAAAGGGCAGTTCTAAAAGGGAAGTTTAAAGTGATACAGAAACAAACAAAAATCTCAAATAAACAACCTAACCTACCAGTGAAAGGAATTAGAAAAAGAAGAACAAACAAAGACCAAAGTCAGCAGAAGGAAGGAAATAATAAAGATCAGAGAGGAAACAAATAAAAATAGAGGCTAAAAAAAAGAAACAAACAAACAAAAGAAGAGAAATAACAACCAATAACACAGAGATACAAAAATTCATAAGAGAACACTAAGAATACTTACATGCCAACAAGTAAGACAACTTAGAAGAAATGGATACATTTCTAGAAATATACAATCTTCCAAGACTGAACTGGGAAGAAATAGACAATCTGTGAAACACTAATAGTGAAATTGAGTTTGTAGTAAAAAAAAAAAAAAAAAAAAAAAAAAACCTGCCAACAAACAAAAGTCAGGACCAGACAGTGGCACAGAGGAATTCTACCAAACATATAAACAAGAGCTAATACACATCCTTCTCCAACTATTCCAAAAAACTGAAGACAGAACACTCCCAAATTCATTCTGCAAGGCCACCATCACCCTGACACTAGAACCAGACAAAGACAATACAAAAAAAGAAAATTACAGGCCAGTATCTTTGATGAATATAGATGCAAAAATTCCCAACAAAGTATTAGCAAACTGAATACAACAATATATAAAAGGATCATATACCATGATCAAGTGGGATTTATTCCAGGGACCTAAGAATGGTTCAACATCCACAAATCAATCAATGAGATGCACCACATTAATAAAAGGAAGGATCAACATCACATGATCATCTCAATACACACAGAAAAAGCATTTGACAAAGTGCAACATGCATTCATGATCTCTCATCAAAGTTGCAGCAGACAGAATATATCTCAACATAATAAAGGCCATTACAACAAACCCACAGCTAACATCACACTCAATGATGAAAAGCTAAGAGCTTTTCCTCTAAAATCAGGAAGAAGACAAGGATGCCCACTCTCACCCCTGATATTTAACATAGTACTGGAAGCCCTAGCCACAGCAATCTGACCAAAAAAAAGAAATAAAAGGTAACCAAATTGGAAGGGAAGAAGTAAAACTGTCAGTATTTTCAGAAGATATGATACTATCCATAGGAAACCCTAAAGTCTCCACCACTAAATGATTTCAGTGAAGTTACAGGTTACAAGATTAATATACAGAAGTCTGTTGCTTTTCTATACATTAATAATGAACTATCAGAAAGAGAAAGCCAAGAAAAATCCCATTTAAAATTGCATCAAAAAGAATAAAATACCTAGGAATAAACTTAACCAAGGAGGTGAAAGACCTATACTCTGAAAACTATAAAACACTGATGAAGAAAACTGAAGATGATACAATGATACAAAGAAATGGAAAGATACCCTGTGCTCCTGGATTGGAACAATTAATATTGTTAAAATGGCCATCCTACTGGGACTTCCCTGGTGGTCCAGTGGTAAAGAATCCGCCTTACAATGCAGGGGACACGGGTTCGATCCCTGGTCAGGGAACTACGATGCCACATGCTGCAGGGCAACTAAGCCCGCGCACCACAACTACTGAGCTCGTGCGCCTCTACTAGAAAGCCTGTGTGCCGCAAACTACAGAGCCCACGCGCGCTGGAGCCTGCGCGCCACAACTAGAGAAGAGAAAACCCACACGCCACAACTAGAGAGAAGCCCGTGCACTGCAACGAAAAGCTCACGTGCTGCAACAAAAGATCTCACATGCCTCAACGAAGATCCTGCATGCTGCGACTAAGACACAACGCAGCCAAAAATAAATAAAATAAATTTTAAAAAATTTTTTAAAAAGCTGAAACAGCTATAAAAATAAATAAATGGCCATACTACCCAAAGCAATCTACAGATTTAATGCAATCCCTATCAAAATACCCATGACATTTTTCACATAACTACCACAAATAATCCTAAAATTTACACAGAAACACAAAAGACCCCAAATAACAAAAAAATCTTGAGAAAGAAGAACAGAGCTGGCGGTATCATGCTCCCTGGCTTCAGACTATACTACAAAGCTACAGTAATCAAAATGGAATGATAGGGCTTCCCTGGTGGAACAGTGGTTGCGAGTCCGCCTGCCAATGCAGGGGACACAGGTTCGTGCCCCGGTCCGGGAAGATCCCACATGCTGCGGAGCGGCTGGGCCCGTGAGCCATGGCTGCTGAGCCTGCGCATCCAGAGCCCGTGCTCCGCAACGGGAGAGGCCACAACACTAAGAGTCCCACGTACCACAAAAAAAAAAAAAAAAAATAGTATGGTACTGGCACAAAAACAGACACATTGATCAATAGAACAGAATAGAGAGCCCAGAAATAAAACCACTTACTATGGTCAATTAATCTATGACAAAGGAGGCAATAATATACAATGGAAAAAAGACAGTCTCTTCAATAAGTGGTGCTGGGAAAGTTGGACAGCTACATGTAAAAGAATGAGATTAGAATATTTCCTCATATCATATACAAAAATAAACTCACATGAATTAAAGACCTAAATATAAGACCTGAAACCATACAACTCCTAGAAGAGAATATATGCAGAACATCCTTTGACATAAATCATAACAGTATTTTTTGGACCTGTCTCCTAAGGCAAAAGAAAGCTTTTGCTTTCTTTTAAGAAGCTTTTAAGAAGCTCCTAAAAGCTTCTGCACAGCAAATGAAACCACTGACAAAACAAAAAGACAACCTAGTGAATGGGAGAAAACATTTGTAAATGATATGACTGACAAGAGGTTAGTATCCAAAATATATAAACACATCATATACCTCAATATCAATAAAAACAAACATCTCAATCAAAAAATAGGCAGAAGACCTGAATAGGTATTTTTCCAAAGAAGACATACAGATGGCTAACAGGCACATGAAAAAATGCTATCACTAATTATTAGAGAAATGCAAACCTAAACAACAACAAGTGAGATATCACCTCACACCTGTCAGAATGGCTATCATCAAAAAGTCTACAAATAACAAATGTTGGCAAGGATGTGGAGAAAGGGGAACTCATACTGGTGAGAATTTAAATTGGTGCAGCCACTGTGGAAAATAGTACAGAGCTTCCTCAAAAACCTAAAAATAGAACTATCATATGACCTGGCAATTCCACTCCTGGGTATTATCCAGAAAAAAATCAAAGCACTAATTTGAAAAGATACATGTACCCCAACATTCAGAGCAGCATTATTTACAATTGCCAGGATATGGGAGCAACCTAAGTGTCCATCAAGAGACAAATGGATAAACGATACACACACGGAATATTACTCAGCCATAAGCAAAAAATGAAACACTGCCATTTGCAGCAATGTGGATGGACCTAGAGAATATTATGTTAGTGAAATAAATCAGACGGAGAAAGACAAATACTGTATGATGTCATTTATTTGTGGAATCTAAACAATAAAACTAATGAATGTATATATCAAAACAGAAACAGGTTCACAGATATAGAAAACAAACTAGTGGTTACCACTGGGGAGAGGGAAGTGGGGAGGAGCATGTTAGGGGGATGGGATTAAGTTATAGAAACTATTGAATACTATGTGTAAAATAGATAAGCAACAAGGATATATTGTACAGGGAATTATAATCATGATTTTGTAATAATTTTTAATGGAGTATAATCTATAAAAATATGTATTCACTATGCTGTACACCTGAAACTAATGTAATATTGTAAATCTACTACACTTCCAAAAAAAGCAGCAAGAGAAAAACAACTTATTACATACAAGAGACCCCCATAACACTATCAGCAGTATTTTCAGCAGAAACTTTGCAGGCCAGTAAGGAGTAGCACAATATATTCAAAGTGCTGAAAGAAAAAAATTTCTAACCAAGAATACTCTACCTGGCAAAGTTATCAATCAGAATTGAAAGAGAGAGAGAGTTTTCCAGACAAGCAAAAGCTAATGCAGTTCATCAGCACTAAACCGGCCTTACAAGAAATGTTAAAAGGATGACTTTAAGCTCTAATTATTAAGAAGAAAACATATGAAAGTGTAATTCTCACTGATAAAGGTAAAGGTATTGCATTAATCACTTACAAAGCTAATATGAATGTTAAAAGACAAAAGTAGTAAAAGTAACGATAACTACAATAATATTAAGGGATATACAAGACGAAAGGTGTAAAATGTGACCCCCAACAACATAAAATGTTGGGGGGCAATTAAAATGTAGAGCTTTAGAATGTGTTCAAAGTTAGGTTGTTATCAACTTAAAGTAGACTGTCGTAAATACAGACTGTTAGATGTGAGCCTCAGGGTGACCACAAAACAAAAACCTATAGCAGACACACAAAAGATAATGAGAAAGGACTCTAAGAACAGCACTAAAGAAAGTAATCAAGCCACAAGGGAGAGAGCAAGAGACGAAGAAACAGAGGAGCTACAGAACAGCCAGAAACCAGTTAACAAAATGGGAATAAGTACATACCTACCAATAATAACTTTAAATTTAAATGGATTAAATTTTCCAACCAAAAGACAGAGTGGCTGATGGATTAAAAAAACAGACCCATCTATATGCTGTCTCCATTACACACAGACTGAAAGTGAAGGGATGGAAAAAGATGTTCCATGCAAATGGAAACCAAAAGAAAGCTGTGGCTGCTATCCTTATATCGGACAAAAGAGACTTTAAAGCAAAGTCTGCAATAAGAGACAAAAAGGGCATTACATAGTGATAAAGGGCTCAATCCACAACAGGATATAACATTTGTAAATATTTATGCGGCCAACATAGGAGCTCCTAAGTATATAAAGAAAATATTGACAGGCCTAGTGTAATTATATACATATAATTTTCATTAATACATATTTACATAAATACACACACATACATACACACAATGGAATACTACTCAGCCATAAAAAAGAATAAACTCTTGCCATTTGCGACAACATGGATGGACCTTGAAAGCACCGCGCTAAGTGAAGTAAGTCAGAGAAAGACAAATATGGTGATCTCACTTATGTGTGGGTCGATTGGATTTAATCACCTTTCCCAACTGGTAGCACTGTTCGATGATACACTCCTTGTATTTTTAAAGAACTAAATAAACACACTTTAATTTTAGAAAACTTGTAAAATACAGAAAAATACAAAGAAGGGAGTCACATCTCGTCCCGCACCAGGTGCAGCAAGGGCTTCGCAGCCCATCTCCCCGGACACGTAGAGGTCACAGCTGAGCCTCACGGGAGCCCAGACATGCTGAGCGTTAACTGAAAGCAAATGAGCATGGCATCTTGGCACCCATGTTCACAGCAGCTTTGTTCACAGTAGGTAAACCGTGGAAGTAACCCCAGTGTCCATCAAAGGATGAACAGATAAACAAAAAATGGAAATACATATGACCAAATATTATTCAGCCTTTAAGAGGAAAGACACTCTGACACACACTACAACATGGATGAAACTGGAGGAATTATGCTGAGTGAAATGAGCCAGTCACAAAAGGACAAATCCTGAATGATTCCATTTAAAGGAGATCACTAGAGTTGGCAAAGTCATACATAGAGACAGAAAGTAGAACGCTGGGTTCCAGGGGCTGGGGGAGGGGAAATATGGGAGTTAGTGTTGAATAGAGACAGCGTTTCAATTTGGGAAGATAAAAATGTTCCCTGGATGGATGGTGGTGACGGTTCCACAACAATGTGAATGTATTTAAATGCCACCAAACTGCACACTTAAGAATGGTTAAGATGGTACATTTTATATTACGTGTATTCTAACAATTTTTTAAATTGGGGGAAAAAAGGAAACGAGTACAAATTTCTGGTCATAAGCAGTCTAGAAATAACGCTTTGGATTCTTAGCTGATTTGTTCATCCAGGCTCCTTCCCTCTCTCTTCAGGTGCCTGTGTACAAACATCCTTTTGCACACACACACTGCCCTGTTGACCTGTGGTCTGATAACCAAGAATATGTGGAGCAATGAACCATTTTGGGGTCCGTGTATGAACGGGCCTTAAAGGTCACATGACACATTCCCAGATTACATTAATTTCTCGACAATGCATCTAAGGATCACGCTGGTCTTAGTTTGAGGAACAAAAGGAGTAGCTGCTTTAAGCGTGGTTTGGAGCGTTCCAGGCAGAAAGGTGAGGGCAGTGAGGTCTGGGGACAAGGAATAACTTGAATGTGATGCTTCCTAACTGAATGTAGAATTCAGTACCCAAAGGAAAAGCACGGCATGAACCCCAGACCCTTGCAGCAAAGACAGGACTCATGTGCCACTCAGACTCTACAGGTTTTAAAGAACGAAGCTTTTTACACTGTCCTTGCACAAGCCCAGCTGGCACAGCGATGAGTGAGATACCATCACCCACCTTGGAAGGGCAGCCAGTGTCAGAAGAAGGTGCTCCAGCCGCCCTGGAGGTGTTCGTCCTCGCCCCTGGGCTGTGCCTCTGCTGAAGGGGTGGAGCTAGTGTCCTAGGGTTTTGGTGGAGCCGGAGACTTTAATTTTCTCTGAACCTGAAATGAGGTAAGGCCGAGGTGTCAGAGCAGGCAGGCTCCAGGGCCATGGAATCACTCACGTCCTCTCAGACAACACTTATCCTGACCTCTTCAAACAGCAGAACGCTTTCTTCAAGTAAGTTCTGGGCTGTCCAGAGCAGAATCCGTCCTCGCTGAAGCCCACGGGAAGGTCTGCTGACGTCAGGGTCGGGGGTGGAGATAGCGCCGTCACGTGCACTGCTGTTAGCAGCTTGCAATTCGCTTGGGCTTTAGGGCTGTCCAGCTTTGAAAGTGTTTCTTTCTCACGCTCCTTAACCTTTGTAGGGTGTTCGGCCCTTCCCAGGTTGAAAAACACTGCTGGAGAATCTGAAAGTCAAACACAAGTTGCGTCAGTTTGCCGCTTCCTTCGATTTGTGGGAATCACATCAGTTTAAAGCAGCAGGCCTGTGGGATTCCTGTTACAAGGACCCCACTTTCAGGTGCTGCTTCAAGTGCTTGCAGGTGTGGCCGGCCTCTTCTCCCTCCCCTCCACCAGTAAGCAACCTCGGCCGCACTTGGCTTGACTGAGCAGCTTCCCCATTTCTCTCTCACTGAGGTCATCTGTTATCCCACGTTAAAACATTATTTTTTAGACTTATCTTCATGGAGAGGTGGTGTATGCTAGAAAATAAGTCAGTAACTCCAACTTAGATCTGGCTCTGCCAACCACTGTATCATATGGCCTAAGAAAAGTCATTTACCTCTCTGGGCCGGTTTGCTCATCAGCAAGAAGCAAAGCCTAACTTATCTCTTCCACAGGATTGTCAGACTCAGGTGAGCAAACTGCAGGTACTAAGCAAATGCAAAACACATACTCTCAGAAACATTTTCTACTGAAACATCCAAACAAAATCACACCTATTTCTTATTGCAACTCTCAAAACTTGCCTTTAAAGAAAGCCTCATTTACCATCAAACAACGTATAAGGCACAAGGAGTATGAACCTTTGTTAAGGAAGCAGCTCAGGAAGGCACGTTTCTTAGTCGACAGGGCACAGGTGCTGGATTCGGGCTCAGGTCACACCTGAGGCAAGTCTGCTCCCTCTGGCATCACCACTGAAGTAGCTGGGAATGACGAATGGATGAGTGAGGTACCTCGTGGCTACAAGTGCCCGTCTACAACCACACTGGTCGCCATCTTCAGTGGCTGCATTGCATACTTAGCATGCCACCACTGCACGTGATCAAGAGGTTTTGAATATGTATCCTTTAAAATTAATACAAGTCAGAAAGCACCTCAGCCCCTGCTCATTTGTAAAATTCCTGTCAGGTTTTACAAATGGCGATAATGGAAACAAGAAGTTAATCAAATTGAATTAATAGTTACTTCTATTAAGCAACGCTATCAACTTAAAAACATAAGCATTCCATGTAAAAATAGTTTTGCAATTCAAATTACCAAGTTAATAACCAACACTATTCTTTGCACAGTCGTTAAAAACTTAAAAATAAATTTTATTCATAAATCAAATGCACAAATTCAGTTAATCCTAAACTAATGTTTCTTTATTACAGAACGAAGATTCAGACAGGAGTCTTGAAGACTTCTAAGGACAGTTGATGAGTTTGCGGGTATGTTGGATTATATCTCAGACATTGCTGTGATTTAAACACTAAGATATAGTGATATATTTAAATTACCAAGATATTTGGATTTTTAACTAATCTATCCAAATATTCAGATGCCAACCGAATTTGCAACAGAAAAAAAAAGCTATTTGATCTATTTACCATCTTTTCATTTCAGGTTATGATTTTGTAACTAGCACCTGGCAAGGAATCAATGTTAGGATTTAAATCTCTAGGGCAGTTCACGCTTCAGTCTGTGGCAATTTAACGCCAACTCACAGGTGGGCTCAGGTGAAAATATGAGAACGAATCACGGGGAAGGGGCTGAAGCAATGTAAACACAGACCCAAGCCACACACGCTTGTACAAACTCCCAGAGCCTCCAGTGACGAGGGACTGAACCACTGAACTCAAAAGGTCCAAAATGAAAGGCTGATTTTGACAAATTTTGGAAACCTATAGTACGTTATACAGTAATGAAGACCACATTTATCCAAAATCATGTCATCAGAGTAACTTGTTCTAGCCTCACCCTTTTCTTTTAGATTTTAGGTTTGTAGGGACTCTGCACGTCTTGTACGTGAAAGTGCACCTCCCACTTCCCTAAAGCCCCTGAAGTGAGGCAGACACACTTGATGTGTGTAACATATTCTGACAGCTTCAGATGAACTCAACAGTCAAAGCACTTCACCTTGTTTTACTGCGACTTAAGTTGCCCTTTGCATTTTTATTAGCATCTTTCTACTACTGGACATATCATCTCAATCGATATAAACTATGATAGGCAGACAGATATATATAGCACATACCCAGGAAAACCTGGTCCAAAGGTACTTTACTGCTTTAGGAAGAAAAGTCTGCAATATTATCCCGATAGTGAAATACTTATAAAATAATGTTGCTGATAATCTTAGACTATGCACACAAATAGTGTCTTAGCAGTGAGAAACCACTACTGGAAGAATATAACATTACCAAATGTAGGTAGCAGCTTAATTTTTTAAATAAATGAATATTAAATTTTAAATCAAAGAAAATTAATCATTCTGGCACTGTCTTCCTTCACACTGCTTATCCTCATGGGCAAAAGGTCCTGACCATGCGGGGTGCATGGAGAAATGTAATGAAAGACAATCTCTTAGACTTTTATGCTAGTCTACATAGTTTGAGTTACAACCAAATGACCTAGATTGAGGTGGACTTTATATCAGAAGGCAAAAGACTCTTATGGTTACCCTCAAGAATATACTGTGTTCTGAACTCTTTGAATCTGTCTAGTCTTTTTTTTAATTGAAGTATAGTTGATTTACAACACTGTGTTAGTTTTAGGCATACAGCACAGTGACTAGGCTTTTTTGCAGATTATATTCCATTATAGGTTATTACAAGATATTGGGTGTCTAGTGTTTTTCTTGTAGACACTTTGGCAACCCTGTAGGGCAGGAATGCATTGATGCCAAACTAATAATCTATTCTTACACAAGTCATTGCAAGGAAGCAGTTAATTACTAATTAACTGTCCAGGAATTGGCAAAGACCCATTCTCTATTTCTAGTGCATTGAAAATAAAACATATGATTATACTGAGGCCATATCTTATGAAACACAGAAGGAATCACCTCTCCCCACCTGCCATTTTGTGAATGGAAAAACAGGCAAAGTACAGCCAGAACCGGCGTAGCTTCTCAGATGGCAGAGTAAGGTTAAGTAGTTCACACCCTGAACTTCTTAAGTGTTGAGAAATTAGATTGAGGATATCATTTAATTACACTGCAACCCTCAGACATTATGGGTATTTTGATCCTGGAAATAAGATATGTTTCATTTGGACAACAGTGTACAATTCTGGGAATTCCCCGGCAGTACAGTGGCTTTCACTGCGGAGGGCGCAGGTTCAATCCCTGGTCAGGGAACTAAGATCCCACAAGCCGCGTGGCACAGCCAAAAAAAAAAAAAAGTGTGCAGTTCTAAACATATATTTAAAGATTCATTTCTAAGTGGGACTCAGATAAGAACCTGTAATCACAGTAATGTCAATCTACTTTGATTACTGAATAGATCTCATAATGAATTTACCAAGATTTTCCATTTTCGTTTTTAAAATTCTGAGTTGATTCCATGTTGTAACAATACATCTACTTTCAGTATCCCAGCTTCACCTTTAGTCATCAAATCATCTAACACAGAATGTTATGTAGAGGCCAAAAAATTGGCAATGCCAATAGCTAGGATATGGTTAGAAAATTCTACGTAGTGGGTGTTGATATATGTGTATCCTGCTTACTTCTAAATTAGTGGCTTATTGGACCAAGATGGTCATTACCACCACCTGTGAAGAAAAACAAGGTCAGCAGTGAAATATAAGGCAACAAGGAAACAGGGCACCAAGAACTACTGTGATAACAATGTGAGTTCTGGTGCGAGGCTATTGATCTTCTGATTAGTTATGAGAAGGGCACTCACCTTAGAGCTGAACGTAGTGAAAAGGCCTCTGCTAACATGCCTGGAGTCATGTGACTGGAGTGGGGAGGAGCCACTGGCCCGGCTAAACTTAGGCTTCCCCAGTGAGCTTCAGAAATTCCTGCATCAGCTGCCCTCCTTCTTTTGTGTAAGTTGTCTTATTGATGTACGTAGCCACTCCAGTTAGTTATTTGAAAGCACATATAAAATCTAGACAAAATTAAATTTTAAAAATAACCAAAAATTACCTTCCCTGCAAAACGCATAATTTCTTTAAAATGATCTCATGACTTTCCCAGTGTTAAGAATTCTTAAGTCATCTTCCACAAGACAACAGCAAACTGAGGATAAATCTCCTGTCCTTTGCAGGACCAAAGGTGCTTTCCTTGTAATGAGAAGACCTTAAATCTAAGTCTGCATGGAAACTCCTTCTAGAATCTGTGAGATGTAGTCCAAGTTTGATATCATATTAACTTGTGTGTGTGTTTGTGTGTGTGTATGTGTGTCAGTATCACTATTTCATAGTCAATGTAGGATTTTCCGGGTCTTCAGTCTAACAATTCTGAAAGCTGCTCCACAGAGGACTGGGGAGGCAGAATGAGTCAACTTATCTATAAACTCTAGCAAAACTGTTGTTTTTACGGATTTTACAACTCAACTAACGCTCAAGATAGATCTATATAGAAACATTGTTTTAAGAAAAACTACCGAACCATTATTCGTTGCTATTATTCAATTTTCTCCAGATTATGTTTAGGCAAATGGTAAATTAATATATTAAACTTTCCATATCGTGGACTGTAAACTGTAAGCAACTAATTTCTGAAAAAATATATTCATTTATGACAACTAATTCTGAATTTGCATTTGATAGTAAGACCACATGATCTGTCTTAGTTTGTTCATAGCAAACATACCTATATAGCTGGTTTTATTTATAATTTAAATATTGATAAAATTCTAAATTTTAATTGTTAAAGTTTTCCTTCTGAAAAGGAATTTATGTAATTTTTTGTTTGTTTAAAAGTAAACGAACACTGCTCATGATTTTATGAGTCGGATAAAGAAAAGTGGTTTGGGAAGCACCTCCTTTAACGGGCTGTGGAAAACGTGTTAGCTACTGTTTAGCAGCGTTATATACATTTTCCCTCTCAAAACGTGAGCTAGGGGACTTCCCTGGCAGTCCAATAGTTAAGACTGCCTTCCAATGCAAGGGTTTGAGCCCTGGTCAGGGAGCTAAGATGCCACATGCCTCCTGACCAAAAAACCAAAACATAATACAGAAGCAATGTTGTAACAAATTCAATAAGGACTTAGAACAAAAAAAGTGAGCTAGGTCATCTGAGTGAATGGCGTTAGTGTTTGTTTTCCACCTGCCAATATGGCGGCCTTAAGAGATCCCTGTCAGATACAACAGATTTTGATTTGGATTTTAATCTACTTTTCAAGGTAACCCTCCCAGATATCTGATTTTTAACTTTTAAATTTTAAAAACTAAGTAGTAATTAGGACAGGTTATCAAAAACTAGAAAAATTCTAAAGCTGAGATTTAATAACTGCATAACAGAAAAAATAGATTCCAGAAGTATAAATCAGCAGGTGTGCTACAAGGTGAAGCTTTATGTTAAGGAATGCATGCTTAGATATTTACTCTCAGCACCTATGAAAAAGGAATTGGTTTGAGAACATTAAAATTATAACTATCAGTAAGAGAATGAAATTAAGTTTAAGTTTTTAAGACTAAAGAAAAGTGGGACTTCCCTAGTGGTCCAGTGGCTAACTCTGCGCTCCCAATGCAGGAGGGCCGAGTTCAATCCCTGGTCAGGGAACTAGATCCCTCATGCTGCAACTGAGTTCGCATGCCGCAACTGAAGATCCCAAATGCCTCTACAAAGATCCCGCATGCCACAACTAAGATCTGGCCCAGCCAAATAGATAAATAAATAAATAAATATTAAAAAACTAAAGAAAAGTTTTCTGGCAGTACCTCATAGTTGGAATTTTTATTCCTTAGTTGATAGTTCAGCAGGGACTCTATTTAGTAACATGGGGAGACATTATAAGATATCTAAATAGCAAATCTGTGTGTACTTCTTTTATTGTTGTTCTAACCAGGACTTCCCTCCTCTCACTTTTCATTCACAACACATCATGTCATTGAGTTCATTACACAAAGCATTTAGAACAATACCTGGCACACAGAGGGCACTGTTACTGTTGGTGCTGTAACCATCTAGGATCAGGATGCCCTGTATATCTCGACACCCTAAAGGGCTACGTGTGCGTCTAGAGAGAGCAGACAGAGATTTATTACAGACAGTACTGCATCAGTTAAGGGACATTCACCGTGGGGGGTGAACTGACCTCTGAGTAGGGTGACCAACTTATCCCCACCTGCCTGGATGCTCCCAGTTTGGGTACTGAAAGTTCAGAGAAATCCCTCAGTCCTGAGTAAACTGGTACAGCTGGTCACTCTACCTTGGATCCCATTTCTTCATCTTTAAAATGCAGGTAAAATAAACCCTACATCATAAGAGTATTATGAGGCTTAAATGGGGAAATACGTGAACATAGGAATGTATCATACCAGCTAAGAGCATGGCGCTCGGCCCTCAGGTATCGCCCTAGCTCTTTTCACCTAACTAGCTCCCTGCCTTGGCCAACTTACTTAAGCTCTCCATGCCTCGGTTTCCTTTTAGGCAAAACGAGATACTACCATTTACCTTGTAGGATGGTTGAGAGTTAAAATGCATGTCAGCTGTGCACAGCTGAGTAAGCACTAAATAGATCCTTATCATTGTCGTTAAAATACTCAGCCCATTTCCTAGCAATAGTAAACTGTGGATAAATGTTTATTATCTACTAGGAAGGTCTGTTTAAAAACAATGTAAAAACTAGGTTAGTGTTTTGGGGCTGTTTTTTCTTTTCTTAATTGGTTGGGGTTGTTGCTTTCTTTAGTGAACTCTTAGAAAGTTGCACATAATCATCATATGTGAAGAGCTGTTGGAAAAGGGTAACAGGAGGTGGGCGACTGCCCTCCCTGGCCACACACCCCTGGGAACTCGGGGGCAGAAGAGCAACTGTCTACTGCAGGCCTGGCCCAGCTGCTGCCCAACTACAGCACAGCGTAGGATTTCCAGAGGTCTTATTTCAATACTGAATGAAGAACCAGAACCACATGGCTTCTGCAAGGGAGACTGAACCGGCCTGAGCCTGAGGGAGAGGATGATGTGTCCACAACACCAGGGAGGCCAACTGACGAGTCTCATATGAGCAACAGCCCTTTCCTGAGAACCACCCAGACCAGGAATTCCTGGGAGAGCTCCTTGGCCCGGGAATGCCAGTCCAGTGCGGTGGTGCAGAAGCCTAGTTTCTGTGGTTACCTGGTGGTACGTGGATGAGGGTCTTCTAGCCCCTGTGGGCTTTTCAGGACCGGCCTGGCCTCTTCACTGATTGGCTATGTTTTGTTTGATCTCATTGATGAGGGTGAAGGGGGAAGAGTGGGCGGACACCACCTATACCATGTAGTCTTCAAGCTACTGTGGTACCAACACTCCCCTTGTACCCAGCACTGTCCTCGACACGGCCACCTCTGCTGTCTGCCTGCCCTCATGCCAGCCCTGTGGCCCACATCACAGAAACTGAAGGCAGGTACTCCTGCCGTTGTGTCGGACTCCGAGGCCTACTGTCCTCGAGAGCTGTAGGGTCCACACTCAGCCCTTCCTACTTCATTCGCCTGCAGCTTTCTAGAGAACACATTCATGGGCCTTAGGACAAGGTGAAATCAAAGCCAACTTGCTCCTCAGCTGAGTTGCTAAGGCAAAATCCGACAGACTGAGATCTGCTAGCAGTTTCATTCTGGAAGCAGCATGCTGAGGGATGCGTGGGAGAGCAGTGGTCAAAAGAAGAAATAACCAAAGGTGTGGGTGGTGAAGGTGCTTATCCTGTTATTTGGTGGATGAAAAGCTTTCTGGAGCACTCCTGAATTACTGTCTCTCATTTATTAGTCACTGTAACAAATGAAGTGATGTGGTTCCTAGTTATTAAAAAATAACACATCCAAAACAAGGATGTGTTAACAGAATTCAGAAGCTAAACTAGTATCCTACATTCTAATTTGTCTTTCACTGAATAGACTTCAAATATGTAATCTGGGGGGGAGAGGGTAGAAGGGAGGCTTTACTACGTGCAGCAAGGAGAACACGGAGGATCTTTCCTAAGCAGTGTCTCCAAATATGAAATATTTTTAGAGTTCATGCTACATAGATTACAAAATTTTTTAAAGTATACAATTATTCGTAACCGTGGTAATAAAAAGGATTGTCTCCTTTCCTTCTCAATTTCTAATCTTTTAATGGAGTAGTTTAAAAAACCTCCACCACTATTAATCTATAGTTTAGTTTTTCATTTTCAAATTATACATTTAGGGACTTCCCTGGCAGTCCAGTGGTTAGACTCCACGCTTCCACTGCAGGGGGCACAGGTTCGATCCCTGGTCAGGGAACTAAGATCCCACATGCCGCACAGCAGAGGCAAAAACAGTACTAAATTTACTCATTTTTTACATTTGCAAGAACTCCCATGTACTTTTTGAAGCTCAGCTTATATCAAATTTTGACCCATAAGCCTAAAACATTATTTAATAACCAGTAACTAGCGTAGTGTAAAAAGACTCCACATCGAAAGCTGAAATACAATTAGAAATCAGAATTCCTTCATCACAGTGGTTCTCCTCAGGGGCTGATGCTGCCCCACAGGGACACCTGGCAGGGACACATCTGCCAGCCCGGGGGGCCCGGGGGGTGGGTGGAGGTGCCACTGACTTGGAGGGTAGAGACCAGGGATGCTGCCCCGATCCTGCAGTGGACAGGACAGTCACCCGAGCAAAGAATGATCAGGCCCCAATGCCAACAGAACCCCTAACGTGCACAGCTGAAGAAGGGAGAGTCAAACCATGCACACGGCAAGCTGCGCCGTTCAGCAGAGCACAACCTGGAGAAAGGCCGACTCCCAGCCGCTGCCAGACACGGCAAGGATCTCTAGCCACATCTGTTTTGTGACCCTGTAATTAGTTAGCCCTTTTGGGTTGTGCTTATTTTCACAATGACAAGTAATGTTTTTTAGAAAATAAATATGGTATCTACTTCTACGTTTAGATTGTTCCTGAGTCACCGTGATGTTTTAACAGTTAAAAGAATTAAACAGTTCTACTTGCAGTGGTGTAACAAGTTTTAATTCAAAATAGACACTCTGAAAACAATAGGTAAAAAAAAAATAAACTTGAACAAGCTCTTTGAATTTACAACAGAGCACACCAACAATCACACACCAGTTTCACGACTGCCTCAAAAACGCACATTACAGCAATGACATGCAGCTATATTTTAAAAATCCATACGGTAACATTATCTTATTTCCCAGAGACTGTCTTATCTTCTGAGTATGTTGCACAGGTGCCTCTGCTGTGTATCACCAGCACTACGACTTAAGGTCTAAACTGGATGGTCTCCATTACTGCTTCTGGTGCTTTAAGTTATTTTATATTGTGTGAAAAAACCGAGGCTTAGCTGTCCAAAGGAGAGTAATACACTTGAGCTCCTTAGCAATACCCCATCCCATTAACCTGGACAACTAGGCTATGGGAAAGCCCATTTCCCCCAAATGAATACATTTACCTCTAGGAAACGGTCAGAGATTTAATACACCAACCGGGAGACTAGCTCCGGTCTACTCATTTCACCTTGTCCCCTGAAAACCTGTGTTTATATTTCAGTTAGTAGCCACACCCAGGGGTCAACATTTTATTCCTGAGTAACAACGGTCCTTCCCTTTCACTGGTTTATGAACAGTTAGGTTAGGAGGAGAGCTTGTGTGTGTGTTTTCAGTGTTTGTTCTAAAGGCACTAAAGATTTATTGTCATATCTTTGAATGGAGAAAAGACTTATCAGCGTATCAAAAAGAGGGGAAAAGTCTACACTGAGAAGTATTTTTGTACCTACAGAATTACTTTATTTGTAAAATAACTTGACTTATGAGCTTTAATACCAGACTTCAGGTTCAGTATATTTTTAACAAATGAAAACATTTGGTTTTCTGAGTTACAATCAAAAACAGCTGTTAGGACAAACCTGAAAAAACGTAAATCGAAAGTATAATCTAATAAGCAAATACCTTACAAGAAGAAATCAGCATAAGTTAATGCAGTGCATCCTTAAGGAACCAGACATGTCACAGGGGCTTCTACTCACTTCTCTAAACATTTACTGTATCATCTGCTGCTACTTGTGAAGCTGAGGGAGAGCAGTTTTAATTCGCAGTTAATCAAGTATTCTGAAACAAGCTGAAATTTCCTTAAATGAAAAACAAACATATATAGATTTCAGTTTTTATCATACGATACTGACACTACTGGGAAAACAAGGCATGCATGCAATATCAAAAGATTTAATTTACATGACAGAGGAAAAAATGAAAAACAACTGTTACAAAATCAAGCTGCAGGAAACAATAAATTTGAAAGAACTATTCAGTTCTTTATATAAAAGTCTTTCTGAGCACCTGAAATAAATCTAAAGAGCAGCATAAAGACCACTGAAATTGATTAGTTCAACATACAGTGAAGAAAATAACATTTTTAAAAATCTCAATTGAAAAAGACTACTAAGTATCTAGTACTTTAGATTTCCTAATTTTTTTTTTACAAGTTTTGTGGTTCATAGTCAAAGTTCAATCTGTGTTTAACATTTTTAAGTTCAGACATATCAAAGCCTAAAAGTACAGAAGGCTTGTGATTTTTTATTGCTTTCATGCAAATATACCTTCTTTTTCCAAAAAATGAAGCCACGTCAATTTTCCACACCCATAAGAGTGAGGATAACAGTTCTATTTCCTTTTTACTGGGATATGGTCTCTTGTGGAAATAATCTCTAAGAAACTGCTTTTTTTCTTCGTAAGAACGGTCTTCATATCTTTTAGGATTTAACGCTAAAACCTGGAGAGCGTCGTCGTGAACAAGGGGCGCCTCCGTCCTGCTTTCGCTCCTCTGTCTTTTAGAAGGCACGGCGCTCGTCGCCTTCTCCGGGGATGGCTCTCTGTCAGCGCTCGTGGGGACAGGCCGCTCCTCGCCCTCCCTCTGCTCCTCAGCCCCAAACTGGCCGTCAGGCATCTTTCTCTTTACAGAAAAACTGGAGTCGTGTATCACCTCACCATTGACTAAAAGCAGTTCACTGTTCTCAATAAAATTAGGCTGGACCTGCAGGCCTGAGCTGCTGTCCTTTGGAGCACTCCGACAGCGCAGCAGGTGTATGGCAATGGCTGCCAGAGTCATGTTGCCCGTGTAAACCCCACAGCAGTGGATGCACTTGAAAGCCGGGGATTTCAAAATCGTGTGCACCGTTGGCATGATGTGGTGCCGCTCCTTCAGATGCAGCTCGTACGCCTCAGCCGTCACGAAGGTGCCGAAGCAAAAAGGGCAGGTCAGCGCCGGGTTGCCAGGCCTCCCGGGCGCACCCTCGGTCTGCGGCCTCACTTTGATGTACACGGGCACCAGTGACTTGGAGTGTATCCCAGCCAGCACGGCCAAGTAGACCTCCCGCTCACCCAGCTCCTCCCTGGGCAAGATGGTGATGAAGTCGAGGTGGGGAAACAGCAGGCTGCCATTGGCATCGACATCCAGCTGAAATCCTTTGTCGCTATAGTCCACGGGCAGTCTCCTCTTCCCTAGGTGCATAGCCCTACTATGCTCTGAGAGGCCTTTAATATCGTGGAAAGTGCACGGGCAGAACAAGCACCCCAGGCCGTGCACCAGCAAGTGGCGGATAAGCTCCTCCTCTGAGACTAAGCACTTACAGGACAAACACCGAACTGTTTTCTCTCTCATCCACTTTAGAAACGGTGCACATGCCGCCAGCTTTTCCGGCTCCAGTGTTTCAGCGGATTTGGATTCGCTGTGCTTATGTGCCACTTCCATGTGGACCTGGTAGACATTGGAAGGGAAGAGCTCGTTGCAAACTGGACAGGTTTTCCACTGCTTTGCCTGTTTGAGCACCTGATTTGCCTCTGCCACAGACGAAGAAGGCTGAACGAACATATTCTGAGTGGCATTTACCACCACTGGTGGGGAGGGCAGGCTGGCCATGGAGCTGGCCATCTGTGCAGCCGTGCCCGACTGCAGGAGCTGGATGGGCATCTGTGGGGGGGCAACAGTGGCGACACTTCCAGGGGGCACAGGCAAAGTGACAGATACTGGGGCAAGTGTGTATGTGGGAATCCCATTCACTTGTTTCCCTGTGGGTATCAGCTGTCTGAGAATAGAGCCTGATGTTAGGAAAGTGGTGTTTGGCGAAGCCCCGGGTCTGATGGGCTGATGAGCAGGCAGGATGTTGGTACTCACAGACTGATTAAGCTGCAGGACCCCCGGCCTCACTGGCTGGCCCACAGGAAGGACCCCTGACACGACAGGCTGACTGAGCTGAAGAACACCAGAGTTAATACCCTGGTTCACAGGGAGAACACCTGACGAGACCGTCTGGTTGGGAGGAAGAAGCCCAGGTGGGACTACCTGGCCTGCAGGGAGAACCCTCAGTGGGACCGTCTGGCCAGGAGGGAGGACCCGCGGCGGGACTGTCAGCCCAGTGGGGAGCACCCCCGATGGCGCTGTTTGGCCAATGGGGAGAACCCCTGACTGAACCACCTGGCCAGCAGGGAGAACCCCAGAAGTTGCTGTCTGTCCTGAAGGGATAACCCCAGCAGGGGTCATCTGTCCCGCAGGAAGGACCCCTGACGGGACTGTCCGACTCACAGAAATCACCCCTGGCGAGACGGCCTGAAGAACTCCAGGGGTGACAGAGGGATTGACAGGAAGGACACCGGACGCAACAGGTCTATTTACCGAGAGAACTCCAGGCCCAACTGGTCTGCTTATGGGCCCAACAGGCTGGCTGAGCGGCAAAACCCCCGGGCGGATGGTCTGCTTTATGGGGAGGACGCCGGTTCCGACCGACTTATTTACAGGTCCCACTGGCTGACTCAAGGGCAACGCAGGAGGGTTTGCTGCCTGATTAAGTGGAACTCCATGAGAGAGAAAGACAGGCTGAGGTGTTGAGGGCGGCAGAGTGAGGTTGCTCTGGCCCACTGGCAGAGGACTGGAGACCAGAGTCACATGAGACTGGGCAACGGCAGGCGGGGAGTGGGTGAGGCTTCCAGAAGCGCCCGAGGCCCCAGTCACCGGGGGGGGCGCACCCTGAACTGGCTGTACCACAGTTTGGCTCTGACTGTTCTGTGGCAAGGCCAGGTGGAAGCAAGGAGATGTGGCTGGGATGCCCGGAGCACTGCTGTTGGGTGGTACAGCCACACGTGCAGCTGGTTTTGGAGCAATATGCATTTGCTTCAAAAGTCCAGTCTTCTTAATATGTTCTGAGATCACAGACCTAAGCTTATTCTCCAAATCCCTGTGTGTATCCGACGTCAAGATGTGGTACATTAAAGCATCCTGGCTGCTGGCGTTGGCGCTGCACTTTTTACAGTAATACCTGTCGGATGGGGGCGTCTTCTCTGTAGAACGGGGGTCGTCAGCTCTTGGTTGCTCACCCATCTCCTCAGTTCTCAGGCCAAAGTAGGAATTAATTAAGTAGTGAAAATGGGCTACCAGCACATGCTTCTTCATGCTGTAGTACAGAGTGTTTGAAAAGTTACATTTTAAACATGTAAAACTTATCACATCACTCCTAGATGATTTAGTTTCACCTAAAATATTCACAGTGTAGTTCTGGACTTTCCGAGCAGGTGCATGAAACATTCTGAAGTGCCTTCCCACAACTCTGGGTTGAGAGGAAAACACACAGTTTGGACAAGGGATCACCAGCTCTTGGTCAATTTCATCTTCATGGTAACGATGTAAATGATTTTTGAATGAAGTAAGCACTTTTGTGGAGTATTTACAGAGGCTACAACAGTATGGTTTTGTTCGATATCTCTGTTAAAAGAAAAGAAAGTCAAGCATAGTTTAATAAAACTATCAGATGCTACACCTTCTACAGTTGACAAGTATATGATTCTTTTTCTTCTAACTGGCTAGATCTAGTGCTGTGTTGTAAGGGAGAAGTACCCACAGATAACGTGTAAATAACACTAGAGACCCTAATTCAAATTTTCACATGTCACAAAACAGTATTCTTTTCAATTTCTTTCCTTCTCAAACATTTAAAAATGTAACAACTATTCTCAGCATGTAGGCCATACAAACACAGTTTGGCCCCAAAATCACAGTTAGCTGAACCCTGTTTCCAAGCCAGCCATTAAACCACAAATCTCATTACTTAGTCCTATACTTTGAATTGATGCAGTCCTAACTGCATTAATTAAAATAAACTCAATTTTCTGCACGAAAAAGTTATTGTCTCCCCTTCTCATCCCACTTCTCTTAGGTCCAATGCTGTTTTTACTCCAAATTCTAAAACTTCTGGAATTTATCTAATATAACCAAACTTGCAAATTGTTAACCCCATCATCACTGTCTTCCATTTCCCAGATTCCTGGAGAAGGCAGGAGACACACAGACAGCGCATGGCACAAGCAAGTAGCCAATAAACCATGCGACAAGCACTGAAGAAAGAGGGACTGTGCCTAACTCACTGTGAATAATCCCGAGGTAAGTTCAGGCCACAGACTGTAACTCTGACAGTACGGTATTTCTTTGTAAGGCAAATACGGGAAATTCAACAAGCTTGGGGCACAAGAACAGACATTTGTACAGCAGCTGGCCAACTGAGGAGCACAGTCTGTTCTAGCATCCAGGAAACCTTGCTGGTCTGACAACCTGGAGCAGTATGACAGCCTCCGGACCCCAGAGCTGGTGCCCCAGGAAACACGGGCCCTAGTTTCACAAAGGAGGGAGGTTAAGGTGCGGACAGGTTAAACACTGGGGCAGAGGCCTTCCCATTCTGCAACCCTTTTTCCAGCTACTGCAGTGGCCACAGGCCACCCCGCTCCTTCCCAGATCTGTGCTCTCGTGACCGCTCTCTCTCATACACACATACACATACTCCCCTCCAGTGGGTTTTGTCACCTTCTCTCCTAGTCATGCAGTTTTCCTCTTGGGTCACTGGTCAGAGAAATCACCCAAACTCATTCAACAACATGTTACTACTGCCTTCCCAGCAATTAGAAATCCCGGGTTCTGGCACTTCAAGGAGGATCTATAATAAACCTAGGGCAACAGCCAACCACAGATCACAAAGTAAAAAAACATTTTTCACTAACTCTGACACACTCTTCCCCCCATATTTTAATATCTCTGAAATCTGAAAACACCTTACAACTGACAGTTCAATGCTGCAACACAGCTTAAGTGTGAAGTATTACTTTAGTTTCATTAGTGGTTCATTTTAAAATGGTGCATCTTATACTCCACAAAATGCTGTACTGAAAACCAGATACTTAATGAAAATTACACCCAATTAAAGAGTCAATAGCACTTACTAACAACTTGTTACTATCTGTTAGTATTGAACAGATCTTTGGGTTAAGAAAAGATTTCTTAAATATGACACCGTAAGTATGATCCATAATAGAAAACAATGATAAACAGGACTTCATCAAAGTAAGAAATCTGCTCTTTGAAAGACACTGTTTAAAAGATAAAAAGACAAACCACAGGCTAGGAGACAATATTTGCAAACCACATATCTAATAAAGGACTTGTGTCCAGAATCATTTTTGTGGACATGTTAAAGTCTCAGTAAGAAAACATATAACCCAATTTTTAGAAAACTGGCAAAACATTTTAAGCATCAAATACTTTAAAGTAAAGAGGGTATCCAGATGCCAAACACACGAAAAGATGCTCAAAATCATTAGTCACTAGGGAAATGCAAACTAACACCAGAGCAGATACCACTACAAACCTATTAAAATGGAAAATAAATAGTAAGTCCATAAGCACAAAATCCCTGACAAAATGTTCAGAGAAAAACTTGTATGTGAAAGTTCTAGGACAGTGACCAATCAGAAACAATTTGAGCGTGAGACCTTGGTTCACTGTAACAGAGTTAGAAAAAATAACCAAGGAGAGAAGCAGAAAAGAAGGGGAGTCAGGTGTTCTGGGTGCTGGTGGAAATCCTGTCCCTGTGATAGTCCCTGTCTCTCTGTCAGCCTAAGGCCTCGTCCTCAGGTCCCACAACAGCTGGGCTCCATCACCTGATATAACCTGAGCGTCTCAGTCCCAAACCCAAAAGTCCAACACATCTCACTTCTGTGCAGCATGAGCCACATAATCCAGCAGGGTCACACTTTTCTGCTATGGTGCCCGAAACTGTCTCTGTTCACATATCCTATTACCCAGAGACAAATTAAAGCAAGAAGCTACCTACGGCACAGAGAGGGGTAAGGTACTAAAACGAGCAGACAACACAGCCTCCACCATGCCAGGCAACAGTGGTTTATTGGTTTTTCTTCTCAATATGGTATCTACTTAACAAATTCAATCTCCACTCTTTCATATTGTTATTTAACTTTTTATGCTAGGCCCTATTCACCCGAACAAAAACATAAACTCCCTGAGGAAAAGAACCCTAACTTTCACCTCTCTGTATCAAGCACTCAAAGTTTTACCTAGTTTGTAACAGGAATTCAAAATATGTTTATTGATGAAAAGCATAAATTATAAATTATATTGCATGTTATGTTACAGAATCTTTTAAGAATTCGGATGAGAAAAATCAGGGAGGCCCAAGAAAATATTCACAAAGCCAAGGTCTTCAAAACAAGGCATATTTGAATAGCTATGAGCTGTTCTGAGCAGAATAACCAAATCAAAGCAGTTTCAAGGAACCCTGTATCTGTGGGTAGAGAGGGGAGTTTCGGGTTAAGGAGGATAAGAGACACAAAACAGGGCAGAAAGCAGGACTCAGGAGGACAAGGTGACAAGGGAAATTTTTTTAAGTAAAATTCTGACAGAGAAATGACTCACTGGCTACAGGAATTTGTTGTTAAAGCCAGAATTCCCAAGGTCAACACGGTCTGGCCAAATGGGGTGGGGGAGCGGTGAGGGGAGGCAGTGACATCATATCTGGGACGCATGATCTGGCCAAATGGGGGTGGGGAGCGGTGAGGGGAGGCAGTGACGTCATATCTGGGACGTGCTGGTTTGACGCTGATGAAGGTGCTATAGTCCAGTGGCTGGGGGGCAGGAAGGGTGTTCCAGAAGAAAACACTTTAAGAAGGAGAATTCAGCGGTATGTCACATATTTTAGCTCGAATCTGCCTAAGTGTGAGGCTTCAAATTATTATAAACTGTGTTCCTCGATTCAAACTCCATATTCTTATTTTAATTTTTGAAACCAGGATGCACCTTCATTACATATAAAGTCATGACACTTCTTTTTACTGAGAACAGTTATATAAATCAGAAGCCCTTCTTACATCAGAGACGTATAATAATCAAGGACAAATAATAGTTTCACTACATCACTTTACCAACTTGATAGGCGGAAAACTCTCAAAGCATCAATAATCCTATACCACAAAACGTTTAACTTTGTTTTTCTTTCTACTTCCCTGAATATTTACACTACACCTCCTCCTCCTCCCATTCATTCATCTGCAACCCCAAAACATATGATGTTCCTCAGAACTAAATTGACACTTACCCCCAAGTTCTTAGGAAACATGAAAATCAAAAATGAAAATACATACCACTTTCTTTCCAGAAGGTTCCCAGAGAGAAATATCTCCCCATGATGTGTTATAAAAGTACTTCTCTCCTGGATCAAAGCCTTTAAGGTCCTTTTAAAAAGGGAGAAAAAGAGAGATTATTACATAATTTCAGAAGATAAAGAAATATTTAATTAGAACCTGATGGGATTACTTGGCACCTAAGAAATCTACTTGGGAAGAGTGAAATGAAAATGCAGCCCAGGGCAAGTTGTGACAGAGTTCCCATCAAGTTGGAGACCTGGGGAAAATGTTGAAATAATCCAAGTTAATATTACAGTTTTTGTACCTCAGCAGCGGCCTTTTAATTTATACCAAGTACTTACTGAGTTTACACTTGAATAATAAATGAATATGTCTTCCGAGTTTTTACAGTGTCTTAAATTCAATGCACATTTTTTTCTTCCTTTCCCATCCTTTCTTGATTGTAGTTCATTAAACCATCCTATTACAGAGCTGATTTCCTTCCTGGCCGTACTTGTTAGGGTACCGGATTTTTTTCCATGTATTTAGTCTTCCGTAAATTCAAAAATATATATAAATATATATATATATTTTTTAAAGTTACAGTTTTATAAGAAATAAACAGATGAGATTTCCACAAGTAAGTTTTGAAAGACAGAAACTGCATGAGCAGACACTGTCTTCCATCAGCGCGAGCACCACGGAGAAGAGTGTCAGGGTGGGGAGTGACGTAGGGGCTCAAGTGTGTGGCTAACACCACCACAGGGACGGCAAGACGGAAAGGGACGTGACTCTGAGACACTAAAGCCAGATGCAGCAGGGTTCAGACTGAATTCCGCTTCAAAGAGACAGAGTGTGAAAAATATCTGGGGGCAACTGGAGAAATCTGAATATGGACTGGGTATTAGATAGGATGAACATTTAATGACACAGAAAGATGAAGGTAACTGAAAAAGCATGCAATAAAAAAGAGTGACCGCTATGAGCTCACTGTGGTAAATACTACACGCATTTATATGTTTACACACAAAGAGAAAGCTAAATCTCTGAACGGTAGGTACGTGGCATTTAATATTTCTATTTTCTAAAGAAATGATAACCTGTACTTTCTAACTTTCACAGTATATATTACTGGGTTTTTTTTAATAATTAAAGACTATTTTAATATAAAATAAAGTATTAGTTAAGCCAGAGAATGACAATTAATATCACATCTGCTTTGGACTATACCTAGGCTAATACATTGCTACCAGGTCAATTCAGAACTAGAGAAAAGTGCAAATTATTACAAGGATTTAAATTGGATATGGGGCTTCCCTGGTGGCGCAGTGGTTGAGAGTCCGCCTGCCAATGCAGGGGACACGGGTTCGTGCCCCAGTCCGGGAAGATCCCACATGCCGTGGAGCGGCTGGGCCCGTGAGCCATGGCCGCTGAGCCTGCGCATCCGGAGCCTGTGCTCCTCAACGGGAAAGGCCACAACGGTGAGAAGCCCGCATACCGCAAAAAAAAATAAAATAAAAAAAAACTGGATAGAACACTGCTTTTATTGTGAGGTTTGTAACATATATAGAGGTAAAATATATGACAACAATAGCACAAAGGCTGGAAGGAGAAATGAAAGCATGCTGCTGTATACTATATGTGAAGCAGTATTATATGAGGAAGGTACCCACAAAGTATAGCTAATAAGCCAGAAATGGAGATAATATGTAATCATAAAAATATTCATCCAAACGAAAGCAGAAAAAGAATAAAAAGAACAAAGAACAGATAAGATAGGTAAAAACAAACAGTGAGATGGGAGATTTAAACCCAATCATGTCAACAATCACATTAAATAACAGGGGCTGGTAAACTGTTTCTGTAAAGAGTCAGATGATAAATATTTAAGGCTTTGACAGCCATGCAGTCTCTGTTTGATACAACTACTCAATCCCACCATTGTGCACAAAAGCAGCCATAGACAATATGTAAACACTAATAAGCATGGCTGTATTCCAAGAAAGTTTATTTACAAAATGGGCAGCAAGCCAGATTTGGCCCATGGGCCATAGTTTGCCTACCTCTGGTCTAAACACTCAAATAAGAGGTAGAGAATGTCATATTGGGTTAAAAACCACGATCCAATTATATGCTGTCTACGAAAGTCTCACTTCAAATACAAAAACAGCAAATTTATCAATGCCTGCAACTTTCTTTGAAATGCATCAAAAAATAAGATAAAATGATGAGTGTAGATACATATTCATGTTAATTTTGTAGACTTTACGTGGTAGGTACATGGGTTTTCACAGTACAAGCCTTTCAGTATCTCTGTAGGCTTAAATTTTTCATAAGAAAATACTGGAAAAGGAAGAGGGAAGCAGTAATGTTCTATGACAGGCGATGAGAAGGGTTTAAAGGAAAGAGTGCTTTCCATTGTCAGATGCAGGAAAAAAAGAGCTAGTAAGAAAAAAACCACAATCATTAGGAAATAAATGGATTAAGAATATTTCAATATATTTTTGTACATAAGATGTAGAAACATAGGTTAACACATTTTTAAAAATCTGTTTGTACATATACAGGTCTCAGAAGATTGACATGGGGTGGGTTCAGTGCACTCTTTTTGTTTAAGCTTCCCTAATTTAGATGCAGCAACCCCAAATTTGTAAACATTGGTTGAAATGTTCTCATCTAATCTGTAACTTGATGCAAAGAAGTGCACTAGTTGCCTCAGAAATGGCAGCTCTGAGCAGAACAGCACAGAAAGGAACGTGGTGCAGTGCACTGAGAAGCAAGAGCTAGAGTAGTCAAGCTTTTGCACCAAAGGCAAGACTGGGAGGAAAAAAAGGCTTACAAGGTAATAACCCACAAGGTGACAAAAAGGCGAAAATGATCATGGATCCAAACTTCTACTAGACAGTCAACATTAATTCCTTCTATCTCTAACTCCCTCAATAAATCTGATAGATACTTTGACACTCTAACCTAGGGACCTTCTTTTTTTAATCCCCTTTTTCCCTACCGCTTCTTCAAAGCTTTCTGGCCTCCATGTGACAGTATTTGTATCTCTGATAGCTGTTAATTGAGAAAACAGAGGATGACAAAAGCTGATAGGAAGAGTAATACTTTTAAATAAATTTGGATAATATTAATCACCTCAGTATCTATGAACATTTGATATATAACAGTAATTTAATGGGAGAGATTACTTTCAATTCTCAGACAATGCTTCATTTGAATTTGCAGCCACCAGAGAAATTGTAGTACTCCCTAATAACTTCATGATTCCTCAAGGGTCCACATCATACATTAGAAATCTCTCCTCTAAGCAACACACACATCATACACAGAAAGAACATCCAATGTCTCTTCCACTTTCCCACTGATTACATGTGTTTTTTTGTTTTTTTAAATCAAGCAACCCAGTACTAGTTTCCTCTACGCTTTAATGAGATTCAAGGGATGGGCCTGCCTAACGAGGCTGACCAAGCAATGAAAAGGATGGTCAGGACCGATCCCTGATGTGGGTCCAGCACACTCAAGACATGCCACATACTCTCCTAGCGCGAGTTCTGAAAAAAAACTTCTTTTAGGGTTTTACATGGGGAAACCTGAGTAAAATAATGAAGGTAATCGAAAACACACTAAGGGCAAGTGCAGAAGAAACTAACACACCATTGTAAAGCAATTATACTCCAATAAAGATGTTAAAAAAAAAAAAAAGAACAGAGTTGGAGAGCTCACACTTCCCAATTTCAAAACTTATCACAAAACTAGGGTAATCAAAAGTGTAATACTAACATAAGGATAGACATAAAGATTAATGGACTAGAATTGAGAGTTCAGAAATAAATCCATGCACCTATGGCCAAATCATTTTCTACAAGGCCGCCAAGTCCATTCAATGTGGGAAAAATTAGTCAAATAAATGGCACTGGGACAACTGGATTTCCACATGCAAAAGAATAAAGTTAGACCCCTATATCACACCATATACAAAATTAATTCAAAATGGATCAAAACCTAAACAAAAAGAACTACAACCATAAAACTCTTAGAAAAAAACAAAGGAGAAAATCTTCTTGGCTTGAATTTGGCAATGGATTCTTAGATACTACATAGAAAGCACTGCAAACACAAAAATAAATTGGACCGGGCTTCCCTGGTGGCGCAGTGGCTGAGAGTCCGCCTGCCGATGCAGGGGACACAGGTTCGTGCCCCGGTCAGGGAAGATCCCACATGCCGCGGAGCGGCTGGGCCCATGAGCCATGGTCCGGGGCCTGTGCTCCGCAACGGGAGAGGCCACAACAGTGAGAGGCCCAGGTACCGCAAAAAAAAATAAATAAAATAAATAAATAAATAAACAAATAAATTGGGCCTCATCAAAATTTAAAACTTTTGTGCATCAAGATATTATCAAGAAAGTAAAAATGGGAGGAAATATCTACAAAACATATCTAATAACGGTTTAATATCCAGAATACATAAAAAACTACACTCAACAACAAAAAGACAAACAACCCAATTTAAAAATGGGCAAAAAAGTACAATAGGCACATGAAAAGATGCTCAACATCATTAGTGGCCACAATGGCGAGGGAGGGAGAGAAAGAGGGAGAGACTGAAAGAGAGAACAAATGTTAGCAAGGCTGTGGGTAAACTGGACCCCTCATGCATGGCTGGTGGCAACTGAAAAAGGTGCAGCCACTGTGGAAACAGTTACGTGGTTCCTCAAAAAGCTAAACAATTATTACATGACCCAGCATTTCTCTGAGGTATATAACCTAAAACTGAAACAGGGACTCAAACAGATACCTGTGAGGCAAAGTTCACCACAGCATTATTCACAACTGCCAAAAGATGGAATCAACCTGTGTGTATCAACAGATGAACTGATAAAATGTGGTATATGTCTACATAATGGAATATTACTTAGCCATAAAAAGGAGTTAAGATTTTGACACATGCCACATTGAAAACATTAAGCTAGTGAAATAAACCAGTCACAAAAGGACCAATACTGCATGATTCCACTCACATGAAATATTTTTAATAGGCAAATCTATAGAGACATAAAGTAGATTAGAGGTTATCAGAGGCTGGGGTGGGACATGGGGAGTTACTACTTCAAGGTTACTGAGTTTGTTTGAGATGATGAAAATCTAGTTGCAAAACAGTGTTAATATCATTAATGCTACTGAACTGTACACTTAAAAATAGCTAAAATGCAGAATTCCTTGGTGGTCCAGTGGTTAAGACTCGGTGCTTTCACTGCCAGGGCCCAGGTTCAATCCCTGGTCAGGGAACTAACATCCCACAAGCCGTGCAGCATGGCCCAAAAAAAAAGGCTAAAATGGCAAATTTTATGTTATATATATCTTACCATAATAAAAAAATTCTATAAATACACTTGGAGGATTTAAGAGAAAAAAGAGGTTAAAATATTTCATTACTTATTTTATACTGATTACATACTGAAATAATATTTTCAACATGAGGTTAAATAACTAAATTTTTTTTTAACTAAATTAAAAAAATAAAGAACTGGGAAAGTTTTCAAAACGACCGATGCAGTTGCACAGAGCCCTGTGCTCAGACAGGCCAGTGCTGGGGTGTAATCCCTGTTGTCAGCATTTTGAAAGTGTTAATAATTTCATCTTTGAATTTATTTTATAAAGTGAAGTCTGATAGGACCGTGGAGCATGTGTCAGGGGCCTGAAGCGTCAGCTCACGCGTGGTCCTACCTCCACTGTCCTGGGACAGATTCTGTCCCTGCCCTCAGTCTCCACAACCCTCCAAACTCCCCTCACCCTGCAACCACTCCTAGACTCTTGTCCACCACCTGGGGCAATAACCAAGTTGTCAAGAGGTCCCTATTCCCCAGTCGCCCTGGTGGGAGCCAGGCAGACCCGGGGAGAGGAGGAGGAAGGTGGTAACCAGCCCAACCCTGGACTGGCAGCACCAAGGTGTTTGGTAGATAACTTGGGGCCTTGAGCCCACCCTGGATCCAGGCAACAGAAGCATCCTGGCACAGAAGTTGCAATCTCTTGGGAGTCACCCATCTACTGTGGGTTGGGACAGTGCGCCTATGGGGCCTGTCCATGGCCCTGCATTTTCGTTTTGCACAGTGTCCTCCAAATTATGTAGGTAGCCTTTAATTTAACTGATCAAATGTTAACTTTTTTTTGAGTATCTTGATCTAATTTATTTTATTTTATTTTATTTTATTTTATTTTGCGGTACGCAGGCCTCTCACTGCTGTGGCCTCTCCCGTTGCGGAGCACAGGCTCCAGACGTGCAGGCTCAGCGGCCACGGCTTACGGGCCCAGCCGCTCTGCGGCATGTGGGATCCTTCCAGACCGGGGCACGAACCCACGTCCCCTGCATCAGCAGGCGGACTCTCAACCACTGCGCCACCAGGGAAGCCCTATTTTAATTTTTATTTTATTTATTTTTGGCTGCATTGGGTCTTCATTGCTGTGCGTGGGCTTTCTCTAGTTGCAGTGAGCAGGGGCTACTCTTCGTTGTGGTGGGCAGGCTTCTCATTGCGGTGGCTTCTCTTGTTGTGGAGCATGGGATCTAGGCATGCGGGCTTGTGGCATGAGGGCTCAGTTAGTTGTGGTTCACGGGCTCTAGAGCGCAGGCTCAGGAGTTGTGGCACAGAAGTTAAGTTGCTCTGCAGCATGTGGGATCTTCCTGGACCAGGGCTCGAACCCATGTCCCCTGCTTTGGCAGGCGGATTCTTAACCACTGGGCCACCAGGGAAGCCCCAAATGTTAACTTTTTAAAAAACTCCTCAAGATACTCTAAGGAGTAGCAGGGTTTAGATCTATTTTTAGAAAAGGAGATAAGGTTCTTGGAAGAGCCTATTTCCCCTAAGATTCACTTTTCTCAGCCAGGCTTTTGACAAGAACTGTACAGCCTACGATTTGAGGGCCTAACTCTTAGGATAAGTGGAGTCATATATACCTTGGAAATCAGAGAAGGCAGAGTGATTTCTCACTATGAAATCTGAAATGCTGGCTAAGGAAACGGAAAGGACCACATGGACAGGTGTCCCCAGGGCTGACTCTCTGTAAGCACCCACAGACTTCAGATAAATTCCCTCTTGCTTAACTTAACTTGGTCAGTACTGGTTTTCGTTGCTTGAGACCAAGAGACTCTAAATAATACAATGGATTAAGAATAAATGCATTTGACGTGGAAAGAAGTTCTTCATAGGAGATTCAGAGAAAAGTAAGAACAAAGCTACTAGTATAGTATTTTATAGTTAGATCATGTCCTGTTTCTAAAAATCTGGAAAGATATAACAGTGTTTACCATGGAGATTCTGGGGTAATGGTTTACAATTGAGTCATTTTTTCCTCTAAGTTTGTGTATATTTTCTAATTTTTCTATAATGAACTTCTACATTGCTTGAATTTTCAAAAATTTTGCAAAATATAGGACCAACTACAAATTAATAAAACAAAAATTTTCCCCCAAAAGAAATAGTAAAATTTAACCTAATAGTTAATTAACAATTCTGGTATGCCATTCAAATCTCTTACTTTTCTCTTGTGAAGTATGTATGTTTCTGTGTCACTATAGTCTTGGAAAGAAAAAGTAAACAGTCCTGAACAAATTCAGATGAGTAAACAATTCTTAGGCTGACTGAGGAAGCAAGTTAGTGAGGAATGTCCAGTTTTACGCCATGTCAAAAACAAAGGACTCCAGGATGAAAAATTTTAGTTGTTTCTGGCATTTTACCTAAAAATAAAACTAATTCTGTAAAAATTCCATTTAAAAAGTAAATTCACATTAAAGGAGACTAAAGAGAGATGACAACCAAAGGCAATACCTGACCCTAAATTGGGTCCACCACTGACAGGGGGAAAAAATGCTATAAATGATTAGACAAAAATGTCATATCCATGTTAAATTTACCTAAGTTCATAACCATCCTGTGGCAATATAAGAGACTAATCTTATTCTTAGAAAACACACACTTTAAGTATTTAGGTAATAAGGGTCATGAGATAAGCAACCTACTTAAGTGGCTCAGGGAAAAATACTACACACACACAGCACAGGCAAGAGTGTGCAAATATTAAAGCAAATGGGAGAAAATGTTAACAACTGGTAAGTCTGGGTAAAGGGTAATGAGTGTTCCCTGTACTATTTTTATTCTTGTAACTATTCTGTAAGTTTGAATTATTATTTCCAAATAGAACAGTTTTTTAAAAAACTGAATTCACTTAGCCTAGTGTGATGGAGATTAATCAACTGGGTTGTGATTCTAAATTCCATGTTCCTGAAATATTCTTTCTAATTCCACTGGAGAATCCTACCCTATCTTTAAAAACATGGGGACTTCCCTGGCGGTCCAGTGGTTAAGACTCTGTGCTTCTATCGCAGGGGGCACAGGTTCTATCCCTGGCTGGGGAACTAATATCCCTCATGCCATGCGGCACGGCCAAAAATAAATAAATAAATACACAAATAAAAACAAACAAAAAACAGTTCAAATCTCATCTCCTCCATAAAGGCTGTTCTAGCCTCCTCAGCTAGAAGTGATCTGTCTGTTTCTCACTATGACTGTTTCAAGTTTGTCTCAGCTCCTGCTAGACTGTCAACCCCTTTCAAGGGTAAGTATCCTGACTAATTCTCTACATTCCTTGGAACGAGGACACCGAGGCCCAAAGAGTCACAGATGTGCCCAAGGCCACACCGCTAGCTGCTAGCCAGGACTAAAGTGAAAGCCACGCCTTCATCCCCCAAATATTCCAAAGAGAGTTTCAGTCTGTTACTGAAGGCACTGCTATACCTTCAGGGCACATTTTTTGAGCATCTACTGCGTGCCAGGCACCATTCCAAAAATTTTCTCATACATTATCATTTGAAATTTCCTCAGTCTATATATATTGTGCTCTTAGCTTGTTATTTTTATATTCTCTGCAAATATTACTTAAACTCACATACTTATCTATTATTAATGGACTATGTGTCCACTATCTACCTTCTCAAACCTGTCTCCAAAAGATTATCCTGCTTTCTTCCTCATGCATAAAATATGACTTACAGACAGAGCTGCAGGAACAATGACCGTGCTCTCACTTTAAGACTGTTCTTGAACAACAGTGTCTAAGAGCTTCCAATTCAGTATCTCCTCCAACCTTTTATTTCCAAATAAACTTTCAGGCACAGTCTGTTATTGAAAGTACTTCTCTACTTGGGTTTTACTTTCATTCATTCACTCGAAAAATATTTGTTAAAAAAAATATATATGTTAAGCATGTACAGGTAATAGAGTGGATAACAAAACAATGTGGTCCATGCCTTCTTACATTCAAGTGAGGGATACAGATAAACAAATAACATCAGGTATTGCAGGAGCTCTGAAGAAAGAACAGGTAAGATAACAAAGTGAAAAGGGCAGCATTTTAGGGGGAAGGTCTCTCTGGGGTGGTAATGTTTGAAGATAACTATTTGAGGTCTACCTTTGAGAAATTTTACTTTAGAGCAAAAATCAATTCTGACCATTAATGAGAATCCTGGTTACGAATTGGTCTTTCAGCATCAGAACACCTGAACACCTTTTTAGAAATAAAAGTCAATCTGATTCAAAGTCTGAGATTTGAAAATTAAGAAACTGAACCCTTCCCAGGCCAATAACACCTTGAATCGAATTCTTCACAAGTCTGAAAAATTCAAAGCAGACACGGTCCCTATTTCAATAGCTATGAATTAAACATGCATAGAATTATAAGTGGCTATAAAGCTACAAAGCAAGCTTTATTTAACAATTTTTATTTCTTTATGCCAGCCATATATTCTCCAGTTATAAGAAAAGATAAAATTATATGAGACCATAATTTATCAATAAAGTGTGTGACTGTGACCTTAATTTTTAAACTTTTGTAAGACTGAATGTATTAAATTCACAAATCAGAAAAAGAAAACAAACAACCCTATCATACAAGAATGCATCCCCATTTGACGATCACTCTAACAAAATTGAGTTAGTTTTCTTCTGATAAAATAATTTATGTAATTCAAGACACTCCCCTCAAAGATCAAAAACAAAAATATGTTGCAACTAATGACTATAAACAGTCCCTCCTAAAAGTAACGTTAAAAACTGGAAGAGCCTAAAGTAGCCCACTTTAAGTCAAAGACATGAATAAAAACGAATGCTATTCCCACGCCTCATTTCAAGAGTCGGCAATTTCCATCTTGAGGCATCTTACCCATTCTCCAAAACCTCCCAGTTCAAATCTCACCACCCCCAGTATCTCCAATATTACTGTCTTCTCTTAATCTGTTACTTATGTCTTCTTACCTTCAGCAACTCCTTGCAGCTGTCAAGCCCAATATCCATAAGAATGCTTTTCACCTTTTTCCGTACCTTCCTGATGTTGTCAAGATTCTCCACGGGAATTTGAAACATTTTTGAAATTTTCCTTAAAAGGGAAGAAAACAAAACTGTAATAAGTACATATACACATACACACATAAAATTTTTTAAAACAGGGCTGGTAAAGCAGAGTAATTTTTACTCTGGGACAATCAGATTTCCACATACAAAAGAATGAAGTTGGACTCTTCCCTTATACCACATACAAAAATTAACTCAAAATGGATCATACATGCACATGGTGAAATTTTAAAACTCTCGGAAGAAAACACAGGCATAAATCTTCGTGACCTTGGATTTGGCAATGGATTCTTAGATATGACACCAAAAAGCACTAGCAACAAGAGAAAAAATAGATAAGTTGGACTTCATCAAAATTAAAGACCTACCTGCTTTGAAGGAAACCATCAAAAAAGCAAAGAGAATCCACAAAATGGGAGAAAATATTTGTAAATCTTATTTCTGATAAGAAACTTATATCCAGAATACATAACAATAATTAAAAGGCAAATAAAAAACCCAACTTAAAAATAGGCTAAGGGGACTTCCCTGGTGGCGCAGTGGTTAACAATCTGCCTGCCAATGCAGGGGACATGGGTTCAATCCCTGGTCTGGGAAGATCCCATAAGCCGTGGAGCAACTAAGCCCGTGGGCCACAACTACTGAGCCCATGAGCCACAACTAAAGAGAAGCCCTGGTGCCTCAACGAAAGCTCCCACATGCCTCAACAAAGATCCTGTGTGAGGGAACATTATGCTATGTGAAAGGAGCCAGACACCAAGGACCACATATTATATGATTCAATGTATATGAAGTATCCAGAACAGACAAATCTATAGAGACAGAATGGAGAATACTGGTTGCTTAAGGCTGAGGTGGACTGGAAGGTGATGGCTAAGGGGAACAGGGTTTCCTTTTGGAATAATGACAATATTCTAAAATCGACTGTGGTGATGTATGTACAACTCTGTGAACCTACTAAAAGCCACTTAGTAAGTACACTTTAAATAGGTGAACTGGGGACTTCCCTGGTGGTCCAGTGGTTAAGACTCCACGCTCCCAATGCCAGGAGCCTGGGTTCGACCCCTGGTCAGGGAACTAGATCCTGCACGCCGCAACTAAAGATCCCGTGTGCCTCAGTGAAGATCCCACGTGCCGCGACTAAGACCCGGCAGAGCCAAATAAATAAATAAATAAATAAATAAATAATTTTTTAAAAAAAAGGTGAAGTGTATGGTATGTAAATTACATCTCCATAAAGCTGTTTTTAAAATACCTGAAAAAGCATAAAATTAAAATAAATCCTGTGGTACTTGACCATGGTAAGAGGTATAGCTGTGACCTCATTATTTTTAACACATACACAGATTAAAAATAAATACATTTGTTAATGTGTCTGTGTATATTGTATAGCTCTGTCCACTGCGAGAGCCTGGAAGCAGTTACACACCCCAGTAGCAGTGAGCACTCCTTGGGCCCAAATCTTACTTTTCTTTTCTTTTTTAATTTTATTTATTTATTTACTTATTTTTGGCTGCGTGGGGTCTTTGTTGCTGCGCCCAGGCTTTCTCTAGTTGCGGACAGAAGAGGCTAGTCTTCATTGCAGTATGGGGGCTTCTCATTGCGGCAACTTCTCTTGTTGCAGGGCATGGGCTCAGTAGTTGTGGCACACGGGCTCAGTTGTTGTGGCTCACAGGCTCTAGAGCGCAGGCTCAGTAGTTGTGGCTCATGGGCTTAGTTGCTCCACAGCATGTGGGATCTTCCCAGACCAGGGCTCGAACCCGTGTCCCCTGCATTGGCAGGCAGATTCTTAACCACTGTGCCACCTGGGAAGTCCCTCAAATCTTACTTTCTAAATACCGCTTTCCATTAAAAGGAAACAGGGCTCCTTGGAAAAAACGGCTGATTCTAGGGCTGGAGCACATAAAAGACAAGATGAGCCTAGAATGTCTTATGCCAGAAAATAACGAAGTTGCTCAAAGAATGGTGAGACATGTCAAAAGGACTCAAAAGAAGTCAAGCGCTTGAAGAAGTTCCCACAAGCCAAATGTGGGACAATGTGGGTACCAAATAAGTAATGACAATAACAGATTAATCTGTGGCACTGAATTTTCCAAAGATAGCGTAACAGGATCTCCCATCCCACATGCTTTCCTTAAAATATGTCCTTGACACTCCTCCCAAAAAGTAGGGGCATCTATGCTCCCACCCTTAGAACCTGGGCAGAACTTTCTGGCAACCTCAACCAATAAAGTGTGGCAGAAGTAATGCCATGTGAATTCCAAAGGTAGACCATAAAAATGCCACATGCTTTTGCCTGGCCTCTGGGTACCATTACTCTTGGAATCTAGACTCCTTACTGTAAGAAGTTCAACTAGCCCACATGGAGAGGCTCCACATCAACTAGCAGACACAAGAGTGAAGATGCTCTAGAGCCTGCAGCTGTCCAGTCACCCTGAGCCTTTGAGTCTTTCCAGATGAGGCCCCAGACATTGTGGAATATAAACAAGCCAGCTTCCCTGCTCCCACCTGAACTCCTGACCCAAAGAATTACTGAGTTTTTTTAATAAAATGTTTCATTCTACAAAGTTTTGGGGTGGTTTGGTATTCAGAAATAGTAACCAAAATATAACCCACTAGAATGTAAACTTAAGTCCATGGTAACATAAACAATTTAATAAATTGAAAGTTTAGTGAGGAATGGGATATTTCACATGGTTTCCAAGCATCTCCCCACAAAATACTTGTTAATAACCAAAGGGGAAAGTGTAATTCACAGAAGTCTGGCAGACATTCAGTTAAGAGACACTGTACAAAATATCTAACCTGCAATCTTCAAAAGTGTCCAGATGATACAAGGGCGCACTATTCATAATAGCCAAAATGTGGAAACAACCCAAGTGTCCACCAAATGTTGACTGGATGAACAAAATACGGCATACCCATACCACAAAATAGTATCTGGCAATAAAAGTAACTAGGTACTGATGCACGCTACAACATGAATGAATCTCGAAAACATGACGCTAAGTGAAAGAAGCCAGACGCAAAAGTCCTCATACTGTCTGATTCCATTTACATGAAATGTTCAGAAAAGACAAATCTACAGAGATAGAAGGTAGATTAGCAGTCAGCTGCGGGTGGGAACGGGTAGTAACTGCACATGGATAGGTTTTTGGGGAGAGTGCTGGAAATGTTCTAATATTAGATTGCGCTGTTGGTTGCACAACTCTATAAATTTACTAAAAATCAACTAATTATACACTTAGAAAAAGATCATGGAAGGAAAAACTAAGAACTGTTCCAGATTGAGAGAGACTAAAGATAACTAAATTCAATGCGCAATTCCAACTAGATTCTTTACTATAAATGATGTTATTAGAACAACTGGCAAAACTTCAATGGAGTCTGAGGATTAGATGGTAATAAATTGATCTCCTGATTTTGATGGTTGTGTTCTGGATATATATGAGAATGTTCTTATTGTAGGAAACAGACAATATTGGGGGTAATGTGGCATCATTTTTGTCAACTTAGTTTCAAATGATTCAGGGGAAGAAGTTCTTTGTACTGTACTTGCAACTTTCTATAAATCCGAAACTATTTCAAAAAAAGTTTTAATGTGCAAGCTATAAAACAAAATCAGTTAAACTCGAGTTAAAGAAATGCCAGGTAAAAAAATGAATGCCAATTTTTTATTATCAAAACAGTAACTTAAAGATTGATAATATCCACTGGTAGTGAGGATAAGTAGAAAAACTGTACTTTCTGCATGTTTACAGGACAACTGGCAGTACCTCCCAAGATCTTAAATAATTTCTGTAAGCCCGCAATTCCGCTTCTATACCCTCTTATAACCCCTCCTCCCTCAAGGATAAGCTTGGTGCCCCTCCGAGGAATTCCCAGAGTGGCCAGTTTATACTTATTTCATTGCACTCACCTCACTACGTTGTAATTATCTACTTCTACACCTATTTTCCCTATTGGACTGAACTTCTTCAGGGCAGGAATCATGTTTTCTTTGCACATCTGGGCCTATCACTGAGGTTCAAAATGGAAAGGCTATGGAGGGTTGGTGACTTAGAGTCCAAGACATTCCAAGTGAATAGATCAGCATCAGAAAATGACTGAGGTAAGGTAGTAAAAGTCTGAATATACTGGGCAAAAGGTAAGTAAAACCAAAAAGGTGGACTGGAATAAAACGAGAGATGAGCGGGGCAGGGAGGGTTAACAGTGGGAGGAACTTTTCGTGGGTAATAAAGAAACATGAAGTGTCTGAGAAGCTGATTTGGAACAGACACGCTTTTCAGACAAGTTATCTATGTGAAAAGTATATCTCAGGCTCAGTAGAAAGTGAGCTTGAAGGATCATTTAGCATTTTAGAACTGGGAGATATAAAAATCATAGGAAGTAAAGTTAAAAATAATAAAATTAGGGCTTCCCTGGTGGCGCAGTGGTTGAGAGTCCGCCTACTGATGCAGGGGACACGGGTTCGTGCCCCGGTGCGGGAGGATCCCACATGCCGCGGAGCGGCTGGGCCCGTGAGCCATGGCCGCTGAGCTTGCGTGTCCGGAGCCTGTGCTCCGCAACGGGAGAGGCCACAGCAGTGAGAGACCCGCGTACATGCAAAAAAAAAAAAAAAAAACTAATAATAAAATTATTAACAATAAAATTCACTGAATTGGGTTCTAGCCTTCAAAAGCATAATTTAACAGAGGAGCTGTCAAGAACCTCGTGGTGGCATTCCTAAATATTAAGCACAAGGTCACTTTCAAGCCCAGACTGGCTTCCTTGGCCAGAGCATGCCTCAACAAAAATCCTTCTTTATGCTTTCCACTCACTTTATCAGACTTGCCGTTATTTCCTCCTTAAAGTCCCACTATCCTATCCTTTGGGGTTCTTCTTTCCCCAAAGCTGGTAAATAGAATTGTCCAAGGTTAAGACCACCATCCACATATATCCAAAACAAAAAAGCTGAATTTTTTGCTTGCAAAGAAATCTGGCCTTACAAAGCAAGTGCTGATCTTATCACAGTTTTGAGAAGCAAGGAGTACAGGGATTGGTACACTCTCAGAAGCAGTTTAGGGATTGGCCAATTTTCACAGGATGGTTCCCAAGGCTGCTACCGACAGGCCGACCCTCAGGAGGAAGGCACTGAAAAGAGGCTTCCAGTGACTGGGCAAGTTTTAACGGGCTCGGCAGTTACTTGTTCAAGGCTTGGGAGGAGGGCCAAGGAAGTGTGTCTTCTTCAATTTGGAGAATCGGAGCTTTTTATTCTCAACTGCAAGTGCCCCATTCCCTCATCATCGCTATTGTGGTTCCCCGCCCCCTCCCAAAACAAGTACACAGATCCATTCTTAATTAAAAAAAAAAGTTTCCCCTTTTCAGCAGTTTGCTGTTTTAGGGAAACCAAGTAAAGATAATAAAAAATAAAACGTAGGTAAATCATAGACGTTTCATAACCTTAAAACAATTCTTTCAAAATCCTTGGTCTACTGTTGCCAATCACTTTGGGGAACAGAAGGTGCCTTTTACCATTATTTCTCCATTCTAAGAGATGCAAGATTTCATAAAGAGGACCTAGTGGATTAATTAACTAGGAAAGAAGTTGTTCAGTGCTTCCATAGCTATAGATCCTTTACTGATGCTGTTCTCTATATACTCTTAGTACTCGGTTAAATCTGTATCTTCACCATTAGAAAACAGCAGGCTAATGCAGCTGCACTAATCTATCCACCTCTGTTCATAGTAAATTACCTTTAATTTCACAGTGTGTGGTAGACACGGGATTACCAAAAATTGTGCTGATGTGCACAAGAACATATTACTTCCCAAAGAGGCACTTAAAGGGTTTCTTTTGTTGCTTTTTAGTATCATGATTATTTAAGAATATTCCATTATTGAAAAAATACACTGCAAAAAAGAAAATCATTCAGGTAATATAATACTTTTTAAAGCCACAGAACTTTCTTTTCAGTTCAGTTCAGTTCTTTTCAGTTCAGTTTCTTTTCAGTTCTAAAAAGATTTCACTTCAGAAGCAACCCCACACAATCATCTCACGAGCAAAAGATTCTGGAGCTGCACTGCCTGAGCTCAAATCAGCTCCACAGCTGACTAGCTGTGTGATCTTCGACAAGTCACTTAATCCTGGGGCCTCAGTTCCTTCTGCACAACCTACTCTGAGAAGCACTTTTGAGAAAGAACAGTTTAATACAAGAAAAGCACTTAGAACTGTGAGTTGCCATTATCTAACTCCAAAAAATCTACATGAAATGTCCCAACTATTGGAATACAGGTTTGTTGTTTTTAAGTAACTTTGAAAACACATAATATTCAGGGATTTCCCTGGTGGCGCAGTGGATAAGAATCCGCCTGCCAATGCAGGGGACACGGGTTCGAGCCCTGGTCCGGGAAGATCCCACACGCCGCGGAGCAACTAAGCCTGTGCGCCACAACTACTGAAGCCCGGGAGACACAACTACTGAAGCCCGCACGCCTAGAGCCCGTGACCCACAACAAGAGAAGCCACTGCAAGAAGAAGCCCACGCACCGCAAGGAAGAGAAGCCCCGGCTCGCCGCAACTAGAGAAAGCCCGCGCGCAGCAACGAAGACCCAACGCAGCCATAAATTAATTAATTAATTTAAAAAAAAACACACACAGTATTTGTACAATGCATGAAAGCAAGAGTCAAAGGTCTGGGTTCAAACACAGGAAGACCCCTTCTCAGACTTGTGGCCTTCAGCAAGTCATCATCTTTCAGTCAGTCTCCCCACGTGTTAAACACTGCCCTAACAGGTGTGTGACATCCAGAGTGGCGGCCACGGCAGAAAGCTGGGGCGTGACCCCTCAAAGGGACTTCAACCACAAATTCACCAAAAGCACATCGCAAACCTGGGTTCAAGTTAAAAAGGTGTCCCAGATCTCTGCAGCTAAAAATCTTTTAACAACTCCACCTTCACCTCCCGTCACCGACCTTCAATTCCTAACCCTGAATCCAGCTCTCACGTCCTCGCCACTGCTCAGACGGACGGGTGAGCACCTCCGCCCCACCCTCCAGGCCAGCACCCGTTCCCTTCCTGCACACAGGTCTGTCACTTCCACGCCTAAAGACCACTGGCTCAACACAGCTGCATCTCCAACCGGAATATCAAAGTTCGTTCAGCGCTAAATAAGTCACGCACGCATTACTTCACTTCCAAAGATGAACACGCACTTCCCAGAAGCCGCACTTTTCACGCGGTCCTCTCCCCACAACCTTGACTCCCCGCCCCACCTATCCGGCGAGACCTGGGTACCCGCCGCTGTCTGCCGGCACTTGCCCATCTGCATTGTAAATCACCACACAGAAGAGTCCTTCAGGTCTCAAGAGGCTGCCATCACCCATTCCATTCAATCAGAACGAGTTTTAAGAGCATTCAGGTAAGCCTCCCATTCAAATTCAAAGAAAATACTTTAAATATTTAACTACTTATCATTTTGCAACTGTGTACAGGGTGAACTGGTGGCTACAGGTTTGGACGTTCCAAAGCCAAGTGAGAGGAGAAATTCTGCACCCAGACTGTACGTCCACGCAGGAAGCGACGACATATGAAAAGTTAAAACGTTCATGTCAACAACTGCATGTGGTCAATATTCACACCAAACGCTCAGGGGTGAAGGGCCTGGGCTTTGCTACCGGCTGTTCTCTCCTCCTGAGACAGCCGCCACAGCGCAGGCCGGGTGAGCTCGCATCCGCTCGGCCCGCGTCCGCACTCGCCCCGGGCGGCTCCCCGGATCCCCGTCCCGCCGCCCTCCGCACGCCCGGCCCTCCCCTGCCGCCGCCCAGTCCCCTTGTCCCCCTCACCCCGGTCCCGGCCCCCCGCCCCGCCCCCCGAACCCCCATCCCCGCCCCCTCCCCACCCCCGGCCCCCACGTGACGCGGAGGAACGACGGGCGCCCTTCTGGCGGCTACCCCGCGCCGGGAGAACGTCGCGGGATTCATGAGGCGGCCCCGGGCCGCGGGGTGTGGGCGGGATGGGGCGGGGCCGCCGCCGGGACTTCGCGGGCCGGGCCGGGCCGGGCCAGGGGCGTCGGCGCGGGCCGGGGTTACCTACCGCTGGGCGACCGCAGCGCCGCCGCGTCCCCCGCCGCTCTCGCCGCGCCCGCTGGGGCCCCGCGCCCGCCCGCCTCAGCCCCGCGCGGCGGGACCCCGGCTCGGCGCGCGCCCACCCCGCGCGACCCCGTCCCCTCCTCCCAGCTCGGCCAGAAAGAGAAAATGGCGCTCGATTGGCCTCCGGAAGTGACGCGCGCCCTCATTTGCATGCCGGAGCAGCCAGCCAATGGGGGAAGAGTGTGCATGGGACCCCTGGGCACTGCCCCACAGGCCCCTAGGGGCCCCTGTCTTAAGCTGGACTGGAGACTCAGCAGTGGGAATGGGGGTCTGTATTGAAGCTCCCTCCCCTGACCCCCCCCTCCTGCCACAGTGGACTGGCCTGCCAGCCTCTCACCAGCATCTGTGCAAACTCTCGTGAGAGTTTGAGAGGGTGATGATGTCATTTGAGGGGGTGGGGCGAGTGTGTCGTGCCACGTGACCAATCACGTGGGTTCACCAAAGCTTTGATTTCATTTGCATGGGGTGGGGTGGAGCTAGTGGCAGCAGCAGGAATGGGTGGCCCCGCCCACATCTCAGAGCCAATGGGAAACCAGATGTGAGGAGAAGCCTGCCCTGCCATTGGAGGATAGAACTTGGACTATCAGAACTTTGACAAGTATGCCCTTGATTGACACATCTTGGTGAACTGACTGGATAGGGTCTCCTGACTTTGTAATTATTTTCTGAGAAAATTAATGTCACACCTTTTCTTGAGAGTTCTGATTTTTAAGTTAGAGCTACTACATGTTGTGTAGGAGAAAAGTTAATTGCATACATTTGTTAAATCTCTTAAACGGCCTAGAAGTTCACTGATGCCCAACTCTTTAAAAAATTGTGAGGCAATAATTATTTTTCAAAATGAATGAAATCATGGAGTAGGAGGCTTTCAAAATGCCTTTGGGTCTTCCTTCGTGGAGTCAAGCGCCCAAGGGGGAAGAAAAGGGCCACATCGCCCTCAGAGAACTTGCAGTTTAACGAGAGGCCTGGTGTGTCTGCACACAGCTACTTTAATTTATCGCTCCTCAATAACTATTCCAGACCTTTCTCACTTCATTGAAGCTGCCGGAATAATCCTCAGCTTCCTTTTCAGCAGAAGACCAAGTCTCCTCCTTCTTCCAGAACACCAAGACCATCAGACCTGGTCTCCCTGGAACCCGCTCCTGGCCCCACGCACACGCCTGTTTCCTGAGCACCCGTCCTGATCAGAGGCTGCGTCTGCTCACACCCATGGCCAGCACCTTCACCCCTGGCCTGTTTGCCCTGCCCAGCACCTCATTGTCCAGCCCTCCCTCTCCCGTAATTCCAGCTTCTCTCTTTCTACTGGTAACTTCTGTTCAGTTTAGCCCAGTGACTAAAAACATGACAGGCACTAAATAAATGTCTGAGTTAATTTAAAAATTGTGTTGAGGGCTTCCCCGGTGGCGCAGTGGTTAAGAATCGGCCTGCCAATGCAGGGGACACGGGTTTGAGCCCTGGTCCGTGAAGATCCCACATGCCGCGGGATCCCACATCCCACATGCAACTGAGCCCGTGCGCCACAACTACCCAGCCTGTGCTCTAGAGCCCGCGAGCCACAACTGCTGAAGCCCACGCACCTAGAGCCCGTGCTCCGCAACAAGAGAAGCCACAGCAATGAGAAGCCCACTCACTGCAAAGAAGAGTAGCCCCCGCTCGCCACAACTAGAGAAAAGCCCGTGTGCAGCAACGAAGACCCAACGCAGCCAAAAATAAATACATACATACATAAAATTTATTTTTAAAAATTGTGTTGAATGCTGGGCTGATGTTACTTAGCCACAATTTGCTTTTTTCCTACAGGAATACAGGCCATAATTGAAGGAGAATTTGCTCTTTATAGTTATTTATGAATCATGATTTAATTTGATAATAAATCACAGCAGTAAATGGGTATGACGTCCCTAGATATCCTTCTTCAAGTAATTATGGGTGTGATGAAAAGTTAAAGCCTTCCAGTCACCCTTGATCTAGACCACGGCGCTCCAGTATGGAGGAATTGTGTCACATTTCTCCCGATGCCTCAGCTGCTTCCACTCCTCACCCTGTGCTCTCTTGTCCCCACCCTCTGCACTCTGTAGATATCCCTTGGCTACCAGTGACCTCCCGACTGTTACACCCATGAACAGATTTTAGCCTCATCTTTTATTTGTAACCTCCTCCCTGTCCTGAAACACTTCCTTCCCAAACATGACCTTTAATCTTCTCCACCCTCTTTGATCAGTCCTTACACCTTTACCAGCTTCCCTTTCTCAGCCCATCCTTGAATGTTTGTCCCAGAATTCTTCCCACTTTTGTTCATATTCATCACCACGTCCTATGTGCCAGGCACTGTTCCAGGTATTGGAAACCCCATCCCTTTCAGTTATCACTCTCCATACTCTCCCTTGTTAGTCTCAACTGCAGATTCAAACTTCATTATTTCGATTCCAGTAATGAAGTGTATCCACCTCTTCCCTAAGTTTCAGCTTTGTTTTCTGGCTGCCAACTTGGCAGCTCCACTTGGGTGCCCCAGGTGTTCAAGGCTGAGCCCATCATCCCTCAACAGCCCCTCTAACCGTAAGCAGCGTGCTTACCACCCTTCATCTTTCCCATCTCCAGTTTTCTAATTTTACATCCTAATGCTCCTCAAATCTGTTCCCCCACCTACAGCCCTCTTGCCATGTGTGCATCTCCTGACAGGAACACCTGCACAGTCAGGCACCGACCTGACCTCCAGCTTTGGTGTCTCAGGGATGCTCTGCAGTCAGCTAGGTAGAGACGCAGCAAAAAGCGAATCTGACCCTGCCGTTTCCATTCGTACCTTCAGCCATTCCACCTCCCCCCCCCACCAAGGAGCAAGCCCAGCTGGCCAGCTTGGAACACAAGCTCCCCAGAGCTGACCAGTCCAGCCCATCTCCCGCTGCTGCAAACACTATACAGGGTTTGTTCATGGAATTCCTTCCTTCCCTACTACCTGACCTGATCTCTATCCCATTGCCATTCGAGGCTGAGTTCTGGTGGCTTCTCTTCCAGGAAGATCTCCCTGACCAACACCACCGCACAAATACACATGGCGAAATGTGGTGGGTTCTTCTTGACACGCCCAGAGAAGTCTGTGTGTATCCATCACTTCACTCACCATGCTGTTTGATCATCACCTGCTGACGTGTCTGTCTCTCCCAGCGAGTGCTGTACCAAGAGGAGCCATGTCTTCTGATCATCACTGTATCCCTGATGCCTAGGTTACTTTAATAAAATTTATATTCATAAATATTTTAATAAATATCACAAGGTTTTAATAAATGTTGAATTTTCTCCCAACATCTTATGCAAAACTTTGAACATACTGAAAAGTTGAAATAAATGCACAGTGAACACCATCACCTAGATCCTTTTTTTAACAATTATTTTTAAGAGTATCCAGTATTCTTTTCTGTTTTTAATTAATTTATTTATTTTTTGCCTGTGTTGGGTCTTCGTTGCTGCACGTGGGCTTTCTCTAATTGCGGCGAGCGGGGGCTACTCTTTGTTGCAGCGCGCGGGCTTCTCATCGCGGTGGCTTCTCTTGTTGCGGAGCACGGGCTCTAGGTGCGCAGGCTTCAGTAGTTGTGGCACACAGGCTCATTAGTTGTCGCTCAATGGGCTTCAGAGCTTGGGCTCAGAGCTTGAGCTGTGTCACACGGGCTTAGTTGCTCTGTGGCATGTGGGATCTTCCCGGACCAGGGCTCGAACCCGTGTCCCCTGCATTGGCAGGCGGATTCTTATCCACTGCGCCATCAGGGAAGCCCATCACCACCTGGATCTTATAATGAACAACTTTACTCTATTTGCTTTATCACCCAGCTATCTAACTATTCATCTCTTTCAATTCTTTTTTTTATTGAGGTATAGTTGATTTACAATGCTGTGCCAATCTCTGCTGTACAGCAAAATGACTCAGTTCTACACATACAGACGTTCTTTCTTTATATACTTTTCCATGATGGTTTATCACAGGGTATTGAATATAGTTTCCTGTGCTCTACAGGAGGACCTTGTTGTTTATCCAACCTGTATACAACAGTTTGCATCTGCTAATCCCAAACTCCCAGTCCTTCCCTCCCTCACGTCCCTCCCCCTTGGCAACCCCGAGTCTGTTCTCTACGTCTGTGAGTCTGTTTCTGTTTCGTAGATAGGTTCATTTGTGGTATATTTCAGATTCCACATATAAGTGATATCGTATGGTATTTGTCTTTCTCTTTCTGACTTACTTCACTTAGTGTGATAATCTCTAGGTCCATCCATGTTGCTGCAAATGGCATTATTTCACCCTTTTTAATAGCTAAGTAATACTCCACTGTATATATATACCACATCTTCTTTATCCATTCATCTGTTGATGGACATTTAGGTTGTTTCCATGTTTTGGCTAATGTGAATCAACTATTCATCTCTTGTTCCATCTTTTTTTTGTTGTTTTTTGGATGCATTCAAAGGAAATTGCAGACATTGGTCTACTATGTCGCTAATGTCGCTAAACACTTGAGTACGCATGGATATGTGACAAATGACATTTAAAACTACAATCAACGGCTTTGATGTTGAAAGGACTGTCCCTCCCCATGACAGAGGAATGAGCAATATGACCCAGAGGGACTCAGTCATCAAATCATTCAAAATCAGAAGGTAGACCTGAGGACTTATATGCTGGGCACGTCGTAGCACAAACAAGTTTGTTCTGCTTCTTCTCAACCTACCTGGTGTCAGTACGAGTACAGATGCTTTGATTTCAGCTTCAGTTGAGTCTACAGATGTGCTGGGCTTTTCCTACTCTCTCATCTGGTTCCTTCTATAAAATCAGCATCAGCTTTTGCAAAACTCACTGTCCACCGTAAAAAGAGCAAAATCTGGGTGACCACAGAACGGAGAGAAGTCTTAAACTGGCCCCAGAGCCTGACACGTTGGCCCACAGAGGGAGCCCTTGGGCGTGTGCTGCCCTGAGGGCCCCACCCAGCTTCCAGACAAAGAAAGAGAAAGGAGTGTCCCTTCCTCTGGGAGGAGCTGGGCTAGCACCCTCTGCAACTGTTGCATCTGGCAACACACAGAGACAACTGTCCGCGTGCTCACCTACAATAAAATTAATTGCTACGCTTAATCCAAAACCGCTGAAATGTCTATAGAAGGGGAGATGATATTCCTTGTGAACCCGACATGGGATCTCCCCTTTCTCACCTTGGTTTTACGTTTATTTGTGTGTCTACTAGACGCCAAGGAGACGGCGATGAGCAGAAAAAAGAAGCTCAATCCCTGCTTTCACAGAGCTTAGAGAACAGTGAGGGAGATTGTCGTTAGTGAAATAAGTACACAGTGAAAGTTTAATTACCAGCTGAGTAGAAGGTAGGCTCTCCAGGTATCTATAGCCCAGAGACCTGATCCGGCTGAGCAATCCTGTTGCAGTGGCAACCTGAGGTCAGAGGGCAAGGAGGCATGAGTTGATCAAGGCAGAGAGAGGTGGTGAGGGGAAATGACTCCGGGCAGTGGGAACAGCCCTGCAAAGCCCGGTGCCTGGGGCAGGTGTGGCACAGGCTGACCAAGGAAACCAGAAGGACTGAATTACAGGTCAGGTCACAGGAAGAAAGTACACTATGAGGGGAAGCTAGGAGCCAGATCAGTAAACCGTTTGGGTCTTTTTTAAGACCAGTGAGAAGCCAGTGAAGTGTTTTCAGTGAGTGGGATGACAGCGTGCGATTTGCTTTTGGAGAGCACAGCTGGCTCTAGTGTGGAGGAGAGCAGGTGTGGGAATCAGAGGAGAGTGCCGGAGAGGTGCAGGGGGAAGACGATGGCCATTTGGAACCGGGATTTGGCGGGTAGCCCTGGAGATGGAGAGCAGATAGCTCCAAGAGGTATTTAGGAAGTGATGGGAACCAGACCTGACAGTGTGGACGGGGCTGTGAGTGAAGTGTCAAGAACGAGGGCAGTGAGGACAGATAGTGGAAACACTGGAAAGGGAATGAAGGGATCACAAGGTTGGTCTTGACATTGTTGAAGAAGGCTGTTGAGACCTCTAGATGCTAAAATCAAATAGTTAGAAATACAGGTCTGGATCTAAGAATGCAGGTCTGCGTTAGAAATATAAAGTCACCATAATACAGATAATAATCGAAGCTGTTACTGAACCAAAGTTGGGTCAGCCGGCCTACGCACAGCAAAGCCAATCCACTGCCACTGGGCTGCGGTGAAGGAAAGTGCAGCGTTTATCGCAGGCACCGTACAAGGAGCCCAGGGCAGCTAGTGCTCAAAAAACCCGAACTCCCTGAAGGGTTTCAGCAAAGCATTTTTAAAGGCCGGGTGAGGGAGGGAGTGGGGGTCGCAGGGTATGTGATCAGCTCGTGCACAATTCTCTGACTGGTTGATGATGGGGTACCAAGGTGGTGTCACAGGGGTTCACCTTAGGCTCAATCCTTAGGCTCCAGGAGGCCTGGGGGCTATATGCTCATGGGCATCAGGTAGTTAATTTCTTCCACTTGGTGGTGGTTTTAGCATCTGTAAAACAACTCAGGAAGCGTGCATCGGATACTATTATCCAGGTACTTCAGAGAGGAGCTGCAGCAGAGCATGTGGGGGAGGGGTCTGTCCCGAGAAGACCCCATAGGGTCCTGCTCAGTTACAAAGCCATGAACATGGGTGAGAGAGAGTAAAGAGTGAACCAGCACAAAGGAATGTACTAGATGGGACTTGTTCTTGAAGTCACTTCTACCCTGAGATTCTATGATTTTAATATAATAATAAAGTTAAAATACAAAACACTTTGTAGACAACTGCCTTCCTAGGTTAGTTATGACAAATAAGATAACGGAAAAGTTGAACTGTACAGTCAGTTGGTGGTACTATGTAATCAGCAAAGCATTAGATCCCATACTAATAGAAAATAATTCTAGAAATAATTTCTTCAGAGGAAACGTGTCAGATACGTTCATTCAGATTATCTAGATAAGGAATTGCAAAACTACTGTGAGGGCTGATGGGATTAGGCTTGGTGTGGTGTGTGGCCACTATAATTTAGCTTACAGTTGAATGGTGAACGCAACCAAATAATCAGTGGGAAAATGGTCTGTTATGGTGACAAGAGGAGGGGCAATTAACACAGGCCGGCATGGAGGCGAGCTGGCCAGACAAAGTGATGTCCGTGCGCGCCTGAGGGGCAGCGCGGGCGCATCCAGCTGGAGAGAGAAATGGGGGAGAAATCCAGGTAGAAGAAGCTGCCTGTCCCAAAGCCAGGAAGGAAAAGAAAGCAAGGCACGTTCCAGAAAATAAAAGGCCAGTTTGGCTACCAGTGTGAGGGAGAGAGGCTGCAAGCCAACCAAGATAGAAGAGCAGCGGCAGGGGAGCCAGTAAAGGCTCTAGAGCAGGGCGGGGGCGGGGATCTAAATAGCACAGGCTTTGGAACGGTCACTCCAGGTTCAGTTGTTAGCATCCTTCTTTTTCAGACAGTTTCACAATCTCCGTAAGTCCAGTTTGTCACGTGGAAATAAATGAAGATCCCCCAAATGAGAACAAACAGAGGCTATTTATCTGGGTCTGGCTGTAGCAGGCGTGTCAGCCGCCATCACCTGTGTTTGGTAGAGACTCAGAGGCAGGCAGATGAGTGAGAAACCTTTGGAGCGAAAAGGGAAGGCTTCAGGCAGGTGCCCTGGGGAGCTGCGGGCGGCTAATTAGAGTTGTGGAGCAGCCGGGCTAGGGAGCACATTTGGCTTTTTCTGGCTGGTCCTAAGTTGGAAGTGGAAGCAAAAAATAATAATAAGGAAGCTGGCAGTCACTGACGAAGTCCTGATCATTCCGGGCTGATCGCTGCAGAGGCTGTGAGTCAGAGACTGTCATATATGGTCTGACCCTTGTCCATTTGTGTATTTAGTCTCTCAGTCCCCTTCCCACTTGGGTCTCTGTCTCACCTGTGGGAAGCTGATCAGTTCAGGGACGGTGAGGGATCCAGGTCTTCACAGCTTGGGGATTCTCTAGCTGTCTCCATCAACAATCATATCACGAGATTTATTTTTTCTTTTAGTTGTCCCGTCATGGCAATCATCTGAGCTGATGAGGGAGCAGCTGCACAGAAGCCTGTGAGGCTGGATGGAATGTCGTGACCACAACAAAAACAAGAGCCATCAGTAGTCCCTGTAGGTTGCTTTGAACTAGGAATACCAGCTGCCCAACCTAGGGCGAGAGAAGAAAGTCCCGTAGACCATGAGGATTAACCCTAAAGAGACAAATAGCTTTTTCTTTAAGGTGACATATCATGTGTTCTGCTTGGCCTGTTTCATTGATCCAAGCACAGCAAGTATTAGCAGTGGCACATGACTGGCCAACCCGAAATCTAGAGCACTGTGGTCATCTCTCTCTGCCCTGCCAGTCTGCAGTTCCCGGGGGTGGGGAGGCGGGGGTGGTGGTGGGGTGGTGGTCATAGCTTCCCCAGAGTTAATGGTAACTCTCTTAGAGCCTTTCTCTTTGTATGGTCCCACATTTGGGAACACTGCTCTGGTTGTTGGCATCACAATGAGTCTGATTCCTCCAGCAAAAGTGCCTGAGTAATCAAGGTGGCCTCATTTCAGAGCTCATGTCTCAGTTAGAATTTCCAGCCTTAGTGACTTCTAGATTTAGGGCCTCTGTGTATAGACAAGTCTGAGAAACTCTTCCTAAAGTTCATGAGGGGTTGGTCTGAGGCAGCAGCACCTAAGGTCCTGGTCCCCCAAAACTAGTGCCCAGGAGGGGCCCATGGAGACCCAGTTAAAGAGAAGTTGCCTGGGACGCAAGGCCTTACCTCAGCTGCTTACATGCTTTGGGCTCTTTCAGGTGGCAAGTGTTTGGCCCATTGCTCTATGAAGGTTGTTAAATTCAAATTTATAATTACCTAGAATCTGATCAATAGATTGTTATAGGGCTTCCCTGGTGGCGCAGTGGTTGGGAGCCCGCCTGCCGATGCAGGGGACACGGGTTCGTGCCCCGGTCCAGGAAGATCCCACGTGCCGCGGAGCGGCTGGGCCCGTGAGCCATGGCCGTTGAGCCTGCGCGTCTGGAGCCTGTGCTCCGCAACGGGAGAGGCCACAACAGTGAGAGCCCCGCGTACCGCAAAAAAAAACTAAAAAAAAACCCCAAAAAGTTAGCTGTTTTCAGAAACCCTGAGCTCCTTGGACCAAGAGCGCTCCAATAGCCCTATGGGCATATGGTTGACTCCTCCAGGGATACATCAGTTACCCTGTGATCTGATAACAGGGAAGGCCGATGCATTTAGGGGTTTCACCTCCAACACTAGACTCTGCCTTCCTGCACACAGGTCACGGCGAAACGTTGCAAAGGACTCACCTACTACACCCAGTCCCATCGTCAGCGGCTGAGGCCGCCTCCCCGCAGCATCATCCTAAGCAGTCTCTTCATGATCTTCAGCTCAGGGGGCTCGTCTGTTGGAAGAGACACCTGAGAAAACTGCTCCTAAATTTCACTGAAAGGCCCCTTACCACCCACTGTTAACAACAAAACCCAGCAGTTAAACTCCAGAGTCCCATTTCACAGCTCGGTTCATGATTCCCAACTAGAGAAGCAGCCCAGAATTCCATCTAGCTGGAAGACTATTTCAGAAGGGACCTCAAAATCCCGGGATTCCTGAGAAGCAGCCCATTCAGACAAGACATTCAGAGTGAGCTGATGACCTCGACAGTGGAGCAATTCTGCCCAGGTCTCTAGTGAGTGAGGGGTTTGCTGGTTCCCAGGACACCGAGTTAAAATTCCAAGGCCTCGTCCAGACTGCTTCTCCGCAAACAGACAATGGGGAGTTTGTAGCCAGGATGTGCAGGGAAGGAGGCTGGTGAAGAGCTTTCTTCAGGTTCTGAATGCCTGTTGATGTTTGGCGCCAAGAGGAAGAGGACCCTCACTGAGGACTTACTTCATAAAGACATGATACAATCTTAGAAAACTTTGGCCCCCATTGTCTGCAACATCCAGTTAAGCCTAGAAGTCCTCCCCCGTGTCATCTGGTGAGGGGTCTGGGGTAAGTGCGGCTCGTCTTTAGTCTGCCAGGAGTGAGCCTTCCTCTTTAGATAGGTCATACTCTAAATAATGGACTGTTTTGGTAAAATTTGGTAACTTACCTTTCAAAACCTTAAGTCCCTTTTCTTCCAAAGCTGAGAGAGAGTGAATGGAGTCCTTTTCACAGGCTTTGTTCTCTGAGAAAAGTAGGAAATCATGTACATGTTGTGCCAGCACTAAATCCTGAGAGAACTTTAGATCCTTTAGGTCTTGATTCAGGATCCGGGGGGCAGCCTGAAAGGGGCAGAGGTTCACCACAGTGGCCAAGTGGCTTCCAGAGGAATTGGACGTAGGATGGTATCTGGGCTCTGCTGGGAACTGAGAAATCACCATTTTGCTGATGGCCCTGAGGCCTTGAACAAAGCAGTAGCCTCACTCATTTGGTTCCTTTGCTTGCAGGACGGAGCGTTGCGAAGGCTAGCGCAGGATATGAGAAGCCTGTGGACGTAAGGCCTTCCACAGAGGTTTGATCTCTTCCTTTGCTTCTTGCTTCAAGGAATATGGGGGAAGCTTAGGAATGGTTTGGTAGGATCTAGCTGAACTATTACAGGTCTGGTCCAATTATGTTTATCCTTGTCAGGTACTGCACCAAGACCTTTATCTGGGGTCTGCATAAATATCATGGGGGAGGCAAAGGTATATCCAGGGCAGACACAACTTGATTATGAATACAGGAGTCTTTTGGGACTCAAGAAATAGTCCCTGTGGTGTGCATTTCATCTTACAATTCCATTAGCAGAATAAGTCGCTCCCTATGGCATTTGCTGGAGTGGTACCACAGAGCAGGAAGGAATGCTTCTCAGCCAGTGGCTCAGACATTACAATTAAGGGCTGAGAGATCTGGAAAATCTGGGGGTCATCAGAAATACCTCCCACCTGTTGTGATGTGTTGACTAAAAGGTAGCAGAGTTTAATGTAGGAAGGGTAGCACCCGTATGGACCGGGAACTGATGAAGTTGACCATAACCTCAGTGATCTTAACTGAGTTAATTCACCTTGAGTGTTTCAGGGCACTGCTCCCTCCTTGGAGCACCCTCAGGGATCTGAGTCGGGGCTTGGTCTTGGTCTTGGTCTTTCTTTTGCAAGAAGGGATGATCTTTGTTCGAGTGTCCCTCTGTGTACAGTATCTACACACGTTCCATCAGGAGATGGTTGGTTGGGGGATGGGCCAGCTGGCTCTTTGATCTGCAGGGTCCCAGGTTTATTCTGGGTCCTGCCTCATTTTTGTTCTAAAGCCAGGTGCTGTCGTTCAGGTGAAGGGCTATTTCCCGTTCTGATTTCTGTTCTTGAATTAGGCCTCCAATCTCGGGTCTAACTGCATAGACCAGATGGGACAAAAGAGCTGCTGTTTCATCAGCACCTCCTTTAACTCCAGAATGTCCTCAAAATCTCCTATAGTTTCACCTTTCTTTGTTTGCATGATGAATTTCGTCCAGTAAATTTTTACAGCAAATGTTTCCTGTATGGCTTTTAGGAAACTCTGACCTACTTATCTGGCCTTCTTTGCTCCCTCAGGTTTATTCTGTAGATCCCTCTCCAAGTCAGTCCAGTCAGCTTTTGCCATCCAGGATTTAGAACCTGAGGTTCTGTTGATATGGGTCAGGCAACCCTGGCTCATATGAGTCCAAAAGAATTTATTTTTAAAATATTTACTTATTTATTTATTTAGCTGCGACATGCGGGATCCAGTGCCCTGACCGGGGATGAACCCGGGCCCCCCGCACTGGGAGAAGGACTGCGGGGCCACCGGGGGGCCCCTGAATCTGAAAGAACTTAAATCCTATGAAGAGTTGCTGGTTTTATCTGGGTTCAGGGAAATCCTTAATTATAGTTTTTAATTTGGCTCGAGTCCATGGTTTACAGTCTACAGCTGCCTACATATTTGGCTTATGAAAGGTACCTGCCAATTTGGGGTTTTAGGAGAGTTTTGGGGAAAGGCAGGGGGCCTGGACGGGGGAAGAGGCAGGGAGAGTGGATGCAGGTGCGGAAGGGAAGTGATAGGAGTGGGGGAGGGAGAGCTGGGTGCAGGAGGCCCCTCGGGACGGGGCTTCCTACTTCAGAGAGGAGTTGGTGGGAGCTGAAGTTTGTCAAGTTGTTCATTAGCTTTGGCCAAATACACTTCCAGCGAAAGAATTTGGATTCAGAATTTAATTGGGAGGCCTCCACTAATCAAACAGTGCTGAGATCTCTCAGCGCCATTTGAGCCTGAGAGATCCGGCTCCCTTTCTCTTCTACACACCTCTCAAATGGACCTCTTTTCAAGCCAGATGTTCCCCAGAGGGGTCACTGAAGGCCCAGGTTGTCCTTGGTGAAGTGATGTCATTGAGAATGACAGGTGCAATAACTGGGGCTACAATGAGAGAACATATAAGAAGCGGGGGCTGTCCTGGAAGCGGGGTGGGGCGGGGGATGTAGGCGTGGATGAGCCACAAGAGCTGCTGCCAGTCGGAAGGAATGTGATGCTCTTGAACATGGTGCCTTTAGCTCCCCCCTGACCGTTGGCCCCAGCAGGTGGGAACCAGAGAGAGCCGCTGTCTCTGCACCAAAGCCAGGCTCTCAGGACACAGGCTTGAGATGAAAGAACAAGCTCATCCTATGTCACTGCCGACCCCAAGCAGAGTTTGCCCGAGAGGACGCTGGTCCACAGGAATCACTGACCGCTGGTCTGGGAGGCCAGCTCCAGCCACAGGCTCATGGGACCTATGCCAGGTTCTACTCTGTGATTATAATTATGACCAAACTACTTTTAGTCAGCACAGCGCAAAACAGCAACGCCAAGATGGCAAAAAAGGACAGAAAGGAATGGTCTGATTCCAGCAAGGATGCCGCACAGATGGGAACCAATAACAAGACCTGGGCACCAAGCGCAGTAAACGCTTAGGAACTCACATCAAAGAGAGTGGGACCTCCCGCAAGGGTTTCTGTGGGGACCACAGCCGGTCAGAGGCAGGGGTCGGCGGTGACAGGCAGGACAGACTGGAAATGAGAGCAAGCAGAGGCTGGGTATCAGAGCTGCTGTGGCCAGGGGTCAGCCGCCCCCGTCACAGGCTGGTGGGGCGTGGGAGAGCCTTGGAGTGGGTCAAAGGGAAGCCTCTGTGTGTTGCAAGGAGGCTCCGGGACCAGGGCGCTGCAGGTGGCTCCTTGAAGCAGGGCGCCCCGTGTCTCAGGCTTCGCCTTCTCTGAGCTGGAAGCAGGGTGAGAGACCAGGCGGCTGCATCATGGCCACGTCCCACCTCCTCTCTCAGGCCCTGGAGCCGGGGCTGAAGCTCGGGGTCTTTGCGCTCACCTGACCTGTGCGCAGACAAAGGGGCGTAAGTCAGGGGAACCTGGCCTCCCCTGAGGCGTCTGTGCTTCAACCCCAGAAAGTCCTTAAGACGCAGGGAGTGAAGTTGTGACGGTGGACTGGTGGCCCTCAGGACCTGCTCACCTGAGAAAGGGTCCCTTCCTCCTGACCCCTAGGGCCGTGCAGGCCCCTTTGCGGCCGCGCACTAACAGCCCGGGGACAGGCAGCCTCACCCTGGGTGTCCAGTCCCCCGCCTTGGACGCCCCTCTGGGCAGTGACCGCGGCGGGACCCCACTGCCACCGCCACATTTATGAGTTGGCGATCAGATTTATCTCAGGATTTTGTGTGAAGGTGGAATGAGATGTCGTTTCTAAGTATCTGGGCACAGTGCCTGAAACCAGCCAGCACTCGGGTGACCTGTCTCTCTGCTTGCAGACGTGTATCTGTGTCAGCTGAGTGCTATCAGCCTTACTTCTAGAGAATGGTAGCATCAAAGATAAGTTGTAATTGTCCATTACTGATTGGAAGATGGCAAAAGAGTCCCAATAATTTACTTTATTACCTGATTTTACAAGATTGTGTAGATGGAGAAGGGAGAATGGCGGGGGGCTTCAACACATAGCAATATGTCACGGCAGTGTTTACGGAGGGTCAAAAATCTAAGAGAAATTGTCATTTTTGAGTGAAGATGATGAGAGGAAGGCAGAGGGTGATCCACGGATCACTAATGTTTGCTTTCACTGTGGTGAAGTTTATACAGTGTGCACTGAATCATTTCAAAGTGCACAATTCAGGAGCATTTAGTGCATCCAGAGTGCCATGCAGCCACCACCTCTTTCCTGTTTAAAAACATTTTCATCCCCCCAGGATCACGTTCGTATCCATGAAGTAGTCACTCCCCTCCCCCACCCCCAGCCCCTGACAACCACTGGTCTCTTCTGTCTACGGATCTGGCTATTCTGGACACTCATATAGAAGGAATCAGACAATATGTGAGCTTTTGTAACTGGCTACTTACGTTTAGAATAATGTTCTTGAGGTTCGTCCGAATTATAGCATCTATATCATCTATCATAATTCATTCCCTTTAACGGCTGAATAATATTCCACTGTACATATGCACACTTTTTAATCCATTCAATCCACTGATGAACGTTAGAGGTATTCCCATGTTGGGCTATTAGGAATAATGCTGTTATAAACATTCATGTGCAAGTTTTTATGAGGATATATGTTTTTATATCTTTGGTTATATATACAGGAGTGAAATTGCTGGATCATGTGGTAATTCTGTGTTTACCTTTTTGAGGAACTGCCAAACCCTTTTTCTATAGTGGTTTCACCATTTTACAACAATTTAGGAAAGCTCCAATTTATTCACATGCTGCCAATACCTGCTATTTTTCATTGCTGTTATCGTTGCTGTTGCTGTTTTTGTTGTTGTTACCATCCTCATGGATGTGAAGTTGTATCTCTTTATGGTTTTGATTTGCATTTCATTAATGACCAGTGATGTTGAACATCTTTTCATGTACATGTTGGCCATTTATATACTTCTTTGGAGAAATGTCTACTAAGATTCTTGACCCATTTTTAAAAATGTGATTTATTTATTTTTGGCTGTGTTGGGTCTCCATTGCTGTGCACAGGCTTTCTCTAGTTGTGGCAAGCAGGGGCTACTCTTCGTCGTGGTGCACAGGCTTTCCCTTGCAGTGGCTTCTCTTGTTGTGGAGCATGGGCTCTAGGCACACGGGCTTCAGTAGTTGTAGCACTCAGGCTCAGTAGTTGTGGCTCACGGGCTCTAGAGCGCAGGCTCAGTAGTTGTGGCGCACGTGCTTAGTTGCTCCACGGCAGGTGGGATCTTCCCGGACCAGGGCTCAAACCCGTGCCCCCTGCATTGGCAGACGGATACTTAACCACTGCACGACCAGGGAAGCCTGTCTTTACCCATTTTTAAACTGGGTTGTTTGCCTTTTGTTGTTGAGTTGTTAGAATTCTTTATGTGTTATGAATACTAAACTTATCAACACATGATTTGCAAATATCTTCTCTACTCCGTACTTTTATTTTTATTTGTTTGATGATGTCCTTTGATACACGAAAGTTTTATTTTGATGAAGTCCAGTTATTATTTCTTATGTTGCCCATGTTTTGGTGTCAAACCTAAGAATGCCTTTTGCCAAATCCAAGGACAAAGAGATTTACCCCTATATTTTTTACAAAGAGTTGTATGGTTTTAGCTTTCACACTTTGGCTGTTGATTTTGAGTTGATTTTTGTACACGGAGTGAGGTAGGAATCCAACTCTATTATTTCCTGTGTGCACATCCAGTTGCTGCATCACTATTTGTTGAAGAGACTCTTCTTTCTCATACCGAAGGGTCACAGCACCCTTGTCAATTGGCCATAAATATATAGGTTTATTACTGGACTCTTCTATTCCATTAGTACATGTGTCTATCCCTATGCTAGTACCAATACTGTTTTGATTACTGCAGCTTTGTGATCAGGTTTAAAACCAGAAGTATGAGTCTCCCAAATTTGTTTTTCTTTTTCTATTTGTTGTTGGTTGTTTGGGAACCCTTGCAATTCTTTTGAATTCTAATGAATTTGAGTAGTGGCTTTTCCATTTCTGCAAAAAAAAGGCCATTGGAATTTTTATAGGGGTTGCATTGAATATGTAGTTTGCTTCTGGAGTATTGTCATCTTAACAGTATTGTCTTCCAATTCAAGAATAGGGCATATTTTCCCACTTATTTAGGTCTTCTTTACTTTCTTTCATTAATGTCTTGTAGTTTTCAATAAACAAGTCTTTTATCTCCTTGGGTAAATCAGATCCTCGGTATTTTGGAGAGATGCTATTGTAAATAGAATTGTTTCTTAATTTTCTTTTAGACTGTTCATTATTGATTCAGAGAAACACAACTGCTCTTTGTATGTTAATCTACAAGCAACTTTGCTAAATTTATTTATTAGCTCTACTTTTTTTTATTATTCTTTGGGATTTTCTATATGTAGAATCATCTGCAATTCGAGATAGTTTTACTTCTTTCTTTCCAATTTGGATGCCTTTTATTTATTTTTCTTGCATAATTGCTCTGGCTAGGACATACAGTACAATGTTGAATAGCAGTAGTGAAAGGGAGTATCCTTGTTTTGTTTCTTATCTTTGGGAGAAAGTCTTTTACCATTGAGTAGGACGCTGATTTTTAGTAGCTGTGGATTTTTCATAAATGTCCTCTATCATGTTAAAGAAGTTTCTATTTCTAGTTTGCTGAGCATTTTTATCATGAAAGAGTGTTGAATTTTGTCAAGTGTTTTCTCTGCATCTATTGAGGTGATCATATGGGAGGGGGGGTTCCTTCATTCTGTTAATATGGTGGGTTACATTGATTGATTGTCTTATGTTGAGCCACCCTCACATGCCTAGAATAAATCCCACTTGGTCTTGGGGTATAATTCTTTAATGTGCTTTTGGACTCAATTTGCTCAATTTTTAGGTTATGAATTGAATTCTGTTCCCCTTAAGAAAAGGTATGTTGAAGTCCTAATCCCAGATACCTATGAATGTGACCTTATTTGGAAATGAGCTCACTGCAGATGAAATTAGTTAAAATGAGGTCATACTAGAGTTGAATGAACCTCTAATTCAATGTTCCAGATGTCCTTATAAGAAGACAGCCATGAGAAGACAGAGACACAGAGGGAGAATGCTATGTAAAGATGAAGACAGAGACTGAATTTATGCAGTGCAAACCAAAGAACACCAAAGATTTCTGACAAACCACAAGAGGCTAGGAAGAGGAAGGAAGGATTCCTCTACAGGTTTTGGAGGGAGCATGGCCCTGTTGACACTGACTTTGGATTTCTAGTTTCCCAAACTTTGAGACAATGATTTGTGTTGTATTAAGCTACTTAGTTTGTGGTACTTTGTTACGGAAGCCCTAGGAAACTAATACACTATATTCATAAGAGACATTGGTCTGTAGTTTTCATTTCTTGTGGTATATTCATCTGGCTTTGGAATCAAGGTAATAGTAGCCTCAGAAAATGTGTTAAGAAGTGTTCCCTCTTCTGTTTTTTGGAAAAGTTTAAGTATGATTGGTGTTTAAGTCTTATTTAAATGTTCGGTACAATTCATCAGTGAAGCCATCTGGTTCTGGGCTTTTTTTTTTTTAACTAACTAACTAATTAATTAATTAATTAATTAATTTAGTTTTGGCTGTGTTGGGTCTTCATTACTGCACGTGGGTGTTCTCTAGTTGTGGTAAGTGGGGGTTACTCTTCATTGCGGTGCGCGGGCTTCTCATTGCGGTGGCTTCTCTTGTTGTGGAGCGTGGGCTCAGTAGTTGTGGCTCATGGGCTCTACAGCACAGGATCAGTAGTTGTAGTGCACGGGCTTGGTTGCTCTGTGGCATGTGGGATCTTCCCAGACCAGGGCTTGAACCCATGTCCCCTGCGTTGGCAGGCAAATTCATAACCACTGTGCCACCAGGGAAGACCTGGGCTTTTCTTTTGGGGAGAGATTTTTGTTTATTGATTCAATCTTTACTTGTTATAGGTCTGTTGAAATATTCTATTTCTTCTTGAGTCAGTATTGGTAATTTGTCTGTTTCCAAGAATTTGTCAAATTCCCCCAGATTATCTAATGTGTTGGCATACAGTTTTTCATAGTATTCTCTTCTAATCCTTTTTATTTCTATAAGTTAGGTAATAATGACCTCCCTTAATTTGTAATTTTAGTTATATGCATCTTCTCTGTTTTTTCCTTTGTTGATCTAGCAAACGTTTGTCAGTTTTGTTGATTTTTTCAAAGAACCAACTTTTGGTTTCATTGACTTTATCATGTTTATATTCTCTATTTCATTTAAATCTGCTCTAATCTTCATTATTTTCTTCCTTCTGCTGGCTTTGGGTTTGGCTTGCTCTCTTCTTCCTCATTCCTAAGGTGTATAAGTTAGACTGTTGATATCTTTCTTTTTTAGTAATGTAAGCATTTGTAGCTATAAATTTCTCTGTGAGCACTATTTTCACTGCAGGCCATGAGTTTTGGTATATTGTGGTTTTGTTTTCACTCATCTCACATTATTTTCTAATTTGCTTAGTTATTTCTTCTTTGGTCCATTGGTTGTTTAGGAGTATGTTGTTTAATTTCCATATATTTTTTAATTTTCCAGTGTTCCTGTGTTATTGATATCTAGCTTCATTCTACTGTAGTCAGAAGAGATACTTTGTATGATTTCAACCTTTTAAAATTTATTGAGAGGGGCTTCCCTGGTGGCGCAGTGGTTGAGAGTTCGCCTGCCGATGCAGGGGACACGGGTTCATGCCCTGGTCTGGGAGGATCCCACATGCTGCGGAGCGGCTGGGCCCGTGAGCCATGGCCACTGAGCCTGCGCGTCCGGAGCCTGTGCTCCGCAACGGGAGAGGCCACAACAGTGAGAGGCCCGCATACCGCAAAAAAAAAAAAAAAAAAAAAAAAAAAAAATTTATTGAGAATTGTTATATGCCTTACATATGATCTATCCTTGGAAAAGTCACTGTACAGATGACTGAACCCCTCAACAAGCAACATCACCAATCCCTGTGGAAGGGGAAGAAGCTGATTTTCAGAATTACCACATAGCAATGTTCAAAATATCCAGTTCTCAACAAAAAATTTACATGGCATACAAAGCAACAGAAAAATGTAGTGTATTCACAGGGGGAAAAAAGCAACTGGCCATAAACATCTCTGAAGAAACCAAGACACTGGATTTACTAGATGAAGACTTTAGCTGTCTTAAATGTGCTCAGGAAGCAGAAAAAAAACATGCACGAGGAACTAAGGGCAATCAGGGGAACAATGCATAAACAGTAGGAAATATCAATAAAGAGATAGAAATTATAAAAAAGGAACCAGATGGAAATTCTGGAGCTGAAAAGTACAATAGCTGAAATTAAAAATCCACTAGAGGTACTTCCCTGGTGGTCCAGTGGTTAAGACTTTGCCTTCCAATGCACGGGGGTGTGGGTTTGATCCCTGGTTGGGGAGCTAAGATCCCACATGCCTCGTGGCCTAAAAAAAACATAAAATAGAAACAATATTGTAACAAATTCAATAAAGACTTTAAAAATGGTCCACATCAAAAAAAAAAATCCACTAGAGAGATCTAGCAGCAGATTTGAGCAGGCAGAAGAAAGGATTAGCAAACTTGAATACAGGGCAACTGAAATTACCCAGTCTGAGGAGCAGAAAGAAAAAAAGACCTACAAGACATCAAGTGTATCAATATCCACATTATGGAGTCCCAGAAGAAGAAGTAGGATAGAAAGGAAGCAGAAAATATTTGAAGAAATAATGGCCAGAAATTTCCCAAATTTGAATCTACACACTCAAGTTCCATGAACTCCAAGCAGGATAAACTCTAAGAGATATCACTGAAACATGTTACAATCAAACTGTCAAAAGACAAAGACAAAGAGAGAATCCTGAAAGCAGCAAGAGAGAAGCAACTTGTAAAAGCACTCTTCAATAAGCCAATAAGTCAATTTCTCTTCAGAAACCACTGAAGCCAGTAGGTAATGGGAAAATATATTTAAATTACTGGGGGAAAAAAACTGTCAACTAAGAATTTTATGTCCAGCAAAATTATCCTTCAAGAAGGAGAAATTAAGAAATTCTCAGAGAAACAAAAGCTAAGAGAATTCATCATGGTTAGGCCTCCCCTACAAGAAATTCTAAAGGAAATTCAGGGTGAAATTAAAGGAACCTAGATGGTAACACAAACTCATACAAAGAAATAAAGATCTCTGGGAAAGGTAAATATATACATAAATATAAAAGTTAGTATTATTGTGTTGTTGGGTTATAACTCCTCTTCTTTTTTTCCTATATGATTTAGGAGACACATGCATAAAACAATTATTCTACATCTATGTTAATGGGTACACAACATATATAGATGCAATTAGTGATGACAGCAACACAAAGGGGAGATGATGCTGGATCGGAGCAGAGTCAACATATGCTGTTGAAGCTAAGTCTGTGTTTATTCAGTCTAGAGTCATGTAAATTTAGAATTTCACTCTAATCCCCATAGTAACCACTAAGAAAAAACCTAAAAATTATACAGAAAAAAAAAGGGAACCAAAATCAATCCCCAAAAAAGGTGGCAGTATCAGAGGAATTAAAGAACAAAAATAATAACAAATATAGAAAACAAATAGCAAATTGGCGGAAGTAAATCCATCATTGTAAGTAATCACTTTAAATGTAAATAGATTAAACACATCAATTAAAAGGCAGATATTGGCAGAATGGATTTTAAAACATGATCCAACTGTGTGCTGCCTACAGGAGACTCACTTTAGATGCAAAGAGAAAAATAGGCTGAAAGTGAAATGATGGGAAAAGATATTCTATACAAATAGTTACCAAAAGAACCAGGGTGGCTGGTTATACTAATATGAGACAGTAGATTTAAGTCAAAAATTATTACAAGAGAGAAAGAAGGGCGTTACATATTGATAAAACAGTCAATTCATCAAGAAGATATAAGAGTAATATTTACAATAGCCAAGACATGGAAGCAACCTAAATGTCCATTGACAGATGAATGGATATAGAAGATATGGTATATATATAGATATAAAATGGAATACTATTCAGCCATTAAAGAGAATGAAATAGGTTGGTGCTGCTGCCAGTGGGTGACATGTAGGCCATGCCTGCTCCAATCCCTCCCTCCTCGCCAGGTCTGTGGATCTGTCAGCGGTCAGGCTGTCTTTGTGGACACTGCCCCATGACTGGGAGGGACCTGGCAAGCCTGGTGTGTGGTGCGGACGAGGACGCGGTGGGGCAGCTGCCTGCTGGCATTCTCTGCACTGCCCTCCGCCCCCCGACCTGGTGTGGGAAGTAAATATCAAACCGAAAGTGAGGGAAGCACAGAGGCAGGAGCTGGCAGAGTGATGGGAAGCACAAGAACCAGGGCCGAGAGCCACGTGGCTTACAGGGTCTTGGTGCTCTGGCCGGTTGTCAGGCCTGAGACTCTGAGGTGGGAGAGCTGAGTTCAGGACATTGATCCACCAGAGACCTCCCATTCCCTCATAATATCAATCAGCAAGAGCTCTCCCAGAGATCTCCATCTCAACACTAGGACCCAGCTCCACTTAACGACCAGCAAGCTACAGTGCTGGATACCCCATGCCAAACAACTAGCAAGACAGGAACACAACCCCACTCATTAGCACAAAGGGTGCCGAAAATCATAATAAGTTCACAAACACCCCAAAACACATCAACAGATGCAGTCCTGCCCACCAGAAAGACAAGATCCAGCCTTATCCACCAGAACACAGGCATCAGTCCCCTCCACAAGGAAGCCTACATAACCCACTGAACCAACCTTGCCCATTGGGGGCAGACACCAAAAACAATGGGAACTATGAACCTGCAGCCTGCAAAAAGGAGACCCCAAACACAGTAAGTTAAGCAAAATGAGAAGACAGAGAAACACAGCAGATGAAAGAGCAGGTAAAAACCCACCAGACCAAACAAATGAAGAGGAAATAGGCAGTCTACCTGAAAAAGAATTCAGAGTAATGACAGTAAAGATGATCCAAAATCTTGGAAATAGAATGGAGAAAATACAAGAAATGCTTAACAGGGACCTAGAAGAACTAAAGAGCAAACAAACAATGATGAACAACACAATAAATGAAATTACAAATTCTTTAGAAGGAATCAATACCAGAATAACTGAGGCAGAAGAACAGGTAAGTGACCTGGAAGACAAAATAGTGGAAATAACTACCACAGAGCAGAATAAAGAAAAAAGAATGAAAAGAATTGAGGACAGTCTCAGAGACCTCTGGGACAACATTAAACACACCAACATTCGAATTATAGGGGTCCCAGAAGAAGAAGAGAAAAAGAAAGGGACTGAGCAAATATTTGAAGAGATTATAGTTGAAAACTTCCCTACTATGGGAAAGGAAATAGTCAATCAAGTCCAGGCAGCACAGAGAGTCCCATACAGGATAAATCCAAGGAGAAGCATGCCAAGATACAGGCTAATCAAACTATCAAAAATTAAATACAAAGAAAAAATATTAAAAGCAACAAGGGAAAAGCAACAAATAACATAAAAGGAATCCCCATAAGGTTAACAGCTGATCTTTCAGCAGAAACTCTGCAAGCCAGAAGGGTGTGGCAAGACATATTTAAAGTGATGAAAGGGAAAAACCTACAACCAAGATTACTCTACCCAGGAAGGATCTCATTCAGATTTGACAGAGAAATCAAAAGCTTTACAGACAAGCAAAAGCTAAGAGAATTCAGCACCACCAAACCAGCTTTACAACAAATGCTAAAGGAACTTCTCTAGGCAGGAAAGACAAGAGAAGGAAAAGACCTACAATAACAAACCCAAAACAATTTAAAAAATGGTAATAGGAACATACATATCGATAATTACCTTAAATGTAAATGGATTAAATGCTCCAACCAAAAGACACAGACTGGCTGAATGGATACAAAAACAAGATCCATATATATGCTGTCTACAAGACACCCATTTCAGACCTAGGGACACATACAGGCTGAAAGTGAGGGGATGGAAAAAGATATTCCATGCAAATGGAAATCAAAAGAAAGCTGGAGTAGCAATTCTCATTTCAGACAAAATGGGCTTTAAAATAAAGACTATTACAAGAGACAAACAAGGACACTACATAATGATCAAGGGACCAATCCAAGAAGAAGATAGCGGGGCTTCCCTGGTGGCTCAGTGGTTGAGAGTCCGCCTGCCGATGCAGGGGAAACAGGTTCGTGCCCCGGTCCAGGAAGATCCCACATGCCACGGAGTGGCTGGGCCCGTGAGCCATGACCACTGAGCCTGCGTGTCCAGAGCCTGTGCTCCACAGTGGGAGAGGCCACAACAGTGAGAGGCCCGTGTACCACACACACAAAAAAGAAGATATAACAGCTGTAAATATTTATGCACCCAAAAGAGGAGCACCTCAATACATAAGGCAAATGCTAACAGCCATAAAAGGGGAAATCGACAGTAACACAATAATAGTAGGGGACTTTAACACCCCACTTTCACCAATGGACAGATCATCCAAAATGAAATAAATAAGGAAACACAAGATTTAAGTGACACATTAAACAAGATGGACTTCATTGATATTTATAGGACATTCCATCCAAAAACAACAGAATGTACTTTATTCTCAAGTGCTCATGGAACATTCTTCAGGATAGATCATATCTTGGGTCACAAATCAAGCCTTGGTAAATTTAAGAAAACTGAAATTGTGTCAAGTATCTTTTCCGACCACAACGCTATAAGACTAGATATCAATTACAGGAAAAAATCCTATAAAAAATACAGATACATGGATGCTAAACGATATACTACTAAATAACCAAGAGATCATTGAAGAAATCAAAGAGGAAATCAAAAAATACCTAGAAAGAAATGACAATAAAAACACGATGACCCAAAACCTATGGGATGCAGCAAAAGCAGTTCTAAGAGGAAAGTTTATAGCAATACAATCCTAACTCAGGAAACAAGAAAAATCTCAAATAAGAAAGCAATTAGAGAAAGAAGAACACAAAAACACCAAAGTTAGCAGAAGGAAAGAAATAATAAAGATCAGATCAGAAACAAATGAAAAAGAAATGAAGGAAACAACAGCAAAGATCAATAAAACTAAAAGCTGGTTCTTTGAGAAGATAAAAAATATTGATAAACCATTAGCCAGACTCATAAAGAAAAAAGGGAAAAGACTCAAATCAATATAATTAGAAATGAAAAAAGGAGAAGTAACAACTGACACTGCAGAAATACAAAGGATAATGAGAGATTACTACAAGCAACAATATGCCAATAAAATAGTCAACCTGGAAGAAAAGGACAAATTCTTAGAAAAGCACTGCCTTCCCAAACTGAACCAGGAAGAAACAGAAAATATAAACAAACCAATCACAAGCACTGAAATTGAAACTGTGATTAAAAATCTTCCAACAAACAAAAGCACAGGACCAGATGGCTTCACAGGTGAATTCTATCAAACATTTAGAGAAGAACTAACACCTATCCTTCTCAAACTCTTCCAAAATATAGCAGGAGGAGGAACATTCCCAAACTCATTCTTCAAGGCCACCATCACCCGGATACCAAAACCAGACAAAGATGTCACAAAAAAAGAAAACTACAGGCCAATATCACTGATGAACATAGATGCAAAAATCCTCAACAAAATACTAGCAAACAGAATCCAACAGAACATTAAAAGGATCATACACCATGATTGGTGGGGTTTATCCCAGGAATGCAAGGATTCTTCAATATATGCAAATCAATCAATGTGATAAACCATATTAACAAACAGAAGGAGAAACACCATATGATCATCTCAATAGATGCAGGAAAAGCTTTTGACAAAATTCAACATCCATTTATGACAAAACCCCTCCATAAAGTAGGCACAGAGGGAACTTACCTCAACATAATTAAGGCCATATATTACAAACCCACAGCCAACATCATTCTCAATGGTGAAAAACTGAAACCATTTCCACTAAGATCAGGAAGAAGACAAGGTTGCCCACTCTCACCTCTATTATTCAACATAGTTATGGAAGTTATAGCCACAGCAATCAGAGAATAAAAAGAAATAAAGGGAATCCAAATCAGAAAAGAAGAAGTAAAACTGTCACTGTTTGCAGATGACTTGATAGTATACATAGAGAATCCTAAAGATGCTACCAGAAAACTACTAGAGCTAATCAATGAATTTGGTAAAGTAGCAGGATACAAAATTAATGCACAGCAATCTCTTGCAATCCTATACACTAACGAGGAAAAATCTGAAAGAGAAATTAAGGAAACACTCCCATTTACCACTGCAACAAAAAGAATAAAATATCTAGGAATAAACATACCTAAAGAGACAAAAAACCAATATGCAGAAAACTATAAGACACTGATGAAAGAAACTAAAGATAATACAAACAGATGGAGAGATATACCATGTTCTTGGATTGGGAGAATCAACATTGTGAAAATGACTATACTACCCAAAGCAATATACAGATTCAATGCAATCCCTATCAAACTACCAATGGCATTTTTCACAGAACTAAAACAAAAAATTCCACAATTTGGATGGAAACACCAAAGACGCCAAATAGCCAAAGCAATCTTGAGAAAGAAAAATGGGGCTGGAGGAATCAGGCTCCCAAACTTCAAACTATACTACAAAGCTACAGTAATCAAGACAGTATGGTACTGGCACAAAAACAGAAATACAGATCAATGGAATAGGATAGAAAGCACAGAGATAAATCCACATACATATGGTCACCTTATCTTTGATAAAGGAGGTAAGAATATACAATGGAGAAAAGACAGCCTCTTCAATAAGTGGTGCTGGAAAGACTGGACAGCTACATGTAAAAGAATGAAATTAGAACACTCCCTAACACGATACACAAAAATAAACTGAAAATGGATTAAAGACCTAAATGTAAGGCCAGACACTATAAAACTCTTAGAGGAAACCATAGGCAGAACACTCTATGACATAAATCACAGCAAGATCCTTTTCGACCCACTTCCTAGAGAAAGGGAAATAAAAACAAAAATAAACAAATGGGACCTAATGAAACTTAAAAGCTTTTGCACAGCAAAAGAAACCTTAAGACGAAAAGACAACGCTCAGAATGGGAGAAAATATTTGCAAACGAAGCAACTGACAAAGGATTAATCTCCAAAATATTCAAGCAGCTCATGCAGCTCAATATCAAAAAAACAAACAACCCAATCCAAAAATGGGCAGAAGACCTAAATAGACATTTCTCCAAAGAAGATATACAGATTGCCAACAAACACATTAAAGGATGCTCAACATCACTAATCATTAGAGAAATGCAGATCAAAACCACAATGAGGTATCACCTCACACTGGTCAGAATGGCCATCATAAAAAAATCTACAAACAACAAATGCTGGAGAGGGTGTGGAGAAAAGGGAACCCTCATGCACTGTTGGTGGGAATGTAAATTGATACAGCCACTATAGAGAACAGTATGGAGGTTCCTTAGAAAACTAAAAATAGAACTACCATACAACCCAGCAATCCCACTACTGGGCATATACCTGGAGAAAACCATAATTCAAGAAGAGTCATGGGGACTTCCCTGGTGGCACAGTGGTTAAGAATCTGGCTGCCAATGCAGGGGACACAGGTTCGAGCCCTTGTCTGGGAAGATCCCACATGCCGCGGAGTAACTAAGCCTGTGTGCCACAACTACTGAAGCCCACGCACCTAGAGCCCATGCTCCGCAACAAGAGAAGCCACTGCAATGAGAAGCCTGCACACCGCAACGAAGAGTAGCCCACGCTCGCCGCAATTAGAGAAAGCCCATGAGCAGCAACAAAGACCCAATGCAGCCAAATAAATAAATAAACAAACAAACAAATAAGTTTTTAAAAATTATAAAAAAACAAAGGTCATGTACCACAATGTTCATTGCAGCTCTATTTACAATAGCCAGGACATGGAATCAACCTAAGTGTCCATCGATAGATGGATGGATAAAGAAGATGTGGCACATATATACAATGGAATATTACTCAACCATAAAAAGAAATGAAACTGAGTTATTTGTAGTGAGGTGGATGGACCTAGAGTCTGTCATACAGAGTGAAAGAAGTCAGAAAGAGTAAAACAAATACCATACACTAACACATATATATGGAATCTAAATAAATAAATAAATAAATAAATGGTTCTGGAGAGCCTAGTGGGAGGACAGGAATAAAGATGCAGATGTAGAGAACGGACTTGAGGACATGGGGAGGGGGAAGGGTAAGCTGGGATGAAGGGAGAAAGTGGCATGGACATATATACACTACCAAATGTAAAATAGAGAGCTAATGGGAAGCAGCCGCATAGCACAGGGAGATCAGCTTAGTGATTTGTGTCTACCTAGAGGGGTGGGATAGGGAGGCGGGGGCAGGGAGATGCAAGTGGGAGGGGACATGGGGATATATGTATACGTATAGCTGATTCACTTTGTTATACAGCAGAAACTAACACACTATTATAAAGCAATTATACTCTAATAAAGATGTTTTTAAAAAAAGAATGAAATAATGCCATTTGCAGCAACATGGATGGACCTAGAGATTATCATACTTAGTGATGTAAGTCAGAAAGAAAGAAAAATACCATATGATATCATTTACACGTGGAATCTAAAATACGACACAAATGAACATAGCTATAAAACAGAAACAGAGTCACAGACATAGAGAACAGACTGGTGGTTTCCAAGGGTAGGGGGGATGGAAGGATTGGGAGTTTGGGATTAGCAAATACAAACTATTATATATAGGATGGATAAACAGCAAGGTCTTACTGTATAACACAGGGAACTATATTTAATATCCTGTGATAAACCATAAAGGAAAAGATATGAAAAAATATATATATATACAGAAATATATGAGTGCATATATATATATATATATATATATATATAACTGAGTCACTTTGCTGTACAGCAGAAACTAACACATTGTAAATCAACTATACTTCAGTGATTTTTTAAAAAGATATAACAGGGCTTCCCTGGTGGCGCAGTGGTTGAGAATCTGCCTACCAATGCAGGGGACACGGGTTCGAGCCCTGGTCTGGGAAGATCCCACATGCCGCGGAGCAACTGGGCCCGTGAGCCACAGTTACTGAGCCTGCGCATCTGGAGCCTGTGCTCCGCAACAAGAGAGGCCACAATAGTGAGAGGCCCGCGCACAGCGATGAAGAGTGGCCCCCACTTGCCACAACTAGAGAAAGCCCTCGCACAGAAACGAAGACCCAACACAACCATAAATAAATAAAATTAAAAAAATAAAAATAAAAAATAAAAAGATATAACAGTTATAATTATATATGCACTAAAAAGGTGGAGTCTCAAAACATATGAAGCAAATATTGACAGAATTGGAGGGGAAGAGAGACGGTTCTACCAGAACAGTTGCAGATTTCAATTCTCTACTTTCAATAATGGATAGAACATCTAAACTGGAGATCAATAAGGAAACAGAGGACTTGAACAACGTTAAAAACCAATTAAACCTAACAGACATATACAGAAAACTCCACTCAACAGCAGCAGAATACACATTCTTAAGTGCATGTTGGTCATTAAATTTTGAATCAACAGTGAATGTCTGTTCTTTTTTTTTAATTAATTTATTTTTATTTATTTATTTTTGGATGTGCTGGATCTTAGTTGCTGCACGAGGAGCCTTCCTGTATCACAGAACAGTCTAATTTTTCTCTCACCACCCTATGACCGCATCTAAAATGAGCACCTTCTCCAGAGTTCCTGCTACCCAAGGAGAAAGCAATAATGAGGCTTGGCTCTGATTCTGGATAAGAGACACCCACCCCAGGACCATCCTCAGGCTGAGGCAAGAGAGGCATCAAATTGTGCATGTGCAGCAGCATCCCATTCTCAAGTAGAAGTGGATTATATTAGTGTTCTCTTAATTAATATATTTCTCCATGCTTTGGTAAGAGTGTCTCAGGGCCTTCTTACCAGAACCTAGGGAGGAAATGGATAAGTGGGTCTTACTTGACATACCCATTCCATTATTTTTTAACTCCTTAAGCCAGGAGATTCCTTTGTATACATTAAATCAAGAAAGTTATGGATCTCAAATTCATTTAACGTGGCCACCAATTACTCTGGCTGTCAGTCAACCAACTAAGAAAATTGTGAGAACAACTCCCAGCTGCTGAGGCCAACGCTGAGTCCAGAATATCTGCTAAGTACCCCATATCAATAGATTCTGTTCAACCCAACATTGTTTTCCTCCTCGTATAATATCAATAAAATCCATTTTCAAATGTTATGCTCAGATATCCGTTGATAACAACTAGAACAAGCCTTTTGCACACCTCTCTCCCCGGGCCAGACTTGGTATGCATCCCCCATGCACAGGGATCTGACTGTGGTGGGTGGGTCTTGAGAATGGCATTCTCTTGAAAGCTAACTGCCTCGCTGAGAACATTACAAAGTCTTCACAAGGGGAGGTTGGTCTCCTCGGATGGGAGAAGGACACTGGACTCTAGCAGTGAGGGAGGTGCAGAGGAACTTGGAGGTTCGAGCTTCTCATACTCATCAGGATCCACCCAAAGATCCCTATTCCACTGCTGAGGGCTCCTCTCTTCCCCAGTCAATGCCCTTTTGGTAAAATGCCTGGAGAGGTGTGACGTCATCTTGTGTTGTTCTTCAGAAACCTGAAGGATAAGATTTGGGTCAAACACAGAGAAGTGGGCTCTTTTACAGCTTGGGGCCCAGCCCACCTGCTTTTGACTCTAAGTGAGAACAGCTTAGGAAAATATAACCAACCTGGTGTCCTTGGGACTCTGTGTGCAGGAAGTTCCTGCCCAGCCCATCAAGCCCCTTTCCCATCAGTACATCCAAGACCTCAGTTCCCGCACAGTATTCCCTGATTTCCTTTTAGCCCCTTTCCACAAGCCCTGCTTTTATTACTCTGAGAAAGTTTCTTGCTCTGAGCTCTCCTCTCTGGATCCTTCACCTCGTTTATGTCCTCATTATTGTTTTCTGTCTCCACCCTACCTGAGAGTTATCTGAGACAACCCTGAAGGCCCCTCACCCTTGAGGGGATCCTCACGGGCTTCTCTTAGAGATTTGCAATGAGTTTCTCTTAGAAGCTCAGAGAAGCTCCATAATTAAAACACACACACACACACACACACACACACACACACACACACACCTTTTTAATGCTGTCAGTTCATGTTTTGTTTGATTTAGTGCTTTCAAAAGCCAGAATAAAGGTCTGACCATTTTAGGAGTCAAGGTAGTAAAATGAAGTGGCCCTGTGTGAACAAACTCCTTTTAAGAGGAAGTAGAGAAATAGAGAAATTCTTAGAAAGGTACAACCTTCCAAGACTGAACCAGGAAAAATAGAAAATATGAACAGACCAATCACAAGTAATGAAATTGAAACTGTAATTTAAAAACTGCCAACAAACAGAAGTCCAGAAGCAGATGGCTTCACAGGTGAAATCTATCAAACATTTAGAGAAGCGCTAACACCTATCCTTCTGAAACCATTGCAAAAAATTGCAGAGGAAGGAACACTCCCAATCTCATTCTATGAGGCCACCATCACCCTGATACCAAAACCAGGCAAAGATACCACACAAAAGAAGAAAGAAAGAAAATTACAGGCCAATATCTATGATGAACATAGACACAAAAATCCTCAACAAAATACTAGCCAACAGAATCCAACAACACATTAAAAGAATCATACACCATGACCAAGTGGGATTTATCCCAGGGATGCAAGGATTCTTCAATATATGCAAATCAATCAATGTAATACACTACATTAGCAAACTGAAGAATAAAAACCATATGGTCATCTCAATAAATGCAGAAAAGCTTTTGACAAAATTCAACACCCACTTATGATAAAAACTCTCCAGAAAGTGGGCATAGAGGGAACCTACCTCAGATAATAAAGACCATATACAACAAACCCTCAACTAACATCTATCTTAATGGTGAAAAACTGAAAGCATTTCCTCTAAAATCAGGAACAAGACAAGAATTTCCACTCTTGCCACTCTTATTCAACATAGTTTTGGAAGTCCTAGCCAAGGCAATCAGAGAAGAAAAACAAATAAAAGGAATCCAAACTGGAAAAGAAGAAGTAAAACTGTCACTGTTTACAGATGACATGATACTATACATAGAAAGTCTGAAGATGCTACCAGAAAACTACTAGAGCTCTTCAATGAACTTGGGAAAGTTCCAGGATACAAAATTAATACACAGAAATCTGTTGCATTTCTATACACTAACAATGAAAGATCAGAAAGAGAAATTAAAGAAACAATCCCATTTGCATCAAAAAGAATAAAATACCTAGGAATAAACCTACCTAAGGAGGCAAAAGACCTGTACTCAGAAAACTATAAGATGCTGATGAAAGAAATCAAAGAGGACACAAACAGATTCAGAGAGATATATCATGTTCTTGGATTGGAAGAATCAATATTGTCAAAATGACCATACTACCCAAAGCAATCTACAGATTCAATGCAATACCTATCAAATTACCAATGGCATCTTCACAGAATTAGAAAAAAACATGTTTACAATTTGTATGGAAACACAAAAGACCCTGAATAGCCAAAGCAATCCTGAGAAAGCAAAACGGAGCTGGAGGAATCAGGCTCCCAAACTTCAGACTATACTACAAAGCTACAGTAATCAAGAGAGTATGGTACTGGCACTAAAACAGAAATATAGATCAATGGAACAGGATAGAAAGTCCAGAGATAAACGCATGCACCTATGGTCACCTAATCTATGACAAAGGAGGCAAGAATATACAATGGAGAAAAGACAGTCTTTTCAATAAGTGGTGCTGGGAAAACTGGACAGCTACATGTAAAAGAATGAAATTAGAACACTCTCTAACACCATACACATAAATAAACTAAAAATGGATTAAAGACCTAAATGTAAGGCCATATACTATAAAAGTCTTAGAGGAAAACATAGGCAGAACACTCTCTGACATAAATTGCAGCAATATCTTTTTTGATCCATCTCCTAGAGTAATGAAAATAAAAGCAAAAATAAACAAATGGGACCTAATGAAACTTAAAAGCTTTTGCACAGCAGAGGAAACCATAAATAAAAAGAAGAGACAACCCTCAGAATGGGAGAAAATATTTGCAAATGAAGTGACCAACAAGGGATTAATCTCCAAAGTACATAAACAGCTCATGCAGCTCAATATTATAAAACAAATAAACAAACAACCCAATCAAAAAATGCGTGGAAGATCTAAGTAGACAAAAAAGACATGCAGGTGGCCAAAAACACATGAAGAATGCTCAACATCACTAATCATTAGAGAAATGCAAATCAAAACTACAATGAGGTATCACCTCACACTAGTCAGAATGGGCATCATCAAAAAAATCTACAAACAATAAATGCTGGTGAGGGTGTGGAGAAAAGGGAACCCTCCCACAATGTTGGTGGGAATGTAAACCATTATGGAGAACAGTATGGAGGTTCCTTAAAAAACTAAATATAGAACTACCATATGACACAGCAATCCCACTCCTGGGCATATATCTTGAGAAAACCATAATTTGAAAAGATACATGCACCCCAATTTACACTGCAGCATTATTTACAATAGCCAAGACATGGAAGCAACTTAAACGTTCATCAACAGAGGAGTGGATAAAGAAGATGTGGTACACATATACAATGGAGTATTACTCAGCCATAAAAAGAATGAAATAATGCCATTTCCAGCAACATGGATGGACCTAGAGATTGTCATACTGAGTGAAGTAAGTCAGAGAAAGACAAATATCATATGATATTGCTTCTATGTGGAATCTAAAAAACTGTACCAATGAACTTATTTATAAAACATAAATAGAGTCACAAAGGTAGAAAACAAACTTATGGTTACCAGGGGATAAGGTAGGGGGGATAAATTGGGAGATTGGCATTGACATATATACACTACTATGTATAAAACTAGGACTTCCCTGGTGGGGCAGTGGTTGGGAATCTGCCTGCCAATACAGGGACACGGGGTCGAGCCCTGGTCCAGGAGGATCCCACATGCTGTGGAGCAACTGGGCCCGTGCGCCACAACTACTGAGCCTGAGCTCTAGAGCCCGCGAGCCACAGCTGCTGCACCCGAATGCCACAACTACTGAAGCCCGCCAGCCTGGAGCCCGTGCTCCGCAACGGTGGGGAGTCCACCATGGTAAGAAGCCCGCACACTGCGGCGAAGAGTGACCCCCGCTCGCCGCAACTAGAAGAAGCCCATATGCAGCAACGAAAACCCAACACAGCCCAAAATTAAATAAATAAATAAATAATTTTTTTAAAAAAATAGATAACTAGTAAGGACCTACTGTAGAGCACAGTGAAATCTACTCAATACTCTGTAATGGCCTATGTGAGAAAAGATTCTAAAAAACAAACCAAAAAGTGGATGTATGTATAACTGATTCACTTTGCAGTACACCTGAAACTAACACAACATTGTAAATCAACTATATTCCAATTTAAAGAAAAAAAAAAGAGGAAGTACAGCGTCATTCAGAGAAGAGGAGGAGGAGAAAGTTTCCAAAACTGTCTGGTGTTTCGGAAAACAGCAGTGATGGCTTAGGTAGGAGAAGCCAAGTGGGGGCCTTCACAGCACAGAGGCGTGGAGGCCGCAGCTCACACGCGCATCACAGACCAGAGCTGAAATACGCTGGAGGGTGTGGGGCAGGGGCCCTAGAAAGCCTAGGGCAGGCTCAAGGTCAAGAGAAGCGAATTTAGAGAAGAACGCAGTCACTCTCGCTCCTTGAAGACTTTGCTGGGTTTATTCTGCTTTCAAATAGAAAGTAAAGGGGAATTCCCTGGCGGTCTAGTGGTTAGGGCTTGGCGCTTTCACTGCCAGGGCTCAGGTTCAATCCCTGGTTGGGGAACTAAGATCCCACAAGCCACGTGACGCGGCCAAAAAAAAAAGAAAAAAAAAAAGAGTAAAAACTTGTTGTTACTAAGGAAGCTTTCTACCAGTGAGGTATGAAGTGCGCATCCTTCCTGGGCCACCCAGCCAGCGTCTCGAGAGCAGCACCCTCTCTGGTTCCTCCCGGGAGCCTCGCAGCCTTTGACGACAAGGCTGATTTCTGAGTATCCGCCGCGTGCTCTGGACACCCTGACTTAGCTGACGTGGCACAGGCCACACTCTGCCTTGCTGTTTCAGCTCACAGGTACACATATTCTTTTGTGGTCCATTTAGTGACACTTTCTTTGCATTTTGGTGCCTTTTCTTTGTGTTTTCAGGGTTCCTGAGCCCAGGAGGAGAAAACACAGTGTTAGATGAGCTGCATTCAGGCTGAATCAGGCGCTGCTGGCCACAAGGTCAATGTTAATGCATCGACAATATGTAGAAGAAGGGCATCTTTAAACAAAAGCACGCACAAAGCAAGGTTCTATTGGTCGGGTGAGGAGAATGCTGTGACCAGAGGCCTGGCGGAAGCTGCCCGGGTAATTCCCGAGGAGCCAGGCTTCAGGGTTCACAGTGGCTTTTTGTGCATAAGGACCTCAGATCCTAAGAATCAACTGTATGTGCCCCTGTGGTGCTCTGCAGAGCACGAACCTCTGCCCCTTTGACGGAAGAGAACACAGCCAGCAATGTCTCACCACAGAGCAGACTGTTAACAGAGCAGAGTGGCTGCATCCCGAGCCCCTCCTCGCTTCATTTCCTTTCGTGTTTCCAGTCTTTCCCCCAGTCATTTCCTTCTGCCTCTCAGGTTCCCCAGAATTAAGTCTCACGAGCTGTTTTAATCAGATTCATCCCGCCATAATGGAGAAATAGCAAAACATTGGGAACTTCTGGCCTCCCAGTGGTATTTTTAAGTTTTTATTAGAAGAGGGATACAAGTGGGACTTCCCTGGTGGTCCAGTGGTTAAGAATCCGCCTTCCAACGTAGGGCATGTGGGTTCGATCCCTGGTCGGGGACCTAAGATCATGCTGCGGGGCAACTAAGCCCGAGCGCCAAAACTACAGAGCCCGCATGTCACAATGAAGACCCAGCACAGCCAAATAAATCTTAAAAAAGAAGAGGAGGGCTTCCCTGGTGGCGTAGTGGTTGAGAGTCCACCTGCCGATGCAGGGGACACGGGTTCGTGCCCCGGTCCGGGAAGATCCCACGTGCCGCGGAGTGGCAGGGCCCGTGAGCCGTGGCCGCTGAGCCTGCGCGTCCGGAGCCTGTGCTCCGCAACGGGAGAGGTCGCAACAGTGAGAGGCCCGCGTACCGCCAAAGAAAAAAAAAGAAGAGGAATGCAAGTATTTTTAGGGGGAAAAAGTCATCATTTAAAAATTGGTTTACACACACTTATTCCCAAACTAAAAAACAAACACACAGTTATCATAAAAGGTAGCAAAGGGAAAGGAGAATTAATACTTAATTCTCAAAAATCACAGAGATGTTATTGTCTCATTTTACAGGTGAGGCAACTGCAACTCAGAGAGACGAAGGAGGTGACTGAATTCACACCCCCAGCTGTGTGCAGAGACAGGCCACCGGACTGCGCGCTCCTGGTCCTTCCCATTTTCCTGCACGACTGCCACAGGTGTCATAATCACCTCCAACACCGGAACGGAGCCCGCACGGCAGGTGGAGTGCAAACCCTCCATGAGGCGCGGAAGTTGAGTAGAGAACTACCTGAACACTGAGGTCTTCTAAACCGCGTTTTTGGTCATCTTCTCCCTCCATATCTAATTTAGGTTCACTTTCTGGGTTTTATTCAAGTTCAGAGCCACCACTTAATGACACTGGGACTTGTCTGCCAAGTCATTCCTCTGCGTTCTCCCCACTGTGATTGAAACAGCTTTTACTGCCGGACACACCTCTCCACTCCCGCCTTTGTCACTGCCTTTCTTTTCTTTCATAAACTGTTGGTCCCAACCAGCCGGAAATGGAGGTGATTCTTGTTCATTTACATACCAGAACACACTTTCTTTCAAAAAGCCATGGGAAAAATAATTTCTGAATTGTTTAGAGGAAAAGTTTATGACTGCACTTTAAAATAAAATGTCAGTGAGGCTCACTTTGAGAACTCATTTGAACTCACTCAGCTAAGAGGATGGCTCTGCAGGTAACATGCATACAGTCACATCTACTCTGCCTTGCACCCTGGCAGGCGCAGATGAAATGGAATGCAGTGAAGGAAGCTTTAAAGGTAGACATTTACAAAAATGCAAACTATATATTTTATATAGAAAACAAAACAGTACAATACCTAATTCAGAATTTCTCCTTTATCATAATTGTCATGTTTTAATAAATTTTACTCCTTTTCCTATAAAAGCAGAATGCTCACCATTCTTCAAACAGGCACAAAGCTTAAAACTTAGGCTTTAAGATAAAAGCAATCTCCCCCGTCTCCAGCATCGCATGTCACACAGAAGCTTGTCTGCACAATGTAGTGTAATTTTTATATGTGTCGTCTATTCACTTCTTTTTTCTTCCTTAGTGATCTTCTCCTATCCTTCTCCTTGGGGGTTTCACTGTCCTTTATCTAACTCCAAATTATAAAATTAGAAGTAAAATTTGCGTCCGGCCTTGCCCTGTTACACTGCTAATGCTCAAAAATCATCAACAGGAACCTACATCGTCTGCCCTGTAGACAGTTTGGGTTTGCACTAGCTCTTGGCCATCCTGGGGGACAGCTGCGCCCCCAGCGGCAGCTGCAGGAGGGTGAGGACCAGCGGGCAGTGCAGTCCTGTTTTGATGTCCTGCGACAGCGCCTGCTTCCAGCCTTTAGAGGGGCCTCCAGGGCCCCAGCCTCCCAAAGTCCCTCAGACTCAGAACGGGGAGGCACAGCCGCTGCCAACAGGAGTCCCTGGGCCTCCCGCGCCCCTTTCTAGTCCAAGACAAACGCTCACCAGGGCCCCTCCCTGGTCTCCCCCCACCAAAACAACAAGCCACCCAAATAAAAAACGGGCAGAGGACCTGAACAGACATTTTCCAAAGAAGACATACAGATGGCCAACAGACACATGAAAAGATGCTCAACATCTAATCATCAGGGGAATGCAAACTAAAACTACGAGATGTCACCTCACACCTGTTAGAAGAATGGCTATTATCAACAAGACAACAAATAACAAATGTTGGTGAGGGTGTGGAGAAAGGGGAACCCCCACGCACTGCTGGTGGGAATGTAAATTGGTGCAGCCTCTATGGAAGTTCTTTTAAAAATTAAAAATAGAACTACCATAAGATCCAGCAAGCCACTTCGTGGGATTCACAAGGACAGCTGAGCAGAGGGCTCCTGGGTTTTGGCTCTCAGACCAAGAAAACGCAAATGGATGTTCTGCTTATAATCGTCAGCTCAGAAAAGACCACACTACCCCGTCCTTTGGCGCATTCCTTCCCAGGACGAATGATCCAGTCCCTTCAAAGTCGCTCAGGAATCTGGCGAGAGCACCAGAGGCCGGGCTTCACACTTGAGGGGTTTCTAGCAGGTGGTCCGGTCCCCGCCCCCTTTACCTGCTGACTTTCACAAAACACAGGAGAAAACCATCTGCTAGATTTTCTTTTAAACAAGGGACTAACGTCTTTTCCCCTCGACCTTGCTTCCACGTTCTGCTTTACAAGCCTGCGAAGAACATTTAGCGGTTCTCCCACCTAGAGCCGCCGAAGCCGACCGGCCTGGGCGGGATCTGCGACCTCGCGGGCAGCAAACTCTGGGAGCAGGCTCCCCGCCGGCTGCCCCACGGCCCAGGGTCAGAGACTCCTCTTCCCGACCCCGCCCCGCGCCCCGCCGTCCCCCGCCCCAATCCAGGCTAAAGAGAAGGTCCGCTCCCCGGCTCAAAGGAGGTGGGCGGTACTTGCAACAGCTGGAGACCCGCGTCTCCGCCGGCACCCGCGCGGCCAGAGCACGTCGCCCTCGGAGTTGCCCGCCCGCGGTCAGGGGAGGGGACAGCCCGGGGTCGCCGGCGCCACGTGTCCGGGGCATCGGGCGGGACCGGCAGCTGCTCCCGCTCGGCCTGGGGGAAGGCTGCGCCGGCCCGCAGCGCCCTGCCACTGCCACTGAGCCCCGCACGCGCCGTGTCCCGGACCCACCCCGCGCCGCACCTGCGCGAGCTCCCAGGTCCGCCTGCAGGTGAAAAGGGCCGGAACGAGGGGGCCGGAGCGAAGGTCGTCCACTTGGCTCGGCGGCTCGAGTAGTTTCCTCCTCAGACCTCGGAGCAGGCGAGGCTTCAGGGTTCCCGCCCTTCCTTCCACCGCTGCAGGCGACCCCGGCCCGGGGCGCGGGAGAGGTGGACGGCTGCCGGGCCGATGGAAGACCACCCTCCTGAGAGCCGGGCGGAGCCGGAGCCGCGGAGGCGGGGCAGCTAGGCGGGCAGCCTCGGTGCGCAAGACCCACGCACGTGCATGGGCGCAGCCTGGGCGGGCGGGGCGCGGGGCCTGCTCTCGGCGCAGGAGCCAAGGACGGAAAGGTGCGGGAGGCGGTCGGGGGGGGGCCCCGGACTATAGCCAGGGGCTGGGCGGTAGGGAGGGGCTGGGGGCGGGGCGGCGGGAGGGGCGGGGCGGCGGGAGGGGCGGGGCGGCGGGAGGGGGCCGGGGATGAGGCCCAAAGATAATACACCTGTGCGCGCTCAGGGGGCCGTCCTGGGCCGGGGCTGCGGTTCAGGGCGGCGCGGACGCGGCGCCAACTCCTACCCGCTACCTCTGCCGGGCCGGTATCGCTGGCCGGAGGCTGGGGGCCTTGTCCCCAGACCCAGACCAGAGACGGAGGTTCGCAAGGGGAAGAGGCTCGCCCAGGTCTCCAAGCCCTGAGCCTGGGTCCGGACGCAGGTGTGTCTCGGTCACTCCGCGGCGGCCCGCGCTGCGCTAGCGGCCCCGAGACGGCCAATGTTGCCCATGAGAGCTCCGGTCCACGCGTGCAGCCGGTCCGCGCGCAGCCCCCGTGGTGCAGCGGGGAACGGCGAGTGGTGCTACCTCCTGGGAGAAGTTCTCCTGGACATGCCTCGGTGGTTTGCAGAGTGTACTTCCTGGGCCGGCAGCATGCGTATCTCCAGGGAGCTCGACAGAAGTTCAGGTGCTCAGGCCTCAGGCCTGCGAATCCGGAGGGCTAGGGTTGGCCTGCGTCTGATCTTACCAGCGCCCCAGGGGTGTACACTGAAGCTTGAGAACCGCTGACCTATCTAACAAAATAACAGGCTCTGATACAATAGTTTCTCAGACTGAAACGCGTAGACTCGTTTCGCGTTTCAGCAGCCATTTCGCAGCGAGAGGTGTTTCCAGAGAATGGGTGAGGACTGATGAGGACTGAGCTTGCAAGCCGGCGCCTTTCTGTCCCGCTCTCCACACCGACCCCCCCCCCCTTTGCCTTTTCCCGTCCCTGGATTTCTCCAGTGTGCCGGCCTCACCGCCCCGGGACACACCAGTCCTGTCACACGCTGGAAAGGACCCCAGAGACAAAACGAAGGCAACAATATCTTTGGTAGCAAGAAAATAGCCTGCCCATCTTAGGTGTGTCCAGGGATGCACGCTTCCCCTACTAAAGGTGGCATCAGAGCGGCCTCTCCCCGCCCACAGATGAGGGTGCGCAGCGGAGGTCAGGACGGCAGGCTGCCTCTGGCTCTGTGGCCTTGGGCTGGTTATGTAGCCTCTGCCTCAGTGTCCTCATCTATAAATAAAGGCGATAATGGAGTCTGCCTCCGCGGATGCCGAAAGCGCTCTATTGTTACTCTCCTTGGCACCATAGGCTTCTGCTCTCAAACGTGGTAGGTTGTGTCTGATAAACTCATCACCACTGAGGTGTTAATGGCCAGTAGTGAGTTAGCCTATCCCCCTCCGTGCAGCATCTGGATTTCAGTTGGGGAATTCTCAGGGATTACATCTGTCAGGGTACGTGTGGACACAATTGACAGGACAAGTGAATGTGCTTTAACAGTACAGATACTCCTCATCTCACTAACGAGAGAAAGGGGCAGAGATGCCCAGGCCATGGTTCTCTGTGCTGCGTCACGTCTGCCCAGCACACCTCAGCCACGGTGTCCAGAGGCAGAAAAAGGGGCGGTCTCCTCTGGCCCCCACTTCTCATCGGCCGAGTGTCCATTTCTAAACCCAGTGCTGGCATGAAGAGCAGGGAACACATTGCTGCCCCAGTAGGATTTTGGTTAGCAAGGAGGAGGGGGGACCCCATTACCCCCACATGCTGTGATGTTTCGACCCCAAGAAGCCCACCAGGAACAGTGGGACTTTGGTCAAACTGGTGGACAGTCCAGACCTGCCAGTTACTAGCAGAGTTACTGCTACGAGTTACTGAAGCGCGCAGAGCTAAAGAGCTTCCTCTGTCATGTGGGGTTGCCAGCACCTGCATCCTCGGGGTGTTGTTAAGGAACACCCGAGACTGCCCTCGGTCAGAGTGTGGCGAATGTCAGCTGCTACGACTATCATTACGTCCTTTCTCCCAAGGGCCTTCCTCTACTTAAACTACTTAGTGTGGATACTTAAATGCTTAACTGCATAAATATTAATGTTTTTGAGCCAGTGTGCTGCTGCCTCAAACCTTAAGGATTTCAGATAAGGGATTACAGGCCTATGGGTACTTTTCAGAGGTGTTACTAGTATAAATAAGATAAAATTTTGTCTTTCTTGAATCTTTGTATGTCAGCTATTTGCACACATTTTCCCAAACTTTTTATTGTGGTAAAATATACGAAACAAAATATACCATCCTAACTATGTTTAAGTGCACAGTTCAGTGGCACGAAATATTCATATTGTGGTGCAACCATCACCGCCATCCATCTCCGTAACTCTTTTCATCTTGTAAAGCTGAAATTCTATAAGAATTAAAAACTAACTGCCTATCCCCTCTCCCCTCAGCTCCTGGCAACCACTACTCTACTGACTGTCTCTATGATTATTGAGCACTCTAAGTACTGCATATAAGTGGAATCATACAGTAATTTGGGTTTTTGTCACTGGCTTATTTCACTTAGCATAATGTCCTCAAGGCTCATCAATGTTGTAGCATATTGCAAAGTTTCCTTCCTTTTTAAGGCTGAATGATATTCCATTGTATGGACATACCACATTTTGTTTATCAATTCTTTGGGGTGTATACCCAAGAGCGGAATTGCTGTATCATTTGGCAGTTCCATTTTTAATTTTTTGAGGAACAGCCATACTGTTTTCCACAGTGGCTATACCATTTTACTTCCCAGCAACAGTGCACAAGGGTTCAAATTTCTCCACATTCCCAAGAACACTTGTAATTTTCTGTTATTTTTTAAAATAGTAGCCATCCTAATGGTTGTGAGTTGGTATCTTGTAGTTTTGATTTGCATTTCCCTAATGATTAGTGATATTGCGCATCTTTTCATATGGTTTTTGGTCACTTGTACATCTTCTCTGGAGAGAGTTCTATTCAAGTCCTTTGTCTGTTTTTGAATTGTTTTGTTGTCCTTGTCATTGAGTTGTAGTCATTTTTAATATATTCTAGATATTAATTCCTTATCAGATATATGATTTGCAAATATTATCTCCCATTCTGTGGACTGCCTTTTTATTTTACTGATACTGGCTCTGCACAAAATTATAAGATTTTCATGAAGTCCAATTTGTCTAATTTTTCTTTTTCTTTTTGGCCACACCATGCAGCATGCAGGATCCTAGTTCCCCGACCAGGGACTGAACCCGCACCCCCTGCAGTGGAAGCGTGGAGTCTTTTTTTTTTTTTTTAAATCTATGACCCAATGAGGATTCATGAATTTCTTTTTATTATTATTATTTGGCTGCGTTGGGTCTTCATTGCTATGCACGGGCTTTCTCCAGTTGTGGCAAGCGGAGGCTACTCTTCATTGTGGTGTGCGGGCTTCTCATTGCGTTGGCTTCTCTTGTTGCAGAGCAGGGGCTCTAGGCGTGTGAGCTCAGTAGTTGTGGCTCGTGGGCTCAGTAGTTGTGGCGCACGGGCTTGGTTGCTCCGCAGCATGTGGGATCTTCCTGGACCAGAGCTCAAACCCGTGTCCCCTGCATTGGCAGGCAGATTCTTAACCACTGCGCCACCAGGGAAGCCTGGAAGCATGGAGTCTTAACCCCTGCCACTGGACCACCAGGGAAGTTCCTATTTTTTCTTTTGTTGCCTGTGCATTTTGTGACACGTCCAAGAAATCATTGCCAAATTCAATGTTCTGAAGCTTTATCCTATGTTTTCTTTTCAGAGTTTTATAGTGGGTTTTGTTTGTTTGTTTTGCTGCATTGCACGGCTTCTGGGATCTTAGTTCCCCAACCAGGGATCGAACCTATGCCCTCGGCAGTGAAAGCATGGAGTCCTAACCTCTAGACTGCCAGGTTACTCCCTATACTGTTAAGTCTTACATTTAGGTCTTTGATACATTTTAAGTCAATTTTTGTATTTGGTGTTAGGTAAAAGCCCAACTTCATACTTCTGCATGTGGATATCTAGTTTTCCCAGCATCATTTACTGAGAAGACTCTCCTTTCCCCATTGAATGATCTTGGCACCTTTGTCAAAAATCATCTGGCCAGGGACTTTCCTGGTGGTCCGGTGGTTAAGAATCCGCCTTACAATGCATGGGACATGGGTTTGATCCCTGATCAGGGAACTAAGATCCCACATGCCACAGGGCAACTAATCCCGTGCACCACAACTACTGAGCCCACGCACCACAACTAGAGAGAAGCCTGTGTGGCTCAACGAAGATCCTGTGTGCTGCAACTAAGAGTCAATGCAGCCATAAATAAATAAAAAGTAAAATATTAAAAAACAAAAATCATCTGGCCATATAAGTGAGGGTTCACTTCTGGGCTCTCTATTCTATTCCATTGGTCTATATGTCTGTCTTTAAGCCAGTAGCACCCTGTTTTGACTAGTTTTTGCAGTAAGTTTTGAAACTGGGAACCGAAAATCATCCAGTTTTGTTCTTTTTCAGGATTGTGTTGACTATCAGGATCCCTTGAGATTCCTTATGAAATTTAGTATAAGCTTTACAATTTCTGAGAAAAAATCATCAGGATTTTGATCGGGATTGCACTGAACCTGCAGAACACTTTTGAGTATTGGTGTTTTAATAGTAATATTGGTAATATTGGCGTTTTAATAGTAAGTCTTCCAATTAGTGAACACAGGTTTCCACTTATTTCTCTTAATTTCTTTCAGAATGTCTTGTAGTTTTCATTGTACAAGTCTTTCTCCTTCTTGGTTATTTCCTAAGCATTCTATTCTTTTTGGTGCTATTGTAAATGTAATTATTATTGTAATATGGGGGGGGGGTTGTTTGTTTTTTTGGCTGCACCACACAGCTTGTGGGATCTTCATTCCCCAACCAGGGATTGAACCCAGGCCCTGGCAGTGAAAGCGCTGAGTCCTAACCACTAGACTGCCAGGGAATTCGCTGTAATGTTTTCAGATCATTCATTCCTCATGTATAGAAATGCAACTGCTTTTTGTGTGTTAACTTCTAATTCTGCTACTTTGTAGAATTCATTTACCAGATCTAACAGCTTTTTGAATGTGGTATCTTTATGATATTCTACACATAAGACCATTCATCTGCAAACAGATGAGTTTACTTTTTCCTTTCTAATTTGAGGCCTTTTCTTTTTCTTACCTACTTGCTCTGGCTGGAACGTTCAGTACTATGTTGAACAGAAATGGTGAAAGCAGGCACACATCTTTGTCTTGTTCCTGACCTTAGAGGAAAAGCTTTCAGTCTTTCACCATTATTATGTTTGCTGTGAGTTTCTCATATACAGATATTATAAATATTAAGGTCTCCTCCTATTCCTATTTTGTTGAGTGTTTTTTCATGAAAGGCTGTTGAATTTCGTCTCGTATTTTTCTGCATGATTTGAGATGATCATGTGTTTTTTCCTATCATTTTGTTGATGTGGCATGTAACACTGACTTTCCTGTGTTGAACTTTGCATTCCAGGAATACATCCCACTTTGTCATGGTGTATAATCCTTTTTTATTTTTTTTAAGGCTAGTTTTTTAAAGTTTTAAAATTTATTTACTTTTGGCTACATTGGGTCTTCATTGCTGCATGTGGGCTTTCTCTAGTTGAGGCGAGTGGGGGCTACTCTTGGTTGCAGTGCACAGGCTTCTCATTGCAGTGTCTTCTCTTGTTGTGGAGCATGGGCTCTAGGCATATGGGCTTCAGCAGTTGTGGCACACAGGCTCAGTAGTTGTGGACAGTGGGCTCTAGAATGCAGGCTCAGTAGTTGTGGCACACAGGCTTAGTTGCTCTGTGGCATGTGGTAACTTCCCGGACCAGGGCACGAACCCATATCCCCTGCATTGGTAGGCGGATTCTTAACCACTGCGCCACCAGGGAAGTCCTAATCCTTTCAACATGCTGCTGAAACCTGTTTGCTAGTATTTTGTTGAGGATTTTTACATCAATGTCCAAAGGATATTGGTCTTTACTTTTCTTACTTTGTAGTGTCTTTGTCTGGCTTTGGTATTGGGGTTATACTGGCCTTCTAGAGAAAGGTAGGAAGCGTTCCTGCCTCTTCATTTTGGGGGGGAAAGTTAGGATGCAGTGCTCTGTTATATGTACTACACTGCCAGCCTCTAAGAGTTACACAGATAGAATTCAGGCAAGATTTTGCAATGAATCTTTTGTCATTTCTCAATGGTACTTTCTCCACTTTTCCTCTTCTGGTCACTAAAATACACTCACACACAATCATTCTTGGCTTTGTGACCAAGATTAATATATCTCTGATGAAACCTGCTCTGAAGATCCAGTAGTTGGGCATGGGAGCCAGATGCGGCTTCTTGATCCCAATAGTGTGTGACGCAGCCATCCAGCCCACAAGCCAAGTTGCAAGTCGTGGGCCTGAGCAGGGACTGACATCAGGAATTCCGCTTATCCAGATGGGAGGACCAGCCTACGCAACACAGATGCCACCATCATGCTGGTCACGGTATGAACACAGCTGGCTGCTCTTCTGACATGGCTCAGCACCCGCCCACCAGCCCCCACCCCACACCGAATGTTTGCCAGCTTCAGGGGCATCTCTCCCCATTGCATTTCACCAGTTTCTGCAGAACCTGCATCAAGCACGTTTCCAAAGCCAGTGCATGAGCCATCTGCATGCAGTGGAGGCACAGAGGGGAATTTTATGTTTGGGGCTGAGGGAAGAAGCTTTATTGGACAGTTGAGAGTTCCTTCTATACACATTCTTCCCAGAACAGCTTACTTTAAAAAGCTGTTCCTAGTAATGTCATGCTCCATGTTGAGAGGTGCTAGGCATAAGTGAATTTGAAAATACGTACAGAAAACAGTGTTGCAGGGACCTGCATTCTATAAAACTGGGAACCATTGTCCAGAGCTAAATAAAATATATTGTAGGCTACATTTTTTTCCTTCAGTTACTGAAAACCTATTTTTTAAAATAGATGTAAATTAGATTGCTTCCACATTTACCAGGAACACTTGGATTCTGATCTCAGCAGTAGTTGTATAGTGACTGCATGTCATCTTGGATTATGTGGCACAATGAGACGTCCCACATCCGTCTTCCACCAAAGATTCCTCAGAGCTGCGAAGGGAAGGGAGTTCTCTTAACACTGGTCTGATTACCTGTGTGCACTTCACGGAGGGTAAGGGGAGACGGTGAAAGGCTGAGTCAGAGCTGCTTCCCACACAGCATGGCCAGCAAAGTGCCTGGTTAAACAGAGCTTAAGTTTTCTCAGGGAAAGAAGATGCTGCTTGGATGTTTCTAGAGGTGAGTCGTTGGGCACCCAAGCACCCACCCCCAGGGGAATGTGACAGTACCTTCCATCTGCCCTCTGCACCTGGAGGACAGAGAATTCACTCCTGACACCTTGCATGGCCGAAATCTGTAAGATGGGCCAATCTGCATAGTTCCTGTTCTAGAAGGGAAAGAAGCATGATTCCCTCCACCCTGCCTCCAACCCTCGTCGCACCAAGATTCAGAGTTTCAGAAACCAAGGCCTGGTGGCAGGGAAGGCTACCAAGACTCTTGCACTAAGACACTGCGCTGAGAGTGTGCGTGTTGGGGGGGGGGGGATTTAAAAGGGAAGGTGCCCCGAGATCTAGGAAAGCTGGAATTCTGCTGCCATCCGACTAGACTTGGCCAGTTTGGTGCTGTTACCACTGCAAAGCAGGGGTTCCTCCCAATGCAAGCAGAAGACATGTTTCTTCAACGTGAATGCTACTGCAGCGCCATGAATTTTCATGCAGAACTGAGACGTCATCTCTTCAGCCTCTGAGGGCATGAGTGTGAGTTCTGGTCTTGGCCTGGCAAGACAGGAGCATCAGAAACGCCCAGGAGGCATCCAGAAAGACAAGGCAATGTATCCGAGCACGCGGAGCTTGCGGCCTGCAAACGAGCCAAGCTGGGGAGGGAGGTTTGGAAACAAAACAGAGACGTCCTTAACGGGACCTGGTGGGTCTTCGTTGACCACTGGCCTTGGACTGTGTGATGCTCTGTTGCATCTTTTCATCTCCTCCATACTGTTTATCCTGGATGTCTGAGTCCCATCTCCTCCGAGGGGGCTCCTGAGACCCCATGACCGGCTTAACCGGGTGGACTGTGGCCGCAGCTTGGGAATCTCAACATAGGAGGTTATAAGGAGTCCACACCTAAGAATCACACTAAGCTTCACTTTCCAGAATGAAAACAACTTGTCAACATTCAGCTTCCTGTTCGGGTGTTATTCAAGTCTACTGCTGGACGGTATTCAAATTAATGCAGAAGAGCCACACAGGGGTACTCATGTTCCAAAGACAAAACCTGAGAGAGAAGGCTGTTTGTGCTTCTGCTTTCCCAACAGGATTTATTTTGGGGTTGCAGAGATGTTTGCATCAATAAGCCTCTTCAGGTGTATCCTTGGTGCTCTGGGTTCTGATCAACAAATTTCACTTCTAACAGGCAGGCTTTGATCTCCTCCTTTCATCTTCATGTCCCAAAGACATGAAAACCTGGCCACGTGTACAATTCAGTCACGTCTGTGGGCCCACCCTGCAGAGCCCCAGCCAGCTCCAGCCAGGGGCACCTACAGTCCTGCTCTGCACGTCCTCACGAGGTAGACTGTGTGCATCTCCACCAAAGGACATGACGGAACCAACTGCCCCCCTCATTCCCTTTACTTGTCACTGAAACCAAAGCCCTAGGAAGGCAGCATCGAGAACTGAGGCTCGTGGAGCACATACCATGTGCCAGGCTCTGCTAAGTGCTGCCACACGTGCCACCCAGGCAGTCCTCCCAGTGACCTCTGAGGTAGATGCTACCAGTATCCACGGAGAAAACGGAGCAGAGGCCACTCCGCCACCAAGTGTCAGATCCAAGCACTGAACCCAGGGCAGCAGGTTTAAGAGTCAAATGGCTGGAAAGCCCTTCTCTGCAGCACATTGCCGCTTCCGCCTGTCGGACCTGGATGACCCGGGGCTCCACCCTCCTTGTATGCAGAGAATCGTGTCTTGTCTTCTTTCTGCTTCTCCCACTCACCCTCAAACCCGGATTTTTTCCAGTGATCCTAATGCCCAACGTCTGTCTGGTTTCTTGGCTCCGCATCTGTTTCTTCTCTGCTTTTCTCAGGCACAGGGTGAGAAAGAGCCTCAAAGCCACTCCTGCGTTTGCTGCTCGTCTTCTCCTTCCTCTGAGCAGCGAGAACGTCTGCCTCAACTTTGGGGCAGACCTGAACAGCAGTCCACTGCTGGAGGATCGACACGTGCTTCACTCTTGCCTAGCAGGTCTCGAGGACCGTGGCTCTCCCCGAGAGGCTGACGCTCACATTTCAGGGCCTTGGGGACCGGGTTATGGGCATGTGGGCTCTTCACCAGGAGAGGCGGGAGCAGCGGGACGAGCGTGAGGCCTGATGCAGCCGCAGGAGCAAGTGCAGTGAGGCACCGGGAGGGGAGGCTGTGCGCAAGCGTGGACCCTGCCCACAGGGCTGTGGCTTGAGTGGCCTCTTGTGCTGAGGGGTCCTGGAGAGAAGCAAGCCTGCAGGCGGGTGACAAGTGGGGGGCTGGGGAAAAGAGGGGTGCATGTGAGTCAAACACTTAGCAAGGAGCCTTTGCCTCTAACAGAGGTAACATCTCAAGGTAAAAATGCAGATTCAAAGCTGACCTGCAGGTGCCCCAGGCGGGGAGCTCAGGCCTCCTCCTCAGCTGCTGCTGCCGGTCTTGGTCTCAGCTCTCCTCTGCCACGGAATAACCTTGCAGCTTCCCCTGCGTGTCTCACAACAGGCTTAGCCAACCCTTCCCAGGGCGTTGTCCCCTACCATCGAAGTCCTGTTTAAACTCGGCTCCAGGGTCCGGTGCCAGAGTGACAGCCACCCCCGCCAAGCCGCAGCTTCCATCCACAGCCCCAGCAGTGCGCCCGCCTCAGCTCAGCCAGAACTCAGTGGGACCACCAGACCCTTTTCACCTAACCCACAATCCTGTAGTTTATTAACATTTTAAATCTCAAACACAGGAGTTTCTGTGTATTCCTGTCAAATTTCATCTGATAGATTTTGGTTCTTCATCTCGAACTGTCTTTAAAAGGCAAATTTGAGCTCTACTTTGTCACATGATGCATTATTCTTTCCAGTGTTCCATTCTACACAGCTTTGATAACCTTCAATTAAGTGTTGAGCAAATTCTGAAACGCGACCTTCGGATACGGGTGTCCACGCCTCTCAACAGGCTGGTGTTGAGCCCACAGGCAGGTAGACGATGGGGCAGTTCACTTGCTCAGGCTTTCCCCATCTTTTACTCTAGAGCTTAGATACGTCACAGTTTTGATGGTGATGACTTGAATATGCTTTTTAAAACATATGATGAAAACTACTTACTCTTTTTATTAAAAAAAAAACAACAGAAAACTACACGTATCACAAATTCTTGAACAGAAGATGCCGTAAGAAAATTTTAGGTATTCTTAACTTTACTGATAGGACTTGGAAGGCCAGGACATCAGAGGAAAACTCAAGGCAGAAAAGCCCTTTTGAAGAACATGCAGTTTTTCCAGACTAGCAGTAACTTCCGTGGGCAGCGCTCCCCGGAAGCCTGTCGGTGCTCCTCCCCTACTGGCTGGTCTCGCATGCTGAGTATTCCGCACCTTCAGCTTTGCTCTTCGCTGCTCAGGGGCCCTTTCTGAGATACCCGTAGTCAGAGCCCCTTTGTTCTGTCTTCAGTAAGTTTAAGTTGTAGGACATCTGGTTGCTAATGAGCTCCACCTGCAGGTCACTGGTTTACTATGACAGGATGTAACCCGGGAACAGCCAGATGGAAGAGGTGCACAGGGCGAGGGACCGGGAAGGGCACGGACCTTCCCCCCATCTCTGAGCGGCCATTCCCCAGCTCCACGTGTCCAGCAGCCTGGGAGCTCCTTCCATGTGCTCTGAGGAAGCAAAGTTCTATGCCCTTTGAATGAAACGAAAGGTGAGCTGGGTGCGTCCTGTATTCAGTTTTGTCTCTTTTCACATGAAATGTGCAGCGTGCCTGCAGCTATTAGACGGCATCTGCACTTGTGGTGAGGTGCCTGGGGCAGGTGCAGGGCTGTCAGGGATCAGCCGTCCCAGCACCGGCATTCCAGGGCCTGTGGAGGACATCCAGGGTCATGTTCCAGGCTCCTTCCTTTTACACCATCTGTCTGACTCCTGGCCCCTCTTGTACCCTTACAAACCACTTAACTCCTTCCCGTAAGAGTATGGAGCAAAACCAAAAACTCCTGGTCTGAGCAAAAAACTCCTGTTCCTGCCACTTAACTTCACAGAGAACTTAGGCTGGGGCACAGGCAGGAAGAAGGGCAAGCGGCATTGTGCACCCGCCTCTCCTACGGTCCCGGCTTCTTGCACCCATAGGGCCGGTGCACTCATCGCCTGCCACCATGCTTGCCCCTCGCAATTTGGGATCTGGGCACCTTCTGCAGTGTAGGCCCAGACGCAGTCAGTGGAGAAGACTGCTCAGTGCTGTCGGGTATTAACCACGGTGTTTATTTTCTGTAATGTTCTGACATCCTGGGGGCCTGTGGGCTGGGGAGAGACCCCTCCGCAAGCTGGCTAGCTCCCCGTGAGCGCACCACTCACACGCAAACCAGCCAAGCCCGAGCCCTCCCCGGCCACTGTCTCCTCTGCCCCAAGTCACCCCAGGGCCAGGGACTGGACAACTGGAAGCCACCCCTAGAGCCCGGAGCCTGCTGAAATGACCAAGCTGTCCGACCCCAGGCCTGCCCAGACGTGCTCACCCTACCTGGCCCACTCCGTCCTCCAGGAGCCTCGAGACGGGTTCAGCCACGCTTCCTCCTCACCCTCGGCCTGCTGACAGACCCTGGCGCTCCTCGTGGGCCCCCTGCAGCGTGGTGCACCCCTCCTCTCGGGAGCTGTGAGTCAAGAACTCTTCTTTCAAGGTAGCAGTTTCCAACTCTGTCATCTTACCACACCTGATCAGGACACATCCCGTGTACATTTTAACACAGGTCAATCCTCCCTCTGGACATTTCTTCTTTGGTCATAAGAGGCTGTGTAAGCAACCCACACTCCTAATGGAAACAGCCCACACACAGGCTACGAGCACCCTTCCGGGGCAGGATCCCACAAGCACCACTCAAACAGCAACATGCCTGGAGCATCCACAGGGCGGCCCGTGATGCCGTCCCTTCAGAGGGGGCCACTGTCCCGGCAGAGACGGAGCTTCCTGGTGCCATATCCCTGCTGGGGCATCACACTTGGTCCCAGATGCCGACACGGAAAGTGGTGTTTGGGGCTTGCCACTGCTGCAGAGGCAAGGCAACGCTTTCCTTCCTGAAACAGTTTACAAGCAGGGAAATTACACTCCCTGAAAAGCCACGTTACAGGTTTCCTTGCTTTAGCTTAATAGTGTACCTTTTTCCAATCATCTGAACTTTATCATTTTCGGTGTTTCAAGGTTAATGATAGTTGGGAAATGGAGATGCCCCAAGCCCAGGACAACGTTTCTGTGTCAGAATTAAATGATTATTTATTTCCTAACGAGGCTCATCTAACACGTGCTTTCTCTAGGAGACACATCACGGCCTCTTGCACTTAGGCACCATGAGTGAAATCTCTGTCAGAAGGCACTAACGTGGCGCTAACCCGATCAGAGAGGGTGGCTGTTCACAGCCCAAGATGAACAAAGCAGACAGAGCAGCGCCTGGTGTGACCACAGGCCACGTGTGCATCCCACTGGTCTGTGCGTGTCTGAGAACGACCATGAAAGTGCCACAAGTATGGATCTGGGGGCCGTGGACAAACTCTCGTGAGCAAGTGAACACGCAAGCCTGGAGCCCCAAACATGGACGGCAGACCGCACGCCACTGACCTGAGAGATTTCACACCCTCTCCACGGCCTCGCCCCATCTCTCACTGCAGCACAGCAATAGGCCTGAAGGGCTCAGAGGTGACGCCCGCACAGCTCAGCCTGCACCTGCACGAGGGCATCCTGGGGGCCACCAGCAGCATGGGTCTCTGTGTGCTCATGGGAGCGGGTCAGGACCCGCGATCCTTTCTCTCTGCCTCTGGTTCCCGCTCTGCCCCTGGAGCCCCCTTGCGTCCTGGGGTGTGCTCCTCGGGAAGGGCCCCGCCGTCCAGGGGCCCGTCACTCCCCGTCTCCCACAGGCAGTCCTTGGGCGGGAGGTCGTCGTCCACGCAGGGCCCGGCCTTCCTCTTCCTCATCAGCTCAGCCGTGGGCTCCAGCCACGCTGGGCCCACGCCCCCACACCCCTTCTCTCTCCTCCTCTTGTACTCCAGGATCTGCTTGTTCAGAGCCTCGTGGTCGATCCCACACAGACTTGACGGTGCGGCAGGGCCCAGGGTACCACGTGGCGAGGTAGTGTCCAGGGCCTCGGGGGTGCTGGAGGGGAGAAGAAATCCACACCATGCACAATACTTCCTACAGCCATTTGCTTATGCACTGTCCTAGCACCTCTCTAAGGGAAACTGTGGAAACTGGACAGAAGGGGGGTTTGGTCTGGCGTTCTCCAGTCCAGAACCTCTCGGCCAGCACTCTTGGAGCCTGTGTGTGGCTCAGGCCAGCATACTTCTGGTGCAGCCATTGTGTACTGACATTAAATGCGTTTTCATTTTTTCCCCACTTAAACATGGCTAGTACACTAGGCTAGTTAAACAGAATTATTGGGGGAACGGGGGAGGGTTCTTTAGATCTGTCGCTCAGGTTACTTGATGAACCAAAAGAGAAGAATCTATTCTGAGAGCAAAACCAGAGCAATCTTTTCAAAACCCAAATCTGGCCACATCCTGCCTCTAACCCCAACTCTCTGATCTGGAAGGGCTCCCCACCCGCCTCTCCCCACGTCCACTCATTGCTGATCTGGAACCCGGGAACTCACTGCCGCCTGGGGCCTCTGCTCTAGCTCAGGGGTCTGAGTGCTGCAGCCCATCCCCTGGCAGGCTGGCTGGGGGTCCCCACCCCGAGGCCCTGACGGTACCCATATGATGCTGACACAGTTGATCTATGGAACACAGGCCAGACACATGGTGCAGCTGCTCCCTCACCTGGAATGGGGCTCCCCCCACCTCCGAATCCTCACGTCACCTTCTCAGAGGCCTAACCTGACATTTACTGTTCACAGATGTTCCCTAAGTACGAGAACAGGGCCTGCCAGGCAGCAGTGTGCCAAGGGAGTGGAGAGGATGAACCGCTACTGCCAGCACTCAGAGTCCAGGCCCCAGCACTTCTGTGTGGACCCCCAAGGCCCTCCTGACAGCCTCGCCCAGGTGCTGGGTAGCTCACCAGTTGCACGCCGACACCGGGCTGGGCCCCAGGGCAAGAGCCAAGCGCACAAAGCAGGACCCGCTGCCCCTCGACACCTGGCTGGGGACAGGCAGGACTGTGCAGCTGCTGTGGAGACCAGCAAGTCCACACCTGGGTGTCTGGCCGAATCAAAAACATATGCCCACATGTATCACCTGAAATCATTTTGCTCAAAGTCTTTTTCATCCGGGGGTCCAAAATCAGCGATTGCCAGTAACCGATCAACCTGAAAAGGAACAGACAGAGGGTGACTCTCGACGCACTGCCTGCGTCGGAGCCGGGTGCCGGCTGAGTGTGAGCATCCGCTGCCCGGTGCCAGCCCCGCCACGGGCCTCAGGCCCGCCCACCGCCCTTCCTCCCCGTGCCGCTGCCCACACCCACTGCCTCAAGCCCACTTTCTCTGATAATGAACTGAGGCTTCTTGAAAACTACACTTAAAACTTGTAAATGTCAGTCAAATTTACAAAGAAACCAGTTAAATATTAGTTGAATTACTAACGCTTACTGGTTTCTAACGAAGTTTCATAAAATGCATCAATTTTGCGGCAGAATTTGCAGGGAAACCCCCCCGTGCGGTAACGTGAGCGTCCCAAGTCTAGCGTGTGGCTCCGGTCCTGCAGGGGCTGAGGGGCCTACGCTGGGGACAGACCCTGCTCCTCAGCAGGGCCCGTCAAGGGCCTCTCCACCTTCACGCGTCTCTTCTGACTGCCGCCAGGTCGTCCTACTGGGGCCGTGCACTGAGACCCGACCTCCTGCTTCAGTGCAAGCCCCGGCGAGCCTGGTCCACAACTGGGCCCTGTCATATGCAGGAACTAAAGCATCATCACCAACTGGTGACACACCAATCAAACCACAAAGGTGAAAAGAAGAACTGGAGACAAATCAGTCCACAGAAAATACCAGGAACAGGACTGACGATGCTACAAAACAAGGACAAAGTGGCCTCCTCCAAAGTTAAAAGCGGAAGAAAATATTCACAATGAAGATTTCTGCCACCTGACTTGTACCAGATATACAATGAACCTACACAACTCAATAATAAGCAAACCTTATTAAAAATGGGCAAGAGACTTTAACTGATCCACAAAAGGAGGAATGACCAGCAGGCACCTGAAAAGACGCTCAATATAATTAGTCACCAAGAAAATGTAAGCTTAGGGGGCTTCCCTGGTGGCACAGTGGTTAAGAATCCGCCTTCCAATGCAGGGGCTGTGGGTTCCATCCCTGGTCGGGGAACTAAGATCCCACATGCCACGGGGCAACTAAACCCGCCCGCTGCAACTAGAGAGAAGCCCGCAACAAAGAGCCGGCACGCTGCAACAGAGACCCAGCGCAGCCAAAATTTAAAAAAAAAAAAAGAAAAAAAGAAAATGCAAGCTTAAGCCATCAGGATGGCAACGCCAGGGGCTGGTGAGGGCGTGGAGGCCCAGGGACCCTGACGCTGCGGTGGGAGTGCCTACAGCACGGCCGTGGTTAAAGCAGCCTGGCAGCTTTCTGACAGTTAAACATACGCCTGCTGCTCCTAGGAACTGACCTAAATGAAACAAAACATACATCCACAAACATCTGTACGCAAACGTTCACAGTGCTTCACTCTTTATAGCCAAGGAGTGGGAAAAAAGACAAATGTCTATGAAAAAGTGAATGGGTTAGTAAACTGCAGTACAGCTGTACAATGGATGCCGCTTACCAATAAAAAGGGAACTACTTACACGTGAAACAACGTGGATGAATCTCAAAAACACTGTGCCGAGCAAAGCCAGAGGCAAAAGACAACATCCCGATTCTATTCATGTGAAATTACAGAAATCTCAGCAGGCAAAACTAACCTACAGTGACTGAAACCAGACGGGTGGTAGGGGAGAGCTGACTGGGGTGAGCAGGGGTGGCGATGACAAAAAGGTATGCGTTTGTCAAAGGAGGCACAACTCAACATAAATTAAGCCTCGGTAAAGCTTATTTTATTAACAAAGAACCAAATCCAAACACAACCTCAAACTCTAACACTGTAAACACAGGCCGCCGGGCTAACTTCTTGTGTGGAAGGGGAGCTCTGAGCTCAGATGGTGCGGGCCAGACCATGCGCAGTGGGGCAGTGGGTGCCCCTGCGCGGTGGTCACCGGCTGCCCGACACCTGCTCTCGGAAGCCTGACCGTCAGTGGGGAGACGAGTGTGCATGTACCACAACACTGGCGTCAGAGTTTACGTATTTCCCTTAAAAATTCAGATAAAAAAGTTGTTTCCTCTATAGTTACAGTAAAAATCAACATTTTAAAAACCTCTTGACTGAAGTGCAACATCTATGGGAAAGGTACACAAACCATGAAGCGTAGCTCAGTGACATCCCACAAATTGAACACACGTGTGGGCACGGCCGCGACACTTAGAAGGTGAAGCCCAGAGGCCTCCCCAGGCCCCTCCTGCTCACTCCCCTCCCCGTGACAGCCATTACTTTTACTTCCAACACCAAGGATTAGCCAGGCTCTTCCTGAACGTTTTATGAACAGAAGCTCTCAGCGCGTGGCCTTTCCTTGGCTCCACGGCCGGAGGGAGGTGGGTCAGGGGACTGTTCCAGAGCACGTCCGTCCATTCTGCTAACTGCACTCGCCAGAGACCCTGTGCCAACGTTCCCGGCCGAGTCCGTGGGTACTGCGGGGGGTGGGGGTGGGGGGCCTCGAGGGTCACAGACTCAGCTTCCCTGGGGACGGCCAGTCTCTAGCGCGGCACTGTGAGCCGCCCTTCCACCAGGCCCTACCCCTCGGTGCTCGCACCCTCACTCCTGTAAGGAAAGCCCTCACGGAGGGGTGCGCGCTGGAATCCAGTTTTCGTTCGCGCTCTCCTGACGAGTGCCTCCGCGTGTGTTTACTGACAGTACCATCAATATTGCTGAATTACTCAGGGTGCAGTTTGGACAGAGCTCATTACTAGTTCTCTTTCAAATGTCCAGACTGGTGACATGAAGATTATCCTGAGGATGCAAGGTAAGCTGCTGAAACTGGTAACACTTTAGCAGTTGCAACTACCTGTGATTTTTGGTGCAACCAACATAAGACAGAAATAAACGGACTGATAGAAGACTCAAAGTTTCGTCCAGGACTCCCAATTTCAAATGTCTGTCTCTAGCCAAGTGCTTTATCAACAGCTGACTTTAAATCTATTAAAAACATACACAGTGTTTGAAAAACACTGCCCTGACTTACGCCAGGGGAAGCAATGACCATGTCCTCAAATGATCACCTACCCAAATCAGAAACCCCTCTGGTCCAGCCTTCACTTCTAACTACAGTGAGGCAGAAACTGCAGGACTCTGAGGCGCCAGCCGAGGCCTGACCGACCCTTGGCCCCCAGGTCAACGGCTGAGTTCTGGGCACACGCAGGACCCACCATCACCGCGTGGCACGTGTCCGACCCTTGGCCACTTCCTCGGAGCACACGGGGCAGGACAGACGCTAGAGGTCTCCAATGCAAACACCCATCAGCACGGCCTCCGGAATAAGGCCCTCCCAGAAACGCTTAAGCTCGCATGCACCTCCCTCCCTCCAGTGACTTTTTCTGGAAAGGAACCCACACAGTCAGGTAGGACCTTGCAGCTCTGAATTCTTCCTCCACAGAGAGAGGGACGAGCCAGCTGAGGGCTCATCCTCTGAGACAGGTGGGTCCTCCCACCAGCCCCACCCGACGTGCCCGGGGATTCCTGCTGAGTATCTGCACAGCACAGCCATGACCTAAACTCCACTTGAGCTGGAAGCGGCACTGCAACTTCACTCCTGTCCCCCTTCTAGCTAGGAAACCACACATCTATCAAAGTTATCCACATAATGTTTTCAGTATCGCTTGTATCATGAATAACAAAGGACGACAATGCACAATGAGGCTTTCCCCCCTGTGAGTCTGAACACTACCTAGTCCCACAGTGAGTAGCAGCAACCTAATCATGACCCCGTAAATGCCACTGTTTCTTCGGTAAACGTTTTAAAGGTATAACATACCTTAATAACCACGGAGCAACCACCACCCAGATTAAAACGTATGTATGTTTTAACAGGTTTTTAACCTTTATAATTAACCTATACCTAAAACAAGGAAAATAAGTATGAAACAATTACAGTTACAGGACAGAACGTAGGTGTGTCAGCCTTAACAGTGTAAAGTAACCATAGACAGACTGAAATCTAGGGAAGTGAGAGAAGGAGGTAAGCACAGGAGGGCAGCTCTGACTGCTTCAAGTTTGTAAACAGAGAGAGAGGGATCTGCTTTACTAGTTAGGGCTAGTGGTTACCTCTGGGGAACAGGGCTGAGAACAAGGCACAGGTGCCTTACTTTTCATCTGTACCCTTCTATTACCTTTTAAAAACTGCATACGTTATCTTTTGAATATTTAAAAATTAAATTTAAAATCTTACCCATATAAAAGTTTACATCATAAACAGGTAATTATGTAAAAGCCTTACCTCCACTGCAGCTGCATTTTTTTTGTCCTGAACAAACACTATTGGCGGCATGTTCCTCAGGGTCTGCTGGGACATCAAAAGGTGCCTGGAGAGAAAAAGAGATTTGTGCAGTCACAGGTGACACTTGGTGGAGGAGTGACAGTGCCAGAAACAGAAAATGTCATCTCACAAAGAGGTGAGGCATGATTTTTTTAAATTAATTAATTAATACATTTATTTTATTTATTTGGCTGCATTGGGTCTTCATTGCTGGGCGTGGGCTTTCTCTAGTTGCAGCGAGCGGGGGCTACTCTTCGTTGCGGTGCACAGGCTTCTCACTGCGGTGGCTTCTCTTGTTGCGGAGCATGGGCTCTAGGTACGCGGGCTTCAGTAGTTGTGGCACACAGGCTTAGTTGCTCCGCGGCATGTGGGATCTTCCCGGACCAGGGCTCGAACCCGTGTCCCCTGCATTGGCAGGCGGATTCGCAACCACTGGGCCACCAGGGAAGCCCTGAGGCATGAGTTTTGCTTATCACATTCTTCAAAGATGAAAAGTCTTCCTTAGCCAACTGCCACATTTCAACAGGGATACAAAATGCATGATCACAATTGTTTCTAATTCTCTAAATGCAACTTCTGAGATCCTTATAAATAGTCTGACGTGAACTTGGGACATTCCTGGGCATCACTGTGGCCTTGGGCTGTGGTTTGGGCACCAACAACCTGCCAGCATTTTGTCCCTCCATCCGACCGACACTCATCGGCAACAGCGCCACAGAAGTGTGGCTGCCGGCCGTGCTTCCCGGACGTCAGACACAGAAACGATCTTCATATTACCCAGTCGTGCAATACATGCGGATCCAGGGGCAACAAGTATCCAGTGAAAACACTGCTGTGACACATAGCACATCTGCTCAGCGACGCAGTTATGGGAAAACCTTTACACTAAACCTTGGTGATCAAAAGAATTGGGAAAAGGGACATTCTGTTCAACTGAATTTTCTGTTACCTAAAAACTAATCAGAAAACAGCAGGAACTCCAGTCCCGAGGGCTGCTCTGCCAGGTCTCTCTGAGTCTTTAAGACTGAGGAGAAAACTGAGTAGCTTCTTTACTCTCACCCAGCTCAGCGGTTCTCAAAATCCTTGGTCTCAGGACCCCCTTTATACTCTTAAAAATTATTGAGGACGCCAAAGACCTTTTGTTTATGTGGGTTACATCTACCAATATATACCAGACTAGAAATTAAAGCTGAAAACATGTATTTATTAATTCATTTAAAGTAACTTTTTTGTGTGTGTGTGGTACGTGGGCCTCTCGCTGCTGTGGCCTCTCCCGTTGCGGAGCACAGGCTCCAGACGCGCAGGCCCAGCGGCCATGGCTCACGGGCTCCGTGGCATGTGGGATCTTCCCGGACCGGGGCACAAACCCGTGTCCCCTGCATCAGCAGGCGGACTCTCAACCACTGCACCACCAGGGAAGCCCACTATATTTTAAAAGAAATTAATGAGAAGAGTGGCATTGCTTATGTAGTTGCAGATTCCTTTAGTACCCAGCATAATGGAACAGCTGGATTCTCATCTGTTATCTGTATTCAATCTGTTGTTATTTTGTTTAAAATAGAAGAAAATCTGGCCTCACACAGATCTGTAACTGAAAAGTAAAGGGTATATGAACAGCCTTTCAGAAAAGTGTAGATCTTCTTTGATGCTACACAAGAACTCAACAAAGAGTAGTTTATTAAAGACTGCAATGTGGAATCTGAAACCAGATCCATGAACAGCGTTCTCTGTACATGAAAATCCACTGGCCCTCTTGCCCTTTGAATCGATCTCTCCCTGTGTGTGATTTTGTAACCTCATGCCTTGGTCTTTTAGAAAATACTGGTTTAGCAGGTCACACAGATTTTCAGAATGATGATGTATTTTACAATACGTCACCTCCAATCTCATCAAAAGGGTCTTATGTACCATGAGGCTGTCAAACTCAGAGTGGTGGATACAAGTTTTCTAAAATTCTGATTTTCACTGAAAGCTTAAATTTTACCACTGGCAACAAATATGGTCAGCTGTGCCCCTGAAGTGACAGGTTCACTTTGCTCACTTTGGAGAAAATGTCTGTCCTATACCCACATCTGAATAACCATAGTTATGAATGGATAAAGAAGATGTGGCACATATATACAATGGAATGTTATTCAGCCATAAAAAGAAACGAAATTGAGCTATTTGTAATGAGGTGGATAGACCTAGAGTCTGTCATACAGAGTGAAGTAAGTCAGAAAGAGAAAGACAAATACCGTATGCTAACACATATATATGGAATTTAAGGAAAAAAAATGTCATGAAGAACCTAGGTGTAAGACAGGAATAAAGACACAGACCTACTAGAGAACGGACTTGAGGATACGGGGAGGGGGAAGGGTAAGCTGTGACAAAGCGAGAGAGAGGCATGGACATATATACACTACCAAACGTAAGGTAGATAGCTAGTGGGAAGCAGCCGCATAGCACAGGGAGATCAGCTCGGTGCTTTGTGACCACCTAGAGGGGTGGGGTAGGGAGGGTGGGAGGGAGGGAGACGCTAGAGGGAAGAGATATGGGAACATGTGTATATGTATGGCTGATTTGTTTTGTTATGGAGCAGAAACTAACACACCATTGCAAAGCAATTATACCCCAATAAAAATGTTAAAAATGAATAACCATAGTTGGTTCACTTGTTCTTTGAAGTGAAGCGTCTATTTTGGGTCACAATCAGCAACTGCAGTGTTCCGAGACAACCACCAGAGCTTCTTGCACACTTCCCACCACAGATACTAAAAAGATGTGCCAAAGGGTCGAGATACGCGTCACGGATGCTCTTAAATAAAGCTGGCAGCGCACTACCACAAGCATGTGCGGAAGCTACAATGACCACCAGGACATCTGGGCCAGCAGTTTTACCCCCATAGCTTCAGTACAACATGTCAACACGGTGGGAACGGAAAACCACACCTCATTGTGAAGAAGCTCTCACCTCATCAACCTCCCCCTACAAAGGACCCGGGATCACACTTCAAGAACAGCTAACCTAGGTTACGGCTTATATGAAGGCGTAAGTTCTGCTCTGAAATTCAAGAAAATGCTTCCCAAATTTTCCTTAAAAGCAAAAATAGGGGCTTCCCTGGTGGCGCAGTGGTTGAGAATCTGCCTGCTAATGCAGGGGACACGGGTTCGAGCCCTGGTCTGGGAGGATCCCACATGCCGCGGAGCAACTAGGCCCGTGAGCCACAACTACTGAGCCTGCACGTCTGGAGCCTGTGCTCTGCAGCAAGAGAGGCCGCGACAGTGAGAGGCCCGCGCACCGTGATGAAGAGTGGCCCCCGCTTGCCACAACTAGAGAAAGCTCTCGCACAGAAACGAAGACGCAACACAGCAAAAATAAATAACTAAATAAACTCCTACCCCCAACATCTTCTTTAAAAAAAAAAAAAAAAAGCAAAAATAGTGGACAAAACCAGCTGGAAGGCAGGGTCAAGGAGAGGCCTCACCTCATGTGCGCAGCGCTCCTCTGCAGGACAGCCCCCACGTTTGCGTTCTGAGCCTCAGAGACACTCGTCCTCCAGTACACGCGGCAGGTGGAGAAGTCTGAAGTCAGAGAGACCTGAGCCCAGCCCCAATTACTCTCAGCTCACCTGGGCTCCTGGAGACAGAGCGCATCACGAGAGGCGCACTAACTCACGGGCAGTCCTGGCTTCAGGCTCCCACTGCCAGGGCCAGCGCCCCAAGCACACCGCTGGGAACGGGGGAAACGTCCCCTTCCCCGGGGAGAGCCCAGCCTCACCCCACGCATAGCAATGCCTCAGCTGCTGCTACTGCCCCTCCTCCTTTCCCTCTGGCTGCACGCACTCTGCTCTGGGGGCACAGACGACAGAAGCTGCCTCCCGTGTCTTTACACCAAGATGAAGGCAGATCACCCACCGCTCACCTGACCCCCAGACCTTCAGACGCCCCACTTCATCACTTACTGGGCTCTGAGCACCCTCGGTGCTGTCTGGCCAAACACCACCCGTGCACAGTGAGACACCTGCTTTTGCACCCCACAAGCACCTTCCTCTCCTTAATACCCAGACGGCCACACTGAGCATCCCTTCCGCCTTTTCTAACTGTCAGGCGACGACAGAGGCACGAGGCCCGCAGTCCCTCCCTGGCCCCGAGGCCTACCTTGGAGAGCTCCACATTCAAGTCGCAGAGCTCCTGGCTCACTTCCGGGGTGCACAGCAACTCAGTCAGCGCTTTGTAGAGGAGGCCGTTCAGGGCCCTCAGGCGCACGTGGTCTTCCCTCCTGGCTCTCTTGGAGGTGCTCTTTGTCAGGGATGCCAACTGAGACGGCTTGTGAGTCTCCGTTAAGAAGAAAGGCAGACACACAGGCAACATTACAACTGTACATAAACTTGTACTAACTGACGATAAAGGTCATTCTCGGCCATCTTAGTTTTCATGAAGATACAGTTTCTTTTACAGACCAGGACCCTTCTACATTTTATCTACCATCCCTTAAAGATCAAGAGTACTGCCAAGTATATATTTTTTTCCAAAAAAAATTTTATTGAAATATAATCCACATAGCATAAAATTCTCCCTCTTAAAAAAGTACAATTCGAGGGGCTTCCCTGGTGGCGCAGTGGTTGAGAGTCCACTTGCCGATGCAGGGGACACGGGTTCGTGCCCCGGTTTGGGAAGATCCCATGTGCCGCGGAGCGGCTGGGCCCGTGAGCCATGGCCGCTGAGCCTGCGCGCCCGGAGCCTGTGCTCCGCAATGGGAGAGGCCACAGCAGTGAGAGGCCCGCGTACCGCAAAAAAAAAAAAAAGTACAATTCGGTGGTTTCTAGTATATACAGTGTATTTTTTTCTATCAAGAACCATTCATTACATAAACTCTCACAGTACAGGTATATTTCAGAGATATTGCAGGTTCATTCCAGACCATCGCAATAAAGCAAATATCACAATAAAGTGAGTCACATGCATTTTTTGGTTTCTCAGTGCATATAAAAGTTATGTTTACACTATACTGTAGTCTATTAAAGTGTGCAATAACAATGTCTAAAAACAATATACATACCTTAATTAAAAATATTGCTAAAAAATGCTAACATCACCTGCTAACGCAGGGTTGTCATAAACCTTCTGTTTGTAAAAAACACGGTATCCGGGAAATGCAGTAAAACAAGGTACGCCTGTGTGTCTACACATATCTGTGTTACACACACACACACACACACACACACACACACACACACACACTGAATGGACATTACCATGTTAGAATTTGATAACAGATACGACATCCAGTAAATTTTGTTTTCTTTTTTCTCCGGCCGCACTGTGCGGCATGTGGGATCTTAGTTCCCCAACCAGGGATCGAACCCACACCCCCTGCAGCGGAGGGTTAACCACTGGAAGTGCACAGTCTTAACCACTGGACTGCCAGGAAGTCCCCTGGTGTAATTTTTTTTTAAAGGTAAAAATTCTGTGGTTCCATTGTATCTAGTCCCGCCTCTACAGACCGTGTCCCCTCCAATATTGAAATGGAAGGGCTGGAGAGCTGCCGCCTTTTGGAGCCTCACACCCACCGAGATTCTCAAGCGGCTCATCGCTACTACTCTATACTTACCAAGTGAGAGCCCAAGGAAGGACCTTCATACCAAAACTTCTTCCTATGGGGAGAAAATAAGAACTATGCTGGATACTGACGGCAAATCAAATAACAAACAGTTACAAAAGCTAACGTCATAACTGTTTCTAAGGGGCTAGCCCTGGACATAGAAATTAGGTTACTAGGGGCCTAAAAGATTTAGATACCCAATGAACAGCAGCACGGGTTGTGGGGACAGACAGACAACAGTTTCAGTTCAAGCTCGTAACTTTTACCTAAAGTCTACCTCTAGTCCCAAAGGTAGAGAATGAGGACCTTAAAAACACACCTACCAAACTGCACATGAGCACTGTCCTCTACTGAACAAAGCTGTTTCCCAGGGGAGGGTTAACGACTGATACCGCCACACATCAACTGGGACTGAACAGCTAAGTAAACAGAAGGCAGATGGGGGATCCAGGCCCCTCGCTATTGCAGCCAAGCAAGGGAAGGAAGTGAGAATGATTCGTGTGCTAGTGGATTAGGGCTGGAGATCAGTACAAACTTAAGTTTCACTTACTACAGCTACAGGTGGTGACACACAGAAACGTTTGTAGATAAGCACAGACACAGGGATTAACATAAACACTATTTTTTTTTTTGCTTTGCCCGCTGAAAGGGTCTAAAAGACAGACACCCCAGTAGCAATAAACATACTAAGCTCTCAGATCATGGTTTCTGACCCGTTTCCAATCAAGGAACCAGAGCTCCTTCGAGAAACGGCTGATTCTAGGGCCGAGGCATCCTGTGGTGCCAGAAAGTAAGGAAGTGCTAAAAAAAAAAAAAAAAAAGTTTTCTAATTTAAAAACTACTTCAAAACCCCATAACAACGGGGTGTGTCAAAGGGATATAGGAGCCACCTGAAAGAGCTCGCAATGGTCAAAGCTGGAACAACTTGAGCAAAATTAAGTAGTACTGGATTATAACCCGTGAGTCCATCCTGCTGAGTTAATAAATGAAGAGACACATCTCCCCTGCAAAATTTTGAATAATTCATGAATTTCGAATAATTCCCCACTCCTTAGGCGTGAGCTGCATACGGTGACTTTCCCCCCAAAGAAGACAGTATGGAATTGGGGGGCTGGGCGGTAACTTTACAGTGGATAAACCTGACAGACACAGATGACCGCAGTCAACAAGACCAGCATCAACAGTGATACACCATGTTGAGAGCATGTGTGTGTCCACAGGATGTGATGAAATGGCGCTTCACACCTGTGGTCTTTCTCCCCCAAACCAAACCCCAGTATCCTCAAGAGAAAAACATCACGCCAATCCCAACAAAAGGGCATCCTACAAAATATCTAACCGGTACTCTTCAAGCTGTCGAGGTCATCAAAACAGGGACAGTTAGAAACTGCCACAGTCAAGAGGAGCCTAAAAAGATGACGACTAAATGTAATGCGGTCCCTGGATGGGATACTGGAACAGAAAAAAGACGTTAGGGAAAAACTAAGGAAACGTGAATAAGACATGGCCTTTAGTTAATAATAATGTATCAATGCTGGTTCATCAATTGTAACAAATGTGCTGCACTAACATAAGAGGTTAATAGACGGGAAACTGAGTGTGCTTATATGGGAACTCTACTCATCTTTGCCAATTTTTCTGTAAACCTTAAACTTTTAAAAAAGTGTATTAAAACAAAAACATACATATATACATATCTACAATTAAATGAAAATGATATGAAGTCAACATATTTTATTATACTTATGTCTCGTCATAAAAAACCTATCGTGACAAGCTTTCTTTATTCCTCAAATTAACCCCACAGAGAAAGCACTAATATGGAAAGGAAATTCTTCCTTCTCTCTTTACGTGATGCAACTACTCTCCCGAAAAACGCTTCTAGTAACAAGAATCATCATCCCTCAGTATCTGTGGGGAATTGGTTACAAGACCCCAAAGATACCAAAATTGGAGGATGCTCAACGCGCTGTATTTGCATATAACCTCCGCACACCCTCCCGGATACATTAACTCATCTCTAGGTTACTTAATGCTACGTAAAGAGTTGCCAGCAAGGCAAGTTCAGGTTTTGTGTTTTAGAACTTTCTGGAGTTTTTTCGGAACATTTTCAATCCAAGGTTGGTTGAATCCGAGGATTGGGAACCTCGGACCCAGAGTGGACTGTAAATGTATACATCACTTTGCTTCATAAATTCATGATGCACTCTTAGCTTTTAGGAGACTTAGAACTTTACCGTCACAGCTGTGTGAAAGAACAGAAAAAAGGCTGGGTGGGAAAAACGTTAACTGTCAGAGGTGGGCTCCCTGGTGAGCTTTCAATAGCCATTAACCTAACAGGCAGCGGCTGCGCTTACTGACACGGCTGGGAGCTCTGGCGCCGGCCAATGCGTCGGCGGTGGAAGCCCTGCGGACCCCCAGCCCCGCCGAGCGCCCCGCCCGCGGAGCCTCCCGCTCCACGGAGCTCCCGCCCGCGGACGCCCCGCCCCGCCGAGCCTCCTGCCCACGGAGCCCCCCGCCCCGCCGAGCTTCCCGCCCGCGGAGCCCCCACCCCGCCGAGCCTCCCGCCCGCCGAGCCCCCCGCCCCGCCGAGCCTCCCGCCCGCGAAGCCCCCACCCCGCCGAGCCTCCCGCCCGCGGAGCCTCCCGCTCCACGGAGCTCCCGCCCGCGGACGCCCCGCCCCGCCGAGCCTCCTGCCCACGGAGCCCCCCGCCCCGCCGAGCTTCCCGCCCGCGGAGCCCCCACCCCGCCGAGCCTCCCGCCCGCCGAGCCCCCCGCCCCGCCGAGCCTCCCGCCCGCGAAGCCCCCACCCCGCCGAGCCTCCCGCCCGCGGAGCCTCCCGCTCCACGGAGCTCCCGCCCGCGGACGCCCCGCCCCGCCGAGCCTCCCGCCCGCCGAGCCCCCCGCCCCGCCGAGCCTCCCGCCCGCGGAGCCCCCCGCCCCGCCGAGCCCCCGCCCCGCCGAGCCTCCCGCCCGCGGAGCCCCCCGCCCCGCCGAGCCCCCGCCCCGCCGAGCCTCCCGCCCGCGGAGCCCCCACCCCGCCGAGCCCCCGCCCCGCCGAGCCTCCCGCCCGCGGAGCCCCCCGCCCCGCCGAGCCCCCCGCCCCGCCGAGCCTCCCGCCCGCGGAACACCCCGCCCCACCGAGCCCCCGCCCCGCCGAGCCTCCCGCCCGCGGACCCCCCGACCCGCCGAGCCTCCCGCCCGCGGACCCCCCGCCCCGCCAAGCCTCCCACCCGCGAAGCCCCCATCCCGGGCCACCGTCCCCGGAGCCCCCGCCCCCACTGGGGTAACAGTACTTGGTTTTCGAAGCAAATTTCTTGAGTAGGTTCTTGCCGCAGGAGACAGGCGAGCTGTGCAGGCCTCGAGCGCCGCCCAGAAGGAGCCCCACATGGAGACCCCCGGCCCCGCCGAGAGCCGCCCACATCTCAGCCGAGCGACGGCCTACCGGGTGACGCGAGGCGGGCTGAGGTTGGCAGTGAGACGTGGGGCGGGGAAACGCGGGGCGGAAAGACGTGCAAACGGAACGACGTGAGGCGGCTCGGGGCGACGTGGGGCGAGGCGACGTGCGAAGTTGCCGGGAGACTGTGGGCGGGACGGGAGGACGAGGCGGCATCTGGAGGACAGGTAGGCGGGACGTGAAGCGGCGGGGCGGAGCGACGTGCGGCTAGGGCCAGGGACAGGCGTGACGACGCGTGAGGGAGGGGTGGCTAGACACGGCGTGGGTGGGGTAGTAGGCGGGGCCTGGTGACGTGAAGGACGGGACGCCTGTGGGCGGGGCCAGACGACACGTGGTGGCGAGCGGGGCCTGATGACGTAACTGAGGAGCGGGGACGGGACGTGATGACGTTTGTGCGGGGGCAGGGCCAGCTGGCGCGTGGGCGGAGCGACTGGGCCACGCACCCGCCGTACTCCCACTGCGAGCTGGGTTCAGCCAGATGCCGCCGAGTGCAAGGGAGGTTGGGACTCTGGTGGGGAAGCGCACAAACCACCCGGATGCGGAGATTGCGGAGCAAGGAATACACTTTACGGAAACGCACGAAGCTAACAGAGAAGGGTGCATTTCAACTCCCTTGCCACAGAATATCAAATGAAGAGCAGGGAGGTAAGAGGTCTTAACTGGGTGGGCGTCCCGGAGCAGAGCTCCTTCTGCCTGCACCACTAGGAAGGACTCGAGTTTCTTCCTCTTTACGCTGCCAGTTCGTTTGCTCACTTCCTGTAATACCTCCTCACCAGTCTACGTGGAGAAAGACACAGCTTCAAAACTACTCCAGAAAGGAGGCATAGTCACCTCAGACCCCTCTTCATGGTCATCCCTGATAACTCCATACTGGGCATTGACAGTGGGGACTTTTTTTCCTATAGCAGCCCCAGCACTTAGAACAGGACTTGGCACATAGAAGGTGCTCAGTAATCCTTTTTTTTTTTTTTTTAATGATTGAAACAAATGGATAGTGATTAGAGTATCAGGGGGACTATGTAATCCAATAAAGTATCAGAATTTGTCAGGATCAAAAGCAACATAGCTCACTGGGAAATCCGTAGACCTAGTGCAGGCTTTTGGACTTTGGACAAGTAATTCTCTGTGCTCAGTTTCATTACGAATCGTAACAACATAACTTCCCTCATACAGCTGCCTTGAGGATGAAGTGAGAGTGTAAGGAAAGAATTTAACAAACTCTCAACGGGTGGTAATTATGATTACTATTCCTTAAGTTTTTCATCTAAGTAGTATTAATTCAATCTATATAATGGACTCTTAACATACAAAGTAAGTGTTTTTTGTCCATTTAATCTGCCATGTTTTCATCCCATTGAATTCTCAGCCCACATAAATCATTTAAATAGCACTTCATTAGGAATAGGAAGGCCATTGAGAGAAGCCAGGATGCTTTCAACCAAATTTTCCATTGTCTGTCGTCTTGCTTGATGAGTTGCACTTCCAATGTGAGGTGTCAGAGTGACGTTCCTCAACTCCAACAAAGGATGATCTCTGAAATACAGATTAATTGAGGAAAACTATTCAGAGTTGTTTCATTTCTTTAATGTCATGTTATGGTTTCATATCCCCTACGCTGAGATGGGGAAGGCTGTGGGAGCCTTATGGCGTACTCTTAATGACACCTAGGTATGACCACTGCTCATCTAACCCTGGTTTGGGTGACCCAGCATTTCTGGGTGGAAAATACGTATCCTAACTGCACCCAGGCCATTAGTTCACAATTGCACAACATGCATGATGGATTAAATGACACTGACCCACAGGACAAGAAAGGGCCTTGGGGAATTAGGTGTTGATCTAGGCATCTTGGGACAAGCTGAATGTGCCTTTAATGGGAATAGCATTCGGAGGGGAAAGATTTATTAACTAGAATTAGCAGATTAGAGGGAGCTCTCGTCCAGGAAGAAGGCAAAGGATGGGAGTTAGCCTGGAAAGATAATGAGGTTTTAGTGAAGTGGGTCAGGCAGACTCAAGCATAATGATGGATAATATTAGCACCCAGGATTGGGAAAGTGCTATGACCTGGCCCAGCGGGCATCCTGACTATTTTAATAGAGGCCAAAGTAGACATGTGGCAGTGGTCCCCCATCATAGATACTGAGGCTCAAGGGGCACGCCCTTGAGAATCTTACAGACCCCCAAACCTATGGAAGTTCTCTGGGGGCACCTGTAATTCATATCAAGGCAGTTTGACTGCCCTCACCTCCAGGAATGACTGAAGTAAGACATATCCTGTGGTACAGTTAGCAGTGGTAGAAACTATTCTGAAAAACACTCATCCTCCCCTTGTGAAGGAGGTGGGTCCTACCATATAACATCACACGCTGGAAAACAGTACAAGGGTGCGAACTGAGACAGGGTGACTGGCTTTGTCCCAACTGACTTGGAACCCAGAAAGAACTGAATCACGGCCAACTGTACAACACCTGCCCATAATAATATCTGGTGTATAGGCAAGAGACAATTTTGTTGAGAAGGCATAGCAAATACCTCTGCAATTGTTATCGATTTGTTACGTAATGAAACTGCATTGTACCACGACAATATTGCAATATGGTATAACACTGGCATTGTGGGTAAGATTTAAGTACCTCATGTAAATAAGTCAGATGATAATACTGACATTGACGATCAATGGGAAACAACTGGCCTGAGGAAATACTGGATTTAGGTCAATACCAGCTAATTTGTATACTAAATAGTGCTACACAAGTTCATCATAATGTACAAATAGTGGTAGATCAAGGGGTTGGGGGGAACAAGTAATCATACTGGTACAAAAATACAATGGGTTAGTTTCTTTAAATCTATCCCTGCCCCACGTTGGCTCCTCCAAATGTTAGGCGAAGTCATACTGTATCTGTCATATAAATACTGTAATAAATGTAGATAATCCAATAAACATCATTTTGCTCTGAGACAGCTAAGGCCAAGGGCCAGTGGCTGGCCTGTGTAGTAAAGAATTAACTCAGCAGGCAGGCTTGGAGTTCTTGAACCCTGCACATTCCAAAGATAGGACTGGCCTTTGACTGGCCTCTGGAAGATAACCTGTGAGCCCTTGAGATATACTGCCTGGTAAGAGTGTCTTATACTTGGGCCTTGAGCAAAGCCAGATAGTTTATGCTAGTGATTTAATTTGTGGTGAATACCTGTTTTTGTTCGCCTAGGGCTCTAGGCCAATCTGTATCAGTTTGACCTCTGCAGGGTCTGGAGACTACGAAGCCAGTGTCAGACATGTGGGCACTCCACACCTACATGACTGACCCCCGATACCAACGCTGGGATGAGCTTCCCTGGTTGGAAATACTTAACGTGTGTTGTCACACACCATTGCTGGAGGTGGTAGCACTGTCCACACAACTCCATTGGGGGGACAACTGGAAGTGCAAGCCTGGCTCTCCTCGACTCCCCTATGAGTTTTCTCCCTTTGCTGATTTTAAACTATATCATTTCACTGTAATAAACTGTAACTGTGAGTAGAAAAGCTTTTCTGAGTTCTGTGAGTCTTGCTAGCAAATCATAAAGGCTGAAGGTGATCTTGGGGACTCCTGGCGCTATTGGCAAATGAATTTTTTCTTTTTAAAATAATATACAGGGGGCTTCCCTGGTGGCGCAGTGGTTGAGAGTCCACCTGCCGATGCAGGGGACGCAGGGTCGTGCCCCGGTCCTGGAGAATCCCACATGCCACGGAGCGGCTGGGCCCGTGAGCCATGGCCGCTGAGCCTGTGCTCCGCAACGGGAGAGGCCACAGCAGTGACAGGCCCGCGTACCGCAAAAAAAAAACCAAAACACAGTAAATCCTTTTGTAAAGCAAAGAATACTTATGTAGTATGACTAAATAACCACAGGTTTCCAACTTTTTAAATTACTTTTTTCACAGTAAGTGGCATCAAAATGTCTCCCTGAAAAACCAAGATGAAAACTCAGACCTATCTGATAAATATACAGATTAGAAATTAACATGGGATCTGAATATAAGTTATTCATAAAATAGTTGTTAAACCTCTTGGCCACAAAAATGATTTCACATGGGACACTGGGAGTGCATCACCTATTAGAATAAACTAAGCTTTGGGATATAACCCTAGTATTTGCCTTGTGACTTGTGAGTAAAAGTTCATTTTAGCAGGCAACAGGGGTGATAACATGACTTCTCCATTTTTGAGTAAGTTGACAACTGTCTAACACGGTCATGCTTCTTTACTTATATTGAAATTATTTTTTGTTCTAGATTAGTTGCTCTCTTATTTGGTCTTTACACTCTTAAAAATTGAGAACCCCAAAGAACATGTGTTTATGAGGGTTATGCCTATCAACATTTATTGTATTAGAAATTAAAACTGAAAAAAATTTAATACAATCATACAGAAGCACACATTTCATTAGCTGTCAGAGTGATGATGTCATCACATGTCCTTAAGTCTCTGGAAGACTCCACGGTACACTTGTGTGAGAAAACATGAGTGGAAATAAATAACATCTTACAGTATCATGAAAACAGTTTTGACTTGGGAGCTCCTCTCTACTTGCTAGACAGGATGCTGCCTGATTCATGAATTATTAAATAAATCCAGTTAGACCTTTAAAAAGAAAAAAAAATTAGTTTTGACTTCACAGACCCCCTGATAGGGTCTCCAGACCACATTTTGAGAAACTCTGCTCTGAATAAATTATTGGTTTTCTCAGAAACGTCTGTAAGTTCTATGACCAATCTTGATAAACTTAGGTATTAAATTTGGTCATAATGTCAAACATTCATCTGACAGTAATTTGCTTACTGGATAGAAATCAAAGCTGGAGGAATCAAAGCTAGGAATAGCTGGTTTAATGAATGACAGCATCAAGATTCCAAATAAGTGACAGACCAAGACTCCAGTCCCAACAGGCTGGATCACTGGGTCAAAACACACAAGCAAATGAAATTAAATACAAATAAATGTAAAATTCCACACATAAACTTAAAAAACAATTGAGAGAATAACAATTTCAATTTTAGCTGACTAAAAACTTAACGAGTTAAGATGCAGTGAGGCTTCGAGGAAGGGTGCTGCCAACACAGCCTTTGTGTAATTTCTCTACAGTGGTCAGGCCACAACATGAATTCTGTGTGCCATTCTCAGGAGCACATTTTCAAAGGACTGTAAAATCTAAAGTGCTGCAAGGCAAGGTGTCTGGAAATGACATCATTTAGGCTGCGACTGAAGGATAAGAAGATACTTAGCCTCAAAAAAGAAAAGACTAAGATGAAATGTAGTGGTTGTCTTAAAATACATGAAGGTTTGTAAAGAGGAGAATAATCAGAGCTCGCCTTTGATGCTGCAGAAGGCAAACCAGGGTCGGTGGGTAAAGGGAGGACTACTTGGCTTGATCTGAGAACGGCTGTCCTGTGCAGTCTCCATCCACGGCAGGGGTTCTGGGTACGTCATATCCAGTGCTGCTGCTTTAATGACCCCGGTCTGAAGGGCTTCCACCAGGGCATCTTGATCAACTAACAGACCTGGGTGGACGAGACCCCTCCCCGGTAGGTCCCACAGACAGTGCACTCTGGTCACACTCACTACTGTTCAAACACGTCTTGATCTTGTCACAGGTTTGACAGCATGTGAACTTCATTCTGCCATTTCGTTCTCAGACACTGAGAGCCTGCTACATGCCAGGTGGCGCACTAAACCCTTTACAGATGCTGTCTCGCCACCTCCTCCACTTACCCAGCAAAAGTCAATACTCTTTACACGTGAGGCTTGTAGGTTACATGCTCAGCCAAAGTCACGAGCTTCTAAAGCATCTACCCAGATCTGAGGCCAGGTCTGTCTGACCCTGAGCCTGGGCCCTGCCACTTCACCACACCGCCTCCCAAAGCCACCGCAGGGTTCCGGGAAATAGCCCCCAGATAGTAGTTTTAGGTACACGTTAAAAAACCAAACAGCCACAAACATCACCCATAACTGCATTTCAAATACAAGATAGCAGCAGCAGCTGAGAAGGAAACCCCTTCCTCCCGGCAGAGACCTTCAAGGAACCTCCTTCCCGCTGGCGTGCTGAGCCGCCCTACAGGTCAAGACAGCACCCAGCCTGCCTGTGCTGCTGGTGGAGAAACCTAGTCCCAAGCTCCTACCTGGGGTGTTTGTTTTTCCAGAATCTTTACTTCGTCACCGACCTATGACATTACCAAAAGCATATAATGCACTGGTCCTTCCTGCTCATCTACGGGGTCTGAATTTTCAGAAAACCTTCAAGTATACTAGCTTGGCCCTGTGGGGTTTCACGGCAAGCCCTGTTTTCCTTGTTTTACAGATGAGACACAGGTGGCTGCTGGTGACGCCAGCTCTCACATGTCTTCTGCCCCCGATCCCAAGGGCAAGCCGCCTGCACGTTTGAGGCCAGCACCGATCCTCACGTGTGCTGGCACCCCCAGCGTCGAGCACTCCGACGCTTTCTTCTTCACAAATGCCACACCAACCCACCAGAAAATCTGGTTATCGCGCGGGGCCTAAAGCCTCCTGTATGCAAACACACAAAGCTCTACGAAAATGTCAGAGAACCAACCAAACTAACACAAAGTTATTTTTTTAAACTGAGGCTCAGAAAATTCATCCCCATAAATTTTGCTTGATTCTACGTGGAAGGTCAAACTGATTCTGCTACCCGAGGAGATGCCCGTACTTGGATCTGAAAACCCCACTGTACGATTCTCATTCTTTTTGTTACTAATTTGAGGTTCAAAATGATGTGAAGACAAAAATCAGACGTATTTCTAAATATAAAGTAAAACCCCTTTAACTCACCACCAGCAGTCTAAGTGGATTTTTCAGACCATTCAGGGAAAAGCTTGCCTGGGAATGCTGAGAGGATGGCCATGGCTGGGGGCGGGGCCCTCCTGCACAGCCCCCACAGCCCCCCAGCCTCCACACAGCGGTGGAGCGCGCACCGCTGCCGATGTTGAGAGAGTAGCAGTGGGTTCCATCGCACTCAGCTCGCGCCTCCCGATCAGGCCCCGGGCCTGGGGCGTCAGGCTCACAGCCAACATCACAAAGTCCGATCGCTGAAGCAGGTCATCCAGCCTCTCACAGCAAGTGGCCCCAATGGCTTCCTCCTCCTCCGATTTTCTATGAAGGGAACAAGGGAGAAAAACCACGTCTAGTTAGAAATTCATCAACTCCCGGAAGGAGTTTCTGAGAGGAGCCATGGACTCAGTCTGTCCTCCCGTGGGCCAGACCCCCACCTGGGTCCAGAGGCGGCTGGACCCCGAGGCCAGGGCTCACCCATGGAAACGCCGTGGGCGTCTCTGGGTGCTCTGAGCCCCGTGTCTGTGGGGTGTCACACCAGACTGCGAGCCCCTTGAGGTCAGGAGCTTCCTCTCACTCAACTTTGAGCCCCCAGAGTCTGGTACAAGCCCGATGGTGTCAGACATGCTTTCAGTGACGCCCAGCATTGCTGCATATGGGCAAACACATCAGAATTTCCAGAGAAAAAGAACAAAACGGGAGGGAGCCTGGGAGTGCCATGTGTCCAACAGAGAGCAAGGCCCCAAGGGCCTGTTGCGGGCAGGACTGAGTGCTGTGTTCTGGGCCCAATCCTAACTCCTGCTCTGGGCGCCCCAGACAGCTGATTATTCAACAGAAATTCCAAGCTCCAGGAGGCCGCAGCGTCCCGGGTAGCCGCTACTGCCCTACAAATATGGAATACAAAAATACATGACTTCTTTCTACACATCGTGGCCACAGAGCACCTGAAGGAAAGAGGAACGGCCAGCACACGCTGCCACTGTGAAAGCCCTGCCCACCTCACACGCCTTGTCCCGGCCTCTGCGGCGGCCCTCGCCGCACTGGGAGCTGTGACAGCTACCGAAGCCTCGCCACTATCCACTGTGCAAACAGGGTGACTGAAAAGGGGGCAGTCCTGATGTGAAGTCTCCCAGCTCACCCTGCCTCTGGGAGTGGAAATCTATTCCGCGGCAACAGAAGCCACTGAAAGGCTGCGAACAGCGCCATCATCTGGCCGGTCTGCAGACGGGGCTGAAGTTCGAGAGCAGAGAGCAGCCCCTTAGAGGGCAGGGCAGGTGAGAAAGGCCGGGGCCTAGGCCGGTGGCAGGTGGCAGCGATGAAGTGAGAGTGAACAGGCAGGTCTGAGGGTTGTTCTGAGACAAAATTAACGGGACTGGGTGTTGGGCTGAATGCTGCTGGTGGAGTATGAGGAAGAGGGTTTCAGACTGAATACTGTGGGGGGGAAGCATACACCTGTGTGTTATGTGTGTTCAAGTGTGGACAGCATCTCCCATGATCGGAAAGAATCACTGTACAAACTGAAACAGAGCGCAGCTGTAGGTGAGCCAAAATCTCTTTTCTCTCTGGTGAAATGTTTTCAGTGAAGAGAAGATTATCTGCTGCACTCTGGGTGACCATAAAAACACCACAGTCCCTTCCTTGATCATCAGTCCTTTTTGGAGAAACAGAATAGGAGAATTGTATGAAAAGTGGAGGAATAATATATCTAAACTATAAGGCAGTGATGGTGCAAGTTCTGTTCAGTCAATTTCAAGTCCATTTTCTGAATTTTACCTGCGTTTCCTACTGTGGTAGAGAATCTCCATTTCAAATGCTCTGGGCCTCTGAGCGATCTTACAGCCAATGCTCCCCATGCCGATAATTCCCAGAGTGGTCCCTGTCACTTCTTAACCCACCCAGTTTGTAGAAAAGTTCTCCGTATGTGGCGAAATAGCCAAATGGTGACCTAAAATAAACACGATGCAGAGTGGGCAGTGTGGACAGCACCACACGCAAAATCCCCACAACCCTCACTGGGCCGCCTGAAGGGGAGACGAGGCTACAGGAAGTCCAGGGCGGACCCTGGGCGCTCACTCATTCCTATCCGACAGCAGAATGTTTCTGCAAGGGAAGAATGACAGGAACAGGGCAGTTTCCTCATAACAAACCCCAGCCTCCTGGCAGAATGCTTTAAAAGAGCAACTTCTGGAACTTCCCTGGTGGTGCAGTGGTTAAGACTCCAGGCTCCCAATGCAGGGGGCCCGGGTTCGATCCCTTGTCAGGGAACTAGATCCCACATGCATGCCGCAACTAAGAGTTCATATGCCACAACTAAGGAGCCCATGTGCTGCAACTAAGGAGCAGGCGAGCCGCAACTAAGGAGCCTGCCTGCCGTAACTAAGATCCAGTGCAACCAAATAAATAAATAAATATTTTTTTAAAAACCCAGCAACTTCTTTCACATTAAGGGAGGATTCCTGGTTAAAATTTGTTGGTTTTGGTGTGTCCAAGTGTCTGTACATTTGTGACTACATGTATGTGTATGTGTGTGTGACTGTGCATATGTTTGTGTGTGCATGTGTGTGTGTGTGTGTCTGTGAGTGTGCACATGTGAACCAGCAGTCAGAAACAGAACCGGCTCTGACTTCCCTGGTGGCGCAGTGGTAAAGAATCCTCCTGCCAATGCAGGGGACAGGGGTTCAATCCCTGGTCCGGGAAGATCCCACATGCCGCGGAGCAACTAAGCCCGTGCGCCACGACTACTGAGCCTGCGTTCTAGAGCCCGCAAGCCACAACTACTGAGCCCGCCAGCCACAACTACTGAAGCCCATGCGCCTAGAGCCCGTGCTCCGCAACAAGAGAAGCCACCGCAGTGAGAAGCCCACGCACCGCAGCAAAGAGTAGACTCCGCTTGCCGCAGCTAGAGAAAGCCTGTGGGCAGCAACAAAGACCCAACGCAGCCAAAAATTAAAAATTAAAATATTGGAAAAAAGAAACAGAACCTGCTTGGTTCTTGCCTCCTTTCCTCAAGCCCCTTCACCCCAGAGCTCCACCAGGACGACGGCCAAGTGCTGAAGTGCTGCGCTGCTCCTCGCGGGGCACGCCCAGCCAGGTCCAGTGTGTGGGGAGCTGGGGTTCTGCCTGCTCACTTGGGGGCCTTCACCCCAGGGTAGCATGCTGACCGGCCAGTGAACTACTCCAAGGCATTTCCACAGTGGTGCTGAAAGTACTTCACACGTTGCGTAGTGAGTGGAATTTGGTGGAGGAGAAAACAGTGTATCAGACAGATCACGTGGACTGCATGTGCCTGGGTGCCAAGCTTGGCCCTGACTAGGCTGAAACAACCAAAAGTGGCTCCAAGTCCAGGGCAACAAAGTCCTGGACGCAGTGTGAAGAGATCAGGGCCTTATCAGGTGTGATATTAAGTATCTGTCATCTGATCTCTGGAAAACAAGCGTCTCCTGCCTGTTTACCTACCACGACTCTCCGAGCTGCGGCCAGCAGCAAGGCCATCCCCAGGTCTGCCGTGGGGTTGGAAACGGCGTGTGGCGTGTTGGCCGCCTTCACACCAAAGCTGGCAACGAGTCCCGGGTCCAGGTGGTCCGGCCCCGCCCCTACGCCAGCGACGATCTTCAAGCAGGGCGGGGTGCGCAGCTCCTGGCTAACGGCCGGCCTTCCGTCCCAGACGTACACGGCTCCGGTCTTTGGACCCAGCTGTGTTTTATTTTCCAAAAATTCTTGCATGGTAATGAGATTAAAGCGTTTCTGCAGGTCTCCAGCGTGATCTTCACATATACCATACTGTCCTTCAAGTCCAGACACCAAAACTCCAGGTAGGTCCTGATCGCCCGTGGCCTGCAGAAAGATAGATGCAATTTCTGCTGTCAAAGAGTCTTCAAGAGAACAACCCATATGCTCTTCTACTGCTCTTTAGATTTTCTAAATTACAACAGGACTGGAATTCATTTTATTTCCTGGAAAAATTCCTGTAAAACCTGTAACACAGCAGAGCTGGACTCTGAAGGTACCCATGCTCCCATCACTGCCACTTTCCTCCCCACCCGACGGGGGTCTTTATTTCTGCCCTTCGGCTGCGGTGGCAGCCTCCGGGCCCCCTCCGACAGGCACTCCTCGTGATCAGGCCCTCGTGAGACCCCCAGCCTGGAGTGCACTTCTCGTGAAGAGAACGCAGCAGAAGCGAAGGCGGGTCCTGCTCTCCCCTGCTCCCCCCTCTCCCGGGGGGCCAGGGCCATGCTGGGAGGCAGCCCTGTGCCGAGGCCCAAGTGAGTGAGAGACAGGACTTAAGAGGCTGGCCAACGGCCTGGGAGCCTGGGGATGACCGCAGCCCCGGCCAGCGCCTTGACTAAAGTTTCCCGAGGAACCCTGAGCCAGAACCGCCCAGGTAAGCCACTCCTGGACTGCGACCTGAAGACATAGCGGGTAACAGAAGTTTATGATTTTCAGCCACTAAAATTTAGGGTAATTTTATGCAACACTAACTAACAAATAAAACTGACCATCTTTTACTGTGAAAGTAAGATACTTTTTACTGTCTGTGAAACAAATTAAATAATGTTTTATGTTCTTTGTTCCTAATTAAAAAGAAGATATCTTTAACATTTTATAGCTTTCTTCCAAAAAGAAAACCAGTTGCTTTCAAGAGTCGAAGCTAGTGAATGCATTTTATCTTTGGGTCACAAACTTAGCTAAAAATGTTTACAATGTGTTCAAAGCTCAGAGCATAATGGGCTAAAAAACTTGTTTACTTTTTGGACTTTCAGTAAAAGATTAATAGAGTTTCATTCAAGATAAGATCTTAGCTATTTTGATAGAAAGGAGTCTCAACTCCTGACTGCTTTAACGTTGGTTATGGAGCAATGGCACACAGCCATCACACCATTATTGTCAGTGGTCGTACATGGAAAAGATCCAAGATCCTCCAAGTGACTCGTGGCTGCTCCACGAGTGAAGAGGGAGACAGTCCCAGCTGGGGCAGATAGACGCAGCAGGGATGGGAGTACCGGGCACATTCGAGAGCTCGCTCCATCCTTGGGCTCTGTCTCTTGCTCTATAATTCCTTTCACGAGTACCAGCCTCTGACCATCTCCACTCACAGGCAGGAGTCCAGCAAAGGAGCACGAGACCGGAAGTGGGACCCGCCGTCAACAGCTTCCTGAGAAGGAGCGTGAGCCCTGTTCGCTGCTGATGCCGAGCCCTGTGCGCAGAGGAGCGGGCAGGGCCGCAAGACGAGAACTTTGGCTCCGGCACAGCTCTGTGGCTGATCAAATGTCTCCCGGGCTTCCTGCGTTCTTGGTGAAACCGGAGTGATATCAACAGGTAGTGCTTTATAGTTGCACCGTAAGATCACATTTCATTCTCCTCCCCTAATTTCTGCATAAAGAGAGCTAAGTGGACATGCCTCTGGCAGGTGTCCTTGCATGCACAGTACTGACATGACGGTTAGGTTGGGAACATTCTGACCACAAAGGAACTCACCACAAAGTAGGTGTATTTTTACACAACTGCATTTCGTCTACGTCAAAAGATAAACCCATGTGTGAAATTTGGAAAAGTCAAAAATTTTACAGCTTTGTTTTTGGTTAACAGAGTGATAGTTCAGACATGAAAATGCAGTTAGACTACGTTTTCTAACTGCTATGTGCATTCTCCTTACACTGTTTAATTTGAACTGCTAGCACAGATTAAAAATTAGTTTTCTCCTTGCGAAATGATTGCTTAATTTAAAAATAAAAGAATATGTATTAACTTTGTGGAAATTGCCTTCAACAGACCCAAGGCTCTAAATTCAGGATTTTCTTCTTTTAAAGTCCCTGTAAAATTGAGACCCAGAAAGAAAAATAAAGTAGAATGAACTTCCAACCTCTTCTTTCCAAGGAAAGTAAGACCGACGTTTGTATAGCACTCATGAGAGGGAAGTGTGGAGGGAGGCATGCAGACCCGTGACCAGTGACTGTGACTGCCCAGCTGGACTCTGGGCCCAGAAAAGGACAGGGCAGAAGGAGTTCTGGGGTAACACAAGCACAGAGAGAACAAATTCAAATCACAGAAGGGGCAAGGACGGGGGCAGGCAAGGGGCAGGGGAGTAAGGAAGGTATTTTTAACTTAAAAAGCAAAAATGAGAATAAAAACCAACTGCAACCAATAAAAATATGTTTTAGTTTTTGGGACAGAGAGAAAGAAACAAAGACGGGGTGAGGGCAGCAAGAGGGCAAAGCAGGACCGAGTGCAAAGGAGGAGCTGGGCGTTGGGTTCAGGCTGCTCGGCCCGGCTGTGCTTCCCTCTGAAACTCGCTATCCTCCAACGTAAAGTGAGGGGAACAGACAGCCTGGCATGGTGGCCCTGACAGTGAAAGAGAACACTCAGAGCCTGGAGAACCTACTGCAAGCCTTCAATGAATGGGAGTTACTAATGTTTAAATCTGAACGACAATTTAGATATTTACCCAAGTGTCTAGAAACAAACTTACACCAAAGAGGGAGACTGAATTCATACAACACAGTAACATTTCTTAAAAACCTATTTCCTCATGAAGCTTCCTCTCTTAATATTTGAGAGGTGAGTCCAATACCACCCCCATCATCCTCACATACCCAACGTGCCAAGACTTGCTTCAAACTGGCACCAACTGACTTTTAACTTCTCTCCCTGCCACTCTGTCCTCTTATCCTCTCTCCAATCCCTTTCAAAGTCTATCCTCACCTCACCTACCAAGCAGTTCTCTGCCCTGTCTATGGGTATAAAATTAAAGTTGTTTGCTTTTTGTCCTCTACAGATCCCCAGCCCAGATTCTGCTCCAAAGAGGCTCAGAAAACAGCCTGGAAAAAAAAAAAAGAAATCTCCGTAATGAGGGGTAGGTGACGCCATGGTTAGCCCCTCTGCTTTTATAATCATCCTTAGCTTGATATTCTGGATTTGCTGGAGAACAATCTGTTCACTCATGACTAGATAAGAGTACCTAAAAGTTTAAGATATACCAAAGGGCATATCCTTGAGGGTGTGTTTGCTACTTCTAGCTTAATGAAAACTGCACTGTTTACACCCTTTATGTGAGGTTTCTCCAGTCACCAGGTATCAACAAATCCAATGTAATTTAAAACCAATACTGTCACAATGTGTCTCGGCAAAAACAGTCGCTTCCCTCCTAAGAAATGGTTTGTCAGGACCTGCTAAACATTAAAGAAAAGAAAGACAAGATAAAAAAAAACCTAGGGACTTCCCTGGTGGCGCAGTGGTTAAGAATCCACCTGCCAATGCAGGGGACACGGGTTTAAGCCCAGGTCCGGGAAGATCCCACGTGCCACGGAGCAACTAAGTCCGTGCACCACAACTACTGAGCCTGCGCTCTAGAGCCTGTGAGCCACAACAACTGAAGCCCGTGCGCGCCTAGAGCCCGTGCTCCGCAACAAGAGAAACCACCACCGCAGTGAGAAGCCCGCGCACCGCAGTGAAGAGTGTCCCCTGCTCGCCACAACTAGAGAAAGCCCACGCAGCAATGAAGACCCAAAACAGGCAAAAATAAATATATTTAAAAAACAAACAAACCTGGATTCATGCAGGGGAATAAACTATAAAATCTGATGTGGATACCTGAATCTATTCATTTACAGCTTAATCTACCACGGCCTGGAGCTGAGAAAACAGTACCTGTCCAAAATGACCTTTAGATTCTGGCCGTGTCTGAAACCGCCTTAAGTCTTCTCTCGAACAAGGCAGGTACAAATAACAACAATGTATTTTCCTTATTAAATTCTTCAGGATCGTGCCCTGCGAGCCCAGAAGGGTCTTAGGATTCTAATGCTGCCCACCTGCCCCAGGTGAAGTTCGAGGTCAGTCACACCATGCGGCAGAGCTCAGTCCAGTCTCCCGCCCACAACGCGACATCCGGGTCTTTTAAAAAGACCCCAGATTTAAGGGACGCTCCAGCAGGCCCAGTCTCCCAGGCAAGACCCGGACAGCGAAGGCGCGAGGTCAAAGAGCGTAGTGGCCCCGCCCCAGTCCTACGGCCAGCCACGCTAGAGCCAGGCCCCAAAGCTCGTCGACCACACCTCCCAGCCGAGCCCCCAAACCGCCGACCACACACACCTTCAGCCACTCCCTAAGCCCGCCTGCCGTGCCCAAGGCCACGCCCCAAGCCCCACAGCTTGGTCCTCGTCTGCTAGCCCCGCCCAATCAACTAGGCCGCGCCCACATCTCCGGCGCTCGGTTCGCGGCCGGGAACTCTGGGCGCCAGGAGTGCGCATGCGAGAAGCCACCTGGAGGGCAGGTTGCCGAGGCCCCGCGCCTGGCGGGCGGGCTTGGGGTGGAGCCTCCTTCAGGAGCAGAGTCTGGGTGGTCGAGTGTGGGGACTGTGTGGTGGGGAAGGTTACTGGCCTGCTTCAGCGTGAGGAGTGTGAAAATTAATACACAGAAACCTTACTTAAGATGGAGCCGGGAGTCCAGAAGGGATAGCTCTGGCACCACTCCCCCTCGATTGGAGATCCAGCAGGAAGAACGGCACAACCTCGCTACAGGCGGGGAAGGAAGCCTTTCTCCGAGTCTGGAAACAGCCCAGCCAATGGGAAGCTACTACACTTCCAACTCGGGGTTCCCTCCAATGGGCTCTTTGTTTATAACAAGCAGCCACGCCCAACTCCCCCTTCTCTTCTATAAAAGGGTTTCCCCTGCGTTGTTCTTTGCCCTTGCCTGTGGTTTGCTATAGGTTGAGCGTTTTAAATTGCAGTTCCTGAATAAACCCATTCTGCTGGTAGAGTAATCAGCTATTTTATTGTTTTAGGTGGTCGGGTGGGGGGACCTTGCGGGGGCGCATTGTTGGGCAGGGTCTGAACGCTGGCGCCTGGCTGGCTTCTGTAAAGAGCAAGTCTCACCCTGAGATCAGGACTGCCTTCTTCCCGGGAAAGTGGGCAGGGGATGACGCGGGCCCTCCCTGCGGCAAGAGGCCTCCTCCTTTTTGGCGCTGCCTAGGCCCTGCTCTAAGTCACCCGCGAGGGTTTACTCCTGTGTCTCCACGGTTCTGGGTCAGTGTGTCACAAATTAAGTCATTTTTCATAGTCACACACCATCTGTGTTGCTATTTACTAATTTTCTCCCCTGAGTAAATTAAAAATCAACTCAAGTGTTTACTTACCTAGTCAAAAATAATACTATCTGGGGATATCTCTGGTATGTTTAAAATTAGACTAGATGGTACTACTGAGAGCAGGTAATGAACAGGTATAGCCCTCTTTAGGAAACACTGATGAGCGTTTCATCCAGTGTCCTGGCTTCACTTGCTGCCTTCTACTCTGATGGCTCTCAAATTTTTATCTCCAGCCCAGAACTCCTCTCTGGCAGCTTTCATTACCCTGATGCTAGTCTCCCTACTTCCCTCTCTTCAAGTACTCCCTTTGCAATCCTTTCTCCTGTACATGGCAGACTAGATGCCTGAAGGACATATAAATCTGACATGTTAATCCCCAGCTTAAAGCCCCTTGTTCATATGGTAGAGTACAAAATCCTAAGCACAGAGGTCCCATTATCTGGCCTGCCCACCCAGCAAACCACTTGTGTGTGCTGATCATTTCAGCTGCACATTTACCCAAACTGCCATGCTCCTGGCACTGGACTTGTTCCCTGGCTGCCTGGACTGGACCCCAGCTCTTCCCCTAGTTCTCACTCATCTTGCAGGTCCCCATTTAAGCGTAATATCCTCAAGGAAGCCTTTCCTGAACTCCTTAAACTAAGTGTGTTCCTGCTAAATGTTCTCTTGATACCCTAAACTCTTTACCTGTAGGACTTTGCTGTGAATCCAAATTCAGTGTACGATCTCCTGTGTAACGTCAGGCCTTCTGCTAGACTACACTCCATGAGGGCAGGGACTCAGTCTTGTTATTGTTCTATTTCTTGATAACAGCACCTGATATCCTGTCTGGCACATGTACATGCTCAATATATATTTGTTGAAAAACTAAAGAATAAATAAAATACAAATAAGGGAGGAAAGCTTCTTAGAACTGTTTGGAAAGTCTAGACTGAAAGAGGACATAGAGTTTTACTATTCTATCTCAAGATCATAAAAAAGCTCTTGAGAAAGCATCGCCTTGCAAAAGTGAATACTACCTGTCACCAAAGATTATTTGGAGTTTTATTACCATCCAGTTACCTAGCCAGAGGGCCTCTATTGAATTTGGTCCAGCAAGAAGAATTCACAGATTGCCAGAATCCCTGCTGTGTTCAGTTGGGAGTAAATATAATGAAAAAATTAGAATTTGATAAAACTGGCCTTAACTTTTAAATTAAATACACGTTACAAATACACAATGTTATCAAATATGCATGTTATGAAAACAGCAATAAAATGAGCCCCTGGTTATATACCACGAAACTTAAGAAATATACCATTACCGCTACTTTTGAATTTCCCTGTGCCACTCCCTGCTGCTCCAGATATAACTCCTATCTTGAATTTTATGATATAGATAGATAGATAGATAGATAGAAAATCTGCCTAAATAATATATTGTCTTGTTTGGCATATTTTTGCATTTTATGTTAATGGAATTGTACCTTATGTAGTCTTTGGTAACCTGCTTTTTTCCTAAGCTTGTCAGTATGTGAGATTCATCCCCGTTTATACATGGAGGTGTAGTCAGTCATCTTTACAGCTATATAATATCAATAAATACACCTCAGTTTATCTATTTTTCTGCAGTCAGATATTTGCATTGCTCTTAGGGTAAGTAAGGTTGAGCGCTGGCCACTTTCAAAGAGAGCACACTGCATAAATTTGAGGGTTTCTCCCAAGAGTTCAACTCTGGTCCCTTTAGCAGGCCTGGATGTAGAAATTTCTTCAGCTAAGCATACAGTACTGGGTGACAGGGTCTTTTGCCTCCTGACCATTTCCCACCCAAAGTGAGGGGTTCTTTTAGAACTCCTTTGCTTGGCTTGAGGCAGGATGGAAGCATCCCTCTCTTTCCCAAAGAGAAGAGAATGAGAATGGGACTGTACATCACTCCACAACTTCCTCCAGAGAAACGATGTCACAATTTTTCCCTAACACATTTTCTTACCTCCTCTGCAAAATCTGGAAAAAGCTGGTCTGCCTTCTTTATTTGGAATATGGCATTTTCAATCATTTAATCTTCAATTTGGGGCCTCTGCTGAAATTGAGAGGAAAGTCTCACTGTAACATTGTCTTACATATGACTTAAAACATTTCTTCTTTTAAAAATGCAAATCCCTCTAGAAAAGTTATAAGCCTCTCCAGTGATTTTTTTATTAGCAACAATTAGTTCAGTCAAATTGCCTTCTTCTCAACTTAACTCAAGCCAGTTGCTCTGCAGGAATGGGCACTCTGTCTGGACATGTGTATCCTTTCCCAGTTAGGAGACACAGGGACATCTTCCACCAAACATCTGTCTTGCTCTTACTTGAGAACATGAGACTGCATTATTTAATGCTTATGTTTAGTCATTTTTTTAAATGAAGAATTCAATTTCTAAAGACAAAATGTAATTAAAGGAACTTCCCTGGTCGTCCAGCGGTAAAGAATCCGCCTTACAATGCAGGGAACATGGGTTCAATCCCTTGTCAGGGAACTAAGATACCACATGCCCTGGGGCAACTAAGCCCATGTGCCACAACTACTGAGCTCTAGCACACCTCAACTAGAGCCTGCCTACCGCAAACTACAGAGTCCACTCTCTGGAACCCGCGTGCCACAACTACAGAGCTCATGCACCCTGGAGCCTGCGTGCCACAACTAGAGAAGAGGAAACCCGTGCACCACAACCAAGAGCCCGCGCACCTCAATGAAAGATTCCGCATGCCGCAAGGAAGATCCTGAGTGCCGCGACGAAGACCCGACGCAGCCAAAAACAAAATAAATAAATAAATCTTTTTAAAAAATGTAATTCAAGAAGTTTGATTAACTCAGAGATGATTTAGCCTATTTATTCCCATTTTCTAAATGATCAGATACTTTTTGAGGAAATGGAAGTAGAAATGCAGAGTCTTGGTCAAATAGTCGATTTTTCTTGTCTGGGCTGGTGACTTCAACTCATTCTTTGAGGCCACTATTATCAAAATCAGACAAAGATACCACAAGAAAACTACAGACCAATATCCCTTGTGAGTTACAGACACAAAATCTTCAATAAAATACTAGCAAACCAAATCCAGCGACATATTTTGAAAAGTTACTGTGACCAAATAGATTTATCCTAGGAATGCAAGATTAGTTTAACATACAAAAATCAATGTGGTACACCATGTTAAGAGAATAAAGGACAAAACTCACACGATCATCTCAACAGACGCATTAGAAAAAGCATCTGACAAAACCTAACAACCTTTCATGATTAAAACAAACAAACAAACAAAAACACTCAACAAAGTAGGAATAGAAGAGAATTTCCTTAACCTCATAAAGGGCATTTGTGAAAAGCCCACAGTAAATATCATAATAGTGAAAATCTGAATGCTTCCCCCCTAGGATCAGGAACGAGACAAGATGTCTACTCTTGCCACTTCTATTCAACATTGTGCTGGATGTTTTAGGGCAGTTAGACAAGGAAAAACTAAAAAGCATCCAGATTGGAAGGGAAGAAGTAAACTGTCCCCATTTGCAGATGATATGATCTTATATATAGAAAATCCCAAGGAATCCACTAAAAAACTATTCAAAATAATAAATGATTCAGCAAGGTTGCAGACTACAAGATCACTACACAAAACCCAACTGTATTTTGTGATATACAGAAATAGCAAATCACAATGTTGTGCACCAGGAACTAACATAGTGTTGTAGGTCAATTATACTTCAAAAAACAAACAAAAAATTCATGGAAAAACAGATAAGATTTGTGGTTACCAGTGGTGGGGGGTTGGGGGGAGGGGGAATCGTAAGAAGGTGGTCGGAAGGTACAAACTTCCAGTTATAAGATAAGTACTAGAGATGTAAAGTACAACATGATTAATATAATTAATACTGCTGTATATTATGTATGAAAGTTAAGAGTATACATTCTGAGTTCTCATCACAAGGAAAAAGTATTTTTTCTTTTTCTTTTCTTTTGCAGCTTTATGAGATACTGGATGCTCACTAAACTTACTGTGATCATCATTTCATGATGTACGTAGGTCAAAGCATGATGCTGTACACCTTAAACTTATACAGTGCTATATGTCAATTACATCTCAATAAAACTGGGAGAAAAAACCAAATAAATAAAAACAAATGAAAAAATCGATTCTATTTTGCAGTCTCCATATTACTATGTTTTTTCAGTGTAATAACATAGACTTGTAAAATCTACAAGCATGCAAACATCACTTTCCATATACATTCGAAGATCTTCAAATTGACCTCTACCTAATAGATTCTTAGGAGTAACTGCATTTCTTCATTCTCTTCACAAACCAAGCTGAATGCTCAAGCGGCTCCCTATACATCTGTGCATTTTTGCTGTCACCAGTTGAATTATATGTGATCGAATTTAATCCCAAACCAGTTTATGCAAATTTTGTGGATTATTGAAGTTACATAATTTAAGTGTCCCATAAAACTATGAAGTATGAGTGCAAAAGGCATAGAATGCTTATATCTATGACGACTAAGTTATATGCTTTAGAAAGGCACTAAAGACGCGTCACTAAAAATTTCCAGTGAATTATGTGTGGTTGATACAACTTTAAAAGATTCAAAAAATAAAATAAAAATAAAAAATGATTGTTCCCTCCCTCCTCCAAAAATCTATTCTATTTCTATACACTGATTACGAATAATCTGAAAATATTTAAAATAACAATTCCATTTAAATAGCATCAAATGGAATAAAATATTTAGGAATAAAATTAATAAAAAGGGCAAGACATGAATATTGGAAACTATAAAAGTCATAAAAATTAAAGAAGGTCTAAATAAATGGAAAGACATCCCATATCCATGGATTGGATGACTTAATAGTGTTAAGATGGCAATACTCCCTAAATTGGTGTACAGATTCAACACAATTCCTATCAAAATCCCAGATGCTTTCTTTTTTTTGGCAGAAATTGACAAACTAATCCTAAAGATCATATGGAAATGCAAGGGACCCAGAATGGCCAAATCAATCTTGACAAGGAACAAAGTTGGAGGACTTACACTTCCTGATTTCAAAACTTATCACGAAGCTCCACTAATCAAGCCAGGGTGGTACTGACATAAGGCTAGACATACAGATCAATGGAATTGAATTGAGACTACAGAAATAAATCCTTATATTTAAAGTCAATTGATTTTCAACAAGGGAGCCAAGGCAATGTGATGGGGAAAGAAAACTCTTTCCAATAAATGGTGCTGGGACACCTGGATATCCACATACAAAAGAATAGAGCTGTCAATCCCTGGTGGGGGAACTAAGATCCCACAAGCTGCGTGGCACCGCCAAAACAAAACAAAACAAAACTCAAAAGAATAGAGTTGGACACCTACCTAACACCGTACATAAAAATTTATTCACAATGATCACAGACCTAAAAGTAAGAGTTAAAACTTTAAAAGTCTAAGAAGAAAAGAGGAATAAATATTCATGATCTTGAGTTAGGCAATAGTTTCTCAGACACGATACCAAAAGCACAAGCAACAAAGGGAAAACAGATACCTTGGACTTAATAAAAATTTAAAAGTTTTATCCTGCAAATGATACCAGTAAAGAGTGAAAAGTCAATTCATAAAATGGGAGGAGGGCTTCCCTGGGGGCGCAGTGGTTGAGAGTCCACCTGCCGATGCAGGGGACACGGGTTCGTGCCCCAGTCCGGGAGGATCCCACATGCCGCGGAGCGGCTGGGCCCGTGAGCCATGGCCGCTGAGCCTGCGCGTCCGGAGCCTGTGCTCCGCAGCGGGAGAGGCCACAGCAGTGAGAGGCCCGCGTACCGCAAAAAAAAAAAAAAAAAAAAAAAGGGAGGAAATATTTTCTTATATCTGATGAGGAATTTCTATCCAGAATATATGAAGAACTCTTCCAACTCAATAATAAAAAGACAACTAATCCATTTTTAAGTGGCCAAAGGAGATGAATAGACATTTCTCCAAATTGCCAATAAGTACATTAAAAGATGCTCTATATCTCTAGCCATTAGGAAAATGCAAGTCAAAACCATAATAAGACATCACTTCACAACTACCAGGATATCATTGTAAAAAAACAAAAACAAAAACACACAAATAAGAGTAGACAAAGATGTGGAGAAATCCAACCCCACCACATTGCTGTTGGAAATGTAAAATGGTATAGCCGCTTTTAAATACAGTGTGGCAATTTCTCAAACCAGTAAACATCACATGATTCAACCACGCCACCTGCATACCCAAGAGAAATGAAGACTTAAAATCCATACAAAAACTCGTACACAAATGTTCATAGCAGCATTTTCCACAACAGCCAAAGAGTGGAAACAACCCTGATGTCAATTAACTGATGGAGAGATAAAATGCAATATATCCAAACAATAGATTAATCAGCAACAAAAAGGAACCAAGTACAGCTGACCCTTCAACCATGACCCTCTGTGAAGTCAGAAATCCACGCATAATTTTCCAGTTGGCCCTTCATATCCGCGGTTCCCCATCTGCAGATTTAACCAATTGCAGATCATGTAGTACACATAGTACATGTATAAGTTCAAACCCCTGTTGCTCAAGCGTCAAGTGTGCTGATGCCTGCTACAGTGTGGGTGAACCTTGAGAGTATTAGGCTAGGTGAACGAAGTCAGTCACAAAAGACTACATACTTATGCTTCCATTTACGTGAAATGTCTAGGATAGATTAGTAGTTGACAAAAGCCAAAGGGATGGGAGGAGTATGGTACTGACTGCTAATGAGTACAGGATTTGGGGTGATGAAAATTTTCCATAATCAGACTGTAGTGTTCCACAACTCTGGGAAAAACCATCTTATTTGAAATGCGGGAATCACTTTATGGTATGTGAATAATACCTCAACAAAGCTTTTTAACAAAAGAAGTATTTGGAGTGGTGATGGCTGTACAAGGATGTCAACGATGCCACTGAACTATGTGGCTAAAATGGTAAATTTTATATAACATATATTTTACCACAATAAAATATGTTTAGAAATACTAATTTAAATAAATTATTTGGGCGCGTGTGAGTCTTACCAGGACTCTTCTGTTAATTACTTGCTTTTGACAAGTAAAGCAACTGTGTTTACGTCTGGAAAGCGTGACCGCCAAAATGATTAATTTGGGGGACTTCGTCTGGGGGTAAACGGGGACGAGCCCTTCCTCAGCGATGCCATCCTCTCCGTCCAGCCCGGGGTCCCGGCGGGCCGGTCCGTCCACCCCGGGCCCCGGTGGCACCGTAGGAACTCAGACTCCGATGGACCAACCGGAGAGGCAGCAGGTCTGGACCAGCCCTATCCAGCCGAACCGCCTCCGAGCCTCTCACCATAAAGACCTCCCAGCCACGCCCGTCACTGCGGCGCCCAGTCGGCCCCCAGGCCCCTGCCCGGGGGCGCGCGCACGCACTCGCCGGCGCGCACGCACTGCGGGCGTGCGTACACGCCCGGAAGGAACGCTGAGCCGCAGGGCCCAGTGTGCGTGCCGGGCCGGGCGCCGGAGCGGGTGGCGAGGGAGGCGTGCGTGCACGACCCCAAGGGTCCCTTCTCCCTGGGTTCTGGGCCGCGGGGCGGAGGCGATCCGTTGGTGGGGTCGGTCGGGGTCTGGGGACGAGGTGGAAGCGGGCCTGGCCTTCCCGGCAGCGCACCGACTGCCCCGCGGGGTGAGGCTCCGTGGGGTGGGGGCCCCGCGGGGTGAGGCTCCGTGGGGTGGGGGCCCCGTGGGTGCGCCGCGCTGGAGCTGGGAGGAGCTGGCCGGTGGTTCCCTCCCGCAGACCCGTCGGCCCCAAGATGTCGTACATGCTCCCGCACCTGCACAATGGCTGGCAAGTGGATCAGGCCATCCTCTCGGAAGAAGACCGCGTGGTCGTCATTCGGTTTGGACACGACTGGGACCCTACTTGTATGAAGATGGACGAGGTTCTGTACAGCATAGCTGAAAAGGTAACGCAGCCCCGCCTCACAACGCGTCCCGCCTTCCGTTTGGTCATTTCATCGTGTTGGATTGCTTTGCCGGTAAGATTTAAAGAAGAACCTAGGGGTAAGACAGGAATAAAGACACAGACGTACTAGAGAATGGACTTGAGGATATGGGGAGGGGGAAGGGTAAGCTGTGACAAAGCGAGAGAGTGGCATGGACATATATACACTACCAAACGTAAAATAGATCGCTAGTGGGAAGCAGCCGCATAGCACAGGGAGATCAGCTCGGTGCTTTGTGACCACCTAGAGCGGTGGGATAGGGAGGGTGAGAGGGAGGGAGACGCAAGAGGGAAGAGATATGGGAACCTATGTATGTGTATAACTGAGTCACTTTGTTATAAAACAGAAACTAACACACCATTGTAAAGCAATTATACTCCAATAAAAAAAAAGAATAAATGTAAAAACTAAAAAAAAAAAAGTGCGGCATGTTCACCGATGAAAGAGAAGCAGTAGGATTCACAAACGGACAGTCTTCCCTTGGGATGTGAGGATGGGCTCCCTGAAATTGGTCAGAATAGCTTATGTTCTTTTCTGGGAGAATTTTCCATAGATTTTCAAATTTTTAAGAAGTTCATGATCTCTCCCCCCTAAAGAAGTTCATAATTCCTATTAACGTACAGGGGTTTTAACTGAGAGGGTGTTTTCAAAAATTGACATCTGTAGTGCCCAGAGCAAAACACATTTGCAGACTGGCAGGAGCTTAGGAGCTTACTTTGAATAGCTTAGTTTAAAAGGATTGTCCTTTTTTTGGTACCATGTTTATTTGTTGCGTTTATAAAGCAGAACATTTATGTTGATAGCATAGTAAATCCCGTTCTTTTTCTTTGGGTCGTTTCTGTACCCCACCGGTGCTCTTTTAAGTGACCCGATTTATAGCTTCGAGTGACTCAGATGCAGGAAACATTGGAGAAAGTAGAGCTATACTTGTTAGAGCTAATTTTCCTAATTCTTAAATGTAGCACACTGGATTGTCTCTGGCCTTTGTTTGCTGACAATAAAGTGCAATTGTAGGGCACTGTTGAATAACCAGGGCTTAATTCTTTTTCTATAATTGTCTCATAGGGATTCTAAGATAACTTTGATTTAGATTTTTGCAGGTGTAGCAATAGGGCAAAAGGATGCTAATAAAATATTTAACTTATTAATATTCCATAATAATTTGAGAGGTTATTCATTTTAATGAAGAGTAAAAGTAAGAAACATTGAAGCCATCTTTTCTTTCACAGGAGTAGGATATGCTAATATGGGCTGAGTTAAAATAACGCCTTTGAGTAAAGTGTAACAGGTGTAAGGATATATTTTGTATTTAGGAAAGGAAAAATGATCTGACCTGCCATCGGTAATTTCCACTGTCTCCTGTTTGGTGGGACAGGCAGAGTTGGGGGAGGTGGCCTTGTGAACATTAGGGACCGTCCTTCTGTGTCTGTCAGCGTAAGTATCGCTTGGGATACCAAAGTGCATCTCAGAGATCCTGATTCTACAGGTCTGCGGCGAGGTCCAGAAACGGCTTTTTAAAGAAGCTCCCCAGGGAATTCTGACATGACTTTCAGAATCCCCTCAACGAGATCAGGGTCAGAGTAGGAGTGCTGTGATTATAGCCGTTCCCCTCTTCTTCCTCTTGGGCGCCTAGACATTGCGGGAGCTTGAGGAGGTGCCTGGGGAACTCAGGAGAGCAGGGTTCTCCCCCGGGGGTCCTCCCAGTCCCGTCAGAGGTCAAGAGTGAGGTGGTGTCGGGGACTCGTGTCTGCATGGCTTAAGCTACAGTAGTCAAGGGCAGAGACTGCAGGCTTCAGTGAAGATGGGCAAAGACACTGTTCAGTAAGCGAACCACTGCTGTGTTGACTCTGAAGTAACTTAGGTGTGTGTTCTGGATTCTGCTTTGCAGGTAGCACCAGGGGATGTCCAGACCCGGTTGCCCCCAGCACGAGGCTAGGATGGCAGAGGCGAGAGGGTTGTTTGCTCTTCGTATCTGAGCAAAACTCAGCAAGATACTCTTAGCTAGGAGGCAGATTTTGTGTCAGCGTAAGTTTTTAGGGAGTTTTACCGGAACTGTTCCTTTCTAATCCCTATATATCAGTCAGAGCGCAAATCGCTGTAGTACTAGCAGACGTGCTCTTTTGCTACAGTTTAACTGGGCTCACTTTGAGTGCTTTTCTTTGGTCTTTTAAGTTCTTCCATTTCTTTTGTCCAAAACTTGGATTTCTATTTTAATAAACTTTCAATACTATATTACAGTATAGTTATTCAGAATGCAAGCTTGAAGTGCATTACAAGACTATTAATGTTTTATTTTCTACTTAGTATAAGGGCAGAATATGAGTTTATAATTCTGGAAGCCCTTTCTGGGGAAGCACAATAGGAATTTTTGAAATTTAAGGTTTTAGTATAAAGAACAATTTAACTGTCTATCTCCCTCTGCAGAAACGGCAGATAATGGGGCATCTTCCTCGTCTTGTTGCGAGCCCTGTTTGGATACCCCAGCTGTGTTAAAGTGAGTAAGAGTCCCAGTGCTGAGGCTGGACTTGACCGCTCTGTCCCTCCTGGAACGGGACTCACCGACTCGCTGCTTGGTAGCTCCAGCCCCGCCGCGTGCTGCGCTCGTTTTGAGCTGTATGGAAAACCTAGAGATATGTTTAAAGATTTGACAGATGCCTGGAGTTTGGTAGAGTGATAACCAAAATAAAGGTTCCTGTTGAGTGGGTTGATTTTACGCACAGCTTCGAAGCGAGACTACTGTGTACTTCTGAGCTGTCTTGCCATTTTGTAGGAACGCACTTCGCCACAGCTCACTGCTTCTAAATCCCATTATATGTAAGAATAAGTGGGATGTTTAATTTTGGTCTGTTTAAAAAGCTCATACAGATAGAGTTTAAAGTATGCAAAACCTCAGTGATGCTATCTCGTAGCCATAAGTGCTAATTAGATTGTACATAAGGTAAATGTATTCATGGAACTACGTAGGAATGACTTCAGGGGGTCATTCTTAAGCATGAGATAAAGTAGGTTGAATCAACAGAAATTTATGCTCAAATGAGGAATGTCATAGGAACCAACAGCCAATCAGGGCAAACAGTAATTTGAGGAAATGAAGTTATCATGCAGTTTTTTGATGGCTTTGAAGTGAACTATCTAAAAATGTAAAAATTGACACTTCAAAAATACATAGTGCCAATTGACAGTCAAGAACATTTTTTCCAGAATCTTAGGTGGGTTCTTAGCTAGTGGAGGAGCTCTGTACAGAAGGGTGGAAGCGTGGCTGGCAGCACCGACGGCCTTCAGCCTTGGTGACTTGCACGAGTTACATTAACCCGGAGGCACCTGGCAGCATGCAGGACCACTGAACTGCATAATCACTGACTTGCTGAAGAAGCAGCCTGCTTGTAAAATGTATGGCAGCAGGGTTGGAAAGGACAGTTACTAGTTTAGACAATCAAAAGGACATATACTAGAAAACAACTTGATAATAGAAGGGAAATTTGTACATCTGGTTCTTGATTTAAAAAAAAAACAACTATTCAACAGCTGCTTAACATTACTGCAAATCTAGTGGGCAAAATATTATTGTAGATACTGTAGACTCCTGCAGGTCAGTTTAAAGTACCATTTAAAAAGGTAAGACCCCTGTGGATAAATGGGCACAGAACTGGAAAAAAAGAGGAAATTCCAACGCTTAAATAAACTTTAAAGAAGCACACGTTAAAATAGTGTACTGTCATTTTTCAGGTGTATCAAAGGTCTAACTCTTAGGGCGTACGTTGAAAGCAGACCTAACACTCAGGCAGAAGTGGAGCAGGTACAGCCCCTGGGAAGCAGCTCGGCATTGGGTGAAGAGCCCTAAGGACAGCCATGCCTTAGGCTCCCTGAGACTGTTGCTGTGATTGATAGCAAAACTGGGAGGAACCGTGATGCCCAGTGAAGGGGGAGCACGCTTATGACCGTAATCTCCAGTGTGTGGCACGTAGGCCCGTCACGGTGATAGGTGGGAAATGGACTCCCGGCGTGGTCCTCACGGCAGCTCCCAAGAGACAGGTGCCACGAAGTAGTTTGTCGGGGCTCAGAAATGGGGCGTTAGGATTTAAAGTGGAGCATCTTCTCCCCTGGATGGGATATTATTTGACCATTAAAAATGATTTCCTAAGAGCTTTATTTAGTAACGTGGGGGGACATTGGTTAATGACATTAGCTGGAGAAAAGCAGAATGTATGCAGTTTTCTCACGAGAACATGTGGGTCTGGGGAAAGGGAAACATTTACTTTTCATTTTAAAGCACTTACATACTATTGATTTTATTTGACTGTCATATACTTTTTTTTTTGGCTGGGCTGCGTGGCTGTGTGATTTTAGTTCCCCAACCAGGGATTGAACTCGGGCCCTGGTGGTGAAAGCACCAAGTCCTAACCACTGGACCGCCAGGGAATTTCCTGACTGTCATGTACTTTTAAATTATATAACTTGTTTTAAAAATACTGGGCTGGAAACAAAGCAGTGATGTTTCCATTCCATTTCTGTGTTTTCAAAATGGACATTTTTTAAATGGAGAAAAGATCATAGACACCTGCTTATTTCAGTTTTATATAAAAAATACACAAGCGTTACGGTTAATTGCAGATTCATTAATGGATGTGGAACATTCAGGAGAAATAGTTCAGCCCTTGTAGAAAGCATCATGATAGAATCCGTGCGACCCCTTTAGGACAAGCTCTTCCAAGGAGAGAAGCTGGGAGGGCCACAGATTAGAGAAAGGCCAGCTGTGCTGTGGGCCTTCTCCTCCCAGAGCTGCAGGGGCTGGAGGACCCGTCAGGGCACCTCCTCTAAGGAAGAAGCGGGACCAGACCATCTCTTAATGCAGGTCTGTTTGAACTCAGGATTAGGTAATTAAGTCCATAATGACAATACTGTATTTCCTGAATTTTGAAATACAGGTTTATTTCTAAAGTTCATTCTTTAATAAATATCGCAGGTGTGGTTCCCGACCTTGTGAGGCGTCACGTTTACCATGATGTGGTTCATGTGGAGGGAAGAGAAAATGAAATCCTGTCGTGTCAGTTGTTTTTTGCTTCTGAATGAGCTTCGGTTTTCTTACTCATCACTGAAGGCAAAAAAAAAATAAGGCCTTTTTAGAAAGTCTCACATAAAAACCAGTGTTTACAGTGTGAAAATTATATGGCATTGAGTTGGGATAGTTGAATGTCCTCACACGTGAACTAGTTGAGATATATTCTAGTAACTTTTAAGAGAATGTGGTTTCTCCGGTCGATTTCTGCTTTAACTTGGGAGAGCTGGAGGTTCTAGGAAGCAGAACCAATTGGCTTCCGTTGGATTGAAAGGTGTCTGGGACTCCTGTTGGATTGTCATCTTATGCTTTAGGAGGCAGATGTGTGTGTGTGTGTTTGTGTTTGGTTATACTGTGATGTTAGTATCTATCTTTTTAATTATAATATCTGTTTTTTATATATATAATATCTGTTTTATTATGTGGGAAGAAATAAAATATGTCTGCTTAGTGAAATTGGATGTGGGCAGAACCTTAAACACCAGCGGGGTAACTTTTGCAGGAAGCAGTTCTGCCAGCGCGTGGCTGGCCTTGTCCAGTCCTCCACCTCGGTGTCCGCTGTGGCCACGTGAGCACGTGGTGCTCAGCTCACTCTCCACCTTCTGCAGGTGTGTTTTCTCCTTTCACCAGGAAAGGGGCATGTGGCTGGGAGAGACACCTGTTCTTCCCCTACCTCAGCACCGAGGTCTGTCCTCAGAAGGAGTGCCCACTAAATGTAAACTTCCTTCCCTCCTTTCTCTGGATGATGGTGGTTTAAATTTCCATGTTAAATACTTCTTCATATTCCCAAGTAAAGGGGAGAGAACAGTGAATTCCTCTGTACCTACTGCAATCACCAATATTTTGTCAGTCTTGTACCGTTTAACCCCTCAAACACTTTTCATGCTGCAGTATTGAAAGCAAATCCCAAATACCGTATTATTTCATCTGTAAATTACAGTTAGGCTTTTAGAGTTAGTTTTATATGAAGAAACGTTGTGCATTTTCTATGAATTTCCGGGGGTTGCTGTAGCAAAGCGCCACAAACCGGGCAGATTAAAACAATAGAAATTTATTACCTCACATCCTGGAGGTCAGAAGTCCGAAATCAAGGTGTCAGCAGGGCCGTGCTCCCTCTGAAACCCTCAAGGGAGAATCCCCTCTTGTTTCTTCCAGCTCCTGGCGTCTTCCGCGATCTGTGGCACTCCATGGCTTATAGGTGTGCGTCACTCCAATCCTCCGTGTTCATGTGGCTTCTCCCTTGGTGGCTTCATGTGGCTTCTCCCTTCTCCTCCTTGATGAGCTCTGCAGGCACCCTTTTTTCCAGATCAGGTCACATTCTGAGTACTGGGGGTCAGGACTTCAGTATATCTTCTTGTGGGGTGAAAGGGCATAATTCAACCCATGATATAAATCGGTATAACTTCCTAAAAGGCGTTGAGACAGTATTTACAAGGAGCCTTTAAAATGTCATGTCTTTTGTTCTAAAGATTCTATTTTAGGTGTTTATCCTTAGGAAATAATGAAGTGTGTATGTGAATTTAAGGGTAATAATGTGCACATGTGAATAATTGATATCAATGAAAATCTGAATTATTTATATTCATGAAAAGTCAAAGAAAATAACAAAAGAATGGTAAAAATAATGGCATAGCCACTTGGTGAACTGTTATGTAGCCATAAAATTTTGGTTTTGTTTTTCTCTTATGTAAAGTGTACGATTCATATAAGAGGATGCTCGTAATTAAAGCAGGATGCAGAATCTTGTAGTGTGATCACTCTATGATCACATTTGTTAAAAGAGTAGAAACATATATACTAGAAGAAATGGGAAAGAATATAGTGAAAGTATATTCTCAGCAGTCAGCTCGGGGTGTTGGGGTTGAAGGTGGTTTTATTTATGGTTTTCTGGGTTTTCCAGATGTTCTCTGATGAGCTTCCAGCTGTGGAAGAAATTAAAGAACCTTAGCTACCTGCAGTGTGATTTGGGGTGTTAGGCCGTTAGTATGTGCAAGTGTCCAGACCTCAGTAAGAGGGGAGTGTGTGGCTGAATCCCAAAGGCCTGTTTTAAAGCAGTTGTTTAATGCGTGTAATTCAGTATTTGTGAAAGTACAAATTGGAAAAGTTCACATAGATTATTACTAGATCAGCGTGAATAATGTATCTGTGGACGTCTTCTGCAGGGTTCTCATAACTTGCTGTTCTGAAAAACATTAAATGAGATGTTAGTGGACGGTTGCTCAGGCCCCTGATCCTCTTGAAGTAATTTCCTACATGGCAGCTCTACTGGGAAAAAATGTTGCAGAGTCAGTTTGAAAATTGTCCTGTTACACAAATTCTTCTGTTTTTGTTTTTGAATGTGCTTTTACAGAATAAAAAGTTGATTTGTTATTTTAGTTTTTTTCCCCCAATCTCCTTTACTTTTAGGTTAAAAATTTCGCAGTTATTTATCTTGTGGATATTACAGAAGTACCTGACTTCAACAAAATGTATGAGTTATACGATCCGTGCACTGTCATGTTTTTCTTCAGGTATGTTCTCTTATCTTAAAGTTGTTGTTTAAATTGAATAGATGGTCTGGAAGTTTAATGAGATCAAGAAATCTTTAGATTCTTTTATTTAGGAGGAAATCAGTTATGCAGTCATATTATAATATAGTTTGTATCACCAGGCAATCAATCTTTTAAATAATTTTCAAAGTAACAATTCCAGTTTTAGCATTTACTCAGTAACAAATTACCGTTTTGAAATAACTGCCCAGGAACCTAGGGGAAGTGTTATTAAATGGAAGACATTCTTACTGAAATTTAAGATACCTTTAAATTTAATCTGTTGATGAAAAATGTCTTTAAAATAACTCACTTTTTAAATGTATCAATGACTCTATTTAGCATCCTTTTGTGATATCCAAGAGGAAAACCTGTACTTAATTACTTTGCTTATAAATACAAAATCGTGTAAAAAATCTTTTATCAGCTGAAAAATTCTATTGTGTACCCTAGTCAGTCAGTCATGGGCTCAAGGAATAGACTTTCCCTAATCACCTTAAATTAATTTGTACCCATGATTGGCAGGCTTTGCATGAAAGGAAAATGCGGAGTTAGGTACACAAGAGTCTGATGCAGATGCAAATACCTTTGATGGTATTTATATAATAAAGTTAAGTAACATCATGAGTGAAAAAAATTCTGTTGTGGAGGTTTAATTTGGAAAGAAATCACCATTTTAAAAAAAAATCACTGTTTTTACTTGTCAAAATTTCGTACTGTTTATTGTTACTACAAAAGTTAGTAAGTAGCAATATAAACATTAGGCCATACTGCAGAAGCGGAGCTCCCTAATGGTCGAGGAAGGTCTGGGTGGAGTGTGCAGGGTGTGTATTCGGTTCCTATTTTCTGTAACAAACTTGGTGGCTGAAAACAACACCATTTATGAGCTCAAGGTCTGTAGGGCAGAGTACAGGCAGGCTCAGTGGGTTCTGCCTCGAGGTCTCACAAGGCCAGAGTCACGGGCTGGGCTGTCATGTAGGCAGTTGGTCAGGGAAGAATCCACTTGGCTCACCGGGGCTGTGGGCTGGATCCATCTCCCGGTGATTGGGAGTCTGAGGTCTGTTTCCGCCGGGGCCGCTGTCTGCCTCTAGAGGCCCGTCTGTCTTCGAAGCCCTGAGCAGCGAGTTGAGTCCTTTTTGTACAGCTGCTCCAGCTTCCTGTTCTGCTTTCAGAGGGCACTTGTGGTTGGATTAGACTCACCCAATAATCCAGGAGAGTCTCCTTATTTTAAAATCAACTGATGAGTAACCTTAGGGACAGCTGCAGAATTCCCTTTGCGGTGCAGTGTAACTGATCAGAGGCATGGTGTCCCATCATAGCACCGTCCCAGGGATTAGGGCGGGAAGTAGCAGGAGTTACTTTAGCATTTTGCCTACTGCAGCCTGCCCTCTGGCTCCCAAAGATTCACATCCCTCCCATGTGCAAAACTGGGTGTGGCTGAGGCTTCCCAGGTGACCCATTAAGCACAGCTGCTGGACACAGCTCCGTATCTGTGGCCCCCTCTCCAGGACGCAGTGTGGGACAGGCACAGGAAGCGATTTGGGTTCACCGTGGGGCGTCAGGGTTCGGAAGGGGGCTCTGATGCGGCACTGGGACCATAGTCCTGGCCCAGTGCCTCCCCCTGGGAGGGTTCTACCCAGTTTTTCCTGCCTTTTTTATGAAGGGCATTTGCAGCTGGTTCATTTTTCAACCTGCTTCCTCCCAGCAGCATTTTGGGGTTGCATCAGCCCCTCTCACTGCAGACAAGCTCTGTCCCTCTTAGCCTGAGCCAGTCACGTTTCTGTCCTGGGCACCGGGGCTGCCCTCTGCCCGATGGCTGCTTCCTGGGGGAAGATCCTGTCCTGTGACTGAACCTTCTGACTTTCAGGTCTTTACTAGGTTTCAGCAGAAGGTGGTGTGGCCTCTGTGTCAACAGCTCAGCAGCCATTTCTGGATTTCAGCATCTTTTGCTACCTGGAGAGGCTGAGAAATCTTTTGGGTTGACGGATCTTACTCCGGTTTGTCTCCCTCCTTTTACTATAAGCAGTACGAACCCAGGCAGCGCCTTCAAGACTTTGCTTCCGTGTCCTCGGCTGGTATCCATGCTCATCACTTTGCAGCGTCACAGACATTCTGCCGCTGTGCAGCAAGGATCCCTTTCCTCCACTCCCCAAAATGCATCCCCACCTCCTTCCAAGCCACGTTTCCACTAACAGGCTGTTTAAGGCAATCTCGGCCTTTTCTGCCGTGCTTCTCACGTTTTCCCAGAGCCCTCCAGGTGGGCCATGGGCACCGCACTGTGTAGGGCCCACCTGGGCGGGGCTGCCCTGACGGGGAAGGAGGTTGCAGAAAGGAGTCGAGTGGCGCTGCGGCCACCGTGTGTTTTGATAGTTTAGGACTGATGCTGCACTTGGAAAAGGGGACAAAACCTACTGTTTCTGTGACCCGGGATTCCATGATTCTAAGACAAGTAGTAACAGTATTTTAATTAATTTATTCACCAAGTATATATACGTATAGAGTCCTGCTGGCTTTTATGTCTAGTGCTGGGACATTAAGTCAGATAAGACAGGCTTCCTCCTATCACAGACCGTCATCTGATGGTGACAGCTGAGTAAATTAGCACAAGGAACCAGGGAGATGCAAGGGGACAGGTGATAAAGGGGTTTCCCAGGCCCAGTTGCAACGTGTGTGCGTGTGCGCGTGTGCAGCCTTCCCTACGCCAACAGGCGATTCTTGGGCACCCTGCGGGAGGGATCTAGAAGTCACCTTCATTAACAAACTCACTGTGACAGAAAGGGTGCTTATGCACCCGTTTCACCTTTATGGCCCTAAAGCGTCTTCAGGAACGGAGGACTAGAGTCCAAATATCCCATCACTCTTATTGCAGGAAATTCCGAAGGTTTTGCAGCTGTGAGCCAGGATCTGTGGGTGAAGACCAAATGCATATGAGAAATATATTCTTCTGAGTGACCAAGTATATATTTTCCCTATAACTCACAGTATTGCAACAGGTGTTTACAGAGGCACAAACACTGAGCGCAGCAGGGTGATGGGGAGTGCCCAAAGGCTGCTGGGTAAGGTTGGCATGAGCCACGTGCATCCCAACGGGCGAGCGCAGGCAGGGGCACAGGGCAGCGCAGGCCGCACGTTTGGGGACCTGCGGGGATGAGGGAGGACGGGCAGGTGAGGGCTGGGGAGTGGCGGGTGCTCAGGGGAGAGCGTGTCGGGGCCCAGATGCCCGGTTTCCTGGGCCAGTGTGTGGACTTGGAAGGTTCCTGGAAGTGAGTGTTTGCAGCAAGAGAGAAGCATCAGGTCTGCCTTTTGGAAGCTCGCCCTGGCTGAAAGGAGGCCATGCTGTGACCTCAGGATGGATGGGGCACGCACCATGGAACAGCAGCCGGGGGCCAGACGCACAACCTTGCAGAAACGGGAAGCTAAATTGATAAAAGTCAGTGCAGCTGGTACAAGAAGCGTTAATGTCTTTCTTTTATGGAGTGCCCGTATAAATTCATTTCAGAAAGAAGCGTCTTGAAAGGTCAGTCTACGAAGAATTATAGAAATGCAAAATATCATTTATTTCACAGTTAGTATGGCTTTCAATAAAATTTACACCAAGTGCTCACAAGAACACCGTGACAAACGCACACATTGCCTTTTTCAGGTAAATTAGTGCAGCCCTCTGGAAAACAGTTTGTCTTTCCAGGTGACTGAAGCTGTGTCCTTTGGCCTTGATTGCCCTGTAGGTTTTTTGTCTTAGGGAGTGCAGAGCACGCGGAAGGAGCTGTGTGTTTCTTTAAGCAGCATTTAGGTGGTTTCCAGCCTGCTAAACAGTGGCGGACCCGCTTGATTGTGTGTGTCCTCGTTCGCAGTGGGAGATACAGGTAGGTTTTCCATGGGATTCTGCTTCAGAAGCATTTTCACGAGCACGGACCCCCTCTTGCCCACCTACAGGAACAAGCACATCATGATCGACCTGGGCACTGGCAACAACAACAAGATCAACTGGGCCATGGAAGACAAGCAGGAGATGATTGACATCATCGAGACGGTGTACCGGGGGGCCCGGAAGGGCCGCGGCCTGGTCGTGTCCCCGAAGGACTACTCCACCAAGTACAGATACTGAGCCCCCGTCCAGTCCTGGTGCATGCAGTGCCGTGGGGTCGTTCTCACGCGGAAACATTTTCAACTATTTAAAGCCTGTGAGAAAGCGTTTGGGAAAGTACACAGAGCTCAAGGAGCTGGAGGGTTCTGCAGTGAGGGTGGCATTGCCTCAACTTTCAGTCTGCCTGGTCCTTGTATTTTTGTATCAGCAAATATCTGTAAATATCTAGCTGAAATAAATAAAATACATGGCGATGGGAACAGTCAAAATCATTTCTTATGAAAAGTAGTGTATAGATTAGTGATTTGGGTAGTCAAGAATTAACTCTTCACTGTTGAGTGAGGTTCAGGTGTGGGTCCCATGGGGCTGCTGTGGTTTGCACACTTGTCAGAGTCTGTCTGAGTTTCCTGGGTCTCCTGTAATTAGCGACCTCAGACTGGTGACACGACACAGTTCTGGAGGCTGGGGTCAGATCCACGTGTCGGCAGGGCTGGTCCTCCGGGGCCTGACGGGGAGTCTGTTCCTAACCCCTGCTGGCCCTGGTGGTTTCTGGCATCTTTGGGTCCCTTGGCTGGTGATGCCTCACCCCAGGCCCAGCATTCATCTTCACGCGGTGTTCTCCCCGTGTGCGTGTCTGTGTGCAAGTGTCCCCACTGGGTGGGGGCCACCCTGTTCCAGCATGACCTCATCTCAACTAGTTCCACCTGCAACAGCCCCGTCTCTAGAAAGGGCACATTCTGAGGTCCTGGGGTGAGGATTCCCAACATGGGAACTTCCAGGGGGCACAATTCGACCCACAGCAGAACCAAAGGCTTGAGTTCAGGAAAAGGGAAAAATCATCTTTTATTCTTCTGGTTATAAAAACAGTGCAATAATGATTTTTGGACTCCCTTTAAATATAAAAAGTAAGAGGTGTTTCTCATGCCTCCTAAGATTGTATCTAACGCACTTAAATGCATCGTATTTTCCATAGCAACCATGACCCTTCAGTCCGTGTAGCTAGTTTCCTTATCACAATCTCAAGTTTCTCTCCTGAGTCTCTTACCCCAGCAGCGTGTTGTTGGTTGAGATCTTCACAGGCACATCTCAGGGCACACAGCCTCTGAGGTGAAAGAGGGGGCATACGGCATGGAGGCAGCCCGGGGCCTGTGGGGGGGCACACCCTGGAGCCCCTACCTGGTTTCACAGCCAGGCTCTGTCGTTACTGAGGACCTTGGGTGAGTGGCCCCCAGAGCTCCATTTCCTCCCATGTGAAGGGGATGATGGTGTCTGCTGTCCGACCTATGTTACACGCAGATCAATTAGAACAGGGCTGGTGGGCCCTCCGTGATGTGAAAACACCCACTGCCTCGTCAGATTGATTCATTGTTGAAACACAAGGAGTACATACCAAAGAATGAAATTAACAAATACAAGAAAAGCTACACACTTACTCGAAGGAGTGTACTTTTAAATGGATATAAAATTCAAATGTAAATCTGCAGTTTAATATCTCCAGCTTTAATTTTCCCATTTACAAAATAGTATAATACCATATCAAATGAAGTGCTAATGAAAAAAGTCAACGTGACCCCAAGTACCTGGCATATAAGAGACATTCAATAATATATTTCCGGGACTTCCCTGGTGGCACACTGCTTAAGAATCCACCTGCCAATGCAGGGGACACAGGTTCGAGCCCTGGTCCGGGAAGACCCCACGTGCTGCAGAGCAACTAAGCCCGTGCGCCACAACTACTGAGCCTGCGCTCTAGAGCCCACGAGCCACAACTACTGAGCCTGCGCACCTGGAGCCCATGCTCTGCAACAAGAGAAGCCACCGCAATGAGAAGCCTGCGCACCGCAATAGAGAGTAGCCCCCGCTCGCGGCAACTAGAGAAAGCCTGCACGCAGCAACGAAGACCCAACGCAGCCACAAATAAATGAATTTATTTTAAAGAAACAATAATATACTTCCGACACTTACTCAAAACAAATACTGTAGCCAGTAATCACCTGAAAAGACGCTCACCGTCATTTCTGTGAATGTACCAAAAATCATTGAATTGGATGCTTTAATTGGATGAATTGTACGGCATGTGAATTAGATCTCATCGATAAAGCTTTATTAACTGTTAACAGAAAATAAGCAAGCAAAAAGCTTACACTTTACATTTGTAAACTTACTGTATATTTATCGTAAATTTTATTTATAAGTTGTAATAAGTTCATTCACATTTGACTTTAATAACTATCTTTTTCACTGGTGCTTTGTAACTGCAATATTGTTGAATTTATAATGATTTGGCCTCTTCATTCCAAGTTTATATCTTATTGTTATAAGCTTATCATTGTAATAATAAGCTTATATCTTATTACTATCTACCTCACCCTGAACCAAGTAACTTATAAGCCATTTTCTCAAATCCGTCCAAGCACCTGCCACGTAGATAGTTTGCAGAGAAGGAAACTAAAGCATAGATTGCCCAAAGTTACAACTAGTCGCAGAGGACATGAATTCAAAACCTAGATCTGCAGGGCTACCAAACCTTACCTCACTGCTGTGCATACTGCTTTAATCAAGTTGAAATTAATTAGTAGAGAAAGTATGCTGATACCCCTGGTTCTCTGGGCATCGAGTGACTTCTGTTTCCCAACCTTCCCAGGATGGCTTTTATGCAAAGTCCAGGAATTAGACATGGCAGCTGACACAGAGGCAACCAGCCTAGGAGGTACAGAACATATTCAGGAATATAGTAAGTTATCAGGTACACTAGAGAGACTGACATACACACAGCAGGCATGCAAGAGTACTCACTGCAGCATCATTTGGAAACCAATGGCAGAGTCAAAGGACTATTACACTGAAGTTAGTTACGTTGTCTAGACCTATACATATCAACACAGGCGAATCTCAAACTGCTGAATGGAAAAGCCAGGTCCGGAGGACACTACGGCATGATGCCATTCATATAGTTTTAAGACACTGAAAACAAGATGTGAAACAGTAAAACAAACAATCAGCAGCCTCCGTGTTTGCACTAGGCTGTTACGTAGGCGTCCAAGGGTCTGTGGGCTTGACTGCCCTATTCTGCCTGCGCCGAGTCCGGACGAGACGGGGAGCTTGGGGCACCAACAGAATCAAAGCATCTCCCATGTAAAACTACCCTAGAAAACCGCATCACCGATGATTCTGAAGCCCACACTGAAAGTTTGCTTTCTTGGGTTGCTCAGTCAAAATGCAGGGTGTTCTTGTGACCTCCCCAGATTGCCTGGGAAAGTCTGAGGTCTTGAAAATCAGACCAGGACATTTTGGAAGACTTGCTTTAAGCGGGTATCATTTTGAATTGTTTTTCCTACACTGTTTTTATTAATGGCTTTTAAAATGCATCTGATCGTAGCATTCTTCTGTGGCGTTTTTACATTTATCATCAAAGGTCCTATAAGAACCACCGCAGCTCCCCCAGGAGCTCAGCATCACCTCCCCTGCTCTCTGGGGGCCACACCACGCTAGTCTCCTCCAGTCATTGCTGTTGTCCCCAGCCCTCCCTCTGGCCTCCGGTTTTCTTGTTCAAAAAGTGGTCAAGTTTTCACACATCTCCATGGACAAAAAGATTGCAAAGTATTCTGAAATTCTCAAAATTCATTAATTCAAAGAAAATGTTTGAGTAGCATCTGGGCACCTGGGGTGAACAAAATCAATCCAGTTGCTGCCTTGTGGAGAAGACAATCAAATGATCACATAAACGTAAAATTACAACTGCGATAGTCAGCAAGAGGTCCCATAAAATTACTTCAGGCCCGGACAGGCGCTCAAGGAAAGAATCTCCGAGGAAATTATTTTCAAGCTGAGATCAGATATAAAAAGTGCTAACTAGGCGTGTGTGTGTGTGTGTGTGTGTGTGTGTGTGTGTGTGTGTGTGTGTGTGTGTAACTCCATTCCAGAGGGGACCTCAGGAGCCAGTGGTGGGAGGGAGCGGGGCTCGTCTTGCGGGGAGAGTGTAGTGGGATGCGGGGCGGGGGTGGGGGGGGGCGGGCGGGGGGAAGGGGGGTGCTGGCAGCTTCGGAGGCTTTGCTTGGGGAAGGAGGTGTAAGGTGATGGAATTTCAGTTCTGAAAAGATCTTTCTTGCCCAAGCTTGGAGCGGCTGAAGGGAGATTTGGGGGGAGTTAAAAATCTATGGTAATAGATTGGGCAATTGTAAAAAAGGAAGTGAAATGTGAGAATTTAAAACTTCAGACAACTGCACCCAGAACTTCTGCCTTATAGATTCATCCCTTTATTATTAAGCTTTATGTTTTCATAAGTTTCATAACAGATACACGAATGCAGGATTTGATATTGAAGTAACTCCATTTTACTTAAGTAAAATGCTTTCTACTAAAATGTTGTGTTAGTCCAATTTGGATTAGAATAAGAGTATTTAAATACATGTAAATCCATCTGTTACTTTCCCTCTTTTCCCTATGAAAACATTCTCGTTTCTTTTAAATATATGTAACAGGGTGCTGGAAAAAAGCAATTCTTTATAAAAACATTAGGAAGATATAGAAACAGGTATGATATTATGAAATGCCAAATAATCTCTTTAAAGCTAGATGTCTGTGGTTTGAGTGAATAATTGAGATGTCAGTCAGATGAGCCAATAAAAGGGGATCAGCCTGGGACTTTCTTTAGAAAGAAGTTAGCATACTTTTGACAATTCAGTGTTTTTATTTTAGTTAATAACTAATAGAAGCTTTCTTTTCTACTTATTTAATTTCTTAAAAATCCTGGACTTTAAATTGTGTTCTATATTATTGATGAAGGCTCAAATCTGTTTAGTTTACTTTAATTCAAGTATTTGCCCCAGTTTCTACTAAAATTATAATTATGGCTAAGATGCTTTGAGATTTTTCACATAATCAAATGGAAATATCGTGCTTTTAAACCACCAAGAATATTGAATTTAAATGATGCTATTTTAAAACTTTGGGTTTGAACTTTGGGTTTGCATCACTGTCGGGGGTGTGAAATGACCCTTCCTCTCTTTTCTTAGGTGCATTCTGCTCAGTGTGCTTGGCCTGGGGTCATACTTCCGGCCCTAGTGAAATGTGCAGAGAATTCGTGGGTAACAGTGCTCATTAAAGCATTATTTATAATAGCAAGGAGGTGAGAAATAACCTCAAAGCCCAAGGAATAGTTAAGGGGATGGTTAAATTATTTCGCCACGTAATGGAATATTAGTAGCCATAAAAAGTGGGTACGAAACTCTCACCTGGGGAAAAGTGTTTATGACGTGAGAGCAGGATATTAGGTTATAAACAATATGATCAGCTATATAAAAGTCCCTGCATAGAAAAAAGTATTGACAGTGGTTAATTCTAAGTTGTAGAATTATGAGTGATTTTGACTTTTGTATAAAGAGTATGATTTATTTTATATGCAGGAATAATGTTATTCTTTACAATGAGAGCCTTTTTAGGTGATCATAGCTCTATTCGTACTTTGGCTCAGAGACAGGTGAATTGAACAATTGTTTGAAAGCATCTCTAACTGACAAATTAAACTTAGGTGCAATCTTTGTGCATCTCCTTGGTAACTACCTCTGTGGGGGCTGGAGCGGGTGAGGGTGTCCCAGGAAGCAATCATGGAGCTCCTGCATCACCTGTTTCTTTGGCTGTCCTTTGATTGGTTTCCTTTGATTTGGAGAACATACTGTTAGAATTTGCTTGGACTGGGCAGATTAAACCAAGTCTTCCCCAAAACTGTGTGACTGGAATTATTGAATTGGAATGCAGTTATTAAAAAAGCAACTTCTGGGATTTCCCTGGCAGTCCAGTGGTTAAGACTCTGCACTTCCAATACAGGGGGTGTGGGTTCGATCCCTGGTTGGGGAACTAAGATCCCACATGCTGCAGTGGACAAAAAAAAAAAAAAAAAAAAAGCAACTTCTATCAGAAAGCTTCTTGTGGTATTTTAAAGAAGGATCTGTATAGAACTTAATTCTGGAAAAAAAATTGACCTAATGTAACTCGTGCTTTTCCTCCATGATTTACAAATGTTAGGTGTGCATTGAAAAGTGTTCTGCCATTTTACAACCATCTTTGTTAAGTGGTTAATCACCTTCTTAGTTACACTCTTATTGCATTGCCTTTGTTCTTTTAATGCTTTATTTTACTAAAGTGAATTCTTAATACTAAAAATAAGAACTCGTGTTATGTAGACTATTACTCAAAAAGTACAGTTTTCACTCACATTTTCAAATGACTGGTCTACTGTCCTCAAGTCTGTAAGAAAAAAGTGGAAAGAAGTAACGATTGATTTTATATATCAATTAATGTACAGTTACGTAAACTGGAATCCAAAGCTATCAATAAAATTAGCTTACTTTCCCGTAATTACTAGAACAGTTTTGTACAGGAAAAATTCGGAATATAGAAAACCCTAAATGTTAAATGATGTTCATTTTAGTCAGATGGAGTCTGTGGATTCACAGCTTAAGGGGTGTGTTCTTCAAGTGACAAAGCATCACTTTGCATCAACAGTGTGGAGAGGTTCTCCTCAGACAACAGCGTGCCTGCTTCCTCGCAGCAGGAAAGGTGTTCAGATGTCGGGGCGGCGGGCCAAATCCGCTGGCATACGGAACAGTAGCTCCTACCATCTGGGGGTCATGGACTCCCCTCCCCACAGCAGGAGCACAGCAAGTTTAGGGGGTTTGCCGAATCCCCTGAAATCCACAGCACTGTGCTAGGAATCCTTGACCCAGCAAAACCAACAAGCACAGATTTAGCCAAACAGATTTAGACTCACTCAGGTCCTTCTTTTAATTTAAAAGGCATTATCAGCTTTTAAACACGCTTTTAGATATCTGACCTTCTCTCATGCTGCTTTAAATAATGGCTGTACGTGCATCAAAAAAGTGAAGTTTTGGGGCTTCCCTGGTGGCGCAGTGGTTGAGAGTCCGCCTGCCGATGCAGGGGACACGGGTTCGTGCCCCGGTCCGGGAAGACCCCACATGCCGCGGAGCGGCTGGGCCCGTGAGCCATGGCCGCTGAGCCTGCGCATCCGGAGCCTGTGCTCCGCAACGGGAGAGGCCGCAACAGTGAGAGGCCCGCATACCGCAAAAAAAAAAAAGTGAAGTTTTGATACCTACTCATCCATTTAATTTGATGCCTAATATATGGTGGGTTTTGACCAAATTTAAAACAGCCAGCTGGAGTCTGGGTGATGACAGGAAGGAACTAAGTTACTGGCCGCCATCCCCTTCCTGGCAGCGTGCCCAGAGCTGGGCTTGGTGCCCTGCAGAACCTGGTCCTCAGCACCCAGAGGGTGGAGGCAGGACAAGGCTCCAGGGCAGGTGGACCCGTCTGACGCAACCTCCCTGGGTAGAGCTAAGTATTCATCCTGCAGACAGAACTGGAGCGCCCTCCCCGAGATCTGCAGCTCGTGTGTGCAGGACACAGATTCCAATTACCCCTTCTACCAGAACAGCGGATGTAGAAATTGATAAATAAGTCACTGACAGGTGAGCTCACTCTGATTCAGCAGGATGAGCACGGATGATCTGCCAGCTGACTTGGGATAACAATTGACAGAGAAATAGGAAAGCAAGGAAAACAACAGCATCTAATTGTTCAACTAAAATTAGAATGTACTCATAGAATCAGAAGATTATGTCAGTGAAACATGCTTGAGTATCTTCACAAAAGACAAAAGGTTTGTGTCTCCAGGTATGTCACACAGATACATATTCGGTCCAAGACCCGAAGCCAGGCATTTATCTGCATCTTCAAGATGAAGTGCAGAAAAAAACCCAAAAACACTAATTCGAAAAGATACATGCACCCCAATGTTCATTGCAGCATTATTTACAATTGCCAAGATATGGAAGCAACCCAAGTGTCCATCAACAGATGACGGATAAAGAAGATGTGGTGTGTATATACAATGGAATACTTCTCAGCCATAAACAAAGAATGAAATTTGCCATTTGCAGCAACATGGATGGACTTGGAGGGCATCATGCTAAGTGAAATAAGTCAGACAGAGAAAGCCAAATACTGTATGATTTCACTTATATGTAGGAAATCTAAAAAATATAACAAACTAGTGAATATAACAGAAAAGAAGCAGACTCACAGGGCTTCCCTGGTGGCGCAGTGGTTGAGAGTCCGCCTGCCGATGCAGGGGACACGGGTTCGTGCCCCGGTCCAGGAAGATCCCACATGCCGTGGAGCGGCTGGGCCCGTGAGCCATGGCCGCTGAACCTGCGCGTCCGGAGCCTGTGCTCCGCAACGGGAGAGGCCACAACAGTGAGAGGCCCGCGTACCACAAAAAAAAAAAAAAAAGAAGCAGACTCACAGATATAGAGAACAAATTAGTGGTTACCATTGGGGAGAGGGAAGGGGGAGAGGCAACTAGGGGTAGGGGATTAAGAGGTACAAACCATTATGTATAAAATAAGCTACAAGGATACATTGTACAACATGGGTAATACAGCCAATATTTTCTAATAACTATAAATGGAGTATAACATTTAAAAATTGTGAATCACTACATTGTATACCTATAACTTATACACTATTGTACGTCAACTACAATAAAACCTTCAATTAAAAAATAAAACTAAGACTAAAAATAAAATAGTAAAAGAAAAAAGATTAAGTGCAAAATTCCACTGGAAAAGAAATATTTGCATTCTGGGGGGCGGGGTGGGATCCTCAGGGACCACTCATGAAATGGGGTGAGAACCTAATGCACATGTGTCTTCTTTAAATCCTTCCATGAACGTCTCAAACAGAAGCCACTAGTTGTCATCCCCAAGCACTCATTCATCATGACTTGTGTTTTGATTGAAAACTAATTTGAGGGTGAGGGTGAAAAGTACTTTAACAAAATCCAATTTTTAAATAATAGTTTTCCTTTAAAATGTGCACTTTTTAAGGAACAATGACAAAGAGTGTTTCTGTTCTATTTAGAAAAGAGCATTTGTGAATTTTTTTTATTATTCCTGAAGGTTTTTCATGTAGTGCAGAAGTAGTAGTTCCCTTAGTGAACAAATATGGGCTTAAATGTTTCAAGATGAAAGCAGAAGATATGTAAACGGTGAACACCTGAGTGCCTTAATAAGGCCTCGCCATTTGCTCTTGAGCAGAACTTTCAATCCCAGCTTGCACCATCAAGTCGTTCACATTCTTCTGCAAGTCTTCAATGCGGCCTCCCATTTCTTCCAGTACGAGGTTAAGGAGAACAGCACATGGAATACGGGCACCTACCCAGGTCCCTCAAAGCCTCCACGTAAACTGCATCACCAGGGCTGATAAAAATGCCCTGTGGTGCATCTAAAATGAGGGAATCAATGGCAGCAGATGTGTACTAACACCTTAAGTCAGTGCACGTTAATCACATCCCTGAGGGTCTATACGTGCCTTTAATCTTCGCACTGTGAGCCCGGTTCTGAAACCTTGGCTCCCTTTCCGTGGACATGGATTCAGGGATATGAGGTTGTCTGGTATGTTTAACTATGTTTTAACCAAACTCTAATCAGTATGTAAATACAATGAAAATTAACTGTGTTTAAAACAAACTTTCCTACTGTTTATAATTTTATCCTGTTTCAGAATCTCTTTTTCCCTGTGGGATCCCATCTACAGGATCTCTCTGCAAACAATTTGTACATATTTTAAGGCAGGAGTTTAATTGTGTGAAGTGAGTTCACTTGGGCAAGTCTTAGGGCAAGTGTCCCCTTTTCTGGATTTTCTTAAACCGGAAACAAACATTCCACCTAACTCTGTTTGAATCCATGGCTTACCAAATGGCGAGCTGCTGAAGTTACAAAACAAAACAAGGCAAGGAGAGCCAGATAGCGTACCCTGCGCTGGACACCTAACCAGTACCTGTGCAGGGTTGACTGTTTGGGGGAGTATAAGTGCTATTTAGCAGACTAACCAGATTTCTTTAGGGCTTGCTGGGAGGCCCCACTGGGTAGTATGTATTGTTCGTGTGTCCTTGTGTTTTATCCTTGCCTCATGAAATGTCCTGTATTGCTGGTCAAGCAGGAAGTAATTACCTGTGAGCGGTAATTAATACATCAGGATGCCATGTAAAGGCACAGACGTAAACACCAAGAAGTCTTAGGTCAACAATTATCCACTAATACAGAAAACAACAAGACAGTCCACGACAGTTCAATAGGCCAAAAGCAACCGCAGTGTTTGTTATGAGACAGAAAAGGATATTTCTCAGGTTTAACGTTGCAGTCAGAGCTTGAAAGTGTTCTTGAAGTTCCTGAAATAGATTTTCTGCCTGAAAAATGAACCACAAGTGAATATGTATTTACCTGTGATGTAGAGCATTCTAAGCACCATGGAAGAGAACCATCTATATATTCCATTAGTTGATTCCTGACCAGGTGTTAAGGCCTTCCCACTCGAAGGGTAAGGAAGGTCTATGCAACCAACAGCACTGAACAGTGCTAGCCAAATGCGTAACTCACTAAATAAGCAGGACCGACCTTTACCGCACACCATTCACAACAAGTAACTCAAAATGATCATACACTTAAATATAAGCGATAAACTATCAGACGTCTAGAAGATAACGTAGGAGAAAGTCTTATTAACCTTGGGCTCCTCAAGGACTTCTTGGGAAGGCCTGAGACAATCACCAGACGCACCCACCGCGGGCCTCTTGCTCGCCCACACTTGTGGGGATTTATTAGCTGGGACTGGGGTTGCAGAAATTGTTTACCAGCCCGTACGGATATATCATCTATGGTGACTGACAGCAGGCGGTATTGTAAGTCGCCCTACAGTTTACAGATTTAAATTTCATACCATTTACGACACAATTCACTCCTGGCACCCGTGTATTATCTCCATTTTAGAGCCCAGGATATGGAGGCGGATCTCCACCTGGAGCCTGCGTTTACGTATGAAGAAGGCCCTCTGTCAGGAGCTCTTCCCCTCAGTCATGTCAGGAAAACGTGGATTCGAGTGTGCACAGCTAACCAATTCTTTTTAATGAGGCAAACTGATCAGTCCTGACCACTGGTTGTCTCCTCTCGGCGCTGCGGCTCCTTCAGCGAACGGGAAGCAGGACCGCTGGCCTCCCGGCGCTGGGCGGGGTGGGGGGGGGGAGGGGAGGGAAGGGAGGGAGGGGGAGGGGGAGGGAAGGAGGAGGGGAGGGAGGAGGAGGGGGGAGGGGAGGGAGGTAGGGGAGGGGAGGGTGTCCAGCCCGGGAGCGAAGCTTGGCGCGCGCGGGGTCCGACTTACCGCGTCCCGCAGCGCGCGCCCGCTGGGGGCTTCGGGGCCCCGCGCGGCCATGGGGGTGTCCCCCGGGTCCGGGGTGCAGGGTGTCCAGGTGGGTCGGCTGGTCCCGGGGCCGGTGGCTCTGTCGGCTCCGCTCCGCCGCCCGCGGCTCCCGCAGCGATGGCCGTGGATCCACCCGCGCGGCCCGGGCTGTGCGCCCGAACCGGGCCGAGCAGCCTGGCACGGAGGTGAGGCCGTATCGGGGCGCAGGTGGCCGTCCGGGCGGGGCGGGACCTCGCCGGACCAGCCGATCCCGGCTACGCTGTTGGCTTCGTTTTCATTGCGTCAGAGCCCAGAGTGAGCACGACCTTTTCATTATCATTGTGGCAAAGAACACACAACCTACAAGTTGCCGTTCTCGCTGTTTTTCAGGGCGCAGTGCGGTGGCGTTAGGTACGTTCACACTGTTGTGCAAACCACCACCCGCCCCCCCACCCCGCGACTTCCTAACCTTCCCACACCAAGCTCTGCATCCAGGAGACACCGGCTCCCCAGCCTCACCAGCCCCCAGCACTCGACCTTCCCCTGTGTCCCGTCGTGTTTTTGCAAGGCTGTCGCCTGTCTAATGGGGGATCCTGGAGGCAGGGGTGGGGATGGAATGTGGCTGCAGTCACCACACAGCCCAAGTTCGCACCGCGGTCCTGGGACCTGTGACCATCCATCCAGGAGGCTCGGCCATCTCTCCGGACCCCTGCCATGCCTGCTGTCAACTTTAAGATTAAGAATATTTATGCTCTGGGACTCCCCTGATGGTCCAGTGGTTAGGACTCCAAGCTCTCACTGCCAAAGGCCCAGGTTCAGTCCCCAGTTGGGGGAATTCAGATCCCACAAGCAACACGCTGCATGGTTAAAAAAAAAAAAAAGAATAGTTATGTTCTGTGACCAACTCCAACAGGCTGCCAACACTGGCATCTCTGCTCTGATTTTATCGAAGATCTGGAAGGAAGGCCTCACTGTGACTTTCCCTCCCTCAGATGCCCTTTAGGCCTGTCTGGATTGTGGCTCATGGGGCATTTTGTGGGTGATGTCCCAGGACCCTGTTCTTAGCAAGTACCTGCTTTGTTTACATGTCTGTACCCCTCTGTGGGGCAGGGCTGTGTCTGTCTGGGTCCTGCCAACATCCCGGGAGCCCAGCCAAGTGACTACGTGGGGACACCTGGTTGCTGAATGTGTGTGAAACACAGCCTTGCATGCAGAGAAACCCAACATCCTTAGTCATCATGAGAATGCAAATCAAAACCACCACAAGATCCACTTCACATGCACTGTGATGGCTAAAATCAAAAGAGACAATAACAAGTGTGGACGAGGGTGTGGCAAAGTCGGAACGTCACACGCTGGTGGGAATGTAAAGTCGTGCAGCTAGTCTGGCAGGTCCATAAAAACTTAAACATAGAGTTACCATAGAATCTCAGTTCTACCTCTAGGTATGTACCCAAGGGAAATGACAGCATATGTCCACACAAAAATATGTACACAGATGTCTATAGCAGCATTATTAACACTAGTCAAAAGGTAGAAACAACCCAAATGTCCATCAACAGACGAATGGATAAACAAAATGTGGTCCCTCCCCTCGATGGAATATAATTCAGGCATAAGAAGGAATGAAGCCCTGACACATGACACAACATGGATGAACCTTGGGAACATGATGCTCAGTGAGAGAAGCCAATCACAAGAGGACACGTGGTTGGATTCCACTCATGTGACGTGTCCAGATTGGCAAATCCATGGAGACAGGAAGTTGAGGGGGAAGGGGAGAGACTGTGCCATAGTTAAGGGGTTTCTTCTTGGGGGCAAAAATATTCTAAGATCAAATCGTGGGGGGACTTCCTTGGTGGTCCAGTGGGTAAGACTGCGCTTCCACTGCAGGAGGCCCAGGTTCGATCCCTGGTTGGGGAACTAGATGCCGCATGCTGCAACTAAGAAGTCCGCATGCCGCAACTAAAGATCCCACGTGCCACAATTAAGACCTGGCTCAGCCAAAATAAATAAATAAATAAATATTTAAGGTCAAATTGTGGCGACGGTTGCACAACCCTGTGAATATATTAAAAATCATTGAATTGGGGCTTCCCTGGTGGCGCAGTGATTGAGAGTCCGCCTGCCGATGCAGGGGACAGCGGTTCGTGCCCCGGTCTGGGAAGATCCCACATGCTGCGGAGCTGCTGGGCCCGTGAGCCGTGGCCGCTGAGCCTGCGCGTCCGGAGCCTGTGCTCCGCAACGGGAGAGGCCACAACGGTGAGAGGCCCGCGTACCGCAAAAAAAAAAAAAAATCACTGAATTGTATACTTTAAATGGGTGGATTGTATTGCATATATATGTGAATTACATCTCAATAGGGTTGTTAAAATTGTAACTTTTTTATTGAAGTATAGTTGAAGTATACAATATCGTGTTAGTTTTCAGGTGTACAGCAAAAGGCTTCAGATATCTACCTCTATCTCTATCCTAGATCTAGATCTATATTCAGATTCTTTTCCATTATAGGTTATTCAAGATACTGAATATAGTTCCCTGTGTTATACAGTGAATCCTTGTTGCTTATCTGTTTTATGTATTGTCGTGTGTATCTGTTAATCCTGTACTCCTAATTTATCCCTCCTTCCCTTTCCCCTTTGGTAACCATAATTTTGTATTATATGTCTGTGAGTCTGTTTCTGTTTTGTATATACATTCATTTGTATTATTTTTTAGATTCCACATATAAGTGATGGCATATAATATTTGTCTTTCTCTGACTTACTTCACTTAGTATAATAATCTCTAGCTCCATCCATGTTGCTGCAAATGGCAATATTTCATTCTTTTTATGGCTGAGTATCTATACCTCTGTATATCTATGTCTCTCTATATAGATCTCACATTTTCTTAAACCAGTCATCTGTTGATGGACACTTAGGTTGTTTCCATGTCTTGGCTATTGTAAATAGTGCTGTTATGAACATGGGTGTGCCTGTATCTTTACAAATTAGAGTTTTCATCTTTTCTGGATATATGCCCAGGAGTGGGATTGTTGGATCTATTTTCAGTTTTTTTTTTAAGGAACCTCCATACTGTTTATCATAGTGGCTGGCTGCACTCATTTACATTCCCGCCAACAGTGTAGGAGGGTTCCCTTTTCTCCACACCTTCTCCAGCATTTATTATTTGTAGACAGTGTGAGGTGATAACTCATTGTGGTTTTGATTTGCATTTCTCTAATAATTAACGATGTAGAGCATCTTTTCATGTGTCTGTTGGCCATCTGCATGTCTTCTTTGGAGAAATACAATAACTTTTCAAAAGCATGGCCGTCTTGCCACTTTTCTGTGTGGCAAGATGCTAAAAAGAGCCGTGAGGGCTGCCCCTTCCCTGGAGGGGCCTCTCTGTGTGGCCACCGCCTGGCCTGAGGTTCTTTCAGTTCAAGCTTCCAGAACAGCTTGACCAGGGCGACTAGCATCAGGTGTGCACAGCGGGCCACTGGGGAGGTGGATTCACCTGTGGAAACAAAGCCCCAGGCCCTCGCCCAGAGTGGGTGGAGGTAGGGGTGGGTGACAGGGGTCTCCCCAGGTGGATCTGGCGGAGATGGCCCAGGTCCACCCTCGGGGAGGCACAGCCTCGGGAACGCCTGAGGCTGAAGCCTGGAGGGCTCCCTAAGAGCGGGAGTCAGGATGCTACAGCAATTCCTCAAGAAATCAAACATACAGTTACCATATGAATCGATTCCACTTCTGGGTATAAACCCCCAAGAAGTGAAAACAGGGACTTGAACAAATATTTGTACACCATGTTTATAGCAGCATCATTCACAATAGCCAAAAGGAGGAAGCAACCCGTGTCTATCGATGGATGAGTGAATGGATAAATAAAATAATATATAATTTATTTTTAAAAAGGAAGAAAATTCTGACACATGCTACAAAATGGATGAGCCTTGAGGAATTATGCTAAGTGAAAGAACCTAATCATAAAAGGGATCAATTTCGTATGATTCCACTTATATGAGGTCCCCAGAGCAGTCAAATCCACAGAGATAGAAAGTAGACGGTGGGTGCCAGGGGCTGGGGAGAGGGGGTAATGCATTAGTGTTTAGTGAGCGCAGAGTTTCCGTTGGGAAAGATGAAAAATTCTGCAGGTGGACGGTGGTGATGGCTGCACAAGTATGAATGTACTTAATGCCAGCGAACTGTACACTTAAAAATGGTTAAGATTACACCTGAAACTAACACAATGTTGCAAATCAACTGTGCTTCAATAAAAAACAATAAAGATGATAAATTTGATGTTATGTATATTCTACCACAATATACATATATTTTAAGTACATCACCCCAGCTTCAAGGCCTAGGCTAAGAATTCCAGGAGCTAGGAAACCTGTGACTCTCTTTCCCTACCCCTTTGTGTTTTTTAGTATGTGTCTATCTTTCTGAACTGTAATCTCTGTGGTCTAGTGGAAACCTACTAGACATTCTCTGATAACCCTGAGAACCCAATCTCTAATGGAGAAATAGAATCTGTCATTCTACATCTAGTACCTGAATGGTTTTTCACCTATGCTGCCTAATTAGGGATCAAATTCTTAGTTCTGCATCCGTGGGGGACAAAATCATTAATATGGAAGCAAGAATCACTCAACAAATATTCATTTTGTTAAGGAGATTAAATTTCAGGAACTGGGTTCAGGGGAAAAATTCTCGAATGCAATTCATCTTGCAAATCTACAATAGGAGAGTATTCAAGTGTGCTGTGAAGCTGCAGAAATTAGATGATGTTTTTAATGGTGCAAAGATAGTTTGGGGAGGAAAATAGAGTCTAGGTAAGAAGTACATAATGGAATCAAAGACACAGACCACAAGAGCAGCAGCTAAATATGAAACAAAACTTCAAATTAGAAAAGTAAAATTTTAACTTTGATAGATGAGATTATAGGGTGACCGAATGTAAGAGGAAGTTCTATCCTGTGAGGCGTGAATGCAGGTGGAAGCGCCCAGATGCTCCTTTGATTCCATGTGAATGGCTTCATTTCTAAGCCTTAAACCTAAGACGCTGCTGATTTTAAGATGCACCATTACTGCAAGAAAGGGAGGAATGCTGCTGATTAGACGGTGCTGTTCTTTATTTTATATTCATTAAAAGAGCTTTTTTATAGTTATTGGTGCTGGGTGATGGATACATGGAATTCACTGTGCTATAATCTCTACTTTTGTGTATGTTTGAAATTCTCACTTAAAAATTCTGTAAGCAAAGAAGGGTTCTTTCAGGGTACTGATTTGGACATACAGATTTGAGCATAGAATTTTTTGCTTCCTTTTATTGATTCTAAAATTGTTGCAATGTTTTCATAATTTTAACTTTTTGTGTGTTTTTTTTTTTTGGGGTACGTGGGTCTCTCACTGTTGTGGCCTCTCCCGTTGCGGAGCACAGGCTCCAGACGCGCAGGCTCAGCGGCCATGGCTCACGGGCCCAGCCACTCTGCGGCATGTGGGATCTTCCTGGACCGGGGCACGAACCCGTGTCCCCTGCATCGGCAGGCAGACTCTCAACCACTGCACCACCATGGAAGCCCTTAACTTTTATTTTTAATGCAACATAATTAACTATTTTTTTAACGCACTATTTATTATGCAATTCTGGCCCCATTTACAGTAAGTTGCCTTTCCCAGAAACAATTATCCTGAGTCATGAGGCCCTCCGGTACTAGTTGTGAATTTTAAAACAGTGGCTCTCAGACCTGGCTGCACGATAGAGCCACGTAACATTTGTCAGCACTCTGGACGCCTTGGCATTTGTGGTTTTAAAGCCCTCCAGGGGTTTCGGTGTGTGAACAAGCAGTCAAAACTGCAGAATGAACAGATTGAGGAAAACAGAAAAGAAGGAAATGGCTTAAACCTCCCCAAAGGCAGAAAGGGTCTTCATTTTCTCAAATTTGGACATAGACCAATGTCTTACTGCCAGCTGTTTAGAACTTGAAATAAGATAGATTTTCGAAAGATTCTTTCTTCTGCCTGTTCAAATCTGCCTTTGATTTCTCTAGTGAGTTTTTCATTACAGCTATTGTACTTTTCAGCTCCAGAATTTCTTTTTGGTTTCTTTTAGGTTTTCTCCCTCGTTACTGATAGCTCCACTTTGCTCACACATTGCTTTCTCAATGTTCTATGTTCCTTTAGTTCTTTGAGCATCTTTAAGGCAGTTGTTTTAAAGTCTTCATCGAGTAGATCTGTCATCAGGTCTTCTTTAGGGCCAATTTCTATTAATTAATTGTTCCCTTTGAACAGGTCATACTCTCCTGTTTCTTTGTATGCCTTGTGATTTTTATTTTGTTGTTGCTGAAAATTGGACATTTGAATCCAATAATGTGGTAACTCTGGAAATCGGATTCTCCCCCTTCCTCAAGGTCTGATGCTTTTTGTTATTGTTTTTGTTCTTTGCTTGTTGTAGGTTGTCTGAGCTGAGGCTCAGCCTGAGGTGGAAACTTAATGTCTGCTCAGGTCTTTCCTGAGCCTTTCCTTGGGCATGTGCAGTCACTTTGTAATTTTCTCCCCTATGCAATTGTTTTTCAGTGCCCTAGTCTTTAATGTCTGGCTTGAAAAGGGGGAAAAGAGAAAATCAAAGGGGGATAAACGGGGCACTCGCCCTTGAAATCCACTTGGTGGGGGAGGGGTTTGCAACAAGGGGGGAGGTGTGGCAACAATGGCCACCTGCCTCTTTGGCTGCATCTCTGCCATCTTAAGCAGCATCAGAGCACAGATTCCTGATATTGGAGGACAAGGTCCTTTGGTCCACCCTGGCTGGCTTCTGCAAGCTGCTCTAGAAACACGTGTATGGCCTCCTGCCATGTGGCTGAGGGCGGGACGGGTAGGTGCTACGTGCTAAGACCTGAAAGTCACCACAATTGACTGCAGTAACCATCCAGCGCTTCCCCTGGAACTTGCAAGCCTTAACCAGCTCTGGATTCCAAGTTAGTTACATCAGACGGCTGTTGTCCCTGCAGTTGTGGCCCAGGTGGGGGCCATTCCCGGTGCTTCTTGCTCTGCCATCATCCCAGAATCCTCTCCAACCTATAAACTTCTTTAAAAGCTTTTAAATACTTACTTCCAAGGTTGCCCCAACTCTTGCTCTGACTAGCCCAGCATCTGGTTTTTATTCTGCATTGGTCAGTGTCAGTGTTGGTGTTCCCACCACTCCAACAACTCCTCTCAAAGGCCACCCCAAGGAAAATACACAATGAAGAAACAGCTTTCTTTGCTGAGTAGAAATAAAATCAGCTCGCCTTTTTCCACTTCAGGAAAATCAGTGTCTTGCTGTCAGCCCCTCAGAGGTAGAAACTCTGGGGCTGGGGGCTGGCTCCTGGCCACCCCCCACCCCATGTTAGCATTCACAGGTACTTCTGAGCCTCTCAGTGGGCACCTGTCTGTGGCCCACAGTTGCCTTGGGAAGAAAAGAAAATCCAAAGTCTGAGTTAAAAATGAAGTTGCTTCTTTTCCAGGTAAACAATTTTATCACGTCACAATCTTCCGTTTTTTTCTGCCGCACCACGTGGCTTGTGGGACCTTGTTCCCCAGCCAGGGATCAAACCCAAGCACCCCCTCCCCACCCTCCCCACCCCCCGTAGTGAAAGCGCTGAGTCCTAACCACTGGGATGCCAGGGAATTCCCTGTCACATCACAGTCTCAATGAGGGACCTCAAGGAAACACTTGCATGAGCTTTAGAGAATGTGTCCAGCTGGACGAAAGTGTCCAGCTCTCTGGGGAGCCTCGGGTGCTTGTTCCAGCCCCAGCGAGGAGTGAGGGCCCAGGAAATTCTCAGGCAAGGTGCGGGGAGGGAGAGAGGGAAGGAGGGAGGGAGGAAACATTCAAGAAGCCTCTGGGTGATTGGTTGCAAGTTAATGCACACTTTGTATTTAAAAATTCTGTTTAGTACAGTCTATTTTCCCTTTACTGTATGACTTTTCAAATAAAAAATTGTGCTTTTTGCTACTGGTCAGGTCACAGTCTTAAGAGGTAAGATACTTGAGGAAATGTGAATGACAGAAAACTTAAGTCGCCTGAAACGTTTCTGGAGCTCAAGCACATTAATTATCATTTAAAAAGCAGGCCACCAGGCAGGTGAGCAGAAGGGGGCTCCGGGGGCCCCTGGAGGGAATGAGCATCCTGCACCCCTGCTTCCTTGGTGTAAACATGATGCTGGTAGAAGCAGCAGACACAAGGCCAGCATCGTGTGAGTCCATTTTCTGAAACGTCCAGAACAGGCAAAGGCATAAAGACAGAGAGCAGACTGCAGGTTTCCAGGGCTGGAGGGGGCAGGGGCTGGGGAGGAACTGCCTAAGAGGCGTGAGGTTTTATTGGGGGATGAAAATGTTCCGGAACCAGATGGAAATGGTGCTCCCACCACACTGTGAATGTACTATATGCCACTGAGGTGTTCATTTAACAGAGCTAATTTTCTGTTGCATGAATTTTGCCTCAATTAAAAACAAAGAAGAGGAAGGTTCACAGGCAAAAGCGTGCGCTTCTGGAGACGGGATCGTGCGTGCGTGCTGTGTGCTCCTGAGGGCACCCCTCAGCGTAAGCACTGCTGTTCTCGGCTGACTGGTAGTAATCTGCACCTCGAGCCTGCATTCTGCATCTTCTTTCCAGCAAGAGTTCCTTTGGCTGAATGAGTGAGTGGTGAACCCCGATGACGCGGCCTTTCTCTCCGAGAAGCCACCTCGAATTCACAGGCGATGCTGCCTCTGGACGCCTCCTCCATTTCTGCTGTCAGCCTTCACGCCCTCTGCTGCCGCCTCCAGCTCCGTCCTCGTCTTTCCCTTCCTGAGTCAGTCCCCTTTGCAGAGTCATGAACTTCTGCTATTAGAGCTCGTTGCAAACCACTGCTTTTTGTTTGCTTTTGTGCTACAAGATCTCGCATTCATTTCCAGTGGATTTTCAGCCAAACACAGTGAACAAAGGTCACATTCCAACTTCTCTGTTTTTATTTTTCATCTCACAGGTAGCTGAGATCTAATTACCTGGTTTGAACTTGAAATGGTTTCTATTCCAACTATTAACAAAGAATTTTGAGCATGAGACGCCTTCATTTGCCTTCTCTTACTTTCCCTGTGCTCACTGGCCAGCTAGTCTGCTGGATAAACCAACTGCACGGAACTTCCATGTCACTTTTTAAAATAAGCGAAACCTTTTCTGGGTCTTTTGAGACTTCTGATGTGACCCCATCGGTCCTTTGAGCTCTGCACGTTGTTCACATCTGGACGGTTCTTTGTCTGGTAACTGCACACGCTTATTCTGGTCTTTTCTTTTTCGACGTGATCAGATTCAGACCTCATCTTTACTCGGTTTAATTTCACTATGGGCTTTTTCTCTGCATGTTTTACAAAATAATTCCTTGATAAAACTTGTAACTATGTAGTTCCATAGCCTTCTAGCCTTGCTCTAGTCTTCAACCTATGAGCAAATTTCCCACTAGCATTTGTTTAGTTTCTTCAAACTGCAGTTTTACCCCCCAGCTCAGCCTCTTTTTCAGAGAGCATCTTGTTCTGTACACACTTCCGGCCTCCCGCAAGGATGGCTCACTTAACTAGGGGATATGACATCGTTGCCACAATGCTACTGGCTAAACTGCAGACGTTAGATCTGTCCAGTTTCACAGGCACGTTTGCTTATTCACTTACTTTTGGTGCATAATGCTACCATCACCCGACAAATTTTAAGAATTGCATCTATTTCTCTGAAGATATTTAAAAACGTTCGCACACTCTGCTGTTCAGTCGCTGGCGTCTTCTGCACTTTCTGGAAAGTGAAGTTCCCGGAAGAAAAGTGGCAAAGCAATCGATTCCTGACAAAGCAGTGAGGGTGCTGGGCGCCCAGGTACTTCATGAAAACCAGGCTCAGACCCCCGTGGGCAGCACTGCCAGGGCCCCCGGGCGCTGCTCCACTCGTGATTCTCAAAGGTCTCCGACACCAGCCTCTGCACCCTTGCTTCCTACTCGTCTCTTGGAGGCCGACGGGGTTCTAACTAGTTCCCAACCTTCCTACCACCCGCCTCTCAAGCTGGGGGCTTGCCCTGTAATTCGGGGCCCAGCCAGTGGTCTTCCGGCTGCGGGACACCCCCGCCCCGTTCACTTTGCTCAGGTGGTGTCCCACCTCTGTGCTCAGGCAGCCGCCCCACGTGCTGTGTGCTCTTTGGTGTTTCTGCCGCCCTCCTGATTTCACTGCAGGTGGAGTCTGCATTTCCGTGTAGGGGCTCCTCACTGCTTTGGGGGAGGGACATGTGCATCTAGGCTGGTGCTCCGTCTGGTCGGGCCTGTGGCCCAGGAGCTCTGTCTCCATCTCACCAGGGAAACCTCGGGGCTTCACAACCAGGAGCCGGACAGGACACCTCTGAGGATGCACATCTTTCCTTTCCTGCTTTTAAAAGAATATTCTCTCCCCTTTGTTGTCCTTTTATCTTACTTTTGTGTGTTTGTCATTTACAATCTATGGAGGTGACAGTGTTCTTGTGTAAGGTCCTAGCAGTCCATCGGCTACATGACACTCCCGCACAAAGGCTGAGGTGGGGGGCCCTCCAGCACGGGGCTCTGGAAGGCAGAGGCAAGGCTGAGAAGGGTGGTCATATCCTCGACCTTCGAGGATGTCCAGGGCCTGAGCTGAGTCCAGTAGAGGCCAGAGGAGACCTGGAAGGGTGATGGCCTGTCCCAAGGCCTGCGGAGATGGGACATGCGGCGGGTGCAGGGGCGGGAGCACAGTTCTGTGCTCTCTGCAGGTGTTCTTTGCCTGCAGAACCATTGTTTATGGAACAATTGCAGAGCCGCCGTGCTTTCACTGAATATTGATGCTAATGAGAGGTGCCGTTTATGTCTACCGCCTGCTCTGTGTGGGGCCGAGCGGCAACTCGGGTGGGCCTGCAGTGGCTCCACTACGTGGAAACACAGGTGTCAGTCTGGAAAGTCAGAAGTGGGCTGATGTGGGCTGTTAGGGGTCACTGGGCTGGGGGTTTGTGTAGTATGGTTGACTGTTGTTAGATGCCATTCGGGAAGTGCTAAAGTTGTGGGCACTTCAGAATTCGTGTGCGTGTGAGGGGAAGTGATGCTCCTCTGCAATGAGCAATCCCTGTTCCAGTGGTTGGGCCGGGCGACATTCTCATTGGCAGGCAGGGACTGGGCCACGCCCTAGTGGAGCTCTCTACTACCTGTTCGCACCTGGCCAGCAGGAGAGGGCGAGCAAGGAGGGTGGGGTGGAGACTGGCGGGGCCAGGTACTTCCACCCATGTCACTGGCCAGAGGTCAGCCACACGGCCACCCCGAGGCAAGGGGTGGGCCTGGGGGCCAGCAGTGAGCCCGGCCTCACATGGTAAAGGTACGAGCTCAGGATACATGAAAATAGTCATTCGCCAGGCAGAAGCCAAGGCCGGGTCCATGATGCCCTGGAGCTGCCCTTCCCAACCGTCCAGCTCTGCAGCCTTCTACAAACCTCAGCTGGGTGCTTTGTCCACAGCCCCCGGATTCTATTTTGTCTACATTCAGAGGCAGAATGGAGTTCTCAGAAACAACCGGTAAGCACATCCTCCGGCAACGGGATGCATGGACCCTCGGGTGACTCTCAGCCCGCGCGTCCTCATCGTGCCGCCTCAGCACAAGCCCTCAGCTTGGTGGGCTCAGTGACTTCGGCGAGAGCTTACCCTTCTCGGTGCCATTTCCATATTCTCGACTAGTTCCAAAAATAGCACCTGTGAGCTGAGGAGAACGTAAGAGCTCACACCTGGAGCCCATCTGTCTCAGCTAGAGCCTTGCAATGGAGCCCACAGGCATCCAACAAGTGGCATGTGCTTGGCTCAAGGGCAAACGGGGGACACGTTTGGGTGCCACACGACCCAAGTGTGGGACATGCTTTCACTTCTGGGGAGAGGTAGCAATGCAGAAACTCGCCTTTTCTTCTGGTAAAGTGGAGCCATGTATTTTTTTCAATTAGAAAAGTCATACAGGGACTTCCCTGCTGGTCCAGTGGTTAGGACTCCGAGCTTCCACTGAAGGGGGCACGGGTTCGATCCCTGGTTGGGGAACTAAGATCCCACATGCTGTGTTGCAGCCAAAAAATAAATATTCCCCCTCAAAAATCATATATACTCACTGTAAAAAATTTAAGCCAGGGATTTCCCTGGTGGCTCAGTGGTTAAGAATCGGGGATTCTGCCAATGCAGGGGACATGGGTTGGAGCCCTGGTCCAGGAAGATCCCGCGTGCCGCGGAGCAGCTAAGCCCGTGCACCACAACTACTGAGCCTGTGCTCTAGAGCCCCTGAGCCACAACTACTGAGCCCATGAGCCACAACTACTGAGCCCGCAAGCCACAACTGCTGAGCCTGCGTGCCACAACTACTGAAGCCCGCGCGCCTAGAGCCCGTGCTCCACAACAAGGGAAGCCACTGCAATGAGAAGCCCACGCACTGCAGCAAAGAGTAGCCCCTGCTCGCTGCAACTAGAGAAAGCCCGCACAGCAAAGCAACAAAGTCCCAATGCAGCCAAACATAAAACAAATTAATTAGTTAAAAAAATTTAAACCACACAGAAAGGTATAAAATAGTCACATGAGAGATAAGTATTAAGAACTGAGGCTTTATCTGCTCAGACTTGTTTCTCACGCACTTACTCATATACGTGAATAAATTACTAATGGTCTTGCTGACGCTCCGTCTTTTTTGCAGTGTAGAAGCAATTCCCTTGGGAGGGCGAAGGGCCAGCAGCATTGCCTGGGACAGTTGTCCCTGTCACCCATCTGCTCACAGACCTCCGTGGTCCTCTTCCCTGTATTTCTGCTGCACAGGACACCACATACCCCAGGGACAGTGTCGCTTGCGGAGGCTTATTTCTGAACCTCACCCAGCCTGACAATCTCTGTCTTTTAATTGGTGTGTTTAGACCACTCACATTTAAAGTGATTATTGATATAGCTGATTAGCACTTTGTAATTGTTTTCTATTCATTGCATTTATTGTTTCCTTTTCCTCCTCATTTCCTGCCTTCTCTGGTTTTAACTGTGCATTTTATACAATTCCATTTTTATCTCATCTCTTGGTGTATTATTTATGGTTTAAAAAAACTTTTCTAGTGGTTGCCCTAGGGTTTACAATATATATTCTAAAATTATCTAAGTTCACCTTCAAATAACATATACTGCTTTATGTGTAGTGCTGGTACCTTATATGAGAATATTCCCCAATTCCTCCCTTACATCCCTTGTCATTCATTTCATTTATCCACATGCTATAATCACCCAATACACTGTTGCTTTAAATAAACAATAATCTTTAACAATAATCTTTTAGATTAAGAATAAGAGAAAAAAAAAGATTTACCTTCATTTATTCTTTCTCTGAGGGTCTTCGTTTCTTTATGGAGATCCAATTTTCCTTCTGACTAAATAACTTATTTCAACATTTCCTCCAGGGTTGGGGATTTCGCTGGTGGCGCAGTGGTTAAGAATCCGCCTGCCAATGCAGAGGGCATGGGTTCGAGCCCTGGTCCAGGAAGATCCCACATGCCACGGAGCAGCTAAGCCCGTGCGCCACAACTACTGAGCCCGTGTGCCTAGAGCCCGTGCTCTGCAACAAGAGAAGACACCACAACGAGAAGCCCGCGCACCACAAGGAAGAGTAGCCCCGCTCGCTGCAACTAGAGAAAGCCCACGCGCAGCAACGAAGACCCAACGCGGCCAAAACAGAACATTCCTTACAGGGCTGGTCTGCGGGCAATGAATTCCTTGGGGCCACGTTTTTCTGAGAAGGTGTTTCTCCTTCGCTTTATGGATTCTATACTAGTTCCCAGTGGTTTGCTGTGACAAACTGCCACAAGCTGGGCGGCATAAAACTGCAGAGATTTGTTCTCTCATGGTTCTGGAAGCCAAAAATCTGAAATCAGTTTAACTGGGTCAAAATCAAGGCGTTGGCAGGGCTCTGCTCCTTCCAGAGGCTCCTGGGAGGATCCGCTCCCCGCCTCTGCCAGCTGCTGGTGGCTGCCAGCATTACTGCGCTGCATTACTCCAGCCTTCAAGGCCGCATCTTCAGACCTCTCTCTGCTCCGTCACCACATGGCCTCTGTGTGTCTCAAGTCTCCTTCTGCCTCTCGCTTATAAAGATACACGTGATGGCATTTAGGGCCCACCTGGGTAATGCAGGATAATCTCTGCATCGCAAGGTCCTTAACGTAATCACATCTGCAATTTCTTTCTTTTCACAGAAGGTAATGTTCACAGGTTCCGGGAACTAGGATGTGCTAGTTCTGGGTATCATTTTTCAGACTGCACAGTTTGGCCGGCTTCTTTTGTTTGTAACACAGGAAGCCAGGTAATGTGCAGCAGCCGACATGAGCTCTCTCCTTCTGCTTGAGCGATGGTTCTGGACCAGTGGGTGCCCCTCTACTCCAGACAGGTGGGGTTCACAAGGATTACAGGCCCCTTCTGTGGGGCAAAATCTTGGGTCAAGAATGCAAGATTGTATGCACTTCGCAGGACTCTGGAGGCGTTTGCTGTCCACGCTCCACCTGGCACAGCTGATGGGTCCAGGGCAGCAGCTGGCTATGGACGGGCACCACTTTGCCCACGTGCTCCAGGACAAACAGGGCCAGATGCAGTGGCCTCAGATGCTCCAGTGCGTGGGGAGGGAAGACTATATCCCTACTCCAACCTCCACCATAAAGAGGACAGAACATTCTGGAGCTCCAGAGCTCGGGGGAGGATCTGGCTAAGGAGGAACACCACTTTTCTTCTCCAGCCCCTCCAGGACTTCCTTCTCCGTCTGTGTTTCATTTCCTTGTACGTTTCTGGTGCTGTGTTCTCAGCCTTCTTTGGTGGATACCCAGAAGTCCACTGGCCTCAGAGGCTGGAGAGGATGAGAGCAACCTGTGCTTCACGGAGAGCTCTCCTTACAGCCAGGCTCGTTGGGAGTTGCTCTAAGTGAGGTTGTACCTGTTCTTAGGATTTCCCACGAAGCGTACCAGGTAGGAAGCTGGCTGGCCGGTGTGTGCCCCTGGGGCCCCCCTCTCTCACCCACCAGGCCTTCCCTTTTGGGGTGATTTGTGCTTGCTGTGGTGGAGGTGGGAGCCCTGGGGGAGCTCCTCTGTAGACAGAATCCTGGGGGCCTGCAGGCGGTCTTCTCTGCTCTGAGCCCGCCAGCACAGGGTCCTGGGCAGGCTGGCTGGCTTCTCACAGGGCCCTCCCTGACCCCCACGCCTCCCTCACCCACCAGCATCTGGGTTCTGAGCACCTACCTCCCTCGAGCTTCCGAGGGCTCACCTTGGTCAGGTGACACACTCAGGAATTCCTGTTTTCTCTCTCGGTGAGTGCTAGAGTTGTGCGCTCGAGATGAAGCACGTACCCTTCGCGGATCCGAGCTCCACCGGCCAGCACTGTCTTCAGTGACAAGGTACCTAACGCACTTGTGGACGGCAGTCCTGGCTGCTGCCGCCCTGGGCCTCGAAGTGGACCTTCAGGGGCTTCAGGCTGCGGGTGGGCCTTCGCTTCCCCGAGGAGTCGCGCCCCCGGCCCCCCCGCCTGGCCGAAACCGCCCCGGCCCTCTGCAAACTTCCGAACGCCGCTCCTCAGGGACACGCCCCGGCTCAGGATGCGGAGCCCCACAGACCCGGGCAGACCATGAACGGTGGAAGGACCCCTGGAATCACGGTGCGCTCAGACCCTGCCCGAGTCCCCACGAGGGGGGCGTCCCCAGGTCTCGCGCTGACCCTCGGGGCGGCGACAGGACCCGGTCCTCTGCTCCCGTTGGCGGCGCGCCGCGTCTACAAGGCAACGCGCCGTGGGACAGATGGCGCCGGGTCCATGTGGGCCCCTGGCCCAGAAGGAGAGGCCCCGCCAGGCAGCGATTTCCTAACCAGGGCCGGGTGGGCCCACGGAGCGCCCTGGCCACGACCCACGACACCCGGCTTCGCCCCGGGTCCCGCCCCCACCTCCACGCCCACCGGCGCGCTCTAGGACCCAGCGGCGCCCGCCCCTCCGCCCGGCGCGGGCGGGGCCACGTATTGTGACGTCACGCCGAGGCGGGGCCCGGCGCTTGGACAGACAGAAGGAGGGTGGACTGACCGCTGGGAGCCGCCGGCGCGGGTGAGCCCGGCGGGGTCAGCAGTGTGCGTGACGCGAGCGCCGCGCTGGGCTGAGCGTCCACCCCGGGCCGGGCCCCCTGGGCAGTGTCTACCCTCTTCCCCCCTCCTCCCATCCCGCCGACCCCCAGGCTGTGCGACCCCCTCGCCCGGAACTGAGCCTCCACCCCGAACTGAAAGTCCACCCCGAGCCGGCGCCCCGGAGGAGGGGTTCGTGCCCCAGCCGCCAGCCCGGCGGTGCGCCCCCCATTGGGCGTGGAGGCCCGGCCCGAGTGCTTTACCGCTTTTCCTCTCTCGCCAGGCCCCGCGACGGAGGACGGCTCAGGGCAGCGGCGGCATGTGAGGGTGACAGCGCGCGCGCCAGGAGCCCGAGAGCGCGGAGCGCGCGTGGGCCAGGTGGACGTCAGCCTGCCGGCGGGGCCGCCGGGCGCTCGGGATGGACGCCGAAGGCTTGGGTTGGCTTTTGGTCCCGCTGCAGCAGCTGGTTTCCTGGGGGGCAGCTGGGGCCATGGTCTTCGGAGGGGTGGTGCCGTACATCCCGCAGTACAGGGACATCCGGAGGACTCAGAACGCCGAGGGCTTCTCGACCTACGTCTGTCTGGTGCTCCTGGTGGCCAATATCTTACGAATCCTCTTCTGGTAGGTTGAGGGCTTTCTTACTGTGGGGTGCTCCCAGGGAGATGGCTTTCTCCTTTTCTGGGTGAGGCCGGGGGTGGGGGGGGCGGAAGTGTTTGCACTTCCTGGGAAGGAGCTGGTGAAATGGATGAGACTTTTTCCCAGGGAAAATGGTGGGATTGAAGTGGAGAAGCTCACATAATCTCGGATCTGCGTCTTCATTTTCGGTGGCTCGTACATGTACTGGATGCTTGCCCAGGGCCTTTTCTGTGGAGCTGTGTCCTAGGACTGGGTCCATGCCCTTAGGAATTTGGGTGAGGTTTGGGGGTAGTGGAGAGAAAACGAAGGGAATTAATGAATACCAGTAACAGAAGGTGGTCAGCATAGGAAGGACAAACCACTGGCCAGTAAAGGCTCTCTGGAGGGAACCAGACAGGAAGGAGTGCTGTGGGGGTGGTCTGCCTTGAAGGTGGTCCCTTCCTGCCTTCCGCCTTGTGTGTGCGGGTTTTTTTTTGTTTGTTTTAACAGTAAAGTCAACTTTCTGGAGAATACTTAAGAGACTATGTTTTCTTGCTCCTCTCAGACCAGCTTCCTCTTATTATCATTTGCATTCTGGTCAGGAACTTGAAGTTAATTTTAACAGTTGTTGAAGCCAGACGTAATTGGGAGGGGACACTTTCAGAGGAAGTGATAAGAGGTCTCGCGGCCTCACTGTAAGGCCAGAAAAGCCCGCAACTTTCCTTCCTTCTAGACGGTCCCAGGCCCCTCTGTGAGCACAGACAGGACAGCCTGGGACCGGGCAGCTGGCTCCTTCTTTTGACTTTTTGGAGTAATCGTGCTTTCTTGCTAATGGAGTTTAAGTCAGCCTTACCGAGGCACGATTTACAGGGAAGAAAATCACCCGTTGTGCAGTTCGATGAGTTTTGGCAGATGTCCCCTCTGCGGTCATCAGGGTGTGAGTCCCCTGAGTCCAGAAGTTCTCTGCTCCTTCACCTTCTGTCCACCTGGCCTAAGGCAGCCCTTGGTCACTCTCACCGTGTTTTTGCTCAGTCTGAGGTTTTAAAAGGTGAGCTGGTGAGTCGACCCCTTCTCCTGGAAGAATTTGTCACACCATGAGCCCTGTCTCTGGGCCAGTCCGCTTCTGAAGGAGGAGTCAGAGGGTGCTTATCTTTTAACTTGTTTAGCACAAGTTGAAACACTGCATTTGACGACTCCTCCTTTCCCGGTGGCTGAGGACAGCACTCGCCCGCTGCAGCAAGACTCTCCCCTTCCCTCTCTCAGCTGCCCCTCACTAGGTCTAAGGTTGCACAGAAGCAGGTCCCAAACTGTAATCGTGCGTGACACTGCTGTCAACCCTGAGCACCCTGGGTGTGGCCCCCGGAGCTCCCAGCCCAGGCCCGGGCCTTAGGTCGGGAAGCAGCATTTCCTTTAGGCAGTGGCAAGTTTTCTCGGAGGAGTGGCTGAGGTTGCATTTCTTACGGGAAATAGTTCCTTTGAGAGGGCTTCCCCCCAGCTATGCTTATCATTCAGAATTGCAAAAAGAAAACAGGATATCTAATCTACCTCTAACTATCTGTTTTGGAGAAATCAGAAATTAAACCAGTTTCTTGAATGCCATCTCGTCAGTGTTTCTGGGTTTAACAAGCAAGCATTTGATGCGTTGGGACTGGGAGTTCTCTCTCCATTGTAGGGCCTGAGCCTTTGAGAAAGAAAGAGTCTTTGGTGGAATTCTGAACTTTGTGCACTGGCACGTCTATTTCTGCACATCTGATTGCCCCTTGCCCACAGCATCAGCTGCGTGAGCTGTCCTGGGTCCCTCCGTGAGTTCAGTGGCTGCTGTGTGAACACACAGGGCTGCCCTCAGCCTGGATTCCAGAAGACTGTGGGACCCTATGGGAAGAAGGGAGGGCTGGCAGAGGTCTCTCCTCCAGGATCCCTCTGACCTGGGGTTGTGCTTTCTCTGTGTTTCACACCTGGCAGTACTTTGTAGTTCACGTGGTGAAGCCCAGCAGACAGGCCGGGCTCCGTCTACGACTTGTAACAAATACACGCGTCTCCTCCCACGTGGTCCCAAGGCCCCACTGCTCTGAGGGTGATGCCTGTGCTCCCTTTCCTTCCTTTCTCTGGATCCTCCAAAGCCCCTACTCCTGGGTCCCCTAGCAGCCCATTTGATTTAATAGGTTTTTGAGGGTTTCCCATGAGCCAGACACTGGGCAGGTGCTGCAGTGTTAACGCTTCAGCAGAAGTGCTGTATGGAACGTGCCAGACACGTGTATATGGGTGATGGGTGGTGGGGAGGGGGAGAGCACCGGCTGGGAGCTGTGGTGGGCTCCGGGTGGGACGAGAGCAGTGATGGACTTGGAGGAAGTGAAGAGTACGTTTCCCAAAGCTGGCTGGGAATGCAGTCTCCGGAACTCCAGTCTGCCTGGGAAGCCGCCCAGGGAAATGTGTGGTGTGAGGCATGTGAGAAGCTCTGCAGTCCTGGGGGTCGGGGGTGGGGTGGGGGAAGGCTGACCAAGCTGTAGAAACCCGGCGTTTCTGTAACTCACGGAACTCTAATGCCTTTATTTCTTGTGATTCTTCCCATCCTTTTGCAGAACCAGCATTGAGCAGATCATACAAAATGGTGACGTGCAGAATTTGGCCTTTGTGGTGTTGGAAGCCAGAGGGTGGAGTGATTCTGTAAATGAGAAGGGGAGGGAGGGGGCCAGGGTGCAAGGACGCTGCTGCAGGGCCATCTGACCCAGGGCCTGAGGCATTCACAGAGCTAGTTCTCCAGCCCCGTCCCTATCTGATCAGAGATACGGTGACACTGTACCGGAGACGGAGAGACGTGGTGACATTGTATTGTAGGTGTAGTAAAATGGTATCGGAGATGTGGTGACGCTGCACCAGAGGGCTAGTGACAATCCGCTACTCGAGAAGCCAGTCAGGGAAGAAGATACACAGCTTTTCTTCCAATCGAGCTTTTCTCTGCTACTTTGAACACGCGTGGAAGGTGTTCCTTGTGGGAGCTTTTGCTCAGGCTCGGTGAGGCAGTGCACGTTCTCTGCCGCGTGCGTCTCCCTGGGAGCGAGACATGTGCACTGCACCGGGGGACGGCGCTTCCACTGGCTGCTCCAAGCAGCAGGCCACACGCTCGTCTGCTGGGCTGTCCTGTCCTCTGCTGCAGACCAGGCTTTGCCAACTGCATTCTCAGGGCGGGGGAGGGAGAGGTGCCCCGTGACACCTCTGCCGGCACAGACTATTAGCATTAAAGGCAGAAGTTTAAGTAACTTGATAAGTTAAAAAATAGTGTCTTTCTATTTTAATTGACTTTTAAAAATTACTAATGATGTTGAACTTTGTTTCATATTTGTTTTGTCCCTTGTGTATCTTCTGTGGAAAGTTGTGCTTTTTGAAATTTTCTGTCTTGTTCAGCCTGTCTTCACCCTAAAAGCAGTTTAATGCTCACTCTGCCCCCCTTACTTCACTGTAAATACCGAATGTACCTAGATTGGATTTTCGGTGTGTGGTATAAGGGGAAGCACAAACCTTCATCCCCCCCCCCCCCCATTTTTCTAGTCGCTCGTTGTTTCTGTTGAAAACAATGGAAGTAGCCTTTACTACATAAAGGCCCGCATCCCGCGTCCTCAGCCTTGTCACTAACTGGAAAGGAGCTTGGTCCCTAGACTGACTGACTTTTTGTGATGCCCGCCCGCTCCAGTCTCCCCAGCCTGGCGCAGAACCTTCTCTGTCTTCTCCTCTGGACTATCTGTTGATTAGTCAGCCCCCCGCGGTCAGTCAGGTAACCAGTGGGGACTAGTTCCTAGAACTGCTAGAAACGTCCTCAAGCAGCTGTAGGGTTGTGTCCGCACTTTATGGAAGAGGTGAAGCCCAGAGGTGGTGGGGCACAGTGAGAAGGCCGGGGGGCAGCGTGGTCCCCAGAGCCAGCCTGTGGCGGAGCACGTGTGTGGCCGCATCAGCCAGCTGTCAGTGACCCTCTCCTTGTAGGGGCGGGTGTGAGAGCGAGGCCAGGGGAGGTGGGCCGGGCCGTGTCTCCTAGTTTCCAGGAGAAGCTGGAGGTCAGACTGCCATCCAGGACCTCCCGACTGTGACCTGTCGGCCACTAACTCGGGTTGGGGAGGCCCCGTCAGGCCGCGCTGCCGCTGGTGCCAGTGGGATCTCTGCTCCGGAGCAGCCAGGCTAGAATGGGGGCCTGGGCTTTGAGGGTACTCTGCCCGGGCCTCGCCTTAGAGGTGACAGTTCTGCAGGCCAGTCCTGTGATGCTGGTGGCCACGTTTGAGACCCCAGCTGGTGTGTGGAGGGCAGTGCTGTGACCAGCCCCTGGGCCGGGGTCTTCTGATGGGCCCAGCAGTGCCACTCACTGGACTGTGGCTGTGGCCTCCAGGAACTCTTGGCCGAGCTGCTGAAATGCTCAACACACTGAAGGAAAGTCAGCAGGAAGGCCTCGGGGCCTGTGGCTGGGAGGGCTGGGCAGGCTGGGGCTCGGAGAAGAGAGTGGACGTGGAGGCGTCCGTGTGGGCCAGCCAGTCCTGGTCGGGCATCAGGGCCTGAGGCTGGCAGTGCGGACCGTGCCCTGCCTGCCGTCTCCTCTTCTCCAGTGAGGGCTGGGTGGCCCGGCCCCCCACTTCTCTGCTCACACTGGGGGCCGTGCTGGCCTGCAGACCCCACTCCCCACGGCCAGGGGCCAGGGCTGCCGTCGGTCTCCAGACGCTGGAACGAGCCCTGGGGAGGCAGGTGTTCCAGCACCTGGGCTTCTCACCTGGCGGCGGCTGGGCCTCTGCAGGAGGGCGACGGTCAGCTGGCCGGACCGGGGGTGGGGGGCGAGGGCAGGAGACCCACTCCCACCGGCCCTCGGCCCTGGGAGGGTCGCAGCGGCTCCCGGGGGGGCCTGCAGCACGTGGAGCAGCCTGCAGTTTGACTCGGCTCTGGGGGGCGGTGGAGGCCCGGTCTGGCCGTCGGGGGGGCGCCTGGCCCCTGCGCATCCCGGCTCCATGCCACCGTGGCGTCTGGAGGCCCGGCCAGCGCCCCCTGACGCCGCGGCCCCTTCCCCCGCAGGTCCGGGAGGCCGGCTCCGTGCCTCCGTGGCGTGGCGTCGGAGGCCCGGCCTGCGCCCCCTGACGCCGCGGCCCTTCCCCCGCAGGTTCGGGAGGCGCTTCGAGGCGCCGCTGCTCTGGCAGAGCGTTGTCATGATCCTGACCATGCTGCTGATGCTGAAGCTCTGCACCGAGGTCCGCGTGGCCAACGAGCTGAACCTGAAGCGCCGGGTCTTTGCAGGTTGGTGACCCGCAGCTGTGGGGGTGAAGCCCAGCGACTCGACGAGCAAGGCTCGGCTGGAGCTCTCGGGGTGGGGGGCCTCCACCAGTGCCACCCCAGCAGCGCTGGCGTCGCCAGGTGGCGCGGTGTCTGGCGCGACACCGGTGTTCGCAGTCAGCCAAGTGACACCGTATCGGGTGAAACTGGAACTCGGGCGAGTTACGACCTGTTCTTGCCGTGTCCCTCGCCGTGGCCGTCGTCACGCGGCCCCTCAGCTGGGGCAGGAGGGCGACACTGCTGGTCTGTTTCTGATCAGGCCGGAGCCAGATGTTTCCTGCAGAGGCGGTTTTATCTCTGACCTTGTGTGTGGCTTGTGCACCAAACACAGCCTCTGTTTTTCCCATTCCCTGTGGCTGAGTCAACCGGCATCTTTCTCACATACCTTGTTAAACACTCAGCCGGCGCCATGCTCTGTGGGCCTCGGGTGGGCAGCGGGGCCCACGCCCGGCCCCTCCAGCTTCTTGCTGGCTCAGAGGACAGAAGGCGCCCCTCCTGGTCTTGCCTTCTCCTTTGAAAATGTTTCTTCAAGCCGACGTCCTGTATCCGACCGCGCGGGCTGTGGGCTTCTCTGTGCAGGAGGGTTGATGCCGTACTTCCGGTTTTTCTAATGACTAGGTCTAAGACCACTCTCCCCTTCGACTTTGTCTGAGAATGTGGGTGTGCGATCTCAGCTACTGCTTAGAGAAGCGTTTTCTCTGGAGTTTGTTTAGTTCTGGGACTCCTGCAGACTTGAGGTCTTGCCCAGCTATTTTTTCCCTGGTGGTTATTTTCTCTCCCTTCGAGCGACTCCTCTCCTCTTGTGTAGCTTCTGTTTCTAGAGTGAGAGTGAGTGTGTGCTAACTCCAGTCTTTGTAGAAGTGGGTCAGCCTCAGCTCCGATGAGGAGCCTGGGTCAGTCAGGGTCACTGAGATGATGAAGAGGATCACCCGCCACTGTCTGTTTCCGGTGTGTTTTTGCTTCTTCTCTCCCGTTAACGCCATCCTCCCAGCTGTGACTCAGGAGATCCACCAGAGGTGGTGCCGCTTGTACCGCTGCTCTTGCCTAGAAAGCAGGGCTTCTGGACCCTGGACCCCTCATGAGTTGAGGAGCTGGCTCTTAACTTTCTCTGAGTCGAGGGCTTTCTGCCCAAGCGGCTTCTGCCCCTGCCCTCTGTGGTCTGTGCCCTTTCGAGCCTCCCCTCACAGCCGGGTGCAGAGTGGGCCGCGTGGGGTGGTCACTGTGCGTCTTCACCCAGGGCGGGCGGAAGGCCTGGAGAGGACACCCGGTGCCCTGGTGGCGTAGTGGTTCTGCCCCTCAGGCTCTGCAGCGGGAGACCAGGCTTGTGACCTTGTTTGAAACTGTGCGTGGGTCGTGAAGGCGGAGGGTGCCAGATACAGCAGGTGTTGAGGCCTCTGGGTCACGCGGCAAACTTAGGGTTTAACGTTGGACATTTGATAGCAGCTCACGGTGATGGCCGGTCTGCTGGTGCACGCCGGCCCTGGTGGAGGGAGGACTGTGCCTCCTGACCTCTGGGCCCCCTCCTGACCCCGGCCCTCCCCCACTGGGTCCCCTGCGGCCTCAGGGAGAGTCATCTCCTAAGCTCCGCCCACACTGGCTGAGCGTCTGAGCATTCAACACTTGAATCCAGATCGGTTTACATGTTTCCGTGTCTACTGTTTATGAGACACACAGGTCTCACCACCCCACTATGGGAAGCTTTTAATGAATGTGTGGGTTTATTTCCTCTCATTTGCCAGAAGTAGGCGGGTGGGCTGTGAAAAAGCCAAGCGGTTCGGGCCTGGAAGCTCTGAGAGCCCGTGGGCCACTGTGCCGCGGCCCCCGTCTCTCCCCCAACCCTCCGTGGCAGGTGGCTGGCCTCCGCTTCCCGACGTGTCAGCCGAGGCCTCGGGACACAGACTTCTTGGGGAGCTGACCATGCACATTACAGTAACTCTCCAGGAGAGTCTGGGGAGCTTTGTTTCACGGTTCTCATAGGATGGCCAGGCAGCCTAAAAAAAAGCTTAAATATTTTCCAGCTATCTTTTATAGAAGTTTGCAGTTTTGAAGGTCACTAATTCAACTTGAAAGTTAAGGTTAAAGAAACATAGATGGTGGTGAGGAGAAAAAGCAGGTTACTTAGAAAATTAAATATCTAATTTGTTATCTGAAGAGCAGCATGTGCTCATTGTAGACATTTTAGGGAAGACAGGATATACAGTAAGGGTAAAAAGCCTTCCGTCCCACCACCCAGCGGTGACTGCTTTGAACATTTTGCTATAGTTTTCCATTTTTTTCTTTTCTCTTTGTTAGTCTCCTATCACAAAATTGGGATCATTTTCAAAATTAGGATCAAACGTTTTCAAACCTCTCGTTCCACTGGCGGCTTTTCCATGCCCTTGTGTGTAGTGGGGGCAGGGCCAGGGGTGTGGGTCCCCCTCCTCGGGTTGTCCCAGGTGAAATGGCATCCACCGAGACCACGTGTTTCAGGGAGGAATTGGCTGGAGACACTAATATGCGCCGATGTTTAACTGTGAACTAGGAGTGAAGTGTGGCGTCCGTCTCGAAGGTGCTGTGTTTTTCCTTTTTCGCTTTTTATTGTAGAGAATTTCAAGCACGTAGAAGTAGGGAGAGTAGCATAACGGAGCTCCGTGTGGCACCATAACCACCTCCAGACCCCGTTCACGTCTTTTTCCTGCAGTTTCTGAAGCAAATCCGAGATGTAGCCTCTTTATAGATAGTCTGTAATGTATCTCTAAAGAAATCGTCACCCATAAGAAATCAATGGTTCCTTATCATGAAACCAACATCTGTGTGTGACTTTCCAGCTGTCTTGTCCGTTTCCTGACTTTCTGGCCAGTTTGTTTCCTTAAATCAGGATGCAGCACACACTGTGATTGGCTGGTGTCTTTTTGTTGTTGATTTGTCTTTTTAATCTATAGGTTCTCCCTAACTCCCCTTTCTCCTTGGAACTTATCTGTTGTTGAAACAGGTCATTTGCTGTGAGCTGAGCGTTGCACGCCCAGCACAGGGTCAGCAGACCAGCAGCAGTGTTCAGAGCGAGTCAGGCCCACGGGATCTGGACGGAATCGGGCTGCTGAACCAGGTCTGTCTGGGACGCCCTGCAGAGAACATTTTAAAAGATAACTGGACCCAGGTCTGGCCCTTTGTCTTTGCAGGACTGTTGCGTCCTTCCTCTGGGAGGTGTGGCTGTCAGCTGGCCCCTCTGGGTGGTGGCAGCCACGGGGGCCCAGGGCCCAGTCTTGACAGTCAGCCCCGGGCCACCAGCCCCGAGGCTCCGCCGTCTCAGCTTCTGTAGAGAAACTTCCCCACAAACGCTACTTGGTCTTCCGACGGTTTGATTTGTAAAGGAAGGCAGGTGAAGGCCTATATTTGCCTCTTTTCAAAATTGGTTCCCAGCACCTTGCAGCGATGAGCACGTTTGTTTGTACGTTATCCTGTGTTTCATGAGGTAGAAGCCCCTTTACCCCCCTCTGGCCAGTGGGAGCCTCTGCCGCCGGCTCTTTTTTTTTTTTAATTTTATTTATTTATTTATTTTTGGCTGTGTTGGGTCTTCGTTTCTGTGCGAGGGCTTTCTCTAGTTGCGGCGAGCGGGGGCCACTCTTCATCATGGTGCGCGGGCCTCTCACTGTCGCGGCCTTCTCTTGTTGCGGAGCACAGGCTCCAGTCGCGCAGGCTCAGTAGCTGTGGCGCACGGGCTTAGTTGCTCCGCGGCATGTGGGATCTTCCCAGACCAGGGCTCGAACCCGTGTCCCCTGCATTGGCAGGCAGATTCTCAACCACTGCGCCACCAGGGAAGCCCTGCCGCCGGCTCTTGATCTTTGGCCTTTGGTCCTGTGGACCCTGGACACTGGTGCGACAGGATGCTCTGAGCTTGCTGTCCAGTTTCTTGCCCCAGACCTGCAGTCAGCCAGGTGTCCGAGGAGCCTGGTCTGGAGGTTTCCCAGGAGACAGAGTGCCCCCTCCCAGGCTGGCCCTTCACGGGGCCCTGGTCGGCTCTGATCTTCCCACTGCAGCCCAGGGACCCAAGAATAACAGAGCGTGGCGTCTCCACCAGGCGCCTCCCTCATGGCTCCTGGCCAGGTTCCGTCATGAGGCCGCCGACAGCGAGGCTGCTGAGAAGTTGTTCCCTCGGGGATCCTCAGGGCCACACGTTCCTCCCGCCAGATTCCCGTGTTGTACTGTCACTAAGAATAGTGCCTCCCGATGGGTGCGTCACCAACTGGCTGCAGGCGTGAATTCACCTGAGGTTCGCCCCACATCTCAGCACTGGGGTGGCATTGGCTGGGAGGTGGACGGGAGGGGTGACTGCTGAAGGGGACAGGTTTCCTGTGAGGTGATGCAAGTTCTAAAATACCGTAGCGGCGGTGGCTGCACCACACACCTGGGGGCATCCTCCACACCACTGGGAGAGCGACTTTTTATGGTGTGTAGTTACAGCTCAGTAAAGCTGTAAAAACACGTTGGGTGGGGAGGTCACGTACCATCCTGAGATTGAAAGCTGAGGACACCCCCTTCCCCAGGAAGATGTTTATCCACAGACCGTCCTGCATTTTCAAGGGCTCCGTTGTGTCCTCGGACATCAGGCTACGATCCTGCTTCAGTTCAGCTCACTGCCCTGGAGCTGACACAGGGTCTCCTGTTCCCGTGTTGCCTGGACCACCATGATAGTACTCCTCCTGGTCCCCCGGTCCCCCGGTCCCCCTGTAGCCATCATCCCTTCCACCACACGCAGGCACCGTTGCCCCGCGTGGTCTCTCCAAGGTGCCCCCAGCAGTGAGTCTCAAAGTGTGACAGGACTAAAGCCCCTGGGGCAGTTGAGGGCCTGCCTCTGGTCCACCCCCCAGCCTCCTGCCGGCCACCAGAGGCTGACTCTCCCGTCTCAGCTCTGCTGGAACTTCTGCCTTGTCATCTCTGGTTCCTGTCTCTGGGGCTGCTCGACGAGTGACCCCGAAACTTGATGACGTGAAAGGACATTTTTGCGTCGGGCTCCACAGTTCGGCTGTTTGCTCGAGCTCCTTTCCCACCGTCTCATTCACTCTCTCCCGGCCCCCCTTTCTCTCTCTGTCTCTCCCTCTCACTGTCTCTCCCCCTTACCCTCTCTTTCTCTGTCCAGCTCTCTGTCTCTTGCTCTGTCTCTCCCTCTGTCTCTGTCTCTCTCTGTGTCTCTTTCACTCCTCTCTCTTGCTCTGTCTCTGTCTCTCTCTGTGTCTCTGTCTCTCTCTTTCACTCCTCTCTCATGTGTCTGGGTTGGTGCTGGCTGTTGGCTGGACCTCAGCCGGGCTCTGCTGGAACATCCCTGCGTGGCCTCCTCATGTGGCCTGGGCTTCCTTACAAGGTGGCGCTGAGTTTCAAGGGGAGAACCGGGTGGACGCTGTATCTTTTTAAAGATCTAGTCTTGGAACTCACACAGAATCACTTCTGAAGACCTGCAGTCTCAGGCCCACCCATAGTCAAGGGGGCAAAGACCCGCCTCCTGGTGGGGGAGGGGAGGTTCTGAGGACAGTGTGGTTGTGTGTTTTTT